>NC_064931.1:53690759-54973884 GCF_023897955.1 Schistocerca gregaria
ACCTAATATTAACTGCCTTACAGGGCCACGTTCATATTTATATAGAATGTCTGTTTAATACCCTGGGCTTGAGAAGAATGTTCAGATGTTTTGCCCATTTGCACGCCTCATAAGTATAAAAAAAGAGCAATGTTGGTATAGGACACTCCTTACCATGTTGTAGGTGGTGAGCAGGTGTGATCGGAGTTACAGGTAAAAATAATCGAAAAATATAATCATATTATTGCTGCATCCATAATTTTAGAATTCATTAGAGAAAACATCCTGTCGACGAGGAGGTTGTAAGACATGAAGCATCAGCTCAGATTGGAGAGGATAATGAAAAAAGTAACTACATGTTCCTTAAGCGATTTACATAAATCACAGACACCTACATATGGATGACCAGACGTCGAATTGATCCTGACGCTTCGCAAAGCAAGTCCAGTGTCTTACCACTGCCCCCATAGCACGTTTAGAAGGCTCCGTCATTCTTTAATATGGTCATCATGCATCATTGACGTATTCCGTGAAATAAATATGTAATCATTTTATCAAATTTTGCGATATTTATTTTCCACATTACGAGGCACTGACATCAAACCATACTTAGTCCTTCCACTTAGCTCTCCATCTCCTATAACTCTACTGGGAACAATGTGTTCAGTATTAACCACTCATCTTCGTTCAAGCTTCTATCAACGTCATTACTTCTACAAGATCTTTTAGTGTTTTTTTCTGACTAGAATGTCTACAATCACTCTGTTCCTTTTACACCTTACCTTAGGCGAGAAATGGAAATGAGAGTTCATAATGGACGTAAAGAAGCAGTTCACATTGCTGCCTTCGACAAGAACAATCAACGATTGATGAGTCTAACAGTTTAGATACCGACGTGAATAACACGTTGCACTTCCGTTGAGGGGCGCGGAGTTAAAAAATCGATCGGTCGCTTTACTTTATGTAGTCACCACTTAATCGGTTACACCTTGGAAAATATTCACCCGAGAGTCGCACGAATTCGGAATGATTATTATTTGTTTTTTCAATTGGAAACGTCTCGCAGGTGTTTTCATGTATTCGCATTGGAGAAAAGACGCTTATTGTGGATCAATCTTCCTTTAAAGTTTTGTTAGGCTGATGACTGCAAGTAATCTGACCCGTTACCACTTGTTTACGTACCAAAGGAGGTGAAACAGCGTATTGTCGATACTTTTGAGTGTCATATACAGCACATTTCCTGACTGTTTTTGCGAAGTAAAATGTTAATGACAACCCAAAAATTGAATACGGCCAAGAGAAGCTAATGAGTAGTTATACAAGGACCAATAAATGCATTCCCAAATACGAACTTACCTACCGACTTCCCAAAAAGCGCCATGAAGTTTATCTTCAACATAAAACCAGTCAATAGATAAGTCATTTGTCAAGACACTCGGGAATCACGGCGTTATTGAAGTGGAAGCTAGTAAAACGATGGTTGAAGTACTACAAGGGTTGCCTAAAAAGTAATGCACCACTTTTTTTCAGCCGAAAACAATGCTACGAATACGAAACGCTACGTATATATTATTTGAAGTCTCCTGAATGAGCATGCCAAGTTTCCGTCACTTCCGTCACATAGGGTAGCTGAAGGACAGTTTCAAAATGGCGTTTGTAGGTGATGTATGTTACAAGCAACATGCCATCATTGAATATCTCACTGCAGATAAAGAAACTGTGGGGAATATTCACGAACACCTGTGCAAAGTCTATGGAGCATCTGCTGTCGACAGAACTACAGTTAGTCGCCGGGCACAGAGGGTGAGGTCATCAGAAGACGGCTCGACGGATCTCCACGATTTGCAGCGGTCGGGGAGACGACCCACGGCTCTCACATGCGAGCTCTTACAGCTAGCTGATGTTGTCAGTCGCGAGGACAGACGCATTAAAGGATGCCATTCGTGGAAGACTTTTTGAGGACGATGAGATGATTCACACCGTGATGCACTGGCTCTGCCACCAGGACAAGGATTGGTATCAACAGGGCATACACGTCCTTGTTTTGCGCTGGAGAAAGGCCGTAGAACGGGATGGAGATTACGTGGAAAAATAGGGTGTGTAGATAAAAAATCATTCTTTCGTGTGTATAATTTTCATTATGTTCAATAAGGAAATTCGTGAAGAGAAAATTGCGTTGCATTACTTTCTGAGCAACTCTCGTTAATTTCGTTTCTTAGAAAGGCTTAATTGGCACAGCATTGAAATACAACTGAAAAGTCTTGGCAGGGGAAATGTCGTTGGACGTAATGGAGTGCCCGCAAATTTTACTCTCGTGAAAGCTTGAATTAGACACTTACTTACTAGCGTGTAGTGGGCCTCTTCACTTTGATGACGAGCTACTGGTAGGATTGCGAAGCAAACGTTTCTAGGGAGTCAGTTAGTTAGAAAATAGTTATGAAACGAGCGAAAAGATCAGCGCTTTATGCATATATTTACAGCTGACACTTACATTAAACTATTGTAATGTAATGAGATGAACGTCAGTACACTAAAAGACACAATGCCAGTTAACTACAGGGTCAGTGATCAGTTACTGAAATCAGACACAAACGTCAAGCAACTAAGAAAGATTTTATGCGGAACAGCTACACAAACCGGACACCGGGAACAGTAGATACCAAAGAGGTCTATCGGAAGCGACATAAGACGGTATAAGTCACCCCCAAGGAAGTCGCTCACCCTCGTTCGTTATTGAGTATTTGTTGGGTCGCAGAATCCTTACAAAATGTGTAACACCTTCATTTTACTTGGTTTTATCTCATGTATTCACGGATCTGGCATGCTAATTATTGGATTTGTCAATGTTAGTCGTAGATGGTGGCCGGCAGATATCTGCACTTGTTCGAGCCGTAACCTCACCCCAGGACGGAGTTTGTGTACCTCAGCTCTCCGTGTCTAGTGTTATCCCATGTGAAAGTCTGCAAACGTTTTCTGGCTGGCTGGCTCTCCGGCCCTCGCCATTAATCCGCCGGACGGATTCGATCTGGGCCTAGCAGCCTCCCCAGGTACTAGATGCAATGCGCTAACGAGCGCTGCTATCCGGGCGGGTCGTATTTTGAATCCTGTTTATCTCTTTAATTGCTCGAAGGACTATCTGTTCGTTTTGTCACATGTTCGTATATATGGGACAACAATTTTAAAGGGTTACTAGTGAAATTCCTCTGGTAAACTACAGTAGGGTAGCAGGGTCGATTGTTGATTAAGACGGACACATATCTCAAGATAACGGAATTTAAACAGACACGATTTAAAGGGACGTGATTTAAAGGCATGCGATTTAAAGGGGCATTTACTCAGTGGACTCTGAAGTGCAGGTCAGGGTAGACGCTTGGGCTAGTTATATACATGGCTACCCACCACTCCCCACCCTCCAGGAAACCACTGGCACGTGTATGTGGTCCTACCCACGCACCTTAGGCCAGTCGACTTGGTCATGACGTAACTCGATACACTCACGTGATATAAAGTAGGAGGAAATCCTTAGACCAATGGGAACACAAAAAAATGGTGAGAAACCGGTCTTCCTGAAGCACAAGGATAAGCTCCCCTACCCCGTGCTCATCCTTTATAACTAGTTTAATTGCGTAGGCTTCTTCATTCGAGGACTCTGCACCATGAAAAGAGGTTCATGTTTGCTATAAACAAAATTCTATAGTGACGAGGGTTGGACATAAGAATGATAACAAATTAACTTACGGTTTACCACTATTAAATATTTCTTATTCATACTAAGTTTTAGATTAATATTTTTGTTGCTTTCTAGAAATTTTTGTTTTATTTACAGAGCTGTGTTTTTTGTTATGTACAGTATTCTGAAAAGCTAAATTCTTACAATTTTTTGTTGGTGTACTTCCACAGCCATGATTTTTTAAATGTATGTACATTGGTTTTAGTTACAAAGTTATTATTTTTCTGAAAACTCATGACTGTCAGGTACATTACACCAAAACTAGATCTGAAGTAATACGTTTCCCAATTTTATATGTTATTTTTTGATACTGTACCCCCAATATGTACATTTCTTGTGATCATTCTGTATACAATATTTACATTTAAATCATATCTTTCTGATAAATTTTTTTCTGTACCCTATGTGTATGGGGAACGAGGACTGGCAGCAGCAGGTGAAGAAAACCCACACACACACATACAACACAAATGTATATAATATTTACATGTATACATAGTTGCACACAATATACACTACTGGCCATTAAAATTACAACACCAAGAAGAAATGCAGATGATAAACGGGTATTCATTGGACAAATATATTATACTAGAACTGACACGTTCCTATATTTTCACGCAATTTGGATGCATAGATCCTGAGAAATCAGTACCAACAACAACCACCTCTGGTCGAAATAACGGCCTTGGTACGCCTGAGCATTGAGTCAAACAATGTTTGATTGGCGTGTACAGGTACAGCTGCCCATGCAGCTTCAACACGATACCACAGTTCATCAAGAGTAATGACTGGCGTATTGTGACGAGCCAGTTGCTCGGCCACCATTGACCAGACGTTTTGAATTGGTGAGAGATCTGGAGAATGCGCTGGCCAGGACAGCAGTCGAACATATTCTGTATCCAAAAAGGTCCGTACAGGACCTTCAACATGCGGTCGTGCATTATCCTGATGAAATGTAGGGTTTCGCAGGGATCGAATCAAGGATAAAGCCACGGGTTGTAACACATCTGAAATGTAGCGTCCACTGTTCAAAGTGCCGTCAATGCGAAGAAGAGGTGACAGAGACGTGTAACCAATGGTACCCCATACCATCAAGCCGGGTGATACGCCAGTATGGCGATGACGAATACACGATTCCAATGTGCGTTCACCACGATGTCGCCAAACACGGATGCGATCATCATGATGCTGTAAACAGAACCTGGATTCATCTGAAAAAATGACGTTTTGCCATTCGTGAACCCAGGTTCGTCGTTGAGTACACCAATACGGGCGCTGTGATGCAGCGTCAAGGGTATCCGCAGCCATGGTCTTTGAGCTGATAGCCCATGCAGCTGCAAACGTAGTCGAACTGTTCGTGCAGATGGTTGTTGTCTTGCAAACGTCCCCATCTGTTGACTCAGGAATCGAGACGTGGCTGCAGATAAGATGCCTGTCATCTCGACTGCTATTTATACGAGGCCGTTGGGATCCAGCATGGCGTTTCGTATTACCCTCCTGAACCTACCGATTCCATATTCTGCTAACAGTCATTGGATCTCGACCAACGCGAGCAGCAATGTCGCGATACGTTAAACCGCAGTCGCGATAGTCTACAATCCGACCTTTATCAAAGTCGGAAACGTGATGGTACGCATTTATCCTCCTTAGATGAGGCATCACAACAACATTTCACCAGGCAACGCCGGTCGTATGAGAAATCGGTTGCAAACTTTTCCTCATGTCAGCACGTTGTAGGTGTCGCCACCGGCGCCAGCCTTGTGTGAATGCTCTGCAAAGCTGATCATTTGCATATCACAGCATCTTCTTCTTGTCGGTTAAATTTCGCGTCTGTAGCACGTCATCTTCGTGGTGTAGCAATTTTAGTGGCCAGTAGTGTATGTACACCTATAGCGTACAGTCAGACATGCACACACACACACACACACAGACACACACACGCACAAACACACACAACCATGACAAGTGGTTCATATATCTGTTCTGCACGCACGTCCACTATTTACAAATAAATTTCTCTGCCACACTAGCACTCAATGTGTAGTTTGAATACGGGAGAATCTCGATCACATTCCTACAGATGAACCATTTGGCGTCATGACACGACAGTCCTACTTTCAGCTGCGTTGCACTATGGACCGCATTGACTCTAGATAGAAACACTCCTTGGTGCACCATATATGGAGTAACACCAATGCCTGCGAGCAAGCACCTCTAGAAATTATCTATCGAGATAGCCCTTAAGGTCGAACGACGTGCACCATTAGCCCACATCTGGCTGGCATCTCTATCTATGAGGTATGCATACATTTCAGATCTGAGTCCTACAAACTCCACAATCTAAAAACCATTCGCCATGTCTATCACGAAGCAGATAACCTTCTTGTTTTGTAGCGTTCTACCAAAAGCATTATCAGCCACATATCGAGACGTGTCGAATTCTTTGTGGTTGTAACTTATTGCTTCATTTTGATTGCAGTCTTGCACCCAGTAGAGGACACTGTCTGTATTCATATAAAATAACTTGGGACTGACGAAGTTTGACTTCGCAAAGTCATAGCGGAATCGGTACATGTGGAGTTTGGAGAGGTTCATAACAAACGTTCTGACGTCGACAGGCTCCGTAAACTGCACTGAAACCTTGCCCATCTCCACAGTGAGTAGTCATTCATGGAAGATAGTCACCCACATGACACTTGGTGTGGCAATGTAATGGCTTGGCCATAACGACACCCCCAGCCCTACTTGTAAACTAAATGAACTTCTCGATGTTTCCCAATACTTTCCGTTATTTTTTTTTTGAAAATTCAGTTTTTCGTTAACTTGTAAAAATGTTTTCCAAAGTCTCACTTCGTGAGAGTCCTCTCTTCGGCGTTTACGTCAATGTACTCATTCAACAGCAACACTGCTTGAAGGAGATGTCGCGGTTGGCACTAACAAATCCCATCCCCAATTTGAGATAATGCTGGAGATTTCTATGGTGCAGAATATATCGCTGCTTGTTCCCTAGCGTTGTCAACAGCTTTAGACCGGAATAAATTTGTGGGACTAAGCGCTCCGGACACAATGGCAAGTCGATATGCCTGTCGTGCAAATGGCTTGGACATGTCTGTTCTACATCAAGGACATATCTTTCACCAGCATCCGCAGCCACAGAATGGATCATTTCCTCTATCTGGCCATTTCCGCATTCGACTTTGTGATAAGACAGGTCCAGGTCTGACGGAACCTTTTTTCCCAACTACTGAAGTGTAGGGTACCATCTAAATTCCGGCCAGATTTGATCTGGTTTTCATTTATGAAGTACATAATGCATTCTGTGGATGTTTGCGAATGTCTCTATCTCTTGTAGTGTAGTGAATACATTTCTGTTTACGCATCGATATGTTCACTTTATGTAAAGGTGCATTTTAAAGATTAGTCCACAAAAATTCGACAGCTAATCCTGTGTAAGCAAAACTACACTGCTAAATGACAATTTTAATCCATTATTTAAATTGCAGAAAAACGTATGTCACCCTTTATGTTTGTATATTTGTTATGTAGATATGTAATCGATGTTGTAACTTAACAGGAAGTTTCCTATTTTTATCATTTGCAAATGTTTTAACCTATTTTATCAGCTGTTATACTAAAAATCATCACATAAATACATGTCCTCACGAAACGTTCAATACACTAAATTTGATGAATAATCTGAAGATGTAAATCACGCTAACATAATGCTGACTGATAGGCAGTTCTGGAAACTTTGAGAGAAAACAGCTTATATATTACTGCTCGCCGACGCTGTCTGAGACAGTTTTTGACGCAGATTAAATTACCACGTCTTAAGCTCTTTGCAATGTGTTCATCAGATAGAAAAATGAAAGAATTACGTTTTATGTGCTGTGGAAATGTGAAATAACGTGCAAACTTTGATGTGGAATGATAAATAAACTACATTTTCTAATAGCATATAGGTTAATTCTACACTCTGTCATTTGACACCCTGGACTTCCAGTGAGATGTTAGGCAACATTTCAAGTTCTTTGGGCACTGACGCCATCTTAAGAAAGTAAATTTGCTTTTTAAAATTGTTTTATGTCACCTTCCTTGTACTCGAGTATACATTGCCTGCTAAATAGTAAATGTTTCTTACGGCATGTAACGTGACCTATCAACACAATTTTGGTACTGTTAAAGCAATGGAGGGTCTTCATACCTAGGGCCCACCACCAGGATTGCAGACAGCTTTGGCTGAAGCATTAAAAAATTTTCTATTACAGATAAATGCCACAAAAAACCAAACTTACATTGAGGAATGTTATGTATGTAATATGCTGAGAAGAAGTATGGAATCTGGACGCTGTAGGAACAGTGAATTGGATTTGGAAGCTGCAAAGGAATTTTATGCATTCAGGGACCCCAAGTACATGAAAGAAAACAAAAATCAATCTTACGATCTTCGCATGAGGTAATTCAAGAAACAACAAGCTATGTCTTCAAGAATTATTAAAACCGTAACACTTTGGGGTGAAGGTTTGACTTAAAAGACTAAGACGAATGATAATGTCAAAGAGAAAAATGGTGCAGATGGGGGTGGGGGTTGGCAGATGCAAGCCACGATATTTTTTACTATTTAAATGGACAAAAGGCCAGATAAAATGACAGTTTAGGTACAATATAATATTATGGAAACTGGGAGGACTGAAGACTTCACTTCAAGTTCAAGAGTGGGGTATTGGAATCATCAGTTAAATCGAGTCGTAACTCTTTAATAGAGGAGCTGGAATCTTCTATTGAAAAAATAGAATGATCTAACCAGATTATAGAACTTAATAAAGGGATGGTGGCAGGGTTAAAAAATATGGTTGCAAGTGTAGATGCTGTTCAAATTAAAGTAGTAGTATTGTGAAATGCATTAATTCGCGAAACTTCTACTCAGACACAGGCTACTGGAAAACTGCGGATAGTATAGAAAACTGTAGAATATGAAGTTAGTCATTTAAGTATTGGAACAGTGGGACAAATATCTAAATTAAATAAAAATTTAGAAGATATAAGTAATAATGGGAAGTATGATGTAAATACATTATTTAAAAAGCTACTAGAGATCTAAGAATTTTTTTTACCAAAAACGAATGTGTAAGCAGTGTCATTATGTGGTCCAACTTACCAGTAAATAATTCTCCAAGTGACAATTTTCACCCCACTGATGTTCACCTCTATTGTGGAGACAACTTTGCGTCTGGTACGACAGATAATTTAAACATTAAATTTGTCATAAAATTTCTTGAAGGAGAAGCATTGTCATGGGCAAACCTTTATTTGGTACAGTTGGCATCATTTCCAGCTTTTGAAAAAAATTCCTTAACAAAATTTTGGTCAGAATCAGAACAGGCTAAACTGAAGAGAGGATTTTTATATGGTCCTATTTACTGAGAAATGAGTGGCTCTATGAAAGATTACTGCAGGGGCTAATTAAAGAAAATATTTTACTTAGAAAAAGCCTTTGATGAGATGACACAAACTGATGCACTTAAGAGAAGATTACCTCCAAGGTTACAAGGGAAGCTGATTCAAGGGCCAGGTGACCCACTTGAGCTATTTTTTAAATATGTTACTAAGTTGGACAGGGTTCTGGATAGAAGAACATAATTATCATTGGGAATTCTGGTTTTAGTAGTGGAAACTATGGAAGAAGAGGTTATGAGAATCATAGATCTGAAAATCAGGACAGAAATTGAAAATGATTTCTAACGGAATCACAAAGACGTCGTGTCGGTGCAGCTCTCCGTGATACATTGATGTCACCGCGTGGAACTACTGCGCAGTCATAGATTTAATTCCCATGCATGTGTTACACCTCTTTGCCTCCTATCAACGTCTCTAGCGCCTTGTGTATCTTTGGCTGCATACGCAGTGGCTCGATCCTCGGGTGAAAAAGGGCGGAGCAAGTGCTGGAGCGTTAGTCACCACGGTTCACTCTGAAGATGGCTGGACGGCATTCAGCCGAAATATTAGAAGAAGAAGCTGAATTTATGTGGCTGCACGCCCGAATTTTTATGGAACAGTCTACGCGGCGAAAACATGAAGTTCGTACTAAGAGCATAAAAAATAACTAGCTAGACCATTTCACAGTATACATAAATATTTGTCATGTTTTTGCGGATAATTTGTTCATTATTCTTCCATAAGATCTACATTTTTTTCATTATCAGTACTGTCTAGAATGTAGCTTTTTTTTCGTTTTATAAGAAAATACTTATTCCATTTGTAAGGGAACAGGAAATTTCAGATATTTGTTTTGACATAGGTAGGAGAATCATTATGGTTTTATACTTCATCTCATTAAAACACTATTTTCTAGCTTTCCTGGCCTTATAACATAAGAAAATCAACATAAATATATTTTGCTAAAATTGAAGCTATCAGCTTAAAATGTTTTCTTCTATCTTTACATGTGATCAAGGACCACATCGCTAAAACCTGATCATATTTTATTATGTCTTTGCTTGAAACAATTTTTGTGTGCTTTGGTGGAATCAAATACATCAAATTATATACGTGCCAATGTCATATAGTGACATCACAAAGGCTCCAAAAATGGTCCTTTTTTAGACGACAGTATATTTTAGAAGTCAGAAAACATCTCTCCACGAAGGAGAATACAGAAGTATATTACCTTCTAAATAGCTCCGAATAGACACATCATATAGTGTTACTTACAAACTTAACTTTTCTTGTACTGCTCTTTGATAGCATTTTTTTATCTTCGGTAAAATGAGGTATCAATCTAAATCTCACAGTTACCCAATTAACCTCAAATTCAATTGAAATCCTTACTTACATGCTTTTTAGTTTCATTTGCACTATTCGTCAATGTTCAAATCAAACGAAAAAGTTACTGATGTAAACATAACAGAAAATCTTTTCTTCTAATATTTAGTTCATTTTCAATGTAACCATGTGCTGTGTATTGTATTGTGACACTTTTCCTATAATATCTACAAGCAATTTTTTTTATTTAAAGTTAATGGTCCATATTTTTATAAGAAAAATATGAAGTCTTACTATAAATGGATAGTGAAGCGACACCTCCTCCCTAATTAGACAAACCTTTTTCAGATAAGGAAAACACCAGATGGGTAAAAAGACGTTCCACATGGTGAGAAAAAAATCGACTCATCAAGTAATGTGTATCAAAATTACATTATGTTAATGGTACTTATGTGAAATATCACACATGTGATGTTAACACAGTTAACATTGAACGCTGTATAACTGTATAACTGTATAACATATAACTGTATAACATATAAAACAAACACGACTTTATAACTTTTCCTGCATCCTTAAAATTTATTTTTTGCTACAAGCTTTTATCTCAGAAAAAACGAAATTGTCAAGGAAACTTACACTTCTTATGAATGAAAGATTGGCGAACTGACAATATTTTTGATATACATCTAATATATTTCACATGTTATAGTCTTCGTAAATCTTAATACTATGTACTTTATATATATATAAAGTTGTCTTAAACTGTGGTTGCAAGTAATATTACAGATTTACTGTAAAGTTCCTTACAAGTTTATCTTAGAGATTTTCATAAATTTGCATTATGTATATCTAAGTTGCATATCATTGGCGCTATAATAAAAATTTTCCACATTTGGAAGCTTTCACAACATTCAAACTGCGATTAAACTTACCTTAGGGAAACTAATCTTCTAATGTGATAGCTAAAGTGACACAAATTGTGTGTCTGACTTTGTGTGAGGGAACATTGTAATATTGTCTGATTGAACCTTTTTCTTACAAGTGAAGTATAAGGTAGTACCTAAATTCAGGCCAGATTTGGTCTTGTTTTCGTTGATAAAGTACATAATCCATTACTGTGAATTATTGCGAACGTTTCTAACACTCGAGCTTAAATTTTGCCGTAAATACACTATAAGATAAAAAAAAGTACGCACCATGAAGTATTTATTTGAAAAGGGCGGAAATCAGTAGATAGTATGTACATGCACAGACAAATGTATTACCTGTATTATAATTCCAGAAAAAGATGAACGATTTATTTAAGCGGAAAAGCTTCACAAACTGAATAAGTCAATAAAGCATTGGTGTACCTCTGGCCCTTATACAAGTAATTATTCGGATTGGCATTGATTGATAGAGTTGTTCGATGTCCTCCTGAGGGATATCGTGCTAAATTATGTCCAACTGGTGCGTTATATTGTCGAAATCCCGAGCTGGTTGCAATAATGCTCCAAACGTTGTCAGTTGGGGATAAATCCAACGACCTTGCTGTCCAAGCTAGGGCTTGGCATGCTCGAAGACAAGCCGTAGAGACTCGTCGTGTGCGGGCGAGCGTTATCTTCCTGAAGTGTAAGCCCAGGATAGGTTGCCATAAAGAGCAGCAAAACAGGGCGTAGAATAATGTCGACGTCCCGCCGTGCTGTGGATGACAGCCAAAGGGGTCCTGCTACGAAAAGAAGCGGCCCACCGGACCATACCTCAGGTTCGTATCCTACCACTGTCTGAGGCATCTCCAATCACATTTTCACTGGTCATCTGGGCTGAACTGAAAACGGGACTAATAACTGAAGACAATTCCACCAATCAATTATATCCCAGACAGAAATCATGTCTGGAGACACATGTGTGATATTTCACATAAGTAAGATGAATATGATGTAATTTTGGTACTCATTACTCGATTAGTCCGTTTTTTCTCTTCGTGTGGAATATCTTTTCACCGATCTGGAGTTTTTTTTAATCTGAAAGAGATTTGTCTAATGTTTATCTGCATATGTGTATCGGATTCTACCTATTTCCCTCCCATTCGGATATTTCCTTTGTGGTGCATCTTTTTTTATCTTGGAGTGTATAATTTTTGTCTATATAGCAATATGTTCACTTTATACAAAGTGGAGAATCGGTTACAAAAATTCAACAGCAAATCCTGTTCAAACAAAACTGTAGTATTTATTAATAATTTTAACAGACTGTTTCACCTGAAGATAAAACATGTCACTGTTTACATTTATGTATTTGGTATATCTATATGCAATCGATGTTGTAACCTTTTTTATCGCCTGTTATTACTAAAAATCATCACGTAAATAC
The DNA here is from genome assembly GCF_023897955.1 of Schistocerca gregaria. Lineage (NCBI taxonomy): Eukaryota > Metazoa > Arthropoda > Insecta > Orthoptera > Acrididae > Schistocerca > Schistocerca gregaria. The sequence continues at coordinate 53,703,589 of NC_064931.1, forward strand.
ATGTCCTTATGAAACGTTCAATAAACTAAATTTTACGAATATTTTAACAACGGAAATCACACTACCGTAGTGTTGGCTAATTGGAAGTTCTAGAAACTTCGAGAAAAAAGAACTTATCATGTATTATCGTTGCAGACACTAACTGCGTGGGACCTTTTTTTTCTTTTTTTCTTTTTACTCAGATGAAGTTAACACGTGTTAAGCTCTTTGTAATCTATTCGGCAGAAAGAAAACTAAAACAGTTCTGTTTTATGCGTTGAGCTTTTAATGTGGAAATGTGAAACTACACGTGAAATTTTATGCGGAATGATAAACAAACCACATTTTCTGATAGAATGACTTTTAAATCCGCGCTTCGTCATTTAACGCTCCGGACTCTAGTAAGATATTACGCAACATTTCAACTCCTCTGGACACTGACGCCATCTTAAAAAGCTAAGTGAAGTTTTTACAGTTGTCTGATGTTACCTTTCTTGCACTTGAATATGCATTACTTGGTAAACAGAAAACATGCCCAGGTATACACTCCAGCATTTCTGGAAAATGTCTGCAAGCAGTCATACACTGGTGTTCATGTATAACCTATCGTATACTCATAAATCAGAGATTCCGAACTCCTGCTAAACATTCACCACATGCTCATACTCTGCATCCGTTATGGTAGTGCCTATTAATTTGCTGGAGAACGTGGTTATGTCGGGCATTGTGGTTTCATGGAGTCTTTCCAGTGAATCCATGTATTTGAATGGAAAGACCTCCTCCTTCGTCAAACACTGGAATTGTCGTACATCAGTGTATGTGGTTCTAGTGACACCCATATCCCCCTGGTGCAGTGTCTCAGCAAATTTCTCAGGAGACGTGAGCATGAAGTGAAGCAACTCCAGGAGGCAGAGCAATACTCATGCCGTGATTCTCTAGGAAACAGAAATTTATTTTCCAGTGATATCAGGAATGACACTGACTCTTTCATCCTTCAAAACCAAAATGACTCAAAACGTGAATGAAGACGTCTATGTCGAGTGGCATTTGGAGTATCAAGTTGGATGCTTTGTGAGGTATGCCACGAAACTTCCCCATTAGATGACAATGGTCTCTATCTGGAGTTTCTACTTCCCCATCCAACGGCAGCCCACAGATACGGCAATCAACTGCCTGCTCTTACAAGGCATCATTCTCCGTCGACTCAGTTATGGGAATGTTGTTGCGATAAATCCCTTCAACTTCCCACACAATTCTTTGGAGCTTATCGAGCAACCACCTCGCAGGAATATCCCCAATGTACCATTGGAATTTCATGTTAGTGGAGACATATGGGTATACAAGTTGATATCCTGGTACATACAGTACATGTTTTCCCGTGAAAATTGTATGGGAGGCAGTGGGGTCGACACAGGAGCTACGAGGCATTCGAATTCGGCATATATGACGATCTTTAAACTTTAAGAACTTTTTGTCCTTGGCAGGCATTTCCACACATATTGGCTACTGGCTCAAGCAGTCAGTGAGGTGTCTTCCTGGATGCTCTCTCTTGGTAAACAAGTTGAAACGTGCACTTTTTTTTACTCAGTTGTGTGGAAAGTAGGCAGGACAAGCGTTTGATCCACGCGTAGTTCTTCTTCTCTCCCTGTCAGAATAGCAACAAATCTATATGTTTTGGGCGCTGACCGGCTAATTTTGAAAAGTAGAGCGGTGCAACTACTTTGTGTTTGACTCCTTTATTCTGAACAGTGTGCTCACGGTCACCTTCTCCATTTTCTAGTTTGCCGTCTTCAGCACGCCGGATGCATACGTAAACTGAATAATCAGAGTTCAGCCTCTCGAATACTGGTAGGTCCTGGAGCTTTGCTGGGAATGAGATGCTTTGTAAATTATGACTGTTGACATTAGGTGTAATGTGAGTGCTGTATTTTTAGGGTCATTTCTATCGACAGCCGCAAATGACCACACAAAGCAATATTCATCCCCGTCATCTACATTCTGGAAATTAATGGATGCTTTTTTATCAGCAATATCTTTAGAAAGAGGGATGAAATTGGACCCCCCATTAAGTGGATCGGAGACATGCAAGTATATATCAAGGTGGACAACACGAGTGAGAGCCTTACCCGATCCTCTTTCCTACATTTCAGAAAAATGGCCAAGTATGACACTCTTGACCAAAGCTCCACACCACTCTATCATTGAATCACAGCACGAAATCATACCAGTTTCCTACCAAATTTGCGAGATGCTCTTCTACTCACCAGCATCATTGCCCTCTTTCGAGGTGGGGAGGGTTGGGGGCGGGGAGGCGGATCTTGGTCTCACAGTATAGAGCTGTGTTACACTCAATAGCAGCATACTACAGAACGCTGAATATTTCGGAGAGCATCTTGTACCAAATGGCTTCACAAGCATTAAGGCAAGTGGCAGGATCTTGGTAGCACGCATGCATGTTGTCAATATGGGCTTGTGAGATCCTGTCCTCAAAAATGCAAGCAACCACAGAGTAGTCCAATGCGGCTGCAGGAATTAGTGATCGGGCAGGGTGCTGCTGCTGCTACCCCAGAGTGACGTGGAAGCTATTTCTGGTGCCATGAAAGTCCATGACGATCCAGGGCATGGCTGCGTCGGCAAACGAGCTGGTGTCATCACATTTACAATGGAAGAAGAAGACTAAATTAATTGTCAGAATGCTGCTACAATGAGCACACACAAACATGGGAAAAATTACTTATATGTAGGATCACTGGAGTCAAATCAGGGTGCTTATTAACCGCTGATGAACCATCACTTCCATTATGGCGTTTCATCTCTGCTGATTCTGTCAACGCTGTTGATGTTGCTGCTAACAGGTATCAGATGGGTTGACTTCTCGCACCAAAACGACTCGTGCTATAGCCGAAAAGAATATTCCTTTGCTTATTTCAACCAATAGGAATCTAGTATCCTAATCTCTACTTACATGGTACCAGGCAAAATAGCGCCTGCTTGCAGCTATGTGAAGGTGACACTATCTTATACCGCTTATGCGCTGGTCCATCACGTGGCTGCTGTTGAAAGAGAAGAAGAATTTACCGATGTTTTGAGACTTGCAGCTCACCACCACAGTTGATATCTGAAGAGTACTACCCATGCATCAGACACCACCGCTGTCACTTCTGTTCAGTAAATACCATACATATTTTAGTAATGTGCCTTTTACAGGCGTTCATTAGCGCAGAAGCCATTGATGTAAGCATCAGGTGTTGCTCATAGTCTGGTAGCTGTCACACTACAAACCGCTTCCACAATAATAATAATAGTAACAGAAAATAATGAGAATAATTTGTACCAGGCCAGCGAGGGCTCACAGGAGATTTCTACAACGTCCAGTAGCACTGGACAGCCGCTACAACTCTCCTGTGATCAATATCTGGAGAGAAGCTATGTGGCTGTATCGAGACGTTACTAACCTTTGACGTGTGTGTTTTATGATAAAAGCCTAATTTTTTGTCAAATAGCGTTCTGTGAGAATCCGTTATAAACCGTTCTGTAGTATTTTAGACGAGCACAACAACAGCATGAGTTTGCGTAATAGACTCCCACACTAAATACTTAAAATTATGGATGAGTAAATAGTTCTTTGCGTTAGCCACCACACATGTAAAACACAGCTGAGTCAATGACTTGTATCTGTAACAAAAACATCTGGGTAAAGACTCAAGATTGCAGCATTTTAGGTCATACCCACCAAGCATGGATGTAATTGCGCACTATTTCGTATGTATGAGCTGCGACGTGGATTCCTCAGGGCCAGGGGTAGGGTGACGTGATTTTTTTCTGTATGTATGATGTTACTCAACACATCAAAATGGATTCTAATCGAGGAGCTTCACTCTAATGTCACCCAGGTCCACATTATATCAAGAGTATAATGGCTTATTTGAACATATGCTGTCTGACAGTGAAAAGTTAAACATTAAAAGAATAGGATGGCAACAGGAACTTGCAGGCTGGCTGATAAAGTTATCGAACGACCATGACGAATCAGGCATGCCAGGGGTAACCTTTGACGCAGTGACGATGGGATATGAGCAGTACCTGCGCAGACTGCATCTTCGACCGTCTCTCTCCAACATGTATTCATTCTCCTCAAAAACACTAAATTTTACATGTGTCGAAAGCAGTAAATTTCCCACTGCTGGTACAGCGGGAGAGAACAATAGAAAACAATGGTTAAATGCAAGATAAAGGGTTTTGAAAAGTAGACAAACGCCGAAGTGCCAATCTAAGTCATGTAAAGTCATGTAGATAAAATGTATGTTACCATTGATCAGCAAACTTCTCGTAACTTTTTCTATAGTGACATCAATATGCAATCCATGGTTGTTCTGGAATCGTACCACTTTACATTGCATCCAAATTTTTTAACGTCTGCAAATACACATGACTTCCAACTCTCATGTATTGGGGTAGAGCACCACAGCATTCAAAATTCAGTTAATAACATTAACATTTCCTCGCGTACAGAGAAATAGTTGGAGTAAAAAAATTTCGTCTCGTCACCATGTCTCTCTCTAGAATGCACCGTTCCTCCACTAATAAAGCTTATGTGGTATCGTTCCCTCTCTTATATGTCGTCATCGGAGCTCCTTTCAACCGATTACTCCATCTGTATAATGCTTTTTTATTTCTAAGCCTGTGTGTAATATCAAGACTCTCCTTCGCCTCCCCTTCTGTATAAAAAAAAAAAAAAAAAAAAACACCAGCTTCTGAAAATAAACACTTTACAGCTATAACTGATCCTATAGCTCGTCGCTAGAAAACTTGCTTGTTGTAGAAGGGGTACTGGGCTCGATTCCTGGGCTTGAGAAAGGTGTCTGTGTTGAAGAATGATTGTCCCTGACCAAAACAATACGTACAAGGGCCAAGGCATATTAGTTAGTTGTTTCAAGGTATATCAATATATGACAGCTAATTTATTAACAACACATAATACACCAATTCGTGCTTCACAATTGGCAGTTTTACTTAATGCTATAATATATTTGACTGCAATGAAGAAAAATGAGTATGATAAATATCATTAATGATGTTCCTTTAAACCTATGTTATAGACTGACTCTATAATTGCATTATTCATAATAGAAATATTCAATTACATGTCCGTCTTGCTGGATACATTGATGTTAGCACCTTTTGGTATTAGCATGTACACCTCTTAACATTTCTGCCGATACTGAAGCGCAAGCATGACTTATTTGTTCTTCTAACGCATCTGGATTTTTCGTTTCCCTTCCCTAAACCCTGACTTTGATATAACCCCATAAGAAAAAATCCAAGGGCGTTAAATGAGGCGATCTCGGTGACCATCTAATACCACCAAACGATCTATCCACTGTTGTTTAGACATGCCCTGACCCCTGCACAATAATGGGGTGGTGCACCATCGTGCTGAAAGCAGTGCCTCACAGCTATCTGAAGTGGGAAGTCTTCTAGGAGATGCCCAAGATTCAGCTCATTCTGTAGGAATTGCAAATACAGCCGACCAGTTAGTCTGGAAGGCAAATAAACTGGTTCAATGATGTGGTGTCCCAGAGTGTCGCACCATAAGTTAACACACCTGTGCGCTTGCATGTGATGTGGTCGTAACTAGTGAGGATTTGCAGGAGCCCAGTAATGGAGATTGTGTCTGTTGACAGTGGCCTCATTGGTGACATAACATTCATCTGCCCAAAAAGCTCCCTGATGAAATCCGGGTTTACGGCTAGTTTATTTACGAGATGTCTGCAAAACAATACACGATTTTGAAAATCGTTTCCATATAGCTGTTGGTGTAGGTGCAGCTTAAAGGTATGCCATTTTTATTCCTCCTGAATCCTTTGTACCGAAGACTTCGATGTCTCCAGGTCAGCTGCACTTCTTCTTTGTCCTAATTACGATGAGAAATAGATATTACTGGGCAAAATCTAATGACTTTCATAATATTAATAATAATATTAATTTGAGAACTGACCACTTCGGATCACGCTACAATTCCATTTCTTCTTTGTCTGAAGTTTCCTCTTTCTCCAGAACTGCTTCATATGCACGCTGTGCTGTTGCTTTTGTTCATCCGTCCGTGCTCTTCCAGTCTTCTTAGTTCTTTCACTTGAAATCCTTAAAAAAATTGGATCATGGTCCGAAATGTATCCCTATTTAATATCTGAAGTTCCTGAATGTTGAACCTTTCCAGATTTTTACGAGCTTCCTTAATCCATGGCGTTGTTGTCTTCCTTTTCTACGGGTAGTCGAATATCCTTTGGGTCAGCCTGGTTTTGTCCATTCTGTACAGGTGTCCTACAAATGATAACCTCCTCTTTTTCACGGTCTCCGAGATTCTGTCCACCTTTTTGGAGATTTCGTTGTTGCTCCGAAGTTAGCAGCCACTTTAACCTGGGTTGGACCAGTGATTTTCCGTAATACTCTTCTTTCTAGGTTTCTCTGATAATGTTTGCCAGCTTGTTTTTGACGCCAATTTCCTGATGATCCTATCTAGGGTCTCTCTATCTACCGAGTCAAAGGCTTTTTTGGAGTCAATGAAAGAAACCACTATATTTTTGTCATTCAGCGTTCTATTTCGGATTATTGATTTCAAATTAAAAATTTGTTCGGCACAGGAGCGGCCTTTCCGGAACCCACCCTGGTATTCACCGCGTTGTTTATCTAGGATTCCTTCAGCCTTTGAGAGGATTTTGTAGGTGACTGGGAGTAGTGTCACGCCTCTGTAGTTGTTTAAGTCTTGTTTGTTGCCTTTTTTATAGAGTGGGTGTATCAGTGCCGTTTTCCTTTCATCTGGCAGTTTTTCTGTCTCCCACATTTGCTGGGAGATTTGGTGTAGGTCGTCTACGATATCCGGTTCTGCCCATTTCAGCATTTCTGCTGATACCGAGTCTTCACCGCTAGCCTTGTTGTTTTTGAGACTTCTTAGGGCTTTCTTTTTTTGGTGGCATATCATCTTCTAGGTTCTCAGGAGGAGCCAGAAGTTCCAGTTTCGTGATTGGAGGTGGGCAGTTGAGCAGCTTCTCCAAGTATCTGTAGTATAGTATACTGGGGGTTACAGAAAGGTACGGTCAAACTTTCAGGAAACATTCCTCACACCCAAAGAAAGAAAATATGTTATGTGGATATGTGTCCGGAAACGCTTACTTTCCATGTTAGAACTCATTTTATTACTTCTCTTCAAATCACATTAATCATGGAATGGAAACACACCTGTGTGACTTCAAACACTTTGTTACAGGAAATGTTCAAAATGTCCTCCGTTAGCGAGCATACATGCATCCACCCTCCGTCACATGGAATAAAAAAAAATGGTTCAAATGGCTCTGAGCACTATGGGACTTAACATCTGAGGTCATCAGTCCCCTAGAACTTAGAACTACTTAAATCTAACTAACCTAAAGACATCACACACATCCATGCCCGAGGCAGGATTCGAACCTGCGACCTTAGCGGTCGCGCGGTTCCAGACTGAAGCGCCTACAACCGCATGGAATCCCTGATGCGCTGATGCAGCCCTGGAGAATGGCGTATTGTATCACAGCCGTCCACAATACGAGCACGAAGAGCCTCTACATTTGGAACCGGGGTTGCGTAGACAAGAGCTTTCAAATGCCCCCAATGAAAGTCAAGAGGGTTGAGGTCAGGAGAGCGTGGAGGCCATGGAATTGGTCCGTCTCTACCAATCCATCGGTCATCGAATCTGTTGTTGAGAATCGTACGAACACTTCGACTGAAATGTGCAGGAGCTCCATCGTGCATGAACCACATGTTGTGTCGTACTTGTAAAGGCACATGTTCTAGCAGCACAGGTAGAGTATCCCGTATGAAATCATGATAACGTGCTCCATTGAGCGTAGGTGGAAGAACATGGGGCCCAGTCAAGACATCATCAACAATGCCTGCCCAAACGTTCACAAAAAGGTACGGCCAAACTTTCAGGAAACATTCCTCACACACAAAGAAAGAAAATATGGTATGTGGATATGTGTCCGGAAACGCTTACTTTCCACGTCAGAGCTCATTTTATTAGTTCTCTTCAAATCACATTAATTATGGAATGGAAACACACAGCAACAGAACGTACCAGTATGACTTCAAACACTTTATTACAGGAAATGTTCAAAATGTCCTCCGTTAGCGAGCATACATGCATCCACCCTCCGTCGCATGGAATCAAAAAAAAAAAAAAAAAGATTCAAATGGCTCTGAGCACTATGGGACTTAACATCTCAGGTCATCAGTCCCCTAGATTGCACAATTGCGTGCGGATTCTCGTGAGCCCACACATGTTGATTGTGAAAATTTACAATTTTATCACGTTGGAATGAATCCTCATCCGTAAAGAGAACGTTTGCACTGAAATGAGGATTGACACATTGTTGGATGAACCATTCGCAGAAGTGTACCTGTGGAGGCCAATCAGTTGCTTATAGTGCCTGCACACGCTGTACATGGTACGGAAACAACTGGTTCTCCCGTAGCACTCTCCATACAGTGACGTGGTCAACGTTACCATGTACAGCAGAAACTTCTCTGACGCTGACATTAGGGTTATCGTCAACTGCACACAGAATTGCCTCGTCCATTGCAGGTGTCCTCGTCGTTCTAGGTCTTCCCCAGTCGCGAGTCATAGGCTGGAATGTTCCGTGCTTCCTAAGACGCCGATCAATTGCTTCGAACGTCTTCCTGTCGGGAGACCTTCGTTCTGGAAATCTGTCTAGATACAAACGTACCGAGCCACGGCTATTGCCACGTGCTAATCCATACATGAAATGGGCATCTGCCAACTCCGCATTTGTAAACATTGCACGGACTGCAAAACCACGCTCGTGATGCACACTAACCTGTTGATGCTACGTGCTGATGTGCTTGATGATAGTAGTGTAGAGCAATGAGTCGCATGTCAACGCAAGCACCGAAGTCAACATTACCTTCCTTCAATTGGGCCAACTGGTGGTGAATCGAGGAAGTACAGTACATACTGACGAAACTAAAATTAGCTCTAACATGGAAATTAAGCGTTTCCGGACACATGTCCACATAACATTCTCCTCATTGTGTGTAAGGAATGTTTCCTAAAAGTTTGGCCGTACCTTTTTGTAACACCCTGTATAAGTATTGTTATTATTATTACTTCTGTTATTATAGGCACAAATAATACTGTAACCTAAATGCAACTGCACGCTAACACTTTTATTTATATTACATTCTTTAAGCTACGCTTACCATGCATAGGACGTTCTCCAGAATACTCAATAACATTCCGGGCAACATCGCATGCGCCGCGGATTGGTCTTCCCACTACACATTTAACCTGGGAAGCTCTCTCGCTTCTTAAATACATCTATGTACGTCTAAAATCATTCACAGAAGGCAGACGTCGCGCTGGAAAGCGTGAATACGGAGTTCGGGCCTCAGCTGCATTGCGGTGCGCCTTTCCAAAGAGCACTATCATAACAGTGTAGCCTTCGTTCGGTACATTGCAGTTGTTACCTGTTTGACTGTAAGACCTGACTCGAATTACAAGCGCACGGTCACGCGAGCGGAACCAGGAAGAAAACGCACGCAGATGGCACAGCTCGGCGGAGGTTCGCTTGTATGTGCTCTTCCCCTTTGGACAGCAGTGATGAGGTTGCCCTTCTTCTGGGAAACAAAACTACAGAAGACGGCTTACTTACATCAAAAAAAGAAAAAATGTTTAGTAAACAAGGGTTCTAAACTACATAACTGAAGTGATATGAGCACTTGTTCATCTTCGATACTATGAAACACATCTATTCTACTGCGAGCTCCTTGATTTTCATATTTTGGGAATGGACCAAAACAAGAAAAAAATGTCTGCTAAACAAGGGTTCTCAAATGCATACCTTAAGAGCAATGAACACTTGTTCAGTGGAAGAGATGTCTTTCACACTAGGGAAGATCAACAAGAGTTCATAGCTCTTAAAGAATGTATATTCGACCACATGTTTCCTACACATTTTTTCTTACTTTGCTCAGTAATTGCTCGTCCCAAAATATGGAACGCAAATTGGGTTGGGGTTGTTTGGGGGAAGAGACCAAACAGCGAGTTCATCGGTCTCATCGGATTAGGAAAGGATGGGGAAGGAATTCGGCCGTGCCCTTTCAAAGGAACCATCCCAGCATTTGCCTGGAGCGATTTAGGGAAATCATGGAAAACCTAAATCAGGATGGTCAGACGCGGGATTGAACCGTCGTCCTCCCGAATGCGAGTCCAGTGTGCTACCACCTCGCTCGGTGGGACGCAAAGACATTGCAGTAGAAGAGATCTGTTTCGTAGTATCGAAGATAAACAAGTGGTCATACCTATTCACGTATTATTTTAGAACCCACGTTTACTAGACGTTTTTTACTTATATCTGTATATGAAACCTGTACTTAAAATTTGTCTGCATTTTTTTGGGACACCCTGTATATTTATATTTCCAATTTCCAAGGGGTACACAGGATCTCTCTACTATTACTGTTGAGTTTTGGAGCAGATGGTGCTGTGAATGTAATATTGTTTAGCCGTAGTACAAACCTGTAACTTCCTAGAGAAGTATCCAAGATATCTCGAGACACTTTCATCTAGTGCTTATGTCACATAAAATACAGATGTCCTGTATGACCATGTCGATCCGGATCAAGTTATTTTTGAAATGTTTTAGCGATTTTCCATATTTTATCAATTTTCCGATTTTTCTATATTTACCCGTGTAAGAATACAAGTTCTTATTGCTTACATTATCAGCTGTGGTTTGCTTTTTTTTCATCCAAGTGTCATACAGAGTTCCAACGTAAACCAGGGTATACACAAATTATACTTCTTCCAAATGTCAACGTACATAAAGCTAAGTGCCAAAGCTAACACTAGAACACACACTCCCACATGGATTGCTGTCGGAATAGAGTGCTAGCGTTTTTCCGTTATAAATACAGGAAGATGGAGAGACTCCACGAAATCACATTGTCCGATATTGCCGCATTTTCCAGTAAACTAAATGGCACTGCCCTAATGTATGCAGAGTATCAGCATGTAGTGAATGTATGGCAGGATTTCGGAATCCATGACTTAGAAGAATACGCTAGGTTATACACGAACATCAATTTAAAACTGCTCGCAGACATTTTTGGGAAATTGTGGAGTTTACACCTGGACATATGCTCTCTGGATCTGGCCTTCTATTACACTGTACAAGGGCTCTCGCGGGACGCAGTATCAAGAAGAATAAGTCTCACCATCGAACTGTTGACCATGCTGACGTGCTGATCTTTTTCGAACGTGGGATAACTGAGAGACTTTGCCAGTGGGTGCAAAGGTACCCAAAGACGAACAACCCATAATGAGTGAAGAGAATTACAGGCTATTTGACGATTTAAGTTACATCCTTTAGTAAGAGGTGAACAATCTCAAAGGGCTAGCCATATAATAAGTTCTACATTACGAGAGTTCCGATAGATATCCAAAGGAGAAATCACCAGAATGACGGAAAATGCCATGATGTGGCTGCGGATGTCAGTGAAGGATATGTTCTGGAGGTAGAACTGGCATCCCAGCTCATTTCCATGACAGGTACAATGGTTTCCCATTGTGTCCGGTGTGCTTCGTCTCGCAAAATGGTTCCATCCCAAAATTGTTGACAACCCTAGGGAATAAGCAGCGATACATTCTGCACTACATAAATCTCCAGCAATGTCTCAGGTTGGGGATGGAACTTGTTAGTGTCAACTGAAAAACCTCCAACAGCATTACTGTTTGAAGGAGTACATTGATGTAAACACCGAACAGAGGGATCTCGTGATGTGTGACTTTAAAAACAGTTTTACAAGTGAATGAATATTTCAGCTTTCGAAAAAACAATGGAAGATGTTAGAGAATAACCCCAAATTTATTTAATTTGCCGGTGGGGGCGGAGGTAAGGGGTGAGGTGGAGGGGTTGTTATGGCGCAAGCCATTACGTCACCAGACCATATTTCAAGTTGATCGCCATCTTCAATGAAGGACTACTCGCTGAGGAGGTGGCCAAGGTTTCAATGCAGTTTACGAAGCCTGTCTATATCGGTATATGTGTTCTTGATCTGTCCAAACTCCACATGTACCGATTCCACTATGTGTTTCGGAAGCCAAGCTCCACCGATCTCAGGTTACTTTATACGGATACAGAGGGGTTCATTTACTGGGTGAAAGTCTGCAATCCAAATGAAGTAATTAGGTGTATCCAAAAAGAAATCGACACATCTGAATATGAGGTCGATAATCATTTTGGGATAATATCACAAAACAAGAAGGTTGTGAGCTTCGTGATGGACAAGGTGAATGGTTTGCAGATTGTCGAGCGTGTGGGGCAGAGATCAGAAATGTGTGTATACCTCACAGATGCAGGCGTTAGCTAGAGGCGGGCTAAGTTAAAAAAACTATCAAAGTAGTTTTAAAGCTACATCTATGAAAAGTAGCATTTGATTCCTCGGTTAGAAATTAAAAAAAATATGTGTTTCAACACTTTTGGAAATTCAACCACTAAGAGGGTAAAATAGTAGGTGAATTTTTTTTTCTTAATCATTATTAAGAAACTACTAAAACATTTTAAAGCTACATGTGTGAAAACTGATATTGGACTTCTCTGTTATAAATAAAATAGTACGTATTTCGACTGGGTATTGTGTGATGTCCTTAGGTTAGTTAGATTTAAATAGTTCTAAGTTATAGGGGACTGATGACCATAGATGTTAAGTCCCATAGTGCTCAGAGTCAAGTGCGTATTTCAGTGTTTTTCGAAATTCAGCCCGTAGGAGGGTGACATAGGGGATGAAAATATTTAAGAAAATATTTCATTATAGTAACACAAAGCTAAGACCATGAAAATTGTTATCTCACTTCTCGGTTAGATATAAATAAGTATGTGCTATGGGATGAAAAATTCTATACAAATATCACCACAAGAATGTAAACGGCATGATTAACAAAAATCTTGGACTCCAGCTACCAGAATCGCTTTTTGGTCGCAAGCACATTCGGAAAACGCCGCGCTTTAGAAGCCTTAATTAGCAGGAAAGGTTTAGAAGATATTTTAATTTTAGAAATAAATCAAAGAACGCTGTTTAACAGTCACAACGACGAATTTCATAGAAAAAGAAACGACTCATTAATACATTAATTTTTCAGTAGGCCTAATGCATGTTCATAAAATTATTTTTGATGTAATTACTACGCAGACGCGAGCGAAGCAGCGGGCGCTAAGGTAGTCAGTAAATGGAGGAGGCTTCCTAACGCAGCTAACGACGGTGTTCCAACCGCTTTCTTCATAAAGATTTATCTATCACCTCGCAAAAATCAAATTATGTAACAGTTTTTTTAGATACATGTCTGTAGTCATGGTACACAAGTAAATCGTCTCTCCGCATACCAATAGGCGAGCCAATACAAAAGATCATAACCCATTGATCAATTGGAATATCGCGTGATAATTTGTTGTCGCGAGCACCGGACAAGCTGCAGACCAGCCACACTGCTTCTCTAGTCGTCTGGATTGGCCAGATACAGGTGAAACATTTCCGCTGCTGCCGGAAATGAATTACCGCACAGGTATTCAATTTTTCAACGCCGTGCGCCATTTTGTTTCGGCTCCTGAAGTGGCCTGGCAAGGCCTGTTCTGGCGGAGTTTAATTTAGTTTCCTCAAGTGGCGTGCGACGGTACTGCGGAGAGACGACTTTCTTGTGTACCAGGACTACGGGCATATATCTGCAAAATAAACAAACAAATAAAATTAGTTACGATATTTTTGCGAGGTGATAATTTAAAACTTAATGACTATGCTGTTATTCGTGAGGAATTCAGTCCAAAATCTCCTCCGTCCCTCCTAAGGAAGGTTTCCCATTATTTCGAGAAAACCACTTGCGATGAACGTCTGGATGATAAAGAAGGTCGCAGCTACCGTCTTTCACCATGTAAGCTCCCTTTAAAAATTTATCTATAAATGAAAATACTGAATATTGTTTTTTCAGTAACTTTCCCCTCGTGTAACGTGTGGTCCAGATATCACTTTCAACTGCTGGACGATACTGACTGCTGGTTGACCCTGAATTGCGTGTTGAACAATGTCGTGAAACAAATTTTAAACTTAGTGAAATACTGAAAACTAATTAAATGCCAAAAGTAGCTAACAGTGTACTCAGTAAAACTATTTAATTGAAACTCGGTACCGAAGTACATTTAAATGGTGAGTGATATGAAGTGCAATTCCACAAAAATAATATACTGTTCTGCTCAGAAGAAAAATAACAGTTTGAGAATACCTAAACTGTTCACTGTTCTGACTACGAACTGTTTCCTCATAAGAATGCCAAGTGAGATCTGACCTGAAATGCTCAGCATGTAGTTTTGTGTCTTCTGTACTGACATACTCGAAAGCAAATGGAAATCGGCAGATGGAGTAGCTAAAGAAAAGCTACTGACTACTTTTGTCCTCAGAAATAATCTGTGGCTTCTAATAATAAAGGAGGAGGGTTTAAAGAAATCCGTTCTTGAAAATTAGACTCTGATTAATCTCAAAAAGGACCGTCCAGCAAAAGAAGACCCTAACAGTTGTGAAATTCGCTCAATACAAAAATTACAGACATTCCAACCAACTGCGTTGTTTGTGACATGATGAAAACAAAGAGTTCAAATTAACACTAATTGTGAATGTTATTAGTTATCTGATGGACAAAGATTTCCCTTAATTAATAGTTCTGACAAACAAATATTTCATTGTTGTGATTCTTCAGTTTCTCCCGGCGTATTTGTTAGACACTATGAACCGGCAGTACACCCGTGGACTGTCCGGCAAACATTTCATAGTTCTTCCAAAACATCTTCTCCATCAATAGAATCAATAACATTTGTTTAGAAACAAGTTTTCATCTGCATAATAAAGTATTCCAAATAATATATCCCATATTCACAGATATCAAATTTTGTTCTCTAAAGACTCAACTACTCGCTATTACGCCACAAATAAGAATGCCCTAGCGCTGCCCAACTGACAGGCGAGCAAGCAAACCACAGATAAACACAGAGTGAAGAATCTTGTTCACTACTCGTGCCGCTCGCTCATTCATATTTGTCCAAGAACAGTAAAGGTGAATTATTTACAACGGCAGAAAACACACAAAACCTTACGACCCGTGCATGCCCATACTCGCCTCGGGCTCCGTTCCCAGAGGTTCAAATGGTTCAAATGGCTCTAAGCACTATGGGACTCATCTGCTGTTGTCATCAGTCCCCTAGAACTTATAACTACTTAAACCTAACTAACCTAAGGACATTACACACATCCATACCCGAGTCAGGATTCGAACCTGCGACCGTAGCAGAAGCACGGTTCCGGACTGCGCGCCTAGAACCGCGAGACCACCGCGGCCGGCCGTTCCCAGAGGTCTCAGCACAGATGGCGCTTTTCACTTTCTTTCCTTTTCTCGCGACTGCTGATTTGTATATCGACAGGGACCGGAAAGCAGGCTTTAAATGGCACGAACGCCCCTTCCGCGCACGTCGCCGCTCTTCACAACCAGCATCCCCGTGCGAGTAACGGTGTGTCTTAGGAACGGACGTCTCAATTAGGTTCGACAGCAGTTCTCGTCCTTAAGCGTCCCCCAGAGCAGGATGAAAGAGCTCCAAACCCGCAGGGAGGCGTAAATCGTGATTGTGGCCGACGTGGCATGCAGAAATCGCGAGCTTAGCAGCGCTTCTTGGGCGAACGAGCAGCAAACGGTAAACGCCGCCGCCACGTCATGCGACCGGGGCCGTCTTTCAGTGGTGGCGCGCACAAAAGGCCGTTAAACCCCTTACACCTCTGCAGCGGACGTTTAATTCCTTTATGGCCACGTCCCGCGGTGGGCGGTAACGAGGGTGGACATTTATCTGGCGGGGTGTTTGTGGCACTGGGGTCGTAAGTTTTGCTAGTAAGCCGATACCGGGCGTCCCAATTTGCCTCTCGTAGCGGCCGCCGGCGGCCAAATCCCGAGCGCGCCCTTCGGTTTGCTCGATGAGGCGTGCGCGCTCTCCAGGTGCGACAGCGGGCACAAACAGCCGCTTCTCACACGTGGCTTACGCCGCGATGCGATGAACCGCGGTTATCAGCTTCCGCTAGAAATCTGCGCCACAGTGCTGCTCGCGAAAAGGGCACGCGGTTCGCGGCCGTGTACACGAACCGGCAGTGACCTCGGTCCGAGATGAAAATCTCCGCGCACAACTTCCGACAGCAGTGTTTGTATGTTTGTACTTCGTATAACATCTCATTCTCCAATTCGGATGTCGCTCTTTGACAACCGAGCCATTCGGCGCGCAGGTAACTCCGTCTGTATTCGCTGGCTTCCGGTATTGCTAATGTGTTTGACCTGGAAACATCTGGTTCGATTCTCGGTCGCGGAAGAATTTTCTTCTCTGAACTACGTCGGCAAGAGAAAAAGAGCCGAGTCGTACAATTCCTGGCCATGAGATACAGTGCTGACGAACCTTTATCTTACTCCCTCTCCTTTTCTATCTTCCGTTCTCGCCTTCAGCAGAGGGCAACATCGGCTTAAAAGGCTGTATGGACGTAATTTTGGTGTGATCTATCCTGAAGGGTACCTACCATGAATCGTGGATTTTGCCAACGTCGGCGGCTTGCGTGCGATAACGATAAATATAGCTGTACCGTAGATGCAACCACAGCACAGTGGTATCGGTGGAGATGTCAGACTAACCCGTGGTTCTTAAGCTGGGCAGAAGGCTTTGTATGATTCACTGATACGGCCTTGTAAGAGAGGCCAGCATGGCCTTGCTGTGTTGGTACTGTAAACGTCCGAAATCGAGGGAAAACTAAAACAGTTCTTTTTTTCCCGATGCTAGCAGCT
This sequence comes from Schistocerca gregaria, assembly GCF_023897955.1. Taxonomy (NCBI): domain Eukaryota; kingdom Metazoa; phylum Arthropoda; class Insecta; order Orthoptera; family Acrididae; genus Schistocerca; species Schistocerca gregaria. The sequence goes on from NC_064931.1 coordinate 53,720,471, forward strand.
CTACTCTGACTTAATGATGAAGGTATCCCCTTGGGTAAAATATTTCGAAGATAAAACAGGCTCTCATTCGGATTTCCGGGTGGGGACATCAACATCAGGAAAAACGAAGTTGGTGTTCTTCGGGTCGGAGAGGGAAATGTTAGGCTCATTTATCTGGTAGGAAGGTTAGAGAATTTAAAAAGGGAAATGGATATGTTGAGGTTAGATATAGTGGGAAGTAAATTTGCAAGACGAACAGGACCTCTGGTCAGTTGAGTACATAGTTTTCAACACAAAATAAATAGCCGTAATGCAGAAGAACGCCTAATAATGACTGAGTAATTGGAAATGCGGGTAGGCTACAATGAACAGCAGAGCGAACGCATTATTCCAAGCCAACATAGACTCAAAACCAAAACATACCACTGTATTACAAATTTATATGTCAACTATTTCCGCAGCTAAAGAAAGGACAGAAATAATGTACACTTAAGAGCCAAAGAAACTGATACACCTGCCTAATATCGTATACGGCCCCAGCGAGCACGCAGAAGTGACGACATGGCATAGACTCGACTGCCGGCCGGAGTGGCCGAGCGGTTCTAGGCGCTTCAGTCTGGAACCGCGTGACCGCTACTGTCGCAGGTTCGAATCCTGCCCCGGGCATGGATGTGTGTGATGTCCTTATGTTAGTTAGGTTTAAGTAGTTCTAAGTTCTAGGGGACTGATGACCTCCGATGTTAAGTCCCATATTGCTCAGAGCCATAGACTCGACTAACGTCTAAAGCAGTGCCGGAGGGAATTGACTCCATGAATACTGAAAGGCTGTCCCTAAATTCGTATGAGTTCGAGGGGATGGAGATCTCTTCTGAACAGCACATTGTGGGGAGTTTGGTCACCAGCAGAAGTGTTTAAACTCAGAAGAATGTTCCTGGAGCAGAGATGAAAACCACGGGATATACTAGCACGGGGAGCTGGATTAAACCAGTCTTCGGACCGAAGAGATAATCTTCATGGCCGAAACCTTAGGGGCGTACAAATTTATTTCACTAACATATTGTTATTGGAAAACCCATCCAGCTGTTTCATTAATAGTATTTCACACGTTAGATTCAGAACTCACAAAATTTTATCCTCTGACGTGCTTGTGGCAGTCCAACAAATCTGAAACATTAAAATAGTCCTCCGTAAAGTAGCCCAAAACAATGAAAATCAGTAGTGCTACTGTAAGCATGACATGCGTCAGTTCTATGCGCCCAGTCCGAATGCGAAACATACAGTAATGGAAGCTTAGTTACTGGAATTCATATGTCGCATGTCACATGTCGAAATAGTTTTGTTAATTCAACAACAAACCTAACCTCAATGAACCTTAACGAATCCGGCAGAGGAACGCGAGTGAAGAGAGAGAGAGAGAAACTTCCTAAAAATAAGAGTCGGTCAGACTGAATCCATCTAATCGATATATGAAATCTACCGAATTCCAAATATTAATATTTTAATTATTTTATTAAACAAAACAATGTTCATAAATACGATCAAGCACTATTTCAGCCTGACCAACTGAGACATAACAATACTTAAAAATATTGATTACAGTGTACGCTATACCGCTGACTTCAGAGGATGATAACAAGGGAGGAAAGGATAGAATCAACTCTGACGCATGTGGCGCTGCTGTCAACCTTTACACTAATCACTGAAGCGCCTAGAACCGCACGGCCACAACGATCGGCCACACGGCGTTTCAAAAACGTGTCACATATACCTACAGGGGGTAATATTGGTCAAAAATAGAACAGTGTTTTCATTAATTATATGTTCAGAAACCAATATCTATCTAGATACGGGCAGTTTTACTTGTGACGAGTAACGAATAGTATTCGATGGTGTAGGATAAGGAAGAGATAACATAGTATATTGCCACGGTACGCACATGTGACAGATGCAAATTCTCGACCAGTCATGGAGGTGAGGCATCATGACTGAAGACTGATAGCGTATTACATTTGACCAAAAAGGTTAACAAGTTCTGTGCAACGAACTACCAGCGCTATTGTGGAACGTTACTCTTGCAGAAAAACAACGGCTGCTGTTCATGCACCCATTTGCTACTAATCATGTAAGAGTACCGTGGGCGATGGATTGGTTGAGAGGTCCGGTAGTATGGCCTGAATCCGTGGGGACATTTAAAGGTACTACTGTATGTTCAACCCATCGACAATGTGCAGCTTTAAAGGAGTGTGTGAGCAATGCATGTGACGAAGTTCGAATGCAGCCAGGTGTATTTGAAAGAATTCTTGATTCACTGTGGATAAAATTAAGGATGTTTCAGGTTCTGTGGTAACCATATGCAGTAGTGAGTATAGCGTCTGCTACAACATAGCAGATATATCGAAGTGAGAGGAGAGATTAGCCCGTGCTGGTTTACAGATATATCTTTACACGAATATTTCATCTAGTTTTGACTAATACTAACTCCTGCAGGAATATGCGAGAGTTTTTGTTTTAACACTTTGTATAGGGCATATGGCCCACACACTGAACGCTCTGGTTCGTGTTCACAACTGAAGCTGTTGATTACAACACAACGGTCAGGATTTATTATAACGCTGCTGGAGTACCCTTACATAGCGAGAGATGGGAACACGAAATACACCCAATAACATTTTCGAACATCAGCAGTCAACGTTATTGCAGCACAGTACTCCTTTTCCCATGTGCGTCTTTACAGGGACATTCTGCCGTGGCTCGATTTTTATGTACGACAACGGGGGCTCGCATCGAACAGCGGGGGTGGAGTAGGTCTTGGGACGAGAGGATATTCGGCCAATGGACTGGCTTGGCCTCTCAAAAATGGATCAAATGGCTCCAAGCACTATGGGACTTAACATCTGAAGTCATCAGTCCCCTAGAGTTAGAACTACTTAAACCTAACTAACCTAAGGACATCACACACATCCATGTCCGAGGCAGGATTCGAACCTGCGACCGCAGCAGTAGCACGGTTCTGGAATGAAGCGCCTAGGACCCCCCGGCCACAGCGGCCGGCCGTGGCCGTTCCCCGACTTCAGTCCTGCGGAGCACATGTGCGATGCATTGGAAGACGTATTGCAGCACGTCCTCATGCACCAGTGACCATCCTGCAGGTGCCAACTGCACTGCTGGAGGAATGAATCGGCCTACCACAAGAACACCCTACCAACCAACGAGAGTACGTTGCAGAGCGTGCACTGTCGCCCATGCTGATCACACACCTTATTACGAACCGTGTCCTGCCTTTTGTAATGTGCGGACAATCGCGGTAACTTCAATGTCTTTGACTAAAAGTATAAGTTCTGTTCGCCTCATGGCGAATTTCTTACAGTTACCTTCTGTACTATACTGTAGCAGTACCTTCTATGTATAATACAACCTTCATTGAGTTATGTTACTTGGCAGTAACACATCATACGAAAGTTACTTTAGTCCTTAACTTTTGCGCACTAGAGCATTTCTTGCACCTTCAGATACGTAACGAGTAAATCATCTGCCGCATATGCGGATAATAAACACTCATCAGACAGAACATTATGACCACCGATGTAAACCCGTCCAGGCGATAGCAGCGTCATTTAGTGAGGAATGACTGCTAGTCAGACACACGCGCTGTGCATTTAGTATCAGTGAGCATGCTGTCCGTGTGTAGAACGGGGAAGACGCGCGAGCTGTCTGAGTTTGACCGAAGGCTAACTGTGATGGCCCGGAGGCTCGGCACGAACGTTAAAGCAGGACGGGCAGCGAAATGCTGTGGAATTGACTCGAGACTTTAATGCTGGGCAGAGTAGAACTGTTCCTGAACCCACAGTCCACCGAACACTCCAGTCCTCCGCAGCCGACGAGTCATGCATGTGCCAATGTTAACACCACGGTATTGGCAAATACGACTGAAATGGGCACATCACCATCGGCACTGGGCGTTGGTGCAGTGGCAGAGCGTTGCACGGTCTGATGAATCCCGATACCTCTTCAGCATGACGATGGGAGTGCGCGAATCCGTCGTTTTCCAGGTGAACAGTTCCTCGCTGGTGGCGGCTCCATTATGCTCTTCAGAACATTCACGTGAGGATCAGTGGGTCCGGTGGGGCTCGTGCAAGGCACTGTGAAGGTCAGGGAGTATCGTACACTGGTTGCAGACCACAACTTCACGGCCATCATGCTTCCCGACGTCAGTGGCATTTTTCAGCAAGACAATGCACCGTGTCACAAGGCCAGAAGTGTATTCGAGAAACACAGTGGCGAGCTCCAATTGATGTGCTGGCCCCCCCAACTCACCAAATTTGAACCCGATGGAACACATCTGGGATGTGATAGAACGTGACATCAGGGCCCATCGCCCCCTCCCCCGAATTGTGCGCAGATTTGGTGCCAACCCCCTCCAGCGCCATTGCTTCCATGCCACGACGCGTCGCTGCTGTTATCGGGCCAAAGGTGGACACACCGGCTATTAGGTAGGTGGTCATAGTGTTCTGACTGAGCAGGGTAAGCTGTGTTGCCTGTCTGGAAGTACATGAAATATTTTCCGCCCCAGTTTTATTTTGCTCACTCTGTGTTTGAATCGAATCGCATACTTTCATAATATTTGCTGACGAAACTCAAGGGTTAATTATTTTGGTTACTTCAAAAATAAAATCTATGGAACATCCGATAGTGCCCTTACTCTCTTCGCAAGCATTCTTCAGAGACATAGTTTGAATGAGAAATTTGATTGCTTTAGAATATCAGTTATTTTGATTACATGAATGTCTATAGTATTACTGTCATGTCATTTTATGCTATTCTACGGTACTTAGAAATGGATTGGATAATCATTCGTTCCGATGCGCTTCCTCCTGATTTTTCCGACTTCTTAGCCCTTCAATGTTTTTACTCTCTGAACAATATCGATTTCATTCTGTTTGCTGCCACTGGTCGTCTTTTCCCTTTCCTTCCTTCGTTACCTGTAATTAACTTCTTATATTCAGTGAGTGATATCCGTCAACGTTCATCTTCTTAACATTTCTTGGCAGTTAGAGTTATGTTATTTAGTTCCACTGTTATCCAGTACTAATGTACTAGACAAACATTTATTCATTATGAGACATGGCAGTTTCATATTTCACTATCTCAAATTATTTTCCATAAACTCTTCATATTTTGTCATCTGTGGTACAGTGTTCTTTGCGAGTGCAGCATGCACACTTAAGTCAATTGTTCCTCTTTTTTATCCCTCGTTCGATATATTCCTTCTCTTCGACCGCATAACTTGTGCGGATATATTGCATTGCTGTTCTTCTGACTCAAAGCGGAGAATAATCTTTAGTTTTTTTTCAGTTATTATACTGGAGTTATCTGTGAGCTGTAAACTGTGAGTCAATTTTTTTTTTCTAATTGGGCAAACATAGGCCAAGGTGAATAGTTTCTTAGTGTACTAGAACTTAAAAGTTATGACTCAGGAGATTGAGCAGCGTAACTGCGAACACTATGAATTAAACAGTTGCCTCGCAGGTGATATGCATCAGATGACCAAATCAGCGTATGGAGAATCAGTAAGTGAAGGCATAGTCGTCGTATGGCAGACACAGAGTTTCAGTAGTAAACAACAAGAAAAACACAGAGAATGGCGGCGTTTATGTAATAGGTCATATATAGGGTGTAAACATTAGCTTCGTACAGATTGTACTAACCTCAGCGCGCCGTGCAACCGCTTTTATACCCTCGTCTATGCAGAGGGCGTCGCTAATCGATCGCTTCTTGCTCTTCCTTGCGGAATGGACATCAACCCTACATCGCTGTACCTCTTGGAGGTTATCGGTATCGATTGTATCTCGCGGCAGCTATACAACATCCCTCCTTCCTTTAATCGGTGCATAGGGCCGAAAGTTACCATGTCTGTGCCTAGGATTTCTAGGGGTGTAGGTAGAACTGACCGGTGACACAGCCAATCAGCACCAGGAAGGATGGGGTGCTGAGATGGCCCCTCTACTGGGTGCAGTGGCGACATCTCGACTTCGGGGAGGACGGGGTGCTCTGCCTGCCCTATGTGAGTGTAGTGGAGCGCGGTCCTGGCGGGGAGTGGCAGCTGTTCCACATCCGTGTACGAGTTGTGTTCTAAGTATGACGGTGTGGATGGATGTCCTATCTGTGTGTATGAAGGAGCAACAATGGTTGCCTGAGAGCTGAGAGGAGGGCCGGCCACTGCTGGTGGCTGTGGTGAGCAGCGGGCGCAGAGCTGAGTCGCCTGTGAGCAGCGCCTTGTCACTCTTATGACTACTTGAAGTGGCTGCTATCTGGATGAGCAGCAGCATCCAGCCAGATGCCATCCGGAAAATTGTTTCTGGTCTGCCCAAGCTGCAAGATTCGCGCGTGCACAGAGAAGTCTGAGTTGTCCTCAAAGGGGGGGGGGGGGGGGGGGGGGGGTACTCTCCACATCGCCTATGTTTACGTTTCGCGACTTTGCCGTTTTCTCTTCGTTAACAACTCTCACGTCAACATTCATTCATATAATTACAGAACCCTAAAATATGTTATTAGTTTCAGTCTTCTGATGTGATTTGATTTCCATGTTATTAAGAATCAAGCATTAATCTTCTTGCAGAACAATGAAAGTATTCAGTTTGTTAAAGAAATTTGACTCCTATTACCTTTTTGTTTTTTTGTTTTTTTTGGCGTCAGTCAGTTTATCTGGAACGAAATGTTTCGTTCGACACTATTGGTTAATTTCAGCTATTCGCTGAATTTCAAGTGCACGTTTTCATCTGCTGGCACGTATGGCATTATGGCATTATAAAGAACCGACCATGAGATGATGAGATGATACAGTAGTGCCAAGAAAATTGGCAACCCGGAAACCACACTGAAAAGCTTAATACCAGATAGGACCCTACTTCAGCGTGAATGTGAACATGCGAAGGGGCACTTTAAGCCGAATTATGCCTTTTAGTATGGTTTACGAAATTTCGATGCTCTTGGAATATTCTCTTATGTCCTGGTTCTTTTACGACCTAATATAACATCCCTTAATGCTACATACATCTATACATACATGATTAGTCTGCAATTCACAATTAAATGCCTGGCAGAAGGTTTATCGAAACATCTACCTTCTTTTTCTTTACCGTTCCTCTCTCGAACGGGGCGCAGGAAAAACGAGCACTTAAATCTTTCTGTGCGAGCTCTGATTTCTCTTATTTCATCATGATAATCATTTGTTCCTATGTATGTGGGCACAAAAAGAATATTTTCACAATCGGAGGAGAAAGTTGGCGAGTCAGATTTCGCGAGAAGATCCCGCAGCAACGAGAGACGTCTTTGTTTTAATGATTGCCATCCAATTCATGCAGCATGTCTGTGGCACTCTCCCCCCTATTTCGCGATAGTACAAAACGAGTTGCCAGTCTTTGAACTTTTTCGATGTCCTCCGTCAGTCCCATCTGATGCAGATCCCACGCCGCACAGCAATACTCCAGGAGAGGGTGCACAAGAATTGTGTAAGCGTTGTCTTCAGCAGACCTTTCCTGCCAATAAACCGCAGTCTTTGTTTTCCTTTACCTAGAACATTGTCTATGAGATCGTTCGAATTCAAGTTATTCGTAATTGTAATTCCTAAGTATTTAGTAGAATTTACAACCTTTAGATCTGTCTGATTTATTGTGTAACCGAAATTTATCGGATATCTTATAGTAGTCATGTGGATGACTTTACACTTTTTATTATTTAGAGTAAGAACATATGTGAATGCTCACTCCAAATGGCCAAGCAGCAAATTTGGTCAGTAGTACTGAATAAAATGTTGTGTTTCATATATACTGACGGCTTTAGCAGAGCTTGACAAACCTGCCTTCCGTGGAACACAATGTTTTTCGATCACAAGACATATTTCAACACTTGTCTGGTAACTACTCCATGCTTGAAGTTATTTCTCCATTTGTGTTGTTTACATCTTAAATTTTCAACGGTTCTAGGCGCTCAGTCGGGAGCCGCGCGACTGCTACGGTCGCAGGTTCGAATCCTGCCTCGGGCATGGATATGTGTGAAGTCCTTAGGTTAGTTAGGTTTAAGTAGTTCTAAGTTCTAGGGGACTGATGACCATAGATGTTAAGTCCCATAGTGCTCAGAGCCATTTGAACCATTTTTTTGAAATTTTCAGAATGCCATTCTTCCGTAAATTCTGGACTGGCAGCACACTGTATTTTATCATTGTAACTCCCGACACAGCTTTACACTTATTCTTGGAGTAGAATATAAACTGCCAGTTGTACAGTTTCTTGGCTTCAGAGATAAAATTGTTGGTTTTTTATACAGTGTGAAGCAGTCATGCAAAACTTGTTGTTAACTTATTTCCTCAGTTCTGGTGTATACAAACAACTGTTTTTGTTGTTATTTTATCTTTGCAAGAAATTTGTATTCCTTCTTACTACCTTTTTGCAGTTCTGCGTGGATGTAAACCTGATTGCAAATGCTACGTAACAGTATTTCAGAGTACGAATAAAAAAGAAATCTATGTTGAACTCACCATACAGCAAAAAATTAGGGACCTCTGATGTGTAGAATCTATTTTTGAAATGAATATCTTGCAAAGGACTGCTTTCTTATTTTACATACCTTATTTGGGTAGGATATGATAAAAAATTGCCCTGAGTACAATAACTAAGCATGTCGTCTCCAATCAATGTGCAGCAGTGCTGCAAATGGTCGCGTGATGCCAGAGTATGCGCGTATTTCCAAACTGAATTGCGACGAAAGGCGTACGATCGGAGGAAACATCAAGAACTATCTTCCTATGTCACAGTAGCTGCGCATGCGCAGTAACGCCTGTTTCCCGGCAATCTCTGGCAAATGCTCAAGCGAACCCACTCTGGCTATGGCGTTTAGACGATATGATAGGTGTCGCCGCCGCAGCCGATTGTGACTTCACACAGTTTCAGCCCCCTGCGGCCCACTACGACACCCTGTCCTCCCAGGGGTCTGGCCTGTTGAGATTTAAAAAGATAGTAGGAAACAAAGTGGTGCCTGTTAATGTAAAGCCAAAGCTGGTATCAGTACATTGTTTCTCTAATAAGTAGGAGGCACGAGTCGGTTGGCGTTTAAACAAAATTAAGCCAGCCTTTGTTTGTAGCTGTGTGCTTCAGTGTATTCGTCAACAAAAACATTCCATGTAGTGTCTCTAACAGTAAAGACAGTTCCCAGATTTTACAACGGGATATCTTGATAGGTTATGGGCCCAATAGTGCCGGATGTCTGTGCAAGACTGCGAGTGCAAAGAGCCCGTGCTTTCCCTGTAGGGAGATTTGCGCAACCTTGTGTCGAAATATTGCTTCATCATCAAAAGTGAGTAGGTTTTCGGCAATGGGACTTGGAAATAAATGTGATGTTCACGGCGGGTACGTTACCTGCATTATGATAAAAACCTAAAAACGAAATAAAAAAATCCGACTGTGGACAAGCAAACGCACTTGCAAAATACCATACAGTGTGTAGAAAAGATGGTGCAATTGAAGGTTGGTATGCTATTCCTCATCCAGATTCAAAGCAAAAGTTATCTGACAAAAGCAGCCGCTCGGGGTAGCCGAGCAGTCTGAGGCGTCTTGTCACGGGCCACGCGGCTGTCACGTCGGAAGTTCGAGTCCTCCCTCGGGCACGGGTGTATGCGTTGTCCTTAGTGTAACTTAGTTTAAGTTATATTAAGTAGTGCGTAAGCTTAGGGACCAATGTCCTCAGCAGTTTGGTCCCATAAAATTTCCAAATTTAACAAAAGCAGATCGGGTGCGTTTACAAAACACTCGTGTGAAAACGTGGAGTTGACAGCACTGTCACATCGTTCAGTACATCGGAATGTACAGAGGAACGTGTATCACCCCGCACATCCGTCGTAGCTTACTGGCAGCTGGTACGGTAGTTCAGCGTTTTGGTCAAATGGCTGGATGCCCTATGCAATACAAAAGAAAACTGATTTAAATATTCAGCGACAAACTTGAAGGGGTGTCAGGTGACGTCCGCCCAGACCTAACGCCGAGCACATTGACGTAGAAAATGAAGAAAAAAATTTGGTTGTGTGCCCGCATCTCGTGGTCGTGCGGTAGCGTTCTCGCTTCCCACGCCCGGGTTCCCGGGTTCGATTCCCGGTGGGGTCAGGGATTTTCTCTGCCTCGTGATGGTTGGGTGTTGTGTGATGTCCTTAGGTTAGTTAGGTTTAAGTAGTTCTAAGTTCTAGGGGACAGATGACCATAGATGTTAAGTCCCATAGTGCTCAGAGCCATTTGATTGTGAGGTCGTCAAACCCACATCCACCCTGGAACTATGGTTCAAGTTCTCGTCACGTTCCTTTTTTTATTTTTTAGGTGTCCGTTCCCTAGTCCCCGTCATTTATTAAGTAGGACATCATATTGTCACTTGACAATAGTATATCATATGACAGTGGGATCCAATAAAGTGCATGCACGAGTCTCCTGACTGCGCTGTCCGGCAATAACTGGTCCTGTCTAGTTCATGTATGGCGGTTTCCCGATGATGGATACGTCGATATGCTTTTCGCTCTGGGCGCATCCGACAATCAAACTGCTGCTGCTGCTGGTCGCGCGTATATTGCACGGTACCCTCAAAGGCACCATCCTGATTAGAATCTTTCTCGTTGCTTGGAGCAACGCCTTAATGGATAGAAGTCGTCCAAGGACTAGACGTACTTCAGCTGAGGACGTGCTTCTTGAAACCGTTCACCAATCTACTCGGCGAAGTACCTGTGATACTGCAAAGCAGTTCCAGATTTCTCTAATACTGGTTTTTGAAGTGTTGTACCATGAAGAATTACATCGTATCATACACGTTAACTCAACACCAGCGGCCAGAAGGGCCCATTCGACGAGTAGAGTTTTGTGAATGGTTTTTGTACTAAGTGGAAGATAACTAATATTTTATGAGTAATATGATATGGACTGATGAATCTAGCTTCACTAGTGAAAGTGCGCTTGTGTCCAAAATTAAAGCAACAAACGGAAATTTTGCAAGGTTGCGTTTATTTTGCCACAAAACAGTATAAACAGATGATAGGAAAGTAGAATCAATGTAAAGAATACAGAACGTAAACAACTGCATCGTGCATAACGGTAGACAATAATGTTTTTCGTTTTTTCCAACTTAATGGATTGGTACCCACATTCCACAGTCCTCAGTAATGGGTGTGACCACCTCTGGCAGCAATACACGCCTGACAACGACAGGTCACGCTGTGAATGATGTCATCGGTCTCATGCTGTCGCAACAATGCCCATTCTTCCTGCAGAGATACTCGCAGTCTTGAAGAGTGGTTGGTGGATGCTGACGTAATGCAACCCATCTCTCTTGTACATATCAGACGTGGTCTATGGGGAGAGCGAGCAGGCCATGCCACGTTTGCAGTATCTTCCGTTTCCAAGAAAACATCAACCATCCGTGTTCTACGAAGTCGAGCATTATCGTCCATCAATACGAAATCTGGTCCCACAGCATCTCCCAACAACCGCATATGAGGTTCCAAGGTCTCGTCACGATACCTGACGCCAGTTAAACCTTGTCGATTCACCCGCACAATTTCATGAAGAGCGGTTCTAGTGGTAAACATAGGCCCTGCCCATACTATTAGGGATCCTCCTCGACATCGGTCTCTTACCACAATGTTTGGGTCCAGAAATCGTGTTCCACGTTCTCTCCAGATGCAAATCCATTGAGAATCACTCTCCAGACTAAATCAGGGACCATGAAAAGATGAAAGAGCACCAAAGGCAGTTTTTAGTCGGAAGTACTTGTGATAGAAAAGCAAGAAAAGAAGACTGATGAAATAGATACAAGTTTGTTGCAGACTGTGGTAGTAATGAGCACAAGACACATGAAGGAAAAATTGTGGCAAATATGAAGCGCCGTGAAGGCACACAACTTAAGACTGAAAGCGTAAATTTCATGTCTTCTGATCTTGGTGAAGTTGAACCACAACAGATGTTGTTGACAAATATGTCGCATTTACTGTACGTAAACGTCATTATGGAAAAAGGTGGAGTGGCAATATTTGGCAAGAAAAAGGTGAAGATTGTGGAAATGTCTCGCATTTACTGCCCGTAAACGTCATTACTGAAAAAGGTGGAGTGGTAATATTTGACAAGAAAAATGTGAAGGTTGTGAAAGATGGAAATGTAAATGGATCTGTAAATTTTCCAGCCTTAGTAATAGATGACGATGCGTTTCGGCTGAAGACCAGACATTAATATCATCAGAAAATGGACTTTACAACATTGGCATCAAAATTGACTGTAAAAAGGAAGCACTAATGACAATAAAGAAAACCATTCAGTGTCACAAAGAACTAGGACATCTGAATTTCAATTATCTGAAGAAAATATCGGAACTGTTGATGCTGTGGACAAAATTAAGTCAAAAGAGGACATACCTTGTTGTGAAACATCTATCATGCTAGAGCAAGTAAGAAAACTATTCAACACAGTGTGGTGCAGAGCAACGAGACCTCTTGAGATTATTCACACTGATGTGTGTGGTAAGGTAAGACCACTAACTTATCTCAATGAAGAATATTTTTAACCTGTCTTGACGATTACATAGATTCCTTAAAAGTGTATCTTTTACACTCATAAGGTGAAACAGAAGACAACATAAACAAAATTGTAAGTGATATTGAAACTCGTTGCAATCTGAAGACATAAAAAATAAGATGTGGCAGACAATAAGAGTAGACAAGTACTGACTTTAAGGAATAGCGTAAAAATAATGGTATAGTGATTGACTACACAATTAAAGAATCTGCTCAAATGAATGATAAGGCAGGAAGATTAAATCTTGCTATCCTGAACAAAGTAAGGACCAAGTTGTTTGATTCAAAAGTTGGAAACAAAATGTGGGGCTATGCAGTTCTGACTGCAGCTTATCTAAGGAACAGAAGTCATACTACAGCTGCTGATGAGACTCGAGCTCAAATGTGGTGTGGAAGAAGACCAAATTTGTCAAGATTAAGTATTTCTGTATCTGTGTTATTTACAAAACAACTTGGGTATTGAAAAAAGCATGTTGTTTTAGGATATACGGACAATGGCTATGTGATATGGCATCATAAAGAAAAAGAAAACGAAACGACAAGGCGTAAATAAATCTGGATAAAGGTAGTAAATGAAGAGAAATAATCATTAAAGAAACATGAAACATGGTGAATACAGAAACTGCTCATGAAAAAGAAATAATCATTAAAAATGGATTTTCCAGAAAAAAACAATACAGAATCATATTGGTAATTTTATTTTTCCAAACCTGTGTAGGGAGTCGCAATCAGACGCACCTCGCAGTTCTACAAAGTAAGACGTAAGATCGAGACAACCATGTTTTTCTCAGAATGAATTTCGTCGTTGCGGCTCTCAGCAGTCCCCTTATTTTGTTTTGTCAACCCGTAAGCACATGGCTTGGTAATCCTGTGGTGCGCCGGCCGGGGTGGTCGAGCGGTTCTAGGCGCTACAGTCTGGAACCGCGTGACCACTATGGTCACAGGTTCGAATGCTGCCTGGGGCATGGATGTGTGTGATGTCCTTAGGTTAGTTAGGTTTAAGTAGTTCTAAGTTCTAGGGGACTGATGACCTCAGAAGTTAAGTCCCATAGTGCTCAGAGCCAATCCTGTGGCGCAAAAATATACACTCCTGGAAATGGAAAAAAGAACACATTGACACCGGTGTGTCAGACCCAACATATTTGTTCCGGACACTGCGAGAGGGCTGTACAAGCAATGATCACACGCACGGCACAGCGAACACACCAGGAACCGCAGTGTTGGCCGTCGAATGGCACTAGCTGCGCAGCATTTGTGCACCGCCGCCGTCAGTGTCAGCCAGTTTGCCGTGGCATACGGAGCTCCATCGCCGTCTTTAACACTGGTAGCATGCCGCGACAGCGTGGACGTGAACCGTATGTGCAGTTGACGGACTTTGAGCGAGGGCGTATAGTGGGCATGCGGGAGGCCGGGTGGACGTACCGCCGAATTGCTCAACACGTGGGGCGTGAGGTCTCCACAGTACATCGATGTTGTCGCCAGTGGTCGGCGGAAAGTGCACGTGCCCGTCGACCTGGGACTGGACCGCAGCGACGCACGGATGCACGCCAAGACCGTAGGATCCTACGCAGTGCCGTAGGGGACCGCACCGCCACTTCCCAGCAAATTAGGGACACTGTTGCTCCTGGGCTATCGGCGAGGACCATTCGCAACCGTCTCCATGAAGCTGGGCTACGGTCCCGCACACCGTTAGGCCGTCTTCCGCTCACGCCCCAACATTGTGCAGCCCGCCTCCAGTGGTGTCGCGACAGGCGTGAATTCAGGGACGAATGGAGAAGTGTCGTCTTCAGCGATGAGAGTCGCTTCTGCCTTGGTGCCAATGATGGTCGTATGCGTGTTTGGCGCCGTGCAGGTGAGCGCCACAATCAGGACTGCATACGACCGAGGCACACAAGGCCAGCACCCGGCGTCATGGTGTGGGGAGCGATCTCCTACACTGGCCGTACACCTCTGGTGATCGTCGAGGGGACACTGAATAGTGCACGGTACATCCAAACCGTCATCGAACCCATCGTTCCACCATTCCTAGACCGGCAAGGGAACTTGCTGTTCCGACAGGACAATGCACGTCCGCATGTATCCCGTGCCACCCAACGTGCTCTAGAAGGTGTAAGTCAACTACCCTGGCCAGCAAGATCTCCGGATCTGTCCCCCATTGAGCATGTTTGGGACTGGATGAAGCGTCGTCTCACGCGGTCTGCACGTCCAGCACGAACGCTGGTCCAACTGAGGCGCCAGGTGGAAATGGCATGGCAAGCCGTTCCACAGGACTACATCCAGCATCTCTACGATTGTCTCCATGGGAGAATAGCAGCCTGCATTGCTGCGAAAGGTGGATATACACTGTACTAGTGCCGACATTGTGCATGCTCTGTTGCCTGTGTCTATGTGCCTGTGGTTCTGTCAGTGTGATCATGTGATGTATCTGACCCCAGGAATGTGTCAATAAAGTTTCCCCTTCCTGGGACAATGAATTCACGGTGTTCTTATTTCAATTTCCAGGAGTGTAATACCTGTATTATCAAATGTTCTAGATAACGTGCTACAGCGATGGTCAACGAGAGATGTTAGCGATGCAAGTCTGTGTACATGTTTTTTTTTCTTTTTCTTTTTTTCCTTTCAGCCCCGTCACGATGCGATGCTAAGGGTAACGAAAATGTCAAGTATCGTTCGTTTCAATTTTAAAATTGTAGATACGCTGTCACATTTCATTTGTGTCGCGTCCCATTTCAGTAAACATATTGTATCTTGCAAAATACTAAAATTTTTGTATAGATCCTCTGTTGGTATGCACACTGCCGGTACACCTGGAAAGACCACGCTGGTTTTGATCCGATGACGGCATATTCCACCTGGGGAGTAGTACATGTACTGATAATGATTTTAACGTCGTCCGCCAAGAGATAGCGTTGTGGCACAGCTACCTTTTAATGGGGAATGCTCCCAACTACTAGAATCAATGTGGAGCAGACGTGTGTGCAGGCAACCATGCCACAAAGAGGCAATCGTGCTTCATACAGCCAAGGGGGTGAGTATGAAAGAGGTCGAATAGTGGCTTTCCAAATGGCAGGATGGTTCTTTCGGAGAACTGCCACGATGGTTGGAAGCGCTGTGTCAGTTGTACAATGGTTCTGACATTAATGGTCACATGAACATTCTCACACCAGTAGACAATAGTAGTGGGAGCAAACTTCGTACAAGCACATTTTGTTATTGCGGGTTGGCTACATTAGGGGCAGGTATACACTCAGGGGCAGACCTATTGTTCTCCTTTGATTGACAGGTACTTAACCTATTGTTCTCCTATGATTGACAAGTACTTAATCTTTTGTTCTCCTTTGATTGACAGGCACTTAATCTATTGTTCCCCCATCCCCTCCCACTCCCCTCCCACCTCAGGAAACCTCCTACCCACCCCCTCCCCCTCACTGATACAGGTACACTTTCAGTTCTGAGTTACTGGAATAGCCCCTCTCACTCTTATCAGCTTCATTGACTACTTAATTAAATTGATCAATTAATTAACCTCTCCTCCTCTGGTAAGTTCCCCAAAAATGGTCGGAAGTTCAAATTCCATCAGGACAATACAACATACCACAGCTACCTCCACTAACCTAAGAAAATGGCGGGAAAAAAGTCACACGACTGCCACCTCTTCCTATTAACTGGCAGGAAAGGGATTTGGCCTGTGCTTGAAATAAGTCTTTATTTTCAGTCTTTATTTAAAGAATTGTCCATTGCTATAGTTGAGTGGTCAGCGTGACGCATTGCCATCCTATGAGCCCGGCTGAGTTGGGGATTTTTTCCTCTCAGAGACTGGGTGTTGTTTTGTCTTCATCATCATTTCATCCCCATCCGGCATGCAGGTCGCCCAATGTTGCATCGGATGTAATAAGACCTGCACCAAGGTTACCAGACATATCGTGTAAGGGGCCTCCCAGTCAATGACGCCAAACGCTAATTTCCATTTTCCATTTAAACAATTACAGCCAATACTACCATCAGGTGTGTTCACCATAGGGTCAGGAGTCCAAATGACCTGGACAGTACTGCCACCAGAGAGTACTGTTGTCCCTTTCGTGACATAATCCAAGATGGCGGCCTGGTGGTGAAGAGGAATCGTCTCATAACAGGAAATTCAAGGGTATATTGTTAATTTATAAGAAATTATGTTTGTGGGGGTTGGATTTGTCTCGCAAATCATTCTCTGCTGTTTGGAAACATGTAGGTCTTGTAAGAAGTAATTACATGTGGCAAACATGTTGCATAACCTAATTTTCAGCACTGTACTCTGATTGTCTTAACGTAATGTTTGGCTCTTTGTCGGCACTTAACCTATTGTTCTGTTAGTTGGTTTTCCATGTCATCCCCATTTTCTTAAACTATTGTACTTTGATACCAAATTAAGTAATTAGTTTTGTCCTCTCATCATTTTCTGGTACACTTGAGGAATGTCACATGCTTTTGAACGCCATTTCTGGCACATTCCTATTCGTCACCCACCCCCTTAAAATATTGTACTGGGTAGTGTCCTGCACTTAACCTGCAGTTCTGCTCCATGTCACCTACTCACCCCCCCCCCCTTTAACTATTGTACCGCTAACACCAAGCTGACATAAAAAAATTATGCAAATTAATTAAATTGATAATCTTCACATGTATGGAGTAATCGCTAGTATCGCTAGTAAAAAACACATCCTGCCACTCGATGAACGACGCTGACGCCTCAACTCCGCACACGTCCCCAGGAGTCGGGATGCATCGGCGGTCCCCATGAAATGACGATGCACTCGTCAGCTGCCAAACCACATGTATGTGTCAGTTTGCGTTCAGCAAGGATGTGGCGGCGGCATCTCTTTCACACATGAAATCCAAGAAATACCTGTGGAAACACATGTTCACCTAGGCACCATTGCTGGCATGATGACACATAGCTGCAGTGTGGTTCCAGCAGTGAGACAGATGTTGCAATGCTTAACAAAATAGCACAGGGTGCATTCTTCCTAACAGTCATAATGGAACAGCCCGTCCATCACTGAATTTAGCAATCAAACTGTTGTTGCTGCACGTGTAGGAGCGTTGTCCGCTCCTTTTATTTCTGCATATGAGACTTTCAGTGGCAAAACTATTTTGTGCACATCGCCATATTGCACTGGCAGTTAAACCCCGCAAAAGTTGTCCACAGATCATCAAATACATACAAGACCCTCGAGAATATTTGGACCCAGGAACATATTTACCAGTGTAACTACAATTAAATATTACCATTGCTGTTGCAGTCTGATACCAATCGATGTAAAGGCAATGTCTTCTGACAGCTGTGGTTCTGGAACGAATCTCAGTATCTATAGCGCAAATAATTTTCCACATAAAAATCTCTCTCATACATTAGCAGTTATTGATGCACTGAATCTATACAGTCCTCACAATAGGACACACCCTCATTTCCTCTGGGCATGCCACAACATAAGCCGCAGTAACGTAATGCAATATATATACATTTTACATAAACAGTGCAGTAATCTTTTATATCTGTATAGTGCCCGAAAAAATTATGGCACGTACTCACTCACACTGGCTAGATGTCTCGATTCTCCTCAGTACTACGAAATTATGTGACAAAGTCTTCAAATCAGCACTTCTGGAAGATGCTGTATCCTGACAAGATTCTCTCAAAAAAGTGTTACGAAGGACAAGCGTCTGGCACTATATGATGATGAATTCCACAACCGTGGACGTAATGCCTGGAAAGACATCACGGACACGTGTCAGTGTACTGTAATCAACGTCACTGTTGATAGAACAACAAGGAAAATGCGAGGGTACACTTAGAGGCGCCGATGAGGGAACGTATTGTTACAGCCATATTGCCCGTCCTGTTTGTACACTGTCACAGGTCTCGTTGAACACTTGGATTGCTATATTGTGCAGCTGTCCACGAAATGAATCTATCACCACTTACGTTCAGATATACTCCTCAGTGCATTGAAATCACAATTCATAATGTCCAATCTATCCTTCCATTATGACTAGACATACATAATTCTATTTTTTATATTTTGTTTCTTACATGAATAGTAGTTTGAATACTTCCCACAAACCTATGTCGGAACGTAAGCCATGGTACCTTTATGTTTAAGCAGCAGCATGTGCACCGACAATTAAACTTTGCAAAGTGGCCTACAGACAGTCAAATACGGAAAGACTCTTACTCAACTATACTGCTCTGCCACTGAGGACAGAAGCTTGAATATTAGACCATGAAACCGATCTACAACACAGCAATATATCACTGCATACTGTGTATGCAGTAAACATACAATTCGCATCCTGTACCATACAAAATCACCCCTTTTACGTCATTTGTACATATATCGCAAGACAGGCAGCATAGGCACGAATACTGTAGGCAAACTTGTGGCACTAGACGTTTATCTGCGAGGTCGGCCTGTCATCTACTCCCAATGCATTACGAGAGCGCCCTCAGTGGATCAAAGTCACTCTCAGAACTGTTGTGCAATGACGGGCTCGTTTCTCCCTCGACACAAACGTGTTACTGTTTCTGTTCTCGACCATCTTACTTGCTTTTCTATACACATCCCCTGACTCTGGAATTACAAGAACATATGTAATTTCGCATGGTTTGCCAATATATATGGCATTTTCGTGGTACTTCTCGATATCAAGCACCTAGAAATATCGCTTGGATAGTAGTATCGCTCACGCAACGTAATTTCGATGATATAGACTGGAAATTATTTCTCTACAAACCCGAAACCTTAGCAAGATGGAGCGTGCTGTAAACCACAGAGTAACTAGAAAATTATCCCCTTTGCAAAGACCTTTATGTGAGAACTCCAAGAAATAGAGGAAACTGATATTTCCACTCCCAAATACCGATGTCGGTGGTGTAACAGATTTCAAATTCTCCCTATAATTTACAAAGTCAACTAAGGCATTTCTCATGTATAGAGGACCAGCAAACGTGTCTTCTACCGGTGTTTCACCTGCTAGATGCACACACTACAATCGATGTTCCCTCAACTAAATAAAGGCGCGAAATGTGCAGAAGCAGTCAACCGAACAATTTACATGGATGAGACTAACGGTCAAGCGCAAACACACGTCCATACTGAATCTTACCAATTTTCCACGCAATCACGAAAGCTATCCAACACATACTAAGTATGTATTCAGAACTCGGCAGCCGAAGGACAACACGGTTCAGTCAGCTACATTCCTACACTCCAAGAGGTCGCTCCAATCGGACGGTTCCTGCCGTTAACGGGAAACATGAATTGTTCCCGCCACATGTCACCAGCGCTGCACACCAAGCACCCATAGACAGAATCGTCCTAGGAAGGATACTGGCATGATATATATTTTATCCCTCTACTTACAACTAAACGTTACTATCGTGGACTCAGTTGAACGACATTCGACAATGAGCGAAGTATCGGCAATACACCCTGCTGACGGCTGTAGCTCTGAAAATATAAATATCGGTACCATTTTTATGACTTGACATACTCTTCCCTTTGCTATCACACTACTCCATGTCAAATACATACCTTCCTTACGACTGGACATAGTCATTTTCTTTGCACATGACGGAACACAAACACATACTTTATAATCCTGATGCTCGACGCAAACCTCTCACTCATCCCGTACTACTAAGTATAATACTTCGTCAATAACTGATTGCTGACGATACAAAATAATACTGCCCGAAAATCAACGATGGGTGACATGTCTCATAAGTCTCATAAGTTTTCCTTGTCCGTGCCTTAGAAAATATACCGGTCATTTTTGAAACACCCTGTAGCTTTGCTTCAAAAGGCAAATCTGATGAAATGAAAGTTCAGTCCTCACGTACCTTGCGATACGCTTTGCGTGGAGCGACCAGCACCTCAGTGACTGTTGGGTACCCAGATGGCCACTCCATTTACTTCTATGCTCTGTGGAGACGCTCGGTGCACCGGCAGTCCCGATGACGTCTGAAGGTCGCCATGACGGGACGGCCGTTTTGACGTCCGTGTCCTGCTTTGCTGATATTGTTTACCCCACTCAGCGCTATGTGGCCCTGAGTGAGCAGTGCCAGCGACGCGTACGTCCTCTGAATTCTCGTACCGGTTAGAATCTCGCCCCCGTGTGGAAATACGGTGGCAGTACCTCCGTTGCTACGAACTGCTGCCCTCCGAGGCAGAAATTCGGTGCCACCGTGGGGCCTGGGGGACGGCTCATCCGTTGTGACTTTCTTAGTCCACAGGTGCAGTCTTACAACCGTAAGCTGGTCTGGTGGAACTCGATACCAGCTGTGGGCCGGCCCGTAGGGTGACGGAGACCTCTGTGGACCCGAGGTCACGGAGGGTCCTCCCAAACTGCACGTTACTGCGCTACAAACAGAGGGTATTTATAGTGGTTAACAGCCATATATTGCTTCCAGGCACCCCTGCGTATTCACAGTGTGAAAATACTTGGCAGGCCAGCTCACGGTTACACAGGCTTTTTAACGATTGCGCGAATCGGCCTGGCTGCATCGCCTTTGTGCCTGCCAGCTTTCCTCACAAACGGCTGCAATCGAGTTATTTTTAATTCACTAATGCCCAAACTTCAGTGACGGTGTTAAAATACGGCTAAAAAGTTGATATTTCTCTCGCATCAATTCAGAATGTGACCGCTGTGCCTTAAAAGGCTATTTCAGCGTGGATACACCAAATATTATGTAGCTCGTTTGAACGGTATCCTTTTAAATTATGCATAGCGATCCACTCCGCTGTGTTCTGTCCTATTACACAGCAACTTCTGATTAGAGAAGTAAAGCCCTGTAAGTAGTGCATACACTGCCTAGTCGCATTAATGTGACCACCTACGAAAAGCCTGAATAACCACCTTTTGCAGCGTGAAAGAGCAGGAAGGGAGTCAATGAGATTGTGGAAGATAGCGAGAGGGACGCGGGGTCACGCCGACTCTAGTGTCGTGGCCAGCTGCGCTAGGTTTCTCCGCGTTGCCATCAACCCGATCCAGGTGATCCCACAGATTCTCGACTGGGTTTAAATCCGGGGAGTTTGGTGGCCAGGGGAGTACACTAGACTCATCCTGGCGCTCTTCGAACCACGCACTTGCACAGCGAATAATTTGACGCGTTGCATTGTCTTGCTAGTAGATGCCATCGTTCCGAGGATAAACAAACCGCACGTAGGGGTGGATACGGTTCCCAAGGATAGATGCATACTTGTGTTGATCTATTGTGCCTTCCAGATCGACTAGGGATTAGAAAACGTAGCATAACGCTCCCTATGCTGCCTCTGGATCACGGAGTCCCGGGTTCGATTCCCGGCCGGGTTGGGAATTTTCTCCGCTCGGGGACTGAGTGTTTGTGTTGTACTCATAATTTCATCATCATTCGTGAAAGTGGCGAGATTGGACTGAGTAAAGATTGGGAATTATTACGGGCGCTGATAACTGCGCAGTTTAGCATCCCACAAACCGAACATCATCATCATCATCCCTCCTCCGGCCTAAAACCTTCCAATGATTGCTACAGGTTGTTTACCTTCAGGCGCCTGCTGTGGCGGCCCATACACAGGATCGTTCGCTGAACTGTTACTGAGGAGACACTGTTCGTAGCTCCTTGCTTCGTGTGCGCGGTCCGTTGCTCGAGAGGTGCACGTCTGTTCACCTGTACACATCTCCGCAGCTCTTGTGCACTCCTGTCATCTGTAGCCCGTGCTGCACCATCGGTTTTGGACAGCACCATTTTGCCGTGCACGGTACACCACGGCTGTGCGCTAACAGTTTACACACTTTGCCGTTCCGGAAATGATTCCACACTTGGCACGAAAGCCAGTGATCGTGCTCATTTGGATGGTTCAAATGGCTCTAAGCACTATGGGACTTAACTGCTGAGGTCATCAGTCCCCTAGAACTTAGAACTACTTAAACCTAACTAACCTAAGGACATCACACACATCCGTGCCCGAGGCAGGATTCGAACCTGCGACCGTAGCGGTCGCGCGGTTCCAGACTGTACCGCCTAGAACCGCTCGACCACTCTGGCCGGCTAACATCTGAGGTTATCAGTCCCCTAGACTTAGAACTACTTAAACCTAACTAACCTAAGGACATCACACACATCGGTGACCGAGGCAGGATTCGAACCTGCGACCGTAGCAGCAGCGCGGTTCCTGACTGAAGCGCCTAGAACCGCTCGGTCACAACGGCCGGCTTATGCTCATTTGGACGTCAGATAAATCACTCCATATACGCCATACGACAATTGATGCACTATTTCTTGCGTCCTTGCCGGCCGGTGTGGCCGTGCGGTTAAAGGCGCTTCAGTCTGGAACCGCGTGACCGATACGGTTGCAGGTTCGAATCGTGCCTCGGACATGGATGTGTGTAATGTCCTTAGGTTAGTTAGGTTCAAGTAGTTCTAAGTTCTAGGGGACTGATGACCACAGAAGCTAAGGCCCATAGTGGCCAGAGCCATTTGAACCATTTTCTTGCGTCCTCCCGACACGATGTATATACCCTCGACTGCCAGTGTTGTCGCCTGCCGACCGTGAGTGGTTATTGCACGTTGGAGTAGAGCATAACCAATAGTCATATTGATGTGACTGGGCCGTGTGTTTTGTCCGGAACAAATGTTTAGCTTTTTGCCAAATAATTTATGACTTGTAAATCTCCTAGTTATTATTGTCTGTTACGCAGTATTGTTTCTTCAGCGACTTACGCTTCTATAACCTTAAGATATGTTTACCTTCAAACATAGGTTGTGAACAATTGAGGTTTTTTACAGATAAGTGTGGCAGAGTACACACATCCTGTATTTTAAAACAAGCTGGGATACTTCCTCGGCCTCTCCCGCCGGAGGTTCTGAGGTTCGAGTCCTTCCTCGGGCATGGGTGTGTGTGTGTTGTTCTTAGAATAAGTTAATTTAAGTAGTGTGTAAATCTAGGGACCGATGATCTTAGCAGTTTGATCCCTTAGGAACTCACACACATTTGAACATTTTTTGGTACTTCCTTTTTCGGTATTATTGGAGATACATTTCTTGTAAATTGAAGGTTACATCACTTACCTGCACAGTTTGTCAAACAACAACATGCAAATTTTCCGTGGCGTACATGTTTACACCTTGTTTGGGTTCCGTACCTCAGTCGGTGAAAACAAAACTCTTCTAGCATTACTTATTTGTCCGTCTGTCTGTCTGTCCGACAATTAAGAATCCTTTTACTCAGGAACGGATAGACGTATAAAGTTGAAATTTATGTCACGTACGGAGGTCTACAGTCACCTTGCGGTGTAAAGCATTTAAACTCTTAAGTCAGTGAAATGGCCATTTACGACACATATTTTGATACTCGCAAACTCACTCATCAAATAAATGAAAAGCACCAGTTTGATTTTGTTCTACAACATTACTTTTATTGTTAATCGGTTTTCAGCTTAGAAGGCCATCTTCAGACATTTGCTGAGTATTATCACCAAAGAAGTTACAATGTTTGCAAACAACATAGGAAGAGAAGCAACACCTCCAGACTGAAGTAGAAACATACAGTAAGTAACATCTTTGACAATGTGGTCATAATGCAATGAAAAAGTAAAAATTGAACAGTACATAAATAACAATAGAGAAAACAGGAAAACCTTTAACACAAAATAGGAATAGCATGCCCACATAACAGTTCCTATTAATAAACAAAACTAATAAAATGAAATTAGTACTAGACAAGGCTACATCCACAGGTATGAAACATGGAGAGTGATAAACAAACCAATCATAAGTAGAGACAATTTTCAATGTAACTTCAGAATACATAAGGAACTTAAGCAATATCAATAAGATCAATTGAAATAAATAAATGCAGGTAAATGGAGGCGTTTGAGGGAACCTACAGTAAATGCAATCTTTGAGTGTGTAGTGGTACTGCATTTTGACATTAACATTATAATTAAAACAGTGGCTGAGTAACAGTTTGCATTAAATAAATGAACAAAGTAAAATATGGACAATATTTGATGAGACAACTACAAGGGGTGTTAAACATGGACAGTAATACAAGTACCAGTTAAAAGAAAGCCTTAACTATTGAAACTACAGTCTATGTGGAATACAAAGACAACTTCAACAAAACAAAAGAACTTAATGAATACAGGAAAATGGGAATATATAGGAAGAGACAGTGTGGGAAGTAATGAGCAACAGAGATGATTATATGAAGTTTAGGAGAGGGGAAGTGTTGAGCTGTGTCTGGTCATTTAGGATTAAATCTGAACTGTGACCTAAACCTAAAAGGTACTTTCCGTTGTAAGAAGCAAAGTTCTACAGTATAAGCAAGGAATAAATCCTAAAAATGTTTACTTGTAATTAAATCACAGGGAAAAATGATTATGTTTTGTTGTATGTTATCCGACTGTCTGTCCATCCGTTAAGACACCTACTTCTCAGGAGCAGGTACACGTATCAAGTCTACGTTCCCTAGACCGTGTAAAAAATTCAAGCTTCTACATCAATGCAGTCAAAAGATACGGCCAGTTATGACACATATTTTGATATATTGCCAGAATCGATACCCATAACTGTCAAAATTCGTCTAAATTCTCGATTCCCGGGGTGGTTGATCGGTATACATAGTTAAACCTCAGTGCGCGAGTCCTACTCCCATTTAACCTGCTTTTTTCTTACACATAATCGTTCAGATTACTAACAACACACCAACTTCACACAATGGGACAGCTGCTGGACAAACTACTATATCAATGCATGTCTCAGCTATCAAAAGTTGAGTGATTATTACCCAATACTAACCATGGTGTATAATATAATAGAGTTGCGCTCCACAGAATATACGGTTCGGTAGTTTATGTACACTAACTAAAAGGCATAGTAAATGGCGGGATTACCCGTGGTATTGTTAGGGAAAGAAACATAAATGAATGTGCAAGAGAGAAACTGGGAGCGACGATTTTTCTTTGTCTTTTTGTTCGTTTGGTTGTTTGCTTTCTCCATAATTAAAATCGCACACAATTATCTGTTGGTCCATTGTGTATTTTATATCATTATAGAATATAAATTGCATTTCATAAGTAATAAAAATTAAGTGATGCGTTACTTCTGCGCTTTTGTATAAGCAAGGCAACCACTTTTGATGCAAATACAGTTTACATGCACCTGCACACACACACACACACACACTCAACCTAATGCTCATCATCATTATCAAAAGCAAGAGTTTTCTGTTATTATTTATATGTGGAAAGTTGTTGATGAATGAACAGAAACATGTTTGCTATGAGATTGACGAAGTATTGAAGCGATGTTTGATATATATTTTTACTTTATCATTCTGTCGAGAAAATTGTGTTTTCTGGCGCTCGTATGATAAATATATAGTTTCTTACCACAATAGCCCTGTGTTTCACTTTAAAAATCGACAGTTTTCGAATAAAATATGAATTAATCATTGATAGTTCAGTATTGTTATAAATACTTTTTATTCTTAAGCACAGACAGGAGGCTAACTATGTAGAACAAAAACGTTCCGTAGATTACCCGTCCCTTTGGATATCCTCGCTCAGTATCTAGACTGTTCGTCGCTTCCGGTTTTTATGGTAGTGTAGTAAAACACTGATCGTATATGTAAACAAATGGATCGATATGAGGTGACGATCGATAGGTATGCAATACACCCAACTTTCAGGTAAAACCAGTACGACCTCAACTGACCAAAGCTACTAAGGAAAAATACCATAGTCTATGCTTAGTTACGGAAGTTTATGGTAGTCTGCGATAGTTTTCAATTCTGTAAATAAAGTGATAGTCACACTAACACGGAACACGATTTTTTATGTCACACTGTCACTTCCGTAACGAAGTAGGAACGTTAAACGCGGTGGCAACCTCAACTACTGCTTATTAATGTGTGTCCCAATATTAAGAATACAGTGGTTTCATCTCTACCAAGAAGAAACTAGCGTTAACTCAGAATTGTGGAGCTATTGCAGAACACACGGAGGTGCAGAATGAAAACACGATGCACAAAGGACTGGGGCGTAATCAACAGATTTATTTGGTCCCGGAGCAATTGAATGTGACCGAAGAATTGAGCGGCCGCGTAATCTCCCCTGACAGGAGACCAAATAGAGGGGCCGATTCACAGTGGAGCGGAGCGTTCACAAGGGCTGCGGTCTGCGTGGAGTGTTTGTAGCGCTACGCGGTTCCTTTGTAGGCGCCGCAGCCGCAGCCGCGGGCTGCTCCGCTGCACCCAATGGCCGCGCCCGTCTCGCCGCAAAGGAAACGCGCTGTCCTAATATTTGGCGCTGCTTCCACCGGGATCAGTGTCATTGACCCAGCCTCTGTTACCTTCGAGATTCCGTCCGATAAGCAGCTGTCGGAATGTCGTGGATCGCTACGGCGCGTCACGTACGAGGGCAATTCGGAAAGTAACTTCTGTTTGCATTCAGGTCGAGCCTCGTCTGTCTCAGGTTTGGAACGACCACTGTCATCGTAAAGATAAGGGGGAGGGGTGCATAATTTCGCAACTTTTTTTGTTTTACATGTTGTGTATTCCGGTTACTGGGTGTGTAGATCGACAGTCGTTTTTATTTGTTGTTCACTGGCGCTATTTGAGTTTACGTATTGTCATTTTATCATATGGAGATAGTGAGTGGAGCTGTGGATGCTAGAAAATGGAGTACCGAGTGGAGAAATCGGAACATTTCCGACATGTTCTTCCATTTGAGTTCGATAGAGAGGTGACAGCAGCGGAAGCAGCTAGCACATTTGCAACTTGTATGGGGATAATTCCACTGGACAGAGCACGCCAAGAAAATGGTTTTCTCGTTTTAAGGCGGGTCGGTTTGACGTTAATGATACTTCACGTTCAAACGCATTAATCCACAATGATGCACGTCAGTGCAATGTGATAAGCTGTTATCATTCCACCATCGTGTGACATTTGCATACAGTGCGGAAGGTTCTAAAATCGGGCGATCGGTACCGCATGTCTGACCCAAAATCACAAAATTCAGTGTGTGGTCATGTATGCATCTCTGCTTTCTCACTATCAATTGGCACGTCAACAACACCGATCATCCATTCCTGTATCGCTATGCTAACATAAGGGGAAAAAAAGAAAAGATCGAACCCGAGCAACGCAGCAACTCTCCTTAAAACGACCTGTGCGCATCCACAAAAGATAATGTTATGCATCTGGTGGTACAGGAACGATGTAGTGTACTGCGAACTGCTTCCCCGAGGTGTAACCGTCACTGCTGACATTGACTGTCAGAAACTGAGACGTCTCGCAGACGCAGTCCGAGAACGACGACCAGGAAGACTGCGTGAACGCTCGCCTAGACTGACAAAAACACTATATAGGAGTTGTTCGTGAAAGTCATTTCGTGCCCATCTTATTCACCTCATCTTGCGCCCTCTGATTTTCACATTTTGTGCTCTCTATCGAAGAACCTTCAAATAACTTTCTTCCTGGATGAAAATGTGGTCCGAACATTGCTCGATGAGTTCTTCGCCTCAAAACCACGCGATTTCTACAGTTGCAGGATCAAAGAGCTACTCCAGCGTTGGCAGATTGTTGTAAAGAGTGAAGTAGAATATATTATTGATGGCTTAAGTCTCTGTTATGTGTATCTGTATGGCATAACGCTACGACCTTATGCGCCAGCCCAATAGTACCGACAGTGAAGGAGCGCAACGTCTGGTTTTCTGTGGTGGACGAAAAAGAAGAGAAAAAACAGTGACATTCGCAGTGAGCTTTGTGCAGTTTATGGAGAGACAGTAGCGCAGCTGTGCCTCAGTATCGTTGTTTGTCTGCACCGCCCGTTTTACCTGAGTGGCCAAAATCAACTACTCGATGTGGTTGGTTGATTCGGGGGAGGGGACCAAACGACGAGGTCATCGGTCCCATCGGATTAGAGCAGGATGGGGAAGGAAGTCGGCCATGCCCTTTGAAAACAAGCATACCGGCATTTGCCTGAAGTGATTTCGGGAAATCACGGAAAACCTAAATCAGGATGGCCAGACCCTGGTTTAAACCGTCCAGTGTGCTAACCACTGCGCCATCTAGCTCGGTGAATGCGCGTCATGTGCTTGCGTGTAAATCGGCCGCCACAAACATCGTGAGTGAATCAGTGACGTCAATGATCAGTTGAGCGTGCCGAAGTGTGGAGTTACAAAATCTGTTCCCACCGAGCTCACTCCTGTCATAGTAATAGATTTTGTGCTTTGTTACTCTTTATTAAAGTATTTTTTAGTTTTCCTGACACATTGCGAACGTTGCTCGATAGCCTTGTATCTTCCTAAGAGCGTACTAGGGTAGAACAGAGGCGAAATATCTGAAAGCAGAAAAGTGAAATGAAATGATTATATGGCATTAATGGCCGGGGCTCCCCACCTGGGGAAATTCCGCCGCCGAGTTGCATGCCTTTTCAAGTGACGCCACACTGGAGGACTTGTGTGTCGGTGGTGATGAAATGATGAGGACAACACAATATCCAGTCCCCGAGCGGAGGAAATCTTCGATCGAGCCGTGAAACCAACCCGGGCCCGTTGTATGGAAGTCAAATACGCTGACCACTCAGTTAAGAATGCGCAACGCAAAACGGTATATACGTTTTACAATGCTGCGTAAATAAGAACGTACATAGATAATTATTTTAATGAAAGTTGTTTTAACAGTAAAAAATACAGCTCTGTTGGGATTGGACAAAAATATGGAAACACCGTGAGAAATGCATACTTGAACATAAATGCAGATGCTAGGAAATTTGGCTGGTGGCACTGTTGTATTTGACCACGAATGGCACATGTGTAATGTTCTCAATAGTGGTCAGGCGTGGGCAGAATAGTTGTGAGTGCATTATGTTGGAGCTACGTCAATTCGAAAGTGGGCAAGTTGCCGGTGCACGTATATTGTGTGCCCCCACAACTAACGTAGCTGTTGTGTATGGTGTTTCAAGAGGCACCCTGTCCAACATTTATACCACATACAGGGAAAGCGAAAAAACAGCATGCGCTAAGTCACAATGCGGATGAAAGTGTGTACTGAGTAATCATGACAGATGATCACTAAATAGGATTATGACGAAAAACAAGAGAATGGTAGCTGCAAAAATGACTGCAGAATTTAATGACGCACTCGCAGACACTGTCAGCAACAAAACGACACGAAAGGAGCTCCATAAGGATGGACAAGAAAACATGCTGCCGACGCCAAAGTCATAAAATCAGGACCGTGAAACAATGGAAGAAAGTCATTTGGTCGGATGAGTCTCGTTGCACACTGTTTCCAACTTGCTGAGTGGTATAAAATTCCGTTGAAAACGTTACAGGACCTGTGTTCATCCACTCCCTGACGACTGGAAATTGTTTTAAATGCCAACGGTTTTCGTACTCCGTGTAATGCATGCACCCACCACCTTAGTTTAAAAAGGAAAATAATTTTCAGTGTTATTTGAGCCTCAGACAAAAAACAAGGATACGAAAGATCAACTAAAACAAGTGCTATTTTCTGCCTTCTAAATATTGTCTGATGTGTTTGTAATTATATATTTTCTCAAGCAAATAAATTTAAATGGTCTGAAATGTTTGGGCCACACTTTCTCTGCTATTTCAGTTGTCAGGAGTGTTGAGAATCTACTATACGACTTTTCTCAAGAATATCCATTTTGAATTTTGTTTTTGTCATTAGTAAACCCTGTCATCATTCTTTTTCCTATTTTTTAAATTTATCGATGTTTTCGTAAAAATGAAAAGTCCCTCAAAATCTTACTTCCACCGTTCAGGTGCCAAACAGCACGGCAGACAGCTCTTCGACACACGCAGTTTTGGCGCTGCAGTGTAAACGAAAATGACCGCTAGTGACAGACGAAATTCAGTAAAGGAATAAAACACTAGGGGCACTGCAGTAGACTTACTTACCCAGAGTAGTTGGCTGAGACAAGAAAAACGCTCTCGAAAAAGGATCTTAACTGAGGAGCAAAAAGACTGTTACACCTTCCTGATATCGTGTGGGTTCCCCGCGAGCACGTAGAACAGCAGCATGGACTCGACTAATGTCTGAAGCAGTGCTGGAGGGGACTGACACCACGAATCCTTCAGGGCTTTCAATAAACCCGTAAGAGTACAAGGGGATGGAGATTTCTTCTGAACAGCACGATGCAAGGCATCCCAGATATGCTCAATAATGTTCATGTCTGGGGACTTAGTGGCCAGTGGAAGTGTTTAAGCTCAGAAGAGTGTTCCTGGAGCCACTCTGTAGCAATTCTGGACGTGTGGGGTGTCGCACTGTCCTACTGGAACTGCCCACGTCCGTCGGAATGCACAATGGACATGAATCGATGCAAGTGATCAGACAGGATGGTTACGTACGTGAATCTAGGTCCCATATCACTCCAACTGCACACGCCACACACCATTACAGAGCCTCCATCACCTTCAACAGTCCCCTGCTGACATGCAGGATCCATGCATTCTTAAAGATGTCTCCATACCCGTACACCTCCATCCGCTCGATACAATTTGAAACGAGCAGTTGAACAGAGACCCGACTCGTGGCGATAACATATTAGACCTTCTGGTGACAAACAGAACCGAACTATTTCAAACAGTTAACGCAGAACAGGGAATCAGCGATCATAAAGCGGTTACTGCATCGATGATTTCAGCCATAAATAGAAATATTAAAAAAGGTAGGAAGATTTTTCTGTTTAGCAAAAGTGACAAAAAGCAGATTTCAGAGTATCTGACGGCTCAATACAAAAGTTTTGTCTCAAGAACAGATATTGTTGAGGATCAGTAGACAAAACCATCGTACAATATGCGTTAGATGAGCATGTGCCAAGCAATATCGTAAGAGATGGAAAAGAGCCACCGTGGTACAACAACCGAGTTAGAAAACTGCTGCGGAAGCAAAGGGAACTTCACAGCAAACATAAACGTAGCCAAAGCCTTGCGGACAAACAAAAATTACGCGAAGCGAAATGTAGTGTGAGTAGGGGTATGCTAGAGGCGTTCAATGAATTCGAAAGTAAAGTTCTATGTACTGACTTGGCAGAAAATCCTAAGAAATTTTGGTCTTATGTCAAAGCGGTAGGTGGATCAAAACAAAATGTCCAGACACTCTGTGACCAAAATGGTACTTAAACAGTGGATGACAGACTAAAGGCCGAAATACTAAATGTTTTTTTCCAAACCTGTTTCACAGAGGAAGACTGCACTGTAGTTCCTTCTCTAGATTGTCGCACAGATGACAAAATGGTAGATATCGTAACAGACGACACAGGGATAAAGAAACAATTAAAATCGCTCAAAAGAGGAAAGGCAGATGGACCTGATGGGATACCAGTTCGATTTTACACAGAGTACGCGAAGGAACTTGCCCCTCTTCTTGCAGCGGTGTACCGTAGGTGTCTAGAAGAGCATAGCGTTCCAAAGGATTGGAAAAGGGCACAGGTCATCCCCGTTTTCAAGAAGAGACGTCGAACATATGTGCAGAACTATAGACCTATATCTCTAACGTCGATCAGTTGCAGAATTTTGGAACACGTATTATGTTCGAGTATAATGACTTTTCTGGAGACTAGAAATCTACTGTAGGAATCAGCATGGGTTTCGAAAAAGACGTTTGTGTGAAACCCAGCTCGCGCTATTCGTCCACGAGACTCAGAGGTCCATAGACACGGGTTCCCAGGTAGATGCCATGTTACTTGACTTCCGCAAGGCGTTCGATACAGTTCCCCACAGTCGTTTAATGAACAAAGTAAGAGCGTATGGACTATCAGACCAAATGTCTGATTGGATTGAAGAGTTCCTAGATAACAGAACGCAGCATTTGATTCTCAATGGAGAGAAGTCTTCCGAAGTAAGAGTGATTTCAGGTGTGCCGCAGGGGAGTGTCATGGGACCGTTGCTATTCACAATATACATAAATGACCTTGTGGATGACATCGGAAGTTCACTGAGGCTTTTCGCGGATGATGCTGTGGTACATCGAGAGGTTGTAACAATGGAAAATTGTACTGAAATGCAGGAGGATCTGCAGCGAATTGACGCATGGTGCAGGGAATGGCAATCGAATCTTAATGTAGACGGGTGTAATGTGCTGCGAATACATAGAAAGAAAGATCCCTTATCATTTAGCTACAATATTTCAGGTAAGCAACTGGAAGCAGTCAATTCCATAAATTATCTAGGAGTACGCATTAGGAGTGATTTAAAATGGAATGATCATACAAAGTTGATCGTCGGTAAAGCAAATGCCAGACTGAGATTCATTGGAAGAATCCTATGGAAATGCAATCCGAAAACAAAGGAAGTAGGTTACAGTATCCTTGTTCGCCCACTGGTTGAATACTGCTCAGCAGTGTGGGATCCATACCAGATAGGGTTGATAGAAGAGATAGACAAGATCCAACGGAGAGCAGCGCGCTTCGTTACAGGATCATTTAGTAATCGCGAAAGCGTTGCGGAGATGATAGGTAAACTCCAGTGGAAGACTCTGCAGGAGAGACGCTCAGTAGCTCGGTACTGATAAGTTTCGATAACATACCTTCACCGAGGAGTCAAGCAGTATATTGCTCCCTCCTACGTATATCTCGCGAAGAGACCATGAGGATAAAATCAGAGAGATTCGAGCCCACACAGAGGCATACCGACAATCCTTCTTTCCACGAACAATACGAGACTGGAATAGAAAGGAGAACCGATAGAGGTACTCAAAGTACCCTCCGCCACACACCGTCAGGTGGCTTGCGGAGTATGGATGTAGATGTAGATGTAGAGACTCATCCGACCAGGCAACATACTTCCATTCATAAACAGTCCAATGTCGGTGTTGACGGGTCCAGGCGAGGCGTAAAGTTTTGTGTCGTCATCAAGGGTACACCAGTGTGCCTTCGGCTCCGAAAGCCCACATCGATGATGTTTCGTTGAATGGTTCGCAGGCTGATACTTGTGGATGGCACAGCGTTGAAATCGGCAGACATTTGCCGAATGGTTGCACTACTGTCACGTTGAATAATTCTCTTCAGCCGTCATTGGTTCCGTTCTGGCAGGGGCTTTTTCTGGCCGCAGCGATGTCGGAGATTTGACGTTTTACCGGATTCCTGATATTTACGGTACATTCGTGCACAGTTATACGGGAAAATTCCTACTTCATCGCTACCTCGGAGATGTTGTGTCACATCGCTCGTGCGCTGACTATAACACCAAGTTCAAACTCACTTAAAGCTTGATAATCTGTTATTATAGCAGCAGTAACCGATCTAACAACTGCGCGAGGCACTTGTTGTCTTATATAGGCGTTGCCGGCCGCAGCGCCGTATTCTGCCTGTTTACATACCACTGTATTTGAATAAGCATGCCTATACCAGTTTCTTTGACCCTTCATTACAATATGAAGACGGAGATGTGATTGTGTTTGGGGAAGCACCCTTCCCGGATAGAACGCAATAATTGCCGTACAGGATGACCAAGAATGAATATCCCGTCTGTCAGTGCAGTGCGACGTGCTGTGACTTACGTTGAATTCCGCTCGTGTGCATCTCTTGCTTTAGTGATATTAGTCGCCGATTTCTGACCACAAATAGTGTTCTACATCTACTTGTATACCCCGCAAGCCACGTCACTTGTGTGGAGGAGAGTCCCTCCGGCACCACTACCACTTCCTCCTTCTCTGCCTGGGAATAACGACCTCCGTATGAGCTTTCACTTCTCTGAGTTGCCGGCTTCTGTGGTCGAGCGGTTCTAGGCACTTCAGTCCGGAGCCGCGCTGCTGCTACGGTCGCAGGTTCGAATCCAGCCTCGGGCATGGATATGTGTGATGTCCTTAGGTTAGTTAGGTTTAAGTAGTTTCCCCAGAGGGACTGATGACCTCAGCTGTTAAGTCCCATAGTGCTTAGAGTCATTTGAACCATTTGAACTTCTCTGAGTTCTTCATCGTGGTCGTTTTGCGAGACATGTGTGACACGCTCTCGGAATTTTAACAGTCAACTTCTTCGTGATACACAAGATGCCTATTGTAATGACAGTCACTGGAAGTTGTTGAGTTGCTCCGTTTCTCTCTCGCTTACGAAACGATCCTGTCACGAAACATGCCGCTCTTCGTTGGATCTTCTCACCCTCTTCCGTTAATTCTACTTGGTGAGGGTCCCATACTGATAAAAAGTGCACAACAGTCGGTCGAACAGGTATTTTGTAAGCCTCTTATTCTGTGGACGAGTTACGTTCAGGAAGATTCTGCCAATGAATCTCAGCCTGACATCTGCTTTTCCTACAACTAGTTTTGTGTGTTCATTTTACTTTACGTCGCTCTAAGTATTTTATGGTTATTATCGTTTCAACAGCTTTTGCACCAACAGCTTTGTCGCCTATTTATGCGCAATAAATATGTTCAGGGTCAACCGCGCTTCCCGGCATCAGTTATCGATCCTCCGCAGGTCACCCAAAATTTCGATATCTCATCTGGCGTTGCAACTTTTCTATGGAGAACAGCTTCGTCTGCAGAACGCCTTAGAAAGCTTCCGACGTTATTCACGAGATAATTTATGCAGAGTAAATACTTCGAGGGGTGCTAGTATTAGTAACACTGAATAAAAAATTTCGTATGGTTTCCGAGATAGAATACATGTAATTTCAT
This sequence comes from Schistocerca gregaria, assembly GCF_023897955.1. NCBI lineage: Eukaryota > Metazoa > Arthropoda > Insecta > Orthoptera > Acrididae > Schistocerca > Schistocerca gregaria. The sequence goes on from NC_064931.1 coordinate 53,755,706, forward strand.
TGTTATTTGTTTTCTATACTATCAGACATTGTCACTATTTACAGCGTATCACAGTAGTGTAGAGCAAGTTGAGACGAACAGTGTGATACGGGAGACTTGTGGCAAAAATGGTTCAAATGGCTCTGGGCACTATTGGACTTAACTTCTGAGGTCATCAGTCCTCCAGAACTTAGAACTACTTAAACCTAACTAACCTAAGGAGATCACACACATCCATGCCCGAGGCAGAATTCGAACCTGCGACCGCAGCGGTCTCGCAGTTCCAGCCTGTAGCGTCTAGAACCGCACGGCAGACTTGTGGCCTATCAAGTGGGGAAACTACCTCCAACTAGCCTACAAAAACTACGTAAGCTACAGCGCATGCGCTTCGCGCGAGTTTTTCAACATTCTCGGGCTTTCTTCGCACAAACCGTTAGTTCTACAGAAAAATGTGAATAGGACCTTTCCTGTAGGAAATTTAATGTAATTTAATTTTTTATTGCTTCACGTTTTCGCTGGAGGGTGCAGTTTTCGAGTTATTCAAGGAAAACGTACAAAAGTGATGTTATGTGTGTTCTATCTCCGAAACCATTCGGAATAAGGCACACGCCCATATTAAGTTTTTTGTTCAGAATCACTTATATTATCAAGCCTCAAAGTATACACCTTTCCTACTGAATCACCCTATATACAAGGTGTCCCAGGAAGAATGGTCAATAGTCTGGGATATATGACAGGATCACCGAACATGAAAGTCTAGCAGACATGAGTTTTAAAATACTAAGCTATGAGCACTTCTTCATCTTCGATACTGTGAAATAAATCACTTCTCCTGCAAGCTCTTTGCTTTCCGTATTTTGGTAGACTGACCAAACCGTTCGATTCCCGGCGGGGTCAGGGATTTTCTCTGCCTCGTGATGGCTGGGTGTTGTGTGATGTCCTTAGGTTAGTTAGGTTTAAGTAGTTCTAAGTTCTAGGGGACTGATGACCACAGAAGTTAAGTCCCATAGTGCTCAGAGCCATTTGAACCATTTTGACCAAACCGTGAAAATATTGCGCAAACATGAGCTCCAAAATGCATACCTTAAAAGATATGAGCATTTTTTCAGTAAAAGAGATGTGTTGCACAGAGTGAAGATGAAGACGTGCTCACAGCTCTTAAGGTGTGAGTTTTAGAGCCCATATTTACTACACTTTTTGCGTCGCATCACCGTCTCTGTCATATCCCTGAATATTGACCATTTCCCTGGGAAGCCCAGTATACCACGTTGCATACAGTAATGGTTTTATAACGCTCCGTGTTTTAATGAATTTAGGGGAAAATAAACACTTCCAGGGCGTTTCTGCACACGGTGTCGCCACTGATTCAAAAGGCGCGCTGCGGAATGGTGGTATATTATCGAGCAAGAGCCTGTTGGAGCTCCTTGTGACGTAACTAGAGCGGGGATTGTCTGCTCGCTCATCAGTTTTTAGACAGACTGTACGTGTTTCGAAACACTCGAGTTACTGAGTGGACGACCGTCTGTAGCCTCCAATGAATGTATGCACGCAATGGATTAAGCGTTTGGAGAAAATCGATTCACAATTACGAACGTTCCTCATAATTCACCAACAACTTTGTACGGCATAGCAAAAAATTATTCTGTGGCAAATTTTGTATCCTTTCAACTCCCAAATTACTCTCTAATGACCATAACGTCCTCAGAATGGATTCATGTCTTACATTTCTACTGCGGTAGGCTGGCGAAGGTCATCGTTTTCTCGTTGACGTTGTTACAGGCGATGAGACACTGCGTATTGTCGGTGTAGTTTATGTAACGCGGCACAACAATAATTTCAAACGTGCACATGGAAACATTAAAAAGCGACGAAGAACATTTCATAACATACAATGTGGCATTTTGATTTCTAGCGTAGATTAGTTGTGGAAAGCTCGTCTATTCACTGCAACAGAACTTCGATAGCTAGTGACTAGTTTCAAACAGCCGTTGTTTGATCATCCTCCGAGTAGCACCTCTTCCCCAACAATAAAAACTGAATATCGTCACAGAGTTTTATAAACAGTGGGGAACTTCAAGACACCGTCGAGTGATGTCTTAGGTCGTTGAAGGAGAGTTTTGCCACGAGACGATACAGAAGCTACTTCAAGACACCGTCGAGTGATGTCTTAGGTCGTTGAAGGTGAGTTTTGCCACGAGACTATACAGAAGCTACTTCGCCACAATACTTAGTGCCCTAATGCTCTTGGAGCTTATGTTCAGAAGCAGTTTAAGGTTATCATTTTAACATGTAATTGGTAATATACTACCGCGTGGGATTAGCCGAGCGGTCTAAGGCGCTGCAGTCATGGACTGTGCGGCTGGTCGGCGGAGGTTCGAGTCCTCCCTCGGGCATGGGTGTGTGTGTTTGTCCTTAGGATAATTTAGATTAAGTAATGTGTAAGCTTAGGGACTGATGACCTTAGCAGTTAAGTCCCATAAGGTTTGACACACATCTGAACATTTTTTGGTAATATGCTCATACACGTATTAGCGTTTTCCTAATAATCCAGTATTCGCATTCGGTAGGACGACGGTTCAAACCCGCTTCCAGCCATTCTGATTTAGGCTTTCCGTGATCGCTTCAGTCAAATGCCGGGCTGGTTCATTTGAAAGGGCGCGGCCGACTTCGTTCTTCACATTTCCCTAACCATACGGGACCGGTGATCTCGCTGTTTGGCCCTTCACCGAATCACCAACCAACCTTAATAATCGAATGGAAACTCCTCTCTATTTTACCTCTGTAATTACGAGTTACTCAGACTAATTGTACCCTTCGTATAGGACATAAAGAAAACGTCGTTTGCTCTCCAACAGAAGCTATAGTGTGATTTGCAGATAGCTTCAATACCCGTTTAGGCAAAGGTGGAGTTATTTTTCGATGTCATACTCGTAACCACATCAGTACAAAATGCTGAAACGCGAAAATACATGGAAGCAAATTGAGATGCAAGTGGCGTACTTGCCTTTATCACAATCCTTAAGTGAATGTAACGAGGAGCCAAGAAAAAAATATTGTTTAATTCGGAAATAGCAAGTCCCCATTGTTTTTATTACAAAAATATGATCAACGACAAAAAATAAATAAAGAAATGTAACAGTAGTGGGAAAATGACGATTGTTCATAGTAGTCCTTCTTCGCGTTTCCACTTGTCGCAGTACCACTGCCGAATGCTCGTAGTTCAGTATCGAGTTGTTGTTCGTTTCGTGCGTTGGCGCGCCTATTCTGGATCTGTTTCAAACTTTTTTTAAACTCTGAACTTTTGGTTCTTTTCGTATTCTATTAAGCGTCCGAGACCGGCAATTAAAATTTATTTTGTAAATACGTAAATTACATAAAAATTACGTGGTATATAATACACAAATCTTTTCAGGTAACAAAACAACATCTCAGGTTACTTGACTATTTCAATAACCAGCAGAAGAAATACTTGCAAAAAAGCAAGATTTTTTTGTTATTACGCATGTAAAGGAAGTCTTCTACAATATTGTTTCAGTGGCACAGGGTTGGGCACGAAAAATCGGGCCCGAGTACTAGACTGCACTTTGCGCCCCCCCCCCCCCCCCCCCCAATCGTCGTCTATTGTTTAGAAGTTGTTGTTTGCATTAGCTTATTTGTCATTTATTCACTGCCTAATTATTAGATGTTTAGCTATTCTACTCGCTGCGATCAACAAATCGTGGGCCGATTTTTCGTGGGTCGCCTTACATTATTCCACAGCGATCAGCTACAGAACGCTACAGTTGGCTAAACGAGAGATTTTGCAGAATCAGGAAAATTACAAGTGTGTGAGAATTCTGTTACAAATAAAAAGTCTGTACTCCAGGGGGGAGGCAAGTGCCCCCTCTTGGCGCCTTCCAACTTTAGTTACCTATGCTACTAATTTTCAATTTTTCATAAGAACCGTATACCGAACACAAATAAACGGTGAACGAGTAAAAATGAGCGGTTCCCTAAAAAGAGCGATCACTAGTGAACTAGTTCCCAAGGATGAACTAATTTGCCCATCTGTAGCACAAACACGTCCGAAATGAAGAGGGTCTCCGGATAGGTGGCGGTCGATCGCCGGAGATAGTCCACGCTGGTCGCAGTGGTTGACGCACCTGCCTAGTAAGCAGGCGGTCCCGGGTTGGAAAGGCGCTCGTCGCCGCTGATCCCGTCATCCCCTCCCCTCACCCTCCTGCCCTTTTTTCCTCTCTCCACATTCAATTTACATGCAACGTCAAAATAGTATTTCGCACAGCTGTTACTTACCCCACTATACAGTAATTCGCACTCGGGAACTGAGCGGATGCAGTGGACTGGAGGGAGCGACAAACAACCGGTACGAGCGAAAGTTCGAAACCGGTGCATTCAGAAGCTCATAACTGCGTACTGACAGAATTTTATAACTGTGTCGAGTGCTGGAGCTTATGTTACATGTGTCCCTTTTTCTTCTTAAAATATGAGGTCAGGTTGGTGATGTTTCCATATTAGATTTGCCACTTCGCGAGTTTCGTGCCAAAAATGGTTGACTCCCAGGCCATCATCTGTCCTAACCCCACTCCGTGTGACTTTTTCTTGTTTTGTAAAATCAAACCGGTTAACTAAATAAATTAATACTGGCTAACATCCAGATTTGTGTGTTAATTTATAAAAGTCGAAATTAATGTTGAAAGGACTGCGTTTCAACAACGTCGATTGCATTAAGACGGACATTCCAAAAGAAGATTACCAGGACTGCACGGCAAAGCGATAACAGTTATCGGACAAATGTGTGAATGGAGGAGGGGAACGCTTTGAATTACACATTGTAAGTTGAATCAGATTTTTATTAAACTAATGTTCAGCCATATTTGAACAGACCTTGTACAATTGCAGCCACCTGCACACACAACCGTACCGTACAAATCGCGGCGAAAGTCATTGCCGAGAGTACTTTCCGTGGTGCCACACCTTAGAGTTTCTTTACGTTTCATTCGTTTGTAGAGCGAGGGAAGAATGACTGTTTAAATGCTTCTGTGAGCTCTGCAATTCATTTAGTTTGTCTTCGTTGCCCTTATGAGAACGACAACTTGGAGGGCATTCCTCGTTTCCTTGCTAATGACTGGTTCTTGAAACCATATATGTAGGCTTTCTTGTGGTAGTTGACGTCTACCAGTTGAGGTTTTTCTGAATTTCCCTGACGCTCTGTTGTCAGTTCAGCAAATCTATGACTATTCGTGCTGTCCGTCCTCGAAATCCTCTGTTACTCCTGGTATGGGAAACACACAGTTGACTAATATTCTAAGATGGACCACACGAATGTTTTGTAAACAATCCCCTTTGTAAACTAACTGCATTTTCTCTTCATCAAACTAATGAACCAGAGTCTTCCAAGTTCTTTACCTACAACTGAATTTATTCTGTCACGTACCATCACTGATAGAACAACAGGAATATGAAGGTTAAAAAAATAGGAAGTGGGTAAAAATATGGAAACACCAAAAACCCAACACATTACCCTTCCTTATACGGCGTAAGAAAACCGTTGGCATTCAAAACAGCTTCCAGTCGTCTCGGAATGGATAAATATAGGTGGTGCATGGTTTTAAAGGGAATCTTATACCATTCGTCCTACAAAATAGCGCTTAGTTCAGGTAACGATGGAACATGTGGATACCGATCGTGCACACTTCTCTCCGAAGCGCACACCAGAGGTTCAATAATATTGAGAAGTGGTGCCTCTGTGCCTCTGATGGCCAGGGGCTCATAAAACAAGACCTGTGTGAAAACGGGCCCTGTCATCGTGGAACACAGCCTAACCATTTCACCTTGGGAAGGACCTGATCAGCCAAAATAGTCACATATTCCCTGGCAGTAATGCGACCTTGTTGTGTAACTGTGGGGCCCAAAAAATATCGCGATGTTGTTGCCCAAATAATCAGCGAACCCCCATCATGTTTCACTCTTGACAGCAAGCAACCTGCAACGTAGGTTTGCGACGGCGTACGCCACACGTAAACTCTGCCAGGAATTGGAAACGGTGTGAAAAACGACTCGTATGACCAAATGACTTTCTTCCACGGTTCCGTAGCCCAGGTTTTGTGAATTCGGCCCCACGTTTTCTTGTTAGGGGCATTTGCGTAACTGATGAGTGCTTCTGGAATTTCAGATAGCCCTGCAGTTCGCTGCTTATGGACCTCCCTTCGTGTTGTTTGGTTGCCGACAGTGTTCGCGAATGCACACTCAGTAATTGTTACAACTGTTGTAATCTTACTTTCCGTCACAATTTTCTCGAATGACCCTCTGTCGCTTTCGCTCAACACATATTTTCGCCCGCGATATGATTTAGCGGATGATGTTCTTTCGCTTTCCGTATATGCGATGTAAATTTTCGATATGATGCCAAACACTTCGGCGACCTCGGTTACGGAAGCTCCCAAACCATAGGAGCACCAACAATTTGCACACATTCGAATTCTCCTAGCTGCGACATAAAGTACCCACAACTACACAAAACACGAAAGCTTCCCTAGGATCTGCATGTTCAAACATGCATTTCGTGCAGTGTTTCCATATTTTTGTTCAACTCACTAGACCCATTGACAGATGACGAATTCTAAATTCTTCCCCTTTGATTTAGATTAGAGTTGACGCTATGATGTTAAGAATGGTCCAGAACCGCGCTGCTGCTACGGTCTCAGGTTCGAATACTGCCTCGGGCATAGATGTGTGTGCTGTCCTTAGGTTAGTTAGGTTTAAGTAGTTCTAAGTCTAGGGGACTGATGACCTCAGATCTTAAGTCCCGTAGTGCTTAGAGTCATTTGAGCCATTTTGTTGGGAATGACATCAGGCCATTAAAATAAAGCAGCAGGTCTGCAAATGAAATGCGACTGTACAAAGCGGGATGAAGCGACTAATAACAGAAAACAAAACACGAATAAAAGAAAACAAAACATCGTCAGATAGTCTGAAGAGCAAATTAAAACGTTCGGATCGAAGCTGGTATTAAAGGCAACGAGAAAATTTTATCTTTAGTTCCATGCCATTAGCAGAAAGAAGGAAGAAAGTCGCTAAAGAAAGAGTTAAACTGGATTCTTTGTTTACCGGGAACGAGCAGTTGCCTTTGAACAGGGAACCGCCCGCCTGCGATTATCAATGTTTTGTGCAGAGCTCGAAAGCCTGGGTTCCCACGGGCAGGGTGAAGAGGTCCACAAAAGACGGTCGCGTCCACTGAGGCGCGAGAGGATTACCAGAACCCGGCGCGTCGCCTGCTGTCCGTTGCACTCGCACAACAAAGCAGCCGACCAATAGTGAACCTGCCACAGCGTTTCCTACCTCGTTTCCTTTACATCCTCTTATTTACCGATATTTTACTGCTACCTACCACTAAGAGGTACTAAACTTCTTTTCCTAATACTCGTATAGGGTAAAGATTTTGGGTCGTGGTTCACACAACAGCTGACGTTAGATAATCAAAAATCATTTAATCAGTCGTTAAAATTTTACAGGCTGCAGGAAACAAAATCTAGATATAAAGGGCATAGCAAGGCATGAGATGTCGAATTGGTCAAAATTTGTAATATAATCATCAGTCAGTCGAATTGGCCAAAATTTGCAAGATAATAATCTATCGGTAATACTCTGCTGTGGAGCTACATTCAATATAACTTCAGTTATCAGTGAATAATATGATAAAGTTTGCGCTTTTAGCTTATCTTCCCGAGCTGACATCTTTTTCTCTAGATGTCGCAGAGACTGATTAAGTGAACTCATTGTCATTACTTAAGCTGAATATTTAAAGATAGGTATGTTTAAGATTCGTGGTCAAGGCGGATAAATGTACAGTTAATTCTTTCCTGTGACTTATGCTAGGTAAAAACTGCCTATTAAGTCACCTGAGTTATGTGTTCAATTTGGTGAGGTAATAAGTTGTGCTACATAAACATAACTGCAGTGAGGTGATCAATGCAACGTTCCGCAAGGCGCAGCATAATTAATAATGGAATGTAAAGACCAAAGTATTCAATGCTTGCTAATGGGCGAATAACGAGAATGTTCTTTCATTCTAACAAGTACGCGGGCATCTAGGATCTAAGACAATGACGAGAAAGTAAAACTAATCTATGTGTGGAACACACATGTTTTTCTCTCGTCACTTTTCATCCTCCCAAGAACTACGGGTTAGTATTTCTGAACGTTGTATAACAGTGATCCGTAGCTTTGATGGCGCCGGCTTTATCGCACTAGAGCAAGGAAAAAGTTCGTCGCCCTGACAGTGAGTGACTTAAAGATGCTCCAACAATGTTTACTTTAAATCCCCCAGTTTTCCCATTACGATTGAGGGCTAGTGTCTTGTTATGATGAAAGAAGTTCTTGTATTTTCTTTCTTGATCCCGCTTCTGCAAGATAATTAATAAGAATAATACCTCCTCCCTCCATAAAGTATCGACCATTTTTTAACATTTTCAGAAGATAAAATCGAATTCGTTGTTTTTAGGGCAAGACCTCCAACCTGCTTAGAATCTGACGCGGAGGGGTGGGTCAACATTTCATTTTCAGTATCATATCGACGCAAAAGTCGGTTGGATTCTTTTTAAAAGACTGATTTTGCATTTTCTTTTGTCAACATTCACCATTCACCTGATATGCCTAGACTCTACGGCACCGGCTATTCCGACCGTCTGTATCGTATTGTGCACTTACACGACGTTAAAATTTGTTCTTGCTGTTTTGGAAGGTCCTTCGAGGAGATCATCTTATTATTTTCAAAAGATCTGCGACTACATTTGAAACCAGCGGCACATTTATCAGCTGTTGAAAACGATGCAGTAGGCTCCTTATAAACCTTCATCAACTTTGGAAAAAATGGCGTTGCTGATAAACCGTCCCAAACAAAACAAAAGAATGTGGTTCTGCACCGTATTCCAGTTTATCGATTTGAAGGAGACACACATAGCGATAATACTTTAAGAATCAGTATAAGCAAAACAATACTGCGTATCATGTTAACACCCGTGTTGTCGTGTTTTTACCTGCTGTCGTGTAGCAGGTAAAAACAAAAACCATATAAAAATTTCGTGAACAGCAGTAAATGATTTATCTACTTGTTCATGTACGTTAGTGCGCCTTCAACTTTAGAGGTTTTGTGACTTTCTCTCGGCGTGATTGACAGACCAATTGTTTTCTAGGGTCCATTCGAGTTTATGAGAAAATGTTTCTGCACAATTTTTCGAAAACCGACTCGGTTGTATTCTCTAAGCTCAGTGAGTGATGATCCTATATGTGATCTCTGTGTGGATTCCAAACATCCTAAAGAAAATGAGTCGAACATTGAAACATTGTACATAGATATAAAAGCATCAGCTAGGAGGTACACTCAGAAACAGACATCTCCATCTACATCTATAATCTGCACGCCACCTTGTAATATGTGGCGTAGGGTACTTTGTACGCCGCTTTTCTGTTCCAGACACCAACGGAGTGCGGCAAGAAACATAGTTGGTAAGCCTCTGTATGAGCTCGAATCTCTCTAATTTTATCTTAATGGTCTTTTCACGAGATATACGTAGCAATATATTGTTCGAATTTTCTAGGGACGTAAGCTCTCTGAATTTTAACTGTAAACCACACCGTAATACACAACGCGTCTGTTGTAGTATCTGCCATTGGATTTCGCTGAGCATGTCGACGGTGCTTTCGAGCTTACTAAATGGACCTGTAACGAAACGTGTTGCTCTTCGTTGGATCTCAATTTCCTCAGTCAACATCTTCCGTTGTATTACTTATTTCAGTGTTCACATACACGAAATTTGAACTCGGCTTTTTTCTTTGAATAAAAGAAGATGTGTTGGGAAAGGTATACGAAATGATAAATCGGAGCTCTAATGCAAAAGTAAATGCAAAAATAAATCCATTCGAAAGATGAGCAACGACAGTTCCTAAGAAATGTAAACAAACTGTAATTCTGGTTCTTATTACTGGAAAAATTCGTGTTTTACGCTCGATAAGCAAGCTATCCGATCAAAAGTGTCTAGACATCTATTTGTAAACATTAACATGAGGTGTGTATAGCCTTCACCTTTTTGACGGCTTGACCTCTGCTGGGAACACTTTCAATGAAATGTCTGAATGTCTAGAGGAATAGCAGCCCACTCTTCCAGAAACGCCGAAACCAGGGATGGTAGTTATGTTGGACGCTGGAGACTGGAGTGAAGTTGACGTTTTTACTGATACTAAAGATCGTCTACAGCTTTCAGGTCGGGACTCTGGGCAGCACTGAACGTTTCGGCGATGTTATTCTTCAAGAAACAATTCTCGACAGATGCTGCTTTGTGACACAGTATACTGTCATGCTGATACAGTCATCGTCTCCGAACTGTTTCTCTACTGTACACAGTACACAATGCTGTAAAATATGTGTATATCCTTCCTCATTTAGCGTTTTATTAAGCACAACATGGGGAGCACGCCATAATCACGAAAATCCTCCACGCCACGACACTGAAGAGGACACAGTGTGAAGGGCCACTACCGTGTACGGTCGGGTTGCGGCAGTGGCTCGCAGCTCATACAAACAACATGAAAAGTAAAATATTTTATTGAAACTCGTGCGACTACACTCATACGGGACCGCGCAGTGACCACGCCTCCTCCCAACACGTGGTGCTGGCGGCGCCAGCGGCTAACTGGGGTTCGCGCCGTCTGTTCCCAGGAAAGCTGACATCAGCGGTGCACGCACAAGTCAGAATACTTGATCTTGATCTTGCCACAGAATACTTGCTGGGGATGACAGGTTCAGCGATCGATCTCGTCCCTGCGCCTGGTGCAAGGGTGCCTGTACGAGAGCCAAAGGGTGAACTGCTATACTGCCCCGGCTATGCTGCCCTCCGAGGGAGGAGTCTGGCGGCTTCTGGAATGAGCCAGTGGATTAGCACCGAGTCCAGGAAGGAGGACTTGCTGCTAAAAGGCGGTGGAGGTCCGAACACGTGGTGGCTGCTTACTGTTCCATATCGTTCCGGTACCTAGCATTGCCCTCTCAGTGTGGTAGGCGCCGACGGATTGCTGATGCCTCTGCTGAAAAAGATGGTTATTTATACAAACTAGCGGGCCATTTCTTGTGCCGACGCGCTGCTTGCAGCTCAGTCGGGACAACAGATCACTGGCCCGGCGATGTAGAAACCGACTGGCGAGAGCCCTTTCTGACCACTGCACTAGCAGGATTCTGGTGCTTGGCCTAATCCGACTCGCAGTCAACTGTGTGGTGATAATTAAAATGCAGCAAATCACGGTGGTCCTGTGTGCGGTGTAATTATTGTGTGGCACCGAAACTTGGTAGGTGTGCTAATGCGTTAATGCGGAACCGATTTATGCTAGAAAACAAATTAGTTCCAGTTGTCGTCACCAGGTGCAACTCTGACACTGTACGCTGTTTGTATGCCGGTGTTACATTCACACTCTCATTTGAAAAGCCGTAACGCGACTGAAAGGTATGGCTATCGGGAAGAGAGACCGTGTACTGTTAGTGAAATTGTTTTATGTGAGAGGCACTAGTAACAGTGCTGTATTGAGAGAGTATCGCCAATGTCATTAAATGGTTTAAAGAAGATGAAAATGAAATTCGGAAACATGGGTCAGCTGGATGTTTGACCTGGAAGAGGAAGGTGCGCTATCGCCGTGGAACGGTTGCTGTTGCTGCAGCTGACTATGCAGCACGTGGCCCAGTTAGTGCTACTGCCCGTGAGCATCACGAGAACTGCCTGTCCGGTGGTCAACAGCGGGAAAATTTGCGGTCTGTTTTACACCGGTACCCATACAACGTCCAGACAGTGCACCAACTCAAACCTTATGATCCACACCAACGTTCCGAATTTGCTCTTCGGCATCCGGCGCACATCCAAGTTGATGACATGTGGTAGGGTAATATTCTGTGGAGTGACGAGGCACATTTTATACTGCGGTGTGCAGTAAATACACAGAATTGCCGAACTCAGGGTACTCGTATGTGACTGCGTCGTGTGGATTCATAAGCACCTTTATTCTAAGTCCGTTCTTCTTTGAACAGAGGGCCTGTCAGGTGTACCGTGTCGTCTGCACATTATAGGGACCTCCTCATACAGCATGCGATTCCTGCTTTGGAAGTGCGCAATTCTGTGGAAACCACTGTTTCCATCCAAGATGGGGCAAACCTCCGTGCTGCTCGCCCAGTGAAACATGTCCCTAATGCAACTTTCCACGAACGTGTTATCTCCAGAGGCTTTCCAAATGCATGGCCTGCAAGATCACCTGCTATGAATCTATGAGACTTTTGGCTCTCAGGATATTTAAAATATGGCGTTTATCAGGGACGCCTTGATTCTCTACCTGATATGAAGTCCAGTAAACAGTAACACATTGCGGAGATTCTCTCTTGCATTCACAGAGCCAGATTGGCACCTGGTGGCCAAAACTGGAACTAATTTTTTACACCGTAAATCGGTTTCGCATTAACGCATTAGAATATCTACCCCTTTTTCCTTGCCATGTGATAATTACAGCCCACACTGGACCTCTCTGAGTAGCTGCAATTTTATTATAACCACCTGGTACTGTATAAACAACACCGTTACTGCAAACGGCATGGTGACACCTCAGTGCCCTCCGGCTACTTGTTCTTCAACTGTTGCAGTTGAGCTCATAGTTTCCACAGTAATGCCCAAAAAACAGTGGCGGCGCTACGATACCTCCAGACCTGGACTGGTCTGCAACAAAACTCAGTATACTCGGACAACAATGTGAAATATATACTATTTTTCTTCTTCAATACTAGGTGGCGCCAACCACGAGTTTCAGAGACTGCAAATTTACTTTATACCTTTTAGGACTCTGGCTGCAGGTTCTCCCAAACCTCCCCTTACAACTAGTGGTATACATCTTCCGCTCTCACTTTTAACAGACAAACAGTCCTCGTAAAACCCTACAACACTACTCACGAGAGCTATCGTCACCTTACGCTAAGCAGGTCACCGTGACAACGTTCCATGTGTTGCTTGACGCCTAACGATATCTCTCAAGTGATCCATGCCCCGCTCATTAGTGTTTTACGACATCTTACATACTAGGAAACATTACTTATCACTATTCACGTCGTAATGCTCACACACATAACAGTGATGTTTTACTTTGGACTTACATACTAAGAATTGTCCTGGAAGTTTCTTCCAGTCTCAATAAATCCCCTTCAACAGCACATGGATTGGCTCCATTAATCTCTTATGCTCGGCGTTTCTATTGTTTATCCAGTTTTTTTTTACTTGTTGTTTTGGAACTTCATTCGGAAATTTGTCCCTGCGACAATAGCTCCCCCTATGCTTTCCTAGAAAACATATTCCCAAACCTATCCTCACACGTGAATCGCCTATCGTAATGTCACCATCGACACATCGAGAGGTTGTTCTGCTTATCTCTCTCGCTGTAGTGCTAGTCATAGACTGAATGGCTTTCGAAATGATCGGCTTTCTGGTACCCCTACTCCCCCGAAGCAACTTCCTGGTGCGTAATGACACTGTATCACACAAATTAAGCCTCGGGAGTTTTGTTCGCAGTTTAATTTATTTGTATCTTAACATAGACGAACCTTGCGCCAGTATTTCACTAGCCACTGGTCACTGTTTTACCGAAGTGGAATTTTGTTTCTTAACGTTCCACTGTGCGTTAATTTTTTCATGCTGCTCGGGGGGAAAGTTTATTCTCGGGTTTACCTCGTACCCATCCCTTGCGTTACGCCAGTCGCGCTCGTCAGACTGCAGCTGCATTGTAGGCAGCTCGCAGCACGCGTCGTCAGCTTGCTCTGCCAGGCGGCGACCCAGGGCATGTGCTGCTGTTACATTTCGATCCTCAACGTTCACTCCTCAACAGATTCAGCCGTGTCAGCACGATCACTAACTTAACGAGCTCGTCTCCTTTTCCTATGTTCTCTATGTGGCTTGTGGAGAGCAGTTCAACCATTGCAGTCCATTCTTTTTTAGCTCCCCACAAACAGTCACTGTTCTAATTCGATTCTGACAGCTGATTTCATCCGATTTCTTACAACCTTGTCCACCACTACTTGAGGTCCGCTTAGTAGTGTTTTAGCTGTGGTTGTTCCTTCACGTTTCTACTTCACAATCGTGTCACCGATAGTCGACTTGGCCGCTGTAGAAGAGCTGAAATATGTTACTCAGGTGTCATCCAGTGTCTAGACCACGTGCAAAGTCAGTGTGCTCTCCGGACCGTCCTATTTTGCTGTCATTACTTCTCTACAGGCGACACAATGCTCCCCGCTTCCTTTTGTACTGACTGGTGCGCCTGTCGTCACAACTACTGGTCAGTTCCGTGTTACATACGGTTGTCCAGATAGTTTAGATCAGGTAGTGTACAGGGTGACCCAATAGTCCGTAAACATTGGAAGATTCGTCAATTCATGGAATAATGTAGGTAGAGAGGTAAATATTTACACACATGGCTGAAATGGCATGGGGTTTTATTGAAAACGAAAATGAGTGCAAAAACTGGCCAACAGATGGCGCTGGACAGCAAGACGTCAGTGACGCCACATGAGGAACTTGTATAATACTCGCTGATAAACGCCTAAGGAAGGTGCGAATTTTATGCAGGATGCCGCTTCACCCCATATTGCTAAACGTCTGGAAGATCGTTTGGAGAAAAATCGCGTGCTGAGCCATCACGTCCATCGTGCGTGGCCTCCCAGGCTCCCAGACCTCAATCCGTGAGATTATTGATTGTGGGATTACCTGAGGGCACAAGTCTACCACGATTGTCCGACCTTGTTAGGGATGCTAAAAGACAACATCCAGCGGCAGTTTCTCACCATACCTGCTGATTTGCTGTACAATGCTGTTCACAGGATTGCCCCTCAATTACAGGTGTTGTTGATGAATGACACCCGACATGTTGAGCGTTTTTTCTAAGGAACATCGTCTTTACTAAAACTCAGTTATGCTAATTATTGATTTTGTTTCCTGTGAAGCGCCATATGTTGGACATTTTGTGCACATCTGTTTGGTTTCAATAAAAACCCATGTCATTTCAAGCATGTGTGTTAATTTTTACCACTCCTCCTACGTTATTCCGTCAAGTTTGAATTTTAAAATGTTAAAGGATTCTGAGTCACCTTGTATATGCTAAAAATCACCCGTCGTCCCACATATACCTGAAACGAAAGATGAATCCATTTCCCCCTGAATACGAGTCAAGTTCTTTGATTACATCATGTCGTTTAGTGGCAACAAAAACTTGGAGGTATTGTTAGCATCGTAGCGGAGACATTCAGCTGAAGACGCGAACATTTTTTGAAAAGAAATTGAGAACGCGAGACGGGGTCAGAAACGTATATTCCAGCAATGGGTCTCCTCAGCTGATGTTATATTACATAACATAGGAGGCATCGGAAAGGACGAGAGTGATAAGCTTTGCAGGAGCATTTGCGGAGGATGATTGGCTGGAAATGACTGACAATAAGCTCCGTTTATTCAAGCCCACACCGCGTGTGTGGTGTACTTCCTTCCAGCCCCGTCGACGGGACGAGGGTCTCCTCACTCGGCTTCGGATAGGCCACAGCCATATTACGCATGGCTTCCTGCTCCGGCGAGAGGACCCTCCAATGTGTGCTGCTTGTGGCGTCCAGGTCACTGTGCGCCACGTTTTATTGGATTGCGTTTTATTTTCTGACCAGCAGACCACGATTGACTTGCCAGCGGACCTGCCATCTCTTTTAGGAAACACTCGATCGAATGTGGTTAAAGTTTTAAAGTTCTGTGCCTTGTCAAGTGTTTTTACAAAGATTTTAGGGAGAGGGTCTTAATTTGCTCACTGTGTGACAAGCTCGGCCATATTTCACGTAAGTGGCCAGCCAATGACAATTTCCTGTGGCATTCTTGCTGGTACGTTTTCGTTTTCCTTCCGTTTTACTTTCTTATCTAGCATTTTCCTTCTTTTCCTGCTTTCTTTGCATGTGTGCTTCGATTTTGCTAAGTCTGTCCACATTCGTTCCTTTTAATGTGTGTCAGGGAGCTGATGACCTAGACGTTGAGCGCCCATAAGCCCCAACACACACACACACACACGTAGTGAAGGGGCTGGTAGCGTCTTGTCGTCGATATACTTTAAATGCGACCGGAATCTCTTTGGATCTTCTGTGAGATTTCGAGACAGGGATCCGTTGTGGTAACTATTAAAAGCAACTCGCATTGAAGTCCGTGCTAAATTTCGAGCTTCGATAAAACAACGCCAAACTTGGAGATTTTGCGTTCTTTTAAACATAATATGCTTTTTTCATTGCTACTGCGACAGTGTCCCGAACTGTTTTGTTTACTGTTGACATCTGTTCCGTCTGTTATTAGTAATGTATGATCGGTTCTCGAGATGTGTACTTTCCCGTCGAGCATGCACAGTGATGATCTGTCCCTTGCATTACGATGCAGAACTCGGCGACCCATTTGGTGCCGTTCAGGAGGAACAGGGCTACAACGTACCGGTATCATAGTTCACTTTCCCATTCTTTACAAACAATAGAAAATCTACAGTAAAACACACACATATCCGTCAAAGTCATCTAAACTAAACAGATGCATTCTGTCATAACACACAAAAGAAATAGACCGATATTCGCGAATGAAGAAATCTTTTCCAGTGAACTGTCAATGTTGTGCGACTCGTCCTTTTGCACTGAAGACATTGACACCTTTCAATGAGACATGCAGTATTAGACTCCATTTGGGATGTCCTTCGGATTCCTGCCATCGTAGTAGCAGTGGCTGGATGAGGAATAGTCGAAGTCTCCATGACTATGCTGGATCAATAGCTTTGGGACATGACAGAGTCCTAGACAGAGCGATTTCAAAGCATTTTTGTATTGACTTATGCTACACTCGTCCACGCGAGCCACCAGCAACGCTGAGTATGAATAATTCTAGCGAGAGTTAGGGTGACAATAGCTGGAGTACTAGTGATGCTTATGACAATGACATTAACGACGCATCTTTGATAGAAGTTGCACAAAATTGATTACGTATTAACTCTTTCTGACGACGAGGTCATAAGAGACATAGTAGAAATTCGGATTCAATCAGGAAGGGAAACGAGATAAGCCATGTCAATTTCAAAGGAACCATCCCAACCTTAGGAAGAGCATGGAAATTTGTCAGATACTGATTCGAACCTCAAGCCCCCGAATCCGAGTCCAAAATCTTAACCACTGTACCACCTATCTTGCTGAAGTACAAACTGAAGCTTTTCACTGTATGGGTTGTCATAAACTGAAACGCATGAAGATAACAAATAAAAAAGTTAAGTACAGCGTTGTCCCGCATTTCAGGTTATGAAGTAATGACGACTCGACGTTTCAGTCATCAGAGACGAATGCTCGGATTAGACGAGAACTAGTAAACCCTCGATTCTTTAAAGAATCTAATTCCCCTGTATTAAAAAAGCTTAAAACTTCTGATTGCTTTATAAATGAGTTGCTGTGCTAAATATTTGCGTTTAGGTATGTAAATGAGAAAAAGTTTAGCAAATGTTTCAAGTTACACTTAAAGTTCTTTGTAAGTCGCGAAGTGCTCACATTATGACACTCTAGGTGAATATATACTGCGTAATTTGCGCTCGATTTTACGAAAAAGCTAGTTTTTGCCGAATATATATATTTATGTAGTCATATGTTCTAAACTACGTCTCGTGTAACGATATTACCACATTCTGTGCTGCATGTGAAAACTGACTGCGAACTGTGTTGTCACTAGAGTCAGTTGTAAAGAATTCATAAATTAAAACGTCATAGCTGATGCTGAAATCTGACTTCACGAACAGTGAAGCTGTATTAAGCAGTCGCCGGCCGCTGGTGGCCGAGCGGTTCTAGGCGCTTCAGTCTGGATCCGCGCGACCGCTACGGTCGCAGGTTCGAATCCTGCCTCATGGATGTGTGTGATGTACTTGGGTTAGTTAGGTTTAAGTAGTTCTGAGTTCTAGGGGACTGATGACCTGAGATGTTAAGTCCCATAGTGCTCGGGGCCATTTGAACCAGCCATATTAAGCAGTGGAGGCTCGTGCAAACATATACCAATGTGCTACAATGTGGTGACCTATAGCCTTTGGACTTACAGTGCTAGTAATTGTAACTAAATCGAATATAGCAATTTTATGTATATAAACAGCACTGTTATTTTTAAATTTTATAATTAATAGTTTAACATTGTGAGAAATAAAATAAAATGAAAAAGTTGGTATTAGCTGGAATGGAACCAGGGTCCGCAAACTACCAGTGTATATTTTAGATGACTCGCAAACAGCACCGCCTCGTCAATGGATCTTTAAACAGTAGTCATAGTTTAGATGTGCACAATACGCTACATGCAATTTCAAATAAATACTGGCCTGCTGCCGCGATCAACGTAGTGCCAAAAGGGATGACGTCACATCAGAGCATGCGTCGATCGTAACGCGCCAGATCGCCGTTTCAACACTTGCCATTGGTTTCTACTTACCGCAGAGAGAGCGCTGCAATATATGTTTTCATTCATTTTATTGGCATGCAAGCATGCATTCGAAGAAAAATAGCGTAATTTTAGTACGATTTCCGGCTGTCATTCGAAGAGAAATAGTGTCATTTCAATGTGATAGGTACAGTGTGCTGTAGCACATTAGCGTATGATAACCGGCCGCCACTGGTATTAAGCGATAAGCTTTATTCCTTTCGTCATTTTGTGAGGGAGGGGGAGGGGGAGGTGTCAAAGAGAAAAGTCTCGTAAAGGTTTGAAATTATGTGTGAAGGTTATTGGAACCTGCTAGTGCTTTCATTTCTAAATACTGAATGACTGAAGTTCGTGTATTTGCGTGCTACCATTTACACTGTCTCAGGACAAGCACTCTGTTTCTAACTGTAACACTTCTCTTATTGTGTAAAACTATTAACATAATAGCATACATCTTAATGAGTGGATTACGACAGCATTTTTCATTTTATAACTTTCCCAATAATTAGCGAAATATTCAAAATCGATTTTTCCCCCCTATGTAGCAAGTGGTACAGCGTTTCTAGTTACGTATTCCGGGTTCCAGGATAGCCTTTTGGTAATATGTGGGGCTTACATCAGTGGCGTCGATAAATGAAGATACATTGATGGCAGCAACCGTGAACATCGTTCAGTTTAGCGGCTCCCCCACTAGCGGCATAACTGCGCTATTCGGCCCCCTGGAGAACTACGAAGCTACATCTCCGTTCAGGGTAATCAGAAACAGTCTGGAAAGATTGTAAGGCTTTTGAAGATCAGGTTGTGCCGATAAATAATTGTTAAGAAAAAACTCGATACGTCGTGCCATTTCTGAGTTAATTAGCATTTATTTTAGCCAACTAGACCCTTGCAAGCACAAATTCAACTAGTCCGCCAGAGACGGTGTCACCAAACGTGTGCTTTGTTTGATTTCCTAAAACCGAACAAGAGAACGATACAAGAATTAGCCATGGGACTGTAACAAGGATTGAACCCGAGCCAAAGGCTGAGCAGTCTCGTGTGCTATCATACACTCTGTGAGAACAGATGACACAAATTGTATCGTGTGGATTGCTTGAATTTGCGCGCACAACAGCTTTATTGTCTAATTTCAATGCTAATTAACTCAGGAACACCGCGGCAACACCCTTACCTGTTTATCACAGTGTCCTTACTACCCTGTATGTATCTATATATTATAACAGAGGACGTATGTATGTTCATTCAGCATCTCCTCCTAAACTACTGGATCGATTTCAACTGATCATAGTACAC
Organism: Schistocerca gregaria; assembly: GCF_023897955.1. Classification (NCBI taxonomy): domain Eukaryota; kingdom Metazoa; phylum Arthropoda; class Insecta; order Orthoptera; family Acrididae; genus Schistocerca; species Schistocerca gregaria. The sequence continues at coordinate 53,775,484 of NC_064931.1, forward strand.
ATATCATTTGATATCTGGAAAGAAAGGGTGTTGGATTAAGAACCACCTACCTCTCAATCGTGTGGGAGTGGTGGTGAAAACAAAGCATAACATATCGCGCCAAATACCGACACTTTCTATGCCCATTGTTTGAGAATGAGAGCACTTAGGAACTTGAAACATATATAATTTAAAACTTTACGAAACTTTCTCCCGCTGACACCCTTCACAAAATGACGAAAGGAGGGTAAATTTATCGCTTACTACATTTTTCGCAATTCATATAGTAAACCTGCCGCATCAGGCACAACCTTTTTTAATTTATTTCTTCTTTACTACTAACTCTGTCCGCAACATATTTCTCTGATAGTATCCATATATACAACAGAATGTGTCTCCAATGTTAGATCATCGAACGAGACACAGTTCAGAGTAGATACGATGTTCTGAAAAACTATTTCTTCTTAGAACAGAGCTCAAATTACCCAGAATATATTCAGCCCGTGTTTGATAATGAAAGAACTTGGCAACTGCCAACAAACATTGAACATAACAATAAACCTTCTCTACATTTTTTCTCAAGCCCATGGTTTAATGACAAATATTTAACACGTGACCTCTTTCGTAAAGTAGTCAGAAGTTTGAAATTTCTCGTAAAGGCGAGTTCGATTCTTTAAGGAATAGGTTGTTCGTTATTTACTTAGGATCTGAAATGAAGCACTGTGAAGTAAATAACCACCTATATCACACTGGTGTGGGAATGGAATGGGGTGATATTAAAGCATATCTCAGGAACATCTGGTGCAATTTCAACTAGGTCTGTTACGTACATGACCCATTATTTGCATAAAAATACTGTGGGAGTAGATTTCCCCACTACCACTAGGAGTGGGGTTTCTATAACAAGTGGTGACGTAAAACTGTTCGAAAACAGCCTGTAGATATTTATTTCATGCATTTGTTGATTTGGAATACTTTAAAAGTGTGAAGTGCTATTTGTCTTTCATTTGAGCTGTCCAGTGTGTCATCTACGACACGAGAATGGGTCAACAACTTTGTCAACTTGTTTCGGAAACTAAGATCAACCAAACAGCTGAATACCAGAGACAAATTTAGCATCCATTCTGCAGTCGTATGGCGTAAAACAACAGAGAATAAGACAAATGTGTGTGCAACACACTGAGGTGACAAAAATTATGAGATAGTGATATGCACATACAGATGGTGGTAGTATTGCGTGCGCCAGATATAAAAGGACAGACCTTTCATTTGTACTCAGAAGATTCGTGTGAAAAGGTTTCCGACGTGATTGTGGCCGGACGACGGGAAGTAACACACATCGAACGCGCAATTTATTTGGAGCTAGACGCACGGGACATTCTGTTTCGGAAATCGTTAGGAAATTCAATATTCCGAGTTCCCCAGTGTGAACAGTGTGCGGAGAATACCAAATTCAGGCATTACCTCTCACCACGGACAACGCAGTGGCCGACGGACTTCACTTAACGACCGAGAGCAGCGACGTTTGTAGAAATGTCAGAGTAAACAGACAGGCAACACTGTGTGAAATAACGGCAGAAATCAACATGGAACGTACGACGAATGTATCGGTTAGGACAGTGCGTTAATGGGCTATGGCAGCAGACGACCGACGCGAGTGCCTCTGGTAACAGCACGACTTCTCCTGCAGCACCTCTCCTGGGCCTAGTGCCCATTTCTGTTGGACCCTAGACGACTGGAAAATCGTGGCCTCATCATATGAGTCCCGATTTCAGTTGGTAAGAGCTGATGATAGGGTTCGAATGTGGCGCAGACCCCATGAAGCCATGAACTCAGTCAACAAGGCACCGTATAAATAAGTCACTTGGCCGCAATTGTTCGTGACTGGTTTGAAGAACATTCTGGACAGTTCCAGTCAATGATTTGGCCAGCCAGATCGATCCACCATGAATCCCAATGACCATTTATGGGACATAATTGAGAGATCAGTTCATGCACAAAATCCTGCACTGGCAACACTTGCGCTATTATGGACGGCTATTGAGGCAGCATGGCTCAATATTTCTGCAGGGGCTCCCATGCCGCATTGAGTTGTTGCACTATGCTGGCGAAAAGAAGGTCCGACACGATATTAGGAGGTATCCCATGACTTTAGTTACCTCAGTGTATACGTCACATACGAGGATGTTCAACACCTCCTCCTACGCCTCTAGTTCGATTTCAACCCAACTTTTACACATAGTTACTTACTACCTGGAAAGAAATACTGTGGGAGGTAGAAAACGGTAACCCACCACTGGAATGAAGGTGGGGGTGGTAACAGAATGGTTGGCAGAGAAGTGTGAGAGGAGAAGCTGGACTGAGAGAGGGGCATGAGGAGATGGACATAGATAGAAGGGGGGATGTGGTGGACAAACAGAGAGGTGGAAGGAGGAGATGGAGGAAAGAGGGGACGGAGAAGATGAACAGAGAGGTGCAGGAGGAGGAGATAGATGGATAGGGGGTAAAGGAGATGGGCAGAGGAAGTGGGGATGGATAGAGAGGGAGTAGAAGGAGGCGCACAGAGAGAGTGGGTAGGAGGAGATGGACAAAGAGAAAGCAGGAGGAGTTGCACTAATAGAAGTCTGAAATAAGTAAATACCTGGGCAACACTCGGTTTCTAGTCCTTATCTGTTACATACATAAAGTGGAGTGTATATGGGTATGTCCGGGATCTCCTCCTGAACCCCGGGATCGATTTCAGCTGAATTTGGAGCAGAAACAACAGACCTCGTGTATAACAGCAGTGTGGTGTTTATAACATCCTAGCTTCAGTAGGAGCAGAGGTAAGGGCAAAAACGTGTTTTTTCCTACATCTGGCATATAGGCTACCCTGCATGACAGGTATGTTGTGTGGGCTTATAAAACTAGCCTTCCGTGAAACAAGCTTATGTTACCCTCTGAGAGGACTTTGAATTTTGACAGCGCACATGTCTCTAATGGATAAAGATATCGCACTATAATTTTGAATATGGTGAAATTAACAGGAAGAAACAACAGAATTTAACCTTGGGAGTTAATGAAAGTGATAAAATTCATATCTGAATGAAAAAAATGAACGGTCACCAACCCAACTGGGCACATTAATTTGGAAATATATGTTTAAGAAAATTGTATAATGAAACTTCCTGGCAGATTAAAACTGTGTGCCCGACCAAGACTCAAACTCGGGACCTTTGCCTTTCGCGGGTAAGTGCTCTACCATCTGAGCTACCGAAGCACGACTCACGCCCGGTACTCACAGCTTTACTTCTGCCAGTATCCGTCTCCTACCTTCCAAACTTTACAGAAGCTCTCCTGCGAAACTTGCAGAACTAGCACTCCTGAAAGAAAGGATATTGCGGAGACATGGCTTAGCCACAGCCTGGGGGATGTTTCCAGAATGAGATTTTCACTCTGCAGCGGAGTGTGCGCTGATATGAAACTTCCTGGCAGATTAAAACTGTGTGCCCGACCGAGACTCGAACTCGGGACCTTTTCTGGAAATTGTATAATGGTTATTAAAGTTACTTTCATTAACATTTCCCTTTGAAAAGCGCACAGGATACAAACTGACATAGGGTACTCTGAGCTATATGCAGCAGTTATCAATAACGCACACTCCAGTAATTATGGAAAGCAAATTTGCACTAAACTCATACTAATAACAGCTACACTCAAGATCCTTACGTAAACCGAAATGTTATTGCATGAAATTCAGAACTAAATTTGGGCATGTGGGACTTCTATCTTACCCAACAGAAAAAACACAAATAAAGATAATATCATAATTACACTATTTACACTCCAATATATATACTAATGGCCATTAAAATTGTTACGCCACGAAGACGACGTGCTACAGACGCGAAATTTAACCGACAGGAAGAATATGGTGTGATATGCAAATGATTAGCTTTTCAGAGACTTCACACAAAGCTGGCCCGGTGGCGATACCTACAACGTGCTCACATGAGGAAAGTTTCCAACCGATTCCTCATACACAAACAGCAGTTGACCGGCGTTGCCTGGTGAAACGTTGTTGTGATGCTTCGTGTAAGGAGGAGAAATGTGTACCATCACGTTTCCGACGTTGATGAAGGTCGGATTGTAGCCTATCGCGATTGAGGTTTATCGTATCGCGACATTGCTTCTCGCGTTGGTCGAGATCCAATGACTGTTAGTAGAATATGGAATCGGTGGGTTCAGGAGGGTATTACGGAACGCCGTGCTGGATCCCAACGGCCTCGTATCATTAGCAGTCGAAATGACAGGCATCTTATCCGCAAGGCTGTAACGGATCGTGCAGCCACGTCTCGATCCCTGAGTCAACAGATGGGGACGTCTGCAAGACAACAACCATCTGCACGAACAGTTCGACGACGTTTGCAGCTGCATGGACTAGCAGCTCGGAGACCATGGCTGCGGTTACCCTTGACGCTGCATCACAGACACGAGCACCTGTGATGGCGTACTCAACGACGAACCTGGGTGCACGAATGGCAAAACGTCCTTTTCTCGGATGAATCCAGGTTCTGTTTACAGCATCATGATGGTCACATCCGTTTTTAGCGACATCGCGGTGAAAGCACATTCAAAGCGTGTATTCGTCATTGCCATACTGGCGTATCACCCGGCATGATGGTATGGGGTGCCATTGGTTACACCTCTCGGTCACCTCTTGTTCGCATTGACGGCACTTTGAACAGTGGACGTTACATTTCAGATGTGTGACAACCCGTGGCTCTACCCTTCATTCGATCCCTGCGAAACCCTACATTTCAGTAGGATAATGCACGACCGCATGTTGCAGGTCCTGTACAGGCCTGTCTGGATACAGAAAATGTTCGACTGCTGCCCTGACCAGCACATTCTCCAGATCTCTCACCAACTGAAAACGTGTGGTCAATGGTGGCCGAACAACTGGCTCGTCACAACACAACAGTCACTACTCTTGATGAACTGTGGTATCGTGTTGAAGCTGCATGGGCAGCTGTAACTATACACACCATCCAAGCTCTGTTTGACTCAATGCCCAGGCGTACCAAGACCGTTATTACGGCCAGAGGTGGTTGTTCTGGGTACTGCTTTCTCAGGGTCTATGCACCCTAATTGCGTGAAAATGTAATCACATGTCAATTCTAGTATAATATATTTGTTCAATGAATACCTGTTTATCATCTGCATTTCTTCTTGGTGTAGCAATTTTAATGGCCAGTAGTGTAGTTCATATTTTACTTTGCATGGGAAAATATTGAACACTGAGCTCAAATAAGTTCAAAAAAAAAAAAAAAAAGGAACAATCTGGCACTGTATTCTTACAAAACTATGCTTTGCAATAAACTGAGGGTACTTTAGCAAAATCCTTCCAGACTTAACTTCTTGAAAGCTTTTAGCTTTAACTTTTGCTACCCCTTTCACATTTGATAAAAAAAAAGAAACCACTTTGAATTCCTTGAAAGCAATAATTGTTCATTTAAAAAAATGATACTCGGTTTTAGTAGCACTTAGGAGAGGACCCTGCATAGGTTCTTGATCAGAATAGAAGATATGATTCTGAACACCGATTTATAGTATTTGGATTATTATTAAAACCACTCACACAAGTTAACTGATCCATCCTCATATGCATATGTGGATGTTTGAGATTAGTGAAGCAGTGGCGAAGTTTTGGAGGCAAGCGACATGGTTCTTGAGGTTCGATTGCTCTATAAAATCTCTTCTTGGGATCGGATTTTCAACGTGTTAGAGTCATTCCTTTTTGCCAAGAATATCAAGCAATAACCAGATCCACATCCAAGGCAAAATTCCTTGCACGGTAGCTTCCAGCTTCCTCTCTTTGCACCTTCGAAGTGTACCGTGCTACGGCTAGCCACTTACTGCGTACTGTTCCCACCAAGGAACCGCCCAGTTCGAAGGCCAAAACCACCTTTTACATTGCACCACGCCACTTCTGTTGTGGAGGGACTTCACTATATCTTTTACGTTTTACAATGCAAGTGCCATAAGTATGAACCAGCTTCCAATGAACATTGTCTTTCTTATAAGCATACCCATATTATAAAATCTCATTATTTTAACAAATCATTTTGATTTTTTCATATATATTTAGTACAAAACTCTAAATTTCCTGTTACAAATCGATGACTTTAAATAACAAGTAATACATTCTCCATAATTGCAGATACAGAGTTACATAATGTAAACTTACTTCTGATCGATTTAAGTGTTACAAGCTGCCCTGCACAACAGGGATGTTGTGTGAGAACGGTACTGGCCTGCCAAATCAACCTGTTTTGCAAGGCAGTCTACTCATCAGGGACAAGAAACAGTTTGCATTGCCCTGACATGTGGGCTGCCCTGCATGACAGGTGTGCTGCAAGAGTAGTATCAGCCTGCTTTATTGAACCGTATTGCAAGTACTGCATGTACCGATGAGCTTGGATAGGGACAGGTTGAGACGATAGAGCGGCTGGACAGAGTGAGTGGTCAGAGGAAAAGGATATAGAGAGGGGAAGAAGAGAATATGTATAAGGCAGGTGGAATGTGTGGAGGGAGTGTTGGCAGTAGGAAAGAAAGAGTGGGAGATGGAGATGGAAAGAGAGAGAGAGGGATGACAGAAGGAATGGGGAAGAGGAGATGGACAGATACATGAACGATGATGAGATGAACAGAGGGAATGAGGGAGGAGAGAATAGAGAGACAGAGAGGGGACAGGCATGAGATGAAGACAAAGAGAAGGGTAGGAGAAGGTGGATATGAAAAGAGTTGCATGTGTATATGTCTGAATGTATATCCAGCATCTTCTTCTAAACCACTCAATAGACTGCAATAAAATTTGGCACACGTATTAAGTGCTATCTGGGAATCAGGACTGTGTGATTAGAATCTCCTACCTCCCATAGGAATGGAGCTACATGCGATCATGGTTTTCAACACCTAATCTCTAGCCTGCACTGCACAACAGGCATGGTGTGTGAGCAATATCTGCATGCAATGCGTGGGCTGCACATGTGAACAGGCATGGTGAAGCAGCGAAAGCAATAGGAGAAGATGAATAATCAGAGGGAGAGGATGAGATAGACACAGAAGCAGGGAGGAGGAGATGGATAGACAGAGAGATGAGAGTAGGACACTGACATAGAGTAGGAGGTGGAGATGGAGACACAGAGGGACAGAGGGAGTGGGGGTAGAAAGAGATGGGCCAGAGAAGGTGATGGACAGAGAGAGGGAGCAATAGGATTTGGTCTGAGAGACAGGGGAGGAGCAGATTGCAAGATACAGTTGGGAGGAAGAGATGTACAGAGATACAGGAGGAGCAGATAGTCTGACAGAGGGAGAAGAGGAGATGGTCAGAGAGTGGGGGAGGGGGAGAAAGAGAGGGGGAAGAGATGGATGGAGGAAAGGGATGACATGGATGGACAGAGATAGGGCATGAGGAAATGAACAGAGAGATAATATGGGGGAAGGAAGAGCTGGACAAAGAGAGGAAGGAGAATTAGATGTACAGAAATAGGGGAAGACACAGAGGGTGAGAGAGAATTGACCTGAGACACTGTGGAGGAGATGCTTGACAGACAGAGTGGGCAGGAGGCGTGGACAGAGAGAGAGAGAGAGAGGGAAGGAGGACGCGGTCAGAGAGTGGGGATGAGGAAATGGTAAGATAAAGGGGAAAGTAGGTCATGTTCAGAGAGAAGGGAGGAAGAGAAAGAGATGTGTGCAATATATGCATCGAATGAGTACGTGGGTGAAACTGCAAGCAAGAGGCCAGTCTATTATAAGATTAGATTGTATATGTACGTGCACCTCTTCTCCTAAACCACTGGATTGATTTCAACAAACTTGGTACACACATCATTTACTATCTGGAAAGAAGCACTGTGTGAGTAAAGAAGCCTCTACCTCCCACAGGGGTGAGTATGGTGATACGTCAGTCGATGGTTGCATAAAAGGTATCCAGTTAGCAATTACTGAACGTGTTTATTTATAAACGATTAATAGTACATCTAATCCGTTGTGAATTGAAACAAAACGCAAAATAATACACTTCTTGAAATATAACAACGATACTTCCGGCAGCTGAAAGCCAGTCTGATTGTCACTGAGTCTAATTTCATTAAAAACACACTTATAAAAGTCGACGTCCTAGTATGCTCACTGTTAAAGTACAAACTGGAGAAAAAAAGTACTTTAGGGAGCAAAACTAAGTCCAGTATGTAGCCATTTGAAATCTGAACAGGAATAAATTTAGAAATTCACAAGTCTGTTGTGATGACAGAGTCACCATATTTTTCGTCGGGGAGGCCACAAACACTCTAAGTCCACAGCTGGCAGCTTCTGGGATCATGAAATGAGATGTGAATGGCAAAAACGTCGTGGATGCGCCTCTTGAGTGATAATCCTGAGTGATGGAATCATTGCAGAATTGGCGCCTAGCCCACGAAACTCATTTCGAGTGAAATTGGCCCAGTTTGGCCCAAGCACTGCCCTAAATACCATTCGACACTAGGGTACAGCTGGGCATATTTTCTGTCACATGCCTTACGGAAGAGAATAGGATCATATTGGACCATGACCTCTAGTGGCACTTAAGTAGCCTCATGATGGATGGTCGGAACATAGCTGTCTGTCTTCTGGAAAATTTTCCCCTGTTTGTTAGGCATCTTCAAAGCACTGTTGTGATGTTTGTTGCTGACACTGCAGATATTAAGACTTAGTACACAATCCCTGACTCTCCCTCCACCTCACCCCTGCAGAGCAAAGAAGATAGTGAAGTTCATCTCCATGTCCCTCAATAAGGCTTGTTCCATGCTGGTGGCCAGGGTGATGATGTCCACATCCACTGTTATTGGTCCTGACGCGATGTATGTAGATGTTGAAAGCCCATTCAGTGAGCTAGTCGCTGGCAGGGCTTGATATGGTTCAGCATGTCCAGGGTGGAGACAACAAGTGGCCCTGTCTCTGAAAAAAGGGATGTGGTTGATTCTCAGCGTCAGGAGAAGGACCACAGTGAAGTCACAATTGGTTAACATGATTGGGGCATAGTGTGCCATCCTGAAGGGTCATGTTGGCCATTGATCGTCCTAGTAATTTGGGAATTACTGCCAGAAACCGATGTTGGCGTTGCTTAGTAAAAACAAGTGCTCACACTAGTTCTTTAAGTGAGAAATGGTGGCAGCAGTAGAGGGGCTGTGAACTGTGGGGTGAAGGATCTATTTGAGGCAGGGTGGAGGGTGCTGTGTACTAGTGTGATGCCATTTTTATCACAGAAAGTGAAGAAGTCCTTCAATCGAAAAAGTTAGAGATAATGTTTGAATAGTTTGATTAGCTGATGTGGCAGACACGTGGGAAACATATAGGAGGCCATTGCCTGAGTTTATTGCAAAGAGCCAAGTGTGGCCTAAGAAACGTCCTATGAAATCCAAATGAAACCTGGCTCAAGGACTGGGAGAGCCTTGCCAAGAGAAGAAACAGCTTGAGGGAGGCCTACTTGCTCAGGCAGGTGGTGCAGTAGGATACCATCTGAGTAATAGCAGTGTCCATGTCACATCTATAGACGTGATGGAGAGCCAGACATTTCGTGAGACCACACCTCAGTGCTCATCGTAGAGAGGCTACAAAATGTGTTTCTGGACAGATGCAGGGAAAACCTCCCAACTGTGGCCATCTTATTCTGCACGGGATTGGCCGAGCGGTCTGAGGCGCTGCAGTCATAAACTGTGCGGCTGGTCCCGGCGGAGGTTCGAGTACTCCCTTGGGCATGGGTGTGTGTGTTTGTTCTTAGGATAATTTAGGTTAAGTAGTGTGTAAGCTTAGGGACTGATAACCTTAGCAGTTAAGTCCCATTAGATTTCACACACATTTTAACATTCGAACATCTTTTTCCTTGGAGCAGCAGCATGAGTTTCAGTGTTGAGAGTTCATTCCAATGTTGCCAACAGGCTGGGACCTCCGGCTGCTGGATCTGTTTGCAGTCTGGTGGCCAACCATGACATACCAGGTGGAGGATCTAGCTGAGGGCGGGGGGTTGTCTGTGGTGTGACATGCGATGAGCTTTGAGGCCAGTGGGAGGTTTACCAATGCTTCTTCTACACAGATGTTCAGGTGGAAACACATTTTGGGATCCTTGTCGAACAATGAGTTCCATGGTAGGCAGGAAAGGAGATTCCCCCTGCATGTTATCCCTGAACGCAAAAAGAACATTTATAGCCATAAAAGAAGGGCCATTTGGGTTTCAAAGTCAGGTGTTAACTTGAATTTTTTTTAAAAAAAGGATTTGAGGTATGTGGTCGTACACAATGAGTTGACTGTGGGGGCAGAGTCGTGAATTTCTAACCCAAGTGCATTAAAAATATCCGTGCCTAAGAAACTGAAAGTACTCCAGGTATCCACCGCCAAAATCCAGGCCACGATGTTGTGTGACCGATGCCATACTTTGGCTATGAATTGTCCTTTAATTTTTATAAAGTCATTGCTATAACTTCACATCAGGGCATGAAGGGGCTGGAGGGGAGGCGACAGGATGCTATAAAATGATCCTGAATCGATAATGGTCATGGCGGATGACTATCTATCTGCAAGAAGATAAGAACAGTATTTATTTTGACAGTTAACGAGAAACTTTATGTACAGTGTGGCTATACTAACTGAATACATCCTATGCCAAGGCACAGTTCATCCACGTTGTCTGTCTCCATGGCTCAGGGATCCATGTGGGTGCATTCCACTGACATCTTCAGAGCTGACTCACATACTTCAGCCCTGCATCTGGATTTCCTTCATTAGGTGCACTATGTTCTCCAGTAATGGCACTGATGTCACTGATGACCGATAAAACACTGACTGAAGGAAGGAAACTGTTGAAACCAACATGCATGCAATTTCGAAGGAACATTGCATCTAACTATACAGGCACCGTAGAATACAGACACTGCCCTACTGTAATGCATGCCAAAGCAAGGCAGTCTGACGAGCAAAACAATGTCTCTCCCTGTGCGGAAATCGTACTGTTTGTATGCGAGCACTACAGGATATAGCCACTAGAATGTATGGAAGTTTGGCTCGTCCTGGAGCCTGCTCGGATGTCCAAGGCTGTTAAAACGATCGCTCGCGTAAAGTGGAAAATCTGGGTTCGAGTCTTAGTCCAACACAAATTATCATATGTTACTAGTAAATCATATAGCCGTTGTACAATAGTATTAACAATCGAGTCAGGGTCCAGCACAGGTTATTATATTTTACCAGTAAATCGTATAGCCATTATAAAACAGTATTCACAATTTGCGATTTAATAATTTAACATGGCTGTCAATTGTCAGTGGTGTCTGTTCCACCGGACATGGGTGCATGTCTGAAGGACCATTGCATAGAACTATACGAACACTGTAAAATTCACACACTGCCTTACTGTATTCGATAATGACCAATATTAGTATCAGATCGAAACTGGTGGCAGTCCTGCTGACGTTTCGCCCCTAAATGTGGGTATGTGTGTTTACGGGGGGAGGGGGGGGGGGGGGCAAGAGGGTACAGACAGTTACATATCAGCCCATATACTCTGTAATCCTTCTAGCAGTTAGTACAAAACTGGGTAGACGTATCACATGCAGACTGGAAAAATTACTGGGGCAGTAAACCGCCTAGTACCCCTACGTTTTAGGATGGTGGTAAAAAGCGGTGATACAGAAGAATAACTCGGGGACACATGGGACAACGTCAACCCAATTTGGTATGCACACGACTCATATCTGTGTAAAAATACTGTGGGAGGAAAATATCTTTCTAACCTCTAGCGATGGAAATGAGAATGAGAAGGAGGTGATAGAAAAAATGATGTAAAACCACCTGTTGATATTTATTTCCTGTATTTAGTTGGCGTGGAATGCTTTAAACGTGTCAACCAGGTCGAGAGGATGGCAGTGACCCAATAAATTGTCAACGTGTTTCGAGACATACGATCGTGCCCACCGCTCAAACTCACAGATAAATTTGACATTCTTTCTCGAGTCGTACGGTTTAAAAGAGGAGAGAATAAGATATACACGGTCCATTCACATTAATGTGACCACTGCCTACGTTCGATGTCAACGTGCGATAAACACTGACTGCCGACAGGTGGTAGCACTAGCAGTGCAGGGTATACAAAGCGTGCCGGGAGTACGCAGAAAACAGTGCAGTCGTTGTTGTAGGGAAACGGGGAGATTTATCTGACGTTCAGAAGAGCACGATCATTGGCTTTCGGGCCAAGGATGGAAGCATTTCCGACATGGCTAAATTTTTAAACTGTTCACTGATGCCACGTTAAAGTATACCATACACGGCAAATGGGTACTATCCAAAACCGGCTGCAAGCCAACTGTGGTGCACCTCGAGCGATAGATGAGTGGGCGAACAACGGAGCGGAGATGCGTATAGACGTGTCTGACTGCTGTTCAGCGGTAACGAAGGGTGGAATCTGCACGCCGGTACCGCAGCTTCACATCCACCAGTGGCGTCAGCCTGCCTTCTCAGATCCATCACGCTTTATGCTGCATTGGACAGATACAGACCTGCAACAATCGCTAGATGGGTTCAAGCCAGAGGAGGGAGCGTTATGGTCTGGGAAATGTTCTGTGGCATTCCCTGGGTGATCTCCTCATTCTGCACAATGGATCAACACGAGATTGCATCTTTCCTTGTTGACCGTGTCCACCCCAGCATGCAGCTTGTTTGTACACAGTACGATTGCATATAGCAGCAGGACGATGCAACATGCCACACAGCTAGCAGTTTACGTGCCTGGTTCGGACACGACCAAAATGTGTTTGCTGTACTCCTCTGGCTCGCAAACTTTCCGGATTTAAACCCAATCGAGAATGTGTGGAACTCTCTCGATAAGATTCTACGAGCCACGTTTTCTAAACAGAGTGACTCGGAGCATCTGTCTACGGCACTGGAGTCGACTCGGCTGTACACCCCTCGCGGTAGCTTCCAGAACCTCTCTGACTCTTTTCCTGCACAACCGTGCTGCAAAAGGTGGTTATACAGGCTTTTGAAGGTGGTCACATTAATGTGACTGGATCGTGTATATGTGTGCAATATACGTGATATTCGCGAACGTGGGCGAAGCCGCGTGTAAAAAGCTCGTGTAGCAATATAATCAGCAGCAGTAACGTCAGAAGTCAGTTCCCTTTAGTCAGCCGCCTCGAGCATATCATTGCCAGTTACGCTAAGCAACCGTCTTCTCGCCACATATGCCCCTGGAGTCTGAGAACAACATCGTTCCGTTCAACTGGACTCGGCCGAATTCGTCGTCTCGCGCGGCTGTATCGATACGGGACTTGGAAACATTTCTTCTGAATATCTGTGCTACCGTATGTTGTGTGGAACACTCTGAACTTGCTAGATTGATAGATGCTGAACTTAGTGTATTAGTTCCGTCTAAAGGGTGGGAAAAATATAAGACGCAGTTAAATGGAAACGGGACATATGAAAGAAACGTAAGTCAGCTGTTTATTATTTCAAAAATAATCGCCATAGCTGTCGATACGCTTGTCGCACTGTGAGGCAAGACGGTGAATGCGTTCGTGCAAACATGTATTAACCTTTATGATGATTACTTTTCAAATAACAAAACGTTTGCTTACTTTTTTTCCATCTGTCTCGTTTTCATATGACTGTCACAACAATGGCCAGCAAAATATTCTGTGCTTCTTAAGATAGACAACCCAAGTTACATCATCCTCCCCTGGAGTAGATCGTGTAAGTTGGGTTGCATATCTTAAAGTTCATTAAATACACTGACAGAAAGAACCACAACACGAAAAAATATATACTGCACAGTAATGAAGTTTCGGGAATACATTTGTCTAGATAACATATTTAAGTGATTAACATTGCAAGATCACATGTTAATACCAGCGCGATATAAGTCATTGCAAATGTGCAATGCTGGTAGGTTAGTAACCGGTGTAACCGCGAGAATCTCGGCCGCAAGCGTGCAACCGTGAATGCAGTGCGCTGTACACGTTTCTAATGTCAGCTTGCTTGATGGAGTTCCGTGCCTGTCAAACTTAGTCACTGCAGATACGCTTAATACTGTTTGTGGTCGACGCTCGAGTTATCGTCCGATGATGCCCCATACGTGCTCGACTGGAGACATATCTAGTGATCGAGGATGCTACGGCAACATGTCAACGCTCCGTAGATCGTGTTGCGTTACAACAGTGTTATGTAGCCGTAGTAGGTGGGATAACCACGAAAGTGTTCCTGCTGTTATCGAAATAGCACCCGACACCATAACTATAGAGTGTCTAGCACTAGGCCGGTTGCAGGCCCTCAGCGGGCCTCCTTCTAAGCAACATAGGCCCGTCACTGGCACCGAGCCAGTGTGCATTTCAAGCAAAAATAACTTGCACCTATCCTCATAGTGACTCCACTAGAGCCACTCTTACCTGAATAGATATCATCTTTCAGATGTACAAACACACTTACTAACGTTCGTTCGTGTCGCACAACTCCTTCTTTATGGTGCGATTTTTTCCGTCAGTGTATTTTCGCGACTGGTTTTGTTCTGTTCACCCTCTACTTCGTTTATCTTGTGAACTTCATAACCATTTCCTACATACAAGGATGCAATGGTTTAAGTAATATTAGTGTGTCATAACTAGCCGATACTGTAGCTGTAAAAGTGCTTATTTACTGCCATAGGAACAGCCAGTCGCAGACCCAGGGTTCGCTTCTCCCTCCCTCCCTCCCTCCCTCCCTCTACTCCCCAAGACACTCCTAGCCCCCCCCCCCCCCAAGATATAATTTGCTGTCACCTCCAGATTTAACACGCCACAAATTCGTAAGATTTAATAACAACAATAAAATACATAAAATGTTCTCATATAATCAAAATAATCTGCTTAGAGCAGTGATCAGTGCAGCCCTTTTCTAATTTCTTTGAAGGGTGATCCCAAAGCTGGATCCGTACGTGGTACAGCAAAGGTAATGGGCCCCGACCTTCTTTAAAGAACTATCGTGGCATCCGACCTACGTGATTCCGGGAAATCTGTGAAAAGCTAAAGCAGAACTGGTGGAACTCCAGTGCGCTGCCTCTCTGTGCAGAGCAGACGGAGCGCGGCAAGTGTGCGGAGCGTATTGTTTCCAGCAGCCCGAGGGAGAGGCCGAGAGGGTGCCCGCGCCAAGGGGACTGGCCGACGAATCATCGTCAATTGTGCCATATGCCCTCACTTGATGCGCGCAGGGGAGAGGTCTGGGATTTAACGCACACCTCTTGTGAGCAGGAGACGCGCGCACTCACCCCTCGCAACCTGGCAGTTCTCCTACCGCCGCTTATAATTTCTCCTCGAGTACGTACACAGCTGATCGCTCCGACGGCAGGATGATTTCAGACGTGCGGTCGTAGTACAGCTTTTTCGAGCCACTGAGAGTTCCAAACACAGTGTCTGAAAACTTGACACGTCTAACACAAGATCAGGGACACTTTCGGATCGCCCATCTGGTCGGTTGGTCGATTTGGGAGAGGGGACCAAACAGCGAGGTCATCGGTCCCATCGGATTAGGGAAGGATGGGGAAGGAAGTGGGCCGTGCCCTTTCGTGAGAACCACCCCAACATTTACCAGAAGTGTTTTAGTGAAATCACGGAAAGCCTAAATCGGGATGGTCGGACACGGGTTTGAACCGTCGTCCTCCCGAATGAGCGTCCAGTGTGCTAACCACTGCACCTCCTCGCTCGGTGAGCCCATCTGTTGACAACTGGTATTACAAGAGTTTTTAGATATTTCTCCAACACGCCTAGATACGAGGGTCATACTGAAACTCGAGAACAACTCTTTGTTACAACTCCAATTCCAACTTGTAATAAAAACTACTATGTTATCGTAATGGACAGACTTGACATCTTGTGCTGGCACATTATGTCCCGATTACTTCTTATCTCCTGGGCGCAGGCTATATTTACAAAATGGCCGACAACGATTTTTCGTTCGAACAGTATGCTGGCATCGAATACTTTGTTCGAGAGAAAAAAAGCTGATACTGCAATTCATCTCTGACTTCAGAGAGGACAAGGATATATAAGCGGTGGACAAAAACACGGGAACGACAAAAAACCTTCAAGTGGTCTCAGAATGGATAATTACAAGTGCTACAGCGTTTCCGAGGGAATCTTATACCATTCTTCCTGCAAAAGTGTGGCAAGTTCTGGTAAGAATGACGGACGTGGATAGCAATCACGCACCCTTCCTCCAAGGTAGGCAAGAAAGGCTCAATAATGTCGAGTTCTAGTGGCTTCGATGGCCAAGGGAGATGCAGCAGTTGATCATCGTGCTCACACGAGCAGTCCTGAACGATGTGACCTGTGTGAATAGGGGCCCTGTCGTCTTGGAACATATTATAACCACTGGGAAACAAACATTGTACCGTGAGAGAACTCGATTAGCTTATATGGTCATATAATTCTTCGCAGTAATACGACCTTGCTGTTCACTCTTTCGACGTAAACTCAGCCAGAAGCTGGAAACAGTCTGAAACAAGACTCATTCGACCAAATGACTTACTTCCATTGCTCTACAGGCAAAGAGTCACGGGCATTCGCATCACTGACTGGTGGTTTTGGATTTCCAGTTCGCCCTGCAATTCTCAGCTTATGAAGCTCTCTTCGTGTTGTTTTGATGCTGACACGGTTCGCGAGTGCGACATTGAGTTCTGCAGTGAGTTTTGCAGCTGTCGTCCTCTTGTTCTAAATCACAATCGTCTTCGACGACCATCTGTCACGATCATTCGAAACGCACTTTCTTCCGCTTAACTGATGATGTTTTTCCGCTTTCCGTGTGTGCGGTATTTTGATACGGAGCCTCTCGTAACACCAAATACTTCGTCTACCTCGGGTACGGAAGTTCCCACTGTACGAGCACCGACAATTCGAATACACTCAGATCCGATATAATGCACTCGCAACTAAACACAGCACACTTCTGGCTACGACTGGCACTTGCAACGTAGTGAGGGCATTGCACAGGTTCTGTACGTGCTCAAACACGACACCGCAATCTGCAGGTTTGGCTATTGTCTGAATTTCTGTTCGAGGATACATTTCGCTCAGTGTTTCCATATTTTTTTTCCAAACCCTGTTTGTGCCTGGGTGCGAGCAGTGGTAGCACATGGGTGAACGCTTCCGAGATGGGAACACGAGCGTTCGAAACGAGCCTGGACGGAATACCGCGAAGTTTGAAGAAGAAAATATTGAAGAAAGATAACGGATAGCCTCACACTGGTTAATGGTAGGATATTTCGGTGATAGATTCTTCTGTGCCCTCCTTCATCCCAACTTTGTACCCTTGGACTGCCACCTTCTCAGTTCTGTGAAAGAAGCTCTGCGAGGCCAGCGTTACGAAACGGTGGACGATGTCGAGAAAGCGGAGCGGAAAGTACTGTGGGCAGTCGGAATGGTTTTCTACTGGAAGGCAGTTTTCAGACTTACAAAACGGTGAAGGAAATTTGCACAATGAAAAGCATATAGATGAACATGAGGTACACGGTTTCTTTGGAAAACAACAATTAACATTCACAATAATGGATTCCTTGTGATTTTCAATATGAACAAAGTAACTACTTTAATCAATGTAACTGGGTGTGCACTCCCTGCGTTTTTTGTCTCGCTGTCGCCTAGCTCTCAATTTCGGACTCCCACGACATACAGTAACAATTTCATCAACTGCCAAGCTTAAATAAAATCCAAACGCGATAACCTCGATTGCCGATCATCTCCAATTCCACGTTAATATTTTTCTCATGAATGGTGTTTACTTTGTGGCGATATAGAGGATCTCAAACAATTGCCGTCAAAATTCTACATATACAGGAAATGGATGTTATCGCAGAAGAAACTGAGTAGCACCGTGGGTGTAGTGGTTATCATAAAAAACTGTTACATGGAGAGTCATGAGTTCAAAACTGATCTACACTATACAACTTTAATTTTTACATTCGATTGCGTGCATTTAGAAGTATCCACAAATGTCAAATGGTTCAAATGACTCTGAGCACTATGGGACTTAACTGCTGTGATCATCAGTCCCCTAGAACTTAGAACTACTTAAACCAACTAACCTAAGGACATCCCACAAGTCCATGGCCGAGGCAGGATTCGAACCTGCGACCGTAGCGGTAACGCGGTTCAAGACTGTAGCGCCTAGAACCGCACGGCCACTCCGGTCTGCACACAAATGTCAAGAATCACTGTACTGGACTGTTGTAGCTGTATATATCCTGTATGTGTTCTGGCCCGAGGCACTTCGCACCGCCCTCTTGTATGTGCAGGTGCTGATTAAACCTTCGTTAAGTGAAGTTAGTGTTCGTCATTCGTCTAATTACACCTCCTTCTACGTGACATTATTCTGGTGGAGAAGCCGGGTATTGGAACTTGTGACAGCGCACATTAGCGACGAAACAGTGGCTCCAATCATGCCACGACAGAGCCGCCGTTTACGTGGCAAGAAACACGAGTTCGAGCCATATTCAACATATCGCAATCTATCGGAGACAGAAGAAGAACAGGACGTTACGATGACAGCAACTGTGTGCCACCACATGAGACATCTTTCCGTGCTGTCTGGTGACGATGGCCAAGATCCAAACAAGTGGCTGAAGGTATATCAGCGTATAGCCAAATTTAACAAATGGGATGACACCGTGTGTTTGGCTAACGTATTTTTCTACTCGGAAAGGTATGAGAACAACGAGGAGAAGTTCACAAGCTGGGAAGTATTCCAGGCGGAACTGCGCAAGTATTTCGGCGACACACAACGACAGAAGTGCAAGGCTGAGTATAAATTAAAGAACAGGTCTCAGCGTCCAGGAAAAACAACAGCATCCTAGAATGAAGGAGGAAGATAAGGTTGCACATCTCATCAAGGGTGTTGCTGACGGCATGTATCAAGCCCTACTCCAGAAGGAGGTTTCGACAGCAGACGACTTCGTAATATGGTGCCAGTATATCGAGGCAATGCATAAAAAAAGAATTACAGGCAAGAGGTTTGAATGGCTTCCAAACGTCGTATCGATGTTTGTGATGGAGGAAGCAACAGATTTCACAAGTGTCCTTCGTCAGATAGTGAGAGTGGAAGTTCAGAAGGCACTTGGGCTGCAGGGAGAGCAAAAAACCGAGACGCTTCAATAGGTCATATGGGAGGAAGTGGAACAGACATTGAACCCAATCTCTCGTCCTTCATTTTCCTTTAAAACGGTGAAAAAGTCGAGACCCAGGCGAAGTTACGTTCCCACAATGCTGCATGAGGAACCTGTTTGGGCACCAAGGAAGACTGAGGTCTGGAGGACTCTCCATAGCCAACCAGTATGTTTCCTCTGTGGACGACTAGGACATGTGGTGCGATATTGTCGAGAAATGCAGCGGATATTTGGTGACGCCCGCGCCACAAGACAGCAGACCAATCTTAGCCGACGCCAACTACGGGACGACGAAAATGAACGAGAAGATTTGGGTGCAATACGACGTAGGTCACCATCGCAGCAAGCTAGCAGCTGGAGAGGGCGCTCCCCGACGTGCCGATCAAGGGCTCCATCACCGTTTAGAAGCTCCATCCGATCACCTAGCCCCCGCAACCTGGAAACCTAAAGGGTGCAACCTTCCGTAGAGGTGAGGGCGCCGAAGAGAAAAATCCTCCGCCGTCGATCACTACAAAAATGATAGGAAAGTAAGTCGAAACTTGGTCATCCCAGGCTCTGTCGTCTCGTTTAGGAACGGATTCGGTGAATTGTTGATAGATAACTGACGCCGAGAACCGCAGATCCTTCCAAGACGCATGTGCATAGCAAACGCTCAACCAATCGTTGGAGAACAGCTGAGCATCATAGAAAACTCCTATGCCGAGTCTGTGGGGGAAATTAGCGCTACCACTTCGAGACAAGATCTTCTAGATCGACTATCACCAGATCTCACTAAGGAACAACGGAAAAAGCTAGTTGCCATTCTTCAAGATTTCTCTGAATGCTTCAATTCACAGGTGAAGAGGAAGTTAGACAAATCGACGGTGAAGCACCGGTTTAGCACTGGAGACCATCAACCAATAAGCCAGAGAGCATACCGTGTGTCAGCAACGAAACGTCGAATAACTCGCGACGAGGTAGAAAAAATGATGAAGAATGACATCATTCAGCGCTTTTGAGTTGATTACAGTAAGGTTAATAAGATAACTAAAATGGAGGTTCACCTTCTTTCTCGAATGGACGATACACTAGATTGTCTGAAGGAGGCTAGGTTTTTCTCAACCGTGGACATGTACTATGGATACTGGCAAATCGAAGTAGATGAGGCTGATCGTGACAAAACTGCATTCATCACCTCTGAGGGCCTGTATAACTTTAAAGTAATGCCGTTTGGTTTGTGTTTTGCACCAGTAACTTTTGAACCGATGATGGATAACCTTCTAAGTCACCTGAAGTGGACGATGTCTTTTTTTGTTATTTCTATGACATTCTAGTGATCTCAGAGACATTTGATAAAAGACTGAGGGCCGCTCTTAAGTGTCTCCAACAAGGCGGACTGAAACTTAATCCAAGAAAATGTCTCTTGGAGAAAAAGAAATCAAAATACTTGGACACCTTGTGTCAAACGGTGTACCGCCAGACCCAAAACAGGCGAGATCTATAACGGAATTTCCTATTCCTTAAAGTATTAGAGATGTGAGAAGCTTCCTCGAATTATGTTCTTATTACCGTCATTTTATCAAAGACTTTTGTATCAAAGCCAGGCCACTCCAAGAGTTGTTAATAGCTAATGCTAAATTTATCTTTGGTGGTGCTCAATAATATTCTTTCGTTGTGCTACGAAAAGCTCTGACGACTGACCCTGTATTTGGTCTGTATGATGAGAGAGCACTTACAGAACTACACACAGATGCCAGCGGGTACGGGATCGGTGCTGTTCTGGTGCAAATTTCGGATGGAAAAGTGAAGATTATAGCCTATTCTTCTAGGACACTTATAAAATCCGAGAGAAACTACTCAACTACAGAAAGAGAATGTCTTGCTGTGACGTGGTCCATGTGCAAATTCCTACCGTATCTCTATGGAAGGCCATTCACAGTTGTTACAGACCATAGTTCACTTTATTGGTTGACAGGTCTTAAGGATCCAACAGGATGACTCGCCAGGTTGGCACTACGTCTCCAAGAGTTTGACATTACCATAGTGTACAAAAGTGGAAGAAAACACCAAGATGCCCACTGACTCTCAAGGAACCCTGTGCAAGACCATCAAATCTATGATGAAGATAGTGTCTGTCTCGCTGCACTCCAGGACCTCTCTGCTGGGCAGAAGAAGGACACCAAGATATCTGAAATTATGGTTGCCTTAAATCTGTCAGAGGATGTGAAAGGATAATTTAAGGTAGTTAATGGATTACTTTGCAAGAAAAACTTTGATCCGTTTGGAATGAGGTGGCTACCAGTGATTCCTAAACACATGCGCTTAGATGTTCTACAGAAATACCATGACACTCCTGAGGCTGTACATTTAGGATTTATTAAGACATACGATAGAATCCGCAAGAGATTTTTCTGGACAGGTTTATTTAGGAGTGTTCGTCACTATGTGTCGCACTGTCGAGAGTGCCAGAGGAGAAAGACGGTTTCTCAGAAACCACCTGGCAGACTCATACCAATTCCACCAACCGAAACGCCTTTCCACCATGATGGAATTAACCTCCTCAGACGATTCCCAATCTGCTAGTGGCAATAGCTGGATTATTGTTTGCACTGGTTATATGACACGCTATGCTATTACAAAAGCCGTGAAACAGCCGAAGCATCCGAGGTAGCCAAATTCATCATGGAAGACATTGTTTTAAAACGCGGTACCCCAAGGTCGTTAATTACGGTTCGAGGGAAAGTTTTTCAATCGAATCTTGTGACAGAGATAAACCGTCGGTGCAATGTTACTCATCACATGACGACTGCCTACCATCCTCAAACTAATGAGCTTACTGAAAGGCTTAATAAGACTTTGGCCGATATGCTATCAATGTTCATCAATGTTGAGCAGAAGAACTGGGATGAGGTGCTACCTTTCGTGACGTTTGCCTACAACACCACCAATCAAGACACCACAGGATTTACGCCTTTTTCCTGGTGCATGGGGGTGAGGCGACTACGACGATGGACACTGTGTTTCCTTTACCTCCTGATGACGTGGTCGACGACTACATTGAGCAGTTGTTAACCAGAGCTGAGGAAGCTCGGCAGTTAGCTCGACTCTGCACGCTGCAGGCTCAAAAAAAACGATCGCCGAAGGTATGACTCGAGGCACCGCCCTGTTGTCTACCAGCCTGATGACCTTGTCTGGGCCGGCCGCGGTGGTCTAGCGGTTCCAGCCGCGCAGTCCGGAACCGCGCGACTGCCTCGGGCATGGATGTGCGTGATGTCCTTAGGTTAGTTAGGTTTAAGTAGTTCTAAGTTCTAGGGAACTGATGACCACAGATGTTAAGTCCCATAGTGCTCAGAGCCATTTGAACCATTTGAACCACCTCGTCTGGATCTTCACCCGGTTGGGAAGGTCGGTCTCTCTGAGAAGCTCCTCAGGCGCTACTTTGGACCTTATAAGGTTGTAAGACTGTTGTCTGATGTTACTTATGAAGTTGAAGATTTCGATCCCGGCACAAGATGACGAAAGGTCAGAGATACGGTTCCAGTCCACGTCCGCGCACTGTAGGGCGCTCTCTTCTATCCGCGCTCTCTTGCGCCGCGCATTGCACATCGCGCAGGTAGGTCGTAGGGACTCCCCTCTTCCGTAGGGACACGATACACTGCACTTTCGCTGAAAAAGCAAAAATTGTCATTTCGTAAAAAGAGCAAAACTGTCGTACGTCCTTCTCTATCCGAATAAAATTCCTCCAAGCAGCAAAGATGTCTCATCTCCTGTGCTTGCCCACCACTTACACGCAGCAAAGCTGCAGCCCAAGAGGCGGGAATGCCGGCTACTCCCGCCACCATTTCCGTCCCACTGTCCACCTTCCGAGAGCAGGTCGCCTCGAAGGACAAGCAGATTGCACATCAGCAAGAGCTGATCGTACTGCTGACGGGCAGTGAACACTCGCAAAAAGCAACACCCACACCGCCCACACAAGCGCCTGCTGAAAACTCGCAAGGTATGCCCCATCTTTCACCTCCGGCGGCCCAGCACCGACGGAACTGGAGCCATAGCCGACGGAGGACACAACTAACACTGAAGACGGACCGTGGCAGCAGGTCGGTCCGAGACGCAAACAGCCGCCAAACACGCAAACGAGTGTGCCCACAAACTCACGAGGCAACCGCCAAGTGGTGTTGCCAACTCCAACTACACCGCAAATTAACAACGACGGCAACACAGGGACCAACACGAACAACCCTGCGACTGAAGCACCCACAAACTCACAAGCAGCTACGCAGAACCCAAACAAAACCGCTACTGGCTTCCCACCAGTCATCATACACAACTATGGAGACCTTAGTCACCTAAACAAACAATTTAGTAAGAAACACAACCCCACAACATACTACGCAAAACTCACCGGGGAACTGTACGTGGCAAACAAAACAGACGCGTCGAATCTGCTGGACTTTCTTAAAGAAATGAAGGTAGAGCATTTGACGTACAGAACAGTCCTCGAAAAGACACAGCAGTACGTGATCGAGGGGATAGTTTCACGAGCCCCAACCGAAACAGTACACGAAGAACTCACTGCTCTCGGATGGGAGTGCATTCCGGTAAACCGAATGGCAGAGTTCGGCACAGCAAGACCATCGCACAACTACATGGCGGAATGTAGAGATTTACAACGCCCCCTCCCCCCCCCCCCCCCCCCAACAATGCCACAACTGTCAGCGCTTTGCGCACGCGGGTATCCGACGCGTTCTCGCTCCCCGCTGCCGGGTTTGCGCTGGCGGTCAGACGACCCAGCAGCGCGCCACACCAGCACCGGCACACCACACGACACCAGCAGCAACACACCCTACCCCCTGAGATCGCGGACTGCAGCCCACCACAGGCTACAGAAGAGGAGGAGAAGGAGAAACAGGAGGAACGCGACCACACCTCGACGAGTACACAGGCAACAGGACACCAGTACTCACGAACACAATCCGGACACCAACTCGACAACTCACACAACACACACACACACACACTCACCACAGTGAATACATAGGCGCCCACAACCGACACACGAACTGCTGACACACAAGCCAGCCCTCACCAGACGCCAACACAGGGACGAGCGGTCGCTAACACGACTGACAACACACGGGCCGACACGCCCAACATTACGTCAACGTTCCAGAAGATAATAGAAACATTATTCCCCGGACTCACGACCACCGAAATAGCCGCGAAGATTATGGGGTGCGTCTCACAACTCTTCATGCAGTTCATGTCGAGCACGCTCAACTGGACTAGCTTCCAAGCCACTGTCACACCACTTTTTACACTACTACATGGATAATACGCTACACCAGCCCCTGTACTTGGTCTATATGATGAGAGATCACTTACAGAACTAAACACAGATGCCAGCGGGTATGGGATTGGTGCTGTTCTGGTGCAAATTTCGGATGGAAAAGAGAAGGTTATATCCTATTCTTCTAGGACACTTACAAAACCCGAGAGAAACTACTCAACTACAGAAAGAGAATGTCTTGCTGTGATGTGGTCCATGTGCATATTCCTGCCGTACCTCTATGAAAGGCCATTCACAGTTGTTACAGACCATCGTTCACTTTATTGGTTGACAGGTCTTAAGGATCCAACAGGATGACTCGCCAGGTTGGCAATACGTCTCCAAGAGTATGACATTACCATAGTGTACAAAAGTGGAAGGAAACACCAAGATGCCGACTGTCTCTCAAGGAACCCTGTGCAAGACCATCAAATCTATGATGAAGATAGTGTCTGTCTCGCTGCACTCCAGGACCTCTCTGCTGGGCAGAAGAAGGACGCCAAGATATCTGAAATTATGGTTGCCTTAAATTAATCAGAGGATGTGAAAGGATAATTTAAGGTAGTTAATGGATTACTTTGCAAGAAAAACTTTGATCCGTTTGGAAGTAGTCCTAAACACATGCTCTTAGATGTTCTACAGAAAGAGATTTTTCTGGCCATGTTTATTTAGGAGTGTTCGTCACTATGTGTCGCACTGTCGAGATTCCCAGAGGAGAAAGACAGTTCCTCAGAAGCGACCTGGCCGACTCATACCAATTCCACCAGCCGAAATGCCTTTCCAGAGTGTTAGGATTGATATTCTCGGGCGATTTCCAACGCCTGCTAGTGGCAATAGATGGATTATTGTTTGCACTGATTACCTGAGACGCTGCATCATTACAAAAGCCGAAGCATTCGAGGTAGCCAAATTCATCGTGGAAGAGACTGTATTAAAACACGGTGCCCCAAGGTCGTTAATTACGGATCGAGGGAAAGTTTTTCAATCGAAACCTGTGACAGAGATAAACCGTCGGTTCTACATTACTCATCACATGACGACTACCTACCATCCGAAAACTAACAGGCTTACTGAACGCCTTAATAAGACCTCGGCCGACATGCTATCAATGTTCGTCAGTGTTGAGCAGGGCAACTGGGATGAGGTGCTACCTTTCGTGACGTTTGCCTACAACACCGCCAAACAAGGCACCACAGGATTGCGCCATTTTCCTGGTGCATGGGTGTGAGGCGGCTACGACGATGTACACTGTGTTTCCGTCACTTCTGAACGACGTGGTCGATGACTGCATCGGCCAGGTGTTAACCAGAGATGAGGAAGCTCGGCAGTTAGCTCGACTCCGCACGCTGCAGGCACAAGGAAACGATCGCCAATGGTATGACGCGAGCCACCGCCCTGTTGTCTACCAGTCTGGTGACCTCGTTTGGATCTTCACTCCTGTTGGGAAGGTTGGTCTCCCTGGGAACCTCCTCAGGCTCTACTTTGGACCTTGTCAGGTTGTAAGACCGTTGTCTGATGTTACTTATGAAGTTGAAGATTTCGACCCCGACACGAGACGACGAAAGATCAGAGATAGGGTTCATGTCCTTCAAATGAAGCCCTATAAGGATCCTGCAACGCAAGGTAAATTCTAAGCTCCAGCGACAGGCAACAAGCGGAAAGGTGATGAAGAGCGTAGTGGCAAGGGAAGTTCGAAGAAGATCACCTCCAGGGTGAGCATCAGTCATCGGCAGTCGGAATATGCAGGACCGATGACTCCTTCCCGGACTAGGACGACGTAACACAGAGACGCTGTTCTCTTACGGATCTAACAGTCTGGCGCATTTGTTAGATCGGTTACTGCTGCTACAATGACAGATTATCAAGATTCAAGTGAGTTTGAAGGTAGCGTTATTGTCGGCGCACGAGCGATGGGACACAGCATCTCCGAGGTAGCGATGAAGTGGGGATTTTCCCGTACGACCATTTCAAGAGTGTACAGTAAATATCAGGAATCCGGTAAAACATCAAATCTCCGACATCTTTGCTGCTGGAAGAAGATCCTGCGAGAACGGGACCAACGTCGACTGAAGAGAATCACTCAACGTGAAAGACGTGCAACCGTTCCGCAAATTGCTGCAGATTTCAATGCTGGGCCCTCAGCAAGTGTCAGCGTGCCAACCATTCAATGAAACATCATCAATATGGGCTTTAGGAGCCGAAGGTCCACTCGTGTACCGTTCAAGACAGCATGAAACAAAGTTTTACGCCTCGCTTGGGCCCGTCAACACCGACATAGGGCTGTTGATGACTGGAAACATGTTGACTGGTCGGACGAGTCTCCTTTCAAATTGCATCGAGCGGATGGACGTGTACAGGTATGGAGAAAACCTTATGAATCCATGGACCCTAATTTTTAGCAGGGTTCAAACTGGTGGAGGCTCTTTAATGGTGTGGAGCGTGTGCAGTGGGAGTATATGGGACCCCTGATACGTCTAGGTAGGACTCTGACAGGTGACACGTACGAAAGCATCCTGTATGATCACAGGCATACAGCAGGCCGCTGTGACCGAGCGATTCTAGGCTCTTCAGTCAGGAACCGCCCAACTGCTACGGTCACAGATTCGAATCCTGCCTCGGGCATGGATGTGTGTGATGTCCTTAGATTAGTTAGGTTTAAGTAGTTCTAGCTTCTATGGGACAGATGACCTCAGATGTTAAGTCCCTTAGAGCTCAGTGCCTTTTGAACCATATGAACCATTTGAACCCGCATCCATTCATGCCCACTGTGCATTCCGACGGACGTGGGAAATTCCAGCAGGACAGTGGGACACCCCACAGTTCCAGTTTGCTACATAGTGGCTCTAGAAACACTCTTCTGAATTTAAACACTTTCGCTGGCCAGCTAACTCCCTAGACATGAATATTATTGAACGTATCTGGAATTCCTTGCAACGTGCTGTACATAAGATATCTCCAGCCCTCTTACCCTGACGGATTTATGGACAGCCCTGCAGGATTCATGATGTAATTTCCTTCCAGCACTACTTCAGACATTATTCGAGTCCTTACAACTTCGTGTTGCGGCATTTCTGTGTGTTTGCGGGGGCCCTACATGATATTAAGCAGTACCAGTTGCTTTGGCTCTTCGGTGCATTTATGAAGGTGGTGTACAACTTCTGTTTAGCTATTTTTGGTGAGATATAATTTTATTGCACTCTTTTAATTCGATGTGACGGGACATGGTGGGTCAACAGATCAGACTGCCTGAAAGTGTTACATTTGTATGTTACACTCAAAGTACTATCGTGCGCAAAAGTATACGAACGACCTGGGTTGTAATTCGCCTTATTTCCATGCAACCAATATAACGTAGCTGTCTAGCGGGACCTATAATCGCTTTGCGGTACAGTCGTTCGACTATACAAAATAGATACCACGAGACACCACTAGACAACACTGTTCTTTAACGCAATCAGTGCGATGTAACATCCCACCATGGTACTGCAATAACTAGAAAAACAAGTAATTAGAGATGAGCTAGTCCGTAACGCTTGTACAGGTTACCATGATTTTCAAATGCTTTATCATCTCATAACAATCTGAAACAACTATGTCACTATATCAATCGTTAAACAAAGCAAATGTTTGCATGAACAAGATATACTGAGACAATTTCTGGACTAATAAAGGTCTATGTCAGTTCGAAGTACTTTTCATCTGTATAAGGTTTTCCGCGCCTGCTAAATGTCCCAATGACGACTGGTTTTTGCGTAAACTGGTCGTTAAAGCATCTAGTTAAAGGAAACGCGATAAACAGCGGTAAACGCTCTATAGAAACCGCAGTATTAGTGGAGTATAATCAGTAACGTCACTGTACTAATTATTCATGAAGAATTATTTGTTCACATGTTTGAACTATAAATGACATGACGAAATTTTTTGTTCAGGATCTGGACAGAAACCCAGCAGACGTAGCCACTACTAACTAAAATACACTTTCCCACCTGCCCGGGACTTGGTCAAGGCAACGATAATCAATGCTGACTAGCCGTAAAGAGACGTGAAATATAAAGGTTTTCACCAGTATTAGTTAACACATCTGAACTTGAGACGAAATGACGAAATTATTTATACTACATCTAAACCATTATCGCCCTGTTAACTAACCACGAATGACGTTTAATAAACTCTCCTTCAGAAGTGACCAAGTATGCATGTGCTGAAAACTGGAATGCTATGATTTAAAATGTTGTGACGGGATTTTCTACCTAGCACGTTATAGGATTGTTAAACAAGTAAAATCAGATGTTGGAAATAGAATTTGTTTATGAGCAGCGAGCTGTATCAATACGAGATGAGGGTACAATTTGTTTTGCTCGCCCGGGAATCGAACCCGGCGCGTACTGTTGCTGTTTCCCATTCATAAGTAGACGTTAAGTATCAAGTGCTTGCTCACCGGTAGTGAAATGCTCGCACGTTTCACTAGAAATAACAGTACCTATCGTTATTGTTGACTATTCCTGAGCAGACATTAAATACGCAAATTATTTTTCGGTGGTAGGTCAGTGTGCACATGCTAGGGCGTAAAATAAAATTATGAATATGTTTGTGCTGGACCAGAATTGCAACCCAGATACGTTCTATTCCTAGAGATCCGAATTACAATTACAGTCGGGAACCAAAAATTGCAGTGTCTCAAGTTCAATTTAAATATAAACACTGTGAACGAAATAACCATTCCTAAATTAAATGAAATAAACTTTTTATTGCTAGTTCAATGACGACAGGGTTTGTGCCTTCGGCGGCTGCCGCCTTTGTTATGGCGCCATTTAAACAGACTCTGACGCTGTTGGTACTGAAGGGATATTGTTTTTAATGCGGATTCTTAACCTCTGTGCAACCTAACATTCTGGACCTGGCGATTCCATTGGTGAATCAGATCTTTTAGTGAATCTTAAAATGGACGCCGTTAGTGGGAATCGAACCTATACCCCGCAGTTATCAAACCACAATCAACCCAGCACACCACTACAACGCGCGATTAGTAACATCCTGATTGTTGTGTCAGACGATGCGCCTGGAAGCTGTGAAAAAATCCGGCTCCCTCGATTAACTGGTTAATTACCTGCTAGTTTCTAATGCGGGTGTTATTCTAATCTCATGACTGCGTGATATAAGGACCATTCTAGTTTTCATAGCTCCGATTTGATGCCAATATGAAATTTTTTCTATGACAACTAATGTTTTAGTTCGAGAAAAACAACTGCAGCGTGTGAGATTGCCAGATAATTCGATGATTACTGTCATGATTACTATTATTATCTTCATTATGCTGCTACTACACATGTGATTGAAGGAAAGGTATATGCTCTTTGATCATTTTTAGAACCATTTGCCCAAATATAGTAATTATGTAGTTCCTTCAATGTATAGGGAATACTTTTCGATTTAATGTCGGAAATCTCCAATTCTTCGTTAATCACATTAAAATTAAATTAATTGCTGTAACCTTTATTTGAGATCAGAAATCGTGTTGCTTTTATTTATTTATTTGCGCTTAGCGACGATGCTTGTAAAATGCGAGATCTGGAGTTAAAACACTATTCGAAATTGTTGTTGTTGTTGTGGTCTTCAGTCCTGAGACTGGTTTGATGCAGCTCTCCATGCTACTCTATCCTGTGCAAGCTTCTTCGTCTCCCAGTACCTACTATAGCCTACATCCTTCTGAATCTGCTTACTGCATTCATCTCTTGGTCTCCCTCTACGATTTTTACCCTCCACGCTGCCCTCCAATACTAAACTGGTGATCCCTTGATGCCTCAGACCATGTCCTACCAACCGATCCCTTCTTCTGGTCAAGTTGTGCCACAAACTTCTCTTCTCCCCAATCCTATTCAATACTTCCTCATTAGTTATGTGATCTACCCATTTAATCTTCAGCATTCTTCTGTAGCACCACATTTCGAAAGCTTCTGTTCTCTTCTTGTCCAAACTATTTATCGTCCATGTTTCACTTCCATACATGGCTACACTCCATACAAATACTTTCAGACATGACTTCCTGACACTTAAATCTATACTCGATGTTAACAAATTTCTCTTCTTCAGAAACGCTTTCCTTGCCATTGCCAGTTTACATTTTATATCCTCTCTACTTCGACCATCATCAGTTATTTTGCTCCTCAAATAGCAAAACTCCTTTACTACTTTAAGTGTCTCATTTCCTAATCTAATTCCTTCAGCATCACCCGACTTAATTCGACTACATTCCATTATCCTCGTTTTGCTTTTGTTGATGTTCATTTTATATCCTCCTTTCAAGACACTATCCATTCCGTTCAACTGTTCTTCCAAGTCCTTTGCTGTCTCTGACAGAATTACTATGACATCGGCGAACCTCAAAGTTTTTATTTCTTCTCTTTGTATTTTAATACCTACTCCAAATTTTTCTTTTCTTTCCTTTACTGCTTGCTCAATATACAGATTGAATAACATCGGGGAGAGACTACAACCCTGTCTCACTCCCTTCCCAACCACTGCTTCCCTTTCATGCCCCTCGACTCCTATAACTGCCATCTGGTTTCTGTACAAATTGTAAATAGCCTTTCGCTCCCTGTATTTTATTCCTGCCACATTCAGAATTTGAAAGAGAGTATTCCAGTCAACATTGTCAAAAGCTTTCTCTAAGTCTACAAATGCTAGAAACGTAGGTTTGTCTTTCCTTAATCTTTCTTCTAAGATAAGTCTTAGGGTCAGTATTGCCTCACGTGTTCCAACATTTCTACGGAAGCCAAACTGATCTTCCCCGAGGTCGGCTTCTACTAGTTTTTCCATTCGTCTGTAAAGAATTCGTGTTAGTATTTTGCAGCTGTGACTTATTAAACTGATAGTTCGGTAATTTTCACATCTGTCAGCACCTGCTTTCTTTGGGATTGGAATTATTATATTCTTCTTGAAGTCTGAGGGTATTTCGCCTGTCTCATACATCTTGCTCACCAGATGGTAGAGTTTTGTCAGGACTGGCTCTCCCAAGGCCGTCAGTAGTTCCAATGGAATGTTGCCTACTCCGGGGGCCTTGTTTCGACTCAGGTCCTTCAGTGCTCTGTCAAACTCTTCACGCAGTATCGTATCTCCCATTTCATCTTCATTTACATCCTCTTCCAATTCCATAATATTGTCCACAAGTACATCGCCCTTGTATAGACACTCTATATACTCCTTCCATCTTTCTGCTTTCCCTTCTTAGCTTAGAACAAGGGTTCCATCTGAGCTCTTGATATCCATACAAGTGGTTCTCTTATCTCCAAACGTCTCTTTAATTTTCCTGTAGGCAGTATCTATCTTACCCCTAGTGAGATAAGCCTCTACATCCTTACATTTGTCCTCTATCCATCCCTGCTTAGCCATTTTGCACTTCCTGTGGATCTCATTTTTGAGACGTCTGTATTCCTTTTCGCCTGCTTCATTTACTGCATTTTTATATTTTCTCCTTTCATCAATTAAATTCAGTATTTCTTCTGTTACCCAAGGATTTCTACTAGCCCTTGTCTTTTTACCTACTTGATCCTCTGCTGCCTTCACTACTTCATCTCTCAAAGCTACCCATTCTTCTTCTACTGTATTTCTTTCCCCCATTCCTGTCAATTGCTCTCTTATGCTCTCCCTGAAACTCTGTACAACCTCTGGTTCTTTTAGTTTATCCATGTCCCATCTCCGTAAATTTCCACCTTTTTGCAGTTTCTTCAGTTTTAATCTAGAGTTCATAACCAATAGATTGTGGTCAGAGTCCACATCTGCCCCTGGAAATGTCTTACAATTTAAAACCTGGTTTCTAAATCTCTGTCTTACCATTATATAATCTATCTGATACCTTTTAGTATCTCCAGGGTTCTTCCATGTATACAACCTTCTTTCATGATTCTGAAACCAAGTGTTAGCTATGATTAAGTTGTGCTCTGTGCAAAATTCTACCAGGCGGCTTCCTCTTTCATTTCTTTGCCCCAGTCAATATTCACCTACTACGTTTCCTTCTCTCCCTTTTCCTACTACCGAATTTCAGCCACCATGACTATTAAATTTTCATCTCCCTTCACTATCTGAATAATTTCTTTTATTTGATCATACATTTCTTCAATTTCTTCGTCATCTGCAGAGCTAGTTGGCATATAAACTTGTACTACTGTAGTAGGTGTGGGCTTCGTATCTATCTTTGCCACAATAATGCGTTCACTATGCTGTTTGTAGTAGCTTACCCGCATTCCTATTTTCCTATTCATTATTAAACCTACTCTGCATTACCCCTATTTGATTTTGTATTTATAACCTTTTAGTCACCTGACCAGAAGTCTTGTTCCTCCTGCCACCGAACTTCACTAGTTCCCACTATGTGTAACTTTAACCTATCCATTTCCCTTTTTAAATTTTCTAACCTACCTGCCCGATAAAGGGATCTGACATTCCACGCTCCGATCCGTAGAACGCCAGTTTTCTTTCTCCTGATAACGACATCCTCTTGAGTAGTCCCCGCCCGGAGATCCGAATGGGGGACTATTTTACCTCCGGAATATTTTACCCAAGATGACGCCATCATCATTTAATCATACAGTAAAGCTGCATGCCCTCGGGAAAGATTACGGCCGTAGTTTCCCCTTGCTTTCAGCCGTTCGCAGTAACAGCACAGCAAGGCCGTTTTGGTAATTGTTACAAGGCCAGATCAGTCAATCATCCAGACTGTTGCCCCTACAACTACTGAAAAGGCTGCTGCCCCTCTTCAGGAACCACACGTTTGTCTGGCCTCTCAACAGATACCCCTCCGTTGTGGTTGCACCTACGGTACGGCTATCTGTATCGCTGTGGCACGCAAGCCTCCCCACCAACGGCAAGGTCCATGGTTCATGGGGGGAGGTATTCGAAATTAAGGGATGTTAATGTCTGCCGTTAAATGTCAAGTGTATGCTTTACAGATGATTTGGTCAGACTGTGGTGAATCACGTGGGAGTTACATTGCTGCTGCTTAATATCTCCCTCACTTTTGTGTGTCGTGTTTAATAAACTACCGAAAAGACCATATGCAGTATGCAATATAGTAATAAAAATTGATTACAACTTATCATGATAACGGTACAAAAAAGTCTGCCTTCTTAAGGCAAAATACGCCTAATCATTACGAATTAGCAAGAGAAAGTTAAAAAAAACATTCAGTGCAGTACTTAAGTCAATATTATTGACAGAAGCAGAGAAAAAGGGATTAACATGTGTGCATTTCTGTAAATGTTGTGCCTATACATCCACGGACTAGAAAATAGAGGTACTGATATAATAGTGGAGAAGTTTTCATTCGATGTCTTTACTGATGTTAATCTGCCTTCGAGATTCTATTTTACAAAGGAGGAAAACGCACTGTCGCCACCAGCATCTGAACCGACAGCAAGCACAGTTTGCAATTTCATATCCAAACACTTTACCCCTACTCTAGAAGCCATCTGCAACATATGTGGCCTCCTTGTCACCTCAATCGTAGATTCGTCTGCTAAACAGCGATGTAAATAGCGAAACCAGCTGCAGTTTCTGTTGGAACGAGCTTCCTGGGATCAAAATTATTCATTTGATACCTTCTATATCATCTTCTAAGGGAGAATCATTCAGGATATTTAATGAGAATCAGATATTACTGAGCGAATTTAGAAGGAAACTTTTGCACCAGTCCAGGGAGTAATTTGAAGGTCGCAGTGCTGCCAAATGTATGCTGCAATGTTGCCCATTCTCCATTAGACTGGTGACAGGCAGAAGACACATGCTAACGCGAGAAGTCTCTCCAGCTCGTAACCATAGGACAAGCTCGCACAACACAGACGTGACAGAGCCGGCGTTCGCGCTAGCGCCGGTTGCTACCACTTTGACGGAGGCCTAAATTAACAAACGTAAAGGTCAATTAGCTACCGACTGAAACTAGAACATCAGATATAAATATCGGGGAAATAATTTACGGGGCCCTCCTTTTAAGTAGCTGTCGTAGCAATTTTTGTTATTATGTCTTATAAGAACTGAAAAATTAAAAAAAAGTATTCTCCAGAAGCGATTAGGTTCTGTAGTATCACCTGACGCCGTTCACAGCATGAGTAAATAATATTCTTTTTGCTAATAAATACGTGTAAATAATTTTTATTACGTACGATTTCTTTGGCACTACTGCTGTTACATAATAAAACATGTGAAACCACAACATGACACTGATTACAAAATGCAAACGTCGACAAAGACATTTCATAAACTGCGAATAACGCATTATTTCATCTACACCTCACAAGCCGTGTTACGGTGTGTAATAGAGGGCACTTTCTACATCACTATCAGTTCTCCATTTGTTTGCTCCAGGCACGAATGTTTCGTGGGAAGGACGATCGCTGGTAAGTATCTACATTCGTTCTAATCTCTCTAATTTTATCTTCATGGTCTTCAGATGGTTCAAATGGCTCTGAGCGCTATGGGACTTAACATCTAAGGTCGTCAGTCCACTAGAACTTACAACTACATAAACCTAACTAACCTAAGGACATCACACACATCCATGCCCGAGGCAGGATTCGAACCTGCGATCGTAGCGATCGCGCGGTTCCAGACTGAAGCGCCTAGAACCGCTCGGCCACTGCGGCCGGCTTCAAGGTCTTTCTGCAAGATATAAGTAGGAAGAAGCAATTTATTGCCCGACTATTCAAGTTACCTACGGTCTAGGTATTAAACGGCAGACCGTACCACCCTGGAGGCTGCCTCTTTTGCAGCGTCTTCACCTGGAATTGAATGAGCAACTCTCTGACGCTTTCGTGCTTACTAAATAATCTAGTAACTAAAGAATTTGTGGGATCTTCTCTATTTTGGCTATCCTACCTGGTACGGGTCTCAGAATGATGAGCAGTATTTAACTATTGGTCAAACGATTGCAAGAAGTCAAGATTGTAAGAAGTCCAGATTGTAAGAAGTCAAGGAACATAGCATCTACCTGGTCACCTGTGTCTACGGTTTTCTGGAATCTCGTGGGCGAACAGAGCGTTCTGAGTTGCACACGATCCTTGTTCACGGAAATCGTGTTGATTCTTACAGAGTAGATTTTGAACTGTGCGAGTATGAAACATATTACTAAGTTCTACAACAGACCGACGTCAGAAATGTAAACCTATAGTTTTGTGCCTCTTTCCGACGACCCTTCCTGAAAATGAGAATAACCTGTACTTTCTTCCAATCATTAGGATGGCTCATTAGGACATCTACGGTAAGATGATGTTAGGAAAGGAGCAAGTTCTTTCACATACTTTGTGTATAATCCAGTTAGTATACTTGCATGTGCAGTGCCCATTCTTCTGATGAGTTATTTCTGTAGCTTCACTAAACCGTGGTCACGTAGTTCTATATGCAGCTGTCTACTGGGTTGATCGTAGCTTGATAACTGCGGGGCATAGGTGCGTTTCTCACTCATGGCGTCCACTTTTAACATTCACTAAAAGATCTAAATCACCTATGCAAACGCCAAGTCCAGAATGTTAGGTCGCACAGTGGTTCAGTATCCGCATTAAACACAATATCCCTTGAAACTTCCTGGCAGATTAAAACTGTGTTCGGGACCGAGAATCGAACTCGGGACCTTTTCCTTTCGCGGGCATGTCCACACTGACCTACCACCGAAAAATAATTAACATATTTAATGTCTGTTCATGAATACTCAACAATAACGATAGGTACTGTTATTTCTAGTGAAACGTGCGAGCATTTCACTACCGGTGAGCAAGCACTTGATACTTAACGTCTACTTATGAATGGGAAACAGCGACAGTACGCACCGGGCGAGCAAAACAAATTGTACCCTCATCTCGTATTGATACAGCTCGCTGCTCACAAATAAATTCTATTTCCAACATCTGATTTTACTTGGTTAACAATCCTATAACGTGCTGGGTAGAAAATCCCGTCACAACATTTTAAATCATAGCATTCCAGTTTTCAGCACATGCACACTTGGTCACTTCTTAAGGAGAGTTTATTAAACGTCTTTCGTGGTTAGTTAACAGGGCGATAATGGTTTAGATGTAGTAGAAATAATTTCGTCATTTCGTCTCAAGTTTAGATGTGTTAACTAATACTGGTGAAAACCTTTATATTTCACGTCTCTTTACGGCTAGTCAGCATTGGTTATCGTTGCCTTGACCAAGTCCCGGGCAGGTGGGAAAGTGTATTTTAGTTAGTAGTGGCTACGTCTGCTGGGTTTCTGTCCAGATCCTGAACAAAAAATTTCGTCATGTCATTTATAGTTCAAACATGTGGGCAAATAATTCTTCACGAATAATTAGTACAGTGACGTTACTGATTATAATCTATTAATACTCCGGTTTCTATATAGCGTTTACCGCTGTTTATCGCGTTTTCTTTAACTAGATGCTTTAACGACCACTTTATGCAAAAACCAGTCGTCACTGGGATATTTAGCAGGTGCAGAGGACAAATACTTCGAACTGACATAGACCTTTATTAGTTCAGAAAGTGTCTCAGAATACCTTGTTCACGCAAACATATACTTTGTTTAACGATTTCTACATAGAGTATGTGACACAGTTAGTTAATTCAGATTGCAATGAGATGATAAAGCTTTTGAAAGGCATGGTAACCTGTACAAGCGTTACGGACTAACTCATCTCTAATTACTTGGTTTTCTAGTTCTTGCAATATCATGGTGTGATGTTACAGGAGCAGGAAGAAGAGACCAGGAAAGTAGCCTTTCTACCATATGCGGGGCCTATATCTGCCAAGATCAGCAGAATCCTGAAGAAACACAATATCAAGAGTGTGTTCTGCCCACCTAACAAGATCAGGACGCTCCTTGGAACTGTCAAGGATGATTTGGGGTTAAGGAAACCTGGTGTCTACCATATACCGTGTGAATGCGGGATGGCTTACATCGGCCAAACTACAAGAACAGTTGAAATAAGATGTAAAGAACACCAGAGACACACCAGGTTACGACAGGTAACTAAATCTGCAATAGCAGAACATTGCCTTGACCTTGAGCACACCATGGAGTATGACAAAACTATGATCCTGGCTCAGACCCCCCGATTCTGGGCTAGTGTCATTAATGAATCGATTGAAATCAAGATGACGGAGAACTTGATCAACCGAGAAGCAGGATATCAGCTTAGTACTGCGTGGAATCCTGCTTTGGAACTACTACAGAAACAACGGAAGGAAGTTCCATCCTCCAGGAATGAACTACAGACGTCCAAGGGTATAAGTAACGGAACAGAAAGGCATACGCGACACCAGGCGGCAGCAAGCTCCTTGGAGGATGGCCATCATAATATGCAGCTCCAACAACAGTCGGATGCCACAGGAAAAGCACCTCACAGGCGCATACCGGGTTCAGAAGGCGAGGACAATGGGTCGGCCACGAGAGAAACTCGCCGCGGTCGCGGACAGCATAAGGAGCTTCAGCAGAGCCATGATAGTGCTAGGATCGCGCCTATCGGGCGCGGACCCAATAGGGAACGCCTTGGGACGTCCGATACCTCAGAAGAGAGCCGCAACGGGCGCGGACCGAAGAGGAAGCGCCTAGAGACTGATACCACCGACAGAAATGGCCACAGCGGGCGCGGACGGCATAGGGAGCACCACACACCGCCCAGGCATAAATATGGGACGAGGTCAGCTCGCCAACCAGTCTCAGGGAACACCTGATGAAGACGCCGAGTTACGACGTCGAAATATCGTGTTGGGAAGACGCGGACCACCGGCAGTACACCCGATTTTACGAGATGTCAGCAAATCGCCGGGAAAGTCTTAGAAATTACATGGAAATGATCGTTTGGCGTCAGTGGCCGGGAATTTCCAGGTGGAAAGTTGGGCCTCCAAGTGCAAGTCTTATTGAGTGCGACGCCGAGATCAAATGATGATGAGGACAGCAAACACCCAATCCCGGAGGGGGAAAATCTTCCACGCCAACCGGGAACCGAACCTGGGCCCCCGTGCATGGCATTCCAATACGCTGACCGTTCAGCTATTGGGGCGGACTACTCAGTAGTAAAGCCACTTTATAAAGAGGGAGAAAGGGATAATGTAGACAATTTTAAACTTATTTCTATGCCATCAGTGTTTGCTAAAGTTACTGAAAACGCTATGTATATAAGGATATTTGATCATTTTATATCACATAATTTGCTATGAAATGACCAGTTCCGCTTAAGAAGTCGTTTAACAACTGAAAATGCTGTATTCTCTTTTCTCTGTGAGGTACTGAATGGGTTAAACAAAAGGTTTCTAACGGTCCTTTGATTTAACTAAGGCATTTGATTGTGTTGATCACAAAATATTGGTCCAGAAATTGGGCCGTTGTGGAATACAGGGAGTAGCTCACAATTCGCTCACCTCTAACGACAGACAGCAAAAGGTCATTATCCACAGTGTTGAGAATGGCTATGATATGGGGTCTGAGTGGGGAATGGTTAAATGGGGGGGGGGGGGGGGGGGTGACCTAAGGATCAGTGTTGGGGCCACTCCTGTTCCTTATTCATATTAATGATATGCCCTCTAGTATTACGGGTAATTCTAAAAGATTTCTGATTGCTGATGACACTAGCTTGGCAGTAAATGATGTAGTGTGCAACAATGGCTCTATTTCAAATAATGCGGTTCATGACATAAGTTCATGGTTTGTAGAAAATAAACTAATGCTATATCACAGTAATACTCAGTCTTTTCAGTTTCTAACACACAATTCAACAGAACCAAACGTTTTAATTCACAGAATAGGCATACGATCTGAACAGTTCAAATTTCTAGATGTTCAGATAGATAGTAAACTGTCGTGAAAAGCCCACGTTCTGAAACTTGTTCGAAGTTTTAATGCTTCCATTTTTACTGTTCGAACGCTATCTGTAGTAAGTGATCGTTCGACAGGAAAGTTAATCTACTTTGCTTATTTTCATTCCCTTATGATGTATGGTATTATACACGCACCAAAAAAAGTTTTGCGTCACTTCGCTTCCGAGAGATCCGGAAACTATACAGAAAATTGGAATAGAGACCAACATAAACATCATTTCAACCCTTCTTATTGCTCTTGAAAACCATACATTGCATCTTGTACCACCATACACCGAGACCTTCAGAGGTGGTGGTCCAGATTGCTGTACACACCGGTTCCTCTAATACCCAGTAGCACGTCCTCTTGCATTAATGCATGTCTGTATTCGTCATACTATCCACAAGTTCATCAAGACCCTGTTGGTCCAGATTGTCCCACACCTCATCGGCGATTCGGCGTAGATCCCTCAAAATGTTTGGTGGGTCACGTCGTCCATAAACAGCTCTTTTCAACCTATCTCAGGCATGTTCGATAGGGTTTATGTCTGGAGAACATGCTAGCCACTCTAGGCGAGCAATATCGTTATACTGAAGGAAGTCATTCACAAGATGTGCACTATGGGGGCGCTAACTGTCGTCCATGAAGACGAATGCCACGCCAATATGCTGCCGATATGGTAGCACTATCGGTCGGAGGATGGCATTAACGTATCGTACAGCTGTTACGGCGCCTTCCATGACCACCAGCGGCGTACGTTGGCCCCATATAATGCCACCCCAAGACAGCAAGGAACCTCCACCTTGCTGCACTCGCTGGACACTGTATCTAAGGCGTTCAGCCTGACTGGGTTGCCTCCAAACACGTCTTTGACGATTGTCTGGTTGAAAGCATATGCGATACTCTTCAGTGAAGAGAACGTGATGCCAATCTTGAGCGGTCAATTCGGCATGTTGTTGGGCCCATATATATGGTGTCGTAATTGCAAAGATATATCTCGCCTTGGACGTCGAGAGTGAAGCTGCACATCATGCAGCCAATTTCATACAGTTTGAATTGTAACACGACGTTCTATGGCTGCACGAAAAGCGTTATTCAACATGGCGGCGTTGCTGTCAGAGTTCCTCCGAGCCATATTCCGTAGGTAACGGTCATCCACTGCAGTAGTAGCTCTTGGGCGGCATGAGCGAGGCTTGTCATCGACAGTTACTGTCTCTCTGTATCTCCTCCATGACTGACGAACATAGCTTTGGTTCACTCTGAGACGCCTGGACACTTCCCTTGTTGAGAGCCCTTCCTGGCACAAAGTAACAATGCCGACGCGATCGGTATTGGTCGTCTAAGCACGGCTGAACTACATACTACACGAGCCGTGTACCTCTTTGCTGGTGGAATGCCTGGAACTGATCGGCTGTCGGACCCCCTCCGTCTAATAGGCGCTGCTCGCATGGTTGTTTACATCTTTGGGTGGGTTTAGTGACGTCTCTAAAAAATCAAAGGGACTGTGTCTGTGATAAAATATCCACAATCAACGTCTGACCTCAGGAGTTCTTTCAACTGGAGTCATGCAAAACTTTTTTTTCATGTGTGAATTTTGGGGTAACTCTTTGCATACTAAAAGGATATTTCTGGATCAGAAACGGGCAGTTCGAGCAATACGTTGTGTAAGTTCGCGAACCTCGTGTCCACCCCTGTTCAACTAGTCTGAGTATTTTGACATTGGCCTCTCAATATATATGGCCTGTAGAAAATAAACTAAGGCTAAATCGCCGGCGCCGGCCGCGGTGGTCTCGCGGTTGTAGGCGCGCAGTCCGGAGCCGTGCGACTGCTACGGGCGCAGGTTCGAATCCTGCCTCGGGCATGGATGTGTGTGATGTCCTTAGGTTAGTTAGGTTTAAATAGTTCTAAGTTGTAGTGGACTAATGACCACAACAGTTGAGTCCCATAGTGCTCAGAGCCATTTTTTTAAAGGCTAAATCACAGTAAGAGTCAGTCTTTTCAGTTTCTAACAAACAATTCAACAAAACCAGACATTTTAATTCACAGAACAGACATATGATCTGAACAGTTCAAATTTCTATATATTCTTTACTGTCGTTTCTGCCGGCCAGAGTGGCCGAGCGATTCTAGGCGCTACAGTCTGGAACCGCGCGACCGCTACGGTCGCAGGTTCGAATCTTGCCACGGGCATGTATGTGTGTGATGTCCTTAGGTTAGTCAGGTTTAAGTAGTTCTAAGTTCTAGGGGACTGATGACCTCAGAAGTTAAGTCCCATTGCTCAGAGCCATTTGAACCATTTGAACTGTCGTTTCTTTTTGACATTATCAGCTTATTCCCAAGAATTTGCAGCTTTCACTCAGTTAATACTGGGCAGAAATCCAACCTGCATTTAGATGTCAGAAAGGTGTGCAGTATACTGCTGCATCCATTTTCAGTAAGCTACCACAAGAATTCAGAAATCTTAGCAGTAATCAACACGCTTTCAAACCGAAACTGAAGAGTTTCCTCATGGGTCACTCCTTCTAATCTGTTGAGGACTTTGTTGAAAAATAAGCTGATTCTTATGGTATATTGTTGACTGCGCTTACTTAAACTTAAGGCTTAACTTTTTGGGTTCATAAACATTTTATTTTATCTGTTATTAGTTTTATGTTGTAACTTCATGTACTGAAACGTTCCACGACCTTGCAAATTTGCTCCTCAATCTGTAAATAAATAAATAAATCATAACACTGCATCTTGGAATGCATCGTGTTGCCGCCGAGTTCTTCCCACGGCTCGTCAGTCAATACAGGTAAGACCTGCGCCTCGCAATCTGTGAAGAGCTTTTGGATAATGCAAATGAGAACGAGAAGTTCCTTAAGTGGATCATAATTGGTGATGAACTGTAGGTCTTCGGTTATGTTGTTGAGACCTAGGTTCAGGTCGGGATAGGTTCTCCAAGACCAAAAAAAGCTCGTCGGTCAGGTCAGATCAAATGTCAAACCCAAGCTGATAGTTTTCTTTGACCTTGAAGGACTAGTTCATCATGAATTCGTGCCACGGGACAAATTCTTAATCAATGGTACTGTCGGGACGTGTTGCGGCGACTGCGAGAAAATGTGCGAAGTAAAAGGCCTGAAATGTGGCGAGAAAATTCGTGGGCCTTTAAACACGATAACGCACCCGCACATTCATCCCTGTCGGTGCGTGACTACTGCATAAAAAACGAAATCACTGTGCTGCCTCAGCCTCCGTACTCTCCAGACCTGGCCCCTACGGACTTTTTTTATTTCCAAAATTGAAACCCCCGTTGAAAGGACGAAGATTTGCAATGATAGACGAGATGAAAGAAAATTGGCAGACGGCGCTTCGCACGATCCAACAAGAAGCGCACCAAGACTGCTTCCGGAAGTGGAAACTGGGCCGGGAAAGTGAAAATTGTGGAAGAGAGTATTTTGAAGGAGACCGTGAACAATAAGTAAAAGGTAAATGCAGAAAAATTTTGTGGACAAATTTCCGGGAGTCTTTTTATTTTTAGACAGAGCTCGTAATTCGTAAGTATATAGATTCGTGTCTTGGGTTATTGATGGTCGCTTTCGAAGTAGCACACATCAGTATTCGATCCTTCGAATGATCACTTCGGTCCTTTCGTGTTTATTTTGATTTTGTGCATTTCTTTACTTATTGTGTTTTATAACACTGGAGCAACTCGGCAACTTTTGTTGTTTTTTGCCACTTCACTGTTATAGTTAACCTACGTGTCTGACAAACAAGAGATTTCTGGAAACATGAAACACGTTAAAGGAAGAACAAATAAAGAATATCGACTGAGGATATTGTAACTACGTCGAAACATGTTGAGGCATAGAACAAGTAAGTGCGGTTGTCAAAGACGGCCCTCCACTAGCACATTTATTAAATTTCTGAAGTTTATGTTTTGATTAGTACGGGGTGTTCTGTGTTTTTGCCAGTACAGCGACACGTTCCAAATATTTTTCTGTTTCTTCAGCTGGAAGCCTGCACTACCCACCGAAGCGAATGAAGTAATGGCCGCGGACCGCGCGGCGGCTGCGGCTGAAGAATGCGCAGGAAGATGAGCATCTCAGGCGGCTGCGTCGGAAAGCGGCCCGTGATAAAAGCTTGCTTTAACATCCCCTGCATGGCTGATCGCCGCTCCTGATTAACGCACAATAGACTCTTCTTTTGATGTCAGTTGCCGCGCGTGGCGGATTTCTGTCGACGACCATCTATTCTTTCTTGGCCGGTGGGGGAAAAGAAAAACTTAAAGAATACGGACATTATAATTAAAAGGACTCTAAATGCCCATGTTTAAAGCTTTGGTGTGGTGTTACTAGGAAAGACTGCAAGACGAAGCGTGTATACATCAACTCGAAGAAACTGTAGCAAGGAATAATCCGAAGTTAAATTTGACACACAACTACCGCACAGTCCGGTGATACAAAGACGAAAGAATGAAATATTAGAGCATTTTTTAGTCTGCGGTTGAAGCTTCAGCTAAACGAAACTAACACCACGTTTTATCGTGGTCATAAAATGTCGTGATATTCATGGGGACTAGCAGGGGAAAGGTAGCTACTTGTAACTATAAAAGCTGAAATTTCAAATCAAAAATATTTTTTCTTGTATTTAGACTTCCAGTAATAATTTGTAAAAAAATTCTGTATTGTTGTTCATAAATTAACATGACATGCTTTATAAACACCACAGGTTTAAAATTTGCACTTTTGCTAGGTACCTAAATGTCGCCCGCACGAGTGGCCCTTCTCGTGTATCCTTTGTGTGACTAAGACATGCAAACGGTTTCTAAAAGCTCACATATTGAAATATGAATATGGTGTACACACTAAACAAAAAAAACTATTTCTTAATCCTTATATATACATAGTGACTACGAAGATAACCGAAAAATTTTCGGAGGTTTTTCGAAGATATTTTCTAAGTATTTTGGTATAAGGGACGCGTTGTCTCCGGTGGTTCTTTACAGAACAATAATGTAATTGCGATTATTCGGTTTGTTACCTCAATTACCTTTGTTACTGTGAAAATAGCTTTGTGACAGAGAAAAAGCCTGTAATGCGCACTCACCAAAGCGCACTATACAAATGCAGAATACTGTAAGAACCCTGGGATGAAATAAGTGCGTTCTCTGCCTCGTGATGACTGGGTGTTGTGTGATGTCCT
This sequence comes from Schistocerca gregaria, assembly GCF_023897955.1. NCBI lineage: Eukaryota > Metazoa > Arthropoda > Insecta > Orthoptera > Acrididae > Schistocerca > Schistocerca gregaria. Next base: position 53,819,968 of record NC_064931.1, read on the forward strand.
TAGGTTAGTTAAGTTTAAGTAGTTCTAAGTTCTAGGGGACTGATGACCATAGATGTTAAGTTCCATAGTGCTCAGAGCCATTTGAACCTTTTTTTAAAGTAAGTACACTTTTATCACAGTGTCGTTTACTCTGTTCTGTCAGTATCCATTTCCGTACGTAACAAATGCAGCATTATTTCCTTACAGGTATTGTTCAAAATGTCGACCACCACGATCATGACAGAGTAGACGGTGATTGTCAAAGAAGCAATCAAAACTGCGGGACAGACAAGCCCGAGGCAGAATGCAATACAACTTGAGGGCGATGTATAAAGTGGGCATTACACTTGTCAACAGAAAGTTTCGCTAGTGAATGGAACAAGTTTGTTTCCATAAAACGCACATTCTGCACACTGTCGACATTTGCACTGTTGTGCAGATATTTTCAGTGTACTGTATATACACGTATGAATGGGGGTAAGAAGTCATATGAAATGCAATTAGTCTGTAACGAACCACAAAAATTCACGTCTCTCTTATACCGGAATACTCACAAAATATCCCTGAAACAACTCCTTAATTTTGTCGTTCGAATCCGCCAACAAACGGAGACTGTCCAGATCCAGGAAAAGGAGGTTAGCTTAGTGCACTTCATTTATTTTGGTTGGGAAGCTGAAGTGATCGGTCCTAATTACGTAATTAATCATAAAGATTGGCCTCAGTTACACAACCATTTGCATAGTGCTAAAAAAGTATTGTCTAAAATCGCAAAACAACTCAAAAATTGACGATGCCATACAACTGATGTCATCCTGCTGGGGAAAAAATGTCACAATACGACTCGAAACTAGTGGCAGACGTACATTATTGGCCGTTAAAACTGCTACATAAACGGGTATTCATTGGACAAATATATTATACTAGAACAGACATGTGATTGCATTTTCACGCAATTTGGGTGCATAGATTCTGAGAAATCAGTACCAAGAACAACCACCTCTGGCCGTAATAACGGCCTTGATACACCCGGGCATTGAGTCAAACAGAGTTTCCATGGCGTTTACAGGTACAGCTGCCCATGCAGCTTCAACACGATACCACAGTTCATCAAGAATAGTGACTGGCGTATTGTGACGAGACAATTGCTCGGCCACCATTGACCAGATGTTTTCAGTAGATGAGGGATTTGGAGAATATGCTGGCCAGGACAGCAGTCGAACATTTTCTGTATCCAGAAAGGTCCGTACAGGACCTGCAACAAGCGGTCGTGCATTATCCTACTGAAATGTAGGGTTTCGGAGGGTTCGAATGAAGGGTAGAGCCACGGGTTGTCACACATCTGAAAAGTAACGTCCACTGTTCAAAGTTCTGTCAATGCGAACAAGAGGTGACCGAGACGTGTAACCAATGGCACCCTATACCCGGGCGATACACCAGTATGGTAATGACGAATACACGCTTCCAATGTGCGTTCACCGCGATGTCGCCAAACACGGATGCGACAATCATGCTGTTGTGAACAAAACCTGCATTCATCCGAAAAAATGACGTTTTACCATTCGTGCAGCCAGGTTCGCCGTTGAGTACACCATCGCAGGCGCTCCTGTCTGTGATGCAGCGTCAAGAATAACCGCAGCCATGGTCTCCGAGCTGATAGTCCATGCTGCTGCAAACGTCGTCGAACTGTTCGTGCAGATGGTTGTTGTCTTGCAAACGTCCCCATCTGTTGACTCAGGGATCGAGACGTGGCTGCAAGATCCGTTTCGGCCATGCGGATAAAGTGCCTGTCATCTCGACTGCTAGTGATACGAGGCCGTCGGGATCCAGCACAACGGTCCCCATTACCCTCCTGAAGCCACCGATTCTATATTCTGCTAACAGTCGTTGGATCTCGACCAACGCGAGAAGCAATGTCGCGATACGATAAACCGCAACCGCGATAGGCTACAATCCGACCTTCATCAAAGTTGGAAACGTGATGGTACACATTTCTCCTCGATGCACGAGGCATCAGAACAACGTTTCACCAGGCAACGCCGGTCAACTGCTGTTTGTGTATGATAAGTCGGGTGGAAACTTTCCTCATGTGAGCACGTTGTAGGTGTCGCTACCGGCGCCAGCCTTGTGTGAATGCTCTGAAAAGCTAATCATTTGCATATCACAGCATCTTCTTCCTGTCGGTTAAATTTCGCGTCTGTAGCACGTCACCTTCGTGGTGTAGGAATTTTAATGGCCAGTAGTGTACTTAAACTCTACCCTTCACCTACAAACTGGCAGGAGAAAAGCTGGGGTGGGAGGTATTATCTTTATTTTTTAAAATGGGAATTGCGTTCAACTGATGAGACGCTGGTTTGGACAGAGAGGATTTTAATAAGTGTATTACCTGTAAGCATACAGCAGAGGACTTTATTAGTTTCTGATGTCAGAGTTCGCTACAAGCACCTGCTCAACAATCACCCTGCAGCCCAGGTAATAGAAGACAATACACACCATCACAACTGATGGAAAATTTTAGGGTCAAATTTATATAGACGACATAGGGCCATAAAATAATTACTTTTAGGTAAGGAATGTTGTATACATGGAAGAAGCCTGGATATACTAACAGATTTCAGATAGATTATATAATGGTAAGACAGAGATTTAGGAACCAGGTTTTAAATTGTAAGACATTTCCAGGGGCAGATGTGGACTCTGACCACAATCTATTGGTTATGGACTGTTAATTAAAACTGAAGAAACTGCAAAAAGGTGGGAATTTAAGGAGATGGGACATGGATAAACTAAAAGAACCAGAGGTTGTACAGAGTTTTAGGGAGAGCGTAAGGGAACAAATGGTAGGAATGGGGGAAAGAAATACAGTAGAAGAAGAATGGGTAGCTTTGAGGGATGAAGTAGTGAAGGCAGCAGAGGATCTAGTAGGTAAAAAGACGAGGGCTAGTAGAAATCCTTGGGTAACAGAAGAAATATTGAATTTAATTGATGAAAGGAGAAAATATAAAAACGCAGTATATGAAACATGCAAAAAGGAATACAAACGTCTTAAAAGGAGATTGACATGAAGTGCAAAATGGCTAAGCAGGGATGGCTAGTGGACAAATGTAAGGAAGCAGAGGCTTATCTCACTAGGGGTAAGATAAACACTGCCTACAGGAAAATTAAAGAGACCTTTGGAGAGAAGAGAGCCACTTGTATGGATATCAAGAGCTCAGATGGAACCCTTGTTCTAAGCTAAGAAGGGAAAGCAGAAAGATGGAAGGAGTATATTGAAGGTCTATACAAGAGCGATGTACTTGAGGACAATATTATGGAAATGGAAGAGGATGTAGATGAAGATGAAATGGGAGATATGATACTGCGTGAAGAGTTTGACAGAGCACTGAAAGACCTGAGTCGAAACAAAGCTCCGGGAGTAGACAACATTCCATTGGAACTACTGACGGCCTTGGGAGAGCCAGTCGTGACAAAACTCTACCATCTGGTGAGCAAGATGTATGAGACAGGCGAAATACCCTCAGACTTCAAGAAGAATATAATAATTCCAATCCCAAAGAAAGCAGGTGTTGACAGATGTGAAAATTACCGAACTATCAGTTTAATAAGTCATGGCTGCAAAATACTAACACGAATTCTTTACAGACGAATGGAAAAACTAGTAGAAGCCGACCTTGAGGAAGATCACTTTGGATTCCCTAGAAATATTGGAACACGTGAGGCAATACTGACCCTACGACTTATCTTAGAAGCTAGATTAAGGAAAGGCAAACCTACGTTTCTAGCATTTGTAGACTTAGAGAAAGCTTTTGACAATGTTGACTGGAATACTCTCTTTCAAATTCTAAAGGTGGCAGGGGTAAAATACAGGGAGCGAAAGGCTATTTACAATTTGTACAGAAACCAGATGGCAGTTATAGGAGTCGAGGGGCATGAAAGGGAAGCAGTGGTTGGGAAGGGAGTGAGACAGGGTTGTAGCCTCTCCCTGATGTTATTCAATCTGTATATTGAGCAAGCAGTGAAGGAAACAAAAGAAAAGTTCGGAGTAGGTATTAAAATCCATGGAGAAGAAATAAAAACTTTGAGGTTCGCCGATGACATAGTAATTCTGTCAGAGACAGCAAAGGACTTGGAAGAGCAGTTGAACGGAATGGATAGTGTCTTGAAAGAAGGATATAAGATGAACATCAACAAAAACAAAACGAGGATAATGGAATGTAGTCGAATTAAGTCGGGTGATGTTGAAGGAATTAGATTAGGAAATGAGACACTTAAAGTAGTAAAGGTGTTTTGCTATTTGGGGAGCAAAATAACTGATGATGGTCGAAGTAGAGAGGATATAAAATGTAGACTGGCAATGGCAAGGAAAGCGTTTCTGAAGAAGAGAAATTTGTTAACATCGACTTTAGATTTAAGTATCAGGAAGTCGTTTCTGAAAGTATTTGTATGGAGTGTAGCCATGTATGGAAGTGAAACATGGATGATAAATAGTTTAGACAAGAAGAGAATAGAAGCTTTCGAAATGTGGTGCTACAGAAGAACGCTGAAGATTAGATGGGTAGATCACATAACTAATGAGGAGGTTTTGAATAGAATTGGAGAGAAGAGAAGTTTGTGGCACGACTTGACTAGAAGAAGGGATCGGTTGGTAGGACATGTTCTGAGGCATCAAGGGACCACCAATTTAGTATTGCAGAGCAGCGTGGAGCGTGAAAATCTTAGTGTGAGACCAAGAAATGAATACACCAAGCAGATTCAGAAGGATGTAGGTTGCAGTAGGTACTGGGAGACGAAGAAGCTTGCACAGGACAGAGTAGCATGGAGAGCTGTATCAAACCAGTCTCAGGACTGAAGAATACAAGAACAAGAACACGTAAGGAATGAATATGTTCGTCGGTGTGAGTTCTCGAATGAGCAATGCCTGTGAATCGGCCACTGTGGCCGAGCGGTTTTAGGCGCTTCAGGCTGGAACCGCGCGACCGCTACGGTCGCAGGTTCGAATCCTGCTTCGGGCATGTATGTGTGTGATGTCCTTAGGTTAGTTAGATTTAAGTATTTCTAAGTTCTAGGGGACTGATGACCTCAGATGTTAAGTCCCATAGTGCTCAGAGCCATTTAAGCCAGTGCCTGTGAGGCAGGTGTTTGTAAACTACTTATTTCTCGTGACGAACAGCTATCTGCCACTTAGATATTAGTGTTGCTAATTTGTGTGACAGCGTGAGCCTATACAAGAGGTCGCGATGTCGTACAACAGACAGTCGCAGCAGTACACTCGTGCAGTATTACGCCACGACACCCTCCTGGCCTACCGGTCAGTTACTGAAACCGGGTTGCTTCGGCATTTGCCTCAGTAACAACAGAGTAAACCCGCTTCGGCGAATGTAAATACTGCTCATTCGCCACAGTGTCGACTTCCATCGGGAGGCCGCTACTCACTGTCATCCTGAAAGGACCACCTGCAAGAGCGACCAGCTGAAGCACTGATGGGCTGAGAGTCACAATGAGAGCTACCTAGCCGCCGATCCACTGAGCTTCCGCGGGACCGCGGTTCGTTCCTCGGACGTCACCCGCCACGGCTGTGGCAGGCACTGAGCCGCGGCCTGCCGCATCAGCTCCTGATGAGCTCAACCGCCATCCGCGAATGTTTACCCGGGGCTGCTCTGGGCCTGCGTCATTAAAATAACACATCGCCGCTGAGGCCGTGGGTCAGCGCCCGCCGTATGTGGGAATGACCTACTAATACGAACCGTTGAAAATTAATAAAGGGATTGTGCCGTCACTGAGCGGCTTTTGACTCACCTGGACCCACCGAATTCCACCAGAGCACATCCACACCCTTTATATTTCGAAAACAGTACTGAATGACCTGTAATGTGTTCACAGTGGTATCACCGCTGTTTTTACGTGACTAATTGTCAAAGATGGAGGATTACTCGTTACATTAACTTGCAGACAGGCATTTAATGTATGGTGCAGCGAGATGTAGTTCCTGGATAACCGAATTGACGTTCAGAGGAAAGTTTCCCAACAGCTGCCATCCTAACTGAGTGGAATAAATCACCGTAGATAGAAACAGTGAGGATGCCATTATAGATACCCTGACTAAAGATCGATGGTAACAGTTCATTTCCGATGACTGCATTTCTGCTCATGTTCTCGGAGGATCTGGAAGTTACAGTACGCGCAAACGGTCAGGGAATCCAAATAGACTGCGCCCCCTTTCGAGACAAAATGTCAGTCTGTGGCTAGTTGTCACGGATGACCGTTGGGCTGCGGCCCTCAAGCGTGAACAAAAGTTTAATTTTGAACCGTAATCAGTTAGCAAGTGATTAGGAGAAGTATTTGAGTAGTGTTCAAACGAATATTCGTGGGAAGTAATATTGTGAAGCAAAATCGTGTAGAATCGTGAGTTTCGAAAAGATTGAAAATCGTACAATGATGGTGTACGACAGTCGTTATAAGCACATCGTAACCTGATCTCTTAGGCGACTGTGTATAAAAGCTGAATATCGAAATAAGTCTTCAACAATTTCAGATGAAATAACTAAATAATTGAAATAATCGTACAGTGAAATATTTGAAAGTGCCTTATATAGCTAAGCAGGTTGAGTGATACTGAATTGAGAGAGACTGATGAGGTACCATAAACTTGCTATAACCCAAAAAGTAAATAGTGGTTAATCCGAATGGCGTTCCTCATTCCAGAATAATCACCGCATGCAATATGCGATGTTGTGGTCTTTCTCAAGCAAATTGATAAAGCGTAGCCGTCGTCAGATTGGCAGTGTGCGGCTGGGCTTTATTGTGCCGTCTGACATCCTCAAAGCCAGTAGTGGAAACATCGCACATCTGAAGCCGTTCACACAGTTTACAGGAAGGTCACGAGACCTTGAAGGAACCGAGTTCCTCGAACTCAGAACCAAAAGCAGTGCGCAGAGCTAGGGAGACACTTTGCAGAAACTGCGACGCGCCATATAGTCAAATCGCTCAGAAATACTGCCGAATACTGCTGACACCACACTTATCCGCCATATGCTGGAGTATTGCTGTGCGGTGTGGGATCCGCATCAGATGGGACTGACGGATGACATCGAAAAAGTACAAAGAAGGGCAGCTCGTTTTGTATTATCGCGAAGTAGAGGAGATAGTGCCACAGACATGATACGTGAATTGGAGTGGCAATCATTAAAGCAAAGGCGTTTTTCGTTGCGAAGGGGTCTTCTCATGAAATATCAATCACCAGTTTTCTCCCCCGATTTGCGAAAACATTCTGTTGGCACCCACCTACATAGGGGGAAATGATCACCATTATAAAAGAAATCAGGGCTCGCACAGAAAAATTTAAGTGCTCGTTTTTCCCGCGCGCCGTTCGAGAGTGGAACGGTAGAGAGACAGCTTGAAGGTGGTTCATTGAACCCTCTGCCTGGCACTTTATTGTGAATAGCAGAGTATTCAAGCAGATGTAGATGTAGATGTAGTGGATCCGTCAGCGGCCGACTGCACTCTGCGAAACAGGAATTGATCATTTCGTATCCCAATGGGATAAATGTCTGAATGAGTGTGGTGATTACTTGTGAATGGAACCACACCATTGTCTCATTGTGGTGGATGTTCGGTTTTCATTTCATTGCCTCTTATAGGATGGAGTGCACAGGTTTGTTTAGCTATGTGGTTCAATTTGGTAGCCGTCTGCGTATGTAATGTAACGAACACGTTTCACTCGTCCGATAGTCGTAAACTTCCACTACTGACAGATGTAGGTAGGAGGGTGGTGGGAGTTACAAAACTTCTGATAAGAAAATCGTTAAAGCCACAGAGAGCAGGCCAGGGTTCTTGAGGAAGAATTGTTGGGACACTAGAATTTGAATGATGGTGTTGGAAGAGACTTCTCACAAAGTATCCTTCGAAGTGATGATTTTCACCTTGCGTAGTTGCTAAGAGCGGCGGTTCTTTTGTTTCACACTACTTTCGGGTACGTTCAATCAAACAATTTTTGATGTTCTGTGTCTTTCTATTAGCCCAGTATTGTTTCATTCTTAGTTACCTTGCTTTCCTTTCTTCTTCAGAGATTTGAATTGTTCGTTTGATTTTTATTTTGATTTGGTACCTCTCTTTCTCATCTTTGGTTTCTTTTTGCAGTTTCATCTATGAACATATTTTCTTTGATTTGGAGTTCTCTTAAGTCCTTTTCCGTTTACTGAAACCAGTTTGTTTCCTTTTTTTGCAGAAGTAGTCTTTTTTATCTATTTGGGTTCATTTTGAGGACGTGTCCATAAAAATCAGATCTTCTTTCCGTCATTGCGTCTGAGAGCTTTTCAGTAGTTTGGTAAAAGGTGATGTGAATTAGTTTTTTTGTTGTGGAAGCTGGGACCAGGTATTTTTCTTAATATTTTCCTTTCTTTGATCTCCAGGCTTTCAACTGGGCCATGGTTGGCGGTGGGCAACGTTTTGGATGCATATAGGACTTCCGGTCGGATTGCTATAGTAATATCACCATTTACAACACTTCCATTAATACCACTCGACTTAACCCAAATATAAATGCCATCATCTGAAACAAGGCGTCTTCTTCCTCTTGTCCTTATCCACATAGGTGCAGTAGTCTCAATGTAGTTGGTACTCTCCATAGTATCAACAATTTCACGAACGTTCCAGGTCCTGTATGCAATAACATCTCGAGGATGGAAAGACTCCAAACCAGGAAGGTTAGCAGATGTAGCACGTACAATTGCACATGTAAACCATCCTCCTCCACTCTTCTCAGAAACTCCAGTAAGAGTAAGATACAAAGTACAACCGACAAAAGTAACAGGTCCTTTCAAAACTTCGGTATTGCCTACATTTTGATTGTCGAGGCTAATAAAATAATGTCTTATTTTTGCATTCTATAAAGGGAATTTTTGTTATTACTTCTTCTAGATCCCATTTCTTTTTTCTCGATGGCATTCCTACTGATCCATTCTCTAATATATTTGAATCCTTTGATGATCTCTATTTTTTCCTCCTTTGATATGGTTTGGTGTTTTTTATGTTTGTCTTTTGAAAGGAGATTATGAGATATATCTTGTCAGCTTCTTTTTGTAGTTTGTAATCTGCTCTTTGGTTTTTTCCCAGGTCTCAGGTAGTAGGGCCATATCAGCTTCAAAGGCTCGACAAATGACTATGATGCCTTTGTTTTTCTTTCTCAGTCGTATTTCACTATGGATCTTCGTGGTCCACTCTCTGACTTCTTTTCCTATGGTGCAGTTAAATAGCAGTGGGGATAGAGACCATCTCCTTGCCATACGCCATTTTTTATCTCAAGAGGGTCGGAGAGTTTTCCCATGAATTTGCCTTTGACATATGTGTTCGTAGGGTCCTCTGTGATTAGGTTTGTGGTTTTGCTGTCTAGGTATAATTCTTTTAGTGCAGAGACGAGGGCTTCCCGGTCTACTGAGTTATATGAGTTTACTCTTGATTTTTGATATGACATAAGGTTTTTGATGTTTAGGATTTGTTCTGGGCAGGATCTTCCTTTCCTGAAACCCGCTTGGTATTCTCCAAGTTGATGGTCTAATTGGGGCTCTGTCCTGTTTAGAAGGACTTTACAGAATATTTTGTACGTTACATCTAGGAGTGAGATCCCTCTGTATCTGTTTGAGATCAGAAGAAGGTGTAAGTGGAGGAATGGCGAACACTAACTTCACTTAACGAAGGTTTATTCACCACTTGCACATACAAGACCGCGGAGTGAACTGCCTGCGGCCGGAACACATACAGTATATGTACAGTTACAGAACATTCCAGTACAATGATTCTTGACATATGTGGATACTTCTAGATTGAACTCGAACCGAATATAGAAATTAAAATTTTACAGTTAAAGTGAGTATTGAACTTGAACTCACACCTCTCTGTCCAACAGTCTAATACCATGTTCAAAGTACTTACGGGCATTCAGCCAGGTTGAATTTTCGACAACTGCCGATATTTCGGCGGATGCACCCTCCGCCATTTTCAAGGCTTAACTGCAACGACCAGACGAAGTGCAGAAAATACGAGAGATCGGTTCTGCGAGTCTAACAGAAAAGATAACACACGTCTAAACAAAAGCCACCAAAGATGAACGAAGTCAGAGCTATCGATAGTAAGAAACTATGGACTGGTAGTTGAGGAAACGTTAACTCTGTCCCTATGTTTTTTAACAAGTGAAAGAGCAGGATTCCAGGCCGAGTTTAAACAAAAGCCTCCATCCCTATTCACAAGGTTGCTAGCCAATTTAATTTCAACAGACTCCTTAATCACACTATCCCAATACCCGGACGTGCATGCTAATATCTCGGTATTATTATACCACATGGGGTGACCAGTGTCCAAACAATGTTCGGCAATAGCAGATTTGCGAGGCTGCTGTAGTCGCGTGTGCCGTTTATGTTCAATACACCGATCCTCCACGGTCCTGATGGTCTGACCAATGTATGCCATGCCACAGCTACAAGGAATGCGATAAACACCTGCCTTACGTAAACCAAAATCATCCTTAACAGACCCCAAAAGCGCTTTAATCTTAGATGGAGGTCGGAAAACACATTTCACATTGTATTTCCGTAAAATACGACCTATCTTGTTTGAAGTGCTTCCTATGTAGGGCAAAAAGGCAATAGATTTAGGAGTCAACTGAGAATCATCATCAGTCACCTGGCGCACAGTTGGTTGATATCGCAACGCCCGTTCAATCTGTCTGTCACTATATCCATTGTGGCGGGAGGTAGCCTCAAGATGGGCCAGCTCAGCAGGCAAAGTCTCAACGTCGGAGATGACATGTGCCCTGTGTACCAGGGTACGAAGTACCCCTTCACGTTGGGCCGGATGATGACAACTGTCCGCCTGCAGATACAGGTCAGTGTGAGTACGCTTCCTATAAACTGCATGTCCCAACGATCCATCCACCTTCCTCCTAACCAAAACGTCAAGAAAGGGAAGGCAACCATCCTCTTCCATCTCCATGGTAAAACGAATGTTGCGGTGGATCGAGTTTAGATGTTTGCACCAACACCGAAGAGTTTGCCGGTAGTGGATTTTATCAGTTCGATTGAACAGGCAGTTTACAAACTACCTCCTGTTGATGCAGAGGATGTCAGGAGGGAGACATGTCGTGTTATGACTAGGGCTCGTCCACCCAAGAGCAATGTGACATCAGCGGAGAGGGCTGCTTTACGCTCTCTCAGAGCTGATCCGGACATTGTCATTTTACATGCGGACATGGGCAATGCCACCGTTGTTTTGAACAAACATGACTATGTACAAAAGATGAATTGTTTATTATCTGACTCAGCGTATCGCAGGATCGATGCTGACCCCACGAAAAGCGTTGAGAGGAAGACCAACAACCTCCTGAAGAAAAGTGGTTTGCCACAGGACACTATCAAGAGTCTTAACACCTATAGTGCTGTTCCCCCAAGGTTATATGGCCTTCCGAAACTACATAAGGAGGGGGTCCCTCTCCGCCCCATAGTCAGCAATATCGGTGCTCCAACATATCGTGTGGCTAAGCACCTTGCTTCAATGTTAAGCCCACAAGTTGGACGTTGTGAACATCATATTAAGAACTCAGCTGACTTCTTACGGCGTTTGGAGGGAATGCAGTTGAATGACTCTGATATGTTAGTAAGTTTTGATGTGGTCTCGCTCTTTACTCGTGTTCCTTTGTCTGATTCGTTGCGGTTAATTGAAGTGAAGTTTGGATTCGAACTAACTAATTTGTTTCGACATGTGTTGACGTCCACGTATTTCTTATTCAATGACCAGTATTACGAGCAGACATATGGAGTTGCGATGGGTAGCCCGTTATCTCCTGTGATTGCAAATCTGTTCATGGAAGACTTCGAGGAGCGTGCATTGGAGTCGGCGCCATTGAAACCTGCCTGTTTTTTTAGATACGTTGACGATACTTTTGTTGTTTGGCCGCATGGCAGGGAGAATTTGAATGCCTTTTTAGAACATCTAAACTCGATCCACCGCAACATTCGTTTTACCATGGAGGTGGAAGAGGATGGTTGCCTTCCCTTTCTTGACGTTTTGGTTAGGAGGAAGGTGGATGGATCGTTGGGACATGCAGTTTATAGGAAGCGTACTCACACTGACCTGTACCTGCAGGCGGACAGTTGTCATCATCCGGCCCAACGTGAAGGGGTACTTCGTACCCTGGTACACAGGGCACATGTCATCTCCGACGTTGAGACTTTGCCTGCTGAGCTGGCCCATCTTGAGGCTACCTTCCGCCACAATGGATATAGTGAAAGACAGAGTGAACGGGCGTTGCGATATCAACCAACTGTGCGCCAGGTGACTGATGATGATTCTCAGTTGACTCCTAAATCTATTGCCTTTTTGCCCTACATAGGAAGCACTTCAAACAAGATAGGTCGTATTTTACGGAAATACAATGTGAAATGTGTTTTCCGACCTCCATCTAAGATTAAAGCGCTTTTGGGGTCTGTTAAGGATGATTTTGGTTTACGTAAGGCAGGTGTTTATCGCATTCCTTGTAGCTGTGGCATGGCATACATTGGTCAGACCATCAGGACCGTGGAGGACCGGTGTATTGAACATAAACGGCACACGCGACTGCAGCAGCCTCGCAAATCTGCTATTGCCGAACATTGTTTGGACACTGGTCACCCCATGTGGTATAATAATACCGAGATATTAGCATGCACGTCCGGGTATTGGGATAGTGTGATTAAGGAGTCTGTTGAAATTAAATTGGCTAGCAACCTTGTGAATAGGGATGGAGGCTTTTGTTTAAACTCGGCCTGGAATCCTGCTCTTTCACTTGTTAAAAAACATAGGGACAGAGTTAACGTTTCCTCAACTACCAGTCCATAGTTTCTTACTATCGATAGCTCTGACTTCGTTCATCTTTGGTGGCTTTTGTTTAGGCGTGTGTTATCTTTCCTGTTAGACTCGCAGAACCGAGCTCTCGTGTTTTCTGCACTTCGTCTGGTCGTTGCAGTTAAGCCTTGAAAATGGCGGAGGGTGCATCCGCCGAAATATCGGCAGTTGTCGAAAATTCAACCTGTCTGAATGCCCGTAAGTACTTTGAACATAGTTTACGCCAGGAGTAGCTCAGGTATCACAGTCTAATACCATAATCACTACACCACTATTCTGCTCAGATTGTGCTCTGCCATTGCTCCCTCCTTAACAGAACAGCGTCTCGGTGTTACGTCCTAGTGCGGTAACGGGTCATTGGTCCTGCATAATCCGACTGCTGATGACTGATGTTCGCCCTGGCGGTGATCTTCTTACAACTTCCCTTGCCACTGCGCTTTTCGTCACCTTTCCGTTTGTTGTCTGTCGCTGGAGCTTAGAATTTACCCTGCGTTGCAAGATCCTTATAGGTCTTCATTTGAAGGACGTTTATTATAAGAGGTGGAGCCCCTCCACGCCCACACCGGCATGATGGCCAACTCAATAGGTCTACTGCGATCTCTGCATGAGGGTTAGTATTCACTAAAGTGAGGTGTCGCAGGTGGGTACTTTGATGTTTGCGTCCGTCTGGTTAAGGTTAACCGTTAATAGGCGCTCATCTGGTGATAGATTGGGTCGAAGTCGAACCAAGGGTAGCGGTTTGAAAGGCAGAGGAAAAAAAGTGCCAAGGCAAGAGCCAAGGGAAAAAAACCTCTGCGATAGTTAGGTCGGGTGGTAAGAGCAGTAGCGGAAGTCTTGCTGCCTGCGATAGGTCGCGCAAGGGTAGTGGGTATCATGCATGTCGATACCTTTGACGTTGTGCGGTTGTGTTGCTCGGAGGCTGGCGCTGGGTGCCAGCGTAGAGCTCTCGTTCAGCGTCAGCAACCTGCAGCAGTTAGGTTTATTATCGTTTTTGTGTCCGATAGGTCATATATTGGATGCACAGTGTAAGGTAATGTGGGCGATTTGTTTGTGCGTCAGTGGGCGAGCTCGTCGGTGTCCTTGCTGTGGCCTGTTGGTCGGCTCTAATAGCATCTGGTAATTACCAGTTAGTCTTGCTGATATGCAATGGCTTGCCGACGTTTGTCGCTTGTTTGCGTGTGTTAGATTACCGTAGGTGACTATGCCCTAGCTAGTAGTGTCTTTGGCCGCTTGTGCTTCCACCTATGATTGTGATCGTAGTTTACCAGAGTGAGGATGAAAGGATTGTTCGAGTGTCTCGAGTTCCTGTATAGTCGTATGGCGTGTTTTTTGAATACTTCCTTGAGGGTATCAAGGCGATATTCATGGTGAATATCCACGGTGCGTGTGTAGCGTGGAGCGTTCTTAATGATTCGTATCACTTTGTTCTGTATAATCTGCAGGCGGCGCAGTCGTGTAGGAGCTGCATATCCCTAGAGGAGGGCTGTGTACGTCATCAGAGGTCTAATCAGTGTCATGTAGATGGACCTCGACACCCTCCTATTCAGTGTGCTTTCCCTGTTGAGCATTGGGTAGAGCTGTTTGAGCCTCGCGTGCGCTCGGTTGGCAACGTACTCGATGTGGTCCCTCCATGCAAGTTTCCGGTCCAGCCAGACACCTAGGTATCTGAATTTCTCTCGGAAACGTATTGAGTGTGTATGTAGTGTTATCGGTCTACAGTGTTGATGTTTGCGCAGTAGCTCCGGCCTACATGCGAACAGAATTGCTTCGCACTTGTCGATGTTTACCTTAATACGCCATCGCTCCAACCAAGTCTCAGCTGTTCTGAGTGCTGTCTGTATTTGTGAATTGATATTCGACGGTTTCCAATCTTGCGCAAGGATGGCGGTGTCATCCGCGTAGATGGCTAACGTCGTGTTTTGTGTTGCTGGGAAGTCGTTAATGTACAGGTTAAACAAGATGGGCCCTAGGATGCTTCCTTGGGGTACTCCAGCTTGTATGCCGTGTTGTGTTGATTGTTTATCCTGCACGTTAGCGTTGAAACACCTGTTCGTGAGATATGAGTGTATGAGACGTACGAGTCCGTCCGGGAAACTAGCTTCGCTTAGTTTGCGTATGAGTCCGTTGTGCCAGAGACGGTCGAAAGCCTTTTCGATGTCCAGGATCGCGGCCCCTGTGGCTTTGTTCACGTTGTAGCAGTGTGTTGTATGTTCGACTACGCGGAGTGGTGATTCCTAAAGCCGAAATGTTCCGGTCTTAGGGTGTCATTGGCGATGCAATGCTTAGTGATACGTTTTAATATTACCTTCTCAACAATCTTGCTGAGCGAACAGCAGACTGATGGGTCGGTAATTTTGTGGGAGGGAGTGGTCTTCTCCTGGCTTCCTGAACGTCAGGACCTTGGCCGCCTTCCAAAAGTCAGGGAAGTGTTGGTGTGTCAGAATGGCATTCGTTAAGTGTGTAAGGTATTCTACGGCTTTATCCGTGAAATCCTGGAGGACACGGTTTTGAATGCCATCAGGCTCATGGGCTATCCTAGCGTTTAATTTCGTTGCGCGAGGGCTGGGCTACAAGTCGTGAAACCTCCTGGTCCGTTTCAAGTGTGAATACTGGGTCTGAGGGAACCAGATTCGGCATGAAAGACGCTGCAAGTGTTGTGGCCATAAGCTCTGCCTTCTCCGTCGCGGAGTAGGCTGGGCCGTCTGTTCCTTGTGACGTGGGAATGTAATGTTTCTCCCTGGTGAAGTATCTGGCTACCTGCCACACGCCAGGACGTGTGGTATCTAGCCCAGCGAGTTTCTCTCGCCATTGTTCGTTTTTGGCTGTTTGCATTTTATCCTGTATTATACCCTGGAGTCTGTTGACGTGCAGTTTATAGAACGGGCGCGTGGTACGCTGCCAGTATCTCCTGAGGCGGTTCCTCATTGAGATAAGGCCCATGATCTCCAGGGGCAGGGCCGCCGAGTGTTGTCTTGGTGTTGTATATGGAATGGCGTCAGTCATTGCGTCCTGGACGGCAGTTGTGAGAGCCTCCACAGCCTCATCGATTTGCCGCGTGTTGTTAATTAGGTGGGTGTCAGGATTACGACTATCAAGCGTTTCCTCGAACAGAGTCCAATTGGCGCGCTTGTAGTTCACTATCCTGCGTGGTTCGATGTCCTGGAGTGTTTCTTCCGTGTGCAGTATTACAGGCATGTGGTCTGAGTCCAGATCGTTTTCAACCGTAAGGTTGAGTGTGCATGCGATGCCCTTTATGAGGGCGATGTCTAACACGTCTGGCCTCTGTCGGTGCTGTGTAGGCACGAACGTGGGAAAGTCCGGCCCAAGTATAATGTAATTTCGGCCTAGTGTGTGTTCGTATAGTTTCTTGCCGTTGGAGGTTCGTATTCGTGAGTTCCAATCGGGGTGTTTTGCGTTTAGGTCTCCAGCGGCGATTACCCGCGGTGCTATGTTGAGTACTGTTTTGATATCGCGTGTTAGTATGTTTTTAGGAAAATTGTACAGCGATATCAGTGCAGTGTTGGCTCCGTTAAACTTGACCCTGACGGCCTTGGCCTCTAGTCTTTCAAGCGCAGCGAGCTCGATGTTCGTGTGTTCTATGTCTCTGTATATGATGATTGCCGTGCCGCCTCCCCTCCTGCCATCCGCTCGGTCGGTACGATAGACGCAATATCCTGGGATGTTCAGCTGTTTGAGAGGCGTAAGCAGTGTTTCATTCACAAGAGCGATTCGGATACCCTTCCGCTCCACGAACGCGGCCATTTCGGCTTTTTTGTTTGCAATCCCGTTGACATTCCAAAACAGGATCTGTGAGTTTGTGTTAGAGTAACAACTGTGAATGGCCTTCCATAGAGATACGGCCGGAATTTGCACATGGACCACATCACAGTAAGACATTCTCTTTTTGTAGTTGAGTAGTTTCTCTCGGGTTTTGTAAGTGTCCTAGAAGAATAGGTTATAACCTTCTCTTTTCCATCCGAAATTTGCACCAGAACAGCACCAATCCCATACCCGCTGGCATCTGTGTGTAGTTCTGTAAGTGCTCTCTCATCATATAGACCAAGTACAGGGGCTGGTGTAGCGTACTATCCATGTAGTAGTGTAAAAAGTGGTGTGACAGTGGCTTGGAAGCTAGTCCAGTTGAGCGTGCTCGACATGAACTGCATGAAGAGTTGTGAGACGCACCCCATAATCTTCGCGACTATTTCGGTGGTCGTGAGTCCGGGGAATAATGTTTCTATTATCTTCTGGAACGTTGACGTAATGTTGGGCGTGTCGGCCCGTGTGTTGTCAGTCGTGTTAGCGACCGCTCGTCCCTGTGTTGGCGTCTGGTGAGGGCTGGCTTGTGTGTCAGCAGTTCGTGTGTCGGTTGTGGGCGCCTATGTATTCACTGTGGTGAGTGTGTGTGTGTGTGTGTTGTGTGAGTTGTCGAGTTGGTGTCCGGATTGTGTTCGTGAGTACTGGTGTCCTGTTGCCTGTGTACTCGTCGAGGTGTGGTCGCGTTCCTCCTGTTTCTCCTTCTCCTCCTCTTCTGTAGCCTGTGGTGGGCTGCAGTCCGCGATCTCAGGGGGTAGGGTGTGTTGCTGCTGGTGTCGTGTGGTGTGCCGGTGCTGGTGTGGCGCGCTGCTGGGTCGTCTGACCGCCAGCGCAAACCCGGCAGCGGGGAGCGAGAACGCGTCGGATACCCGCGTGCGCAAAGCGCTGACAGTTGTGGCATTGTTGGGGGGGGGGGGGGGGGGAGGGGGCGTTGTAAATCTCTACATTCCGCCATGTAGTTGTGCGATGGTCTTGCTGTGCCGAACTCTGCCATTCGGTTTACCGGAATGCACTCCCATCCGAGAGCAGTGAGTTCTTCGTGTACTGTTTCGGTTGGGGCTCGTGAAACTATCCCCTCGATCACGTACTGCTGTGTCTTTTCGAGGACTGTTCTGTACGTCAAATGCTCTACCTTCATTTCTTTAAGAAAGTCCAGCAGATTCGACGCGTCTGTTTTGTTTGCCACGTACAGTTCCCCGGTGAGTTTTGCGTAGTATGTTGTGGGGTTGTGTTTCTTACTAAATTGTTTGTTTAGGTGACTAAGGTCTCCATAGTTGTGTATGATGACTGGTGGGAAGCCAGTAGCGGTTTTGTTTGGGTTCTGCGTAGCTGCTTGTGAGTTTGTGGGTGCTTCAGTCGCAGGGTTGTTCGTGTTGGTCCCTGTGTTGCCGTCGTTGTTAATTTGCGGTGTAGTTGGAGTTGGCAACACCACTTGGCGGTTGCCTCGTGAGTTTGTGGGCACACTCGTTTGCGTGTTTGGCGGCTGTTTGCGTCTCGGACCGACCTGCTGCCACGGTCCGTCTTCAGTGTTAGTTGTGTCCTCCGTCGGCTATGGCTCCAGTTCCGTCGGTGCTGGGCCGCCGGAGGTGAAAGATGGGGCATACCTTGCGAGTTTTCAGCAGGCGCTTGTGTGGGCGGTGTGGGTGTTGCTTTTTGCGAGTGTTCACTGCCCGTCAGCAGTACGATCAGCTCTTGCTGATGTGCAATCTGCTTGTCCTTCGAGGCGACCTGCTCTCGGAAGGTGGACAGTGGGACGGAAATGGTGGCGGGAGTAGCCGGCATTCCCGCCTCTTGGGCTGCAGCTTTGCTGCGTGTAAAGTGGTGGGCAAGCACAGGAGATGAGACATCTTTGCTGCTTGGAGGAATTTTATTCGGATAGGGAAGGACGTACGACAGTTTTGCTCTTTTTACGAAATGACAATTTTTGCTTTTTCAGCGAAAATGCAGTGTATCGTGTCCCTACGGAAGAGGGGAGTCCCTACGACCTACCTGCGCGATGTGCAATGCGCGGCGCAAGAGAGCGCGGATAGAAGAGAGCGCCCTACAGTGCGCGGACGTGGACTGGAACCGTATCTCTGACCTTTCGTCATCTTGTGCCGGGATCGAAATCATCAACTTCATAAGTAACATCAGACAACAGTCTTACAACCTTATAAGGTCCAAAGTAGCGCCTGAGGAGCTTCTCAGAGAGACCGACCTTCCCAACAGGAGTGAAGATCCAGACGAGGTGGTTCAAATGGTTCAAATGGCTCTGAGCACTATGGGACTTAACATCTGTGGTCATCAGTTCCCTAGAACTTAGAACTACTTAAACCTAACTAACCTAAGGACATCACGCACATCCATGCCCGAGGCAGTCGCGCGGTTCCGGACTGCGCGGCTGGAACCGCTAGACCACCGCGGCCGGCCCAGACAAGGTCACCAGGCTGGTAGACAACAGGGCGGTGCCTCGAGTCATACCTTCGGCGATCGTTTTTTTGAGCCTGCAGCGTGCAGAGTCGAGCTAACTGCCGAGCTTCCTCAGCTCTGGTTAACAACTGCTCAATGTAGTCGTCGACCACGTCATCAGGAGGTAAAGGAAACACAGTGTCCATCGTCGTAGTCGCCTCACCTCCATGCACCAGGAAAAAGGCGTAAATCCTGTGGTGTCTTGATTGGTGGTGTTGTAGGCAAACGTCACGAAAGGTAGCACCTCATCCCAGTTCTTCTGCTCAACATTGATGAACATTGATAGCATATCGGCCAAAGTCTTATTAAGCCTTTCAGTAAGCTCATTAGTTTGAGGATGGTAGGCAGTCGTCATGTGATGAGTAACATTGCACCGACGGTTTATCTCTGTCACAAGATTCGATTGAAAAACTTTCCCTCGAACCGTAATTAACGGCCTTGGGGTACCGCGTTTTAAAACGATGTCTTCCACGATGAATTTGGCTACCTCGGATGTTTCGGCTGTTTCACGGCTTTTGTAATAGCATAGCGTGTCATATAACCAGTGCAAACAATAATCCAGCTATTGCCACTAGCAGATTGGGAATCGTCTGAGGAGGTTAATTCCATCATGCTGGAAAGGCGTTTCGGTTGGTGGAATTGGTATGAGTCTGCCAGGTGGTTTATGAGAAACCGTCTTTCTCCTCTGGCACTCTCGACAGTGCGACACATAGTGACGAACACTCCTAAATAAACCTGTCCAGAAAAATCTCTTGCGGATTCTATCGTATGTCTTAATAAATCCTAAATGTACAGCCTCAGGAGTGTCATGGAATTTCTGTAGAACATCTAAGCGCATGTGTTTAGGAATCACTGGTAGCCACCTCATTCCAAACGGATCAAATTTTTTCTTAAAAGTAATCCATTAACTACCTTAAATTATCCTTTCACATCCTCTGATTAATTTAAGGCAACCATAATTTCAGATATCTTGGCGTCCTTCTTCTGCCCAGCAGAGAGGTCCTGGAGTGCAGCGAGACAGACACTATCTTCATCATAGATTTGATGGTCTTGCACAGGGTTCCTTGAGAGTTAGTGGGCATCTTAGTGTTTTCTTCCACTTTTGTACACTATGGTAATGTCATACTCTTGGAGACGTAGTGCCAACCTGGAGAGTCATCCTGTTGGATCCTTAAGACCTGTCAACCAATAAAGTGAACTATGGTCTGTAACAACTGTGAATGGCCTTCCAAAGAGATACGGCAGGAATTTGCACATGGACCACGTCACAGCAAGACATTCTCTTTCTGTAGTTGAGTAGTTTCTCTCTGATTTTATAAGTGTCCTAGAAGAATAGGCTATAATCTTCACTTTTCCATCCGAAATTTGAACCAGAACAGCACCGATCCCGTACCCGCTGGCATCTGTGTGTAGTTCTGTAAGTGCTCTCTCATCATACAGACCAAATACAGGGTCAGTCGTCAGAGCTTTTCGTAGCACAACGAAAGAATATTATTGAGCACCACCAAAGATAAATTTAGCATTAGCTATTAACAACTCTTGGAGTGGCCTGGCTTTGATACAAAAGTCTTTGATAAAACGACGGTAAGAACATAATCCGAGAAAGCTTCTCACATCTCTAATACTTTTAGGAATAGGAAATTCCGTTATAGATCTCACCTTTTCTGGGTCTGGCCGCACACCTTTGTTTGACACAAGGTGTCCAAATATTTTGATTTCTTTTGCTCCAAAGAAACATTTTCTTGGATTACGTTTCACTCCGCCTTGTTGGAGACACTTAAGAACGACCCTCAGTCTTTTTACGTGTTCATCAAATGTCTCTGAGAACACTATAATGTCATCGAAATAACAAAGACACATCGTACAATTCAGGTGCCTTAGAAGATTATCCATCATCGGGTCAAAAGTTGCTGGTGTATTACACAAACCAAACTGCATTACCTTAAACTTGTACAAGCCCTCAGGGCTGATTAAAGCAGTTTTGTCACGATCAGCCTCATTTACTTCGATTTGCCAGTATCCGGAGTACATGTCCATGGTTAAGAAGAACACAACCTCCTTCAGACAATCTAGTGTATCGTCAATTCGTGAAAGAGGGTGAACGTCCATTTTAGTTATCTTATTAACCTTCCTGTAATCAACACAAAAGCGCTAACTGTCATCCTTCCTCCTGACGAGGACCCATGTTGACGACCATGGACTCTGCGAAAGTTGAATGATGCCACTCTTCATCAGTTTCTCTACCTCGTCGCGAATTATTCGACGTTCCGTTGCTGACACGCGGTAAGCTCTCTGGCTTATTATTTGATGTTCTCCAGTGCTAATCCAGTGCTTCACCGTCGATTTGTCTAATTTGCTCTTCACCTGTGGATTGAAGCATTCAGAGAACTCTTTAAGAATGGCAAGTAGCTTCTTCTGTTGTTCCTTAGTGAAATCTGGTGATAGTCGAGGTAGAAGATCTTGCCTCGTAGTGGTAGCGCCAATTTCGTCCACAGACACGGCATGGGTGGTTTCTATGACCCTCAGGTGTTCTGCAATTAATGGCTCAGCGTTTGCTACGCACGTGTGTCTTCGAAGGATCTGCGGATCTCGGCGACAGTTAACTATCTACAGTTCACCGAATCCGTTGTTAAACGTGACGACAGACGATGGGGTGATCAAGTTATTCTTCAGTGGTGTGCTTCTCTTACATTCCACTACATGATCCATGGGTTGATTCATGGCAAGACACGTGACAGTTACCTTTATAGCGCTGACTGTAGGAATTATCACTTCATCCAGCACAAATAGTCTCCACACACTCGACTGCGCATTTTCCTCTCCGCAATATCTCACGTCGTCTAGCATAATCTTAGAGCGACCACATTCTATGACTGCCTGAGAAGCTATCAAAAAGTCACATCCGATAATGACGTAATGACTACACTATTGCAGGACGATGAATTCTAAGGGCTGTGAATGGACACTTATACCCACACGAATGGTACAGCTTCCTGTAGATTTTACATATTTTCCATTCGCCACCTTCACTAGAGATGTTTTGTTGTCGACGAACACGGTTTTCTGCAACTGGCGACGACACTTCTCCGAAATGAATATGATGCTCCAGAGTCCACAAGAGCTTGGGCTGGTCGGCCATCCATGAGGGTATCGACTTACTTTCCTATCATTTTTGTAGTGATCGACGGCGGAGGATTTTTCTCTTCGGCGCCCTCACCTCTAAGGAAGGTTGCACCCTTTAGTTTTCCAGGTTGCGGGGGCTAGGTGATTGGCTGGAGCTTCTAAACGGTGATGGAGCCCTTGATCGGCACGTCGGGGAGCGTCCTATTCAGCGGCTAGCTTGCTGCGATGGTGACCTACGTCGTATTGCACCCAAATCTTCTCGTTCATTTTCGTCGTCCCGTAGTTGGCGTCGGCTAAGATTGGTCTGCTGTCTTGTGGCGCGGGCGTCACCAAATATCCTCTGCATTTCTCGACAATATCGCACCACATGTCCTAGTTGTCCACAGAGGAAACATACTGGTTGGTTATGCTGGGTCCTCCAGACGTCGGTCTTCCTTGGTGCCAAAACAGGTTCCTCATACGGCATTGTAGAAACGTAACTTCGCCTGGGTCTCGACTTTTTCACAGTTTTAAAGAGAAATGAAGGACGAGAGATTCGGTTCAATGTCTGTTCCACTTCCTCCCTTATGACCTCTTGAAGCGTCTCGGTTTTTTGCTCGCCGTGCAATCCAAGTGCCTTCTGAACTTCCTCTCTCACTATCTGACGAAGAGCACTTGTGAAATCAGTTGCTTCCTACATCACAGACACCGATACGACGTTTGGAAGCCGTTCAAACCTCTTGCGTGTAATTCTTTTTTGATGCATTGCCTCAATATACTGGCACCATTTTATGAAGTCGTCTACTGTCGAAACCTCCTTCAGGAGTAGGGCTTGATACATGTTCTCAGCAACACCCTTCATGAGATGTGCAACCTTATCTTCCTCCTTCATTCTAGGATCCACTATTTTACACAGCTCCAAGACGTCTTGACTGTATGATGCTGTTTTTGCTGGACGCTGTGACCTGCACTTTAATTTAACTTCAGAATTTCATTTCTGTCGTTGTGTGTCACCGAAATACTTGTCAGATCCGCCTGGAATACTTCCCAGCTTGTGAACTTCTCCTCGTTGTTCTCATACCATTCCGAGTAGAAAAATGCGTTAGCCAAACACATGGTGTCATCCCATTTGTTAAATTTGGCTATACGCTGATATACCTTCAGCCACTTGTTTGGATCTTGGCCATCGTCACCAGACAACCCGGAAGGTAGTCTCATATGGTGGCACACAGTTGCTGTCATCGTAACGTCCTCTTCTGTCTCCGATAGATTGCCATCTGTTGAATATGGCTCGAACTCGTGTTTCTCGCCACCTAAACGGCGGCTCTGTCGTGGCATGATGGGAGCCGCTGTGTCGTCGCTAATGTGCGCTATCATAAGATCTAATACCCAGCACCTCCACCAGAATAATATCACGTAGAAGGAGGTGTAATTAGACGAATGACGAACACTAACTTCACTTAACGAAGGTTTATGCAGCACTTGCACATACGGTATTTATACAATTACAGAACATTCCAGTACAATGATTCTTGCAATTTGTGGATACTTCTAGAATGTACTCGAACCAAATATAGAATTTAAAATTTCACAGTTCCGGGGAGGTTTGAACTCACAACCCTCCATGCGACAGTCTAGAATCAGAACCACTACAACACAGGGACTGTGCTACGCAGCTTCGTCTGCCACAAAATTCGAATGCAGTGCATTGCCTCTGCTAAGAAAAAACAGCTCAGTCTTCTATTATCAGGTTCAGTATCATAGAGCAGGAAAATCTTGATGCTGGGCTGAATTACTTATGAAGTTGAACGAGTTCATGACTCTTTTGAGAACAATTACCTTCTCCTATTATAATCTTGTATCTAAATTTACGGCTTATCGGAAACCAAGTCAGAAGCCCTTCAGCACATAAAAGCATCCCAAGTTCCTCAGCTCAGTCTCAATTTTTGTTAAAGTATCTTTCATTTGGTTAAAATCTTCGATTTCCTTGCTTGATCAAGAATTTCAGTTATTATAGTATTACATGAGAGTAAATAGGTTTTGGACGAAAGAGGTGGAGGGCGAGAAAGGGGGGTGGGGGTGGTACAGGACGCACTCGACTATGACAAATTCAAGTAACCCGCTGAAAAAAATCTTTTAGAAACGGACGAACTATACAATGTGTTGTCATCACATACCCCTTCCACTCTCCCCGCTGCAGGTCCAGGGGTTAGAGGGGGTTAGAATGGGCCCGAGGTAGGCTTGCCTGTGGTAAGAGGCGACTAAAAGGAGTCTCTCACTTTTCGGCCCTGTAAGTTCAGGTCCCATTTTATGGTTTGACCTGCCACTTTCCAAATTCTACAGAAGTGTGGGCCATATGGAGAAGGACGCCTTACGTGGTGCATAATTTATCCCTAGTGCCCTTACATTTGATCTCCTGAACCTCTTGTCATGGCATTGTATCTCCACCTGCAATTCAACTATTTGGGTGAGGACACTTTCCGGGGTATGTCATCTTCCGTTGTCTCCTGTCCTCTTTCGCCCCCACAGCAGTATTGGATTTCTCTGTGCACAGTAGCCAGTCCGCTGTGGTGAGGCCGTCATGTACCCATTTGGTGGTAGCCCACTGACAACACAGGAATTACACTGCTCATGCCTGAGCTGTAAACTCCCCACATATGCCAAGGAGTAGATGCCTGTCTTCCTGGGGCATCAGGACTCCCGGCAACAGGCGTCATGCCAGGTGGCCTTTGCTGGTGCTGTGTGGCGCCTGTAGGGA
This sequence comes from Schistocerca gregaria, assembly GCF_023897955.1. NCBI lineage: Eukaryota > Metazoa > Arthropoda > Insecta > Orthoptera > Acrididae > Schistocerca > Schistocerca gregaria. The sequence goes on from NC_064931.1 coordinate 53,844,938, forward strand.
GAGCCCCTGATCAGAGTGGGAGGCATCAGGGCTGATGACCCACAATGAAGCAGACTAAGTCATCTGTTGCTGGTGACCGTACGGCGCCAGCAGTCTCTAAGAAGGCAAGATCGAGTACAATGCTGCCACATATGACCCTAAATTGTTTCCCTCAATCACTATACCATGGGAGGAGCGTATGGCTACAGAAAGAAGAGAGCTATATTCGCCTCGGTATTTAGTCTGTAGCAGGATGGAAGGGGACTCAATTCTATCTATGAAGCCTCAATTTTTCATTGGACATCTTCAGGATAAGTATGGGGAAGTGACAGCACTTTCCAAGATGAGAAGCGGTGCAGTCTCCATTCGGATAGCATCCCCAGCCCAATCCCGGGCGTTACTCGCGTGTGACTGGCTGAGTGATATTCCTGTTTCCGTCAGTCCCCATAAAAGCCTCAATATAGTCCAGGGGATTATTTTCCATCGCGACATCCTCTTGCAGAGTGACGACGAGCTCCGCGCCAATCTAGAATGGCGGGGTGCTCACTTCATCAGGTGAGTTTACAGGGGACCCAAAGACAACAGGGTTGTCATCTCGTAGAATCGGGTGTACTGCAAGTGCTCCTCGTCTTCCCAACACGATATTTCGACGTCGTAACTCGGTGTCTTCATCAGGTGTTCCTAGAGACTGGTTGACGAACTGACCTTGTCCCATATTTATGCCTGGGAGGGTGTGTGGCGCTCCCTATGCCGTCCGCGCCCACTGTGGCCATTTCTGGCGGTGGTATCAGTCTCTAGGCTCACCATCTTCGGTCCGCGCCCGTTGCGGCTCTCTTCTGAGGTAGCGGACACATCCCAAGGTGTGAATGTGGGATCTCTTACATTGGTCAAACTACCAGAACAGTTGAAATAAGAACATAATCCGAGACATACCAGGCTACGACAGGTAACTAAATCTGCAATAGCAGAACATTGCCTGGACCTTGAACACACCATGGATTATGACAAAACCAGGATCCTGGCTCAGACCCCCCCCATTCTGGACGAGTGTCATTAATGAATCGATTGAAATCAAGATGGCGGAGAACTTGATCAACCGGGAAGCAGGATATCAGCTTAGTACTGCGTGGAATCCTGCTTCAGAACTACTACAGAAACAACGGAAGAAAGTTCCCTCCTCCAGGAATGAACTACAGACGTCCAAGGGCGTAGGTAACGGAACAGAACGGGATACGCGATACCAGGTGGCAGTAAGCTCCTTGGAGGATGGCCATCATAATATGCAGCTCCAACAGCAACCGGATGCCGCAGGAAGCGCACCTCACAGGCGCATACCGGGTTCAGAAGGCCAGGAGAATGGCTCGGCCACGAGAGAAACTCACCGCGGTCGCGGACGGCATAAGGAACTTCAACAAAGCCATGTTAGTGCTAGGATCGCGCCTATCGGGCGCGTACCCAATACGGAACGCCTTGGGATGTCCGTTGCCTCATAAGAGAGCCGCAACGGGCGCGTACCGAAGATGGAGCGCCTAGAGACTGATACCACCGCCAGAAATGGCCACAGTGGGCGCGGACGGCATAGGGAGCGCCACACACCCTCCTAGGCATAAATATGGGACAAGGTCAGCTCGTCAACCAGTCTCAGGGAACACCTGATAAAGATGCCGAGTTACGACGTCGAAATATCGTGTTGGGAAGACGCGGACCACCGGCAGTACACCCGATTCTACGAAATGACAACAAACCACCTGGAAAGTCTTCGAAATTATACAACAGGGTTGCTACTGGTGCCTTCATCTTGGCGTTTGAAGGTGATTCACTGTCTGATAAGGTCAAGTTGATGGTTTACCGCTGTGACGTTAAACCATACGTCCCTCCCCCCCCCCCCCCCCCCTCCCCTGCTCGCCAGACTGCACAGTACTCCAAAAGGAGCAGAAGATCATGGAGTAAAAGACCCTGGACCAGTTGACTTACCAACAGAGTAAACGTAAATTTGAACGATTACACCCCATTTGGTTGACTTCCACATACGCTGCATCTGCATTACCATCGCCATCACAGGTACCAGTCATACCACACTCTGTGCCATGAACAATGGGCCCTCCAGGCCTCCAGAGTACATCCCCCCCCTTTGTTGATATGGGAAAAAATCTCCTTCCATTGCTCCCAAAGTAAGGCCCTCCTCCCCCCCCCCCCCCCCCCCCCCCCCAGCCGGCTCCTCTCATGTGGTGCCACAGCGGACACTCGCCAGTGGCTAAAGGAGCCAAAAGCTGCTGGACAAAGAGCTTCATGGTCTTCTGTGCCTGAAACTACTTTCAGCATCCCTTGAGGACCTAGATCTCACTGATGCCTCATCCACAATAGGAATGGATACAAATACTTAATCGGTGGCAGCAGGTGACCCTGAGGGGTAACCTGCCTCCTTGCATGCTTCATGCCTTCCCAGGCCACGTTAACGTCATCCTCCAGTGGAATTGCTGCGATTTTTCCACCACCTGGCTGAGCTATAGCAACTGTTAAGCTTTCCACCTGCTTTCTGCAAAGCCCCCCAGGGAACCTGGTTCCCAGCAATGCAGACGTCTGCCCTTCACAGCTATAGGAGATATTACAAGAACCATATCGACTATAATAGAGTTTTAGTTGGAGTTTGTGTCTATGTTCTGAGCTCAATATGCAATGAACCTGTGTCCCTTCAAACCCCTCTTCAAGCTGTGACTGTCAGGAAAGAGATGATGTAGGAAATAGCTGTCTGCAACGTATATCTTCCCCCAGATGGTTCAGTACAGATGAACGCATTGGCTGCACTGATTCATCAACTCCCTAAACCTTTCCTACTTTTGGGAGATTTTAACGTCCATAACCCCTTGTGGGGTGGCACTGTGCTTACTGGCTGAGGTAGAGATGTGAAACTTTAATGTCTCGAATCGGCCTCTGCCTTTTAAATAATGGAGCCCCCACACATTTCAGTGTGTCTCATGGCACTTACTCTGCCACTGATTTATCCCTCTGGGGCCCGGGACTTCTCCCATCAGTCCACTGACAGATACCACGATAAATTGGGGAGTAGTGACCACTTTCCCATCTTCCTGTCACTCCCCAACGCCATTCGCTGGACGTCTACCAAGATGGGCTTTAAACGAGGCAGACTGGGAAGCTTTCACATCTGCTGTCACCAATGAATCTCCCCCACATGGTACCATCGATTTTGTAGTTGAGCAGGTCATTAGAACGACCGTTTCTGAAGCGGAAAACACGATACCTTGTCCTTTAGGGTGCCCCCGGCGAAAGTTAGTACCTTGGTGGTCTCCGGAAATCGCTGAGGCGATTAAAGAGCGTCGGCGAACTCTACAACGTCATAAGCGGCACCCTTCCTTAGAGCTTTTAAACGGCTCCGTGCTCGCGTTCGCCAGCTTATAAAAAAAAAAACGGAAACAGGAGTGTTTGGGAGAGGTACGTGTGCACCATTGGATGCCACCCGTCACCTTCCCTAGTCTGGACGAAGATCAGACAGGTGTTACTGGCATTAACATCAATGGCGTGTTATCTACCGACGCAAACGCAATTTCCGAGCTCTTTGCTGAGCACTATGCTCCAGCCTCTGCGTCAGAGAATTATCCTCCAGCATTTGGCACCCTCAAACAGCAGATGAAAAGGAAAACCCTCTAGTTCACTGAACATCACAGGGAAGCCTACAATGCTCCATTTACAGAGTGGGAACTCCTGAGCGTCCTTGTACATTGCCCCAACACAGCTCCTGGCCAGATCGGATCCACAGTCAGATGATTAAACATCTCTCGTCCGATTACAGGCAACATCTCTTCGTCATCTTCAACCGGATCTGGTGCCATGGCGTCTTTCCATCGCAATGGCGGGAGAGTACCCTCATTCCAGTGCTCAAAGCCTTTAAAAACCCGCTTGGCGTGGATAGCTATCGGCTCATCAGCCTCAACATCATTCTTTGTAAGCAGTTAGAACGTATGGTAAGTTGGCGGTTGTGTTGGGTTCTGGAGTCACGTGGCTTATGGCTCCTGCCATGGCGGTTTCCGCCAGGGTCCTTCCACCATTGAGAATATAGTTTCCCTCGAGTCTGCCACCTGAACAGCCTTTTCCAGACGACAGCACCTGGTTGCCGTCTTTTATTATTTACGAAAAGCTTACGACACGACCTGGTGACATCATATCCTTGCCACAATATATGAGTGGGGTCTCCGAGGCCTGCTCCCGATTTTTATCCAAAATTTCCTATAGCTCTGTACTTTCCACGTCCAAGTCGGTGCCTTCTGTAGCCCCCCCCTCTCCCCCCATATACAGAAGAATGGGGTCCCGCAGGGCTCTGTATTGAGCGTATCGGTACTTTTAGTGGTCATTAACGGTCTAGTAGCAGCTGTCGGGCCGTCGGTCTCACCTTCTCTGTATGCAGTCATACCACATGCATTTCGTACTGCTCCTCCAGTACTGGTGTTTCTGAGCGGCGCCTACAGGGAGCCACCCACGAGGTGCAGTGATTGGCTCTAGTCCACGGCTTCCAGTTTTCAGCCGCGAAGTCGTGTGTCATGCACTTCTGTCGGCTTTACCTTAACGACGATCCACTTACTGTAGAGGAGACATATCAAATCTCAGTACTGCTTTCCGACGCCCAATTGACATGGCTTCCTCATCTTCGTCAGCTGAAGCGGAAGTGCTGGCAGCACCTCAATGCCCTCCACTGCCTGAGCAACACCAACTGGGGTGCTGATCGCTCTACGCTGCTGCAGCTCTACAGAGCCCTCGTTGAATCCCGCCTCGACTATGGGAGTCCGGTTTGTGGTTCGGCAGCGCCCTCAGCGTTGCGTTTACTCGACCCAGTGTCCCACTGTGGAGTTCGGCTGCCAACAGGGGCTTTTAGGACGAGTCCGGAGACCAGCGTCTTGGTGTCGGTCAGAGCCCCTCCATTGAAGGTTAGGCGTGCACAACTGCTTGTCAGTTAGATTGCACACATTAGTAGTTCTCCTGAGCATCCGAATTAATGTCTCCTTTTCCCATCTACAGCGGTTCATCTCCCGCATCAGAGGCACAGGTCAGGGCTAACGATTAGAGTTCATGTCCGATCTCTTCTGTCTGAAGTGGAGTCTTTGCCTTTACCACCTATCCTCGAGGTCCATGGTGTACACCTAGGCCGAAGCTTCGCCAGGACCTTTCACAATGTCCTAAGAACTCAGTTAACACCGCAACTCTCCGCTGTCACTTCCTCTCAATTCTTGACATGTACCGTGACCATGAAATGGTTTACACTGACAGCTCGATGGCTAATGGTTACGTTGGCATCGCATATGTTCATGGAAGACATATTGAACAGCACTTCTTGGCAGATGGCTGCAGTGTTTTCACTGCAGAGCTCGCGGTCATTTCTAGTGCTCTTGAGCGCATCCACTCATGCCCTGGCGAGTTGTTTCTTCTCTGTACTGACTCCTTGAGCAGCTTTCAACCTATCGGACAGTGCTACCCCCCGCCACCCTTTGGTAGTGACCATCCAGGAGTCCATCTATGCCCTGGAACGGTCCAGTCATTTCGTGGTGTTTATGTGGACCCCAGGCCATGTCATAATCCCAGGAAATGAACTTGCCGACAGGCTGGCCAAACAGGCTACATGGAAACCGTGGAGATCGGCATACCTGTAACTGACCTGCGATCATTATTACGCCCCAAGGTTATTCAGCTTTGGGAGATGGAATGTCATAATCTCAGTACGCACAACAAACTGCGTGCTCTTAAGGAGACTACGAATGTGTGGAAGACCTCCATGCGGGTCTCTCACAGGGACTCTGTGATTCTCTTCCAGCTCTGCATTGGCCATACATGGCTAACACATGGCTACCTCCTCCGTCGCAAGGACCCACCTCGGTGTCACTGTGGTTCGTGTATGACTGTCTGCCATATCTTGCTGCTCTGCCCACTTTTAGCCACTCAGCGGCAGACTTTTAACTTTCCCAGCACCGTACCTTCGGTATTGGGCGACAATGCCTCAACAGCAGATTTAGTTTTACGTTTTATTTGTGAAGTTTTTTTTATTGTACCATCTAAGGGTGGGCAAGCCTTCTCTCTGAGGTCGCCACCCTCCCTCCATTTTAACTCTGTCGCACTTTCTTTGCATTTGTTTGTCTTGGTGGTCGTCTTTTCCCTACATGTGTTCATCTCACCTTGTCGTTTTGGGGTGGACATTTTAATGTGTTACAGAGTGGCTGGCTCATCCTCTTTTGTTGTTGTGATCAGCCAGCCAAGACCATCTGCTCTATGGTTTTAACACCTTCTACTTTTCTTTGGGCGTATTCTTTCCCCGTTTTTTATTCGTTCCATTCGTTTTCCTTTTAGGTGTGGTGTTGGGTGTTTTTGTACCTTGAGACTTGCTTGCGTCAGGGAAAACGGACTGATGACCCTGTAGTTTGGTCCCTTTATACCCCAAAACAACCAACCAACCTTCCGCTCTCCGCAGACCCCCTCCAATGGTTCAGTAGCACAACTGCTTTCTATAATTGAGTACCGTTGGGTGACCAGGCTTGGCGATATTTTGCCATTTGGGCTAGTATTGATAGAACTGAAAAATTTCTTTTAAAGAAATGTTACCATACTCGTTTGGACGATATTTCTGTTGAGCAACGCTATTTTTGGGCGAAACAAGCAAGTCCAAGTATATTTTTATGCTCTGATTTTAAATTTAATGTTATTTGTAAAGATGTTTACCGCTTTGATGCCCTGTAAAATACTGAACTACTGCAACCCCGAAGTTCTACCAGTCTCCAAGTAACGACTCCACTGCTAACATTAAACCGCTATAAATAGGTCATTACGCTATTATAGTAGTGCGTACATATTTTTAACGTACCATAATAGCAGTTTTCCTCTTCTTTCTTGTTTCAGGCTCTTCCATAATTAGAAACTATCACAACAGCACAAAGCAAAAAAACAATAAACGGCAGTGCTTAAATTAAACTGCAAGTAAGAACTGGGCTGATTTACAAAACAACAACTGAGCTCAAGTAACGCCAACAATGTATAGTAGCTGAGCTTGGCTTCGGCGATAAATCTATTGACAGCCTTGTTGAGTACCGATAGTGCATATCCTGTTTAAGTCGTATGACTGAAAATCAAAATGTCTTTCAGTTTCACTACATGCAAACTAGGCCATATGTAATTTCATTAAGGTGATAGGGGGGGGGGGGGGGTCCGTACCCCCCCCCCCCTCCCCCCGTGGCTGAATCCATAATTCCGGTAATGGCTTCAACTTCCAAGATGTTAATACACAAGCGCACCGCGCTAATCTAGTACAGACCCTGCTCCAAGAGAAAGGAATCAACTGAATGAAATGACCTCCGCTAGCTACTGATCTGAACCTAACTGAACATTTATGATACCAGTAGAAACTTCCCCTTGAAAGTTGTCTATCAGATTTTCTACATCCAGTAGTGCAGACACTCTGCAAAGGTATATTCTCTACCGAGGAACCAGTTTGGAAAGCATGACTATCTCTAATACGCTCTAATAATATATGTAAGGGGAGTGAGCAGCGTCAGATCTTGAGTGATGACTGTGAAGAACACAGAGAAACTCGTGTTAGGCAGCGTTATCAGCACCTGGAACAATTTGAAAAGGGCCTCACTGTTGGTCTCCATTTGGGACAGACAGCTCGTCGAATCGCGTAATATCAAGATTTGTGGGACATTCGGATGTGACAGTGGCTCGATGCTGGTTTGCATTGCAACGTGAAGGCAGGCATACTCGTCGTCAAAGTTCTGACTGGCCACATGTGACCACCACAAAGGAGAATTGCTCTATTGTGCACCAAGTACATTATAAGCCCTTCACATCTGCACCTGTCATCCAAGAACAAGTAATAGATTTCCTGCTGCGCTCTGTGTCGTCCCACACCGTTGGTCTGACACTAGCAGAAAACAGGCCAGAGAATTGTTGGCTCAAATAGCTCTGAGCACTATGGGACTTAACTACTGAGGTCATCAGTCCCCGAGAACGTAGAACTACTTAAACCTAACTAACCTACGGACATCACACACATCCATGCCCGAGGCAGGATTCGAACCTACGACCGTAGGGGTCGCGCGGTTCCAAACTGAAGCGCCTAGAACCGCTCGGCCACTTCGGCCGGCAGAGAATTATTGCTCCATGCGTATGCTGCCACTGATATCTCAACACAGACAGCTACATATGGAGTGGAACCGTGAGTGGAAGCATGGACTGCTGATGAACGGTGTCATATTGAGCTCAGCCACGAATCGAGAATCTGCACTAAGCCCTGCTCTGGTGAATGTTCCCATTGTTCAGAGTGATTCGCAGTTCCTGCAATACGCCATCACCGACGAATATGGCAATGACATGGGGAGAAGCCACATTCTTCCAACGTTTTGGAGAAGCGCGGCAGCACTACTTCTGGCAAGACGTCGGGAATGACTCCAGGTCACAGACGGTAGCGATCGAGGGAACTCTGTGATGGTACAATTATACAACCATATGTCACGGATCTATTGCATCGTCATTGTTGTCTCTCATGCGATAGTATCTTGGTGCCATTTTTCAACAGGACAATACTTATCCACATACGATACATGTTTCTATGAACTGTCAGCGTGATTTTAGTGACTAATTTAAAACTTCTTCAGTTACATTCATTTGAATTTAATGTATTAGAATTTACATAACTGTTTGAATATCAAAGAGTTATGACTATACTAACCTGGCTGTAAGCCATTTTTGCAAAGAAAAAAAGTCCAAATGTGTGTGAAATCTTATGGGACTTAATTACTAAGGTCATCAGTCCCTAAGCTTACATACTACTTAACCTAAATTATCCTGAGGACAAACACACACAGCCATGCCCAAGGGAGTACTCGAACCTCCGCTGGGATCAGCCGCACAGTCCATGACTGCAGCGCCTCAGACCACTTGGCTAATCCCGCACGGCTTGCAAAGAAAAATTGAATTATTACTTCCATATTCGTAAATTAAGAAACATTTACTTTTTTGCTAATAATGAAGAAATACTCTTTCATACATTTTAACAGTAGCTAATTTTTACATTCGAATGTTTTAAAAAATATGTTTGTTTTTGAATTTACTGAGGGTTGTATCGTGTAAATGTTGATAGCTAAAAATTATAATTGTTTATGGCTAAATAAAATAAATAACTAGAATTTTACTGTCGTTCAACTATTACAGCAATAGATAATGTCAAATGGTTCAAATGGCTCTGGGCACTATGGGACTCAACTGCTGCGGTCATTAGTCCTCTAGAACTACTTAAACCTAACTAACCTAAGGACATCACACACATCCATGCCCGAGGCAGGATTCGAACCTGCGACCGTAGCAGTCGCACGGTTCCGGACTGCGCGCCTAGAACCGCGAGACCACCGCGGCCGGCAGATAATGTCAAGCTACAAATGTACACACATCAATAAAAGTTTTGTTCGCCCCAGTTCCCAGAACTCCTGAAGATAGACGTTGACTGTGGATATTGTATCTCAGACACAGTCGCCTTGACTGTTCAGAGATGTCACTAAACCCACCCAAAGATGTAAACAGCCATGTGTGAGTAGCGCCTATTAGACGGAGAGGGTCCGACAGCCGATCTGTTCCAGTAATTCTACCAGGAAGGAGGTACACGGCTCGTGTTGTCTGCAGTTCAACCATGCCTAGACGGTCAATACCGCGGTTCAACCGCATCCGCATTGTTACTTTCTGTCTGGAAGGGCCCTCCACAAGGGAAGTGTACAGGTGTCTCGGAGTGAATCAAAGTGATGTTGTTCAGTCATGGAGGAGATACAGAGAGACAGGAACTGTTGATGACATGCCTCGCTCAGGCCGCCCGAGAGCTATTACTGCAGTGGATGACCGCTACTTACGGATTATGGCTCGGAGGAGCCTTGACAACAACGCCGCCATGTTGAGTAAAGCTTTTCGTGGAGCCATAGAACGTCGTGTTACAATTCAAACGGTATTCAATCGGCTGCATGGTGCGCAACTTCACTCCCGACGTGATGGCAAGGTCCATGTTTGCAACCATGACATCAGGCAGTGTGGTACAGATGGGCCCAACAACATGCCGAATGGACTGCTCAGGATTGGCATCACGTTCTCTTCACTGATGAGTGCTGCATATGCCTTCAACCAGATAATCGTCGGAGAAGTGTTTGGAGGCATCCCGGACAGGCTGAACATCTTACACACACTGTCCAGCGAGTGCAGCACGGTGGAGGTTCCCTGCTGTTTTGGGGTGGTATTATATAGGGCCGACGTACGCCGCTGGTGGTCATGCAAGGCGCCATAATGGCTGTAGATACGTGAATACCATCCTCTGACTGACTGTGCTACCATATCGGCAGCATATTGGCGAGGCATTGTGCACATCTTGTGAATGACTTCCTTCAGTACAACGACATTGATGGCCTAGAGTGGCCATCATGTTCTCCAGACATCAACCCTATCGAACATGCCTGAGATAAATCGAAATGCACTGTTAATGGACCACTCTGAAGGTTCTACGCCAAGTGGGACAATCTGGACAAACAGTGCCATGATGAACTTGTGGATAGTATGCCACGACGAATACAGCCATGCATCAATACAATAGGACATGCTACTGGGTATTAGAGGTACCAGTGTGTACAGCAATGTGGACCACCACCACTGAAGGTCTCGCTGTATGGTGGTACAACATGCAATGCGTGGTTTTGATGAGCAATAAAAAGGGCAGAAATGATGTTTATGTTCAAATGTGTGTGAAATCTTATGGGACTTAAATGCTAAGATCATCAGTCCCTAAGCTTACACACTACTTAACTTAAATTATCCTAAGGACAAAGACACACACCCATGCCCAATGATGTTTATGTTGATCTCTATTCCAATTTTCTGTACAGGTTCAGGAACTCTTGGAACCGAGGTGATGCAAAACTTCTTTTGATGTGTATATATAAATATACAGATTAGTTTATAAAAACTAGAACGACAATAAATTAAATACATTTCCAATAAAGTACAATATTTAGGTTAAAACAATATGAAAAAAGCAAGTTGTACTGACAATGTTAAAGAAATTATGGTACACTCTCCAAAGAATTACCACTATGCTGTCATATTTTTTTCATAAAATTCATTAACTGAGTAGAAAGTATTAATGGATAACCAACTGTACAATTTGTGCTTAAATAAGTCAAACGTAGCTTCTGCACTTTCTAAGAGGCAGTTTGTTGAAAATTCTCGTGCCCACCATTTCGTAGTTGTTCTGTGATTTAGATAGTCTATAGTAAGTATGTCAATATGCCTATTATTTCTAGTGCCATGACAGTGTTAATCCTCTCTAAGCTGGTATTCTGATGCATTATTCTTTGTGTACTAGAGAACAGAGTAAGTGTACAAGTTTTTACAATTAATATCTTCAGGTCAATAAAAAAAATATCTGCAGTGGGCAAACTTTTCTGAGTTTGTAGTATTATATTAATTTCCTTTTGAAGTACCAAAATAACCTGAACATGTATGCTATTGCCCAAAAATAAAAGCTCATACGATATAAAGCTGTGAAAAAAGAAAATTGCTTGATCTTACACAAGACAAAAGTACATGATTTTTTAACCTTTTAAGAAGATACCACTCTAGACAACCTTGCACTAACATACTTAATGTGTGAATTCCAAGACAACTTACTATCAATGACAATACCTAAAAACTTACACTACCTAAACATCTTCCACAAGCAAATCTCTTAAACTAAATACAATTTTTTGAGTTCTGCTCTCATTTTGTAAGAATCCATTAGCTCTAAACCAGACTGATATTTGTGACAGAGTGTCTTTACTTATGGTTTGAAGTGGTATCATCAGTTTAGAGAATGGACAGAGCATTTATATAAAATGGGAAATCATTTATCGTTTGAATAAATAACAATGGACCCAAAAGTGAACCTTGAGGCACACCATACATAATTTCAGTTATCTGCAATAGCGTATCCACAGTGAAGACCAAATAAAATAAATTTCACACTGTAAATGTGTCAACACAACTTGATTCTTCTTTTGCTCTAAATATGAAGAGCACATTATCAAGTAATACAATGACTCACATCCTTGCAAGAAGTTATTTCTCAGCCCTATTGATGGTATATTAAATGACCAAGCAGCTAAAGGGGAAATGTGAAGAGAAATATTGTTCATGTACCTCAACATGTTCCGGCAATGTGAGACTTTGTCAGTAGTAAAAAATTTTTTCAGTTACATTGTGGTGGAATATTATAAGTCACAGTAACTAAATTTCCACAGCAAAGAATGACATTATTACTGGTCCATTCCAGCATCCTCAGCCCATCAAAAGTGTACACTGGCTGATAAAAAAGTGAAATCGGGTCAAATTTATAAAAAAAAAACTTGGTAGTATGAGCCCCTTTTCGGTATGTTGTTGCACGTCCTCAGGCCTAAATTCATACATTGATTTGCTTGGAGAGGGTGTCAAAAAACAATGTATTTTTACCTGAGGCAAGCTGGCCCACAACTATTGTAAATGCAGCTCGATAACCTGAATGCTAGATGGTTCCAAACACGTTCTATCAGGAGCAGATATTGGGATTTTGCTGCCCAAGCAAGTACTTCAACATCAGACAGACAGTTCATACAGACAATGCCACATGTGAACAAGCATTATCCTGTCGAAAAAAAACAGCACCACGATATGTCACATGAGAGGTAACAAGTGAGGTTGCACGGTGTTCGTACTGTACCTTTGTGCCTACACAGTTCCCTCCGTCACTACCAGCCCACACCTGAAGTCATGCCCCAATGGCTCCCAACACTATGACACTACACGTACCACCAATGTGGCTCTTCAGAACATCGGAAGGAATGGGAACTGCCCCTCGGTTACCGCCATACTCCCAGACCGTGCTCATCCGGCATAGAGCAGAATTGTGGTTCGTCGTTGAAAACAATATGACACCATTTTCAGCAGTCCGTGCTTCCCAGTCACAGCACCACTTTGAGCACAACAATTTGTGTTGTGGTGTTAGTGGCAGCTTGTATGTGCAATAGTAATTTCCAGTCTGGCTGTTGCTAGTCTTCAAACCGCGGTGCAGAAAGACACAGAATGTTGCAAGTAGTCCATTATTTGTTCTCAGATGACAGATGTTACGAAATGTTTGCTGCAAAATACAGTGGTCCTCCCTTACGGTGGTCAGATATGGTCAACTGGAACCTTGACGATGAGAATGCCTGCCCTCACATTCCAATGCAGTCCATCTTCGGGCCACTGTCACATCCAAATGCCCCACAGATCTGAATACTGCACAATTCAACTAGCCAGTCAAATGGAGACCCACTACGAGGTCCCTTCCAAATTCGGCCAGATGTCAATAACGTCGTCTTACGCAACTGCACGGCATCTCTGTGTCTTTCACAGTTATTACTCAGCATCTGTGCTGTGCCTGCCCCATATATACCCTACTGGACCTGGTAACAAAACCAAATGTGAAGAACACTAATGCATTCTACCTATCACAGAGAACTGTAACTCTAATAATTTACATACCTGCCAATGACGTATGGGTACTAAGTTACACTGACATCTGACCGTGTCTTCTAGGTGCTTCACTTTCTTTGTCACACAGTGTATATTCAAACTGAATGAATGGTGGTTAACAGTTTTCTCATGACAGAAGCAGCAATACGTTTATGAAGTGAAAGAAAAGCAGACTCTGAGATGCCTCATAAAGTGCCATTTGATACATTTTTTTTATTTGTAGTACGTATTGGAGCTAATGAAAATTCTATGTGGTGTGCATATGGAACACATATGAACATGTCAAAATCGAGGAAATACATAAAAGAACAAATATAATGCAGCAGTACAGCATATTTATCCGTCATCCAGCTGTGATTCAATGCAGTGAATTATTTTAGACAAGTTTGGTCACATTTTACATCCCTCAGCTTCATTAGCAATGATACAAGAGGAAACCTGCAGTCATCTCTACTCTGAAAGAGACAAAAATTGCTCTTTAATATGTGTAAACTATCAGTGTAATTGGGGCATTCCATCTCACCAGGCAACAAAACTGTATCATAGGATACACTTGGTCATTTAAATTGCTACATAACCTTTATTCACAATATTTCCCTGCAGTGTATCAACTGGTCAACTGCAATATTTTCAAACAAACTCCATGAAACAGTAGCAAACACGCAGTTGAGCACATTTCATTGTTTGGATGTTCACTCCACATAAATCACACTTGTTACTGGAAATAAAGTGAATGATGACTCATTAGACAATATTATTCTCTTGTAATCACTACTGACTCATATGAAATGATATCTGCCTAGTATACATTGTGTTACAACATTCTTGGTGGCAATCACAAATGTATAGTTTTGATGTCACTTTTATTATACAGGAAGCTATAATACAGCTCTGTTTGGCCAAATAAAAACAACCTATATCCATGCACTCATAATTCTACAATTGCATGACTAATATAGAGGTCTTTATTGGAATTTAGGGTACAAAATTTCCAACCCACTGTGTAGCTTATTCATTCTGTGGATACAAAACTAAACTACCAGGCTCAACGACCTCTAGTGGAAAAGCCGTCTCCACATATGGTAGCACAATATCAATAGACATACCTGAACAAATGAGAAGAAGAGGAAGAGATTTGTGTTTAACATCCCATTGACAACAAGGTCATTAGAGACAGAGCACGAGATTGGACTAAGGAAGAACGGGGAAGGAAATCGGCCTTGCCCTTTCGAAGGAACCGTCCCGTTATCTACCTGAAGCGATTTAGGGAAATCACAGACAACCTACATCGGGATGGTCGGACGTGTGTTTCATCCACTGTTCTCCTAAATGCAAGTCCAGTGTGCTAACCACTGTGCCACCTCGCTCAGGGAAACAAATGAGATAGTCTACTGCACTGTAGCACGAGAGGCAAATTCGGGATAATCCCATTCAAAAAGGTTGTACGCAGTTTCCTAGAAAACACCGGGAGATTAAAAGTATGAGTGATTATAATTAATAAGTTTATTAAACACAATGTGTACACACGGTTTTATTTCAGTTACATTTTGACCAGTCTTTTGCCGATGTGCTTTGTTGTGAAATTCTGCTTTCACACTATGCGAAAGGTGTTTTGGGCATGGCTTGGTGCATAGTTGACAGATACAGTCCTGCCTGGGCTCACAATATGATACATTTTGCCATATCTTCTCACGGAAACTGTGGGCGGCAAAATGTATGTACAGGTCACAAAGCTGGAAGTTTGGTCCTTTCCAGGTACCTGAATTCGTCGCTTCCGTTTCCATGATTTCCTTCGGCACCTCGTTGGCTTTGTTTGGTCTCTTTTCGAGGCAGTTTTGTATGCACGATTATAATTTTCCTAAAGAATTTGAACGCATTGGCTTCAAGATAGTATATTCCTCAATTTATTGTAGAATAGCGTACACTGTGATTTAACGTGCGGGACTGTAGTACTTTAATGTTTGGAAAAAAACGGATAAGGTGTAACATGTCATAAGTGACAAGTTCACTGGGGGAGATGGACCACTAACTGGCATTGTACAATGGACGAGGAAATCTGCTGACTCTCCTTCAAAGAATACAACCCCCAGAACTCACCTTAACCAATTTAGGGGAACCTACATCTGGGTGGCCATAAGGGAACATGATCCATACTACCCCCAGATGTGAGTCCTGTGCCTTAACTGCTGTATCTGCTTGGTTTTGCTGATTGGCATGTAAGCAGATGGCTCATGTTAATTTGCACCATCTTCCATTGACCACATTTGTTTTTCAGGAGAGTAATTGTGGTGTCATTTGCTCATGAAATTAGCAAGACTTGTTGCCATGTCAATGTTTCGATTTCTGTCAACAGAATACATAAGGTAACACTTGGTATTCCCTCAAAACTGTATGGAATTAAATAAACAGCCCTCAAGCAGCATAGAAGTTGTCTGCCAGATGAGAACCATCTCTAAAATATTTTTTGAACACAAATGGTGCAAGTGGAGACTAAAGTCTCACTTTTGAGAGAAAACATTCAGCAGTAAATTAGAATATATTTAGCATTCAGTTGCACACGCACACACTCGAAACAAGACAAATTCAAGCCTGAAAGCTGATCTAGAATGTTCAACTTCTTATATACGTGCCTGTCTACTGTTCATCGCTTCCTGGATCCACCGATTGCCTCTACTCGTACCATTCTTCATATTACACCCACAAAGCTTCTATTATTTAATAAACAAAATATCTATAGAATTTCTCTTTAACTTAAACTGCTGAATACAATTACAACATGCTACGTCAGATTTGTAAATACACATCACTGGCCACAAGTCATGTACAGTCTGATTAATAATGCATAAAAATCAGTTGTGACTTTAAAAGATATACTCCAAGAGATAAACTGAATGGCACTGACCAGGTACACATCCAAAATACTAAAGACTGTTCTTGAATCACGTATTACATTCAGGTTTGCATTATGCCATCAGGTACACATCCAAAATACTAAAGATTTTTCTTGAATCGCATATTACATTCAGGTTTGCATTATGCCAACACACACACACACACACACACACACACACACACTCTCTCTCTCTCTCTCTCTCTCTCTCTCTCTCTCTCTCTCTTTTTCTGAACTAATATGAGTTCCAGCTTCACCAAGAGCATTACACACTAATAAGATCATGTCTTACATTTATTTCCAGAACTATCTAATTTCTAAGAAATGTAAATAGTTATCCAGTATTGTGCAACTTTTCAGTCTGATATTAGAATTTTTGGGACTCAAAGCAATCTACGTAATCCAATGAAACTAACTTTAGCTTCTAATTTTCTAGATCTGTAAAGTTGAAGGAAAGACATGTTGCAACTGCATGCCACATTCCACAGCAGAATTTGTTTCTTCTTGGTGCTGTCACATCATTTAATTCAAATTTGAAAATATTTCTGACCTTATCTCTCGGTTGGTATCTACAGATATTAAAAATGGTACACCTTATAGCACAAAAAATGGTCATGGCTAAAATTTGAATTTCCCATCAAATTACACAGGAGCCAATCACGTGGTAGGTGTACAGATCTGCCCATACAAGAACATTTGTAATTGTGAGCACAGTAGAAGAATTAACACCTTTTGTCTTATTCAGTTAATTTGTTTAACACATTTGTTTAACATAGGTCAGGACGCTGTGCAAGTCAATCCATTACAGAGATGTTATTGTCACGTAACCATTCCACCATAGGATGTGCATTATGAAAAAGTGCTCAATCGTGTTGTATATCACACAAGAGGTAGCAAAAAAGATGTGCAGTTATAACAACACTACATTGTATGTTCTAAATTATTTTAATTGTCCATGGTAGAGCATACATAAGCACAACAACTGACATTTAATGTTTAACAGATAACGGCAGTCAACAACTTTTTACACTCATCACATGAAATACAAATTCATATAATACTATTTGTATGTTTCAACAAGTGAAAAATAACAAAATTGTGATTATACTGTCTGGAATACATTTCCATTCATACACAGGTGCTAATTCCATATAATAAATATTATTTAAATTTTAACATATAGTTAAAAGACCAAGTTTATGATGGCAGATTTGTTTTGCTCAAAACATTTCATGTAACAGTTACTCCTGCATAAAATTCCTGCAGTTTGCCTCACACACACTCCCAGTACAAGTAATGTAAGAAATATGTTTTTCTTACACATATTCTAATGACAAATAGTGGCTTAAAACCTTTACAAATACAATATTGACACATGAGTATACAATAAATGAGGTGCTAAAACCTTAGGTCCTCAACTGTGCCTCCCATATCCCATGATCCAACATTTAACATGTTTCCTCTTCTGACAGGATACTGTGAATACATGATATTTCCAGCATTTTTAATAATAAAGTCCCTTCCAAAATATGTGCATTTCTTTTCTCTCATGAGATTTTTGCCTTAGTTCCTATTCCTACAATGCATCTTGAGAATGGTCATATTTTGATATTTCATAACATACACCTCTATTTTATAGCAAACAGTTTCACAGGTTTTATGCCATCATGGCCAGAGACATAATTTATATTGTGGATTTATGTTATCTTGTTCATGGGTTATTTCATTAATATCAGCTAGGCTGCTTGACAGCTATAATATGTTATTAATGGACATTAAAGCTGTTCTAGATTTGCCTGCAATGAGTCACAGTGAGTGTTTATTGTTAATAATTCTATCACAGAACATAAAGTTGACACCTGACAGGTTAGCTCTGTTCCGTACATGGTTTTGTCCTACATATTCATTCACTAGTCAATACATACAAATTTTTAAATGCGTCTCTTGTTGTGGAATGCTCTTATCACTTAACACTGAACATCACATTATTAGTAACCAACCCATATGCCACTCATTCCTTTATGTTGCTTCCCCCAGTAACCATCTGTATTTTTTACTTTGCTGCTGACAGAGCATGTAGACACTAATTTGCAATAAATTATATATGTAATAAATTATATTTGTAACAATGAGATTTATTTTGTTGTATTGTAAGGAGATAAGCACACTCCCACACAGGACACCCCCCCTTCCCACACACACACACACACACACACACACACACACACACACACACACACACACACACAGAGAGAGAGAGAGAGAGAGAGAGAGAGAGAGAGAGAGAGAGAGACAGAGAGAGAGTGTTTGAATTAGAGAGAGAGAGAGAGAGAGAGAGAGAGAGAGAGAGAGAGAGAGAGAGAGAGAGAGAGAGAGAGAGAGAGGGGGGGGGGGAGATATGCATATGATGGAATCTGTTCAGAAGTATGATCATTAGGAAAAATCTTCATTTTATTAACAGTATTCTGACATCCATGTGCTGAGGTCACATTTAATAGAATAGCAGGTACCTTTGAAAGCTGTAAAGTTATTTCTTTCAAGGTTCTTTGTTAGATAGAAAACTTTGCTCTGCTGCAGTGAGGTCACTAATGTCACTAGCACTATTCTGTAGTTTTCATGTGGCTTTTGAAAGCTAATTCCTAATGACATGTCCACGATGTCCTAACAGGATTAACGTTTATGATTCATATGAGCAGCAGCAACAGTATTCTTTAAAGTGTAACAAATTTACAAAGCCACCAACTACTGTGCACCATACCCAGCTCTATTACCTTCCAGTATGTAATAGTTGTAAGTGATTCGATGGTTGGTTATATGTAGAAATTTGATGCACAGCTATAATTTCACTTGCAGCCATTTCTAGCACCTATTTGGAACTATTTATATTTGGTTTATTCTCTTGCAGTCATTTGTATGTACATTGAAACATTTGTTCTTTGTCACAATGTAATACATTTAAATATATTGTATTTTGTCCTTTATTTCCATTTTTTCCTTAACTTTATCACCAATGCCTGTAGTACTGTTACTGATTGCAGCTGCTGCTGCTGTTACTGATGAATTTCATTATTTAGTGGTTATTATTATTCACTATAGTCTTAAGACAAAGTGAATAGCGGTCCTCTAACTACTTTAGTCTGTGAATTTTGGGGTAGAGCCAACTTCACCATTAAGGCAAGCTGAAGTATCAGTGATGTTTAAAGAAAACTGTAGCAAATGAAGTTACAAAAGTTGACTGAATGGGCATTTATTTGGTTTCCATGAACTGCCATCCACACGACTGAAAAAATATATTGCATGTCACTAATACTCATCACGTACTCAATAACAGTGGCCCACTGCCAGTAACCAAGTAGTACCAATTATTTAAGTCTAATTATATTGTTCTTAAATCTTCAACCACAGGTCTGCCGCTCTAACATAGCAGCTTTCTGTCACAATAAAGCTGCTGATGTGAAATTAATTGTTCATTTCTGTGGATAGCTATTAAAGCACTTCTGACAGGATCCTGCATAGCAGTATAGCTCCTTCATCAGAATTCAAGTTTTTGATAGTTAAATAGCAAAGCAATTATTTTATGTCTAGTATAACACTAAATTACTTCTGTAGTTGTGATTCAAGGTATTGTGCACAATAACACCAGATCTCACATCGCTTACTTTTTCAGAGCCCTATCTACCACCTATTACAAAGCAGCATTTTCTTACTGGACTAATGTCTTCTGCGAACTTATCTTGAAAAAGAGAAACAGGGAGAAAAAAACTAAAATAATTGCCACACAGAAAATATATAAAATGAAGAGTTCTTTGTGTACAGTTTTAAATATAAAGCAAACAGTGGATGAAATGGAAATGAGGCTCCATTAAAATCTCAGCAAAAGATAGAAAGATGTGCAGGAAACAAGTAATGTAGCAGATCAAATGCTCAATGTTTTATCCAGATGTCGGAAAGCTGTATGAAACACCGAAGTTTTGCCATGTTACTTTCCACCTATACTACAACTCAGACAGTACACCTTCACATTGTCAACACACACAATAAGAAGTTTGCTTAAGTCTGATTTAAATTAAGTCTCCCCTCTACAACATTCTTCAGTAAAAGTATATATACTTTACACTTTTCATATTTAGTTTTACTGAATGTGGTAATTATCAGTCCTGAGTATATATATAACCCATAGAATGAACTGGGATAAAAAATGACATATCAGGCAAGCACTGAGCAGTTGGTACATACATAAAAAAGGAGACCATCAACATTGTAGCTCAGTCTACAGCTTTTGTGTGTGTGTGTGTGTGTGTGTGTGTGTGTGTGTGTGTGTGTGTGTGTGTGTAGCACTTGCAAGCCTAAGTTGATGTTACTACAGCAGTGGTGAAGTAGTGTGACATGACAACACTGAGCTCCCAATTGTCCCAAAGACAAATCTGTCAACAGGTCAAAGACTGACTGTTATGGTATGTTACTGCTCCCCTATTCCTTCTTTTAGATACCACATTCTTAGCAAAAAAAGCTATTGAGTATGCAGAAGTCTTGAAAAACCACACTGACTGGCTGAAAAGGCTACCCTAGTAGATGTTTGTCATGCCTGCTGATTCAATAACATGGAAACATAACATATAAAGTAATTTCAGGCAGTTTTACCTTCTTTCTGACACTGGAAAATAACATGTAACACAAGATAACATAATCAGATTCCTTATGAATGCCTATCTATTACATATTATGAGAACACACAAATTTTCTCAGATCATTATCTACACAATATCTTCATGGCAAAAGATTCAGAAGAATACTAGGAAATGAATATTCCCATCATACTTGAGGAGTTTGTTATGGCTTATGAAGAAAGTTTTATTAAAAACTTTTTGCTGGTTCTCTCTTCTGTCATTATCTATTTAAGACATAATGAAAATGAATGTTCCAAAACTCAAGTGTGTTTTCCTTCTTTATGACACTGTCTTTCTATTTGCTCATCTTAAATAACTCATTTAGGAAACTCACATATATCTTAATTACTTTGCTAAAATTACAGTGTAACGGACTTCTTATTTATCATCATCTTTGTAAATTATGGGTAATTTCATTTAATAATATTATATAATGTATCCCATTGATATTTAGTTTCTTACAGTTGATATACGTCAGCTTGACGACAAATCTTTTGTACGGATCACTATATTGATACAAGCAAAAAATTTCAGAACCACTTAATTCCTTAAGAATGTAAAAAGAGTACTCATATGATCAACTACTTGATCACTGTTAAAACATGCAGATTTATTAACAAAACAACACGCTGCTTTTGCTGGTACACCACACTTTTTCAATGTAACTACAGCAGTGGAGTGAAAGTCATTATGCACTAAAAACAATTAAGCTTTTTGACAAATTCTTGATAGATAAATAAAAAGGTTTATATGTAGTATCATGATATGAAGAACTAAGCTGGATGTAAGTTCACATGAAAACATAAATATGAAGATTAAAAAAGACAGGTACTTGAGCCACCTAAACTCAATCCACTAATCTCACAATCTGAAATACTTAAAAAGTCTTCCAAAGAACTTGTACATAAAATTCATGGCAATGGAACTGTATTCCGGACACCAAGTGTCTTCCATAAGCATATTTAAAACACAGAATCTTTTCAAGTCATATTAAAAGAAATACTTATTTCAGTTCACGTAAGTTTCACATTATTTCTAAACAGAACACTATTCCTTCATCAAAGAAATTATAAAATAAGTCACTCGAAAAACAAGGGACAGTGAAATATTTATGAATCATTACTCTGGGAAAAAACCAAAAAATTCAAGATTGTATGAAATATTTCTTAAATAACTATATGATTTGATACTTTCATTGCTTGTTCTGGAATATATATCTTGAGTTCAATTTCCCTCTGCCTTTAACACAAAACAGAGAACAAGCACCATGTATTAAACATCCATCAGTTTCATTTTCTGACAGTGTGAACAGAAGCATTTACTCTTTCTTCTGTGAGAACAATGAAAATACCCATCTAATATCATATCAGTTTGAAAGAATTGATAAATACTCATGTAATTTTATCGTGAAAGAATAAATGTCAGGTATTTCTTGTTCACAAAATACAACTCGGTACACAATTTTTATCCTTAGCCTAATTCACATGTGATGTTTTAGTGAATGACTGCATCATTAACAGTATGAAACTGCAGATAATTAAAACAATAAAGCATAATCAGACCCATATGTTGGGGAAACTGGATCTAAAAACAAGCAACCCAAAAATTTTCCCAATTAATACTCATTAAACAAGGGGCTAACAAGAGCTTAGGAGGGGGGAAAAACCCTTGCATGCCCCCCCCCTCATACACATACTGCTTTGCTCTCGAGGACTCCTGGTGAATATGTTCCACATACTGACTGCAACTAAATCTATAAACATATTTTGGCAAAATACCATAACAGCCAATTATCAACAAGAATATACAAAGCAGTGCAATATAAAAGCCAAACTAAATAAAATATTTCTCCAGCAACCTTCTTTCATCCCTACAAATAATATAAAACATAATTGACACGATGCAAGTTCACAGGATCCGGGTGTCATCTTTCTCCACTTTGAAGATGATTTGGTGCATCTGCAAAGGTAAATTTCAGTCGGTATGCTTCTGCCACTAGCATTCCTATTTCAGCATGGGTCCAATTCTGTGTAGGCAAATTCTGCAGCATCAGCATAAGGCCCTAGAATGGAGATAAATATGGCAATAAACAATGACCATATAGGATTAAAAATATCATATTTTATGTTCAGAGACATTGAATGATTGCATCTACAAATGAAAAATAACTAGTCTACAACAATTAAAATGCAACAACGAGTAACCGTGACTAAATGACTGATGGCTGGGACACTGATCTTCGTGTGCAGAAATACCCATAAACAAGTGAGAGTATCCATCCTCCCCCTCCCCCTTTCCACGCACACCACACACTATAGCTAAATGCATGTTTATGATTGGGGAGCACTCTGGCAACATCATTTGAGTGATACCTTTGTCTTGCAGCATGCCATTCACAAAATGAGGACAACCCCTTTAACCTGTAAGAGAAAAGTCATCAATGGCACCAGCAGACAGCACAAGAATATGGCACAGGAACTGAATCCCATCCCTTGGAGCCATCATTAAAGAACTTTTTTGGGTAAATATGGGTATTTATATCTTCCCATGCTTTTTCCTATTTATTCTCAGTTGTCACCATAATACTGCAATATTTAATACACAAAGCAGTGTTTTTTTCCAAATTTATCACGCAATATAAATCCTTTAGTGTCCATTACACATCTGTTGAAGTGTGCACCAAGGCACACGATAAAGCGCAAGGGAAGTCACATGTGGTTAGATTTGCCACAAATGAGCAGATGGAAGGAAAGGAGAAGCTCGACATTTCTTCGAAAATAACTTCTTTTAGATGATGAATACTTATTTTGAAATTAACTGAAGTGAGCGAGGATAATTATTGATTCCTACTGAACATTGTGCAATATAAATTAATGGAGCAGGGCACTGTGGTGAGAAAAGATTGATTGATAGATTTGTTTATTCATCCGTATAACAATACAAATTGTATGGATGTCGCCAATTCTGTCTTATGAACTAAAACTACGTGGGTTCAAACAATGTTTACAATTCAATTCTTACAATTTTTGCAGGTCAATTCTTCCAGCATTTATAATTATGCCATAGACAGTCACTCTCTATAGACTGGCCTATGAACTATGGACCTTGCCGTTGGTGGGGAGGCTTGCGTGCCTCAGCGATACAGATAGCCATACCATAAATGCAACCACAACGGAGGGGTATCTGTTGAGAGGCCAGACAAACGTGTGGTTCCTGAAGAGGGGCAGCAGCCTTTTCAGTAGTTGCAGGGGCAACAGTCTGGATGATTGACTGATCTGGCCTTGTAACAATTACCAAAACGGCCTTGCTGTGCTGGTACTACGAACGGCTCAAAGCAAGGGGAAACTACAGCCGTAATCTTTCCCGAGGGCATGCAGCTTTACTGTATGATTAAATGATGATGGTGTCCTCTTGGGTAAAATATTCCGGAGGTAAAATAGTCCCCCATTTGGATCTCCGGGCTGGGACTACTCAAGAGGACGTCGTTATCAGGAGAAAGAAAACTGGTGTTCTAAGGATCGGAGCGTGGAATGTCAGATCCCTTAATCGGGCAGGTAGGTTAGAAAATTTAAAAAGGGAAATGGATAGGTTAAAGTTACATATAGTGGGAACTAGTGAAATTCGGTGGCAGGAGGAACAAGACTTCTGGTCAGGCGACTACAGGATTATAAACACAAAATCAAACAGGGGTAATGCAGGAGTAGGTTTAATAATGAATAGGAAAATAGGAATGCGGGTAAGCTACTATAAACAGCATAGTGAACATATTATTGTGGCCAAGATAGATACGAAGTCCACGCCTACCACAGTAGTACAAGTTTATATGCCAACTAGCTCTGCAGATGATGAAGAAATTGAAGAAATGTATGATGAAATAAAAGAAATTATTCAGATAGTGAAGGGAGACGAAAATTTAATAGTCATGGGTGACTGGAATTCGTCAGTAGGAAAAGGGAGAGAAGGAAACATAGTAGGTTGAATATGGATTGGGACGAAGAAACGAAAGAGGAAGCTGCCTGATACAATTTTGCACAGAGCGCAACTTAATCATAGCTAACACTTGGTTTAAGAATCATAAAAGAAGACTGTATACATGGAAGAAGCCTGGATACACTGACAGGTTTCAGATAGATTATATAATGATAAGGCAGAGATTTAGGAACCAAGTTTTAAATTGTAAGACATTTCCAGTGGCAGATGTGGACTCTGACCACAATCTATTGGTTATGAACTGTAGATTAAAACTGTAGAAACTGCAAAAAGGTGGGAATTTAAGGAGATGGGACCTGGATAAACTGACTAAACCAGAAGTTGTACAGAGTTTCAGGGAGATCATAATCGAACAATTGTCAAGAATGGGGGAAAGAAATACAGTAGAAGAAGAATGGGTAGCTTTGAGGGATGAAGTAGTGAAGGCAGCAGAGGATCAAGTAGGTAAAAAGACGAGGGCTAGTAGAAATCCTTGGGTAACAGAAGAAATATTGAATTTAATTGATGAAAGGAGAAAATATAAAAATGCAGTAAATGAAGCAGGCAAAAAGGAATACAAATGTCTCAAAAATGAGATTGACAGGAAATGCAAAATGGCTAAGCAGGGATGGCTAGAGGACAAATGTAAGGATGCAGAAGCTTATCTCACTAGGGGTAAGATAGATACTGCCTACAGGAAAATTAAAGAGACCTTTGGAGAGAAGAGAACCACTTGTATGAATATCAAGGGCTCAGATGGAAACCCAGTTCCAAGCAAAGAAGGGAAAGCAGAAAAGTGGAAGGAGTATATAGAGGGTCTATACAAGGGCGATGTACCTGAGGACAATATTATGGAAATGAAAAAAGATGTTGATGAAGATGAAATAGGAGATACGATACTGCGTGAAGAGTTTGACAGAGCACTGAAAGACGTGAGTCGAAACAAAGCTCCGGGAGTAGACAACATGCCATTAGAACTACTGACAGTCTTGGGAGAGCCAGTCCTGACAAAACTCTACCATCTGGTGAGCAAGATGTATGAGACAGGCGAAATACCCTCAGACTTCAAGAAGTATATAATAATTCCAATCCCAAAGAAAGCAGGTGTTGACAGATGTGAAAATTACCAAACTATCAGTTTAATAAGTCACAGCTGCAAAATACTAGCGTGAATTCTTTACAGACGAATGGAAAAACTAGTAGAAGCCGACCTCAGGGAAGATCAGTTTAGATTCCATAGAAATATTGGAACACGTGAGGCAATACTGACCCTACGACTTATCTTAGAAGCTAGATTAAGGAAAGGCAAACTTACGTTTCTAGCATTTGTAGACTTGGAGAAAGCTTTTGACAATGTTGAATGGAACACTCTATTTCAAATTCTGAAGGTGGCAGGGGTAAAATACAGGGAGCAAAAAGCTATTTACAATTTGTACAGAAACCAGATGGCAGTCATAAGAGTCGAGGGGCATGAAAAGGGAGCAGTGGTTGGGAAGGGAGTGAGACAGGGTTGTAGCCTCTCCCCTATGTTATTCAATCTGTATATTGAGCAAGCAGTAAAGGAAACAAAAGAAATATTTGGAGTAGGTATTAAAATCCATGGATAAGAAATAAAAACTTTGAGGTTCGCCGATGACATTGTAATTCTGTCAGAGACAGCAAAGGGCTTGGAAGAGCAGTTGAACGGAATGGATAGTGTCTTGAAAGGAGGATATAAGATGACAGGGTGTCTACGTGGACAAGAAAAAAAATTCCCAGTTTTCCAGGTTAAAAACACAATTTTTCCCGGATGAAACTACGTATAAAGCGGATGAAAATACACCTGTGTTAAGTAACAGTATACTTTCCCTCGGGGCTGTAAAACCTATCAGTCCTTTGAATCGTAAAGGTCTTATACCGGCGGAGGATGTCCCAGAACTTCGGGAAAAACAATGTGTTTGGAAAGTTGTTTGATGCAAGACAATATGCACAGAGAGTATTTTCGTATTGCAAAAGTATACACACAAATTCCGCAAATTACAGCACTGTAGCTTCCGAAACTCTAAAATACAGATTGCGTTGAATTTTTTTCAGCCAGTCATAGATCATGTCACGTGATCTCACTAGCGAATGACGGCAGTTATTCAGAGCACGAGGCCTATGAGAAAGACAGGCACGGCATGTACGTTACGAAGGTAGGCCGAGCTCGCTCAATTCAGGAAAGTGTATTTCTACACCGGTTAACTCTTAAGAAGTGTATGTACGAACAAGAATTGCATCGTCTATTGGCATCCACTGTTATTAGCCCTACAGTGATAGGAAGTCCGTACGCCTACCAATAGGCTCTGCTTTGGCAATTAAAATAGTGCCAAAATGATTATCAGTTGCGTAGAAAAGTCAAGGTGTTCTGGCATGAAGAGACTTGTGACACTGCTCAGTAACACATAATGAACTTTTTTTTAAAGTTTAATTACGCTTCTTGCCAGCGATTGCATAATTTTTTATCTATGAAAGAAAAACATTAAATATGAAAACTTACTTGAAGCTCGGTCTTTTTTTAGCGTTTGTTACACGTTAAGTCATATCAAATACAAATGCGCCGGTAAAATTTTAAATAGTGGCATAAATGACATCTTCTGACCCCCACATTTTTCAAATGGCTGATCCTCAAAGTGTTACGTTTTAAATGGGTGTTATAACGCCCTGTGATTTAAGAAATTCACTGCACATTCTCACACGTAACATAAATCATCTTGTGTGGAAATTTACTTTGAGAGTAACGCATCTCAAGCCACTATTCGTAATAGTTTCTGGTGATCTGTTAGAAATGTAAACAACTGTGACGTCATGCACATCGAATGCACGTTAGTTGTTACGGACGTAATGCATAATCTTCGACCTAAAGCCTTTGACAGTTTTCGGTGTCGGCAAACTGGTCTGTGCATTGTGTAAATTACCCATTTTCTATGCAACTAAATATTTATTTTGGGGTTATTCTCTGCTTTATGTTTCATTGCTGCAGTATTATTCAGCAATAGTGGACTAAAGTTCTTTGTCAGTGTGTCAGATCTTACACATCAAACCTACAAAACTTCAACTTAAATCTAAAACAATGAAAAATCCCAGAATTCTAAAAAATTCCCGGGTTTTTCCTGGCTCTCCCGGGCTGTATACACCCTGGATGAACATCAACAAAAGCAAAACAAGGATAATGGAATGTAGTCGAATTAAGTCGGGTGATGCTGAGGGTATTAGATTAGTAAATGAGACTCTTAAAGTAGTAAAGGAGTTTTGCTATTTGGGGAGAAAAATAAAGAGAATAAAAGCTTTCAAAATGTGGTGCTACAGCAGAATGCTGAAGATTAGATGGGTAGATACATAACTAATGAGGAAGTATTGAATAGAATTGGGGAGAAGAGAAGTTTGTGGCACAATCTGACTAGAAGAAGGGATCGGTTGGTAGGACATGTTCTGAGGCATCAAGGTATCACCCATTTAGTATTGGAGGGCAGTGTGGAGGGTAAAAATCGTAGAGGGAGACCAAGAGATGAATACACTAAGCAGATTCAGAAGGATGTAGGTTGCAGTAGGTACTGGGAGACGAAGAAGCTTGCACAGGATAGAGTAGCATGGAGAGCTGCATCAAACCAGTCTCAGGACTGAAGACCACAACAAACAACATGTGGTATCTGTGTCTACTAAACAGCTATCTACAATTATTCTAAATACTCATTTACCTTGTAACAACTGTTACGTAATAAATACTTAAAAATAATAATATGAAGATATGAAGTTCGTTTACACCTTTTATTTCCTGTGGCGGCCTGTTTTAGTTTTAGGCCATTATATAGCAAACTGTTCTGTGTTTTGGACTTGTTTTTCCTGTTTAGGTATAAGTACTGGCTGGATCTAATTTCACTGTCATGTACTTAGCTGTTTGTAGCATACAGATGAAAATTTTTCCTTGCATACATTACAGTCTGGAAAATGTATTCGCATGAGACAGTCAGAATTTCTAGTTCTTTTTTTTTTTTTTAAATAAATCAGTACAATGTGCCCCACTGCTGCTATTTGTTGTTATCCGTACAGCTCTTTTCTGGATCTTGAAGGCACACTGAATATCCCCATCACTTATTCTCCAAAACGTAATTTCATAACTGAGGATTGAGTGTATGTCTCCACTATATGTCATTTTGAGGCATGAAATATTTCACACTGGTGCAAGTATTCATAGAGCATAGCATGCTGTGGATAGTCTTTTTGTTAAAGCTTTTACATGTTCTGTCCATTTAAACTGACTATCTGCCTTCAACCCTAAAAATTTGGTATCCATCACACATTCTATTATATCATCATTAATTGTTAATTTACCATTATTGTGTCTTTTATTCAACTGGAAGTAGATACAATTAGTTTTCTTTACGTTTAAAGTTACTTTATTTTTCAGTGAACACTTGTGAACATCTTTGAAGGCTGCAATTGCCTTTTCTGTCAACTGTGTTGGATTTTTGGCTGTGATCTCATCAGCAAAACCAATTACTTTTTCCAAGAAGTTATCAGCTACTCTAACATTCCATGCTACTGTTGAATCAAAGACTGTCAAAAACTATACTTCTGGTACATAAATATCATCATTGTCTGCACTATTTCTCTTCAAGGTCTCAATTGCATGTCTCTCTTAGCAGTACCATGAAAGCAGAGATTTTATTTGCTTTTTAATTTGTTCCACTGTTATTTGTGGCCAACACTATTAATGCACAACAGATTTTGTTTAATGATGTGTGATGTTTGTTCCTGTTGTGATAATCCTTACTTACACAGCTTCAGTTCATACCGTCAATTAACATACTCATGGGTTCTTTGCACCAAGTTGCAATATTTTACTTTCATTCTTCTTATGATTACTCATCAGCATGTAGCAGGAAGTGTGAAGTGCATAGCTGCAGATGTCTTCACCACTTGGAAAGCACACTTGTGGTAGGAACTTAGTTGTCAGGATGGATATTAGAATTATTAGTTGTCACAAAACAATATACATTTCTATTCAGTGTGGCTCTGCTGAGTCCCTGCTGGAGAGCAACAGAAAAAAGGTAATGAATGTGCTGGCCAGCATAGATTATACTGCTAGACCAACAGTTTACGCAGTATCCACATGAGAAATGCATGGTGCTACTCACTATTCAAGTGTGATCCTCACCACAGTCACGTTAGTTTGCTGTATAACATAGCAACTACGTTACATAGTATTGTATAAATGACTCCCCCTCTAACTTCCAATTACTTTAAATGAAAGTCTTAAGTAACATTTTGCTAATAATAATAAAGTAAAACGCTTCACCTAAATTGAAATATAAGAATTCAACCACCGAGGAGGTGACATGAATAAACTATTTATGTTTTAATTAAATTCAAGTAAAAGAGAGCACATTAAATAACATCAGCCAGTCATTTACATAGAGGTTATGTACAGAAGACACTTGTCGATCTAGTGGCAAAGCTTCTGTAGTTAATATGGGTGTTGGTTGGATGGGCATGTCATTTGCGTGGGAAATCGGATAGTAACTACATTGCTCTAGGACACTCTTCACATAGGTAGGCCTTATGTGAGCTAAAAGGCACATGAAACAACTATGTTGAAGGACAATGCCCCTTGCTGATCTGCTATGCATTGTAACTCTTCAGTTTATGAACTATTTACTTTACAAACATATGGATGACAGACTGTAATCAGTTTGTTTCCCCTGTAAGCGTGAGTGTACATACATCCATTTGTGAAATTGAGTACGTCTAATACAACTCGCAGGTCAGGAGCATATGTCTTGTGGGAAAGAGTTCCAGCTCCAGTGTTGGCGCACTCGTAGCTACAATTTGCTTTCACACAGCTTTGGAGCTAGATCACATATGTGAACCCTCCAGTAAAAATTTTCATTTCTGTGTTTGTATTGATTGTATTTTTCAAACTACAAATGCTTTCCGGACACTGTTCCAAGTATTAGAAACAGCATCTGAATAGTGGCAGGCCATTATTTTGCTCTAATTACATGAAAGTAATTTGTCAGGTACGGAGCAACTATTAACTGTGTGTGCAAGTACAATTTTTGATTGTGATGATCTTCAGAATGACAGTGGGTCCACATTCTCGAGTCAAAATGTTGCTTCAACATAATGAGCAAGTCATTCCAGCACATGGCTCTGAATTTGTGAGGATTTCTGATGTTTTGTCTTCATTATTCAGTCACACAGATGGCTGAAGGGCCAGGTGTTCAGATGCCAAGATATTCCCAGTCAGAAAATTTATTTTGAATGGCTGTCAACCATCAGTAATGTCTTTTCTTTCAGACATGCAGGTATGCATAGCTTTTTTTCTGTAGTGAGTACCAATTCTGTGCTAAAGATAATGATTAACATGGATCACTGAAGTATCTTTAAAGGAGCACGAGTCAATGAGTTTCCCAAATACAGATGTTTCTCGTGTGCTCTCATCGTGAAACACAACTGTAATTATCAAGCCCTTGCTAATGTGAGATGCATATTCAGAGAGAACCATGTGCCTCTTAATTAAAATTGGTTGTTCATTATAAATTTGATCTTTTTATTTGTGGCTAACTTCCAACTTCCCAAGCCACTTCATTTTATTAAGATTTGTTCAAAATTACTAAATCATGTAATAACAAGGGCAGAAGAGCAGAATTATCCCCGAGTGCAGAATCAACGAGATACTCACAGCGTCCTACAAACTGTAAGATTGTCACTGGCACACAGGCTATCATGACTGATTAATAATGTTGCACCTGTGCGCCCAATGAATTGGACACTATAAAAATAAAGTGTAATCCCTTAAGATTTAGTTTCATTTAAAGGGATGCATCCTTCCAGTTACAATGTTAATAAGATCAAATTCATTAATATTTTCAACCTCCCATCTAGCCTGCTATCTTCCAGCTGCAATATATGTCGCTTACCATTTTGCTTCCTACACTGTTTGCTATGTAACTACTTGCTGTTAGTTTGGTTTTTCACACTGGATCTGTTCGTGCTGTTCTCGTTACCTAACAACAAATTTAGCTTCGCTCAAACTTCAGTGAAGTATAAGATTAAGATTTTGGTGTTTCTCCCACTTTCTTCAAAAATATAAGGTCTGAACTTCATAACATCTCTACTGTATTTTAGGGTGTCATACACAATGAAACGTTCTCGTGTATCTGCAGAAAGATTAAATCCTCAGCCCCAAATCTTAAGTCATTTTCAATTTCTCGCGGCGTAGTGAATATCCCATTAAATTTTAGGCATGCAGCCACACAAATATAATTTCCTCCACTGATATTAGACATCTGGTGTCTTACAGCCTGAAGTAATGCCACACCTTCCGGCAATTCAATATATTTTATTTCACCAGAGCAACACTTGACAATGCCTGACAAGTTATGTACCAACCTTCTTCAAAGAACCGATATACCATTTCTCTAGACTGTCAGTTCATTTGGGATATTTTCCATTGAACATGTCTGGAATAAAGTTTGTCAGCAACTTGTTTGACAAAGTCCTCTGGCAACCACTGTTCATACTGTATGGACTGCATTCAAACAGCACAGAAAAAGATTTTCCAGTAAAATACCCGGGCACTTCCCATTTCCATACAACACTTTATACATGCTTGGGTTCAGCATATTGGGATCCCACACCAAATTGAATTTTCAGAGGTCATGAACTGTTTTCTAACTTGCATTCTCAGAAACCTAATCTGTGGTATAATATTCATTTCAGGCACGTGAATCCTCTGTGGTGTTGCAATTTTCACAATTTAATGAATGAACACTGGTACTACTAACACAAGACACTGCTTGCATGTGCACAACATTCACCCAAAGGGATTGGCAACACCTCAGACACTGAAGCATCAAGGGGTTGCATATACCGACGGCATTGCCTCCCCAGACTATGTCGACCACAACAAGGACAACAGACAGCAGGACAAATGCCACCAGAGGTCCTCCGTGCCAGGGATCTATTTCCTCTGCTGAGTCATATGTGCAGAACTGGATCGGCACAAATTCCTCCTCACCCCTGCTACATAGGGTAGTGCAAGCCAACATGTCGGCAGTTCAGTTCGCTCCACTGAGATGGTGTCTTACTATTGCTTATTAAGCATCTTCCCTTGGGAGGTATAGCACTGCTTCTCTTTCCCCCTCTCCCAACCCTGCACATATTCCAATATAAGTAACATAAGTAAAAGTAATGTGCAAGGAACACAAATGCAATGCTTGGTCAGAACAATTTGAAAAGGTCTGCCACTGTTCAAGGAGATCTTAACATAAGGCAAAGTAAGAAATACAAATATAAAAAGATTCTTTAAGTTTCTGCTTCATAAAAGAACTTCATAAGCAAAGAATCAGTTATGATATGCATCTCTGATAATTTGATCCATACATACTTGAGTTAACAAATTTTCAAAATTTGGAGCTTAGAACTGCGGTCACTGACACAAACAGAAGATATGACAACAATGGAGTATGATGTATTATGGCCACAACATACACCTGAAGACTTTGTCAGCCTGACCGACAGCTATACCACAAAAAAACTGAAGCACCCGGAAGGGGAGGAGAAAACAAAATGAAACTTCCCAAGTCAGAAAGGTATGTGATGTTATTAAAGAGAACACATTTACAAAGAACTTGGCAGTATGATGTTGCACCCCCTCTGGACTGAATGTATGCACTGATGCCATGAGGCAAGCCACAACTCAACTGTTGTAATAAGGTCCTTGGTATACTGGATATGAGCACTGGGACGGAGTTGAGTCCAAGCTGATCCCACACATGGACAGATCTGGAGATCTTGCTAGTCATGAGAGTACTTCAGCATCACACAGGCGGTTCATAGAGCCACATGCCATGTGTGAACGAGCATTGTTCTGCTTAAAATGGCACCACAGTACTGTCACACGAGATATAACACACAAGGACATAAGATGTCCATGTCATACCAATGTTCTGTCCGACAGATGTCATACCCAATGGCTCTTAACACCGTGACACGAGGAGTAATATCACTGTGCCTCTCCAAAGCAATTGAAAGATGGGATCACTTCCCAAGTCACCACCATACTCGCCAACGACGATCATCTGGTGTTGTGCAGAAACGCGATTCATCACTGAACACAACACAACACCACTCGTCAGCAGTCAGTGCTTCTCAGTCATGGCACCACTACAAATGCAGCCATTTGTACTGTGGTGTTAATGGCAGCCTATGTATGAGACAGATCCCAGTTCGGCCGCTGCTAGTCTCCATCCAACACCGTGGGATGACACATAATATTCCAGGCAGTCCTGTATTTGTTTACAGATGCTAGGCACAGGTGTAAGGGATTATGATGTGCTTAGTGAACAGTATAATGATCCTCCCTTATTGTGGTCAGAAATGGTCAACTAGAACCTTGATGACCAGTATGCCAGCCCTCTCATTTCCTTGCAATCCAACATTGGCCTCTTGTTGTTGTTGTTGTTGTTGTTGTTGTTGTGGTCTTCAGTCCTGAGACTGGTTTGATGCAGCTCTCCATGCTACTCTATCCTGTGCAAGACTCTTCATCTCCCAGTACCCACTGCAAGCTACATCCTTCTGAATCTGCGTAGTGTAGTCATCTCTTGGTCTCCCTCTACGATTTTTACCCTCCACGCTGCCCTCCAATACTAAATTGGTGATCCCTTGATGCCTCAGAACATGTCCTACCAACCGATCCCTTCTTCTGGTCAAGTTGTGCCACAAACTTCTCTTCTCACCAATCCTATTTAACACTTTCTCATTAGTTATGTGATCTACCCATCTAATCTTCAGCATTCTTCTGTAGCACCACATTTCGAAAGCTTCTATTCTCTTCTTGCCCAAACTATTTATCGTCCAGGTTTCACTTCCATACATGGCTACACTCCATACAAATACTTTCAGAAACGACTTCCTGACACTTAAATCTATACTCGATGTTAACAAATTTCTCTTCTTCAGAAACGCTTTCCTTGCCATTGCCAGTCTACATCTCTACTTCGACCATCATCAGTTATTTTGCTCCCCAAATAGCAAAACTCCTTTACTACTTTAAGTGTCTCATTTCCTAATCTAATTCCCTCAGCATCATCCGACTTAATTCAACTACATTCCATTATCCTCGTTTTGCTTTTGTTGATGTTCATCTTATATCCTCCTTCCAAGACACTATCCATTGCGTTCAACTGCTCTTCCAAGTCCTTTGCTGTCTCTGACAGAATTACAATGTCATCGGCGAACCTCAAAGTTTTTATTTCTTCTCCATGGATTTTAATACCTACTCCGAACTTTTCTTTTGTTTCCTTCACTGCTTGCTCAATATACAGATTGAATAACATCGGGGAGAGGCTACAACCCTGTCTCACTCCCTTCCCAACCACTGCTTCCCTTTCATGCCCCTCGACTCCTATAACTGCCATCTGGTTTCTGTACAAATTGTAAATAGCCTTCCGCTCCCTGTATTTTACCCCTGCCACCTTTAGAATTTGAAAGAGTATTCCAGTCAACATTGTCAAAAGCTTTCTCCAAGTCTACAAATGCTAGAAACGTAAGTTTGCCTTTGCTTAATCTAGCTTCTAAGATAAGTCGTAGGGTCAGTATTGCCTCACGTGTTCCAATATTTCTATGGAATCTAAACTGATCTTCCCTGAGGTCGGCTTCTACTAGTTTTTCCATTTGTCTGTAAAGAATTCGTGTTAGTATTTTCCAGCTGTAACTTATTAAACCGATAGTTCGGTAATTTTCATATCTGTCAACACCTGCTTTCTTTGGGATTGGAATTATTATATTCTTCTTGAAGTCTGAGGGTATTTCGCCTGTTTCATACATCTTGCTCACCAGATGGTAGAGTTTTGTCAGGACTGGCTCTCCCAAGGCCGTCAGTAGTTCCAATGGAATGTTGTCTACTCTGGGGGCCTTGTTTCAACTCAGGTCTTTCAGTGCTCTGTCAAACTCTTCACGCAGTATCGTATCTCCCATTTCATCTTCATCTACATCCTCTTACATTTCCATAATATTGTCCTCACGTACATCACCCTTGTATAGACACTCTATATACTCCTTCCACCTTTCTGCTTTCCCTTCTTTGCTTAGAACTGGGTTTCCATCTGAGCTCTTGATGTTCATACAAGTGGTTCTCTTATCTCCAAACATCTCTTTAATTTTCCTGTAGGCAGTATCTATCTTACCCCTAGTGAGATAAGCCTCTACATCCTTACATTTGTCCTCTAGCCATCCCTGCTTAGCCATTTTGCACTTCCTGTCGATCTCATTTTTGAGACGTGTGTATTCCTTTTTGCCTGCTTCATTTACTGCATTTTTATATTTTCTCCTTTCATCAACTAAATTCAATATTTCTTCTGTTACCCAAGGATTTCTACTACTAGCCCTCGTCTTTTTACCTACTTGATCCTCTGCTGCCTTAACTACTTCATCCCTCAAAGCTACCCATTCTTCTTCTACTGTATTTCTTTCCCCCATTATCACATTCAAATGTGTCACAAATAGTGATATTGTACAATTCAACCAGAAGGCAAAATGAGACCAAGACACCAACAATGTGGCCCTTTCAAACTCTGTCAGGTAATGATAACGCTGTCTTACAGGCGTTCACAGCATCTACATTTTCTTTACCATGGCCACTCAACATCTGATGATGTTCATGCCCCTTATGTAGCCTACCAGATCTGGTAATAACACTACACTAGAACAAAACTAATGCACTCTGATGGCTGTTCTACCCATCACAGAGAAATGCAACTGCAATCATCTACATACTGGCTGGTGGTGTGTATGTGTACAAAGTTACGATGATGCCCAACCACATATTTTGGGTGCTTAACTTTTTTCTGTTTAGCAGTGTATTTATTCACTTGAACAAAACTTGTGGGCACAATTCTTTGACACGTTTCAGTCACCTGTCAGCTCTCCCTGGTGAAGTCTGTGCAATTCACACTTGTTACTATATAAATCTTCATTTTTGGAAAACTCAGCAGCTGCATCACTGCTCTTGATCTATGATGAAAAACTGCCTCATTCAAATAGTGTGGAGTTTTTAAAACGATTGCATCTGACATTACATCTGGATAGATTTTCACAATGTATTGGCAGACATGGCCTCAAATAACACTAAGTTCAAAGGAAAACTGTCCACAATAAAAGCAGTTTAAGACATAAATGTGAGCTGCTTCAAATACACCTACTGTATCTATAACTTTTAACAGCATATTTTATTTACTCAAAAGCCTTCGCGCCTTCTATGAATAGGTTTAGAATACAGACATACACAGACACAGCCAGACATTTGTAAAGGCCTTTAGAAATGTCTGCTTGTATCTGTGTGTGTGTGTGTGTGTGTGTGTGTGTGTGTGTGTGTGTGTGTGTGTGTGTGTGTGGGCGCGCGCGCGCGTGCATGTGCGCAAGAGTGTATACCTGTCCTTTTTCCCCCCTAAGGTAAGTTTTTCCGCTCCCGGGATTGGAATGACTCCTTACCCTCTCCCTTAAACCCCACATCCTTTTGTCTTTCCCTCTCCTTCCCTCTTTCCTGATGAAGCAACCGTCGGTTGCGAAACCTTGAATTTTGTGTGTATGTTTGTCTTTGTTTGTGTGTCTATCGACCTGCCAGCGCTTTTGTTTGGTAAGTCACATAATCTTTGTTTTCAGATATATTTTTGTCACGTGGAATATTTCCCTCTATTATATTCATATTATATTATCAGAATGACGAAATTGATCTGTAAGACAGTTCCAAGCAACAAGGCTCAGTCTTGGACCTACTATTGTTCTCCTAGTTTGTCAATGATATATCGCATCATTAAATGACCATAACGAAAAAATTCAAGAAATTAGATCCAATACATTCTTCCCAGGAGCCACACACTAGTGGAACATTATCTCCTTACGAAATTGCAATCACAAGCTTTCTCCTTCAAATGGAAAAACATTTTGTTGACACCGATTTACATAGGGGAGACAATTATCATCAAAAAAATAAGCAAAATCAGTGCTCGCACGGAAAGATATAGTGTTCATTTTTTTCCATGTGCTGTTCGAGAGTGGAACAATAGAGAATTATTGTAAAGATGGTTCAATGAACCCTCTGCATGGCACTTAAGTGTGATCTGCATAGCAGCCATGTAAATGAAGATGGTAGATCTATTCTGCCCACCCGTAAACATCACCATTTCTATGCTGAAGACGTCCACACTAGATCGCGTGTTAATGTGGAGCTGCAGTTTAAGGGTAAAACAATGGGAGAGGTGGGGATGTGGACGGGGGGGAGAGAGAGAGCTAGTTTTTTATATTTCACTTACGCAGACATTGTTATTTATTGTATAATTTCCTTACACAAAATTTTATGTTCAAGGCATCACTATTGAAGCAGAGGAACGAGAAGATGGAAGTAATGTAAACTTGTGAAATGACTCATTCCGTCAAATCTCCAATACTACACTGTAATCTAACATGGCATGCACAGTGAAAACTAAGGAAACCCTTAGCCCCAACCATAAATGACTGTGTGTGTTACTTCTGCAAAGTCCATTTATTTGACCATCTCAGTGCCTCATCCACCCTGTTACTATGGTTGCAGCCAGACAAGTTATGTGACTATCATGTCTACTTCATCAGCTTCTTAGAGTGCAAGATTCCTGGTATTTCACATCAGAAACAAAGTACCTGTCATATCATCATAATCACAACACAAAGCCTCACACTTATCAATTTTACTAGCAGTGGCCATTCATTCATGAAACAAAAACATTTGTGAAGTCCTCCTCTGTCGTTAATTATCCTGCATTCTATGAATAATGTAATGTCCTTTCACAATTAAGAAAAAGCTGAAGCATTTCCTTTTGTCAACCTCATAATTTTTTACCCAAAAATTAAAATATTATGCTAAAGAGTAAAGCAGAAGATCTTATGTTCTCTTATTTTGTTTCTTAATCTTGTCACACCATTTCCTTTTCCCCTCACTTTATAATTTATGTTCTATCATGTTCCTCTTTCTCTCCCTCTTCTCTGCTAGCCATACCTGCCAGAGCTCTCAGGTTAAATCTCTAACTACCGTATTTACTCGAATCTAAGTCACACTCGAATCTAAGCCGCACCTGAAATATGAGACTCGAAATGAAGGAAAAAAAAAAAAAATTCCCGAATCTAAGCCGCACCTGAAATTTGAGACTCGAAATTCAAGGAGAGAGAAAAGTTTCAGGCCGCACCTCCAGATCGAACAAAGTTGGTCCATTGTAATATGAGACACAATTTAGGTCGAATGTATGATGATACACCTACAGTAGTCTGGTGCGAGTCGTAAGCTTAGCAGTTAAACTTTACTAGGTAGCCATTGCTATGCGTCAGGCGCTTCGTCCGTATTTATACGGGTACCCTTCATTTTTCACGTGCTTTGTCTGGTTTGAATCAATTGCTTATTTTGCTTTTGATCTGATAAGTACCGTTTTCTTTGTTATAGGTGTTTACGTCTCTCTAAGCTGAAAATGCATTAGTGTACTGTGTCATGCATCGTTTGTCGCATTCTGATAGTGCGTGTTTACGGCCTGTCGCCGCCCGCGGCATGGCTTGCTTTTGTGCGCGCTACCGCCGCGTACAACAATAATAATAATAATAATAAAAAAGGAATCATCTCATTAGCGAAACAATGGCAAGAGACTGCTATTTGTTGTTACTTACACTGCTGCTTTCTTTGATAATGATCAACAAGAACTAAATAATAGACTGTGTATGATAGAACATGTTCTGAACGAGTTAGGTGAAAATTTTTCTCCATTTGAAAATCTTTTCGGCCGCTTCTTTAGTACATCAAACTCTGCACAGAAATTAGTCATCTTAGATTTTAAAATCTAGTCAGTTGCCGTGCTTCATTTCTGACTGTATCACTATTCAGCATAAGAATAATATGAATATAAATGTGACATGATACGTATATTCTTCAGCGTTTGCTATTGTCTCACTCTAGTTTTGTAGTTTATTAGGCAGACAGGATTTAAATGAGATAGCAGCAAACACGAAAGAATACATGGCAAAATGTTTATATTTGTATTATTCTTATGGTGAAAAGAATACTGTATGTGATTCACATTTCATCAGGTTCCTATTAGCAACCATCTCTTCAAAACGTAGAGTTGGCCATATTGACAAGCATCCCAAACAGGCTTGCCACTCAGATTTTTGTAGTACATTGACATTCTGCTACATTCGAAGATGAACAATACGGAATTTGTATTTACTTCGTTGGATAATGTATGAAAATGCAGTGGTCGAAACTCGGGGCGGAGAAAAAAAGCTCGTCTTCCACCTTTTTTTAAAAATTTATTTATTGACGCAGAGGGTTTTGGCGCCAGTATTTATCTTTGTGCCTACAAAGCATGCCTGTGTAGCGCTACATATATTCGACGGCAGAAATTAGTTGTGGCGGCAGCTACCAACATTTTTGAGAACCTCCGCTTGCTTTGCACTCGATTCTAAGCCCCAGGCAGTTTTTTGGATTACAGAAACCGGAAAAAAAGTGCGGCTTAGATTCGAGTAAATACGGTATTCTTCTCTCTAATCTTATACTTGTCGTTAACTAATATAAAGGTGTTTATTCTACTATAGCTACTAACTACTGTTTCCACTACTTATGTCATATTTATTTCTAAGTGTTACATCTCATATAGAATGTAAGATTTATTTTCTTATAACTTGTGTGTTGTAATGAACATAGGGTAAATATGTTCAATGCTTTGTTAGAAGCAAGACTGGTCCTAATGGTCCTTATCTTCACAGGATAAATATATAATTACCGTTTTTGAAAATATGCATTATTTATGGTAACTGCCAATTTAAATAAGACTGTACACTGTAAACACTGCAGTAGAACTATGTATTTGTTCAAGACATTATTTCCTGTATTGTTGCCTGCTGGCAGTAAGAGATGAAACAGAATAATTGTAAGCCAATAATAGGACATTATGTACAGAAACTGACTTAGCAGATGTATTAGTAATAATAATACCTGGAAATCTCTTTCAAGCAAGAGTTCTCTTCTCCAATGCAAGAGAAATGCAGCACACACATATAACTGGAACGAGGCAAATCCATCAGACTCTGCTAGATATGTGTCCCATAGGCGAATTGTACAGTGTAATGGCAGTTCACGGGTCAACAGATTGTTCATCCACCGGAAAGAAAACTGTAAATAGTCCACTCCATGATTCTGGAGATGCCTATGCAACTGGCCTGAAAAATCAATATTTGTTGGTTTATAGTTATGGAATGTGTGCTGTTTAACGAACACTGCACAGTATTTAAATACGAGCAGAAACCCAAAATAAACTGCTCTGTCTGTACAAACATAAATGCTTAATAGTGGCAACAGTGAAGACTTTTGTGAAAATGATTATCAACACAGACAAAATTTTAAAACTGATGATATAACTTTTTAAAAATTACTTTATCATCAATAAAGCAGAAGCAAAGTTTTCCAACTTCTAGCTTAATACAAAATCATAATAAACAAACAAAACTCCTTCACTCCTTTTTCACACTTTAGAACAGAAAATGCTGTGAAAATGCAATCCTGAAGTGTCCTTCAGCAAGTGTCCTACAGCTTGTCCTAATATTTATCTCAATTCCTAACAGACTCAAATGATCATCTATCCGAAAACTTCTGTCACTCAGTTCTATAAGATAAATACGAGCTATTCTACAGAAATTAGGTTGCATGTAAGTGGTCTAATTCATAGACTCCTGGACTTTGTTTCTGTGAAGACTACTGATAAGTTCTTTCCAGGTATGTATTTTACCAAGTGTTATGGTATTTCCTAAATGCAGACAGTTTTCACTTTTGTTTAAATTATTTTACTACAAAATTAAATTTTCTCAACTTCTGTTGCTGCTGATTAGGCGTGACATATATTCATAAATAATAATTTTGTGTTCAGAATTAATCACAAACAACTTTTACAGCAATCAACAGTAGTTTCATGTTCAGATAGTCAGCCCTATTGTGGCTCTTGATCTGTTTCGGATCATTATCTTACAATAACTTTTTGCATCTGAACAGATGCTGGTCAGCTGGAAAAGATTACTCAATTATATGCTAATTTTAAATTTTATACTAAATACATTACAAATAATTACACAACATTTACATATTTTGCATGATATGGAAGAATGATGGAATATAGCTGAAACAGTTTTGTTTCAATGTACTTTCATCAGTTCCAGGTTTAATGCAATGAAATGATTTTGAAGCAAGGGGAAAGCTTTGTGCTATCCATTATGTCTTGAAGGACATCTTTGTTTTTGTTTGTAGAACCACTGTGCATTTTTATTTCAACTAAGTTCCTCACAAGGAATCGTAAACATCTTTTATTTAAATTAAAAACTGAGTACACTTTCAGCATTTGTACCCAGTCCAGTCGCATCAATGTGACCACCACCTATGTTCGACGTCTACATGCAATAACCAATCACTGACAGCAGGTGGCAGTACTAGAAGTGGAGGGTATATAAAGCATGCCAGGGGGACGAGGGACACAGTGCAGTTGTCATCGTAATTGGGAAATGGAGCGATTTATCTGACATCCAAAAGGGCAAGATCATCGGCTTTCAGGCGAAGTGTGGAAGCACTATCAAAACAGGTAAGTTTGTAAATTGTTCACACGGAGCCACAGTTAAAGTATACCACGCATGGCAAAATCGCCATATCCAAAACTGCTGCCGAGGTAACCACAAGACATAGATGACAGAAGTATAGATGTGTACAGGCGAACAGACATGCAACTGTTGAGCAACTGACTGTCCACATAAACCAATGGGATACCAACAGTGTCTACTCAACAATCTTTCAGAGAACGTTGTTGCATATAGGAATCCACAGCTGGTACCTGGTTCATGCTCGTGCACCCATGCTGACTGCTGCTTATCAGTGACGATGGCTGGAGTTTCCAAGCCAATACTGCAACTATTGTGCCAATGTACATTTCATGTAAGGACCGTGAAGATAAGATTAGAGAGATTATGGCTCGTATGGAGGCATACAGACAGTCATTTCATCCTCACTCTATTCAAGAGTGGAAGAGAAAAGGAAATGACGAGTAGTGGTACAGAGTACCCCCTGCCATGCACCATACAGTGAGCTGCTTGCAGAGTACACATGTAGATGCAGAACTAAATGTACACCGAGTGGTGACAGGGGGCCTTTTCAGGTGAATCAAATTTTACGCTTCATCGGACAGATGACTAATGGCGATTATAGCACGAAACGTCCGAAAAGATACACCCTGTAACAATTGCCGGAAGGGTCAAGGTTGGAGTGTTTTCCCTGGGTGATCTCAATATTCTGGAAGGCGCAATGTGTCAGCAC
Organism: Schistocerca gregaria; assembly: GCF_023897955.1. Taxonomy (NCBI): domain Eukaryota; kingdom Metazoa; phylum Arthropoda; class Insecta; order Orthoptera; family Acrididae; genus Schistocerca; species Schistocerca gregaria. The sequence goes on from NC_064931.1 coordinate 53,888,382, forward strand.
AAGTACACATCTATCCTTGGGGACCATGTACACCCCTACATGCAATTTGTTTTTCCTTGGCACAATGATATCTACCAGCAGGACAATACAATGTATCACACAGCTTGCAGTGTACTTTTGAGGTTCAAAGAGCACAAGGATGAGTTTACCGTACTCCCACAGTCACCAAGCTTCTCGGATTTAAACCTAATCGAGAATCTGTGGGACCACCTTGATTGGGCTGTTCGTAATATGGATCCTCAATCGAGAAATCTACCACAGGTGGTCACGGCACTGGAGTCGGCACAGCTTCTCATCCGAGTCAGTACCTTCCAGAACCTTACTGACTCTTCCTGCACATCTTGCAGTGCTATGTGCTGCAAAAGGTGGTTATTCAGGTCAGGTGGTCACATTACTGTGAGTGGACAGTGTACATTAAGTTACCAATATCACTACAATAACTTCCAAATTATTGCCAGAGTTTGCAGTCACTTTATCACCACAGGAAATCAGGGCATGGGGACAGCCAATTGCCACTACAAAATGAGATCAACGCAGCAACTTTTTGCTGAAGTTCAGATGTACACAATATTTTATGAGCTTTTGCTAGTGTCTTCTTGCATAAATCTCTGAGCAGAAGCTTCATTTAGTTGTGGAAAAAACAGCTAGTCTCTTTTAGTCCACTATTGACTTCAATCATACCAAACTCTGTCTACCAGCATCAAGTTTCATCATATGAAACAAGGAAAGCATTTGAGTCTACTATGATTTTCTATGAAACTTGAATACACCCTCTTGTGACTTAACGGTGAAAAAAATTAGCTTACTTAATTGCAAGTTAATTCAGCACAACTTCTGAAGCAAATGAGTTTGAGAGTTACACTAAACAGTCTAGTCAAATTCTTAACCTTTGATTGTTGGTATGACTTAGTAAAAGTATAATTTTTGGTTCTTCACCACATCACTGTCGTTTCCCCTGGATGATACTTTTAGTGCAAATGAAAGTTTCTTTTGGCATGTCATTGCAGTAATTCCTGTTGGGTTTCCAGCTGCTAGAAAAGTGGCAAGAAAACCCAGGAGAATTGTATTGCATTGACACGCCATCATTTGAATATCAACCCTTTCCACTCCAAATGTGAGTGGTGCGCTACACTGCAAATTTCGGTTTCCGCTCTGATACTGAGCCTCATTCAACATTACTTTTCATAGCTCTTACACGCTGCAGTCGGAAATCAGACTGCACTAGGTATCAATGCTGCATGGTGCTGCTACCTGGGGAAGCCTGCATTATCTCGGTGTCGAACTGCAGCAGTGGTGTTGAGAGAGAGTGAGTTTATAATTATTATGTTTAAAGTTAGTAGGCACAATATGGATAGTTCTTCATGCACAGTCCTTTCAGAGAAACAGATTGCAGTGATTTTAGAGGGATGTCTAAATGAAAGTGAGAGTGAAAATGAGTTTCATGACAATGATTTTGATGGTGAGAGAGATTCATTTCAATACAATTTGAGCAAAATGATGGAAACAGCCCACTCTGAAGAGTTTCAAATAATATCACTCATGGAAAATTTTTGTTTTGTAATGCTTGTGTAAATGCATTTCAATGACGACACATGTTTTGTTTTGCTGTATACCCTAATTGTTGGTCAGTGGCCTCTCATTCTTTCAACAAAGACTTGCATAATTCTCTGTGATGCACTTGCCAACTGGGCAGCAGTGATTTAAATACGAGTACACAGAGATGCCCTGTGTCTGCATTGCAGAGTGGAAAGGGTCAATCACCTCTTGGGAATGCTACCAAGTAAAAATTAGTATTTTCTTTCTTTCTTTTTTTGTAGCTAATGACAGGGTTTCGTTTCTATGTGCTACTGACGTCCTTTTAATTTCTTGAAAAATATGACAGCACAAATAAATGACTTTTTCATTTCGATGATAAATTTTTTTTTAACTTGCTCTTAACTTATCAAATCCTCTGCTACAATATCTTTTTACTTCAGCTCTGTTTCCTGGCTACAATTGTAGCTTCTCATTCATCTCACGGAACTCTAATATCTGCTCCTTGTACTTCTGTTATAGGGATGATTTCCACCACACCGCAATATATTGTACAATCCATGTTTTAAGACCTTCTTTGTGCTGTTGAAGTTCCTTCGTTTATTTATTTATAACTGAAGGTGGATAATAAGAATATAGTCAAATATTCATTTTTGTCAATAGTTAGTAGATAAAAAAATAGCTTTTTTAACTGTTGTTGTTGTTGTTGTTGTTGTTGTTGTTGTGGTCTTCAGTCCCGAGACTGGTTTGATGCAGCTCTCCATGCTACTCTATCCTGTGCAAGGTTCTTCATCTCCCAGTACCTACTGCAACCTACATCCTTCTGAATCTGCTTAGTGTATTCATCTCTTGGTGTCCCTCTACGATTTTTACCCTCCACAATGCCCTCCAATACTAAATTGTTGATCCCTTGATGCCTCAGAACATGTCCTACCAACCGATCCCTTCTTCTGGTCAAGTTGTGCCACAAACTTTTCTTCTCCCCAATCCAATTAAATACTTCCTCATTAGTTATGTGACCTACCCATCTAATCTTCAGCATTCTTCTGTAGCCCCACATTTCGAAAGCTTCTATTCTCTTGTCTAAACTATTTATCTTCTATGTTTCACTTCCATACATGGCTACACTCCATACAAATACTTTCAGAAAAGACTTCCTGACACTTAAATCTATACTCGATGTTAACAAATTTCTCTTCTTCAGAAACGCTTTCCTTGCCATTGCCAGTCTACATCTCTACTTCGACCATCATCAGTTATTTTGCTCCCCAAATAGCAAAACTCCTTTACTACTTTAAGTGTCTCATTTCCTAATCTAATTTCCTCAGCATCATCCGACTTAATTCAACTACATTCCATTATCCTCGGTTTGCTTTTGTTGATGTTCATCTTATATCCTCCTTTAAAGATACTATCCATTCCGTTCAACTGCTCTTCCAAGCCCTTTGCTGTCTCTGACAGAATTACAATGTCATCGGCGAACCTCAAAGTTTTTATTTCTTATCCATGGATTTTAATACCTACTCCAAATATTTCTTTTGTTTCCTTTACTGCTTGCTCAATATACAGACTGAATAACATAGGGGAGAGGCTACAACCCTGTCTCACTCCCTTCCCAACCACTGCTCCCTTTTCATGCCCCTCGACTCTTATGACTGCCATCTGGTTTCTGTACAAATTGTAAATAGCCTTCCGCTCCCTGTATTTTACCCCTGCCACCTTTAGAATTTGAAAGAGTATTCCAATCAACATTGTCAAAAGCTTTCTCTAAGTCTACAAATGCTAGAAACGTATGTTTGCCTTTCCTTAATCTTTCTTCTAAGATAAGTCGTAAGGTCAGTATTGCCTCATGTGTTCCAGTATTTCTACGGAATCCAAACTGATCTTCCCTGAGGTCGGCTTCTACTAGTTTTTCCATTCGTCTGTAGAGAATTCGTGTTAGTATTTTGCAGCTATGGCTTATTAAACTGATAGTTCGGTAATTTTCACATCTGTCAACACCTGCTTTCTTTGGGATTGGAATTATTATATTCTTCTTGAACTGTGAGGGTATTTCGCCTGTTTCATACATCTTGCTCACCAGATGGTAGAGTTTTGTCAGGACTGGCTCTCCCAAGGCCATCAGTAGTTCCAATGGAATGTTGTCTACTCCGGGGGCATTTTTTCGACACAGGTCTTTCAGTGCTCTGTCAAACTCTTCACGCAGTATCGTATCTCCCATTTCATCTTCATCTACATCCTCTTCTATTTCCATAATATTGTCCTCAAGTACATCGCCCTTGCATAGACCCTCTATATACTCCTTACACCTTTCTGCCTTCCCTTCTTTGCTTAGAACTGGGTTTCCATCTGAGCTCTTGGTGTTCATACAAGTGGTTCTCTTCTCTCCAAAGGTCTCTTTAATTTTCCTGTAGGCAGTATCTATCTTACCCCTAGTGAGATAAGCTTCTACATCCTTACATTTGTCCTCTAGCCATCCCTGCTTAGCCATTTTGCACTTCATGTCAATCTCATTTTTGAGACCTTTGTATTCCTTTTTGCCTGCTTCATTTATTGCATTTTTATATTTTCTCCTTTCATCAATTAAATTCAATATTTCTTCTGTTACCCAAGGATTTCTACTAGCCCTCGTCTTTTTACCTACTTGATCCTCTGCTGCCTTCACTACTTCATCCCTCAAAGCTACCCATTCTTCTTCTACTGTATTTCTTTCCCCCATTCTTGACAATTGTTCGATTATGATCACTCTGAAACTCTGTATAACCTCTGGTTCTTTCAGTTTATCCAGGTCCCATCTCCTTAAATTCCCACCTTTTTGCAGTTTCTTCAGTTTTAATCTACAGTTCATAACCAATAGATTGTGCCCCTGGAAATGTCTTACAATTTAAAACCTGGTTCCTAAATCTCTGTCTTACCATTATATAATCTATCTGATACCTTTTAGTATCTCCATGCTTCTCACATGTATACAGCCTTCTTTTATGATTCTTAAACCAAGTGTTAGCTATGATTAAGTTGTGCTCTGTGCAAAATTCTACCAGGCGGCTTACTCTTTCATTTCTTAGCCCCAATCCATATTCACCTACTACATTTCCTTCTCTCGCTTTTCCTACACTCGAATTCCAGTCACCCATGACTATTAAATTTTCATCTCCCTTCACTATCTGAATAGTTTCTTTTATTTCATCATACATTTCTTCAATTTCTTCGTCATCTGCAGAGCTAGTTGGCATATAAACTTGTACTACTGTAGTAGGTGTGGGCTTCGTATCTATCTTGGCCACAGTAATGCGTTCACTATGCTGTTTGTAGTAGCTTACCCGCATTCCTATTTTCCTATTCATTATTAAACCTACTCCTGCATTACCCCTATTTGATTTTGTGTTTATAACCCTGTAGTCAACTGACCAGAGGTCTTGTTCCTCCTGCCACCGAACTTCACAAATTCCCACTATATCTAACTTTAACCTGTCCATTTCCCTTTTTAAATTTTCTAACCTACCTGCTCGATTTAGCTGTAAAAACATTTAATGAGATTGCCAGTGAGAATGTTATTTTCTTGAAAAACAAATTTCTCTCTCTCTCTCTCTCTCTCTCTCTCTCTCTCTCTCTCTCTCTCTCTCTCTCTCTCGAGTTGTACTGGTCATCAGTCTGAAACTTTGCCAACACTGGCCAGCGAGTTCTTGCTCTGGCGAAAAACAGTAAAGTTCCAGAGCAGCCAGAAGGAGAACACTTCGCTTTAAAATTTGGAAGAATAAACACTTTGTTTTAGGACTTTGTAAAGTTGTGACTTCACTGTAGGATTTGTGAGAGTACACTTTAGAGTTACAGCTTTAGGTTAGGACATGAGAGATGACTGGTGAAACGAGCCTTGCTGCCTCTGGAACGATGTCCGTACTCAAGTACTAAATACAAAGAGAGGACAGAAATCATCATCTCCAGCTGCGTTTGCCGGCAGTTACTTTAGTCATGTTCTGCATGTTTTGGTAAGATGGGCTATCGTCACACGTGCAGTCATTGCTATGACACAAAGTTAATTTGCTGTCTTCTGTGATCTTGAAGTCACAAATCCAGCCTGTTGCTCTCAATGCAGATTTTTGGCAGTCTTATGGTGTTTGCTCCAATCTTTCCACGTACTTTCGGCTAATCATTTATACCGTCACTCATCGTGTCCACGAATTATTAACGTAAGTTTTATTCTCTCCACCCACTTGTGCCAAGGTTACACTTCAGTGTTATTACCCCTTGTCTACTTGTCAACGATTCTTTATAAACATCGGTGGGTAATTCTCATGTTTAAAGATAATAAATCAAATTGTTAAAGTGACCACTTGTTTCCAGTCATAGCTAGAAGCTCCATCATATATGTCTATATGAGCGGTGTGGGCCTCTTTTTGTTTCATGCTTAATTTGTCCGTCCCTATTAATATTCATTTAAATAAAACACTTTCTATTGCACAGGAGTATCCTTCTTTTTAATTAATTAGTAAGATCATTTGGGATGGTTCCTCAGTCTGTTGGTCATGAGAATTAGATCATGTGCATCCTAGAGATATGCTCCAACCGTATCCAACACCCTACAACAGGAAAGATTAAAAGAAACCACTTAAGCACGAAACACAATGACACCAAAAGAATTATGATAAATTATCTTTTCAAATAAAATATTATTGTAGGAAATAAAATACCGCCTCTAGATAGTGGAAAGATATGCAACTGACAAACTGAGGTATCTGTAGAACCACAAGCATTGTTTATAAATTCAGTGACTTCTAACATTGATTATATTTCTATACTTACCATCAATTCGTTGAATAAGCTCCTTCAGTTGATTGACTTTATGCTGAATACCAAGTTGTGCAAAAATGTAATTATCCTGGATGCCATCCAGAAATTTTGAAAGGCACCAAAATGAGTCTGCTTCTATTATGTCTCTATGATCTTGTGGCAAACTTTCAACATCATAGTTGTCAATATCACTGTCTACAAAAATTAAACAACAATTACACTTCACGTTGTCAAATAAATTTACAGAAAATCAAAAGCTGTAGCTATAGCTCGACTGAGTGAATTGTGTGCTTAGCTAATAGAGCAGTACAGTGTAAGTTGTTTTTCATGGGAACAAATATAGATGTTCACTTACTCATGGGAAATGAACAATAAAAATAATAAATGGGAACAAAAGTATTACTTTTTACACACTACATTATTTTACTCTCTTTTAAAGGAATCTTTTGTCATTTATATAAACATGACATCCTCCTGTAATGCAATTCAGACTATCAGCTTTATTATAGAGAGATTTTATTTGTACCAGCAGTATAGGATAAAAACTAAACACAAAGCCAAAAAGATTATGTTTTACATGATGTATGTAAATAGGTCTAGAACAATTTAAGCTAACAAAGTGACAATGCTTTAAAAGCAATGCCTAATATTATCAAATTAAATACACTCCTGGAAATGGAAAAAAGAACACATTGACACCGGTGTGTCAGACCCACCATACTTGCTCCGGACACTGCGAGAGGGCTGTACAAGCAATGATCACACGCACGGCACAGCGGACACACCAGGAACCGCAGTGTTGGCCGTCGAATGGCGCTAGCTGCGCAGCATTTGTGCACCGCTGCCGTCAGTGTCAGCCAGTTTGCTGTGGCATATGGAGCTCCATCGCAGTCTTTAACACTGGTATCATGCCGCGACAGCGTGGACGTGAACCGTATGCGCAGTTGACGGACTTTGAGCGAGGGCGTATAGTGGGCATGCGGGAGGCCGGGTGGACGTACCGCCGAATCGCTCAACACGTGGGGCGTGAGGTCTCCACAGTACATCGATGTTGTCGCCAGTGGTCGGCGGAAGGTGCACGTGCCCGTCGACCTGGGACCGGACCGCATCGACGCACGAATGCACGCCAAGACCGTAGGATCCTACGCAGTGCCGTAGGGGACCGCACCGCCACTTCCCAGCAAATTAGGGACACTGTTGCTCCTGGGGTATCGGCGAGGACCATTCGCAACTGTCTCCATGAAGCTGGGCTACGGTCCCACACGCCCCAACATCGTGCAGCCCGCCTCCAGTGGTGTCGCGACAGGCGTGAATGGAGGGACGAATGGAGACGTGTCGTCTTCAGCGATGAGAGTCGCTTCTGCCTTGGTGCCAATGATGGTCGTATGCGTGTTTGGCGCCATGCAGGTGAGTGCCACAATCAGGACTGCATACGACCGAGGCACACAGGGCCAACACCCGGCATCATGGTGTGGGGAGCGATCTCATACACTGGCCGTACACCTCTGGTGATCGTCGAGGGGACACTGAATAGTACACGGTACATCCAAACCGTCATCGAACCCATCGTTCTACCATTCCTAGACCGGCAAGGGAACTTGCTGTTCCAACAGGACAATGCACGTCCGCATGTATCCCGTGCCACCCAACGTGCTCTAGAAGGTGTAAGTCCACTACCCTGGCCAGCAAGATCTCCGGATCTGTCCCCCATTGAGCATGTTTGGGACTGGATGAAGCGTCGTCTCACGCGGTCTGCACGTCCAGCACAAACGCTGGTCCAACTGAGGCGCCAGGTGGAAATGGCATAGCAAGCCGTTCCACAGGACTACATCCAGCATCTCTACGATCGTCTCCATGGGAAAATAGCAGCCTGCATTGCTGCGAAAGGTGGATATACACTGTACTAGTGCCGACATTGTGCATGCTCTGTTGCCTGTGTCTATGTGCCTGTGGTTCTGCCAGTGTGATCATGTGATGTATCTGACCACAGGAATGTGTCAATAAAGTTTCCCCTTCCTGGGACAATGAATTCACGGTGTTCTTATTTCAATTTCCAGGAGTGTACATCCACAGATTCAAAGGAATCGCTAATTAGTTGACAGGCTCTACATTCAACTTAGTTATGCTATTCACTACTGACAACAAGAATTATCTGGTTTCAAAAAACAATGAAGATAGTTTAGTATGATGAGAGATTAAAAGTTAAATACTTTCTCTAAAAATTCTCTACATATCTGCAAAAATTTGGAAGAGACCTCCGATAACTTTTCTCTCCACTGCAAGCAATGATTTGCAAAATAGAAATGATAAGTTCACAAAAAACACGTGTGACTAATAAAATAACAAATAGTTGTGCAGTATTTTGGAAAAATAAGAGAATAATGCAACTTTTATTCTTGCCAAATTAATGTTAATCCCAGGTTTACATAACATACGTGAAGTAGGTGAAACTCAGTACAACAGAAACATATGTACCATGGAAGTAACTTGTCAGGTTTCTGATCGATGGACATTGCACAGTCTACCATCTCTACTATACGCAGTTATGAGGTCAAGCTTAGCAATACACTTTTTTTTTTTTTTTATATAAGTTCTTATAATGCTCTCAAAGCTTTTAGTGTTTTGGACAACATGAACATACTATTCAGAATCATATGTATTTTGGTAGCCCTACATGCAAATTCATGCTTATTAAAAAACTTAACAAAGTGCAAAAAAGTTCTCTCACCTTCTGGTATCACTTCCTGCAGGAAAACTACATAAAATGGTGTGACTAAATCATTTATGCCCTGAACATAACCAGATGCTGGATGTCGAATTGCCCAGATAAACAATATTCTTTCAAACATTTCTTGAACAGTCTTTTGTTGAAACAAGGCAATCAGTGGGCTCATGCGAGGGATGTCTATATGAATCTAGAAAGATGATAAAATGTAGAAATACCACATCAAAAAGAATTGATTTTCATACATACCATTAAAATAATACACATGTATTTATGTTTTTTGTTAGTCTGCTTGGTAAGTCATTATTACACAGTTTCCTTGGAGGCTGTATAATTGAAACAGCACTTTTCATTTTCCAAATACTGTGAATGCTGATTAAATGTATTTAAATTACTTTTTTCTGTTTAACTGTTGTGGCAAATATCAGAACACTATTGTGTATTTGTGAAAGGTGTAACACAACAGATTCATTAACAGGTAGATTGGAAGAATTAACTTAAAAACATCAATTCATTGTAAAAGAAGCCACGATATTCTCATTTAAAAAGTAAAAAAAATCATAAACCCAAAGTTTGGTTTGAACATCACAGTGCTTTAACAGGTCTATTGGAGATTCTACACCTTTGTGTGTTACTGACTTTTGTTGAACCTCACTTAGACATTTATATCAGACCCTACTGACTGGTATGGAACCTGAACCACAGAAAGACTTTCTTTTTACAACATACAAAAATCACGGAAAAACAGAAAAAAAGTAGTCATGTATTTAGCTGTTAAACTCACAAGATATGTATACAGAAGATGAATTTAATTATAAACAGGGCATAAAACTTTTTTGGGCTTGAACGACACACAAAGAAATAACTTTTTACTTTATTTCATATATACATAAACTCAATACGGGGTATACAGGGGTTGTAAAAACTGTATTGTACTTTTAATATGAGAAGGCCACTTTAGGTCTAAAAAGCAGCATAACTTCTCCTGCAGCTCAGTGTATATAAACACTGTACGACAGTACAACATTCTTCGCACCAAAATGGTCCAATTTTCCCCACTTATTCTGGAGACATGGCAACAAGTTCTTACATGTTTTCCCAGAGCAGAAAGAAAACTGTTGTTTCATTTCATGCTCATCAAATTAATTTTGGGCATTACTAGCATTGTGTGTGAAGATATGAGCACAAAATCAACTTAAAACTACATTATAAACATGCGGAACCTAATAGTACCTGCAATGTGGATTGCAGCTGAATGTAAGCAGTCTACATTGTACATTTCCATGGTATCACACATATGTAAATATGTCTTTGCTTCAGGGGGGGGGGGGGGGGGGGGGGACGACGACGAAGAAAACACCCATACTTGTCAAAAGCAGTACAAGTTGCTTGTGGTAGGAAGCACAATTTTTCAGCTCCTTACACCACTGAAGCCTTTTCTTTGTGTTCACTTGGTTTATAAGAGGTTTGGCAACATCAGTTCAATCCACAACACTTGGTGCCATTTTTACTACACTCTTTTCACTATCATTGTATTTTATAGATTCATGTAAAGCTCAGCAACCACTTTCATAACAGTTCTTTCCTTATTAAAGCTCAGAGTTTAATGCATTTTTTTTTCAATTCTGGCTCATTTGAGAAACAGGCGTATTAGCTACTGAGGAACAAACTTCAAAATACAGTCTGCTCTATCCCCTCCCCCAATTTTATTTAGCTTTATATACTGAGATTTCACCAGATATTACTTGTATGAGATACATAGTGCCAAGCAGCATCTCTCTATTTTGCATAAGATTTGTCCAGCTCATCTTCCTAAAAACAGGACACATACAATGCCAGATAAAAAGTTCGTGAACAGTCAAAAGCAAGCACGAAACTAATGTGACTTTTTTGAAATCGGAATGAACTCTGTGTTAGATGAGTTGAAAATAGTTCATTATTTTAATAATCATTGCAGATATATAAATTAAGGACATCATTTATATAACTTTTATCAAAATATTTGTTTCCCATATTGTGAAAAATTTCAACAAGAATCCTGTGATTATATAAGACAACAAATTTTAACTTTTTGCTTTCGACAAAAGGCCAAAATAGTTGCTTTACATGGATTTGAGTTTGTTAAAGTTGAAAATGACAACTAAAAATCAAGATCAGCTCAGGTTCGGAAGTTACTGAAACTTTAATATTCTTTACATATTATAATGCAACATAGTCAATCAAGCCTAGCACTGGGCAACACACATTTACTTCCAAATTATTTGACAGTGGTTTTGGTGTTAATTTGATGCACTCATCACAAATATGTCCATTTTTTCTAGAATGATTCTAGTCTTCTTAGATGCAGGGTGTTGAGGCTCATATTTTTACTGAAATATTGATACATATAATTTTCAAATTTTGTTCAAAAATTTTAATAGTGATGAAAATATCTAAATGGATTTAAACAATTTAAGGGGTGCTGAATCCATATAACACATTATTTTTGTCAGATAGGCCCTAGTTTGTTTTAGATATTTGGTAGGCTATGTCACTGAAACATACGAGCAATGAAAGTTGTAAAGTCTACCCTTTTCACAAATCATGTTGAAAAATAAGTGCTTCAGACTAAGTACACGAAAAGCTACAGTCAGTTTAAGTCAGTTAAAGATACACTATTAACAGCTACCTTGTGTACAACACACACTTTCTCCTTACCTGTCGCTCACGGGGAAGATGTAGAGAAATATGCCAACACTGAAGCATTGAATCTTCCATGGTATCGATATTCCATTACAGAAACATGTTGGTAAAATTTATCGCCATGTTTATCACTAAACACTCTTCAGTCTTCAAGGAAAATGTTGATATGTGAGTAGATGAAGTGCATTTTGAGTGATACATTGCAGTGCAGTCTCTCATCGGCACATAACATGGTCATAGGCACATACAAGGGTGGTTTGAAATGTTGTCGGAATGGAATAGAAAAAAAGTACTTACATCACTGAAACTTTTTTTAAATATTTTTCAATGTAATCTCCTTGTAGATTAATGCACTTGGTCCAACGGTGTCCCAGTGCTTTGATCCCATCTCGAAAAAAAAGTTTCCTCCAGGTGTGCTAAATAGTTGTCAACTCTGGCTATCAGTTCTTCGTTTGAAGTGAATCTTCGTCCACCAGGAAAAATTTTCAGTTTTGGTTAGAGATGGAAATCTGACGGAGATATAACAGGTGAATAAGGCGGGTATGGCGACAATTCGTACCTTAGTTCGTGTAATTTTGCCATGGCGACGGAACATGTGTGAGGGCACACGCCAAGAGTCGTGGCTCCTGTCTTGCAGATAATTTTTTCATTTCTAATTCGTCAGTTAAAATGTGATATACCCTTTCAGATGGCATCTGGCAAGCATGAGCAATTTCACGCACTTTCAATCGACAATCCTCCATCACCATTTTTTGCACTTTCACATTGGTTTCTTGAGTAGAGACACATCTTGACTGATGACTACATGGATCATCATCTAAGCTCTCCCGACCAAATGTAAATTCATTTGTCTACTTCGCAACAGTTGAATATGAAGGAACAGAGTCCCCCAGTGTATTCTGGAAATTGGCATGAATGTTCTTCCACTTTCATACCTTTCTTTACGAAATACTTAATTGCTGCTCGAATCTCGATTCCCCCCCCCCCCCCCCTCATCCCCCCCTTTTCTTCTTTTCTTTCTCTCCAGCTTTGCAAATCACTACAGAGGAACAACAGAGCCACATCACCACCACAGCTCTCTTCCGAGAGCACTGACGTGGCATGTGTTTACAGGCAACAATCCAATGAATATCACGTGAACAACTCATTGTGCTAGTGCTGACCTCTCATGGTGATTCCGAGAACTTTTCAAACCACTCTCTTACATGGTCATTCACAAGTTCAATATAATTTTCAGCCCTCCGATTGACCAGAAACAATGTCATACCTTTCTGAAACTATTGCCACATGTTTAGCACATAAAGACTTTTCGTCGTGGCCAGTCCTGTTTGTAACATAAGTCCTTAGCATGATTGTCCCACTCACAAATGTAGCAACAGTACTTACTGTACCCACCGTGTAGGCCCACAAGCATACCAGTGACTTTTAAATCAGCACATATGAGCCACTGATGCTTATCAGAGTTAGTGTTGTGTAAAATATCTCTCAGCATAATGTAACTTCCCTTTGCTAAGGCTGCATATTCCACTGGAATGGAAGGAAGCATGTTGCCATCATGTAACAGTGTGGCTTTCAAACTAGTTTTTGAACCACTTATGAAAAGTCTTCTGTAGTCTTGTTTGTAAAAGATATTGAATTCTTGAATCAGATCTTCAATATATGTACACTACGTCATTATATTTGTTGTGTCGAAAAATCTTTAGAGTGGTTTTTGACATCGGCAAATAGTATGAATGTGTGCTGAAAAGTAACACCTCTGAATTTTTTATGTGAAAACTCTTAAAGCTTTATAAGTAGAACAAACATTACTAACAACCTACACCTTTTTCTTTGCGTTTGCATATTTGCAGCCCTCTGCTGCTAGAGGGCTCCGAATTATAGCATGTAACATGACGGTGTGTAACATAACTATGTTGGTATACAGGAAATGACGTGCTGTAATAGACTTTTGAACTCGAGGGATTCGTCCACACCCAAGTGCAGTGACATCTGCAGGAGTTCAACACCTCAGGTTCGCTGTCATTGATCATTCTCCATACAGTCTTGATTTGGCCCCATCCGATTTTCATCTGTTTCCAGAACTTAAAGAACATCTTTGAAAACTTCACTTTGATGGTAATGAAGTGGTACAAACAAAGGTGAGGTTACGGCTGTGGCTCCATAAACAGTGACATCTACAGTGAGAATATCAACAAATGGGTGTCTCGTCAGGAGAAATGTGTCCGTTGCCAGGGTGACTGTCGTGAGAAGTAAATATGTAGACATGAAGAATAAAGATGTAGAATGTTAATAACATTTGTTTTATTTAAAAAGTTTTAAGAGTTTTCAGATTATAAATTCATACTTTTCAGCACTCACTTGTACATACTCAAGCTGTATCTTCCACAAAATTCCACTCTCTGAAGCAAGAAGCTAATAGTTTGGCTTTATATTTTGGAAGGTTCAAGTCTCTAACAAGATCATTGAATTCAGCTTATGTGATTTTTTTGCATTTGATGTTGGTTTAAAAGTGGAATTATTAGATGTGGAACAATGACATGTATCTGACTGGTCTTCATTTCTTCACTGTCACTATAAAAGTTTATTGTTGTGGCTGCTGCAGAGTATAGAACTCATAAGACCCACTCCATGAGGCACTAGTCACATTGCAATTGGTATATTAGAATACTGCATTATACTCTTTTTTTCCCCCCTTGTTAAATCCCTTATTGAGTGGAGGCAATGAGCAGTAGTAGCCAGTTGTTACGGGGTTTGTAGGTTTGTGCCTAAGGGCTGGCACTGCAGAATTCATGAAAACTTTTTTCCTTTCATCCTTGCACTTAGACTTGATGAACATGACATATAACAAACATGAGGAGCCCATGTTTTTGATTAGTCTCCTACATGGCACCCAAAGTATAGGAAATAAGCTTCTTTCACTGCTTAAGCTGGCTGTGGTGGCCGAGCAGTAATAGGCGCTTCAGTCCGGAACCGCATGACTGCTACGGTCGCAGGTTCGAATGCTGCCTTGGGCATGGATGTGTGTGACGCCCTTAGGTTAGTTAGGTTTAAGTAGTTCTAAGTTCTAGGGGACTGATGACCTCAGATGTTAAGTCCCATAGTGCTCAGAGGCATCATTCCCTGCTTCTGACAATGTTATCGTCCTTTGTCCAAAAATTGCATCTCCACGTGTGCAACAAAAATTGTTGGGGTTAGTAACACACCTGTGGGGTATAATAGCAATTTTTATTCCACACAGTAACTCAGAAACTCAAGCAAAAGTCACAATACACGCTGGAGCATTCCGGAAGGCAAAGAGTGATACCAAAATCTATAAAGATTTGGTATTTTTCTTCATGTAAAAATTTAATTGTTGAAGAATGTAATCCTTAAATAAGGTTGTTTCTGGCTTAACTGTAACAAACTAGCATTGCCTATTCACTTTCAGTTATACACTAACATCTTTGCAAGCATCTGAACCATCAGAACATGTGTGATCATTGAGTATTGTGGTGATCCACTGTCTTGTCAGAGCTTACAGCTTCTTATGTGGGCAGAGTGTCATTGGTGCCTGAACTGAACCCGCACCGACAGCAGTTGTAAAACTATAGTGTATATCTAATATATATATATATCACTATAACAGTATACAGATTTCATGGGAACGTAGTATACTAAACATAGTATTAGAAGAAAAATTTGTCTTCAGAATTGAAAAAAAATGCATTAAACTCTGAGCTTTAATAAGGAAAGAACTGTTATGAAAGTGGTTGCTGAGCTTTACATGAATCTATAAAATACAATGATAGTGAAAAGAGTGTAGTAAAAATGGCACCAAGTGTTGTGGATTGAACTGATGTTGCCAAACCTCTTATAAACCAAGTGAACACAAAGAAAAGGCTTCAGTGGTGTAAGGAGCTGAAAAATTGTGCTTCCTTGGATGATTTCTTTGATTATTTAAATAAAATTCACCCAAAAATACAGTTTACCATGGAAATAGAAAAGGATAACAGAATATCTTTCTTGGATGTCTTAGTTATGAGACGGTCTGATAGAAGCTTGGAATATAAAGTTTTTCGAAAGGCAACACATACGGACAGATATTTACATAAAAATTCTAATCATCATCCACAACAAAAAAGAGGTGTCATACTTTCTTGTCGATCGAGCGCAACGGATATGTACACCTGAACATTTGGATGCTGAAGTGAAACATCTGAAGCAGGCTTTCGAAAAAAACGGCTACTCAAAAAAAGAGATAAATAGAATTTTGCGTCCAAGGAACAGAAGACCAAAAGATAAGAATGAACCACAACGACAGAAAAATACAGTAGTTCTCCCTTTTATTAAAAAAGTAACAGATCGGATCGGTAAGATTTTACGAAAACATGACATAACACCGGTCTTTAAACCAACAAAGAAAATAAGTCAAGTACTACGATCTGTGAAGGATAAACGCCTTCCTCTGTCGACATGTGGTGTGTATAAAATTCCATGTACCTGTGGGAAAGTTTATATTGGTACTACCAAAAGAAGCGTAAATACGCGACTGAAAGAGCATAAAAGTCTTTGTCAACTTGGAAAAATAGAAAAATCAGCTGTAGCGGAACATGCTCTTCAACCAGGAAACCACCAAGTGAAGTTTTCGGATACTGAAGTTTTATCTACAACGTTAAATTACTATCCACTGCTATACAGAGAAGCTATTGAAATTGATAAACATCACGATAATTTTAATAGGAAAGAGGAGGCTATGATACTCAGCGATATATGGACAGTGGCACTACAAAACTGCTAACAATTTTTATCTTGACAAGGTGGTAATCCATAGTCAACCTTATCTTTGCTATGGATTATCACTGCTCATCACGTGTCACCTCAACCACGCCCCCCTTTCTCACAATATATAAGTCACTCTCAGACACCCGACCAGTCAGTCGGCAAGACTCAGCGGAGCAGCGCCTCTGAGGAAGTCCAGCGCAGTCCTGGACGAAACGTAAGGAGCAGAAAATGTTCTTGGACCACGACCTCACATCCCGGAAAGTATATCAACAGCCATGTCACCCGGTCGTGAAAGCCTTCATTCTACAATCAGAAGACTCTACGGGGAGGATTTCTCAATATCAGTTAGACGTATGTAAATAGTCTTCATGCATGTGCCGTCGGATGACGTTGTGCAAATCCCACAATATTTCCTCGAAGCAACTGTCCAACATCATCAACTGGTTGAACCTCACTGGTGGCTAGGTACGACTGACAAGATCCGCATGTCGACGCCGCTGTATATAGAGCACGCGCGTGAAGATTGCGCAGGCGCGGGAAACACACATGCGCAAAAATTTGCAGATAGATGGCGCCAGACTCAAACGCCCTCTGCCGGGAAATGCAGAGCAGCCGTTCTGCGCATGCCCTGATGCTGTGTTTGTTAACATGCTGCTGAAGTTATGACAGGTCTATTATGGAAAGCTCTTTGCTTTCTCGTCGTGATTTTTACAGCAGCCAATGCACGGTTCCAGGCTGTACTCAATTGAAATCCCGCATTCCTGTTGATAAAGTTATCAGCTGTACGGATATGTATTGTTTCCTTAATGACGCAATCCCAGAAAGAGGATGCTGGGGATAAAACTTCCGTCTTTTCATAAATCATGTGATGTCCTGTGTTCAGACAGTGTTCTGCAATTGCCGACTTCTCCGGTTGGCGTAAGCGTGTATGACGCTGATGTTCATTGCAATGTTCTTGGACTGTGCAACATGCCTGACCTATATATGCCGCCCCACACTGACAAGACATGTTGTACACACCACATTTCCTCTGACCGAGATCATCCTTAACCGAACCTAACAGGTTCCTTAGTTTTGCAGATGGTCGGAGAACACACTTGATGTCATATCTTTTGAGGACTCTTCCGATTCTTGTGGTATGGCAAGAAGGCCAAGGTGGTGGGTGTCTTCGTATCTTCATTCTGCTCCATAGATTGAACTTGCTTGGGCCTGAATGCATTACGTATCTGTCTCTCAGAATAACCGTTTTGACGGAAGACTGTTTCAAATGCATCTCACTCGGCAGGCTTTCAGAGTCAGATACCACACGCACTCTATGAACTAGCGTATGTAAAGCACTACCGCATTGTGCTGGATGATGGCAGCTTGTGGCCTGCAAATATAGATCTGTATGCGTTGGCTTGCAGTATACGCTGCGTCCCAAGGTTCTATCTGCTTTCCTTCGTACCAATACATCAAGAAAAGGTAAAGTGCCATCTTTTTCCACTTCACTATGGAAGTTAATATTCGGATGGAGCGAATTTAAATGTTGAAGAAATGTAGGTAAAGTATCCAGTCCGTGTGGCCACACCACAAATGTATCGTCAACATACCGCAGAAAACATGAGGGTTTGAGAGTGGCTGACTGTAGTGCTTTATCTTCAAAGCCCTCCACAAAATAACTGGCCACCACAGGAGAAGGGGGGCTCCCCATGGCGACACCGTCCACTTGTTTAAAATATTGGTCTTGAAATAAGAAGTATGTTGAAGTACGCACATGTTTAAATAGTGCCACTATGTCCTCCTCAAACTTGTTATTCTGAGAGACAGATACGTAATGCATTCAGGCCCAAGCGAGTTCAATCTATGGAGCAGAATGAAGATATGAAGACACCCACCACCTTGGCCTTCTTGACGTACTTTGGTGCCATGTCGTCAAGAATTGGAAGAGTCCTCAAAAGATATGACATCAAGTGTGTTTTCCAACCATCTGCGAAACTAAGGAACCTGTTAGGTTAGGTTAAGGATGATCTCGTTCTGAGGAAACGTGGTGTGTATAAGATTCTTTGTCAGTGTGGGGTGGCATATATAGGTCAGGCATGTCGCACAGTACAAGAACATTGCGATGAACATCAGCATCATACACGCCTACGCCAACTGGAGAAGCCGGCAGTTGCAGAACACTGAAGATAGGACATCACAAGATTTATGAAAAGACGGAAGTTTTATCCCCAGCATCCTCTTTCTGGGATTGTGTCATTAAGGAAGCAATACATATCCGTACAGCTGATAACCTTATCAACAGGGATGTGGGATTTCAATTGAGTACAACCTGGAACCCTGCATTGGCTGCTGTTAAATCACGACGAGACAGCAAAGAGCTTTCCATAATAGACCAGTCATAACTTTGGCAGCATGTTAGTAAACACAGCGTCAGCACACGCACAGAACGGCTGCTCTGCGTTTCCCAGCAGAGGGTGTTTGAGTCTGGCGCCATCTATATGCAAATTTTTGTGCACACATAGTTCCCGCACCTGCGCAATCTTCACGTGCGTGCTCTATATACAGCAGCGTCGACATGCGGATCTTGTCAGTCGTACCTAGCCACCAGCGAGGTTCAACCACCTGATGTTGTCGGACAGTTGCTCCAAGGAAATATTGTGAGATTTGCACGTCATCCCGCGGCACACCCGTGAAGACAATTTACAACATATCCGCCAGAAAAGCCTGAAGAGTTACATCACATAATTAATGTATAAAAAATGATATGCTGCATTTCAAATTACACACACATATATAATGTAAACCAAGTGCACCCTGTTTGTTGGTGAGTAAGTTAAGGTGACTGTTCAACTGTTTGAAACTAGTGCAACAATAGTAAAGAAAGCTTATTATCTGCCAGATTATTGTCTTGCTGTTTTGTTGGTGACAGCAGTCTCATTTGAAAACCACCAGACACTAATGAATATCCGCCCAAACAATTTTTGCAAATAATACAATAAATGGAATTTCACAAGATGAAATTACAAAACCGAGTATCAAAGTTCCTGTGCCAACAATCTTTCACACTGCATCAAGTTTGGGATGAACTGAGCAACACCAAACCATAACTTGTTCATATTCAAACAATGAGGTCTAACTACCATATCACTGTGGCAATTAAATCTTTTTACTCAACTGTATTGTAACAGTTCCTCTATACTCGATCCTGATATGCTGAATGCCAAAATTTTATTCTTTAACCTACTTTTTCTTTTAGGTACAAAAGATGCATTTCCTGGTGTTGAACTACGAGTGCCACCACAAGCCATTATTGTTTTCTTGTTTCCGTGAAGCATTCAAAAAATGGGTGAAGTCTGAAGAATGATCTTGAAAAAGCTGGTTGCTTTGATTTCAACATCACTGTCTTTAACTAATTCAGCCTTGTCATGAGAAACTTCCTCTCATTTGTTGACACTAACCTAGTTTAATTTATTTACAGTTCCTACAACCACATGTAGATAATCCAATGTCACTTTAATTTTAAAATATTCCAATTAATAATTACTTTTTTTCTAATCCCTTACTTGTGGCTACTTTCTTGTAACATTTCTTACATGTTAGCAACCATATACATCTTTGATACATTCTAGTCGCTGCCCGTAGAAACTGAGGGTGCGTTGCGATTTGCCTAACAGACAGCGCTCGATGAATCTCCAAGTGCTGTATTCCTGATTGTTTACTTCACTATGCATTATTGCCGAGCAGTGATGTCCTGAAGTCAGTTGTTTGCTCTTTTAGTACTATTACAAAATGCTACATGACTTGAAAAACATATTAAAGGCATAACCAGTTCCTGCACATTCACTGTTGCGGTGTGGTTCCTTAGTTGTCTTGATTGCAAAAGTTTGTTGTACAATGGAGACAGTTTGACTCAGGGAGAAATTCAGAGGCTGCTCGAAGAATCTTGTTCTGAAATTGATGATGATGATTTTAAAATCTATAACAGTATTTCTGAAACATATAGCAATCTGCCCGAATCCTCCCTCTCGTAAGCAGAAGCCACACAAAGAAGTCGGTAAACTTTACAATGTCTGGGGGAATGCAGCAGCCACTGTGGCCCAAATGGAATTCTTTAAATAGTCATGTTAAACTCCGAGACTGTAATGCCACCAACACTTCTCGATGCTATAAAGTTAAAAAGCAACTCTGCCACAGCTGTCACAAGCAGGCCACAGATCAAACCACCATTCAATCAGATGCAGCAATACTACCATCAGATTTCCACATTGGTGGCCAGGGTCCAAAACTCACCATATCAACAACGCGGGCACCGAATCTGTATAAATACCCATCGTGCACTAACTACGGGGAAAGATCCGTGCCAGGCAACAAGGCAGAACAGGTTTGCAGGCAGCCACGATAAGACCCGGATTCCACCACTGACGAGCCTGCTGTATGTTCCGAGTCCACTCCCTCGGACTCGGTGCCGATCAGTTGGTGGGACAGCTGGGGCTAACTGCATCTGCACTTCTGCCTAGGAGGGCAGCCACTTACTGGTGGCACCACTGGACAACATCTCGACGACAACCCACTGCCTCAACTTGACCCCGCAACTGTAGAGCCCACCCAATGCTGACCTCCACATTTTGGTGTCAGAAGAATTTTCGAGACGAACACTAACAGCCAGACCCAGCATCACGTAGCAGCCACAGTGGTTACAGTGGCACAGGTGGACAACTATTTTGTTTTCTTCTCCTACTTTCACTTACAGACGATGAGATCTAGGTTGGACGATCATTGTAAATTGAGAGTATTTATGAAGGTGGAGGAACCAACTGATTTGTCACAATTTCATGGTAACCCCAGGCAGTGATATTTCCAACCAGTAAGGTGCTCGCAGTGCAAGTTATTAGAGCACCACACGCTGAATCGATATCAGTGGAGTGTTCCACGTGCCACCATTGTGGCCATACTGCTGGGCAGTGTAGTGAGTCAATTTGTCTCATGATCAGACATAATGTGTAAGCTAATATTCTATGACTGTGCTTGGGCATTGTCCCAGTGTTGTTTTGTTATACTTTTTTGTCTACTAGGGATTAAGCTTCCACAATGACAGAGTCCAGGATACAGAGTGCATCAAGGCAGGTGGTGTTGAGTCATTAATAAATTAGGCAACACAATTATCTGTGGACAAATCAGGTGCACAGTCAAATGTTTGCTATGAAAGAAGGTGGGGCATCATACTCTTTTACCAGTGAATCCAGCTGCCACTAGTCTGATTACTCCCTTTCCTGGCAAGACAACTGAGGATGTATTGTCATTTCTGGTTGATCTGAAGGCAGCAGCAAAGATTGGGTTTTATTTAGACATGATGAGCTATTACAAATCATATGTTGCAATTGATGAGGAGGCAAAAGAATTCGTGTGTTGAAATGAATAATAGAAAATTGCACTGATGTTTGAGCAGTCTGGACAAAGGCTCAAGCAATGCTACAGGGAACAGAATAGCATGAGGCTTTTTGGGGCAGCTGAGAAGAATGTCACAGAAGCACAGTGAGTCAGTGGTAACTTTCAGTAACAGGATAAGAAAAGTGAAGCAAATAAGATTATTCTCCAGAAAGCGGAGCATAGGCTCCAAGTGCTTTACTAAAGATGCCTGCTGCATGATGTGTCTAGGAGGGTTCAGGCAAGTACCGTAAAAGACTTAAACGCTGGAGTGTTATTGAGCAAGAGGAAATAGATCTAGCAACAGTGTTGTGCGATAGATTAAGAGTTATATCTATTGACAAAGTGTTACAGATGTGGGTATGCAGGGAACCTATAGTGGCAATGCCGTCAGTCACTATGTGATCAGCAACAGGATTGCAGAAGCAAGGTGCAGAATCGGCAGGGGCGAAATGTTCAGGCGTTAAATACAAATAGGAACACCAAGTCTGAGAGATGGCACTCCCATTAAATTTCACTGCTAAAGAAACATATTCAAGGCGGAGAACGACATAGGGGTAAGAAGCATGCATTTTTATTGGACACAAGTGTGCATGTGTCAGTGGTGCGCTTGGACCTCATAGGTAGGAAAAGGTTAAATGCACTGCACTATACTTTACATGGGGTGGGGGATAATGACGTGAGCTCATTGGGCTTAGCAACATTACATTTTCAGGTTGGGGCAGAACAATCTCAGGAGTGCGTGGTAGTCATACCTCATGTACGTGAACATTACTGCACAATACTGGGGGCTAGATTTTCTTTTCAAACATCAAGCCATAACCGACCTTTGGTGAAATATGGTAGAACTCAAGGAGACAATACTCCAACTGGGGGAAACAGCCACCAGTGAAATACTGCCACAAATTACACTACTGGCCATTAAAATTGCTACATCACGAAGATGACGTGCTACAGATGCGAAATTTAACCGACAGGAAGAAGCTGCTGTGATATTTAAATGATTAGCTTTTCAGAGGATTCTCACAAGGTTGGCACCGGTGGCGACCCCTACAACGTGCTGACATGAGGAAAGTTTCCAACAGATTTCTCATACACAAACAGCAGTTGATCGGCGTTGCCTGGTGAAATGTTGTGATGCCTCGTGTAAGGAGGAGAAATGCGTACCATCACGTTTCCGACTTTTATAAAGGTCAGATTGTAGCCCATCGCGATTGCGGTTTATCGTATTGTGACATTGCTGCTTGCGTTGGTCGAGATCCAATGACTGTTAGCAGAATATGGAATCGGTGAGTTCAGGAGGGTAATACGGAACACCGTGCTGGATCCCAACGGCCTCGTATCACTAGCAGTCGTGATGACAGGCATCTTATCTGCATGGCTGTAACTGATCGCGCAGCCATGTCTCAATCCCTGAGTCAACAGATGGAGACGTTTGCAAGACAACAACAATCTGCACGAACAGTTCGATGCTGCTTGCAGCAGCATGAAGACCATGGCTGCAGTTACCCTTGATGTTTTAACACAGACAGGAGCGCCTGCGATGGTGTACTCAATGATGAACTTGGGTGCACAAATGGAAAACTGTCATTTTTTCAGATGAATCCAGGTCCTAGAATGCAATTTTCACTCAGCAGCGAAGTGTGCGCTGATATGAAACTTCCTGGAAGATTAAAACTGTGTGGCTGAACGAGACTCGAACTCGGGACCTTTGACTTTCGCAGGTAAGTGCTTTACCAACTGAGCTGCCCAAGCACGACTCGCGCCCTGTCCTCACAACTTTACTTCCGCCAGTACCTCGTCTCCTACCTTCCAAACTTTACAGAAGCTCTCCTGCAAACCTTGCCGAACTAGCACTCCTGAAAGAAAGGATATTGCGGAGACATGGCTTAGCCACAGCCTAGGGGATGTTTCCAGAGTGAGATTTTCACTCTGCAGTGGAGTGTGCACTGATATGAAACTTCCTGGCAGATTAAAACTGTGTGCTGCAGAGTGAAAATCTCATTCCATGCAGTCCTCATTTACCTCAAACAATGGAAATTTCTGGGTGGAATAACAATAATATGAAGAGGATAGATTTCTACTCATCATATAGAAGAGGCACTGAATCACATACAGGCACAATGAAAATGTCTGCTACAATATTAAGGCATTGCAGCCTGGCAGCACCAACTACGAAGGGAAATCCATGTCAGGTGATGGGGTGACAATTCTTATAAATTGCCACTACAAGACTTGGGCTCCACTGGTGATAGGGCTATTGCATGTTCTAAGTCCACTTCCATTGACTCATCACCTCTGGGCTAACTTTAGCCACAGCCGGATTTCTGTCTTGGAGGGCAACTGTTCATGATTGGGGCAGTGCAGCTACCCAACCACATATATTTGTGCAAGCAAACAGATACTGTACACCTCCACTCATAAGAGCAGACAGCATCATGGAGAGGCTGGCTGTCTTCCTCTGCAAGAATCATAATGGGTTTCACCATCTGCACAGGTGTGGACTCGTGACGGGACAGTGCAAACGTCAGCATTCTATCTTGACCACCAGCCATGCCGCTGGTAGTTGTTGTATCAGCACCACTGACTTCGCTGCTGACAGCACACACCAAGGGAGCATTGCTACTACAGGACGATGGTACGAAGCCTGTAGCTTGCAATGTGTGCAACTGTAATGATGTTCTCTTGAGCCACCATCAGAAAACATCCTGACAACAGCCCATCACCTGAACTCAACCCTGCCACAATAGAAGCCACTATAGAAGCCACCCACCCCGGACCTCTATGTGATTGTTAGTGTTCTCTCTATCCTCTACATGTACTTCTTTGGCACTATATTTTTATATCAGTATTTCAATACATTTACTTTGGTGGCTCCATGTTCTCTACACACTCCCGCAAAGTAACATGCATCTAAGACCTCATACGCATACTTGACTGGAGTCCTTCAGCTGTGTAATTACGATTTTGATGTCATATTGTTGGGTCCTGTGCAAAGATATGGACCAAATTTTTAATTTATTTTGTTTGTTCGAATGTGATTTACATTTATTTGGTGGTGATATAATTCATCTTGGTTCATTAAAGGTGCAAACCACAGTTGTACCACAGTAGCTCTTGAGAGCATTCCAGGCAGGCAGGGTACTGTGCAATGTAGGATCACCACATCAAATTTTATAAACAGTGTGGAGATTTAAAAGGAGCCCAAGATCTGGTTTCAAAATTTAGTTGAACTGCAACACAGCCTGTTTCACACATCAAACGTTTAACTGTAGTCTCTCTGATGTGAAAAAGATAATTATGTCAAACAAGAAGTGTTAATGAGTAGCATGAGTGATGTTTAAAGAATATTCTAATGTCCTCATTTCATGCACAAAATATGCACCTAAACCTTTGAGGGATAATCGGCCATATAAAGTGCCAGAGCCTCCAGATACAATAGTCCTGCACAAGGCAATAAATGGACTGTGAACTGGGCTCTCATTGTACGTGCAAAGTTTGATAAGAATTTCACAACACTTTTACACAACTGCTCTGCTATTTTCTTATCTGTCAGTCAATTAAAAGTATTATATGCAGGGTGTAGACGTGGACAAGTAAAAAAAAATCCCGGATTTCCCACTAAAAAATAATTTTTTCCCATGGGAAAATACACTTTTTCCGTGTAAAGTAACAATATACTTTTCCACAGAATTTTAAAACTTATCACTCCTTTGAATGGTTAACGTTTTATACTCTGGTGTAGCTCTTCCTGCCGCCACTTTAAGGGGGGGGGGGGGGGGGGGGGGCGCAGCGACATGTACGCTTCATGTTATCATAATTACGAAATTATAAATTCGAATTCCACCAAGCACAGCAAGTTAGTATCTAAAGCATTGAAATCGATATTGCGATGCCCTTTTGTAAGCCAATCATTGTTCATGTCATGTGACTTCGTCAGCTGATGATATTCACAATGATGTAGGCACAATCCTCCTATTAAGCTTTTCACTGTGGTTTTCAGGATGCAATTTCTTAGAGTACCAGAACTGCACTATCTCACATTTGGTTGTTTATTATGGCAAAAAGGCGTACTTGCCAAAAGATGAAAACGTGCACTTGAAATTCAGCAGACAGTTGGAACTAGCCATACTGTGGAATGAAACACTTCCTTTCAAATAAATTGACTACCTCAGCGGAAAATATTAATTAAAGCCGAATTTCTTTAGAAAACCGACAAAAATAACTTCATCATTCTGCAAGACTATTATTGATTGACTGCCAAAAACAGAGAAATAACATAAAACCAGAAAACATGAAACTAATAATAGATTTCAGCTTTCGGTAATTATGTGAATGTATTTTCATTCACTTCGTCTCTCCCAGCCACAGAAATCTGTTTTATTTTCATTTGATGTTGGAGCTGTAAACTAAGAGCAAACAGCAAAATCAATAAACGTAAACATAGGTCACTACAACTAAGACTGCTCAGCACATGCACGAACCTGGCAGTTCGGGCACTCCAGAAAAATTTTTCCACTTGGCATCTGCCTTCAAGTAGCCAGAAGCAGGAGAAGGTACTGCTCATATGCGACTGAACGATGAATGTGCATGAGCCCATTGGCAACTGCTTGAACTAACCTAATGTAAACAGTTTTGATTTCACACTCATCAGAAGTAATTTGTTGTTAAGAAATATTTTATAGTCCTCGTCCTAAGGCCTTTGACACATTTTGTTGTTGGAAGGTGGGAAGTTGTGAAGGGCACATTTCTTTTGCAACTAAAGTTTTATTTTTTTCTCCTCTCATTTATGTTTTACTTTTGCAGTATTATTTTGCTGTAGCGGGATACAGCAATATTCTTTGTTAGCGTACCAGTTTTTACCAGTCAATATTACAAAAATTTAACTGAAAACTAAAACAATGAAAAATTCTAAAAATTCCTATATTTTTCCTGGTTTTCTCTCAGATGAAAAAATTCACGGGTTCTTCCCAGATTTCCTGGTTGTCCCGGAGCGTATACACTCTGTCTATTGTTACTCAGAACCATTTGGTGAAAGGAACAGAATACGCATTCACGTAGCATGACACTACTTGGGCACTTCTTAGCCTGAAATTGGTTGTCGATTAGTATTGTGTTCATCAAAAAATCTTTTAGATATTAGAACACTAGATTGATGTGGTAATCAGAACCAGACACAGCTCCGCTAGAGTAACCCACACCTTGTTACAAAATCCTATTATCATACGACATCTTTATTTACAGTCTTGTACATTCTGACTTCATGACAGTATCTGCTACTAAGATTTGCACTTAACATTAACAAATTTATGGCAACACCAGGAAGAAATACACAGCTCAGTTCCTTGTCAACAGCAAGGTTGTTCGGGGCAGAACAAGCTTGGATTAAAGGATAGGGAAAGAGATCTGCTGTCTGCATTCAAAGGAGCCATCACGGCCTCTCTATTAAGTGACTTAGGGAAATCATGGAAAACCTATATTTGGATGACCAGGCAAGGGTTTTAAGTGCCATCCTCCCAAATGTTCAACTGTCATGCCAAAGGCAAATGCAAGTTCAGAAAACATCCCAATCACGTAAAATTAGAAAACCATTCCACTCATCATGTTGACAGGAGCACTTTTTTTTCCAAGACAGATGCTAACTCTAGTTTAACTGTGCATGAAACATAAGGTTACTGTGTGAAATATGAGTCCCAGCACTTGGAAGTCTTAAAGCTGATGATTTAATTATTCTGAGGTAAACTGTTAAAGAGCAAGAAGAACAATAATAGCAAAGTAGTAGTAATGTCAAGGTGGAAAATCAAGAATTTCTGTTGACTAGCTTGTTTACCATGGCAAATCAATTCCTTGAAAACAAACTCGTCCCTCACAGATTTAAGAGGAAATGGAGGTATGCAGTAACATTTATTTTTACTAATCCCACAACCTATATTTATAGACAGCAATTTTTGTGCCACAACAACTAATACTGATTTCTGGTCACAAGACTCATTCCACCTGGCCCACAAACAAATGCTCAATAAAAATTATGAAACAATTTTTAAATCTGTCACGGTATCATCATAACAAAACATACATATTTCTTTGCCACTTACAGCACACCAACTAGTTCTAATGACATCACAATGAGCTCTAAAACAACTACACTACTACTAAATAAAAACAATCAATTGTACCCAACCTGCCTGTATGTATCTTGGTAAGTTTCATCTCTCTCTGTGTTATAATACTGTTTCACAAGATTCCAGTAGTCTATTCGTTTGCGTTCTAACACTTGCTGCCTTCGTTCTAAGCTTGCTGGTAAATAACCCTGCAACAGAGAATAATTAATTTCAAAATGAGAATGTCTAAGACAACTGAAATTAAGAAATGCTCAATATATAACTGTGGCTCATAAATCATAGCTACAAATGCCACAATTTCATCAAATGAATGCTTTCCATTTCCAGCTATTTATAATACATAGCCACTGTGCTTGTGAACTCTGCAAGTCCTTTGTTGACAAATACTGAATGTGTTATTTACAAATGTAATTATGGACTCCTGCCTGCCACTGAGTGGTCAACTTAATTACAAAGTATGAAATAGTTGTTAAAACAGTTGCAATATGACTACTGAGGCACAAGAATATGTAAATAGAAGGAGAAGTTAGCAACAAAATCTTAACAAGCAGAGAATATTATGGAACAACATTACATAGTGAAATCACAGAAATATTCCGAAAAATTTAAGTATAAAATAAGAAAAACACACAAGCAATCCGAGAACTTCAGAAGATGATTTCAGTACAAACCTTTCTATATTAGAAGAATGCACACCACCAGAAGAAAATATTCTTAAATTAACTGAGCAAGACTGACAATCTAGAATGCAAGCTGGAGATAGCTGACAAAACTGTACTACTTGATCCAAAGTATGCAGCCAAATATTACTGAACATTAAGATGCGGTGTGTCCACCTTCATCTTTATGCCAGCTTGAACTCTGCTGGGGACACTTTCAACAAGGTGTTTGAATGTCTGTATAGAGATGGCAGCCCATTCTTGCTGAAGAGCCATAAGGAGAAGGTAGTCATGTTGGAAGCTGGGGTCTAGAGTGAAGTCAACCTTCTAACTCATCCCAACAGTGTTCCATTGGGTTCAGGTAGGGACTCTGAGCAGGCCAGTCCCTTTTAGGAATGTTATTGTCAACAAGGCATTGCCTCACAGATGCTTCCTTATGACAGGTAGCATTATAATCTCGTTACAAACAAACGTAATCTTTGCACTGTTCCTCTACTGTACGCAGTACACTACGTTATTAAATGCATTCATATTCTTCCACATTTAGCATTTTCGTAATATTAATAGTGCGACCACACCATAACTACAAAAAACATCCCTGCACCGCAACACCACCACCTCCATACTTTACTGTCGGTACTACGCAAGATGGCTGGTAACATCCTTCAAGCAGATGCCAAACCCAAACTCTGTCACTTTCACTCACTCATTTCCAGTCATCCACTGTCCAGTAGCATCACTTCTTACACGACCTCATGATTGTTTTGCATAAACTACAGAAACGTGTGGCTTATCAGGAGCTGCTCAACCATTGTACCCCATTCCTTTTAACTCCAAGCGCACAGCCACTGAGCTAGCTGAACTGCATTACAAACAAGTGTCCACATACTTTTGATCAGTGTATTTTGAACAGTCAGAAAAAAAGCACTGACTACAGCTTGCACACTGCCACCTATGAACAATGTAATACCCCAAGAAGTAGGACAAGCAGCTATATCTCACAAGATAATTTATGAAATTGTTAGAGCTATACAAGCAAAATTCACTGAAGAGATCGGCATTTGTTGAAGTCAGTATTTCTAACACCACCACTTTTTACATGAAAATGAAATTTATAAATAGGACACCCAGTAATAGTGTTATTCACATCCCCATAATTACTAATATTTGTACTACATAGACTACTACAGCTAGACCTGCCAGGGTAGCTGAGACGCCAAATGCGCCGCTTCTTCGACTCGGGTAGGCACGGCAGCCCCAGATCGAATCCGTCCGCCAGATTAACGACGAGGGCCGGTATACCAGCCAGCCTGGGTGTGGTTTTTAGGCAGTTTTCCACATCCCGCTAGGTGAATACTGGGCTGGTCCCCACGTTCCGTCACAGTTACATGACTTGCACAAATTTGAAAATGTTCGCACTATTTCATGGCTTACACTAGATGCAGACAACTGGGGTACACTAATTCAGTACCGGGGGATTCGGGGTGGTGACAGGAAAGGCATCCAGCCATCCTCTGCCACTAACATTGCCAAATCCATAGTAACTCAGCCTACCCCACATTAAAGCGAGACAAAGGCACAAAAGAAATGATGATGATGATGATAAACTGCTACAGTTAATTACGGTTTTCTCTCCTACACACACACACACACACACACACAAATGCGCGCGCGTGGGGAGGGGGGGGGGGGGGAGGGGATAGAATTAGTTAATTTGTACATCACGAGAAATTTTAAGTATCAGCTGATCGTAAGTGCAATTCTGGTGTCACACACAATTTTTAAATATGTACCATGTTCATTCTACTACCATAAAGAAGACAATCCATGGCTAGATAAAATGAGACTGCTGCTGTCTTCTCACCAAATAAAGCATTGTTGGAAAAAAACTATACACAAGAGACGGGGTAAGGTCAGGCATTGTCAGGCTCAAATAAAGCTTAAGATGAAAAGGTGATCGGTTTCATGGATGGCAATGATTTTTTATTGAACTCCTGGCCCTTATTTTTACAGTGATGACCATGCCCAGTTTCACAGGTAGTGTGTGGGCACAATGGGCACAACAGTTCTAAGCTTGATGTAGAAATATCTTGAAGAACAGTGATTCCCAACTTTTCTTAGATCATTACCTCTGAGTGCAATCAGACATCAGATAGTACCTCCCCCCTACCCCACATTTTCACCAAGTTACTTTTATTTTTAAAATGATGAAAAATGAATGATACTTGTGTGTGTGTGTGTGTGTGTGTGTGTGTGTGTGTGTGTGTGTGTGTGTGTAGGGGGGGGGGGGGGGGGGGTACCCACAACTCCTCCTCAGAAAAGAAAGCTAACAGTTCACAGTGAGGTTAAACATTTGTTAGAAAACATGCTTCCTTTGCACTAATTTTCCCCATTGTGGTGCTTGACCTGCATGCTGAGACCCCATTTTTAAACCAAATAAATTCAGATGTGTCGACTATAGTTACTGTTCATAAATCACTTCACTACTGCCCTCCTTACTTCTGAACTGGCAGAAATTTGACAACTTTGGGCTGTTAATGTTTTGTGTCTAACCTCTCTAATAATAATAATAATAACAATAACAATAAAATTGTGTACAATAGTATAGTAGCCCTACTGTAGTTACTGCTGTGTTGCCATCGGTGATGTACGGGACAAAGGACAATGTGTGTGTGTGTAGTGGGTGGACTATGTGAGGAACCTGTAACCTCCTCTGCATTAATACCACTAATTGAGAAAAAGTAATCATTGATAACTTATATAATAAATATTAGAGTCTTACAAAATTGTGATAATAGTAATGATCTTTTGAAAATAATTTAGTTTTGTTTCTTTTAATTTTTAACCCTCAGAAAATTTCATTTCACCTCTCTAGAGGTAATTAACCCAAGGCTGGGAACCGCTGTTGTAGAAGGTGCAGAGGGGCATCCTAATAAGGTTTACTGTACAATATGGAAGCACTGTAGTAGAGTCACTGCTTGCAGTTTTAGGCACATTCCCAATAAATACAATAAATATTACTACCAGGAATTTATCTACTTCATATTTTCTCAAGAAGGGCAAGCTGGACAACATCCAGATGTTAATCTCTAACGGAATCTGCAAAGAAAGTCCTGCTAAGGCACTAGTGGATGAATACCTGCCAAAGCAATTGTGACTTATCTGATAAGGGTTACTGGCTCTACAAAACCTTCCCTGACATCTGGGAAGGGCTAAAGCTACAGCATGTCTCTCTGAATCAAAGCAGGACACTTCTGTTAACTGGGAACAGCCATGGCCCAAAGCATCTCTATTTTGAAATCAACACTGCCAAAGAAGAATTTATCGAAGAAAACGTGTAGAGTGCAACCCGTTCTCAATAGCATCTCACACCATAAGGCTTTGAGTTGGCACTCTATGTCTTGTGTGAATGAAGTCACTGTGATGCTGCTCTCCCTGTCTGCAGTGAACCAAAATGCAGCCATCATTTTCAAACAAACAGAACCTGGATTCAATCGAAAACACTACCCTATGCCATTCCTGTGTTCTCTACAGTACTTATTACTGTAGATTCATTGTGTGTACAGTTGTCTGTTTTTTAACATGTCTGGATTCAAACGTATACACGTTAACTCTTTCACTAAATGAAAAATTAGCAGTGCTACAAAGACTGGACGAAGGAGAATCGCTCCAAAAAATTGCAAAGGAATTGAATATAGGTGTTAAGGATTGGAAGAAGAATCGGAAAGACATTGAATCCTATACATTTACGATTTATGGTGAAAACACTCTGAAGAATCGCAAATTATTAAAAAAGTCTAAATTTGAACTTGCGTGGTAACGCATTGTGGATGTGGTTTTGTCAAGAAAGAAGGAAAGGAACTCCAATATCCGGGCCATTTCTCAAAGAAAAAGTGATAGTTTTGCACAAAAAACTGGATGTTGACAGTAAATTTGCTGCTAGTGAATGTTGGATTGACCATTGGAAAACTCGTCATGGTGTCCAATTTGTTTCTATTTCCAATGAAAAACTATCTGCTGATGCCGCAGCTGCTAAGGACTTTTCTGTTAAGTTTCAAGAAATTGTAGAAGAAAATGAACTGTTACCTCGCCAAGTGTATAACATCAACGAGACAGGGCTGAACTTTAAAATGTTGCCAACAAAAACACTCGCAGCTCCAAATGAATCCGTGGTAGAAACGAAACTTACAAAAGACAGAATAACAGTCATTCCTTGTAGCAACGCAGATGGTACCCACAAGCTGCCCTTCTTCGTCATTAAGCCAAGGGCATTCAAAAATATAAACGTATCTTCCCTGCCGGTTTATTACCGCAACGCAATCAAAAATCTGCTTGGATGGACTGCAACCTTTTTAAATCCTGGTTTTTCAACGAGTGTGTGCCATCGGTCGGGGGGTACTGCCTATTCACGCTCTACTACTGTTGGACCATTACATCCATCTGAGAAGATTTAGTGAAAGGGGACATAAAAGATCTCTTTCTGCCTCCTAATGTAACCTTACTCATCCAAACAATGGATCAGGGCATTATCGAATGGTTAAAAAGGCGATATCGCAGAAAGTATATCAGCTAAATCTTGGAAAAATCTGAAGGAGGTCATAACTTACTTGAGGCAATGAAATCCCTGAACATCAAAGATGCTATCTACACAATCGCTGCAACATGGGATGAACTGAAACCTGACACACTGCGGAAATCGTGGCGTAAGCTTTGGCCCCAAGTTATGACTGAAAATGAGCATACCGAAGATGAACAAAACAACGACGCACCAGAAATCGTTAAGGATCTACAAACTCTGGAGCCAAACGTCCCTGCCAATGAATGAAGTTGAAGAGTGGATCAACGAAAGTGACGAAGACTGTGACACTTGTGAAGAGCTCAGTGAGGACCAGATTGTTACCGCTGTTAGCCAGGAAACTGTGAATGAGGACTTGGATGGCGAAGACGAAGCCCCCACCCGGTTTTCACACAATGATGCAAAAAACACTTTTGACATAGCCCTTCAATACATTGAGCAGAATCCAACTTCAGTTCCAATGGATGTTATGTAGACAAAAAAATGGAGGGACACTGCAGCTAAATCTAGAATAACATCTGCTAAACAAAAATGTATCACTGACCTTTTTTTACAAGTAATCTGTTTTCGTCTTTACTGTAAAAACAATGCATACAGTATGATCATTCCAGACCAATACATATTATAGTGTGTGCAGATGTTTTTTAGTTAATATGTTGTTTAACACTGTGTAAAAAACATCTTTTTATATTGCTGTAGATGTCTTTTAGTTCTTAAATCTTTTAATTTTTTATAATTAATGTCTTTTTATATTTTTTGCAATAAATATTAGATTTTTCGGATAATCCGACTTTTTTTTTCCTTCTGACCATGGTCCCGGTCCCGAAGACGGCGGATTAGAGGGGTTCTACTGTAATGCACTAAAAGTTTGACACTTTGGGGAACAATACATAAAATAGAGATTATGGTGTAGATGGCAATAATGGTACAGATAAGCGTACCAGATTTGACGGACATCTACAGCCCTCCAGACTAAAATACTGTTCCTAATGAGAGGCTGCAGCCTCTCCACTAGCTGCTGGGATAAAAGTCTAAATCAGGCGTGGCTCGTGGTTTCCATACCGAGGAAGGCTGAAACATTTATCGACCAGAACTAACCTAGACCTCAGGCTATACTACACCTCGTTGGTGCAGGAGGGAGTAGAGGGCAGGGGCACAATATTGCACTCTAGCCAAAAGATTACAATTTTATCTTGCTTCTCTTTCAGTCAACTAATAAATAACACCAAAATTCTTTTTGTTTCATAACCAACTCTTAAATAACACCAAAAGATAACTTCAAGATACAATCTATAGGTAGTATATTTATCCACTAGCACATTTCCCAACACTTTTATCACAACAAACTGTACTAAAAGATACATTTTGGAGAGATATTTAATATTGTGTATGTTAGCTTTTCTGTGTTCTCAATTCTAAACCTGAAACATTTAATGCTTTGTGTGTGTTCAATCTGTAACACTTACGAGTTCGCGCAACAATAGAGTGATGTTTCCATGAGATCACAAGTCTTGTGCTGCGATTGTGATTTTTGGGTGAATAAATAAATAACACATCATGATGGAATCAAGCAGTGACATAGGAAAAAATCTTCATGGGCCCATATTTTCCAGCACATTCACACAATGGAACAAGCTCTCTTAAGAGAAAGAGGGCTCTTATGTGTATATAACGTCTAATATCACAGAACATACTTATATTAAATTAATAAGAAAGTCTCAAGATATTCTAAAAAACATAGAGGTGAATAAAAAAATTGGAGGGCAGTAGTAGGCAAACTCATGAACTTTAACTATGTATCTCCATGGTCTCGACTATATCCACTACACTACCTTGCTCTCTCAAGTTTAAGTGCCTTATATTGCGTAATGCCCTAGCTACTGATGTGTCTAACGGATATTTATTTACAATTAATCATTCCAAGAACAAAGTGTTTTTGATACACCTTCAATGTGACATTACCTTGTAATGAAATATTTCCCTAACACTCTAGTCATAATATCAAAACAACAAAAAGTCTTTGAGCACTAATATGAAATTTCCCATCATCATCTTACAACAAATGGTATCAATAATGATGCCTTTTTGGGAGAGCGTCAACATGCTAGAGCTTTGAAGCAACATTTATTCCTAGGACATAAAACTTATAATATAAAGCCACAGACAAAACCCACCAAATACGGGCCTCAGCCAAGCGTAATAAAGCGTCTCCCTAGTTCTGCCTGTGACATTTACATGGCATAGACGTGACAAAGGGCAGCTACGCTGAAGCGACTGAGCCTTCAAGAGGACCATGAGAGCTGTACTTTGTAGAAGCCGTTCTCCCAAAGCTCTGCTACATGCAGCTTGACTAGCATTTAAAGGCACAGCCTTAACTAATGTGTGTTCGAAATATATCAGCCAATGTCAACAGTTTCAAAAACTGTTGAATGTAATTGGGTAAATTCATGAGAGATATTCAAAAGTTTCTTTATAATTTAAATTCATAATCCATTATTGAGGGATGTATTTAAATATATATTTTGGGGCAGCTCAGTCTTAGAGCCTGTAACTATCAGCCGTGCCTGATACAGACGATTGACTTATCTGGCCTTGTAATATTAAGCAATAGTGGCTTCCTATGTTGGTAATGCGGACAGCTGGAAGCAAGGGGAAACTACAGTCATGATTTGAAACTTCCTGGTAGATTAAAATTGTAGGCTGGACCAGGACTTCTACATCTATATCCACTTCACGGGTGAGCCGCTCACGATGCAGACCAGTGAAAGCCTTGCTTAAAGACTTGGCCAAATGGAACACAGCCTGGTGACACGTCTCGGGCCATGGCAGATGGCCAGTGTTTACAAGACAAGGGATGCCACACAGGCAAGAGCCTGGCTGTTGCTGTATCAGCTGTCACTGTGGAAGCAGCTGATACCTCATTAGCACCTTGCATGTGTAGCACGGTACAGTGCTGCCTCCTATGCTGCTGCAGCACAGCAGTCAAATGTGAACATTATTTACGGCCTACATCTGCGCTAAACATTGATCCAGTGCAAACACTTTTAGTAGGCAACAATGCCACTAAAACTACCGACTGCCCATGAAATGTGTTGACTTCAGCATCGGCAGCACGTTCCACTGAACAAACAAGTTCACTGTTGTCAGTTTGTACATGGAGTTCTATGTTAGTTGTTTCTTAATTTCATGCAAGTGTCTCCGAGTGTCGAGTTTATGCACAAAATGTCTGGCTTTAAGAAGATGGAAATTAAATGTTGAATGTCATCAATTCCAGCAAAAATGGACTCTTCACTATGTACATCAATCAACCTGTTTGCTCATAGTGTAGTGAATCATCTGTAGTGAAAAAATATAACATGAAAAGGCACTTTTCTAAAAAAACACACTGCTCAACAACAGCTTACAGGGCAACTGTGGAAAGACAAAATTAAGTTATTAATTTCCAATTTGGACAAGCAACTTCAAATGTTTGCCAAACTGAGGGCATAGTGCGAAAATTTGTTTATCTCTAGTTTTATAGTGAGCAGAAACATTGTGAAGTCAATAAAGCCTTTGTCTGAAGGCAAATTCATGATGCAGATGTACTAAGTCCTGGTAAGAAAAAGTGTTGGAACGAATATGTTTCTCACAATGAGCAGTGGTTCAATGAACTGAGATGATGATTGGTGACAGTAAAAAGTTTGTGTGATGGTGCTGCACTTTCGAAGCATTTTCCATTGCTTTGGACGAGAGCACTGATTTGTCACACGCGGCTCAATTAGCGATTTTTGTTCGTGGTGTACATGTGGACTTCAAAATAATGAAAGAATTATTAGCATTACAGCCATTAAAAGGAACCACTACCGTTTAAGATGTTTTTCATGAAGTTGAAAAAATCATTGAAACCTTCAACCTGCAGTGGAGTCAACTCACTGGAGTTTGTTCTAATGAAGCACTTGCAATGGTCGGTTCACAAAAAAGTTTTATTGGCATATTAAATGAAAAATCTTCTGAACTAAATATTGACAAAGAAAGTTAAACAATTCTTCACTGCATTATTCACCAACAAAATTTGTGTGCTAAATCAATAAAAATGAAACAGGTAATGGATGTGGCTACCACAGCATCAATTTCATTAAGTCTCATGCACTAAATCACCACCAATTCAAGCAGTATTTGGACAATCTGTGCTCCGAACATGAAGATTTAGCTTACCATTGTGAAGTGAGATGGCTGAGTAAGGCCACAACGCTAAAATGTTTTTATTATTTTCAACAAGAAATAGCTGATTTTATGGCTATCAAAGGGAAACCACTGGCTGAAATGAATGATCCCCAATGGATCTGTGATTTAGTATTTCTGGTTGACATCTCAGCTCATTTAAAGGACTTAAATTACAAACTCCAGAAACAAGGGCATTTAATTCATGAACTATACAGCCATCTGAAAGCTTTCCAGACAAGATGCACTTGTGGGAAATGCAAATGAGAGCTGAAAAATGTTACCACTTTCCTACAGTGTCAACTCACAAAAATATTGATTATGTTACTTATGCTGATGAGCTGAAATCATTATTAGTTCAGTTTACCACACGGTTTTCTGATTTCAGGAATGCAGACAGCATGTTTGCTACATTTGCTAACCCAATAACATGTGATGAAGAAAAGGCCCCTGAAATCTTTCAAATGGAACCTATTCAACTCCAGGAAGATCTGTCTTTAAATTCGAAGTAGTAAACCTAGTTGAATTTTGTAAAACTTATTTGACCAAAGCGATCCTTTGCAAGAAGGAAAATTTGTCTTTTGCAAGTGCACAGAAGTGTGAACAACTTTTTCTCTAATGAAGACAAATAAATGATGCAACACACGTACAAAGTTAACAGACGACAACTTGGAAAATACCTAAAGACTCAGTATCAGTGACATAAATCTAGATATCAACAATCTTGTATTAAAAATTCAAACTCAGAGCTCACATTATTCTGTAGTTGAATATTTCTTTAAATCAATGAACTACTGTAAATACATTTATTAAGTGTAACTTTTCAGCTTTCATAATGCCTGATAGCAACATTTGTGTGATCAGCAAATTGGATTTTGACAATGTCGCCACGTTTCTCATTGGTTTCTGTGCAATTACATGAACTTTAGAAGTTTTATTTTGGGGTATGAGTTGTTATGATGAATTGTAAGGAACCAAGATGCTGAGTTAAAGTATGGTGCAAAAATAAATATAACCATCTGAAGATGGGGTGCCGTGTATTGTCACTGTCATGGATAACAAAATTCCACCTTATTCTCTGGGCAAGCTGCTGTCAAGCCAAGTGAGTTTCCTTTTGGCTGTGAGACCGTTTTCTGGATTTCACTTTGTATGATAATGTGCATGTTCTCTTGAAAACCTTAGGGATGAGTCAATGAGTCCAAATATGTTATCTGCAAACCTGCATATCACCAAATGTCTTTGAACTTGTATATTACACGTGCTGCTATCGCGTCACGTGAGTTCTGTCTTTTTCTTGTTTTATTGACTGTACAGGCTTAAAGCCTCTGCTGTCATTTCTGTGAGCAGTTTTGTACTTTTTGTGCAGTGTAAACAACATACGATTTGTGCGTACCATTAACAATGATACAAATTTCACACCGAAGTCAGGAGGCCCTCACAAGTTCCACACTATTGTCAATACATCAATATAATGCCGGCCTGAGGGCAAGTGTTATTTTATTGTTAAAGCTAGAAATATCGAGGAACAGTACTGATGCCACCCAAAATATTCAGTATTACCAACGTGTACCGAGTTTGTGAGTACAATTATCAGTCTGACAAACTGACATTCAGTTCAAAAGCTTGCAGTTCTTTCTCATATAAACAATTAGTAACTAATTCTCTTGTCTGCTGTGGACACGTTAGAACATTGCAGCTGTTGAAATTGTGGGTAATTTATAGTAAATTAGCTGCAACCAGTTACTTTATTTTTCCATGACAACATTTTAAGATGCCTGGCACCCCGTCTTCAAATAATTTCATTTATTTACATGTCATGAGCACAGTTTCTTTACTAATGGTGTTGCAGAATTTTCCAAAGGAAGTTTTATGCCAGCTATTGCAATAAGTCATAGGTAAAGACACATTGTTTATGACAGGCAAATAAATGAAAATGTGAAGATTGGACAAATATAAACCTACTTGTTTTCGAGTCATAATTTGTTGGGTTGGCTTGTTGGGAAAGGGATGTCATTCATATCAGCCCGTTATCCCATTAACATTGACATCACAGACCCATTAGTTTTGACTTTATGTGTTACAAGAACTGCTGTCACGTCATGTGACAAGGCAGCCCCAAGCAAAAATATGTATGTGAAGCCAGCCCGCAGGTCATCAAAGGTTGCCCGTGACTAATCTACATCTACATACATACCCTGCAAGCCACCATATGCACTCACCAATAGTGCAAGGGAAAAAACAACTGTCTATATGCCGCCTCATTAGGGCATCCCGTCTCTGAATTGCTTCAATGTCTTCCTTTAATCAGAGCTGGTGCAGATACCACACACACTAACAATACTCAACAATGGGTCACAAGAGTGTCCTATACGTGGTCTACTACAGTCCTTATATGCTCACTCCATTTCATACTGCTTAGCAACATTACACCTAGATATTTAACCAATGTGACTGTGTCAAGCAGCACACTACTAATGCTGTATGCTAACATTATAGGTGTCTTTTTCCTACTCACCTGCATTAACTTACATGTTTCTGTATTTAGAGCTAGCCAACATAGAGAAAGAAAAATATTACACTAACAGGCTGTTGGGAAAGGAATGAAAGGGGAAGCTGGGCAGAGCACAATTTTATAATTGCTAACACCCATTTTAAGAACTATTAAAGAAGGTTCAATATTTATTTATTGTTCCGTGGGACCAAATTAAGGAGAAATCTCCATGGTCATGGAACAAGTCAATACATGAATTTATAACACGATAGTAGAAACAGATAAAATATTCAGGCGACAAGTCGTAAGTTTAAATAAAGAAAATCAACAATGTAACACTGGAATTTGCTTAATTTTTTAGCCCTTCCAGGAACTCCCAGACAGAATAGAAGAAGTGAGCCATGAGGAAACTCTTCAGTTTAGACTTAAAAGACTTTGAGCTACTGCTAAGATTTTTGAGTTCTTGTGGTAGCTTATTGCAAAATGGATGCAGCAAAATACTGCACTCCTTTCTGCAAAAGAGTCAAGAAAGTGCATTCCACATACAGATTTGATTTCTGCCTAATATTAACTGAGTGAAAGCTGCTAACTCTTGGGAATAGGATAATATTGCTAACAACAAACGACATTAAAGAAAATACTGTGAGGTCAATGTCAGAATTCTCAGACTATTGAATAGGGGTCGACAAGAGGTTCTTGAACTTACACCACATATAGCTCGAATAGCCCGTTTTTGAGCCAAAAATACCCTTTTTGAATCAGAAGAATTACCCCAAAAAATAATACCATACGACATAAGTGTATGAAAATATGCGAAGTAGACGACTTTTCGTGTTGAACTGTCACTTATTTTATATATTGTTCTAATGGTAAATAAAGCAGCATTTAGTTTCTGAAAAAGATCCTGGACATGGGCTTTCCACAACAGCTTACTATCAATCCGAACACCTAGGAACTGGAACTGTTCCATCTCACTTATAATATGCCCATTCTGTCTGATCAAAATATTGGTTCTTGTTGAATTGTGAGTTAGAAACGGTAAAAAAAAAATGAGTCTTACTGTGATTTAGCATCAAATTGTTTTCCACAAGTCACGAACTTATTTCATGAACTACATTATTTGATACTGTTTCAATACTACACACAAGATCCTTCACTACCAAGCTGGTGTCAAAGCGAACAGAAATATTTTTGAATCAGCTGTAATACTAGAAGGCAATCATTTATATAAATAAGAAACAGCAGTGGCCCTAGCACCGACCCTTGGGAACGGCCCACTTAACAGTGCCCCATTGCGACTGAACATTACTACCACTCTCAATATTGTGGAAAATTACCTTCTACTTTCTGTTCTTAAAGTAAGAGGCGAACCAATTGTAAGCTACTCCCCTTACTTTATAGTGGTCCAACTTCTGCAGTAATATTTTGTTGTCAACACAGTAAAAAGCCTTCGTTAAATCAAAGAAAACACCTAGCGTTCGCAACCTTTTATTTAATCCATCCAAAACCTCACAGAGAAAAGAGAATATAGCATTTTCAGTTGTTAAACCATATCTAAAACCAAACTGTACATTTGACAGCAAATTATGTGAATTTAAATGCTCCAGTAACATTGTATATACAACCTTCTCGATAACTTCAGCAAACACCAATGGCATGGAAATAGGTCTAAAGTTGTCAACATTATCCTGGTCTCCCTTTTTATAAAGTGGCTTCACTACAGAGTACTTTAATCGGTCAGGAAACCGACCACTCCTAAAGGAAAAGTTACAGTTATGGCTAAGTACTGGGCTAACATACACAGAACAATACTTCAGTATTCTGCTAGATACCCCTTTATATCCATGAGAGTTCTTGGTCTTTATTGATTTAATTATTAAGTCAATCTCCCTCTTGTCAGTATCATGGAGGAGCATTTCAGGTATCAGTCTCGGAACACTTTTTTCTAAGAGCGCTATATGATTCCCTGTTGGGACTAGGTTTCTATTTAGTTCACCTGCTATATTCAGAAGGTGATTATTAAATACTGTACATATATGCGACTTATCAGTAACACGGACATTCCCACTACGCACTGATTCTACATCCTCGACCTGTCTCTGCAGACCAGCCACTTCCTTTATGACTGACCATATGGTTTTAATTTTATCCTGAGACTTAGCTATTCTATCTGCATACCACTTACTTTTTGCCTTCCTAATAACATTTTTAAGCACCTTACAATACTGTTTGTAATTGCTGCTGCATTTAGATTTTGTCTGTTTCTAACGTTTTTATATAATTGTTCTACAAGATATTCTTATCCCTCTTGTCAGCCACCCAGGATGCCTGTTTGTGCTAGTACCCTGTTTTGAACGTTCTAACGGAAAGCAACTTTCAAAGAGCACGAGAAAAGTCTTGAGAAAAGCATTATATTTACCGTCTACTGTATCAGCGCTATAAACATCTTGCCACTCTTGTTCCTTGATAAGGTTAAAAAGGTCTCTACAGCAACTGGATCAGCTTTCCTACACAGTTGATAACTATATTTAACATGCGTTGCAGCACAAAAATCTTTTAGAGTTAAAATTTGTGCATCATGATCTGAAAGGCCATTCACCTTTTTGCTCATATGAGTAATGAACAAAAATGTTGTCTATGGTTGTTCTACTGTTCCCTTCCACTCTCTTTGGAAAGAATACGGTTTGCATAAGATTATATGAATTAAGGAGGTCTACCAGCATCCAGTCCCTTGCACAATCACTTATACAATTAATACTGAAGTCACCACATATGACTAACTTTTTGTATTTCCTATAAAGTGAACCAAGAACCTCCTCTAGCTTTAGCAAAAATGTTGTGAAATCGGCGTCTGGGGATCTATAAATAACAACAGTTAGAAGTTTAGCTCCATTAAGTTTAACCACACCTGCACAACATTCAAACACCTTTTCAGTGCAGTACTTTGAAACATCAACTGACTCAAATGGGATGCCGTTTTTCACATACATGGCTACTCCCCCACACCGCAAAGAGCTCCTAGAAAAGCTGCCAGCCAACCTGTATCCTGGTAAAGGAAACCTCTGAATTGTCTCCTTATTTAAGAAGTGTTCAGATACACCAACAATTTCAGAGTCAACATCTATAAGCAGTTCACTAACTTTATCTCTAATACCTT
Source organism: Schistocerca gregaria (assembly GCF_023897955.1). Lineage (NCBI taxonomy): Eukaryota > Metazoa > Arthropoda > Insecta > Orthoptera > Acrididae > Schistocerca > Schistocerca gregaria. Next base: position 53,931,482 of record NC_064931.1, read on the forward strand.
GTATATTTTGATGAAATATACTAATTCCCTCATTACTCGGATACCTAGGCGTTGTCAAAAGTGGTTCCTTTGTTAGACAGACTTCCCTTAAGCAGGAATACCTATCAGCTGACTTCAATCTAAAAAAGGTGCAGCTCTAACACCTGCTACTGCAGGAATTTTCCCATGAGTGATCCCACCACCCCCACCTATGCTGTCACCTATAAGCTTTGCCAACCTCCCCTTCCCATACCTCTTGAGGTGCAGGCCATGTCTAGTGAAACCCCTCCTACTGATAGACTCCACCGACACCAATGAAATGTCACCCATGCTTTCTGTCATCAGCGCACCCCCAAGTCTCATGTTATTACACCTGTATTAAGATGAAGCCGATCGTGACGCTGAAACAGTTCCACGAAATGCACATTTGTGTTGCCAGTCTGAGTGGCTATCTTTTCCAGGTCACCATGTATGTCATACTCCCCATCCCTATCAATACTATTACCAGACCTACCCACAATCAGTACCTGATCCTCTTTAGTAAAATCCCTACACAACCCCCCCTATGTTAACACTCACCTGAGCCAATCCTACATTAGGCTTCACAATGCTGGTGAGCTGGTACTCACTCCCCAACACTTCCTGCAGCTGCTGCCCTACACCTCTGCCATGAGAACTACCTAACAGCAGAACCTTCTTCTTCCTCTTCGACTTTGCAACTGTCCTAGCCACCATAACTGTTGAGGTCTGCTGCATACTTCCTACATCTACAGCTACTAGAGATTCCTCTCCACTAGATTCTGATATGTGGAAGAGACCTGGAGGTACTGGTGGGTTTGCACATATATTACATACTGGTATGACAGATATTTCAAAATTGGATTTTAAACTGCTAAACACTTACACAGGTGAACTCAGACCTTCATTTATTGGGTATGAACGGCAGAAATTTCAGAAAAGCAGGAAACTGAGAAGATGAGACCTTGATTAATTGAAGAAACTACTGGTTGTTGAGAGTTTCAAAGAGAGAATTAGGTGACTACTGACAAAAACAAGGCAAACGAATACAGCATAAGATGAATGGGCAGCTTTGGGACATTAAATAGTGAAGGCAACAAAGAACTGAATAGACGAAAAATAAGACACAGTAGAAATCCTTGAACAACATACAAGATACTGAATTTTATTGATGAAAGGTGACAGGAATAAAATCTATAACTTGTTCAGAGTCCTGATTGCGGTTATAAGGACCAAAGGATGTGATAGGGAAGCAGCGATTGACAAGGGAGTGAGAAAGGGTTGTTGCCTATCCCCAATGTTATTCAATATATAACCTGAGCAAGTAGTGATGAAAATTACAAAAAAAAAATTGAATAGAAATTAAAGTTAAGGGAGAAGAAATAAAAATTTGATGGTTTGCCGATGACATCATATTTCTTTTGGAAATGGCTAATGGCTTGGGGCATCAGTTGAATGGAATTGATGATATCTTGAAAAGAGATAAAATGAACACAAACAAAAGTAAAATGAAGACAATGAAACGTAGTGAAATTGAATCAGGTGCTGCTAGGGAAATTAGATTAGGAAATAAGAGACTAAAAGTAGTAGTGGAGTTTTGCTATTTGAACAGTAAAATAATTATGACGGTCCAACTACAGAGGATACAAAATGCAGATGAGTAATAGCAAGAAAAACCAACATATTTGTTAACTTCGAATAGGAATCTGCCAGGAAGTCTTTTCTGGAATCTAATGTGTAGAGGAGGCACTAAAGAACATGAAAGGAGGAAAGGCAGTGGGGTTGGATGACCTAAATGTCGAAATAGTGAGAGCAGCACAGGAGGTGGCCTAGTAGACTTATGAGAGTCGAAAGGAAATGAAAACTCAAGAAAAGTGGAAGAAGGGAATAACACCGTACCTGTCTTCAAAAACGGAAGCCAAAAGTATATAAAAAAAAATTATAGAGACATTAGCCTTAGATGCCACTGTTCAATTTTTTTTTATATAAAATACTGGACTGATGAATCTGGAGAATAGTAGAGAAGCAACTAAGAGAGAAACAGTGTGACTTCTTCTGGTTGTGGTCTTCAGTCCAGACTGGTTTGATGCAGCTCTCCATGCTACTCTATCCTGTGCAAGCAGCAAGGGGGGGGGGGGGAGCAGGGGGGGAGGGGGGGGAGGGGAGGGGGGAAGATCCATAATTGAACTCATATTTGCAGTGAGACATCTGCAAGAATGTAGTGTCTGACAGTGATCTGGGTTACCTAGCCAGCCAGCCAGCCAACCAAAGTACAGATATGGAGAGCAGGTCAGAGTATCGGGCATTATACTCCGCCACAACCACGGACATATCACATGGACCTGTTGTGAGTGTGGTGGTGGTGGTGGTGGTGGTGGTGGTGGTGGTGGTGGTAGTAGTAGTAGTAGTAGTAGTAGTAAATACCGCGGACCAACTTGCATGTCTGTCTCGCTAGTTCCTTGATGCCTTTCATATGCACAATCAATTACTATAGTGACTGGCCTTGCCTGTGCTGCATTTTGATCTAGATTGCTCCCTGGACTGTTTGCGCACACTTACGATGACGCTCGCTACACTCTGGACTTTGTTTATGACTAGTTTTTCACTTCGTGAACTACGCCATCATCGATCTCATGGACTGCTTGTTTGTTCGACCGGCCACCATGTTGCCACCAGTCTGATCATAAATTGCATTTTATCAATGAAGAGCAGGATAGAAAAAGGAACAGCACAAAGGTCTCTTGGAATCAGAGAAAGCATATGAATTTGCTTTCAGAAGTAAAGTTGGGGAGACACAAGAAAGGAAAGGGGTAGAGAAGCAGAGTTCTGAGGATAGAAGAACTGTGCCAGGGAAGTTTACAATGCATGAGAATGGGAGGAGAGAGAACAGGATGGCTGAAGCAGAGAACTGGTCTGAAGCAAATAAAGAAGGTTATATACTAGATATATTAAATAGCAATAATGACATATACTGCAGGAACTTGGATCATGAAGGCAAGGGAGGAAAAAAGGAAGGTGGACACAAGTTAAATTTAGTTTGTGGGATGACAGGTTGGAAGGGAGAGGAAAATTTTGCAAAAATTATAATGCAAAAAATAGTGTGAAATTGTTGGTTTTTAGTAATATCACATGAATTTGACAAGTGTTACAAAATATTGTGAAATCAGTGATTTTTTTAAATATTGTGAAAACTGTCATTTTTCCATGAAAAAAGTTATGAATCTGAGGGGGAAAAAAACATCTAAGTTGGCAAATAAAACAGTGAAATTGCATAAAAATAACAGCAAAATTTGCTAAGAATTAACACTGAAATTGATTAAAAAATAGTCCTGAATTTGGTCATAAAATAAAATGACTTTTTCCTTGCTCTACAGGTAGGTGTAACAAAAAATGGAAATGCTGATAAATGAAAGTGTTAAAGGGATAATACACAATGAATACCTGTTTGTAGGAAAACAGTATTGGTATGTGCAGATAATTTTAGGGCAGAGGAAGCATAGGAAGATACACAAGACAGACATGGAAGGCAATAGACCAGGCAAAGACCAAGAGAGAAATGGTTAAAAGAGAAAGAAGAAACCATTCAGAAAAAGGAAGACTGCACTAGAGCAATGACAGAGGTGGTTGGAAGGCATGAGTAGATGGAGAGGCTTGTGTTCCAAGCAGACCTTGCCAGTGGCAGGAACCTGCAAGATGATGATGATGATGATAAATGGATATTAGAAAAATAGGGAAAACATTTTACGGTAATTTTATTTTTATTAATCCGAGATAAGTACGTCCTGGAATAACATCATTCAAAATACTGAACAAATTAATATTATCAGTAGTTTATATCCTTTAAATGGTACTTACAGATAGGAGGCGCCACGTGATTGGTCTCACTTTTACTGGAATGCCAGACCAACTAAGGTGTCTGAGGTCCTCTAAATTCAAAAGAGAACTTTCCAGTAATGGTTGAAACCTTTCTAACTTACTTCCTTCTGAATCTGAGCCTGTAAAACAACCGAATAATAAGGCAAATACAAACTGAGTAAGAAAACAAACTGCTGAAGAGGTAGCACTGAAAAATAAATTGTTTTCATACACTTTTTGTAACACCAATTTGATGAAAATTTGGTTACTCTTAATTACTACAGAAAAGACAAATTTAATTTCAGTTGCAAGTCGTTTAGTTTCATAAGTTATTCTGTTTCTTTCTATCAACAACCTCCAAATTTATTTTTAAATTATATTACAATCTCAAAACACTTACTTTTGGAATAAACAACTTCAGAAAGTTTCTTTCACACACTCATTATCCACAGACAAAATTAAAAACACACAATATTTCACAACCACCAAAAGCATGTTATGTATGTCAATACTTTTGCATTAATATCCACAAATTTTACAGGAGAGTTTTAATTATGTGAAGGCTGAATTACAGTCTAGTGATGTATCTGTACACAACAAGCATAACTTGAACCAATGCTATATTCTTCATGAAAAAATTATTTTACACACAGGATACATTTCGAACAAATTACTATTCCATTTGAACACTATAGTTCCACTCCGACCTGCAATTTAGAAGTCAGCTATTAATTTTCTTCTAGTTCTTTCTACTGAGAAAGAGACTTAGCTGCAATAGATGGACAGATGGAGTAGCAAACATGTGTCAGACAAAGAGAGACAGACAGAGATGGATACAGGAGGTGACACTTTTAATTTTCCAATTTTTAATTAGGGACCAAGTAACACATTTTGATAAGAGATACAAAATTACAGGCTTGATGGTTCCAAAATGGGGTAACTGACTGAAAATTATAATAAGTCAAACTTCAGTAAGAGACACAAAATAATGGGTTGGACGGTTCCAAAATTAGGGAAGTGGCACAGAGGGGGGACGAAAAACATACAAAATTCATTTTATTTCCTCCTGTAACACTTAGATAGAAACAAGAAACTCTGCTTATAGGATATACATAATTGATTGGATAAGGAAGGCCAATTATATGACTTTAAATCTGATTGTAGTATAAAAACATCCAATGAAAATATGATATACTATCACACTGTGGCTGGTTTTCCAAAAAGAGGGAAATGTACACAAAGCAAGGCACACAACAATAGCCCACCATGCATCAGTAATTGAAAGTAACCACTCCACAGATGATTAATACACATCATTAAATAAATGCAAAGAGTTGTACGGGGGGGGGGGGAGGGGGGGGGGAGGGGGGGGAAGGAATGGAAATTTACTTCAGTATGTATTACTATAGCCTGACTTGATAGTTGACACTTCGCCTGTTGAAGGTATCTTCTTCCAAAAAGTGTACTCAACGCCACGCATGAACTATTCACCATTGCCAAACTGCCACAGCAAACTTCCAATCCCTTGTCTGTTTTTTTTTTTTTTCTTCTTCTTCTTGTTGTGTTTGGATCCCAAATCCTGGGTACTTCTCTTTTGTTTCACATGTCATCACAAACAATAAACACACACAAAACAACAGTGATAAAATAATGCACATTTCGTACACACCACTAGGCAAAGACTACTGGATTCTTTCAAACAAGATGCAATTCAGCTCCACATCATCACAGAGATTGGCTTACAGTAGGTAAACTTCATACGAAATGAGGTAAACCGAACTTTTTGAAGGCACCAAATGATTACTGCAACTTGTGCTACACATAACCACTTATAACAACATAACCCAAAAGTCTTCTGTAGCATAGTTGTAATGTAACAGTTTGAGAAGCAAAATGTGGTGGGTTCAAATCCCTTCTGGTGACAATTTTTAAATTTTTTAAGTCTTCATCAAGAATACTCTAATATTATTTTCAATTAAATGGTTTCAGTGTATTTTTTATCTTTAATCTTTTGTTGCATCATTTTCATCATCGTATTGACTTTTTTATTTGCTGTTATTTTTCTTTCTATCTTTTCTTTTCATTTGGAATCTGTCGGTGTCAAGTATAATCTGCAAATGGTTTCCAACAAGGACTGCTCATCGCTCGGTATTGCACCAACTTGTGCAGCAAAAGCAATATGTTACATTTCACTTTTCATGCCGAAACAGTTTCTTTTTTTTTTTTTTTTCCATGTATGTCAGCTTTAAATGCTGTGAGCAAAGTGAGAGTCATTAATGGTTCTTCTGCAGGATCCTGACCATTATGTTCTCAGATACACTGGATATCAAGGAGTTGTGATTATCTTAAAAAATGAGTGTAAGTTCAGGACTACAAAACGTGTTTTCTGCTACAGTTCAACCATTGGACATTTAAAATCAGTTGTGGATAGAGCATCTCATGTTCCCACCATACCTGATGGCAGCAACCTCCAACATCGCTCTGCGATACACAAACAGCATTTCAGCACCTGTGAAGTGATCTGCTGTGTTGGTAAGTCACCTTTAACTGAATGGTGGCCGATGTGGCAACACTGCACTGCCAAACGACAGTTGTCAACTATCAAGTAATTTTAAACAGACTATAATTACAGTTAATACCAGTTACACGGTATTTCCTTTATCATCACGTATTTCTTTTAAGTGAAGCTACTTGTAACAAGACTGAGTCTGCACACATTTAGATGGTTATCATCAATCACCTCTTAAACATCATATGTAAACATATTGGACAAAAAATTAGTTACCCCAGGAGACATCATGCCAGCACCATATAAAACCATCTATAACCTTGATAATTGCCTTAATTCCGCATGGTCAAGGACTCAAGTTTTTCCAGGTATGTAATGTCCAGCTGAAGCCACTCATTGATTATAATAAGGGCCAGTCAAACAAACACAAGGCAAATGTAAAATTTATACTATAATTTTACTGACCAGTTTTTTACCTGGTTACACATGTTGTACATAGGTTGGTGTTAAGTGTTTGTCTTACATTCCAAGATTTGTTTGATGACATAAGTATTATCTTCTTCACATATCCACGTCATATTTCACTGCATTCGATATAGGGTATCTGGATAGAGCACATATATTTTTGTGTTTTGTGGTTGTTGACCGCTTTGTCTGGATAGGGTTTTTTCATCTTTGATATTACTGGTAACTTATCATATGATTTATGGATACTATATGTTGTGTGTTGTAGTAGCTACTACAAACAGCATAGTGAACGCATTATTGTGGCCAAGATAGACACAAAGCCCACGCCTACTACAGTAGTACAAGTTTATATGCCAACTAGCTCTGCAGATGATGAAGAAATTATGAAATGTATGATGAGATAAAAGAAATTATTCAGGTAGTGAAGGGAGAGGAAAATTTAATAGTCATGGGTGACGAATTCGTCAGTAGGTAAAGGGAGAGAAGGAAACATAGTGAATGAATATGGATTGGGGCTAAGAAATGAAAGAGGAAGCTGTCTGGTAGAATTTTGCACAGAGCACAACATAATCATAGCTAACACTTGGTTTAAGAATCATAAAAGAAGGTTGTATACACCGAAGAATCCTGGAGAAACTAAAAGGTATCAGATAGATTATATAATGGTAAGACAGAGATTTAGGAATCAGGTTTTAAATTGAAGGACATTTCCAGGGGCAGATGTGGACTCTGACCACAATATATTGGTTATGACCTGTAGATTAAAACTGAAGAAACTGCAAAAAGGTGGGAATTTAAGGACATGGGATCTGGATAAGCTGAAAGAACCAGAGGTTGTACAGAGTTTCAAGTAGAGCATAAGGGAACAATTGACAGCAATGGGGTGAAGAAAAACAGTAGAAGAAGAATGGGTAGCTCTGAGGGATGAAGTAGTGAAGGCAGCAGAGGATAAAGTAGGTAAAAAGACGAGGGCTGCTAGAAATCCTTGGGTAACAGGAGAAATATTGAATTTAATTGATGAAAGGAGAAAATATAAAAATGCAGTAAATGAAGCAGGCAAAAAGGAATACAAACGTCTCAAAAATGAGATCAACAGGAAGAGCAAAATGGCTAAGCAGCGATGGCTAGAGGACAAATTTAAGGATGTAGAAGCTTATCTCACTAGGGATAAGATAGATACTGCCTACAGGAAAATTAAAGAGACCTTTGGAGAGAAGAGAACCACTTGTATGAACACCAAGAGCTCAGATGGAAACCCAGTTCTAAGCAAAGAAGGGAAGGCAGAAAGGTGGAAGGAGTATATAGAGGGTTTATACAACGGCGATGTACTTGAGGACAATATTATGGAAATGGAAGAGGATGTAGATGAAGACGAAATGGGAGATAAGATACTGCGTGAAGAGTTTGACAGAGCACTGAAAGACCTGAGTCGCAACAAGGCCCCCGGAGTAGACAACATTCCATTAGAACTACTGACCGCCTTGGGAGAGCCAATCATGACAAAACTCTACCAGCTGATGAGCAAGAAGTATGAAACAGGTGAAATACCCTCAGACTTCAAGAAGAATATAATAATTACAATCCCAAAGAAAGCAGGTGCTGACAGATGTGAAAATTACCAAACTATCAGTTTAATAAGTCACAGCTGCAAAATACTAACGCGAATTCTTTACAGACGAATGGAAAAACTGGTAGATGTGGACCTCGGAGAGAATCAGTTAGGATTCCGTAGATATGTTGATACACGTGAGGCAATGCTGACATTAAGACTTATCTTAGAAGAAAGATTAAGGAAAGGCAAACCTACGTTTCTAGCATTTGTAGACATGGAGAAAGCTTTTGACAATGTTGACTGGAATACTCTCTTTCAAATTCTGAAGGTGGCAGGGGTAAAATACAGGGAGCAAAAGGCTATTTACAATTTGTACAGAAACCCGATAGCAGTCATAAGAGTCGAGGGGCATGAAAGGGAAGCAGTGGTTGGGAAAGGAATGAGACAGGGTTGTAGCCTCCCCCCGATGTTATTCAATATGTATACTGAGCAAGTAGTAAAGGTAACAAAATAAAAATTCGGAGTAGGTATTAAAATTCATGGAGAAGTAGTAAAAACTTTGAGGTTCGCCGATGACATTGTAATTCTGTCAGAGACAGCAATGGACTTGGAAGAGCAGTTGAACGGAATGGACAGTGTCTTGAAAGGAGGATATAAGATGAACATCAACAAAAGCAAAACGAGGATAATGGAATGTAGTCAAATTAAATCGGGTGATGCTGAGGAAATTAGATTAGGAAATGAGACACTTAAAGTAGTAAAGGAGTTTTGCTATTTGGGGAGCAAAATAACTGATGATGATCGAAGTAGAGAGGATATACAATGTAGACTGGCAATGGCAAGGAAAGCGTTTCTGAAGAAGAAAAATTTAACATCGAATATAGATTTATGTATCAGGAAGTCGTTTCTGAAAGTATTTGTATGGAGTGTAGCCATGAATGGAAGTGAAACATGGACAATAACTAGTTTGGACAAGAAGAGAATAGAAGCTTTAGAAATGTGGTGCTACAGAAGAATGCTGAAGATAGGGTGGATAGATCACGTAACTAATGAGGAGGTATTGAATAGGATTGGGGAGAAGAGAAGTTTGTGGCACAACTTGACTAGAAGAAGGGATCGGTTGGTAGGACATGTTCTGAGGCATCAAGGGATCAACAATTTAGTATTGGAGGGCAGCGTGGAGGGTAAAAATCGTAGAGGGAGACCAAGAGATGAATATGCCAAGCAGATTCAGAAGGATGTAGGTTGCAGTAGGTACTGGGAGATGAAGAAGCTTGCACAGGGCAGAGTAGCATGGAGAGCTGCATCAAAACAGTCTCAGGACTGAAGACAACAACAACAACAACAACAAACAACAACAAACAACAACAACAACAACAACAATGTTATGTGAACATACATTATTAATTTCTGACGTCTACATGATTTAGATGGTACTTCTCATTTGATTTTTGTTTAATGGCAGTACACGATACATGGATGCATTCACACACAATGTTCTTCGGCTTGATAGTATCTTAGGGGGATTTTTCATAAATTCTGTAGATGTTACGACGGAGGTGCTTATCTACATTTGGTCTTTTGACATTTTTTGGACACTCATTTTATACATATGATTTAAGACTGCTCCACTATGGTTTCCACCTCAATATTTTATAATTGTGATGTGACATATGAATATATTTATATTGTCATTTTAATTATGTATATAAAATAGAAAGAAACTTCCACATGGGAAAAATATATTAAAAACAAAGATTCCAAGACTTACCAAGCGGGAAAGCGCCGGTAGACAGGCACAATAAATAAAACACACACACACAGAATTTCTAGCTTTCGCAACCAACGGCTGCTTCTTTAGGCGCGCACGCGCCCATACACACACACACACACACACACACACACACACACACACACACACACACACACACACACACAAGCAAACATTTGTAAAGGCAAAGAGTTCGGGCAGAGATGTCAGTCGGGGCGGAAGTACAGAGTCAAAGAAATTATTGAAAGACAGGTGAGGTATGAGCGGCGGCAACTTGAAATTAGCGGAGGTTGAGGCCTGGCGGATATCGAGAAGAGAGGATGTACGGAAGGGCAAGTTCCCATCTCTGGAGTTCGGATAGGTTGGTGTAGGTGGGAAGTATCCAGATAACCCGGACGGTGTAACACTGTGCCAAGATGTGCTGGCCGTGCACCAAGGCATGTTTAGCCACAGGGTGATCCTCATTACCAACAAACACTGTCTGCCTGTGTCCATTCATGGGAATGGACAGTTTGTTGCTGGTCATTCCCACATAGAAAGCGTCAAAGTGTAGGCAGGTCAGTTGGTAAATCACGTGGGTGCTTTCACACGTGGCTGTGCCTTTGATTGTGTACACCTTCTGGGTTACTGGACTGGAGTAGGTGGTGGTGGGAGGGTGCATAGGACAGGTTTTACATCGGGGGCGGTTGCAAGGATAGGAGCCAGAGGGTAGGGAAGATGGTTTGGGGATTTCATAGGGATGAACCAAGAGGTTATGAAGGTTAGGTGGACGGCAGAAAGACTCTCTTGGTGGAGTGGGGAGGATTTCATTATTTCTTTCCGCTCCCGGGATTGGAATGACTCCTTACCCTCTCCCTTAACACCCACATCCTTTCGTCTTTCCCTCTTTCCTGAAGAAGCAGTCGTCGGTTGCGAAAGCTTGAAATTCTGTGTGTGTGTTTGTGTGTTTTATTTATTGTGCCTGTCTACCGGTGCTTTCCTGCTTGGTAAGTCTTGGAATCTTTTTTTTAAATATATATTGTCATTTTGATAGTTTTACCTATAGTGACTTAGATTTTGTTGACACTGTCCTTTTGCAAATGCTACTTGCATGTAACTGTATATATGCTGTTCGTTCTGAATATTATTTTGAGTTTTGTACATTCTATGTATGGTATGACATAGGTGGTTTTCTCTATTTGGTTTTTTGACATGTTCTTGGACATTCAAGTTTTTGCAAATGACAAAAGATATGCCCATACACAGTTTACACCTCTGCATTTCATAATTTCAATGTGACATGTAGACATATTTATACTGCCATTTTTATTGATTTACCTACACTGACACTCAGATACCATTGATGCTGTCCATGCAAAGACTACTTGCACACGCAGATTAATATTTATTTGGTTTATTTATTTCTGATGTTGTTGTTGTTGTTGTTGTTTCTTTCATAAATCTATAATTTTGTACTGTTATTTTTGTAGTTTACTTCATTATTTTGCAGTTTACTGTATCACCTAACTTACCACTTTTTAATCATTTTATTAATAAATAGTACATTTGTACAATGTATAGAGTGGAAATTCATCATGGTATACTACATATAATTCTATTTTAGGAACATGACAATGGATGTGTGTGTTGGTTTGTATCAAATTATTACTGTACATTCACAAACATAGTATATCCTTGACTTCTATTCTGTTTATAAACAAAAAAAAAAAAAAGGTTCAAATGACTCTGAGCACTATGAGACTTAATATCTGTGGTCATCAGTTCCCTAGAACTTAGAACTACTTAAAGCTAACTAACCTAAGGACATCACACACATTCATGCCCGAGGCAGGATATGAACCTGCGACCATAGCGGTCACGCGGTTCCAGACTGAAGCTCCTAGAACTGCACGGCCACACCGGCCGGTGTTTATAAACAGTCTTTGTATTTGCATGGTTGGTAAGTTGTTGATGCTATCATTATTGTTTATGCATACATGCTTGAAGATAGTGAACTGAGTCACTGAAACTGGTTAATAATAAAATAACATAAAACTTATATCTGCAGCTGTTTCATTTTTTTTTTTTTGTTTTTTCATAAGTGAACTGCCAAAGTCCTCCAGACCATCAGTCACAAGGATGGCCATGCAAAAACCAGATGTAAAGGAGGTAAGTTAACTGTTAATTATTTCAGAAATAATCCCAATAACTTTTGATACATTTATCCCACTGTGAAACAAGATGGTCAATACCTTCATAGAAACACACACTCACGCCCCCCCCCCCCCCCGTTTTTTTAAGGGGGGGGGGGGGGGGGGGGAAGAGGAAGAAGAAGAAGAAGAAGAAGAAGAAGAAGAAGAGACACCATGAAGGAATTATCCGAATGGGACAGAAATCGGTAGATGTAATGTACATGTACAAACACATGATTTCAGAAAAACTGGATAGTTTATTCAAGAGAAAGAACTTCACACATTCAGCACGTCAGTAATACATTGGTCCCAAACTCTAGCCTTCTAGTAAGCAGTTATTCAGTTTGGCATTGACTGATAGAGTTGTTGGAAGTCGTCCTGATATCATGCCAAATTCTATCCAACTGGTGTGTTAGAAAATCAAAATCCTGACATGGTTCAAGGGCCCTGCACACAATACTCCAAAAATTCTCTATTGGGAATTGGGAAGGGATCTGGCAACCTTTCTGGCCAAGGTAGGGTTTGGCAAGAATGAAGACAAACAGCAGAAACTCTGGCCGTGTGCAGGCAGGCGCATTATCTTGCTTAAATGCAAGCCCAAGATAGCTTGACATCAGGGACAACAAAACGTAGTATAGAATATCATCTACATACCAGTGTGCTGTAAGGGTGTTGCAGATGAAAACCAAAGGGGTGCTGCTGTGAAAATAAATGGCACCTCAGACCATCACTCCTGGTTGTCAGGCCATATGGCAGGCTACAGTCAAGTCAGTATCCCATCGTTGAATGAGGCATCTACAGAAATGTCTCGGGCTTGGTTTCTCATTTACTGGAGTAGAGTTGTCTTCAGTGATGAGTCTCATTCCGAACTGAGCTTCAACGATCAGCTACAATGTGTGTCTAGTTGCCCTCGACAGAGGTGAGATACCAACCTGACTATCACCCAATATATGGCTTCACAACCAGGAGTGATGTTCTGGGGTGCCATTTCTTTTCCTAACAGACTGCTTTTGGTTGTCATCTGTGGCACCCGTACAGCACAGCGGTATGTCAATGATATTCTATGCCCCATTTTCTTGCCCTTAATGCCAAGGAATCCTGGGCTTACGATTCAGCCCGATAATGTCCATCTGCACATGGGATCCATTACAGGTGGATACTTTAATCTGGCATCCATTGACTGGGAAAATCACACGTTTATCACAGGGGGCAGAAGCAAAGACTTGTGTGAAGTTATTCTAGGAGCACTCTCAACATACAACCTTGAGCAATTGGTTGGAAAACCAACTCCAGATGGGAACATATTAGATATCTTGGCAACAAACAGACTTGATCTTTTTGAGGAAGTTAATCTAGAAGAAGGTGGTTGTTGTTGTGGTCTTCAGTCCTGAGACTGGTTTGTTGCAGCTCTCCATGCTACTCTATCCTGTGCAAGCTGCTTCATCTCCCAGTACCTACTGCAACCTACATCCTTCTGAATCTGCTTAGTGTATTCATCTCTTGGTGTCCCTCTACGATTTTTACCCTCCACAATGCCCTCCAATACTAAATTGGTGATACCTTGACGCCTCAGAACATGTCCTACCAACCGATCCCTTCTTCTGGTCAAGTTGTGCCACAAATTTCTCTTCTCCCCAATCCTATTCAATACTTCCTCATTAGTTATGTGCTCTACCCATCTAATTTTCAGCATTCTTCTGTAGCACCATATTTCGAAAGCTTCTATTCTCTTCTTGTCCAAACTATTTATCGTCCATATTTCACTTCCATACATGGCTACACTCCATACAAATACTTTCAGAAACGACATCCTGACACTTAAATCTCCACTCGATGTTAACAAATTTCTCTTCTTCAGAAACACTTTCCTTGCCATTGGCAATCTACATTTTATATCCTCTCTACTTCGACCATCACCAGTTATTTTGCTCCCCAAATAGCAAAACTCCTTTACTACTTTAAGTGTCTCATTTCCTAATCTAATTCCTTCAGCATCACCCGACTTAATTCGATTACATTCCATTATCCTCGTTTTGCTTTTGTTGACATTCATCTTACATACTCCTCTCAAGACACTGTCCATTCCATTCAACTGCTCTTCCAAGTCCTTTGCTGTCTCTGACAGAATTACAATGTCATCGGCGAACCTCAAAGTTTTTATTTCTTCTCCATGGATTTTAATACCTACTCCAAATTTTTATTTTGTTTCCTTTACTGCTTGCTCAATATACAGATAGAATAACATCAGGGAGAGGCTACAACCCTGTCTCACTCCCTTCCCAACCACTGCTTCCTTTTCATGCCCCTCGACTCTTATAACTGTCATCTGGTTTCTGTACAAATTGTAAATAGCCTTTTGCTCCCTGTATTTTACCAATGCCACCTTTAGAATTTGAAAGAGAGTATTCCAGTAAACATTGTCAAAAGCTTCCTCTAAGTCTACAAATGCTAGAAACATAGGTTTGCCTTTCCTTAATCTTTCTTCTAAGATAAGTCTTAAGGTCAGTATTGCCTCACGTGTTCCAGTGTTTCTACGGAATCCAAACTGATCTTCCCCGAGGTCGGATTCTACTAGTTTTTCCATTCCTCTGTAAAGAATTCTTGTTAGTATTTTGTAGCTGTGACTTATTAAACTGATAGTTTGGTAATTTTCACATCTGTCAACACCTGCATTCTTTGGGATTGGAATTATTATATTCTTCTTTAAGTCTGAGGGTATTTCGCCTGTTTCACACATCTTGCTCACCAGATGGTAGAGTTTTGTCAGGACTGGCTCTCCCAAGGCCATCAGTAGTTCCAATGGAATGTTGTCTACTCCGGGGGCATTTTTTCGACACAGGTCTTTCAGTGCTCTGTCAAACTCTTCACGCAGTATCGTATCTCCCATTTCATCTTCATCTACATCCTCTTCCATTTCCATACTATTCTCCTCAAGTACATCGCCCTCGTAAGGTCTCTCTAATTTTCCTGTAGGCAGTATCTATCTTGCCTCTAGTAAGATAAGCCTCTACACCCTTACATTTGTCTTCTAGCCATCCCTGCTAAGCCATTTTGCACTTCCTGTCGATCTCATTTTCGAGATGTTTGTATTCCTTTTTGCCTGCTTCATTTACTGCATTTTTATATTTTCTCCTATCATCAATTAAATTCAATATTTCTTCTGTTACCCAAGGATTTCTAGCAGCCCTCGTCTTTTTACCTACTTGATCCTCTGCTGCCTTCACTACTTCATCCCTGAAAGCTACCCATTCTTCTTCTACTGTATTTCTTTCCCCCATTCCTGTGAATTGTTACCTTATGGTCTCCCTGAAACTCTGTACAACCTCTGGTTCTTTCAGTTTATCCAGGTCCCATCTCCTCAAATCCCCACCTTTTTGCAGTTTCTTCAGTTTTAATCTACAGTTCATAACCAATATATTGTGGTCAGAGTCCACATCTGCCCCTGGAAATGTCTTACAATTTAAAACCTGGTCCCTAAATCTCTGTCTTACCATTATATAATCTGATACCTTTTAGTATCTCCAGGGTTCTTCCATGTATACAACCTTCTTTCATGATTTTTAAACCAAGTGTTAGCTATGATTATGTTGTGCTCTGTGCAAAATTCTACCAGATGGCTTCCTCTTTCATTTCTTAGCCCCAATCCATATTCACCTACTACATTTCCTTCTCTCGCTTTTCATACACTCAAATTCCAGTCACCCATGACTATTAAATTTTCATCTCCCTTCACTATCTGAATAGTTTCTTTTATTTGATCATACATTTCTTCAATTTCTTCGTCATCTGCAGAGCTAGTTGGCATATAAACTTGTATTACTGTAGTAGGTGTGGGCTCCATATCTATCTTGGCCACAATAATGCGTTCACTATGCTGTTTGTAGTAGCTTACCCGCATTCCTATTTTCCTATTCATTATTAAACCTACTCCTGCATTACCCCTATTTGATTTTGTGTTTATAACCCTGTTGTCACCTGACCAGAAGTCTTCTTCCTCCTGCCACAGAACTTCACTAATTCCCACTATATCTAACTTTAACCTATCCATTTCCCTTTTTAAATTTTCTAACCTACCTGCCCGATTAAGGGATCTGACATTCCACACTCCGATCCGTAGAACACCAGTTTTCTTTCTCCTGATAACAACATCCTCTTGAGTAGTCCCCGCCTGGAGATCCGAATGGGGGACTATTTTACCTCCGGAATATTTTACCCAAGTTGACGCCATCATCATTTAATCATAGAGTAAAGATGCATGCCCTCGGGAAAAATTACGGCTGTAGTTTCCCCTTGCTTTCAGCCGTTCGCAGTAACAGCACAGCAAGGCCGTTTTGGTTATTGTTACAAGGCCAGATCAGTCAATCATCCAGACTGTTGCCCTTGCAACTACTGAGAAGGCTGCTGCCCCTCTTCAGGAATCACACATTTGTCTGGCCTCTTAACAGATACCCCTCCGTTGTGGTTGCACCTACGGTACAGCTATCTGTATTGCTGAGGCATGCAAGCCTCCCCACCAACGGCAAGGTCCATGGTTCAGGGGGGAGGGGGGGGGGTTAGAAGAAGGTATTAGTGACCATAATGTCATTGTGGCTTCTATGTCAGTGGCAGTTGCAAAAAAACCACAAAGAAACAGTGTAGAGTTTCCTTGTTTGGGAAAGCAAATAAAAATGTCATTAATGAATATCTTCATAGTCAGCTCCAATCATTCACTGCAGGACACAAAGATATTGAGCATCTTTGGTTGAAATTTAAAGGTATTGTCTACCATGTACTCAAGAAGTATGTGCCTGGCAAAAATATAGGGGAGGGAAAAGATCCACCTTGGTACAACAAACAAATTAGGAAGTTGCTGAGCAAGCAGAGAATTTTGCACAGTCATTTTAAACATAGTCACTGCCCCACTGACAAACAGAAATTATGCGAAATGAAAGCAGTTGTCAAAAAGTCAGTGAGAGATTCTTTTAACAAATTTAAAGCAATATTTTATCTAAAATTCTAAAAATAACCCAATAAAATTTTGGTTGTACGTATAATCTATGAACACTACAAATAATTCAATACCTTCTCTTGCTGACAGTATGGGTAATGTAACTGATGATGATAAACAGAAGGCCGAATTTCTAAACTTAGCTTTCAAAAACTCGTTTACTGTAGAGAACTGCAGCACCATTCCCCCTTTCAATTATCGAACAAACACAAGGATGTCTGACATACTGTTTAGTGTATCTGGGATTGTAAAACAATTAAGGTCCTTAGATGCCAGGAAGGCATCTGGCCCAGACGGTATCCTGGTAAGATTATATGTTGACTACGCTACAAATATAGCACCATTCTTATCCATCATCTATAAGAGATCATTGGAACAGGGAAAGTTCGACGGGACTGGAAGAAGGCCCAGGTCATAGCAATCTATAAAAAGGGTAGAAAATCAGATGCACATATTTACCGGCAAGTTTTACTGACATCGATTTGTTGTAGAATCATGGAACATATTTTTTCTTCAGACATAATGACCTTTCTCGACTCTGAGAAGCTCATCTGCAGAAACCAGCATGGTTTTAGGAAACAGTGGTCATACGAGACACAGCTGGCCCTCTTTGTGCATGATAGACAACAGGCTCTAGATACTGGCTCCCAAGTTGATGCCATATTTCTCGACTTTCGAAAGGCATTCGACTCAGTTCCGCACTGTGGCTTGCTCCATAAGGTGCGTGTTAACGGTCTATCTGATAATGTATGCAGTTAGACAGAAAGTTTTCTAACAGACAGAGAGCAGTATGTTGTCATGAATGGGGTGACTTCAACAGAAACAAGTGTGACTTCAACAGAAACAGGTATAACATCAGGTGTGTCCCAGGGCAGTGTAATAGATCCACTGCTTTTTATGATTTACATAAACGATCTGGTTGATGGTATTGACAGCAACATTAGACTGTTTGCTGATGATGCTGTAGCCTACAGGAAAGTAGTATCACACAAAAGTTGTGGACAAATCAATGAGGATTTGCAGAAAATAGGTTGGTTGGTGGCTGAAGGAGACCAGACAGCGTGGTCATTGGTCTCATCGGATTAGGGAAGGATGGGTAAGGAAGTCGGCAGTGCCCTTTCAGAGGAACCCTCCCGGCATTTGCCTAGAGTGATTTAGGGAAATCACAGAAAACCTAAACAAGGATGGCCGGACGTGGGATGGAACCGTCGTCCTCCCAAATGCGAGTCCAGTGTTGCAGAAAATAAATAAGTGGTGTAATGACTGGCAGTTATCTCTCAATATTTGCAAGTACGAGGGTCGGTCAAAAAGTAATGCCTCCCATTTTTTTTCTACTTAAAAAAATTAAGTTAAGTGAAAAATTTGAATTTGGTGCCATTCCTCAAACCTTCTTCTGCAATCCACTGCAGTAGTAACTTTCTGTGTCAACAGGTGGCA
Source organism: Schistocerca gregaria (assembly GCF_023897955.1). Lineage (NCBI taxonomy): Eukaryota > Metazoa > Arthropoda > Insecta > Orthoptera > Acrididae > Schistocerca > Schistocerca gregaria. The sequence continues at coordinate 53,950,229 of NC_064931.1, forward strand.
GCACAGCAGAAGTTTGTAAGATGGCCGACATCGATGTTCGTTTGAGACAGCGTTGTGTGATTGAATTCTTGAATGCAGAAGGTGAAACGCCCATACGCATTCATGAAAGACTGAAGAAGGTGTATGGTGTTGTGACAGTGGATGTCAGCACTGTTAGACGATGGGTTCGTCGTTGTAAGGAAGCTGAAGGGCAAACACCGTTGACTGACGAAAAGCGGAGCGGCAGGCCGGTGAGTGCAGTGACTCCACACAACATTCAGCAAGTTGATGACATCATTCGTGGTGACCATCGGGTGACTGCAGATGAAGTGTGTCGCATTATTTCTCTTAGTAAAGGCAGTGTGATCACGATTATTAAACAATTGGGGTACTCAAAAGTTTATGGACGGTGGGTTCCAAGAATGTTAACCGATCAGGATAAAGAGGCAAGTAAAACAATAGCCTCCCAACACTTGCAGCGCTTCCGTTTGGAGGGAGATGAGTTTCTGAAAAAAAGTTGTGACTGGGGACGAAACATGGGTGCATTTTTTTGAACCCGAATCAAAGAGGCAGTCAATGGAGTGGCGTCACACAAGCTCGCCGAGGAAGAAAAAATTCAGAACTGTGCGATCGGCAGGGAAAGTTATGGCAACAGTTTTCTGGGATACAGAGGGTGTGATTCTGGTTGATTTTTTGGAGCAGGGATGCACAATAAATTCTGTTCAATATGTCACACCCCTCAAAAAACTTAAAGCACGTCTTCAGCGAGTTCGCCCAACAAAATCAATGGCAGATGTTCTTCTTTTGCATGACAATGCAAGACCACACACCAGTCGTCACACCTCTGACGAGATTGTCAAAATTGGATGGGAAGTTTTGCCTCATCCCCCATACAGCCCTGACCTGGCACCATCAGACTTCCATCTGTTCGGGCCACTAAAAGAAGCTCATCGTGGTATTCATTTTGAAGATGAGGAGGCCGTCAAAACATCCGTGCGTCAATGGCTTAGGAAGCAGAGCTGTGATTTTTACCATGCTGGGATACATGCCCTTGTTCAAAGATGGACCAAAACTGTAGAGATGGGCGCAGATTACATTGAAAAATGACAAAATGATCCTCAATGTTGTGGTTTTCAACCTATGTAATTGCATTTAAATTTCCTGACAATTAAACGTAGAAAAAAAAATAGGAGGCATTACTTTTTGACTGACCCTCGTATAACCTACTGTGTATAAGAAGGCAAAAATCCCCATTAATGTACAAGTACAAAATAAATGCCCAGTTTCCCGAAGAGGTAACATCCGTCAAGTATCTGGGTGTGACTATTCGAAATGATCTCAAATGGAATGATCAGATTACAGAAGTAACAGGCAAAGTGAACTCTAGATTGTGCTTTATTGGTAGAATCTTGAAGCGATGCGGTCTTTCAAGAAAGGAAACAGCTTACAATATGTTAGTTCATCCAGTCTTAAGAGTATTGTTTGTCTGTATGGGACCTTTACCAGTTGGGTCTGATTCAAGAGATAGAGAAGGTCAAAGATAAGTGGCAAGATTCGTGATTGGTACATTTAGCCATCACAAGAGAATTCCAAATCTCATAGAAAGTTTGAAGTGGGACACACTTGCAGATAGATGGCACACTAAGCGAAAGGGGTTGCTCACTGAATTCCGAAGTCTGATCTTCACCGAGGATGTAGAGCATATATTACCACCTCCAACTTTCAAATCGTGCAGTGATCACCATACAAAGATAAGGCAAATTAGAGCTTGTACTGAGGTGTTCAGACAGTTGTTTTTCCCTCACATGATCCGCAAGTGGAACAGATGGGGGGTGGGGGGGGGGTGGGGGGGGGGAATATGACTTTGATGTGAATTGTGCCCTCCACCACACACCACTTGGTGGCTAACAGAGTATATATGTAGAAGTAGATGTAGATGGCGAGAGTTTCTAATGCTTGTCTTCATGCTTGTCAAACCCTACCTTAGCCAGCAAGATCACCACATCTCTTTCCAATTGAGATCATTTCCAGCATTATGGGCAGAGCCCTCCAACCAATGCAGGATTTTGAAGGCCGAATGTGCCAACTGGACAAAATCTATCACACTATGCCTCAGGAGAACATCCGACAACTCTATCAATCAATGCCAAACCGAACAACTGCTTGCTTAAGGGCCAAAGGTGGACCAATGCAGTATTGACATACTCAAATTGTGAAGCTCTTCTCTCAAATAAATCATCGATTTTTTCTGAAATTGTAATCATTTGTTTTTCTGTACACATGCATCACATCTACTTATTTTTGTTGCATTTGTATAATTCGTTCATAGAGCATCTTTTTTCCCTTAGAGTGTATTTATGGTTTCTTACATAACCACCACTGACCGAGGCAAAATTGAAGGCAGTGAATATCTTCTTTCTGGGTGCTTGAACTCGATGACATGCTTCAATTTATACAAAATGTTCACGTACTACTGTGTGTTAGTTGTGGTGCTGCATTCCAGAAAGTCAATGAGCATCGGGCCCTTCCAGTCAATGAAAAAGGTATCACAAGTTTCCTGGAGTTGGCATCCCTGTTATTTCAATTACAATGCAGAAGTTTTGCTAGCAACCCCTTACACACCCTATGTAAATTCCCAATGCCCCTTTCCAATGCCCCTCTCATGCAATTTCGATATTTTTGGAGCTCTGACAAAAGAAATATGTGACCCTCGATTTGCTTCAGATGATGAGGTGCACACCAGGGTACAACCTTAATTCTGTAGACAACTGCAAACTTCTTTCCGTGAAGGCATTGACCATCGTATCTCACAGTGGGATAAATGTATTCACAGTTATGGCACTCACTTTTGAAATAACAAACAGCTTACTTACTTCTTTCCCATCGGTCTCATTTTCATTTAACTGTCCCTTACAGATCCTGTGAAGTTACCAAATTTAGAGAATTCTGACTGTTTTGGTTCAACTTATGTTTCGAATAGTCCCAGATATTTTCTATGGTATTAAGAATTGAGTGAATTTGAGGGCTAGCTGGGATATGATAGGGTGCCCTAATGTTCATCAAATCAATGTATGCGTACAACCGTGTGAATATGGCTGTTGAAACCTTGGAAAACAAATGTGTCCACAGCATATTCACCATGAATTTGGTAACTGACAATGTTAAAATAAACATCCCAGTTCACTTCTACAGTAACCTGAATGAGTGAGACTTTGTCATGGTACAACAAACAGCCTAAAATCAGCACAAAACCATATCTGACAAAAATTACACTCTTCACACACTGCACATTAAATGCCTCAGCGGGCTATTAGTGAGCTTGACATGTCGCATAATTTTAAAAGAGGAACACACTATGCACCTCCAGTCAGCTACTGCCCAGTTTTTTGGCTTTTTTGGCCCACTGAAGACGCACAGCTTCATGTGCTACTGTAAGCTATGGCTTTTTGCAATGTACCTGACCCCAAACTGGTTGACACTAACCTACATTAACTGACACTAACCTACATTAACTGACACTAACCCACATTAACTGACAGCTGCAATTCCTGTCAGCTTTGAAACCGACTGTCACTAACAAAGGATGACAGTTATCTCTGATCACGTCAGTTGGGATCTTTTTACCACTCTCCTTACACCATGTACATACCCGTGAGTGGTATGACATTCCTCGTCGACACGTTCGACAATTCACCTTGATACACTGACAAATCGGGCAAATTAGTACACACCGTTTGGTCATGGGGTGGTCCTAACATGTGAGCTACTTTCTGTCATTCTGTCACATTTGCACACTGACCCATTTTACTCTGTTGATTCCATACAACTGGCTGGCACATACTCAGCACTTCACAACAAAGACTGAATCAGTGGTGGTGGGTCACGCGAGAGCCTGATACCCATTCTACACCATCTACAGCACTCTAAAGTGACCATTGTGCTGTTATAAGGGAGTTATTACTACTATTTTGTCTAGTGAGCTTGCGTACCATTAAGTATGCTAAGTTACTGCATTATTGCAAGTGTAAAAAAAAACAAAACACTGAAATCTGTAACCACTTGTGAATTATTTCATTAGTACCATGTAACACATTTGGTCTACATTTACTCAACAAAATTTAGCTTTGTATCCATCTGATGTTAGAATAGGAAGCAATGACTTTTCATTGCAAGAATACACCAAGCCATATGACTTGCAGCAAATACAGAACAGAAGTGTCAAACAGAAAGTTATGAATGAGATTTTGAAACTAGTAGCACAATATTTATAAAATCATTTGCGACTGGTTACAGAATTCATTTTTCACACCACTGTTTTACACATTCAGAGTAAGTATAATCTCAAACTGTCGACATTATTGCTGCGTAATTCTTGTTTGCTGATGAAACTATTTTAGTATGACTGGAAGTACTACCTTACTTTTCTTCTTTTACTTTCTTATTTTATATCCAAAATTCTCTCTTTGTTATTTCTCACTGTTATATAACTTTTACATCACTTAAACACATTGTGTTTGCACTCAATGAGAAGTACTGTGTCCTAAAATTATACAATGCCTTATGTTTAAAACTAGTTAGTATACTCTGCCACTATGGTCACAGATAAGATTTAACACAAAAATTATTGTTCATTTTGAAACATCAGCATTAGACATGAAAGTGCACAAAGCATTATGAATAGCATCAAGCAAATAAAACTGTATTCAGCCTGACCTGGAAAGAGTAAATAACAAAAGACTTAATTTGCTCCCTCTACCGTATTTACTTGAATCTAAGCCACACTCGAATCTAAGCTGCACCTGAAAAATGAGACTCGATATCAAGGAAAAATAATTATCCCAAATCTAAGCCGCACCTGAAATTTGAGACTCGAAATTCAAGGGGAGTGAAAAGTTTTAGGCTGCACCTTCAAATCGAAACAAAGTTGGCCCTTTGTAATATGAGACACAATTTAGGTCAAATGAATGATGATACAGCTACAGTAGTTTGGTTCGAGTCGTAAGCTTAGCAGTTAAGCTTTACTAGGTAGCCATTGCTATGCGTCAGGCACTCCGTCTGTATTTATACGGGTACCCTTCCTTTTTCACGTGCTTCATCTGGTTTGAACTGATTGCTCATTTTTCTTTGATCTGATAAGTGCCGTTCCCTTTGTTATAGGTGTTTACGTCACTCTAAGCTGAAAATGCATTATTGTACTGTGTCATGCATTGTTTGTTGCATACTGTTAATGAGTGTTTATGACCTGTCGCCGCTCGTGACAGAGAGAGAGAGAGAGAGAGAGAGAGAGAGAATCATCTCATTAGTGAAACAATGGCACGGGACCGCTATTTGTTGTTACTTACACTGCTGCTTTCTTTGATAATGATCAACAAGAACCAAATAATAGACTGCGTGTGATAGAAAACGTTGTGAAGGAGAGTTTAGCGGAAAACTTTCTGCATTTCAAAATCTTTGCAGATGCCTCTTTAGTACATTACATTCTGCACAGAAATTAGAGTCATCTTAGATTTAAAAATCTAGTCAGTTGTCGTGCTTCATTTCTGACTGTATCACTATTCGGCGTAAGAATAATACAAATATAAACATGGCATGAGGTGTACATTCTTCCGCGTTTCCTGTTGTCTCTCTCTAGTTTTGTAGTTTATTGGGCAGACAGGATTTAAATGAGATGGCAGCAAACACAAAAGAATACATGGCAAAATGTTTATATTCATATTATTCTTATGGTGAAGAGAATACTGCATGTGAATCACAATTCATAAAAGTTCCTATTAGCAACCATCTCTTGTCACAGGTAGGAAAAAATTCAGAACGTTGAGTTGGCCATATTGACAAACATCCCAAACAGTCTTGCCAGTCGGATTTTCGTAGTACAATGAAAGGCTGCTACATTCGAAGGTGAACAATATAGAATTTGTATTTACTTCGTTGGATAATGTATGAAAATGCCCTGGTCAAAACTCGGGGCGGAGAAAAAAAAGCTCGTCTTCCACTTTTTTTTTTTTTTTCACTGGTGCAGAGGTTTTGGTGCCAGTATTTATCTTTGTGCATCTAAAGCATGCCTATGCAGCGCTACATACATTCAATGGCAGAAGTTAGTTGTGGCGGCACCTACCAACATTTTACAGAACTTCCGCTTACTTTGCACTCGATTCTAAGCCGCAGGCAGTTTTTTGGATTACAAAAACCGGAAAAAAGTGCGGCTTAGATTCGAGTAAATACGGTATATTGCAACTCGTGTAACACTTCCACTGAGCAGGTTGATACTTTGCCATAAAGCCAAAAATCAAATGCAAAGTTAAATCTGCTCTATTATCATGAACAGGAAACTACAGCACACACGTTATGACAGAAAAGCTGAGAAGAGTAATGCAGTAGTAAACACAGTCAATCAAGATTATATTTACAACACATTACAAATACTTGAACAGAATAATACCAATGATATTTTAGATGACCCAACTTTCCAATTCCAAATGGAAATTAAGAAAAGAACTTTGTTTTCGAAAAGAAGTGGTTCACCTCTGAGTGTTACTGAGCCCAATGGTCCCCATTACAGCCCCAGGCAGTAATATACAAGAAAGCTGCACTAACCAGTCGATAGTAAATTGAGTTCAGAGCCCCACTCAGTTTATTATGGAGAAATGACTGCAGATGCTCTCAAATGCACACACATTTGGAAGTAAAAGGTTTGTCTGGAAAGCAATGTCATCAGCTCTATTTTAACACTCCTACTGGTCAGATCATGGCCTATCCGTCAACCAGTAGACGGGGTTTGTTTGCTTCCCAACTCAACCAACACCACTCTGGGCTCCCAGAGTGTCAAGATATGTCCCTAATGCAAACCTGTTAGGTGATCTGCTTTGTTCACTTGCATGCAGTGAAATTCAGCATGAAACTTGGGAAGTCTACTGCTGAAACATTTCCAATAACTGAAGAGGCAGTTGTAAATGAATGTCTGTCAACATGGCAGATATTTCTGTGGCACAACATGTTTCTGGAATGCCAGGATAACATCTACAGTGGAAGTTGCTCTGGATGCTCTTCAGTGTTGAAAGGTGAAGACAGTATAACTCGTGTGCATGAACTTCCTAATACATGTAGTAGAATGAGTGGTTGTCCAATAGATCAGACTCTGGGGAGACTGTAACCAAACAATTGAACACGAAGAAAGTTTATGCAAAACTGGCCTCAAAAATTCTGACCAACTACCACAAGTCCAAGTGAGTGCTTACTTGTGAAGAACTTTATGAACTGAGCAGAAATATGGCCCTTAAATAAAGAGAGATAGCTCCAAGTGGTACATTTCTGTGCATGAGCAGATCCAAAGTGAAGACAATGCTCACTGTCTCTTCATATGCTAGTGACTTTGTCCACCATGCGTTTCTACCTGCCAGACACACTGTCAATGCTACTTTGTACGTTGAAGAGCTCAAACGGCTGGAAAGAAAGATAGATTTGCATATCAGACCCTGCATAGTCTCTTCCTGGAAGCTCCACCAAGACAATGTGCCCAGTCACACCCAGCCTTCTTGATGAAGGATTATCTCATCAAAGACAATGTGGCATTGCTCCCCCAGCCATCTAGTTGCAATCTGGTTCTGGCAAAGTTATGTTTCCTTGGCTCAGGACACCCTTGAAAGGACCATTTCGAGACCAATGACAATGTGAAAGTTGCTCTTACCCATGCCCCAAAGGACATTCATCCCAGACCTTCTAGGGCGCCTACAACACTTGGAAATCGTGCTGGCAAAAATGTAATGATGCAGGTGGGTCCTATTTTGAAGAGTTCTGAGGCATTGTAACACAACCCATACATTCTCTTTCATCTGATCAAAGCGAGACTAAAATCACAAGAAATCAGATAACAAAAATTACACACAACCATTAGCTTCAGGTCAAGCAGGACTGAAGGACTAGCAGAGAGAGGACTACAAAATGAGATGCTGGAAAATTTTTTATGACAGAAATATTGAAAGGATATCAATTCTATAATAATAACATCATTCAACAACTGGAACAATTTTTTCACTTTCATTGAGAGAATACTGATAAAATACTTAAAACTATAAAAGAAAGCATGTAACATTATATTCCTGCATATCTGGGTGACACGGCCATTAGTGGTGGTGTATAATCCAGTAAAAATTGCCACATAACCTTAGGATGATAGGCTCTGTTGAATAGCTAGAAACTATAAGTGTACCTTGGTGTCAATTTTAAGTTTGTGGTTCATACAGTTGCTGCTAGGGTGTCCTTGATGCAGTGGTAACGGTGTGGAGCAAGGACAGTGCAAAGGCAAACTCGCTAAATTTATGTAAGCCTGACAAGGAAATTGTACACTGAGTGTCCTACAGCACTGCAAACAACTGCTTGAAGCAATGGAAAAAGATGAAAAATAACTGGACAATTACAATATTGCCAAGTTTAAAAAGAACTTAAGCTGACAAACACACCTTCCTTCGAGGAAAGACAAATCTTTGAGCGACCCTGACTTGAAAGCAAGGGTCGTGGTCTTCCAGGATAGTTACGAGACACTGTTGGAGAACAGTGTTGTGGCAGCGTAGAACTTTGTTGTTGTTGTTGTTGTTGTTGTTGTTGTTGTTGTTGTTGCTGCTGCTGCTGCTGCTGCTGCTGCTGCTGGTGTTGTTGTTGTTGTTGTGAACTTCGCACAGGTGACAGCGAGGATGCTAAACAATACAATAATTTACACATTTAAAACATAAACTTATTTTTGTTATTATCACAAGGTATTTTGTAACTGCAATAGGTTTTTCACGCAAAACAATTACCCTGTTTATGCATATAAGTCTCTCCGTACGTCAGAGATGCGCTGATGTTTGCTTAAAGTACAACTCACTAGTTTCAATTTGCAGTACATAAATTTTAATTTTTTGTGTTTACATATGCGTGTTTTGATAAATCATTCCATTACTGATGGAGTCATCACAAGCCTGACAGTTACTCGGACTGACCCAAGACAAAAATTGGGGACGACCATTGTCTTTTTGTGTGGAAGGAAAAAAATTCTCTATGTGAAACTTCCTGGCAAATTAAAACAGTGTGCTGGACTGAAACTTAAACTCGGGACCTTTGCCTTTCACAGGCAAGTGCTCTACCGGCCGAGCTACCTGAGCATGACTCACAACCCATCTTCACAGCTTTATTTATATCATTACTTCATATCCTACCTTCCAAATGTCACAGATGCTCTCCTGCGAACCTTGCAAGACTAACACTTTTGGAAAGAAGGATATTGTGGAGACATGGCTTAGCTACAGATTGGGAGATGTTTCGAGAGTGAAATTTTCACTCTGGAGCAGAGTGTGCACTGATATGAAACTTCCTGACAAATTAAAACTGGGTGCCGGAACGAGGCGAGGTACTAGCAAAAGTAAAGCTGTGAGGATGGGTTGTGAGTCGTGCTTGGATAACTCCTGCGAACCTTGCAGGAGAGCTTCTGTAAAGTTTGGAAGGTAGGAGACGGATACTGGCAGAAGTAAAGCTCTGAGTACCGGGCGTGAATCGTGCTTCGGTAGCTCAGATGGTAGAGCACTTGCCCACGAAAGGCAAAGGTCCCGAGTTCGAGTCTCAGTCGGGCACACAGTTTTAATCTGCCAGGAAGTTTCATATCAGCGCACACTCCGCTGCAGAGTGAAAATCTCATTCTGGAGTTGAAAACATATTTTTCATCCAGATCACATGCCATGGCAAAGATGTCTCACAGAAATAGAACAAGGATTTTGTGATAGCACATTTATAATAATTTTGTGTTTAAATCTGACAATACAATTGCAGCAACTACATATACTACTCACATATATATTTTGTACCACACACTGCAGATTGTAAAGATTGGCGGCAGTGATAGAAGCCATGAAGCAAAACTGTAGCACCTGAGCTTTCTTTTAAATTTATATTTTACACAGTGTACAGAAATTCACTGAGGCGCCTTCTAATTAGGTTGTAACGTCAACTAGGGAAGTTCTTATCCCTACCGCCACTCTGTACCAGCCAAAGCCACTTTGTCTAGCTCACTACATAACAAAGTTTACAGACCTTCGCCTAAGAAACATTCAAAATTCCTAAGGTACGGGATTATTAAGTATAAACAGGCACAGACGCTATAAATTGAAGTCAGAACAAGAATTTCATTCTTCTCCTCCTTGGTAGCAATTTTACCAACATTCACAACATCAACTGCCATAACCAAATCGCAAACCCATAAACTGACAAGAAAGAAATTTCAAAATTTGATGTCATATAATAGACCAATTAGGAAAAAAAGTGGGTTCTGCCGTTAGTAATACTGTGGGGTACATAACTGAAAAGACTGTCACTTTGCTAATGATATCCGAGGTAATTGAGCCATTTCCCAACACACTACGGCCACAAGTTGTACCTTAAAAATGCAGTTTTGAGAGTTCTTTCCTTTTATGTTCAATTCGAAAATAGCAAAAATTTATGGCCTACATGGTGAAATAAACTGAAAATTGTGAAATACAGTGAAAACTCTCAGATTACAACATATCGGCTGTTTGTTTTCCACCTGCAGCCAACAGCTGTATAGCATGGTGATGTCACAGTAATGCAATGAGCACTATCTGTTTAATTGCAGTTTGAAGATTGCTTTTTTCTCCTTCAAACACCAAATAATTTTTTTCGTGGTACACACCAAGTTTTGCTGAATGAAGCAGTATGATTAACACTTATGAAAACTTCACATAAAAATAAAGAGTTCACACCACACACATTATCCTGTGAAGACATAAGCTACAGATATTTCCTACTTTTCAGTCATTTTGTCAAATTAGCAAATACACTGAAGCACCAAATAAATTGGTATAGGCATGCGCATTCAAATACAGAGATATGTAAACAGGCAGAATACAGTGCTGCAGCCAGTAACACTTATATAAGAGAACAAGTGTCTGGCGCAGTTGTTAGATAAGTTACTGCTGCTGCAAAGGCATGCTATCAAAATTTGAGTGAGTTTGAATGCGGTGTTATAGTCGGCACACGAGTTATGGGACACAGCATCTCAGAGGTAGCGATGAAGTGGGGATTTTCCCGTACGACCATTTCACAAGTGTACCGTGAATATCAGGAATCCGGTACAACATCAAGTCTCCGACATCACTGCTCCCAGAAATGGATCCTGCAGGAACAGGACCAATGATGACTGAAGACAAGACCTGCAACCCTTCCGCAAATTGCTGTGGATTTCAATGCTGGGCCCTCAACATGTGTCAGCATGCTAACCATTCAACAAAACATGTACCCTTGATGACTGCACAACACCTCGCCTGGGCCTGTCAACACTGACATTGGACTGTTAATGACTGGAAACATGTTGCCTGGTCGGACGAGTCTCGGTTCAAATTGTATTGAGCAGATGGACGAGTACAGGTATGGAGACAACCACATGAAGCCATGGACCCTTCATCTCAGCAGGGGAATGTTCAAGATGGTGGAGGCCCTGTAATGGTGTGGGGTGTGTACAGTTGGAGTGATATGGGACCCCTGATACGTCTAGATATGCCTCTGACAGGTGACATGTACGTAAGCATCCTGTCTGATCACCTGCATCCATTCATGTACACTGTACATTCCGATAGACTTGGGCAATTCCAGCAGGACAATGTGACACCCCACATGTCGAGGATTGCTACAGAGAGGCTTCATGAACACTCTTCTGAGTTTAAACACTTCCACTGGCCACCAAACTCCTCAGACATAAACATTATTGAGCATATCCGGGATGCCTTGCAACGTGCTGTTCAGAGATCTCCACCCCCTCGTACTCTTAGGATTTATGGACAGTGCTGCAGGATTCATAGTGTCAATTCCAGCTAGCACTAACTCAGACATTAGCTGATGCATGCCACATTATGTTATGGCACTTCTGCGTGCTTGCGGGGGCCCTACACGATATTAGGCAGGTTTACCAGTTTCTTTGCAACAGTATAAAGGGTATCAAACCCAATCTGTTTAAAATGAACTGAAGATATTTTGTCATTCAAATATGATATCTGTGGTCTCATGTTTTGAAAAAGCAACATTTAAAAATAGACTTCATTTTAGAAATTAAAAGAATTTCTAGCAGATTCCCTCCTTGGTGTACACAGTCCAGTTTAAGTTACACTTGTAGAACTCAATAAGATGTTATATAAGAGATTTTATGCAATAGTAAATCAAGACACATAACAGAAAACAAAGATAGTAGGATAATTTTTTCAGGCCACTGCTTACCTTCAGGAAGCAAAATTTGTATTACTACTGACAGACATATAAAAGTGAAAGTTATACACATCCTAAATTTTGGACCTACGAGTTCTTCACTCAGAGGGGAGAGAGGGATAGGTTGGTGAAGGTTAAAAGGAAGGACAGATTACTCACACACCAGGGTAAGAGGGGCCCATCTATAGGGAAGACAAGGATAAACAAAGACGCAGGGGAAATGTTAGGGAGAATAGGTCAGAGGTGGACATTAGTAAGTACGGTGCCAGCTTCAGTCCAGGGATGATTAGGTCCGAGTGAGAAGATTCGGGGTAAGAGAAACATATAATGCATTAAAGAATTACGATAGTGAGTCAAAAATTGCCTACAAATTTCATTTTACAATGTATTTACAAAAAAAAATTATGGTTTGACATATACATTATTTTTCAATATATTCTCCTTTCTTTTCAATGCAGTGTCCAGCAGTCCACAAGCTAACATATTCCCACCAAGAAGGTTTTCAGTTGGTAGCAAAGTAATTTTTGCACCGATTTCTGCACTTCCACATCTGAAGAAACTCTATGACCTTATAGCATATCCTTGAGTGGCCCAACTTGACAAAAGTTGAAGGATGCTAGATCTGGGCAGTAAAGATGATGTCCCAGCAGTTCAAAACCCGATTTATTGATAGTTTCAACAGAGCAGTGAGCCCTGTGCATGTGGGTTTGTTGTAGAACAGCAATACTTTCTATGAGAACAGACCTCATTGTTTGCTGTTAATTGCAGGATTGAGCTCTTTTCTGACAATTCACTGTAAAACTCTTTGTAGGTGGCTTTTCCCTCTGTTATGTAGGGGAGAGTGTTGAACTTAAGAGGATAGTGTACCTAGACCCACATGATGTTTTCTGGTCAGTGGTTCAGTCTAAACAGTTTCTGCAATTTTCTACAAATTTTATTTTTATTAGATATTAGGTTTTGTTTCGTGCAGCATTTGTAAACGTTCTGCATACTACGCATTTAAGTACTGTATAGTACATTAAAACTATTTGGAATGTACTGTTAATTCTTTAGGTACAGAATTTTATGGAGAGTAAAATAATATGTATTTTTAGAGCTACTTGTATAACATGTGAACAGTTAAGCCATACTCTGCAAATCATGTACCACCTTGTACCTTGAAACATGAAAACATCTTTTACCATGGAACACATGATACTTCCAAACTGACTTTCTTTAATGTCCAAACAATTTTACCTGTCTTGAAAATGGAAATGTGTGTTACATTTCAATAGTTTCCACCTCAAAATGTATTTAACTTGTAACTGGTTTTTGACAATGCTTCTACTTAAACTGATTTTACTTACTGATTATTGGTTTGCAGTAGAGTAATAATGTAACAAACAGACAAATAAAGTACTGACAAGATTTTTTTTTGATTGCAATGCTTTTAAATTTTAATAGAATATTTGTTCCTTGATTGCAACAGTTTTAAATTTCAGTAGAATATTTGTTCATAGATACACGATCAAGTTGTACCTCAGAACATGTTGTTGTATCTGGAACAGCCTTAATTTTCTGGAGTAACTTTTGTGATTTCACAAAAAGACTGCAGTACTTAATAAGTGAGTGCAATCATTTACAAATGGAATATATTAAACTTCTAGTACAGGGCTCACTAGAGGCAAAAGTCTGAAAAGTGTACCAAGACACAACACTCTCCCCTACTCTTGCAGCATATGCCCATCTGCATCCCAAAAAATAGTGAGTATAACCTCTCTTTTTCCAATCCATACTCTGGTGCTTTGATCCTAGCTCACAATGGTGCACTCATGTTCCATCACTGATAACTATTCTAGTCAAAAATTGACCACCTTCCCTGTAGGAATGATCAAGCAGGCATCAGCTGAAGTCAACACATGTGATCTGAAGTTCTTTAGGAAGTCATCTCGGTACCTGTCGTGCAGAAACCTTACAGAAGTGAAGTTGGTCGTTGAGGATGTGTTAGGAAGAACCGTGACTGATGTCCAAAAGGACGCCACTATACTGATAGTAACTCGCATGTCAACTAAAATCATCTCTTGGGCTTACTGAATCTTTTGGACTATGGTGGACATTGACAGTCGTCCTGTTCCTCTTCACATGTCATACTCGTCTGGGCACTTTCAAACCACTTAACAGACAAATAAAGAGTTTTATGTGACACACACACTGTCCCTGAATTGTGATGAAAATCTATGATGAATTGCAGTCTCACTGCTCGTTGTTACTTCTCAGTGAAAACTAGCAGTGGGGCAGACAGGTTTACATCATCACTGACATACTGCAACTGAAGTGGTCGGGGTCATGTTATACATATAAATGAGGGTCGATTATTTACACATTCATCATAAAACACCTTCACAATTCTCGTACTGCATGGGTGTGTGTGTGTTAAAGAAGATTTAGTACAAGAATGTGTCAGGATGAACAGATACTGTATTTACTCGAATCTAAGCCGCACTCAAATCTAAGCTGCACCTGAAAAATGAGACTCGAAATCAAGGAAAAGAAATTATCCCAAATCTAAGCCATACCTAAAATTTTGAGACTCTAAATTCAAGGGGAGAGGCAAGTTTTAGACCGCACCTCCAAATCGAAACAAAGTTGGTCCATTGTAACATGAGACACAATTTAGGTCGAATGGATGAAGATAAAGCTATAGTAGTTTGGTTCGAGTCATAAGCTTAGCAGTTAAGCTTTACTAGGTAGCCAATGCTATGAGTCTGGCGCTCCGTCTGTATTTATACGGGTACCCTTCCTTTTTCATGTGCTTCGTCTGGTTTGAATAGATTGCTTATTTTGCTTTGATCTAATAAGTGCCGTTTTCTTTGTTACAGGTGTTTACGTCACTCTAAACTGAAAATGCATTATTGTACTGTGTCATGCATTGTTTGTCGCATTCATTATAATGAGTGTTTACGACCTGTCGCCACTCGTGGCATGGCTTGCTTTTGTGTGCACTACCGCCGCATACAATAAAAAGGGAGGAACTGTCTCATTGGCGAAACAATGGCAAGAGACTGCTATTTGTTGTTACTGCAGTGGTTACTTACAATGCAATGCAGGGGTCAAAACTCGGGGGCGGAGAAAAAAGCTCATCTTCTACCTTTTTTTTAAAAAAGATTATTTACTGATGCAGAGGTTTTGGCGCCAGTATTTATCTTTGTGCCTGCAAAGCATGACTGCACAGCGCTACATGTATTCGACGGCAGAAGTCAGTTGTGGCAGCGCCTACCAACATTTTTCAGAACTTCCGCTCACTTTGCACTTAATTGTAAGCCACAGGCGGTTTTTTGGATTACAAAAACCGGAAAAAAATGTGCGGCTTAGGTTTGAGCAAATACGGTATGTTGGAGGGCAAGCTCCTGTCTCCAAAGTTCAGGGTAACTAGTATCAGGTGGGCAGATCTAAATAGCCCATGTAGTGTAGCAAGCACTCAGGTCTGTTGAGTCAGATTGGGTAAGAGTATGAATGGGCAAAGAAGAACTATCTGCCTTGAGGACACCCAGTACCTAGTTGCTCAACAGTATAACTGAAGGGACCTGAGTAATTCCTATCCTCCCACCTGATACTAGTTTTCCTGAACTCCAGAGATGCGAATTTGCCCTCCAACACATCCCCATACCTCTACATCCTCTTGGACTTAATTTACATTAATACAGCCCACCCTCTATGACTACTTTTTACCTGTCTTAATTATTGATTGCACTATTCATCCCTTTTCCCCCTAGTCTACCTTTACCTCTCACTCTGACCTTATCTATGAACTAAAGTTCACATTTTAGTTACTAAAGCACCATCCCTGACCTACTCTCACTGATGCTTCTCCCTCGATCTTTGTCTATCCTTGCCCTCACTACAGATGGGCACCTCTCATACTGGGACCTCAGTGACATGCCCTTCCTTTTTAACTTTCGACAACCTAACCATCTCTCCTCACTGAGGAAGAAACTATGGTTCCCAAAGCTAGGAAATGTCTCACTTTTACTTTCATATGCATCTACCGGCAGTACTAAACACACAAATGTAAACGTCATTCGGTACTGTTGGCTGGGATATCCCACGAGGTGTGTTCATCCATCTGTAGGAAAGGGTGTTCTTCCTCCACACACACTGGTCTCTTTCCTTGTGGTTACATGAGAGTTGTGTTGTACATTTATTTGTAGAGTGTAGGTGAATTTCATGGATGTGTGTGTAGTATAGTGTCATGTTTGTGTTGTACAATGATGATCAGTGAAGAGTGTGGTGAAACTCAGCACTAGCACATAGCCTATGGGGCTGCCGAACTTAACATTTGCATCCGACAGAAGGATAACCATCAACATTTCATGAGACAATGCAGAGGGGTTTGGAATTTAATCCAGGACATTGGTGTAAAGACTGGTGACCAGGAACTTTACACTACCACCTCTCCCCCATTTCCTGACCACATATGGCAGTGAAAATTTCATCCACCACCAGGATTCGGACCACATTACCTCAGAGTCAAATGCCACCACACACACATGTCAGCAAACTTGGATACAGAGATGGGTAGTGCTACACATTTTGCCTATTGAAGGTAACGGATGGCCAACAATTCTGTCTCATAAAATTGGTTTTCTCGACTGACTTTTTCTTTGATACACTGGAGACTTTTTTATACAGATCTTACCTCTTTTTGCAGAAAAGGTAAACACATTTCCCTCAGATTTGAAATTCTGCGTATGTGGAGAAATATCAGCAAATGCTGCTTCGGAGGAAGTATGGCGATGACTGTTAATCACAGTCATTGCAGCTGATTGTGCCACACGTTTAGAAATCTTCACATCTGGAAAATGAAGAACAAATTCATATTAAGACACCCATAAAATGCAGAACTACTAAGGTACGGAACATAGAATTACTAATACTACTGCCCACCACCACCACCACCACCACCACCACCATCACAGTCACAATACAGCATAAATGTAAAATTCTTATGAAGTGGCTGATGTCTAAAGTTACTTCAGGGCATATTCACAGGAGTTGCATTGTGATGTAATTTTTATCAAGCAGTTTATTTAAGATGTATCTTAGCACAAGTCATGACCAATCTGTGATGGAGTATGGACATCTTTCTTCCCTGGTGACCTATAGATCTGTTGAAAAGAAGTTTTCTCAATTATCATAGATGTATCACTGATAAGACTATCAGTTTATATGCAGATACTGGAAATACAAGGTGACAGCTGAATTTTTAACAAAAGTAATACTGGGAAAAAATAGTCAGAAATGGTGATACAATTCCTTTTCTCCTTGGAAGCTGCCAGACATTATGACCTATGTTTCTGTCAGTAACAACATTATTTTAGTTTTACACATACAAATGGTTTCATTTTATGGAAATGAGGAAGCTTTTTTTAACTACAGGCATTTTAAAACTCATGGAGCTTCAAAAAATGCTTTTGGTCTTGCAAATAAAGAATTTTGCAATTTTAATAAGCCAATCACTAGTATGCTCCAGAGAAATGCCAGTATACGGCAGCTTGCTCTTTATTCAACTTGCTCTGAGGCATATTCTTAGGAAGCAAGAAGCTACATCAAGGTGTATACTTGGACAAGGAAAAAAATTCCCGGATTTTTCTCAGATTTGCCGGTTAAAAAATACATTTTCTCCCAGGTGAAAATACACTTTTTCCATGTTAAGTGACAGTACACTTTCCCCCAGATTTGTAAAACTTATCAATCCTTTGAATGGTCAAGGTTTTATAAACCGGTGTAGGACCTCCCGTCACTTTACGAAGCAAACCCCAGAAAAAAATGCATTTTTGAAAAATCTTTGATTTATAGCAACACATACGCTGCATATTTTCATATTACAAAAGTACATAGTCAAATTCCACCAAACACCGAACGTTAGTTTCTGAAGCACTGAAAACGAGATTGAGATGCGCTTTTGTAAGTCAATTATAGCTCAAGCCACGAAATCTCATCACCCAATGACAGCAGATATTCATTGCGTTTATATGGGGCTCCCAAAAGCGGATTTCGTAAACCGAATACAGCTTCTGGGTGGTCATGTAAACACTGCAAAATCAATTCTGGAAATCCGCTTCCTGTTGCCAGTTTCCCAAGTCCGCAATCTATTTCCGCTCCCATGTAAATGGAACCAGTACAGAAACGTGGTTGGACTGTCAGGTTTTGACTTGTTTTCTAAAAATTTCACCTAATATTGACAGAGCGGCTTTTTGTATAGTGAATGGTAAGTGGAAATATTAGACTGAAGCTGTTTACATCTCGTCCAACTGAAGAGAAGTTGCGATTGTACTGACTAAATCATAAACTATATCAACTGTTTTCCAGGTGCCATAGTTAACTGGGTTAGCAAATCCGCTTCAGACCTTAACATATAAACATGACACATTTCCCAAACACTGTTTTTGTCCTTCCGAAGATGTGTCACAAGTAAATGTAGTGATTCAGAGCATAGGACACATGACGTAGTCCTAGTCAGCCTATAGTAACATCACTGTTAAGTACCGCGAACACACAAATAGGGAAAGTTAATGGTTTCAATTAATGTACATAGTGTAACTACAAGAAAAACTAAGCTTTCACATATAATATTTGTCTTTTTGTCGATACATCAGACAAATGTGCCAGTAAAATTTTAAGTAATGGCGCAAATGTCTGGTCTTCTTAACTCGAAATTCTTCTAAGTGACTGGCCCTCAAAGTGTTGAGCTTTAAATGAGAATCAAATGCTCTGTGATTTAAGAAATTCAAAACATGTTCACACACATAACATAACCTGTATTGCATAAAATAAAATGTACTTTGAAAGTAACACTTTTCAAACCACTAACCACAATATTTTTACTGTGACCTATTACAATTCATTTCAGCAGTTGTCAGAGAGCCAGAAAATGGCGTTACTGGGCCTGCGCACCTACAATGATGTAGGCAGCCCACATACATCATCTACATCTACGCGTACATGGATACTCTGCAAATCACATTTAAGTGCTTGACAGAGGGTTCATCGAACCACCTTCACAATTCTCTATTATTCCAATCTCATATAGCGGGCGAAAAGAACAAACACCTACATCTTTCAGTACGAGTTCTGATTTCCCTTATTTTATCGTGGTGATCATTTCTCCCAATGCATGTCAGTGTCAACAAAATATTTTTGCATTCGGAGGAGAAAGTTGGTGATTGGAATTTTGTGAGAAGATTCTATCACAATGAAAAACACCTTTCTTTTAATGATGTTCAGCCCAAATTCTGTATCATTTCAGTGACACTCTCTCCCATATTTCGCGATAATACAAAACGTGCTGCCCTACTTTGAACTTTTTCGATGTACTCTATCAGTCCTATCTGGTAAGGATCCCACACCGCACAGTAGTATTCTAAAAGAGGATGGACAAGCGTAGTGTACGCAATCTCCTTAGTAGAGCTGTTACATTTTATAAGTGTCCTGCCAATAAAACACAATCTTCCCCCACAACATTTTCTGTGTGTTCCTTCCAATTTAAGTTGTCCATAATTGTAATTCCTAGGTATTTAGTTGAATTTAGGGCTTTTATATTTGACTGATTTATCGTGTAACCAAAGTTTAACAGATCCCTTTTAGTACTCATGTGGATGACCTCACACTTTTCGTTATTTAGGGTCAACTGCCAATTTTCACACCATTCAGATATCTTTTCTAAATTGTTTTGCAATTTGTTTTGATCTTCTGATGACTTTATTGGTTGATAAACGACAGCGTCATCTGCGACCAACCTAAGAGGGCTGCTCAAATGGTCTCTCAAATTGTTTATATAGATAGGGAACAACAAAGGGCCTATAACAATACCTTGTGGAACGCCAGAAATCAATTCTGATTTACTTGATGACTTCCAGTCAATTACTGCGAACTGTGATCCCTCTGACAGGAAGTCACAAATCCACTCACATAACTGAGACAATATTCCGTAAGCACGCAATTTCACTATGAGCCGCTTGTATAGTACCGTGTCAAAAGCCTTCTGGAATTCCAGAAATACAGAATTGATCTGAAATCCCTTATCAAGAGCACTGAACATTTCATAAGAATAAAGAGCTATTTGTGTTTCACGAGAACAATGTTTTCTAAACCCATGTTGACTGCGTATCAATAGACCGTTTTCTTCGAGGTAATTCATAATGTTCGAACACTATATATGTTCCATAATCCTGCTGCTTATCGATGTTAATGAAATGGGCCTGTAATTAAGTGGCTTACTCCTACCACCTGTATTGAATATTGGTGTGACCTGTGCAACTTTCCAGTCTTTGTGTATGCATCTTTCATCGAGCAAACAGTTGTATATGATTGTCAAGTATGGAGCTAACATATCAGCATACCCTGAAAGGAACCTAATTGGTATACAATCTGGACCAGAAGACTTGTTTTTATTAAGTGATTTAAGTTGTTTTACTACTCCGCGGATATTTACTTCTATGTTACTCATGGTGGCAACTGTTCTTGATCCGAACTCTGGAATATTTACTTCGTCTTCTTTCGTGAAGGCATTTCGGAAGGCTGTGTTTAGTACCTCTGCTTTGGCAGCACTGTCTTTGATAGTAACTCCATTGCTATTGCGCAGAGAAGGCATTGATTATTTCTTGCTGCTAACATACTTCACATATGACCAGAATCTCTTTGAATTTTCTGCCAGGTTTCGAGACAAAGTTTCGTTGTGGAAACTGTTATAGGCATCTCGCATTGAAGTCCGCACAAAATTTTGAGCTTCTGTAAAAGACCGACAATCTTGGGGATTTCTCATATTCGTATGTATATAACAGCAAGAGATCTTACATTATGTCATTACTGAAACAGGACATCAGAGGATATTCCAAGAGCATCGGAATTTTGTAAACTATACAAAAAGCCATAATTTGACTTAAAGGGTACATTTGTATTTCCAGATTCACAAAAAAAAGTAGGCCCCAACCTCATATGAAACTTTCCAGTGTGGTTTTCAGGAATGCAAATTTTCTTGGAGTACCTGTACTGTATTATCTCATATTTAGTTCTTTATTATGGCATAATGCCATACGTCCCAGAGGATAAAGTGTAGATGAAATTCTGCAAACAGCTGACACTAGTAATAGTGTTTGAAATAAATTGACTGCCTCTGCAGAAAAGATTAATTGAAGGCAAATTTTTTTAGCAAACCGATAAAAATAAATTCCTTGTTCTGCAAGGCAATAATGTGCAACTACAAAAAACCTGGAAATATAATAAAATCAGAGAACTGAAACTAACAACATATTTTAACCTTTTATAATTATGTGAACGTATTTTAATTCACTTTCTAGCTCGTGGCCACAGAAATCCGTTTGGTTTTCATTTGATGTGAGAGCTGTAAACCAAGAGGAAACAGCAAAACCACTAAACGTAAATACAGTTCACGTGGAGACTGCCCCCTAATCCTACAACAATTCAGACTTCTCTGCGCATGCACGAATCTGGCAGCTTGGATGCACCAGTAGCCAGAACTGGGAGAAGGTACTGCTCATATGCAACTCAACTGTGCATGTGCATAAGCCCGCTGGCAACTGCTCAAACGAACCTAATATAAACTGTTGTGACATCACGCCCATCGGAAGCAGTTTGTTGTTATGAAGTATTGCATCGTCTTCATCCTAAAGCTTTTGACACATTTTGCTGTTGGCAGACGTTTGTGTGTAGACTGTGTTTTGTTGTTGTAAATTGTACATTTCCTCTGCAACTTAAGTTTTTTTTTACCTTGTTTATGTTTTATTGTTGCATTATTATTTTGCAGTACCAGGCTAAAGTTTTTACCAGTACAAACTACAAAAATTTAACTGAAAACTAAAACAAGGAAAAATTCCCGGAATTCTAAAAAAGTCCCAGTTTTCTCCCAGATGAAAAAATTCCCTGGGTTTTTCCGGATTTTCCGGTTGTCTTGGAGCGTATACACCCTGCACATTATTATTAATAATTAGATTCAAATGAACCACGACCACTGAAAAATCTCTCATCTTTTGTTACAAAGATTATATTGCCTTAACTGATTTTTAATTTTGCATGCCCTCTAATGGGACTATTGTAAGCTATAAATGGCAGTAATACAAAATCAAAAGGCCCTGGGGTCAAAATTCTGATCCTAGTCACAGCTTAGATTTTGAAGAACAATCACCAGCAGCAACAGCTGAAGACTTCTGGTGCAAGTAGTCACCAAATTTCTGCCAACAGCCTTGTTAAAGAAGGTGGAGGTGCAGATAGAGTTCGTGGCAGCCTTTTGCCCTTGTGGTGTGAAACTGCTCATAAAGGCAGAAGAAGCAGCAATTTTCTATGTCATGCGGATGCAGAAGGCAATGGAAACCACTGTATTAAAGAAAGATAATGGGAATCCACAGGAAAAACAAACAGCACTGAAGAAGTGTCATGATAATTTCTGCACTGGTCTCCCATTCAGATCTCCTGGAGGGGACTGCCAAGAGAGAGGTAACCATGAGAATAATATTGAAAAACCAACAAAAGCACTACAAGTCAGAGCATGGGACGTCAGAAGTCAGATGACGTAGGGAAGGGGGGGGGGAGAATCTGAAAATGGAAATGCAATGGCTCAGTATAGATACAATAGGAGTCATTGAAGATAAATGGAGAGAGAATATCAACAGCAACAGAAAATGGTACCACAGGATGTCATGCATACATGCATTCCCTTCGCATGTTTAAGCCAAGTATTAAGCACATTTACACAATCGGGAATGCTCAGTAGCAGCCAGGTTGTGTGTACGTTTGACAATTAAGTGTCAGCAAGGAGCATTGGTGATGAAATCATAGGAGGCAATGTAGTGCAATCTTAGTAGGGACAAGATCGACTATTCGGGAGTAGGATCTTACAACATCACGAGTATGGAAATTGAGAAATGTGTTAATGTGTTGTAAAGGGTTGAATAACGGCGTAGCCAAGAGACACCATATTGGTAATTCTTTGAAGTGTGTTTCAAAGTATTTTCTTTATTAAAACGAGTATAGTTGATGGCTCAACACAAAAGTTTTGTCTCAAGTACAGATAGTGTTGAGGACCAGGGGACAAAGTTCAAAACCATCGTACAATATGTGTTAGATGAGTATGTGCCAAGCAAGATCGTAAGAGATGGAAAAGAGCCACCGTGGTACAACAACCGAGTTAGAAAACTGCTGCGGAAGCAAAGGTAACTTTACAGCAAACATAAATATAGCGAAAGCCTTGCAGACAAACAAAAATTACGCGAAGCGAAATGTAGTGTGAGGAGGGCTATGAGAGAGGCGTTCAATGAATTCGAAAGTAAAGTTCTATGTACTGACTTAGCAGAAAATCCTAAGAAATTTTGGTCCTATTGCAAAGCGTTAGGTGGATCAAAACAAAATGTCCAGACACTCTGTGACCAAAATGGTACTGAAACAGAGGATGACAGACTAAAAGCTGAAATACTAAATGTCTTTCTCCAAAGGTGTTTCACAGAGGAAAACTGCACTGTAGTTCCTTCTCTAGATTGTCGCACAGATGACAAAATGGTAGATATCGAAATACACGACAGAGGAATAGAGAAACAATTAAAATCTCTCAAAAGAGGAAAGGCTGCTGGACCTGATGGGATACCAGTTCGATTTTACACAGAGTATGCGAAGGAACTTGCCCCCCTTCTTGCAGCGGTGTACCGTAGATCTCTAGTAGAGCAAAGCATTCCAAAGGATTGGAAAAGGGCACAGGTCATCCCCGTTTTCAAGAAGGGACATCGAACAGATGTGCAGAACTATAGACCTATATCTCTAATGTCGATCAGTTGTAGAATTTTGGAACACGTATTATGTTCGAGTATAATGACTTTTCTGGAGACTAGAAATCTACTCTGTAGGAATCAGCATGGGTTTCAAAAAAGATGATCGTGTGAAACCCAGCTCGCGCTATTCGTCCATGAGACTCAGAGGGCCATAGACACGGGTTCACAGGTAGATGCCGTGTTTCTTGACTTCCGCAAGGCGTTCAATACAGTTCCCCACTGTCATTTAATGAACAAAGTAAGAGCATATGGACTATCAGACCAATTGTGTGATTGGATTGAGGTGGTCCTAGATAACAGAACGCAGCATGTCATTCTCAATGGAGAGAAGTCTTCCGAAGTAAGAGTGATTTCAGGTGTGCCGCAGGGGAGTGTCATAGGACCGTTGCTATTCACAATATACATAAATGGCCTGGTGGATGGCATCGGAAGTTCACTGAGGCTTTTTGCAGATGATGCTGTGGTGTATCGAGAGGTTGCAACAATGAAAAATTGTACTGAAATGCAGGAGGATCTGCAGCGAATTGACGCATGGTGCAAGGAATGGCAATTGAATCTCAATGTAGACAAGTGTAATTTGCTGCGAATACATAGAAAGATAGATCCCTTATCATTTAGCTACAAAATAGCAGGTCAGCAACTGGAAGCAGTTAATTCCATAAATTATCTGGGAGTACACATTAGGAGTGATTTGAAATAGAATGATCATATAAAGTTAATCGTTGGTAAAGCAGATGCCAGACTGAGATTCATTGGAAGAATCCTAAGGAAATGCAATCCGAAAATAAAGGAAGTGGGTTACAGTACGCTTGTTCGCCCACTGCTTGAATACTGCTCAACAGTGTGGGATCCGTACCAGATAGGGTTGATAGAAGAGATAGAGAAGATCCAACGGAGAGCAGTGCGCTTCATTACAGGATCATTTAGTAATTGCAAAAGCGTTACGGAGATGATAGGTAAACTCCAGTGGAAGACTCTGCAGGAGAGACGCTCAGTAGCTCGGTACAGGTTTTTGTTGAAGTTTCGAGAACATACCTTCACCGAGGAGTGAAGCAGTATATTTCTCCCTCCTACGTATATCTCGCGAAGAGACCGTGAGGATAAAATCAGAGAGATTAGATGTAGATGTAGATAGTACAAAATGTTGTTGACATTTAACAATTGTCATCACGAAACACTCCACTTCAGTAGGATCGTAGCCTACATGAAACCTGGCACCTGAGCACTAATACTGTGCAATGAGGGGCTACTGAAGCAGGTTAGTGATAAATCGATCAGAGAAGTACTTCCTTCTACCTACAATGCAGCTGAGAGCATTGTAAGGAGTGGGATTCATTACCAATAGGGAGGCGAGGCTAAGGGCAAGTTCCTGTCAAATGTTCAGTAACAGGATGAATATCATCAGAATCGAAAGCACACAAGCAACAGTAGTTCAAGTGCACATGTAGACATCAAAAGCACAAAATGAAGAGAGAAAGGAATGAGTTGTGAGACAGCCACTGGAAAATAAAAGTACCATGAAGTATATCTAAGTTCTCACAAAGTTAGAGTAGGTTCAGTTGAAGAAAACTGAAAGAATAAAATACACACATCAGAAAAAGTTTTGCATCATCCCAGTTCTCAGAACTCCTGAAGATAGATGTTGACTGTAGATATTTTATCACAGACCCAGTCCCTTTGACTGTTCAGAGATGCCACTAAACCCGTCCAAAGATGAAAACAAACATGTATGAGCAACGTCTATCACACGGAGTAGGTCCGACAGCCGATTAGTTCAAGTTGTCCCACCAGGAAGGAGGTACACAGCTCATGTTGTCTGTAGTTCAACCAAGCCTAGATGGTCAGTACCGCGGTTCGATCATGTCCACCTTGTTACTTTGTGCCAGGAAGGGCTCTTAACAAGGGAAGTGTCCAGGTATTTCAGAGTGAACCAAAGCGATGTTGGACATGGAGGCAATACAGAGAGACAGGAACTGTCGAAGACATGTCTTGCTCAGCCCGCCCAAGGGCTATTACTGCAGTGGATGCCAGCCACCTACGGATCATGGCTCGGAGGAACCGTGGCAGCAATGCCACAATGTTGAATAATACTTTTCGTGCAGCCACAGGACCACATGTTACGACTCAAACTGTGCGCAATGGGCTGTATGATGCGCAACTTCACTCCTGACATGCTTGACGAGGTCCACCTTTGCAACCACATCACCATGCAGCGCAGTACAGATGGGCTCAACAGCATGCCGAATGGTCCACTCAGGAATGACATCACATTCTGTTCATCGATGAGTGTCGCGTATGCTTTGAACCAAACAATCATCAGAGACATGTTTGGAGGCAACCCGGTCAGGCTGAACTCCTTAGACACAACGGCCAGCGAGTGCAGCAGGTTCTTTGCTGTTTTGGGGTGGCATATGTGGGGCCACAGTACGCCGCTAGTGGTCATGGAAGATGCGGAAATGGCTGTACGATATGTGAATGCCATCCTCCAACTGATAGTGCAACCATACCAGCAGCATATTGGCAAGATATTCGTCTTCGAGGACAACAATTCGCACCCCATTGTGCACATCTTGTGAATGACTTCCTTCAGAATAACGACATTGCTCGACTAGAGTGGCCAGCATCTTCTCCAGACATCAACCCTATTGAACATGCCTGAGACAGAGAGAAATGGGCTGTTTACAGACGACGAGACCCGCCAACCACTCTGAGGGATCTACACCAAACTGCCGCTGAGGGGTGGGACAATCTGGACCAACAGTGCCTTGATGAACTTGTAGATGCCTCGACGAATGCAGGCATGCATCAATGCAAGAGGATATGGTACTGGGTCTTAGAGATAACGGTGTGAAAGCCACCTGGACCATCACCTCTGAAGGTCTCGCTGTATGGTGGTACAACATGCAATGTGTGGTTTTCATGAGCAATAAAAAGGGCAAAATGATGTTTATGTTGATCTCTATTCCAATTCTCTATACAGGTTCCGGAACTCTCGGAACCAAGGTGATGCAAACCTCTCTTTAAGATGTGTAGCTAGATCTACGAGATGTTGTCAAACCAATTGCATCTGGCACCCCAGACAGCAAGATCAAACCAACAATCACCATCCAGTCAGAACATCTGACAATGTTGAGAAACAACTGGTTAAATATCTTTATTAAATCATCTACATAAGACTAGAAAACAGACAAAATTTAATAACTCATCTGACAAGTCTCCATTTCTAAGCATTGGTATACCATTGTTTGTCTACAAACAAATGGCACAATTGTTGAGGAATGACGGCACTAATGGCACATTCCATTTCTAAACTTTCTTGGCACTAGGTGGGGAAATACTCAACCTACTGATACCAGCCATCTCCTTTCAGCTATTACCAGTTGTACTAGTATGAAATGCGGACTTTTTATCTCAAGAAACATATAAAAATACCAGAAAAAATGATAAATAGTGCTTTATTCAAAATATGCTCCATCATTTGTTATACATTTTCCCCATCTTTCGAGTAATTTGTAACCACTAAAAATTTTCCAGTTTAGCTGCAAACCATTCATAAATCCATTTTTTCACACTTTCATAAAAGTCAAAGCACTGCTCAGCAAGTGCGTGATCCATCAACGCAAACAAGTGGTAATCGGAAGGAGCCAAGTCTGGTGAGTAAGCCGCATGGGGTAGAACTTCTTCGCCAAGTACTTCCAACATGGTGTGCCTTGGTCTACCCATGATTGATTGCACTTGGGATTCTCAAAATAAATTCATTTTTCATTCTCTGCAACTATGTGATGTAAAAATGACTTCCTTTTGTACCGAGCAACCAAAATCCCACATGTGTTTTTGCACTTTTCCATTTGCCTGTAATTCAACTCATGTGGTACCCACCTACCGGTCTTCTGAATCTTTCCGATCTCTCGCAGCCAATTGAAAATACTTTGTTGACAAATGCCCAATTACTCGGTGAGTTGATTCTGTGTGTGAGAATCATCTTCATTCAACAACGCTTCCAATGTCACATCTTCATATTTTTTGTGGTTTCCCACGTTTTCTGTCAGCAACATCGAAGTCACCATTTTTTTAAACACGGACCCATCATTCATACGTATCTTGCGATGGAGCATGCTCACCATAAGCTTCTCGAGGTAATCGGTATCATCCAGTGGCAGTTTTCATCAAATCAAAACAAACAATTAATGCAGTCCATGAATGCTCTTTCTTCCATACAAATTTCGACATATTGAACACAACACTACGCACACACTTTTCCAATTTATCACACATGCACAGCTGACACTTGTTAATGACACAACAAAATGGTACACTGTCAAATGTATATTGCACAAACTGCATTGGTGCGACAAGTGTTGTCTGAAATCTGCATTTCATACTTGTACACCTGGTATGTCATCAAAACAGCAGATATAAGTTACCCACAGAAATCCAATATGCATAAATTAACACCATAGCAAAAATTATAGTGACTTTCATGACTTCAGATTTGTTGGCTTCGCCAACTCGCAAACAAATTGTTATCTTTCAGCTTAACATAGACCTGCTGCTACACTACAGTTCAGTATGTCTGCACCAAAAACATGAAAACACCAAAAATACGACACATTACCACGCCTATACACTCAAGGGCCAAAGGAACTGGTACAGCTGCCCAATATCATATAGGGCTCCCAAGAGAAAGCAGAAGTGCCGCAACACTATGTGGCATGGACTCAACTAATGTAAGAAGTAGTGTTGGAGAGAACTGACACCATGAATCCTGCACGGCTGTACATCAATCCCTAAGAGTATGATGGGGTGGAGATCCTTTCTGAACAGCAAAATTCAAGGCATCCCAGATATGCTCAATAATGTTCATGTCTAGGGAGTTCGGTGGCCAGTGGGAGTGTTTAAACTCAGAAGAGCATTACTGAAGCCACTCTGTTGCAATTCTGGATGTGTAGGGTGTTGCATTGTCCTGATGGAATGCCCAAGTCTGTCGGATGAAGGGATGCAGGTGACCAGACAGGATGCTTACGTACGTGTCACTTGTCAGAGTTGTATATAGAGGTATCAGGGGTTCATATCACTCCAACTACACATACCCCACACCATTACAGGACCTTGACAAGCTTGAACACTCCCCTGCTGACATAGGGTCCACGGATTCATGAGGTTGTCTTCATATCCATACACGTCTAATCACTCAATACAATATAAAATGAGACTCGTTGGTATCGGCAACATGTTTCGAGTCATCAACAGTCCAATGTCTGTGTTGACGGGCTAAGGCAAGGCAAGGCATAAAGCTTTGTATCATGCAGTCATCTAGGCTACAGGAGTGGGCCTTCGGCTCCGAAAGCCCACATCGATGATGGTTCACACATTGACACTTGCTGATGGCCCAGCACTGAAATCTGTGCAATTAGCGGAAGGGTTGCACTTCTGTCACATTGAACGATTCTCTTCAGCCACCATTGGTTCCATTCTTGCAGGATCTTTTTCTTGCCACAGCGATGTTGGAGATTTGATGTTTTACTGGATTGCTGATGTTCACGGTATACTCGTGAAACGGTCGTATGGAAAAATCCCCACTTCATCACTACCTTTGAGATGCTGTGTCCCATCGCTCATGGGCCAACTATAACAACACATTCAAACTCACTTAAGACTCATAACCTGCCATTGTGGCAGCAGTAACCCTATCTAACAACTGCGCAAGAGACTTGTCATCTTCCATAGGCGCTGCCGACCACGGCGCCAATGTTCTGCCTGTTTACGTATCTGTATTTGAATAAGCATGCCTATACCAGTCTCTTTGGCACTTCAGTGAACCATTCTTCCTGCAAGACAGAGCCCAAGTTCAGGTAATGATGAAGGTGAATGATCACACACCCTTTTCTCCAAAGTAGACCACAAAGCCTAAGTAATACTGAGATCTGATGGCTGTGGTGGCCAGGGAGATGCAAAAATTCATCCTTGTGCTCACAAAGCCATTCCTGGATGATGCAAGCTGTATTAACAGGCCCCTGTCACCTTGAAACATAGCATCACAACTGGGGAATAAATACTGTAACGTGGGATGGAGCTGATCAGCCAGAATCGTTATACAATCTTTGGCAGTAATGCAACCTTGCAGAGTAACCATGGGGCCCATGGAATACAATGATAAGGCTGCCCAAATCATCACTGAATCCCTGCTATATTTCATTCTCGGAAGCAAGCAGTCTGCATCACTGGCTTGGGATGGTATGCCAGATGTAACTTGGTCATAAGTTGGAAACTGTGAAACAAGAATCATCCGTCCAAATTACTTTCTACCACTGCTCCTTAGTACAGGTTTTATGAATTCGGCATCACATTTGCATCAATGATATATGGTTTTGGAATTCCAGCATGTCTTGCAATTTGCAGCTTACAGAGCTCCCTTCGTGTTGGTGTTGACAGGGTTCTGGGGTGCAACATTCAGTCTGCAGCAACTTTTGCAGCTATCACTATCTTACTTTTCTTCACAATGCTCTTCAATGAATGTACATTACAGTCACTCAACACACAATTTTGTATGTGTTGTGGCTTAAAGGATGATGTTCTCCCACTTTCCCTCTATGCAGTATAAATCTCTTAAAACACCAAACAATTTAGTTGGTTGGTTACTGAAGCACTCACCACATGAGCACCAACAATCGGAACAAATTGCAACTACACAGAACACTGGCCAAGACTGATACTTGCAACATACTGATGGAATTGCCGCAGGTGCCATTTGTGGTTAAATACAATAATGCCACCTGCAGGCTTGGCTAGCAGTTGCATTTGTGTTCAAGCATGCATTTCTCTCAGTGCTTCAAAATTTTTTCCAATCTCTATGTGATTCTGTATTCACATTTGTTGGGCTCACCTACTCTATGACCAAACTATCACCTTCTACTGTTAACACAGACATCACACTATACTACAGATCTGACATCATTACCAACATTCCAGAAATAGTATAAAAACAAATTCAATTTTGTATGCACATCTATGACATCACACACGACATCGTCGTCGTCATTATGTAATGGATCGTTATCGTCGCCCGATATTGATTGGTACAACCAACCCATAGCTGCAATACAGCAGTTAAGTTTACAGCATACTTCTATTCCTTAACGATAGCCCTTCAAATTAAACACTAAACAGCACAGCACTAAATATTAATTTTATAGTAAACACGATATGCAGATTGTACATACTACTTTTAGTACATGAAACATGTTAAATGTATGTGACATGCATGTATTCTGGCAAAGTCATATGTAAAAAGCTCCTCTTAAAAATCCGGATCATTTCAACCAAACTTGGTACACATGTTACTTCTTATCTGGAAAGAAATACTGTGGGCTTAAGAGCCACCAGCCTGGTGTTGGAGTGGGGGTGATACCTTGATGATGGTGAGAGGTGGTGAAGAGCAGATGGAAAGAGAGGAGAAAGGAGGAGATGGTCTGAGACTGAGTGATTGATTGATTAAATGAGAGGGGTTATGGGACCATATGACGAGGTCATCAAACCCGCAATCCCAAAGTGAGTCACAGAAGAAAGAGGGTCCGCTAAAAGTGGATGGATCCAGTCAAAGGAGTCAAATTATAAAATAGTGATCATTAAACACACACAGTAAAGGCATAAAAGGTGGGACCAAATCTAAAAACTGGGAAAGAAGGGGGTGGTCATGGGGTCTCAGACTGAGAAGACTGCAAAAGAAGTTCGAACCACAACCAACCTACCCCTGCTCCAAGACTAAAGTAGAACTTTATATCTGGAAATAAAAACCACTTTCACACAGGAAACTGAGGACCAGTTCCACCATCCATGGATCGTCTGCTAATATCAAATTTACAGAATAGGGAAGACTATACTTAACACGAAGGGCTGAAAGAAGGGGACAATCCACCAATATGTGAAATATCGTCAGTCTGTCTCCACAACTACATGTGGGGATGGGTCGTAATGTGGGAGGAAACAATGGGTGAGCTGCATATGACCAATGCATTAACGGCATAAAATAGTGGACTCCTTCTGAGAGCAGCGGAAGGAGGAGCGCCAAACTGCTGTAGACTCCTTGATTGTGCAGAGTTTATTACTACGAGCAGCAGCACTCCAGATAGCATTCCACTTTTGGGCAAACAGAGATTTGACATAGATCTGTACATCCGCAGCTGGAATCACAAAAGGGAAAGGGGGTAAGTAACTGCTTCTCTCGCCAAACGGTCAACCAGTTCATTCTCTTGGGACCCAGAGAAAGATGACTGAACAGGCGGCACGTGCAAGGACAGAGAGGTGGTCATGGATAGCAGATACCAAAGGGTGACAAGAGTAGCATTGGTCGATAGCCTGCAGGCTGCTCATGGAGTCTGAACAAATTAAAACACTGTGAGGGGAGGCCTGAGAATCAACAAGGAGGGCCCTGTGAATGGCTAGAAGCAGTGCTGTGAACACACTACATGATGCCAGCAATAAATGGTGTTCAAAGCCAGTAGGAAACTTGAAAGCGTATCCCACCTTATCGATTGTCTTAGAACCACCAGTGTAAAAGATAGTGGTACCCTGGAACTCTGCGAGGATGGCACATACAAGACGCCGGTAAACCACCGAAGTGACAGAGAAAGACCTTAGGACCCTGGAATAGATCTGCTCCAATCTGTGGTCTAAGCATCATCCAAGGGGTGGGGGGGGGGGGGGGTTATGGGAGGAAAGACACAGGGTGCAGTCCAGTAAGTGGAGATGGAGATCCCAACAGAGGGAAGTGAGACTCATGCCAACTAGCAATCCCACCAGTGGACTGGTGTTAACAGAGAGATATCCCTCATTGGCGAAGAGCACAGGGTACACAATAGCGATTGCATACGAAACAAGGAGCTGGCTCTATCAGAGGTGTAGAGGGGGAATGCCTGCTTCTGTGAGGAGACTATCAATAAGACTAGTGCGAAAGGCACCAATCGCCACACACACACACACACACACACACACACACACACACACACACACACACACTCTCTCTCTCTCTCTCTCTCTCTCTCTCTCTCTCTCTCTCTCTCTCTACAATGATGGACAGGGTCAAGGAGTTTCAAAGTGGAAGGAGCTGCTAAGCTATAAACCTGACTACCATAATCTAAACTGGAAAAGACCAGAGCATGGTAAAGATGAAGTGTGGAACAGTCTGCACCCCAGGATGTGTGGGCCAGGACGCAGACAGAATTATGCTTCCACATACATGTAGTCTTTATGTTGCAAATTTGGGGCAGCCATGTCACCTTGTTATCAAAAATAAGGCCCAAGAAACGGGACTGTGCTACAACATCAAGGAGCTGGTTGCCTAAATAAAGTTCTGGATCAGTGTGTACTGTGGGTTGACGACAAAAATGCATAACCCACATTTTGAAGGGAAAAAACTGGAAGCCATGGGCAGTGGCCCACACAGAGGACCATCAGATGAAGCCTTGGAGCTGGTGCTCAGCAGATGCTACTGAGTGGGAGCTGCACCAGGTGCAAAAATCATCGACATACAATGCCGGGGTAACAGAGGTCACAAGCCCATTGATGGCAAGGAGGAAGAGTGCGACCCTTAGTGCAGAACCCTGTAGGATACCATTCTCCTGAATCTGAGGGGAGCTGAGTGGAGTGCCAATTCGAACCCAAACATGGAAGAGTCGGTGAGATAAAAACTCATGGATAAAAACTGGAAGGGGACCACAGACCCCTCAGTCATAGACGGTAACTAAAATGTGATGGTGCCAAGTCATGTCTTACACCTTATGTAGGTCAAAGAAGATAATGACAAGGTGCCAGCGGTGAGTACAATCCTGACAGATGGCTGATTCCAATCGGAGTAAACGGTAAGTTGGAGATTGTACTGCTCGGAAGCCACAATGATACGGGGACAAAAGGTCCCAAGATTCAAGTACCCAACATAATCTGAAGCTGACCATCCTTTCGAGCAGTTAACAAAGTACATTCATCAGGCTAATTAAGTGGTAGCTGTCTAGAGATGTTGGGTTTTCCCCAGGTTAAAGGACAGGGATAACTATACTGTATCACCATTGTGACGGAAAAGCATTCGTGGCCCAATGTGGCTGAAGACCCTGTTGCCTCTGGGGAACATCCAAGTGTTGGATCATCTGGTTGTGGATGAAATCTGGGCCTGAGGTTGTGTCTCATGAAGAGATAAGAGCTTGCACCAATTTCCATTCAGTGAAGGGCGCATTATAGAGCTCTACTTAGTGCAGGACGAAACAGAAGGGGGTCTGTCCTACTCTGTGTTTCCGCCAGAATAAGGAAGTAGGGTAGGAAGAGGACAATGATGCCATCGCAAAATGTGTCACGAGATGTTTTGTGAGGACCAATGGATCAGTGCATAGAGCACCTAGGAGGTTTGGGCCCTGGACAGTTGACTGTAGCTGGTGGCCCAGAGAGCTACGGGGCTTGGACCAAACCTGCAATGAAGAGGCATACATCCCTAGGGAGGAAACATGGCACTCCCAACATTCCTTTTTACTCCATCTAATAAGGTAACGAGCCCTAGCACGGAGATGCTTAAAAGTGAGGACATTTGCCTGTGAAGAGTGTCGCGTAAATCAATGCAGCGCCTGTCGGCAGTTGTGGACAGTGACTGTGACATCCTTAGTCCACCACGGTACCGGTCAATGAAGAGGGGGACCTGTAAATAGAGGGACAGCAGTGTCAGCAGCATGAGGAATAGAGGCAAAGATGCTTTGCACAACTACAGAAATAGAATTCGAGAGGGAGGTGTCAAAGTTGACAGCAGACGTATATAAAGGCCAACTGGCCTGGCGGAATGCCCAACGTGGGGGACTGTCTGACTGGTGGCAGCAGGGGAATGATGGAATCAATAGAAAGTGGTCATTGTCACAAAAATCATCAGGGGATGACCAATGTAGGGAAGCCATGAGAGCAGGGAAGGAGATCGTGAGACTGATAGCAGAGAAGATGCCATGAGTGGTACTGAAGTGGGTAGGGGAACCATCATTGAGGAGACACAAATCGAGGTCCATGATAAATTGGTCAATTAGGATACCCCTACACGTTGAAGTGACACTCCCGCACAGTGGATGGTAGGCACTGAAGTCACCAAGGAGGAGAAACAGGGCAGGAGTTGCTGGATTAAGGTAGACAGTGCAATTTAAGGACGTGGCCTGCCTGTAGGGAGGTAGAAATTGCAAATGGTGATAGCCAGAGTCCTTTGGACTCGAACCACTATCGCTTCCAAGTTGGTACGTACGGGGTACCAGTCACTAATGACATCGGAGCGAACCAAAATGCAGATCCCACCAGATACTACTCAGGGGCCAGCATGTTTCCGACAGGATGTCCGATAACCATGAAATGTTGGAGAGTGGTCATCATGAAAATGAGTTTCTTGAAGAACAAGACAGAACACAGAATAGGAGGAGACAAGACCTTGCACTTCTGGTAGGTGGCGATGCTATCTGTTGCAATTCCACTGGGTGATCATGTGGCGAGAGTCCAAAGTAAACATGAAGAAGCCAAGGAGGAGGTCAGGTCACTCTATCAGTAGTTGTCACCGACAAGGATGGCGTGACATCAATAAATAAGATATTAGACTCAGGTTGTGAGGAGGGAGAGGGCACCACCTGGGGCACCTTGTCTTGGGATTTATGTTTCTTCTTCTTCTCTTTATGAGGTGGAGCAGGGCAGGGCATAGGAGGATACAGGCTTCTGCAAGATCTAGAACCAGATCGGGTGACCTGGGGGTGCACAGATGGTGCACCTCATGGCCGAGTGGTGGTAAGAATCTTCTGGCCTGAGAGACACCAAGGAGAGGTGTCCCAGGAGGGAGTCCAATCACCGTCAGATGCTGAAGAAGGGGACACTTCTTTGGCCGGGGAGGGAGAGAGGCTCCCTGACGGGAAGTCATGGGAACTGCAGGGGAGGTGGAGAGGAGAGGGGGACAGGGCTGGGGTAAGGATGAGGGAGGAGGAAGAAATGGAGTAACAGAGGCAAAAGTTGAAGATAGAGATACTGGATAGAGTCTCTCATACTTTTGGCGAGCCTCAGAATAAGACAGGCGATCCGGGGACTTGTATTCTTGGATCTTCTTGTCTCTCTTGCAAGCAGAGCAATCCAGCGAGCGAGGAGAGTGGCGGTCAGCACAATTAACACACACAGCTGGTGGAACACAGGGGCTTCCCTTATGGAGTGGGAGGCCATAGTCGCCCCACAAAGGGTCTGCCATACAGTGGGAAGACGTGCCCAAAATGTAAGCACCAAAAGCACCTCATAGGTGGAGGGACGTACGGCTTCATGTCACATCTGTAGCACATAACCTCTATATTCTCTGGGAGGGTATACCCTCGAAAGCCAGAATAAAGGCACCAGTATCGGTATGGTTGTCTTTGCGACCCTTCTGCACACGTTGGACAAAATGAATGCCATACCGCTCCAGATTAGTTTGCAAGAGGAGGTCCTATGAAAAATTACTCCCTGGTCCATATTGGTGAGGAGTGATAGACACCGAGACACTGCTAAGATGATCACAGGCATGAACAGCTGCGGATTGGGTGGCAGAAGAAGCTTTTGATCAACAGGGAGCGCGACCACATCTTACGAAGAGACTCCACTTCAACATTTTCCTCGATATTTTCCACGAAAAACAATCGCTTTGTGCCACTGACTGTGTCCCCATCCGTCCTAGTACAGACGAGGTAATTGGGAAAGGGTTTAATCCCAAGATGGCGAACATGGCACTCCTCCCATGGTGTAGCCAGGGAAGGGAAGGTTGCTGGGTCATACAAAGCAGCATTCAATGATCCTTCACCATTCGAAGAGATGGCCATTTGAGAATGGACAGATTTTTGCAGCTCGATACACTTCATGTGCCAAGCATCTGCCCTGATACCGGGTACATAACAGCCCCACCACATAGACTGGCTACACGTGCTGGTGACCTAGCAGAGTGGAAGGGGGCTACTGTGGGAAAGGGAGAGGGGATGGAAGGGGACAGAGGAATCCACATCGTAGATGCTCGGGAGGGAGTTCTTCCCCATTTGGCTCACACTAAAAACAGGAAATTTTGAAGTGGAGGTCAAACCTCAAGTCAGGACCTAAACGCCAAAAACGATGAAAGAACAGGCAAAAGGAACAAAACTGCAACCAATACAGGAAACCAGGTGGATAGCCAGGTCGACATAAATCAGAATACTGAGAGAGGGGAAGGAGATGGAAACGGCGAAGGAGCGAGGATAGGGAGGGAGAGCAGGGTACAGGAAATGCAGCCATTGAAGGAAGAATTGACTGCAATAGCTCGGGGCCCCATGTGTGCCACGCACGAACTCACAAAAAAACCGTGTGCCCCCTTAGGGAGTCAGACAGTGAGGGGAGAAGGAGATAGGCTAACAAAAGATGGAAATAGATGCCTACTCAGCATATTTTGGGTAGTCAGCTAGTTATCTAGATAAAACAAGTTCTCGCTTACAGTTTCACAGTTTACACACAATCCTACCTAAGTAGTTTAAGCTTGCATTCAAGTGTAAATATGCAAACATAACATTTCTGCTTAACAAAGGGACCATGCCAATTCGTCATTGCAGATTTCATCCAAATTTATGTTATATGCAAGACTTGGCCAGAAATGAAAGCTCCACACGACCAATAATTTAGAAGAAAATAGAATTTCTGGTGCAGGTCAGGTGAGGAATGAGCAATTTATGTTAGCGTAATTTCCAGGCAGCGGTAAGAGTACAGGGTGGTAATCCAAGGGTTATGAGATTGCGTCCCTCAGCGGAAACTTTTATGCTACTTACATTGCAAATAAACCAAGATAATGCCTAATTTTATTTGATGAAACCCTATGTGCAGCAGAACAATTTTCTTCTGTCAATTGGCTCACGGGGCAGGCAAGCAAATCCACAATTATATGACAAGATTTTTCCAAATGATGAAGGATAGCCATCGTGCAGTATTAAAAGTGATCTTCTCCCCCCCCCCCCCCCCCCCCCCCCGAAAAAAAGCAATACAATACTGTGATGTTCAGTTCCACTGTCAGCTAAAGAATTTGACCAAGAAGCTTCAAAACTATTCTTATCCCACCGAGAGGAAAAAAGAAATCACACCCCAAGAAGACTGTATCAAAGTTTATTCCATTGTACATCACCCTATATCCTCGCCTTTTTTTCGTGAAAAGATGCATTGTGTGTGGTTTGCTATGAAACTGCAGTAAGAGAGAACCCTTTATGAATTACAAACAGTTTGTTTTGTTATAGAAACTTTTTAAAACAATCATGTAGATGAAAATTGCAATGTATTCAACATATGCAAAAATGGCGGGAAAAATAATGTTACCATCTAATATGAAATTTAAAATTTTCCCGGCGAACTAAACATTCAAAAAGATTTCGGTCTTTGCAGCTGGTCGTCGTTAGCTTCCATCCACGATATTTTGACTGGACAACAGCCAGCCATCTTCAAGTGAGTCATCGAAGACTCCGTTCCACAATATATAGTGGTGCAGCAAATATTTCACGCATGCGTTCAAAATCATATTAACAGACAAACCTACACTGCCTGCCAGCGCCCTTGCTGGTGGAACTGCAGAACTTAGCTGTCTTCGGCGTTGTCAATTGCCACGTCCATCGGAGTAGTGAGCAATATGGGGGGCCCCACTTACGATTTAGCCAATCTTTGCTGAGGCCATTTGTATGCAAATGTCCACACCACATACAAAACTCGGCCGATTTTATCAACAGACTGGAGGCTCTCTAAGTACTTCTGATCTTTTAGTTTCGTTTTAACGTCGTGTGTCTTCTTACAAAGGTACCCCTCGCAGACTCCTTGGCACTGATTAGCACTAAGTTTCAGGTGGGAATCACTGCTTTGTTTCGCCACGCTCTCTCCTCAACATATTTTTGTTCAACCAAGAATATTTTGAACAGATTGATGGCGTCGCCATGGGTAGCCCCTTGTCTCCCCTTGGTGGCCAACTTTTTTATGGAGGATTTTGAGGAGAGAGCACTTTAATCAGCAGCCCTCAAACCAACTGTTTTTTGGGAGGTACGTGAATGACACTTTCGTAGAGTGGCCTCATGGAGAAGAAAAATTAATGGAGTTTTTAGATCACCTTAACTCCATTCATGAGAACATTTGGTTTACCATGGAATTAGAGAAAAATGGTTGCCTCCCTTTCTTGGATGTGCTAGTTAGACGAAAGAGTGATGGCTCTCTGGGGCATTCAGTTTATCGAAAGCCTACACGTACTGATTTGTATTTAAATTCATCCAGCTGCCATCACCCATCGCAAACAATGAGTGTACTTAAAACAGTGGTACACAGAGCTCATGTAGTGTCAGATGCAGATAGTTTGCGTGAAGAGCTTGCCCGCCTGAAGAGGGTTTTCAAACAGAATGGATATTCTACAAGGCAAATTAGCAAGGCACTTGCAATTAAGCCAAAGAAACAGGGAGTGGAGAAAGAAGAGAGCACAACTACTAAATCTTTAGCTTTTCTTCCCTTTGTTGGCAACATTTTCTTCAAAATTGCAAGAATCCTCCACGGTTTCGAAGTGAAAGTGATTTTCCGTCCACCATCGAAGATTTCTGACCTGCTGGGATCAGTGAAAGACAATCTGATATTGCAGAAGGCGGGAATTTATAAAATACCTTGTCAGTGTGGCACATCATATATAGAACAAACATTGCGAACAGTAGAAGAACGTTGCACTGAACATCAATGCTGTACTCGCCTTTTGCAACGTAGCAAGTCTGCAATTGCTGAGCATTGCATTTCCACTGGACACTCAATGGAGTATGACAAGACAACAATTTTGGCCACAGCAACATCCTTTTGGGACTCTGTCATGAAAGAATCAGTGGAAATTCGCATGACAGACAATATTATGAACCGTGACAACGGCTACCAGCTAGATTATGCGTGGAACACCATCATCTCTAAGATCTGCTCCAGACGAAGACGTCAGAGTACTCTGATAACCGCGGCAATTGAGACGCGCCGAAGACAGCTGAGTTCTGCAGTTCCACCAGCGAGGGCCGCTGCTGGCAGGTGGTGTGGTTTGTCTGTTAATATGATTTTGATGCATGCACAGAATACTCGCTGCGTGCTATATATTGCGGAACAGAGGGCGTCTTCGTCAGCCTTCGTTGGCTCACCTGAGGATGGCTGGCAGTTGCCCAGTCGAAATATCGTGGATGGAAGCTAATGATGATCGGCTGCAAGCACGAAATCTTTTTGAATAATGTTACCATCGTTTTTAAGGTGAATACCTGTCCCAGCACGTATAAATCATCAACTGTAAAATAATATATTTAATTTTATATACAAAGTTCTTCAGTATGCCTTACAATCCCTAACTATAAATTTACTTGCAATTCCAAAATTTCCTTTGCATTTCCTTTTATGAAAATATTAATAAATACCAATATCCTGAGAACTACTATGGTTTATTTGCAGTGTAAGTAATGGAAAAATTGAAAATAAAATTTTGTGCATAGGGACTTGATCCCATGACCTTTGAATTACCATTCTGCTCTCTTTCTGCTGTGCCAACCGCTAACATAAATGGCTGATATCTCCCTGTGCCAACCGCTAACATAAATGGCCGATACCTCCCCTGACCCAAAAATGCTATTTTTTTCTAAATGGAACTTTCTATAAGGAACTACTGCTCCTGTCACTTTTTTTTACCAGTCCTTGCATATATCATAAATTTGGATGAATTGGTGATGACGTATAGGCGTGGTCCCTTTGTAAGTGCACACAGTCAGTGCAGTACATATGATAAAAGAAGCATTTTCAAAACAAAAACAATATCATTCAGCATACCTGTACATGAGTAATCAGGTGGAAATGTCATTTAAGATACAGGTACTAGATTTGATTTATGGGGAGCACCACAGATTTTTCTGTTTAGAAGGATCTTAGAAGGATCAGGAACATTATCCAATAATCATTATGAGGCCAAATGAAAAGCTTCTTCAATAAATAATGTCACTTACATGCAAGCAGACAAACTGCTATCCAAGAGGAAGGCTTGGCAACAAGGCATACAGCCTCTTCTTACTTGTTTTTGGTGTATAAAAAAAATTCAACAAACCTGATATAACACAAAATTCATCATCACCTATATCCCATGCATCACTGACGCTTTCTT
This sequence comes from Schistocerca gregaria, assembly GCF_023897955.1. Classification (NCBI taxonomy): domain Eukaryota; kingdom Metazoa; phylum Arthropoda; class Insecta; order Orthoptera; family Acrididae; genus Schistocerca; species Schistocerca gregaria. The sequence continues at coordinate 53,991,422 of NC_064931.1, forward strand.
GGAAATCTTGGAATGAAGTTGAGCTTGATGCACCTCGCTGCCTTTGTGGTCTGGACTCCCTTTTGGGGCTTGGTCTGGAATATGTCATAACCAGATTTTCACAACAGTACCATAAAAATTTAATCATACTACAATACTAAATGCGAATTTTTAAAACTCTGAAAATGAATGTCAGACTCTTTAATATTATTTTACGTTTATTTTACAATTTTTGTAACTTAAGTATCATTTTGACTAGTTAACCATGAAAGTCATCACTGCTACAGCACATTTTCTTACAATCCAATTAGTATAGTTATCAAGCACATGATCCTTCGGCACATGCTTGTCACTTAGCTAAAACTATAATATTCTCTATTAATTTAACTAGAAGAGGGGATGAATAAGTATCTCAAGAAGGTAAAAATAAAATAAAGAAAAGAAAAAAGAAAGCATATGAGCAGCAAAGACTGAGTATGAAGACATGTATTCAAAAAACAATTTCTCTAATATAACATTATGGGCAACAACTAAATAACTCTAAGTCTCAGAAGATGCTCGTGGTGGTAATTGATGATTCAAAAATGTTATGTGCTAGGTGAAGAGATAAGTAAATAGCTGTCCAAGTAGAATATGTCTTTTGACATTCAAACTGTAATTACCATATTATCCCCATGATTGCAATGTAAACGACAACCTTTGCATACATTCCTATCACAAAGAATTTGGGGAAAATGACGTACTGAGAGACAAAGGATGGTAGGTATTGGCTTCTTTGGAATTCCTGTTCTTGCATTGGCATCTAACCAAAGCACACATTAATCTATCAGGGAACTCACACATAATTTATTAGGTTTTAATATATGACAAATGAATGAACTTTTCACTCTGCAGTGGAGCGTGCACTGATATTAAACTTCCTAGTAGATTAAAACTGGTGCCGGACCGAGACTCAATCTCAGGACCTTTGCCTTTTGCGGGCAAGTGGTTCACTGACTGAGCTACCCAAGCACATCTCAAAACCTGTCCTCACAGCTTTACTTCCATTAATACCTCATCTCCTACATTTCTATCTTTACAGAAGTTCTCCTGCAAACCTCACAAGCATAGTAGTCTCAGAATAAAGGATATTGCAAAGACATGGCTTACAATGAAATTTTTACTTTGCAGTGGAGTGTGCACTGATAAGAAACTTCATGGTAGAGGGTAGATCACTTGCCCGTGAAAGGCAAAGCTTCCGAGTTCAATTCTGAGTCCAGTACACAGTTTTAATCTGCCAGGAAGTTTCGTGTTGTAACGGACCTTACATATTTTAGAGTCAGAACTTTTCTGTGCATTGCATGAATTCTGGATAAAATTTTATGCTTGCAAATTATGATCTTATGAAGTGAAGCATGGACAACAAACAATTCTGACAAGAATAGAACAGAAGATTTTGAAATGTTCTGCAGGATAGTGCTAAAGATTATATGGGTGGACTGGATAACTAATAAGTAGGTACTGTATCAAATTGGGGAGACAAGAAATTTATAGAACAACTAGACTAAAAGAGGGATTGGTTGATAGGAAACATCCTGAGGCATCTAGGAATTGTCAGTCTGGTAGTGGTGGGTGGAGAGAGAGAGAGAGAGAGAGAGAGAGAGAGAGAGAGAGAGAGAGAGAGAGAGAGAGAGAGAGAGAGAGAGAGAGGGGGGGGGGTGGGGGGAAATTGTGGATGGAGTCCAATGCTTGACTACAGCAAACAGGTTTAAATGGACATAGGCTGAAGCAAATGCAAAAATGAAGAAGCTTGCCCCAGGACAGACTAACATCTTTAGACTGCAGACCGTAATGCCAACATTATGACCTTTCTGAAGATCCCAAATCTCCTCTGTAACCATCAGCATGGAGCCACAATCATATAAAAACCCACCTTGCTCTATTCAGCAACAAGGCCCAGAAGGTAGCAGATACCAGAGCATAAGTTGATGCTGTCTTCCTTGACTATCACTGGGCATCTGATACGATTCTACACTGTGATATTACAAACACAATTTAAATTTACCAAAGTGGATTGAAGAGTTCCTAGCAACAGACCCATTGCATGTCAGTCTTAATGGAGGGAAATCTTTGGACATAAACGTAGTTTTGTGTACACCACAGCTTAAAAAACCCTTGTTCAACAGATATTTAAGTACTGTTCCTCAGTGTGGGACCCTTACCAGGTATGACTGACAGAGCAAAGATTCAAAGATGAATAGTGCATTTTGCTCCAAGCTCATTCCGTAAGAGCGAAAGCATGAGAGAGATGCTCATCTAAAACCAAACACTACAAGACAACCATTCTGCATTACAGTGTGATTTGCTGTTACACATCTGATAGCATATGTTCCTGGAAGGGTTAACCAACACACTGCTTCCGTCTATGTACTTCTAATGAGAAGGCCATGAAGGTAAAATCTAAGAGATTCAAGCTCATAAGGAGGCTTACCACCATTTGTTCTTTTCATGCGCCCTGTAATACAGGAACATCAAGGGGGGAGTGATAGGAGTACAGAAAGTACTCTGTCCCACACACTGTAATGTGGTTTGCGGAGTACAGATACAGATGTATGCTTACCAACAGTTGTCTTTTTGTAATCCTGCCAGAAGTATAAATGGAGTACCTGATATAATTATAAATAAATCTGATGAGGCCCTTGGGTGGGTGCAATGTGGAAGGATACATCAAATGGTGCCAAGTTACAAGCCAAAACATCCCCCCCCCCCCCCCCCCCCCAAGCAGATGTAAGATCTGCCACATACCACCAGACTCTCACATGTCAACCAGACAATATTCACAGGAAGCTCTCCGGTACCTATTTATGACAACCCAGTGCTATACAGTTTTCTCCTGGACTGCGATTCGGACTTTGTTGTTACCTACTGATGACTTTCGGCTAGCATTCTGATCTGCCTTATGTAGGACTATCTTCTCTTACCATTTCAGCAGTCATTATGTTTTTGGTGAACAAACTGATAACATATAGGTACAATGAGAGTGTGGTTCATACCCGAGTGTTTTCCAGTCATACCTACAATCAGTGTTCTCCAGAACTGACGTGAAAGTTATTCAGCAAACCTAGATGGTCCTGTATTGGCCACGAGGTATCCACCTCCAGAAGTTTCTCATTTTGTGTACTTCCAAAAGAGTCAGGAACTATTACTTTTTGTGATTTAATTGTAAATAAGTTGTGCATAATAAAATCAGTGTTATTAAAGAAGCATACTTACCATTCCTGCATACCCTTTGCTGTAGGGACAAGAAATGAGGAAACACCAGTTGTACAAAAACTATACACTGTCATACATTACTAGGTGGTTTGTGGCGTATAGCTGCAAATGTGGATATATGCCGATGGGCGAGGGAACGTGCGTGACAAAGATGGCATTATCAACACCTCACAGAGTTTGAATGAGGTTGTGTAAATGAGCTGCAAGAAGCTGGATGTTTCTTTGGCAATGCTGTGGTAAGTTTTGCAGAAATGTAGCCACTGCACATGATTGCTGGCTGCAGTGGTCATGAGAATGTACATATGCAAAAAGATCGGACTCCGGACAGCCCTGTAGCACTACCAAGAGGGAAGACCATCATGTTCGAGATATAGCTCTGGGACATCATACTGCATCTGCTGCAGCAACGTGCACAGCAGCTGGCACTAGTGTTGCAATGAATTGTTACAGATCGGTTACAAAGGACAGCTCTGAGCTAGATGCCCTGCAGCATGCATTCCACTGACCCCAAACCACTGTCATTTGCGACTTCAGTGGTGTCAAGTGAGAGCTCATTGGAGGTCTGTTGCGTTTCCTAATGAGAGATTGTTGTGCCTCTGTGTCAGTGATGACCATATGTTGGGTAAGGAAGAGATCAGTTGAGGGTTTGCAACCAAGCTGTCTGCACGCTAGATACAATGGACCTACACCTTGAGTTATACTCTACAGTGCGATTTCTTAAGACAGCAAGAGTACTTTTGTGGCTATCCCACACACCCAGACAGCAAATTTGTACATCAATCTGGTGATTTGACCTGCTGAGCTGCCATTCGTGAACAGAATTCCAGGAGCTGTTTTCCAATGGGATAATGCTCACCCACATATTACTGTTATAACCCATCCTGCTCTACAGAGTGCTAACATGTTGCCTTAGCCTGCTCCACCACCAGACTTGTCTCCAATCAAGCACATATGGGACATGATCAGACGACAACTCCAGTGTCTTCCACAAACAGCATTAACCATCCCTGTATTGACTGACCAAGTGCAACATGCCTGGCACTCCATCCCACAAACTTATATCAGGCACCTGTACAACACAATGCATGCGTGTCTTTATTCACATTCTGGGTATTAATGTACCAACATTTCACATTTTCAATGGCTTATCTCGCACTTACATTAACCTGTGAGCTTGCAATGTCAATCACTTAAATATGTTACCTAGACAAATGTATTCCCAAAATTTCATTACTCTACATAAATTATTCTTTGTGGTGAGATTTTTTTCCAGTCAGTGTATTATTAATGCTGTACAAACTTTTGACAGTACTCATGCTTTAATATGCATTAGGAAGTGCTACTTCATTGCATGTACATAGTGTTTCAGTTCAACAATACCTTCTGTGCCATCAAACAAAGTATAAATTATTTATTGTTGTGTGAAAAATGGTATGTTACACGTGGAGTAATTGAAGGTTTCTCTGATAACTTTTAATTTAACTTTCATAGCTGTTCACTAAAACTAATACTGATTTACGAGGAAGTATCTCAAATTTATGACTGGTACTTAGCTTCAATCTGGTCAAGATTTTTAAGATTTCTCCAAAATCTATAGTTTAGCCATTACTCACACTCACTGTCTGCAAAATGTTTCCCTCAAATGCAAATGTATCAAAGATATGTAAAGTAATTAATTGTACATCACGATTTGGCAAGCCATTTACCACAGGATAGTCATGTGTTTCTTTAGTTTCCACTTACTGACAAAAAAATTATCAATGATGCTAAATTGTAAATAGACACTATCTCAAAATCACTTTTTTCTACAAGACTGTGTTACAAAATTTTTATTATAATCATCAACAATCATTTATTTCTGTATTTCACATGACACAATAAAATGTCAAAACCATTCATAAAAAATCCACCCATTTCCCAGTTAGGTACTTATACAATTACAAGTGTCATATTTCAAAACATTTATTGTTTGCAGGCATTTGTACTTGGATTCTCTATCCATGTGATTGTGCAGTATTACAGCAGAAAAATTCTACCCATATAACTGTGCAGTATCCAGACAGACCAATTACATCAGTTCCATCAATTCTTAAAGTCTTTCAAACACAGTACAACTCATTTACTTTTTTTACCTATTGACATAACATAGAGCTACAGACACTATCTAAATGTGTCAATGTGTGAATTTTTAATTAGTGGAAGAGAAAAAGTACTTGCAAGAAATAGATCAGGAGGGAGAAGTATTTTTGGACAATATGTTCTCAGTTAACTACAGCCTACATATTCATCATGAGATAATTCAGCATCAATACGAAAAACTATACACACATCATTTATTGTTCAGTCCCAGCTGCACATTTTTACAGTATGACTGGTTTCAATCTCCCTCGATCATTTTCAGATCTACATAGTTGCATTGGCAACCTACATTCTTTATTGGAACTACATATCAGAATGCTGTTCTTGGTTAAATTTCCACAACAGATTTTATTCTAATCTTAAACTTTGATGTTTTAATTCTTAAACATCACTAGTGGACCTGGCAATGCTTTGCAATTGATACATAGGTATTAGAACTGAAAATACGTCCTAATCTGCCCCCCCCCCCCCCGACCTACAGTCTATTTTATTATTATTGCAAACAAAACCTTGACTGGGAACTGAAGTCGCTTAAGATGAGTTGGTAAATCAGTTGGAATCATTGGTATACAAGCTATGGGAGAGACCTCTCCTACTGCTGCATCTGTGAGGATAGTAGCTTCAACGACAGCATTTCACACAGTTTTAATCTGTGAAGGGGTTTTCTATTAAAATTGACTGTGATGAAGAAAACAAAACAGAACACTGTTGTGTATCCAAATTTTATTTAAAATTATATATGTGTTGAAAGGGTATACATGGGAAAAACAATTTGTCAAATGGTTTAAATGCCCTGCTTTCATAGCTAAAACTGACTGCAAGAAAGAAAACTGAAGCATTGTGTAAAAATCTGAGGTAAATCAGTTAAAAATGTTTCAAGGTATTTTGTAACATTTCTCCTTTTTATACAGAGTGAAAAGTATTTAAACTGACAGACTGGGAGGTTGTAGGGGACATCAAAACTAATAATTTTCCCTAATGTCATTTTTTCCTACGAGGAGTATTAAAACCGGTAGAGGAAGATTTCTCTGGCGGCAGATTAATTACACCAACAAACACTTTACTATTTTTTTAATGACCAAGAGACAACACAACCCAATTTTAATTACAGTAGATTTTCACAAATGCCTCCATTGACACGTAAGCAAAGGTTACACCGTTGGATCATGTTCTGTCTGACACGGGCAAAAACCCCAGGAGAATCCTGAATTGTTCCTGCTGCTGCTACTACCTGGGCAATCAGATCCTCTTCCGATGCAACAGGAGTTGCGTAAACAAGTTTGCACATCTCTCTCCACACAAAAAAATCCTGAGGGGACATATCTGGGGATCGAGCAGGCCACGGTACAGGACCACCTCTGCCAATCCACATTTCTAGGAACCATCAGTCCAGGAATCGACGCACACAACGACTGAAATGTGCTGGCACCCCGTCATGTTGGCACCACATGCATTGTCTTGTAGGGAGCGGGACATCTTCCAGCAATTCTGGCGAGAAAATTGTACTAGTGCCTGCCATCTAATGGCCTAGATAGCAGATACGGCCCAATTAAACAGTCCCCAACAACACCGACCCACACATTAACAAAGAAACGCACTTGGTGTGGGCTAGTACCTGTTGCATGTGGGTTATCCTCACTCCAAACATGTGAATTGTACATGTTGAAGACTCCATCACGCTCGAACATTGCTTCATCGGTAAACAACACAGAGGATGGAATGTTGGATGCATTTCACAATGTTCCAGGTACCACTGCGAAAACTGTGCTCTGGGTGGATAAACAACTGGTTCCAGGTTGTGGACACGCCGTAGTGAAATGGATGTGACAATAGCTCTTATGGACTGTTCTTACATCCGTCTGATTCGTCCCCATGTTACATGCAATTGCACAAGTGCTGATTGAAGGATCCCACTCCACATGCTGCAAGACAACTTCCTCAAATTGCAGCATTCTTACCTTCCGACGGCGTCCCAGTCAAGGTAATCTGCTAAGTGACCTGGTCTCACGCAAATGTTGGTACACAGCAGCAATGGTCGTATGATGCGGGATATGGCAATTAGGATATTGTTGTTGATAAACCCGCAGTGCAGCTCGTCTGTTGTGGTGCGCTATGTAGTACGCACCAACCATATCAGTGTACTCACTCCAGATGTATCGCTCCATTAGTAAACAGAGAAAATGCACTACGACATTGGTGGATAGCAGTTGCCTACAACTGAAGGGCGTAATACAGCCTCCACCGGTTTAAATAATCCTCATAGGAAAAAATGACATTACGGAAAAATATTTGTTTTGATATCCCCTACAACCTCCCCGAGTTTGTCGGTTTAAATAACTTTCACCCTGCATATCTGTCCATCCAAGTGTCTATTAGAGCATCGTGCAAAAATAAGAAGTAAATCAGTGAAGAACTTGAAGATTTTTGACAACAACATAAAACAATGTCTTGTCTTTATATAGTAGAATAGACTGGTAAGGTTTTTTGTAAAATATCTACTCTAAAATTACACAGTTTTCTTTCATGTAAGTCCAGGATGAATAAATTTTATTTTATTTTTATTTTCAGTCTGAATTTGATGCAAAGAGTTTATATTAGATAAAAGCTTCCTGCTTCTTGAGACTGTTACACAGATGAGATATTTTGTGGTAGTTGCAATTGGAATGGATATATCTTTTCATAATATTTTGTTAAATCTCTTATACGGAAATGTAAAAGAACATGTAACTGCCTATAATACAATCAAATAGCTCTTGAAGCTTTAATTAGCCTATACACTTGGATAGATTACATCAAACTTCATGACCCTTCAATATGTAAATAAGATGAATGCTACAGCGGAGACACAAATGTGGCACACAGTGTGAGCATTACCGACTGGGCTTGGTCGAGAGCTACGGGCTAGACAAGCTAGCTGGGCTGATGGCCCAGCTCAATGTCAAGGTCAGACAGAGGCAGGTTGGTGAGCTAGTAAGCAGTGACCCTACTGTGGAAGGTTGAGGAGCACCAGCAGTCTGCAGCGCATGGCTCTGACTGAATGGCACATAGAACTACATTTATAACAATTTTTTTCTGATGGCAGGCAGCAAGATTTTTAAACTCACTTATTTTTAGTAAACTCTAAATATGAGATGCCTATATCAAAACTGGCCAAGTGACTGAAGGCATGTCCCTCAATATGGATGAAAAACCTCCAGAAACAAATTAATTATGATCACAAACGTTTTTCTTCCGTAGTTACATTCTTCATGGTTTAATATTAAAGTTCTATTGTTTTGTGAAATCTGATTCATAATGAACCTGTTTTTCTGTTAATTTAAGTCTCGACTTGAAGTTTTGTTACAAATTTATATAATTTTAATGTCTCTTTTTATAAAACTGGACTATTTTTAAATTCTAAAAACTTGTGACATAAGGAATGGAATGAAAATAGAGTGATAATATTATCAAGAACAACATCAGAAACCTGAGGAGAAAATATAACAGGATTTCTCTCATCAAAAGTTTGTAGTCCACTTAGATCTTGACCACAATAAAAAGGAAATGATCTGCAAATAATCAAGTATGTTTAGAGAATTATTATAGTAAACACTGTTCAAATATACTGAGTAATATAGCTGTTTTAAGTTTTCAATTTGCTCTCATCTGTGTTATAGCATCAGGCATTTCAGGTGCACCACTGATGCAGACTTTGAGTATTGTGTTGGAATTCTCATCACCAGTGTAAGCTGTTTCACAAGCTAAAGTTACCGTTTTATAGAACTGCAATGATTGAAGATTTCCCATGTTAGGCCAAAGTACTTCTGCAGGAGATTTTTTTATGTCTTTTTGTTTTAGATTCAGGAAAAGTAATGCCTCTGACTACTGAGTGAGGAACAATATACAAGTCACACAACAAAACAGTGTCAAAATGAAAGTGCACTATAACATAAAGACAAGGCTGATTTTGATACATATTCTTGTATACACTGCTTCATGAGGAAGGGTTTTGTATATAAATTAAAACACTTAATACAAATTTTCTGAAGCATAATTAATATTAAGCTGTGAAAATGATGCTATTGGCACCTAAAGAAGAGCCGCCATCATGCAAGAGAGCAGCTGTGGCTTGAGACAGCAGAAAGCATGACCATGTTCACATCTCTTAGATAGATAGATAGACAGACAGACAGACAGACAGACAGAGAGAGAGAGAGAGAGAGAGAGAGAGAGAGAGAGAGAGGTGTTCCAAAACCCGTGGTTTTCAATTATTTACGCAGACAGTAAAACATAGCATGGGATGCAGCTTTACTTAGTTAATGTAAAGAAATTTTTGCAGCACTGCAGCAGATGACTCAGCTTTCAACTTTCCTGGAATCAAATCTACAGGTGGACATGATTCTTTGCTTCACACAGCAGATATACCTGCCATAAAGTGTCCAATACCTGCAGCCATGCGCCTCAACAATGCATCATAGCGTGTACTATGCTTCATATGAGGAGTGCTGTAACACGGGCTAAATATGTAGATCATGCATGTTTCTTTTTATTTCTACTTTTATTTGTGCTCCCTCAGCCAGCCTCCAATACGTACTGCATCAATCACATACACATACACCTATGATTCGCATACAATAGTTACATTGGCTATAAATATATTTCTTACATCACAACATGCTCCCACCATTGCCATATGTTGCTCCAAATGCAAATTAAATATGGAACACACAACATTCATTCCTCTAGACAACTTTCATGGCATGCGCTGCTTACATCACGTAAGTTACATGAAAGTGATGATATTCACTGACTTAACATTGTTCTCTGAATTTTATTCATGACTCCCAAATAAAATATGCAATGCAAGTCAAGTCATCTGACCATAGGTACTTAATGCTACCTGTGCAAAGCCGGGTTGGGTCACCTGTATGGTATAATTATACAGATGACTGAAAATAAGTGTCACACTTTTCTACTGTAGACCTGGAATTTCTGAATTTCTCTTACAACTTTTAAGGGTTTAAGTTATTAAACACAGAAGCTCTTTTCAATGAATGTGAGAGAAACAGTTGTCTTCTACCAGGCAGTTTCTTTAAAATCAGTTGAGAAAGAATGCAGAGAGCTGGCTTACATGTGCTGTCACTGAGAAATATAAAAACAATTTAATTTGCAGAATCCTTGCTTTTTTTCCTTCAGTAAATCACCACCAATGCTGAGTTTTTGAGTAATCCCTAACTTCTCTTCTTCTTGTTCATTTTCCTGGCCTTATCCTGTCACTACAAAGGGTCAGCATGTTAATCTGGATTCGACAATATTAGTCATAAAAGGTGGCCGGACGCCATCCCCGTCACAACCCAGGAATTTGTGTATCACATGTCTCTATCTAGTGTTAACTCATGTCGAAGTGTGTGAACATTTCCAAAATGTTTGCAAATCGTGTAAATGTACCAGGACATGGGTATCAGCCTGGTATTTACCTATTCGGTTGCAGTAAACCATCTAAAAACTGCATCCATGCTGATCAGTACATCAACCCTAGTCATTAATCAGCAGGGCACATTCGATCTTGACCAAACGCGCCTCCCAAATCCTGGAAGTGGCATTTAACATGCACAGCTATCCAGGAAGGTACATAAATTCACTTGTTGCCATGTTAAAATTTGCTGATTTTGTAAAAACACAGAAGAGTTTACAAAGATTAAACTCACTATTATCTAATGCAGTTGAAATTGTGACATAATCCTCAAACAGTATATTTTTAAACAAGCAGCTGACAGCAAGACAGGTCAATAGTTTGTGTGAAAGCCCATTATAGGTATAAGATGTTGCAAAACTCACAGAAATTCTTATTTCACCAGCTTTTGATGGCTCTTAAAAAAATCCATTACTTCATTAATACATTTGTAGCTACTTGCACATGCAATAAATACTCTCCGCATAGGGAACAACCATTTGACAAAACCTCGTTTTGATATCTCATAACATTTATGAGAAACGAGGAATGTTATGATATTACTTCTGGCTTTATCGTTGGCACATGTAAGCAGAACCGAGGGTGCTACATAACATCCATTTTCTTTTGACTGGAGATAGAAATGGATTTGCTCCAAAATTTAAAGAATAATTCAAAATGTTAGCTACACTTTATAAGCACCAATGTATGACCTAACATGTACCAAGTGCAACTAATAGCAACCCCAATTTTTCATTGCAAACTATAAGAATTTCTTGCAGTAGTTTACTTACTTTTGAAACATCACAATAACTATTACAATTTACAAAATGATAGGCAGTTCATCTTGAATACTGAGTAATTTCTTTAAAATATTTTGAGAAACATCGGAGAGTTGGCTTTTGTGCACTGCTGTTGACAAAGTCGAGCAAGCCTGCTACCTGCAACATCAAGTATTACACCAGGTGAGACCTTTAGCATTTGATCTAGCTTTCTCCCCACTCTGCAGGCAAAGTCAAGTGTACTACCTAGCAAACTAGAAAATTTTCTTAAGACCAAGAAGCTTATGTCCAAAATCAGCATTGTTCTAGCAAGCATCACTCATGCGAAACTCAGCTTGCCCTTTTCTCACACGATGTACAGCGAATTACGGAGAAGAGCAACATATTTCTAAATTTCTGGAAAGTATTTGACATGGTGCCCAACTGCAGACTGTGAATGAAGGTACAAACATATGGAATTGGTTCCCCAATATGAATGGCTTGAAGACTTCTTAAGTAATAGAACCCAGTATGTTGTCCTCGATGGCGAGTGTTCATATTCTCAGGAGTGCCCCATGGAAGTGTGATTGGAATGCTATTATTTTTTTACACGCATAAATGATCTGGCAGACAGGGTCAGCAGTGATCTGTGGTTGTTTGCTGATGATGCTGCTGCAGTGTACAGGATTGTGTGACAGTTGGGTGACTGCAGGAGAACAGAAGATAACTTGGACATAATTTCTACTTGGTGTGATGAATGGCAGCCATCACTAAATGTAGAAAAATTTAAGTTAATGCAGATAAGTAGGAAAAACAAATCCATAATGTTCAGATACAGCATTAGTAGTGTCCTGCTTGATACAGTCATGTTGTTTAAATATATGGGCATAACGTTGCAGAGTGATATGAAATGGAATGAACATGTGAGGATTGTTTTAGGGAAGATGAATGGTCTACTTCTGTTTAGTGGGAGAATTTTGGGTTCACCTGTCAAGGAGACTGCATATAGGATGCTAGTGTGACCTATTCTTGAGTACTACTTTAGTGTCCACGATCAGTGCCAGGTCGGATTAAAGGAAGACATCAAAGCAATTCAAAGACGGTTGCTGCATTTGTTACTAGTACATTTGAATTACATGCAAGTGTTACAGAGGTGCTTCAGAAAATGAGATGGGAATCACTGGAGGGAAGGTGAAGCTCTTTTCAAAGTATATTATTGTTGAGAAAATTTAGAGAACCAGCATCTGAAGCTGACTACAGAAATGATTCTACTGTCACCAACATACATTTTTCATAAGGGCTATGAAGATGAAATATGAAAAATGATGAGTCATACGGAGGCCCACAGACAGTCATTTTTCCCTTGCTCTATTTGCTAGTGGAACAGGAGCCAAACTGATTAGTAGTCTTAAGGGTACCATCTGCCGCACACTGTACATTGGCTTGCGGAGTACATATGTAAAGGCAGAAACTTAAGAGGGACCTTACTCCATGTGAGACAGGATTTAGCTCAAGTCTGGAAAGGACAGAGAAACAAATCAAAAGCTCTTCCTCTCATTTAAGGCAAATAAGTAAAGTGTCACCTAGCTTAGATTTTTAATCAATGAAAACAATGAAACAAGCTTCATTTGCAATAACAATATAATTTATGGATAACAATAATGTTGCACTTAGAACAGTTTACCTTCCTGGAACAGCTTTTGCATTTTTCTTCCAAAAAGATCTTGCATCTGTGTCTTCTTCCATATTCCACTCAACTCAGCATCATTAGAAAGGTAGTAGGAAACCAGGCAATCTTGTGATTGCCAACCACGAACTCAGCTGTCAGCAACGGATAACTGACATAACCCCTTTTTGATTCCATTAAATAATTATTGACACATATTTTAAAGTGTACTCAAAGGGAAAGTAGCAGACACCGATGCAGAAGCCTGAAACATGGAAAGCAGTAAAGTGCCATTTATGAATCATGACAGAAAAAATAAGACAGGGCAGACTAACATGGTGGAAGGACAGGAGCATAAGAATTGAATAGGTGGTAGGTAATGGCAGGGCGAGGAAAGTAACAAAATTCCTAACAAAAACAGCAAAACAGTGACAAAGAGGATAGAATATTACAGTGTGGTGGCAGTGAAGGATGAGCAACTGATAAAAGCAGTAAGTTTTCTGCAATCTAATCAAAGTTATATAAAAAAAGTTTGGATCATTTAGAGTCAGATATAAAATAAATATAAATTGCAGAATATATTTCACTTGACAAACAGATAAGCTTCTACTACCTCCAACTTTGGCTACAACGGTAATGAAGTATACGGCCTTAATAGGCAGCATAGTGAAGTGCACAGTCCAGCAAACAGTAAAAATGTGTCTAAAAGAAGATTAATATTGTTTCTCCCATACAATTTCCCGTATTATACACGAGTTCTTGAAAAGAAGCAACCAATCACTTACATATTAGTATGTGGTCAGCATGTAACGATATACATTAAACTGCTATACTAAGATAGATACCTGAGATTGAAACAAGCATTAAACCATACATGAAGAAATGGCAATACATAAATCATTACAACGATGACTGATACTGAAGATTCAGTATGGTGGGAAGCACCCATATGCTACAACAAAAAACTCTTTAAAACAACACAGGATTGAACCAAGGAATGAATGGAATTCTTCTTGGAGCATATACAAAGCTTCTATGCAAGCCCACATAGCATCAACAGTGGTTGCTTGAAGATCACGTTTGTGGATGTTGCATTGTGTGCTGATTTTGGGAACAACTCACGTGATGAATGATTGAAACTGAATATGATGATTCATGAGGCACTTGTCAGTGTACATAATTCGGTATGGTTAATAAATAAAGTTAGCTGGTATTTTGTTCTATTGGGTTAGAACTTTACCACATCATAAGAATTTTCTGCAACATCGAAAAAAAGACACATAAGTAGGTTATTGCAATGGTGAACCTGCGCTACACATCAATCTATTACAGAAATTGTATTTTCATGTGGAGATTTGTTGGCTTCACCAACTCACAAGCAAACTGTCATACTCCAATAAAACCTATGCCTCAGGCTATATTAAAGGTCAGTCTGCCAGCACATTTAGTTTTCTTCCTGCTCTCCATATCAAAAACAAATGTAGCCAATTTGTAACTTCTGCAGAAAGAAATAATTAGATTCAGTGATTCTTACAGACTACCATGTACTATGATCCAACTGGTTACAATCATCAACAACGAATTGCCAACAGCAGAATGCAACAGAAGAGTTGCTGACAATATAAGTGTACTTCAACTTCAATCATACCCGAGATATGTGCAATGGACAAAATGTCGGGCAAAGCTACATTCCATGAAAGCAATGACACTGTCATTATTTGAGGAAGGTGGCACACTCCTTGCACTGATGAAATATAGTATGTGGAATACTTAACACAGCAGATCAAGTTGAAATGAGCTTCATCTGAAAATATTACATCACATTCTGCACATGGAATTTTTTCTCTGTCCAGCTATCTTGATTTAGATTATCCTAAATTATTTCTGGCAAATGTTGGGATGGTTCTTCTTCAAAGGCCCAGTTGATCACCTGTCCTACCCTCAAAATGCATACTTATTTATTTTGTGTTTATGTATATTTTTTGCTATACTTATTTTCATTCTATGATGTGACAAGTCCAGTATCACTCTAAAATGATCCCTGGATGAGTAAACAAAAGAAGGAATGAATTTTGCCAATCAACACAACAATGCTTTCACATGTTGCTACATGCCCACTGCAGTTCAAGATACAAAAGTGTTTGTGGTTTTTGAACAAATAAATTGAGGTTCATTACAATGTCTGTCCTCAGGCCATCCAACACAAACTGCATTGAACTGCTGATACCTGCAGATCTGTGTCCACTGTAAAGCTACAATATTGTACGAACACTGTGGGTGAAGTTGTATAGCATCTTACAAAGATGTGGATAAAACAACTATAAACCTGTGTACTGGGCAAACTTCAAGATGGCACTGAATGAAAATGATGAGTGCAATAGCTTTGTAAGTAAAATTACAAATTATGATGAAAAGTGCACAGCGTGCGAAAAAATCAGTACTTATTGTGATAATACTTGTCTGGCTTGTTCTATTATTTAAAAATTCAATAGAAGAAGAAGAAGAAGTGTGAACACTGAAAAATATGAAGGTGAACTTGTGTGTACAGCATCAACGACCAACACTGAATATTTGCAAGAAAATGGGACGTATTCCCACTGCTATTATGAAAAAACATGCCGACAAAGGAATAACATGTCTAAAATGTGAAACAGTTTAGCACTATAAGCATGCGAATGTAAGTCCAAAACGAAAGACTTGGTACTGTTTCAATCGTTGTAAAGACAAAATGCATGAAAATGTAAACAGCAAAGACACTAAAGACAATATTATCATGTTTCTATTACATGACATTTGTGGGTTAAAGCTAAAAAAAGATGAACTTGAACAACAGTGTGAATATCCATTGTACAGTGATGCGGTAATAGAAAATTTGACTAGTAAAAATACAGGCGACACGACCAATCAACAGTGTCGAAAATACCAGAAAACTGTGAAAAGCAGTGTTGAGTGCTCGGAATGTGGAAACATATTCCATTTTTGATGTGGGAAAGTACATCCCTCACTAAAAAAACAGCAGATAACTATAAAAAACTGGAACTGTGATGAATGTAGGATGAAAACTATTAGGCCAAAAATATGTAACATACCCGATTATAAAGGACTTTGAAGATATTGAAATTCACAATCACGCCAAATAAAAGAAACAGAACAACGTGGATTGGGGCACAAAAAGTGCATATGTATTTAAATCATCTAATAAAAACTATAGCAAAACATCATGCAGCAACCCAGATTTGAAGGTGCTCAATTTGAATTTGGGTAACACAAACAATGTATCAAATGCAACAAATAAAGTACAAGATGGAACAGAGTGTCAAGAAATACCAAGGGGAAAAAAACAACACACATCAGAATATACTCTGATGGTTCTAGAAGAGGGATGGCTACAAAAACAAAGACCCTGACAGTTAAAAACACATTAAAATTGAAGGCATAGTGAAACCTGGTGCAAGATTCAACCTGATCCTCACCAACACTGAAGATTGCAGTAATCTGTCAAAGAGTGACTTTGCATTTCTTATAGGTGGTTCCAATGATGTATACCGTGATGAAACAGCTGCAGCAACAACAGCTTTGAAGAAAACTTTGGGCAAGTTAACAAACACAAATGTTATATTACTTAAAATACCTCATCACTACAATTTAACTGAATCATCATATGTAAACAGAGAAATAACCAAAGCTAACAAGTATTTTGAAACAATCTGCATACAGTTTAAAAATGTAATGCTTTCAGATATTAAGAAATGTATCAGTTGTAACCATGAACCCTCTGACAATTTTAACTGCTCAAGAACTTGTCATACAAGACATGGTCAAGGCCTAAGAGGATTAGTAAAGACACTGCTAGGCCAAAAAATACTCAGTGTGGTAAATAATAAATTATCCTGTATCATCAATTTAGAACATGTCTCAAAACTCAGAACCAGATCAAGGAAATTTATAAGGCTGACCAAGCCTGAAATGTGTCAGACTTGGTCAAAACAAAGAGCTTCAGAACATAATACAAAAAACACACTTAAAGTAAATAATCAAATTAAGCCCAATGTAAGCAATGCACCACCTTGCAGCAAAAATGAACTACTTTTGTTACAAATAAAAGTACAATCTTTAAGACACAAAGTCAGTGAACTACAGTACTACCTGGAAGAAATTAAGTGTGACATTCTCTGTGTGAATGAACACTGGATTAAAAGTGCAGAAATAAGCTTACTTGTACCATTCAGCTACTCACTGACAACAAGCTACTGCAGACCAAACAATGCCCATGGAGTGTCCATTTGTGTCAACAAAATTTTGAATCTAAAATATTCAATCATAGATCTCATAAGCCTGTCTGTTAAAGAACTTTTTGAAGCATTTGCCTTGGTTATACACACTGAAACTCATTATTGCAACAGTTTACTCACCACCAGATACTGATGAGGAGAGATTCACAGAAAAAGTATCTGAATTAATCTAAGTCACTGCCAAATACAAGCAATATAAAACATTTTTCACAGGAGACATTAATATAGATGTAAGAGTAAAGAGAAAAACTGTGGTACACATCCTAAATATCTTAAGATCAATGAATTAATACTGTTTAAATGAAAAACCAACCAGAATGGAGGCGTGCCTTGACAATATAATTAGCGAGGTGTGCAGGAATCAGAGTGGGAGACCATCAAATTAGGACTATCTGACCATGATGGAATATGGCTCAAAACTGGAAATCTGACACTTGATGATACCATGATGCTAACTACATATAGAGCTCTCAAGGATGAGAAAACTGAAATAATGAGAAATGAACTGAGTAGAATAGAATGGGCAAGAATACTAACCATAGACAAAGATATAAATTAAAGCTTTTCTGCATTCATATCCAATACAAAAAATACATTACTAAGAGATAACACCAGCAATATGCATAAACCACAACATACAAAAAAGTGATACACCCCACACCTCAATAAAACCACAATCCTTTTACTCATGATGAAGAACAAAATTGAAGAGAGGTCAAGAGAACAAGAATAGATATATAAACTTAAGAAAAATATACAAATACAAAATTAAAGCAGCAAAAATGAAAGCAAATGAAGAGTATATTTTAAATTCTAAAAACAAATGTACTAAAGCTACACGGAACATAGCTAAAAGTGAGACAAACATGGGAAAGGAAGAAATCAGTAACCCAATTAATTGTAACACTCAATGAACACTTCATAAAGTCAGTAAATGCCCACATACGAAAAAGTGACAATTTAACTGATGTGGAAGCTTTTCTGTTGCAATAACAAAATAAAACAGATAAAAGATTTAATTGGAGTAGAGTAACTGCAACAGATATAAATAACTCTGCAACCAAGCTGAACAACTCTAGAACAGAAGACTACTATGGATTCAGTAACTTTGTAATAAAGGCCATAATTAATGAAATTAGAACTCCTCTACTCTACCTTGCAAATAAAATCCTTAATGATGGCATTTTCCCTGATTGTCTTAAAATTACAGTTACACTCCCCATATACAAAAAGGGTGAGAGATAAATACCAGATAACTATAGACAAATATCAATTGTCCCTTTAATGGCCAAAATCATTGAGAGTTGTTCACACACACAGATTTACATGTATTTTGAGAGCAATAAATTTCTTAATGACAGACAGTTTGGATTTAGAACTAATCAATCAACCATGAAAGCTTGATAACTGAAATCCACAATGCGTTTGAAAGGAAACTGACCACCTGTACAACACTCATAGACTTAAGCAAAGCATTTTATTGAGTATCACACGAGATAATTGTTAGAAAAATTAGGATATTATGGTACCACTGACAAACCACTTAATTTGATTAAATCATACATAAATAACAGGTGACAGTTAGTGTATATGAACGATGAAAAGTCAGAACTAATGAAAATTAAAGAGAGGAATTCCACAGGACTCCATTCTTAAGCCCTTCCTTTTTATTGTCTATGTTAACGGCTTCTCAGACTATATAGCCTGCAAAAGTGTCTTATATGCTGATTATATGGCCATGATCTCCACAGGTGAGAGTGTGCAAGAAGTGGTAAACAAAAATAATGAACTTTTTGAAAAATGTAGCTTGTGGTTTATTGCTAAGCAGTTACACTATGTGATCAAGCGTATCCGGAAACCTGGCTGAAAATAACTTACAAGTTTGTGGCACCATCCATCAGTAATTCTGGAATTCAGTATGGCGTGGGCCCACCCTTAGCCTTGATGACAGCTTCCACTCTCGCAGGCAAATGTTACAATCAGATGCTGGATGGTTGCTTGGGGAATGGCAGCCCATTCTTCACAGAGTGCTGCACTGAGGAGAGGTATTAATGTCGGTCAGTGAGACCTGACACAAAGTCAGCGTTCCAAAAAATCACAAGGGTGTTCTATAGGATTCAGGTCAGGACTCTCTGCAGGCTAGTCCATTTCAGGGATGTTATTGTCGTGGTACCACTCCACCACAAGCAGTGCATTATGAACAGGTGCTCGATCGTGTTGAAAGATGCAATCGCCATCCCCGAATTGCTCTTCAACGGTGGGAAGCAAGAAGAAGGTGCTTAAAACATCACTGTAGGCCTGAGCTGTGATACTGCCATGCAAAACAAGGGGTGCAAACCCCCTCCATGAAAAACACGACCAAACCATAATACAACTCGCTCCAAATTTTACTGTTGGCACTACAAACACTGGCATCTGTCATACCCACACCCTGCCATTGGATCGCCACATTGTCTACTGTGATTTGTCATTCCACACAATGTTTTTCCACTGTTCAATTGCCCAATGTTTACACTTCTTACACCAAGGGAGGCGTCCTTTTGCATTTACCGGCGTGATGTGTGGCTTATGAGCAGCCACATGACCAAGAAATCAAAGTTATCCCACCTCCCGCCTAACTGTCCTAGTACTTGTAGTGGATCTTGATGCAGTTTGGAATTCCTGTGTGATGGTTTGGATAGATGTCTGCCTAGTACACATTTCGACCCTCTTCAACTGTCGGCGGTCTATGTCTACATCTACATCTACATCTACATCCGTACTCCGCAAGCCACCTGACGGTGTGTGGCGGAGGGTACCCTGAGTACCTCTATCGGTTCTCCCTTCTATTCCAGTCTCGTATTGTACGTGGAAAGAAGGACTGTCGGTATGCTTCTGTGTGGGCTCTAATCTCTCTGATTTTATCCTCATGGTCTCTTCGCGAGATATACGTAGGAGGGAGCAATATACTGCTTGACTCTTCGGTGAAGGTATGTTCTCGAAACTTCAACAAAAGCCCGTACCGAGCTACTGAGCGTCTCTCCTGCAGAGTCTTCCACTGGAGTTTATCTATCATCTCCGTAACGCTTTCGCAATTACTAAATGATCCTGTAACGAAGCGCGCTGCTCTCCGTTGGATCTTCTCTATCTCTTCTATCAACCCTACCTGGTGCGGATCCCACACTGCTGAGCAGTATTCAAGCATTGGGCGAACAAGCGTACTGTAACCTACTTCCTTTGTTGTCGGATTGCATTTCCTTAGGATTCTTCCAATGAATCTCAGTCTGGCATCTGCTTTACCGACGATCAACTTTATATGATCATTCCATTTTAAATCACTCCTAATGCGTACTCCCAGATAATTTATGGAATTAACTGCTTCCAGTTGCTGACCTGCTATTTTGTAGCTAAATGATAAGGGACCTATCTTTCTATGTATTCGCATCACATTACACTTCGCTACATTGAGATTCAATTGCCATTCCGTGCACCATGCGTCAATTCGCTGCAGATCCTCCTGCATTTCAGTACAATTTTCCATTGTTGCAACCTCTCGATACACCACAGCATCATCTGCAAAAAGCCTCAGTGAACTTCCGATGTCATCCACCAGGTCATTTATGTATATTGTGAATAGCAACGGTCCTATGACACTCCCCTGCGGCACACCTGAAATCACTCTTACTTCGGAAGACTTCTCTCCATTGAGAATGACGTGCTGCGTTCTGTTATCTAGGAACTCCTCAATCCAATCACACAATTGATCTGATAGTCCGTATGCTCTTACTTTGTTCATTAAACGACTATGGGGAACTGTGTCAAACGCCTTGCGGAAGTCAAGAAACACGGCATCTACCTGTGAACCCGTGTCTAAGGCCCTCTGAGTCTCGTGGACGAATAGCGCGAGCTGGGTTTCACACGATCGTCTTTTTCGAAACCCATGCTGATTCCTACAGAGTAGATTTCTAGTCTCCAGAAAAGACATTATACTCGAACATAATACGTGTTCCAAAATTCTACAACTGATCGACGTTAGAGATATAGGTCTATAGTTCTGCACATCTGTTCGACGTCCCTTCTTGAGAACGGGGATGACCTGTGCCCTTTTCCAATCCTTTGGAACGCTTCGCTCTTCTAGAGACCTACGGTACACCGTTGCAAGAAGGGGGGCAAGTTCCTTCGCGTACTCTGTGTAAAATCGAACTGGTATCCCATCAGGACCAGCGGCCTTTCCTCTTTTGAGCGATTTTAATTGTTTCTCTATCCCTCTGTCGTCTACTTCGATATCTACCATTTTGTCAACTGTGCGACAATCTAGAGAAGGAAGCACAGTGCAGTCTTCCTCTGTGAAACAGCTTTGGAAGAAGACATTTAGTAATTCGGCCTTTAGTCTGTCATCCTCTGTTTCAGTACCATTTTGGTCACAGAGTGTCTGGACATTTTGTTTTGATCCACCTACCGCTTTGACATAGGACCAAAATTTCTTAGGATTTTCTGCCAAGTCAGTACATAGAACGTTACTTTCGAATTCATTGAAAGCCTCTCGCATAGCCCTCCTCACACTACATTTCGCTTCGCGTAATTTTTGTTTGTCTGCAAGGCTTTGGCTATGTTTATGTTTGCTGTGAAGTTCCCTTTGCTTCCGCAGCAGTTTTCTAAGTCGGTTGTTGTACCACGGTGGCTCTTTTCCATCTCTTACGATCTTGCTTGGCACATACTCATCTAACGCATATTGTACCATGGTTTTGAACTTTGTCCACTGATCCTCAACACTATCTGCACTTGAGACAAAACTTTTGTGTTGAGCCGTCAGGTACTCTGTAATCTGCTTTTTGTCACTTTTGCTAAACAGAAAAATCTTCCTACCTTTTTTAATATTTCTATTTACGGCTGAAATCATCGACGCAGTAACCGCTTTATGATCGCTGATTCCCTGTTCTGCATTAACTGATTCAAATAGTTCGGGTCTGTTTGTCACCAGAAGGTCTAATATATTATCGCCACGAGTCGGTTTTCTGTTTAACTGCTCAAGGTAGTTTTCAGATAAAGCACTTAAAAATATTTCACTGGATTCTTTGTCCCTGCCACCCGTTATGAACGTTTGAGTCTCCCAGTCTATATCCGGCAAATTAAAATCTCCACCCAGAACTATAACATGGTGGGGAAATCTACTCGAAATATTTTCCAAATTATTCTTCAGGTGCTGAGCCACAACAGCTGCTGAGCCCGGAGGCCTATAGAGACATCCAATTACCATGTCTGAGCCTGCTTTAACCGTGACCTTCACCCAAATCATTTCACAATTCGAATCTCCGTCAATTTCCTTCGATACTATTGCACTTCTTATCGCTATAAACACGCCTCCCCCTTCACTGTCCAGCCTATCTCTGCGGTATACATTCCAATCAGAGTTTAGGATTTCATTACTGTTTACGTCTGGTTTCAGCCAACTTTCTGTTCCTAGTACTATATGGGCGTTGTGACCGTTTATTAATGAGAGCAGTTCTGGGACCTTTCTATAGACGCTTCTGCAGTTCTGTCAGTCAACAGAAGAGGTTGGCCTGTACGCTTTCGTACTGTACATGTCCCTTCACGTTTCCACTTCACTATCACATAGGAAACAGTGGACCTAGGGATGTTTAGGAGTGTGGAAATCTCGCGTACAGGCATATGACACAAGTGACACCTAATCACCTGACAACATTAGAAGTGCGTGAGTTCTGCGGAGTGTCCTACTGTGCTCTCTCGCGATGTCTAATGACTACTGAGTTTGCTGATAGGGAGTAACTGGCAATAGATGGCAGCACAATGTATCTCATATGAAAAATGTATTTTTTGGGGGTGTCCAGATACTTTTGATAACATAGTTTATGTATAAACAACACAAAAACAGAAGATATTTATTTTAATCTGAAAGTACGGAAAAAAAAGAGAATCACAGTGTCAAACTATTGGGGCTAAAAATAGACCAAAGGCTCTCATAGGATGACCATATAAGCTACCTGAAAGGCTAATTTGCATGAGTGATATTCCTGCTGTATAAACTAAGACATTCTGCTGTGTAAACTAAGATATTCTGTCAGTAAAAGTTTATTGATAATTTGCTACTATGCATTCTTTTAGTCACAGCTACAACAAGGGATTCTGTCATGGGGTACTTCAACAAGCACAAACTGTGTATTCAAATGGAGGGGAAAAAAAACAGTAATTAGATGTATACAAGGATTGGGTCCAAGAGAAATCCGTAAGGAGCACTTCAACCTAATAAACATAATGACCCTCCCAAGTCTCTACATGTATAACTGCTTAATATAAGAAAGAAAATATACAATTTACACAGAGAATGAATTTACATAGCACTAGAAATAACTGCATGCTTGATATACTGTATTCTAGGCTGTCACTGACACACAACAATCACAAACACCTAAGTCTAAAGTTATATAATAAACTGCCACAATCAGTCAAAACCCTCATGCACTTTAAATTTAAGGACGTACTAGAAACATGGTTTAAAAGTAAAGCACGATACTCAACTGAAGAATATCTTGGAAGTAATTTGGAAGGAATGTATAAACAATGAAATAATATAATTATCATTATCTAAATGTGTAAAACTGTATAATTAATTCTTGATTAAAATAAATAATGAACTAGTGTAACTATCATTAACTAAATGTGTAAAACAGTATGATTAATTCTTGAGTGTAAACTATATAATGATTATTACTGAAATCTTCTGATTAGTAATAAGTTTATATACATATTTTAAATAAATATAAAAATTACTAACTACTGAAAAGGTGTGTGTGTGTGTGTGTGTGTGTGTGTGTGTGTGTGTGTGTGTGTGTGTGAAATGTATGCATGGTACACATGTTGAATGGCTAATAAACAAACATATAAACATGGTGCAATATCAATTCATCATTACATACAACATTCTTCTATCCAGTGATCTGAATTCAAAACATTAATGGGGGAAAGGAAACAGAGGAGTGGGGGGGACTGTTCTTGGGGGCCAATTATTCTACCCCTGATTCATCATCCTCACAAGCTGGTACTTGCTTTCACATTGCCAGGTTGTTTGTTGTGTCTCCAGTTTCTGGTACTGGCATAAGACAAGTGTCTTCTGCTAGACGTACACGGTATTTTCTTCAAGTCCCTTAAGTCTGAATTCATTTGAGACATTATCTTTTGTGTTCTTCTGAAGACACTTAGGGTATAAACTTTAATATGGTATTAGCTTGGTCACTCATTAACAGTACATATAAGGAAACACATTTCTATGGACAGTCACTGTAAGTTCATAACTGTGAATTGTGTACTGTTGGTCTAATGCATACTCTGGGAAAAGAATGTGTATAGTTACTGTTCCAACATGGAAAAAGAAAAATTATACTCTGTCTTGACAGTGTTGGGATCATTACAGGCAAAGCACAAGCTCAGATTGGACAAGGGTGGAAAGGAAATTGGCCATTGCTTACTCTACGGAACCACTCTGGAATTTGGTATAAGTGATTTAAAGAATGCAAGTTATTTAAAGAAGTGACGGGAGATCCAGATGGCAGATTGCAAATTGACACCTGCTCCTCTCAAAGATGAATTGAGTATTGTAACCAGTACAATGTTACAATGTTTCAATGTTCCAGTAGTGTGTACAAATTATAGTTAATTTCTGCACACTACTGGAATATTGAAACATCTAACGGCTATTCTATAACCGGCTTAATGCTATGCTTAGTCATATGTATGAATAAAGTTCCCAATTGGCAGCATGGTAACTACAGATGTGGCACTGAATTTGACAGTGATGGACACTAACTACAGTCCTGACCTTTGGAGAAGCACGAGTCCCTGTTCACTTAGATTGCTACAAAGAAATCAGAAAAACGTAATTCCAGAAATCTGTTAATTTGAATTAACAAATCGTACCTTATTTTTGTAACAAAGATAGGGAAAAAATAATTTCTGGTATACGCCTACTGGGCTACTCGAACGTACCAGGCGATCCTCAAATATTTTGAGAGTTGTGATGAAATGTGCTTCCGATAACCATTTTTCAGAACAACACAACCAACCATCCCCCCCGCCACCCCACTCCTGGGTCCCTCGTTATGAGCCCGGAAGCTATGTGCAATCTCCTCCCCCTCCTCAAACTGTCAATACTATTTTGGTCCCACATCCTTTAAGTAAAATAGCCAGAATCACATCTTTTGTACAAGCACAGTGTAGAGTAGGCCTACTTAAATTTTATATCTGCAAGGTTACAAAAACTCCTTGTGAACCATGGTGCTAAATTCTGGGACATTAAGTTACACTGTAGATATTTTGTAATGTGAATGTATATGTCAACAGAAACTTCTTCTCATCTGCCTTTTCTTTTTAATATTCAACACCTGGGAACCGACCTTACCACTAAACCAACATAAGTTGTAATAAGGAGGTTAAATATTGCAAGAAAATAGGTTTCAGTTGACTTGTTGTATATTTCAAGTACACACATTGTACAAAATGCAATCAAATGGGACCAAACAAAAATCAATCAACTGCATGGAGCCTGTGGCAGCAGCAATCTCACAGAACAATGGAGCTAGTGAGATGAATGTACATAGCATTAGTTAAAGTTTGCTTTGTTAGTATAACCAGATTAATCAGACAATTACTTATCAAATTCAACATCTAGAATGTCTGCAGCCTACTAGGTTTAACCCTTTTTTAAAACAAAAAAGGACACGAAAATACAAACACGAAAATCAGAAACTGTACCTACAGAAAACATAACCAAGTGCTGACCATTTTTAGCAAAGTCCTCTGAGCAGAGCTTGTTTCTGTTTGATAATCAAGTGCTAAAGAGTCCTTTAATTGTTAATATGTATGACAAATCATTTGAGGCAGGGTATGTAGGGCCCTACTGGAAAACCAATGTTGCAGTTACAATCTGCTTAACAAAAAGCAGATGGATAGAATCACAACTTCTGGTTGATCTAAATCTAGAAGGACTGTTAAATTTTAATGTATCACTAACATCCAAGTCACAAGGATATGTCAACAGCATTACAACGTTGTGGAAACAAAATTGCCGTCAAGGAAATTACCCAGCAGGGGTGGGAGGGAGGGGGGGGGGGGGGAGATTAGTGAAACCATGGGAAATCTTAATCATTATGATTCTGGAAACATAAATTCTGTGTGAGGTCAATGCCACTGTGTTACAGCAATGTGGTGGAACTTTCTTTTTTAAATGGTGGGCTGTTAGTTTGCCAAACTTGTTTAAAAATAAACAATTTGAATTTATTCAATGACTGTCAATTACCCTCATCAATGTCTTCACCATGACATTTATTTGTGCCAAATCTTACGAGACAGATTCCTGCAAGATTTTACATATTAAGAGTCAGAAGGAGGCAACGCAGCTGAGTGTTATGTGAATAGCTTAAAGCTAAGTTGCACTATGACTCCGTCACTCTCAAAACAAGTAATACTATTTTCACACTGGGCGATGATACACTGAAAGGCTTCTGGGAAGTGTTGTCTTCCAGTTTTCATAAATACACAATTTCCTCAGTTTCAGTTAACATCACAACTGTTTGGCGAAATTTTACGATTATGCACATTCCTTCAAGTTTGCAAAACATTACGGGGGTTTCTATCACACAGTTTAAACTACCAGCGTACATATTCTAATGCAAGGATTTGGGAAATTTAATCGTATTCAGGAAATTATACAAGCTGTCACGTAACATTTCAGTATAATATTTAGAGAATACTGTACTTTGTTCCTATTACCATAAAATACTGTCATGCTTAATACCTTGCGGTAACAACGCAAACATGGTCTTTATAAATCAACAAACAGGAAACTGTCTTCCATTCCATTCACATCTTCATCATCCACACTTACTTTTAAGGGCTGGTTACTGTCATTGCAGCAATACTGCATGGAAACTGAAGGTTTCTAGGGCACCTCAAGTTTCTTATACGACACCCCGGACTCCTCAGTTTATTTTATAAATTGTCATGTTCTTCCAGTAGCACGGTTTTCCATAACTGTCTCTTGGTATGGTTTACCGACATTTACACCCTCCAGTAAATGAACTCAATCAAAGTTTACATTCATTTCAAACAGCACTTCACAATTGTTGCAAATACTCCACTTCACCATAAACTGTAAGTTATACTCTCATCGCGTTTTACTGGTTCTTCTGTATCTATTCTTTAATTGTTGAAATCTGTATCTTCAAAAGCCGAAATAATCAGCTAGTCTCATGTCAGCTTTCTTGTTCTTCAGTGGCTTTATCCGTATTTATGCGACATAGACGCTAAACGTAGCATATTTTCTTTCAGCTCAAATAATTGAAAAATACATGCAATCATCAACACAGGCATTTAAACGTACCGATAGCACACGTTTCACATGCCGAAACCACGGTAACCGCTATCCCTACTAAACATTTCAGAGGTTACATACTGCTCTTCAGTAGTCCACACCTCAAAGTTAAATTGCAAAGGCTGTGGGATTATTTTAATTACAAACAGTAATTAATTCGGGTAATTTACCCACAATAAACCCAGCCTATTTTCTGTTGTCACAGAATGTTTTAACCTTAGATAGTTGCGTTATCTTCGGTTATATGCTACAGACGTTTCCCCCCACCCCTCCCACTTACATACACATCCGCATAAATGTTGAACGACTCACTCACACACAATAGCCACTAGCCAGCGTGCGCGCGCAAATTGCATCTTTTTCTCTGTTGACCTATACCGACGCACGGTTGTGTTTGTTTATACTGCCATCTATAGGTAAGATCAGAGAAATTACGTAACAATGTTTTCTGCTGTGTGGAATAGGTGAAGGTTGAATTTTCATAACCTGTTTAATGTTATTGCTACACGTGCAAGTTGCTGAAGTGGGTTGGAATTGTAACTCCTGAACTATAAGTGTTTATTCAGTTACTGCGTATGCAAGAAGAGGGACGCTTTATTAATCAGTTCTTCAACCGTAACAGGTGAGCATCGTAGCAGACAAGTTTCATTTTCGGCACTCGTAAGTGTTGTAGAAGTGACGATAACTTACAGGAGTACATTTGTGTGTTTGCGATCGCGCTCTTGCTTTGTTACGGTTTTCTCTCATTTTTCATTTATATTCGTAGAGTCAGTGTAATTCGGGTGTTAGAACGTTGGTTTAGAAATGAAGCGCATCTTCTTTCCAACAGTTTTTTTTATTATTATTATTTCTCATGCATAATTGTGACGAACTATGTCATTAGTGCTTATAAGTATAAATAAGTTGTCAGTTCGACTAGCAAAACAGCAGGACAAAATGCTTCATACTTTTTACTATATTTGGGGATTTTTTGTCACAACACCTTTTTATAGTAAACAACGACACTTCAGTTCTTATGGGAGTAATTTATTGCTGCATTAACGACCGTAGTACACATTGTGGAACGTTATTGCCGCATTAACGACCATAGTACACATTGTAGAACGTTTGACAAAATCGCAATCACACTCCTTGCTCAGTCTTATACTTCATCTGTGGCTATCTGATCTGTGTTACTGCTGATTTCGCCTGCTAGAAGCCCCTCGCGGAGAAATTGATTGCATGGCAGTTTTTCCAAAAGAATAGAATTTCCCCTTTTTGTAAGTTGATCGCTGGTGACACTCGTAATATGTCGCACATCATCAACTCTTATAATTAGTAGGAAGATATGTGCTCTGTTGAATATACCTAGATTATGGATGAAGTGGTCATATCCTTGATGCTGTGACAGTCCGGCCACCGTATACCGAAGAACATTGTTACTCAGGTTGTTTTATAACTAACTGTTCTTTCCATTAAATCTGCACATGAAAGAGCAAACATTTATGACCTATCCTAGAATCGTAATATATAAGTTGGGAAGACAGCAACTTTCACTAACTGAATGTTCAATCTTACATTTCTTATTTCATCTGTAATTTAAAAGCAATAGCCATCAACTACCCCTGTTATTGTTGTAGGCCTACGTAGTCCAGATTAGACATCATAAAATTTGTAAGGTAGTGGAGAGCATTTTTTATTTCTTCATCTTTGTTTTTTGCATGTTGTATTTTTCTGTCGTAGTGTAAGGTGTTTCTTTTAATAAGTTTGTGATTTACTTGGAGGAAAAAAAAACCTCTCTTCATAAATGTGCTCAAGGCAGACATTGTAATTACATTCTGCAGAATAAAGAAACTTAACATGTATGTGAAATTGTATCCACATATCTAATATACCATTAATATGAAGCACAATTAACTTGTATTTTTGCCTTTAAAAAACTGTCTGGTCAGATTTAATGACCTTGGCCTTTTACAAGAACTAGGAACTAGCTCTTTATGTAGATAAATGTAGTGATCTGCTTTCCAGTAACTGTAAAAATGTGATAAGTTTTGACTGCAGAATTGATGAGGATGTAATCTTGTAAGTGCACAGTTTTATGGTGGCAGTGCCATTCATTTGCAGATGAGGTACCAAAATTTTGTATACCATATACAACCTTAAAAACTGAAAGTATCCTAAATGGTAAAAACCACTTTCTTGATCCTCAGAACATAACTGGATAGTAATGGTACATGATACTACTGTTTTCAAAATAAATATTGTGTGTTTCACATAAACACCTGTACTCTGCAGTGCACCGTGAATTGCATGGTGGAGGACCATCCCATTGTACCACCTATTAGAGCCTTTTTTTCCACTCAATTCATGTATGCACTGTAGGAATAATGATTACTTAAATGGCTGTGTGCTTGCTGTAATTAGTTTAATCTTGTCTCCACTATCCCTGTGGGAATGATATGTGAGGGGTTGTAATATATTCCTAGATTCATCACCTAAAGTTGCTTTCTAAGTTGGTTTTCATGGGATAGTTTTCATCTGTCTTAAAGTGTCTGCTAGTTCAGTTGTTTCAGCATCTTTGTGACACAGCATGCCCCTTGCTTTTTCAGTTCTTAGAAGTTGATGACTTAAGTTTCATTGATTATATTTTGTTGTTGTCATTTATTGGTTCATTTTGAGCTTTTGTATATTGACATAGTGTATAGGACACAGTGCAGGAAGTGGCTGCATAACAGACTGTGAGATGTTGAGGAGGTTGGGTTCCATTGAAACTGAGCCAATATGTGACCAGTTTGCAAATTGTGCTGTCTCATTTAACACATTTTTTGTGCATTTAATAAGTGTACTTAGATTATATACACACAGGCTGAGCTTTTGAATTTATTATTACATATTCAGATGAACTAGTAGTTTGTAAGAGGGAAAGGAACCTCGATTGGCCTGTTCTTCCCCCACCATTTCTTATGGTATAGTTTCCCCCATGATCCCATAGTTGTGTAATTTTGATATTGTAAACTAACCTAAATGTGAGCCATACAATCCGTAAACTGTATCATTTCTCATGGGAAATCAGTGCTTATAGGTTTTTAATAACAGAGTTCTAAGGTTTGTTAGAAAGAGAGTAGTAGTGCCCTATTGATCAGCCATTTATTTATTTACTCATCTGTAGGCTATTTTGGCAGATATGTCAGATAAATATATAAATGATAAATAAAAATATATAAAATAAAGATATGCTCAGCGTACCTCCAAGGAGGTTGGCCCCTTGTGCAATGAGCGGGAGTAATTTTAGTGTTCTGCGAAGCTTGTAAAACTAGACCACCATGCAAAACCTCAGCTGCATAACACATGCATAGTACACTAGTGTAATGTCTTCCCCCCCCCCCCCCCCCCCAAATGGCTTGGTTCCTCCCTCCGAGGTGTGAATGTTTCTTGGTGACCAGTATTTGGATGACTTGGGATGGGTCATTTACCATGATCCAATAGGTTTCTTTTTTGCTGTTGTGTAATGTTTATTATTTTATTTATTAATTTAAAAAAAAAAAATTCGGATGGGAGATACGGAAAGGAGAAGTACTTTATTTCAGTTCCTATAATAATGTGCGACACCAACAACTACTTCTATGTTTGCACAATTCAGTGCCCCTTTAACCCATACAGGCACCGACTCTGATTCATTTACTTTATGACAAATCCTCGCTCTAAGAATCAACGGCACTGTAGACATATAATAAGATGTACCACAATCTCTGTTATACGCTTCACATATCTGAAATGTGCGGTAAGCAATAACTTCTCGGCTTGTAAAAGTCTCCAGCCCAGATACAATCGCCACTTTACCACTGCGAACTAGAGCCATAGTAACCCAACAATTACCATGTGCACTAGCGTCTGCATTAGTAAGTGTAAGTGTATAAAGCTATTGATAATATAGCTATTACTACGAAGAGTGGAGTAGGTGCGCAAATTATTCTGCTTGGCCCTTCAGTGTTTTGTGGATGCATACTGAATTTTACACTTACTAATGTTGACGCTAGTGCACATGGCAATGGTTGGGCTACTGTGGCTCTAGTAAATGGTCATAAAGTGGAGACTGTATCAGGGCTGGAGACTTTTAACAACTGAGAAGTTATTGCTTATCGCACATTTCAGATATGTGAAGTGTATAACAGAGACAGTCGTTCACCTTGTTATATGTCTACAATGCCCTTGGTTCTTAGGATGAGGAATCATTGTTACTGTCCTTCAAAGTAGTCAGCAGTGTTGTGTAAAACCCATTGCCAGTGACTGGAAAGCGTAGAGTACCATTAGCAGAACCTGTTTTGTTAATGGTACAAATGGAGCGGTCTACTGCCTGTCAAATCTCTGGAACAATTCAGAAGGGAATTCAACAAAATGGTTCCTTTATCTTCGGAATCAAATCAAAGTCGCAGGGACTTAAGCCCGGGGAGTACGGTGGATGGTACAGTAACTCCCAGTCCCATTGACCGAACAGAGCAGCCACAGCTTGCGCTGTATGCATCCGCGACTTTGTACAACAAATTGATGGGTGGGTTGTGCAGAAAGTGTCACAGCTTCTTTTGCAAAGCTGGTCACAGGTGATGCTCCAACAACAGTTTGCCATGGAGGAACATAATGTGTTAGGATAACACTGTCACAATCATACACGAGAATCACCATAGCTTTAGACCGCTCCATTCGCACCATCAACAGAACAGGCTCTGCTAAGAGTATACTACACCTTCCACATTGCTGGCAATGGGTTCTACACAACACTGGTGACTACTTTGAAGGGCAGTAACAGGTGCATACATGTAACTCGTTTGTATCAGTTGTGAATAAATAGTTGCCCTATTTAGGTTCCAACCCTCGTATATAAATAATGTTCTTACCTCTAGATATGTCAGGAACATAACATGGCCTAATCAAAGGAACCATCCACATTAGCAGCAATGGGAAACCATAGAATGTTCGGGTCAGGATAGCCAGGTGGGGCATACACCCTGATCCTGCTGAATGCAAGTCCAGGGCATTAAAACTGGAGGAGCCACATCACAGAGGAAGAGTAATCACATTGTGAGTGCAACAGGCATAGTAAATAAATCAGTGAACGAGAAATTTTTTAAAGTAAAAACACTACTGAAAAAGTGAAAACTCATGAACAACTTATATAACTCTGTGGAAAAGTACAAAATCCATGGCAAGTCAATCAGTGATATAGGTTAATTGTGAGACTTTGATTTAAAATGCCCCATCAAAAATAAAACATCAGAGCACGGTATGTAGCACTGCTAAAAAGTGTAATGCTCAAACACATGAAAACCTGCTGACACTGTCAGTATCAGTAACTACGGCATGAATGCTGTTGCTCTTCTTTTGTTGGAAGCTGATTACACAGTGTCTAATAAGCATCATACTACATACTGACTTTCCTTCAGTGAGAGTCATTGAATGTACAGTCTGATTTAGGTTTGGGCATATTGTTGATGAGACAGTAGAAAAATACGAAAGTATTAAGCTGTAGAAACTCATGTGAACTGAATTTGAAACTGAATTAGCTAATCTGTTAATAAAGTGTTTTTGGAAAACTCTTCAAAAGAGAACTTAGTGTGCATATAACACCTACGTAGAAATAAGATGACAGAATTAGTTCAGAATTGAGCACGTGGTCAAAAGCAGTTCAGTTGACATTTTTGTTGAAAGAGTACAACGATTATAATTTTGTTTCATTTTTGTTTGGTCAGGACATATTAGTTAAGTCAAAGGAGGAGGGTTTGAGGAATATAAGAACAATTTCCTACAAAATAAATCCATGTTGTTGTTGTTGTTGTTGTTGTTGTTGTTGTTGTCTTCAGTCCAAAGAATGATTTGATACAGCTATTTACACTAGTCCCTCCTGTATGAGTCCCTATTTGACTTTTTCAATCATTTAATCATGTTTGCTGTAGTCAGTGCTTGGTCACCATCTACAACTTTTTCCTCATACAGTTCCCCGTCACCTAACTGATTATTTCTTGATGATGCCTCAGGATGTCTCCTTCATTTAAATTTTCCATAAACTGCTCTTCCACCTGATTCTATTCAGTACCTTTTCACTAATTATCCTTTCTACCCATCAAATCTTCAGCATTATTCTTGTATAACATTGAATTTCAAAAGCTTCTGTTTTATTCTTTGCTAGATTGTTTATCACATGCAAGTCAGTTCTGTACAAGGCTGCACTCCAGACAAATACCATCAAGAAAGAGTTTCTAAAAGTTAAATTTGTTAAAAAATTTGCTGTATATTTTATATACGATTTGATATTAATGCGTATTATTTTAATCTCGCACAGCTAATGTTCAGATAGATGTGAATGATTTCTAGATTGACATAATTAGTATTTTTTGATGTTGGTATGTAACTCGAAGAGAAAAATGCTATGAAGTGAGGACACAATACTACTAGAAGCTTTTAGAACCCAAATCCACCAGACCCAATTTTCAGTTGTAAAGAGGTGAGTGGTGAATGGCAAAATAGTTTTAAAGTTTCATGACAAATAGCACTGGGGACTTGTGTTACTGGTCAGTATCCATGATATATTCTGACTCTTTAAACATATACTGATTGATGCATCTGCCTGTGTGGAGAGGCATGCTGCGAGTTCTGCAGATGTATTTCACAATTTTTCTATTATTGTTTGGGGGAGGGGGAGGAAGCTGCTGTCTCTCTCTCTTGCTAATGTGCCCTTGATCTAGGCACTTAAAGATCTTTAACAAATTACGAGAGCTGTTCAATAAAGAATGATCATATTTTTTGTTTTTTGACAACATACCTTTACTCATACTCATAATTTTGATGGTCTTTCTCAAAGTAGTTTCCCATGAATGTGATGCACTTGTCCCATTGTTTCTGCCAGTCTTCAAATACATGCTGGATACCATTTTTTGAGGGGTCCTTCAAAATCTCCTCCACAGCCTTCACCACCGCTTCTGATGATTGATAATGCCTCCCACAAAGGCTTTTCTTCATTTTAGGGAATAGAAAAGTCACTAGGGGCTAAATCTGGACTATAGGGATGTTGAGGGATGCACTTTGTTGATTTCTGCAAGATATTCAGCAACAACATTGGCAATATGCGGCTGCGCTTCACGGAATTGTGGTCTCTTGTGCCTGATATGTATTTGCAATGTTTATAGGACATCCTTGTAGTATTGTCCAGTTACTGATGTGTGTGCAGGTACAACATGCTGATAAACCATTCCATTGAGATAAAGAATGAGATGACTGTAACTTTCCCAGTAGAAGCAACCAGCTCTGCTTTTTTGTGGCTTGGTGATGGAGCTTTGCTGTTTGCTCTCAGGATTAAATGATGTCACCAAGTTTCATCAGCAGTGATTACATTTGAAAGACACTCCGAATCTTCCTCTAAAATCAACTTTAACTGTATGCAGAACTGCATGTGAATGTCCTTTTGTTCAGGAATCAACAGTCCTGCAATCCATCGTGCACAAACACGTGTTGTGCATAATTTTTCTGTCACCAATGTGTAAGTGGCTCCGAATGAAATGTTCAGTATTTCAGAAAGTGATCTTAAGGTAATTCATTGATCCCCTCTCACAGTGACAGGAGCAATGTTGATGTTTCCTTCCGTAAGAGCAGTAACTGGAGCACCGGATCCACATTGCTTTGAAGTTGATCGTATTCCCTCTTTAAACATTTTAAACCACCTTCGGGCTGTGCTGTAGGGAAGAACAGACTCCCTATAGGCCTCCTGTAACATTGTATAGGCCTCAGCCGAAGATTTGTTGAAACAAAAGCAGAATATCAAAGCTGCATATTGTTCCTCGCATGTTACCTCCATTGCAGCGGTAGGCGATACTGAACGTGTCTGACCTTGCCTGCCTCTCACAGGCAGGAACCAGGAGTCCAACAAGGAAACTACTACAGCATGTTTGTTGCACATTAAGCTAACAGAATATCATAATATTAACTTTTAGTGTGAGAAATTATGACTATAAAAAAATTATGTACATTCTTTACTGAACAGCTCTAGTATTACATTTTATTGTTTGTGAATTTGTCTAGAAAGAATGCCCTATTCCCCCTGCAGGTCCGGGGATTAGAATAGTCCTGAGGTATTCCTGCCTGTCATAAGAGGTGACTAAAAGCAGTCTCTCGCGTTTCAGACTTTATGTGATTTTCCCCTCTAGGGTATTAACTCCATTTTTCAAAATTTTCCCAAAGAGCGAGCCAATTGGGGAAGGGTGCCTTACATGGTGCATCGTGTCCATCGTGCCTCAAGATCATTGGCCCACTTTCTCATTGTCACACTGCAGACCAGCTCATTCTCCATTTGTTGGGCGTGGACGCCTTCTTGGGTGCGTTTTCCACCATGTACTATCCAGTGTTGCTTTTTGCACTGATGATAACCATGGACTTCTTTGCACCTCATATCCAGCACAGTAGCCATTCCATTGTGGTGGAGCCACCATGTACCCTGTTGGTTGATCCACCATGCACCCTGTTGGTTGTAGCTCCCTGACAACATAGGGATCACTCTGCTGATGCCTGCGCCATTAACTCTGTACGTATGCCAAGGAGTAGGTGCTCGTCATTCTGGGGCATCGGGACTGCCGGCAATGGCCATTCTGCCAGGTGACCTTTGCTGCAGCTAGGTGCTGCCAGTTTCGAGGGCCCCTGGTCGGAGTGGGTGGCATCATGCTGGATGACGTGCGATGAAGCGTACCACATCATCACTTGCTCCTGATCACTCACTAGCCGTCTCTAAGCATTCCAAGTCTCAGTACAATGCAAGAAAGTACAACCCTAAATCGGTCCTCTCCAAGGTCACTCCATTGGAGGAACGCCAGGATAAGGATGGCAGCCAATCTTATTCATCCCGGTACCTCATATGTACAAGAACGGATGAGGACTCCTTTGTTTCGATGAAGCCACAGTTTTTTGTAGAGCATTTAGAGGACAAGTTTGGCTTGTCCAAAATGCAATCTGGGTCAGTCTTGATCAAAACAGCATCCTCTGCCCGGTTACGGACTTTACTCACTTTTAACAAGTTGTGGGACGTTTCTGTCACCATCACACCACATAAGAGATTAAATATGGTCCAGGATATTATCTTCCACAGGGATCTTCTTTTGCAGTCTGACGACGAGCTGCATGCCAATGTAGAGCGGCGAGGTGTTCATTTTGTGCAGCACGTCCATTGGGGTCCAAGGGATAATCTGGTTTCCAGTGGTGCCTTCATCTTGGTCTTCGAGGATGACACCTTACCCGAGAAGGTCAAGATGATGGTCTACCACTGTGATGTCAAGCCATGTATCCCTCCCTCAATGCAGTGCTTTAAGTGCTGGAAGTTTGCCCATATGTCTTCTCGCTGTACTTCCAGCATCACATGTCGAGATTGTGGACGTTCATCACATCTCAATAATCCATGTGTCCCGCCTCCCATCTGTGTCAACTGCAGAGAGCATCATTCACTTTGCTTGCCAGACTGCAGGATTTTACAGAAAGAGGCCGGCCGGGGTGGCCAAGTGGTTCTAGGCACTACAGTCTGGAACCGCGCGACCACTATGGTCGCAGGTTCGAATCCTGCCTCGGGCATGGATGTTTGTGATGTCCTTAGGTTAGTTAGGTTTAAGTAGTTCTAAGTTCTAGGGGACTGATGACCTAAGAAGTTAAGTCCCCCATAGTGCTCAGCGCCATTTGAACCATTTTACAGAAAGAGAGGAAAATTGTGGAATAAAAGACCTTTGACCGACTGACCTACTCTGAGACTAAGAGAAAATATGAATGCCTACATCCTGTGGCTATGACCTCCTCATACGCCATTGCTACGAGAACAGTTGTAGCGCCATCAATTCTGTGAATTCCAGTCAGCTCTCCTTGATGGTGGGGGGGCACGTATCCCAAGTTGCTCCCGCACAACCTACCTCGGGAGCACTTCCCCGCCAACACCAGTCCCCACTTCTCAGCTGGAGAACCTCTGGCCAGCAAGGGGTCACTTGGGTCACCCCCTTCTCAGGTTTCTCCTAATGGGAAAGATGACGCCTGCCAGTGGCTGAAGTGCCCAAAAGCAGCTAGTTGTAGGGCTTCACGATCATCCTGTCTGGGAGACTGAATCAGTGAAGCCCTCCCAGCCAAAGAAACCAAAGACCCAAGGAGTAGTCAGAAAAGTTGAGAAAGAAGACCCCTAAGACCAAGGAAATTGCGGTGGCACCCACACCATCACTACCTAAAAGGTCTGCGTGGGGATAATGTGTAGATTCTGGCATTGGACACTCACACAATGAATACATCTACATCTACATCTACATCTACATCTACATCTACATTTGTATAGATTGCTCAGGCAATAAGTCGGTGGCAACAGGTGACCCTGAGGCGTAAACTGCCTCAATGAATTTTCCATGCCTTCCCAGTCTCACGATGGCAGTTTTCTCCACCACGTTGCTGAGCTATGGCAACTATTAAGCTTTTCACCTGCTTTCTGCATTGCCCTCCAGGAAACAGGAAACCTGGTTCCTGGCAATGCGGACCCCTGCCTTTCGCAGCTACAGGGGATATTACAAGAACAATAGCGAATATAATAGTGTGTCAGTTGGAGTTCATGTTTATGTCCTGAACTCAGTATGCAGAGAACCTGTGCCCCCTTCAAACCCCTCTTGAAAGTGTGGCTGTCACAATAAGGACGACTCAGGAAATAACTGTCTGCAATATATATCTTCCTCCAGATGGTGCAGTATGCCTGAATGTATTAGCTGCACTAATTGATCAACTCCCTAAACGTTTCCTACTTTTAGAAGAGTTTAATACCCACAGCCCCTTGTTGGGTAGCACCATGCTTACTGGCCGTGGCGGAGATGTCGAAACTTTACTGTCTCAGTTCGACCTCTGCCTCATAAATACTGGGGCCGCCACACATTTCAGTGTGGCTCGTGGTAGTTTCTCGGCCATTGACTTATCAATTTGCAGCTCAGGACTTCTCCCATCTATGCACTGGAGGGCACATGACGACCTGTGTGGTAGTAACCACTTCCCCATCTTCCTGTCACTGCCCTGGTGTCAGGCACACGGATGTCTGTCCAGGTGGGGTTTAAACCACGCAGACTGGGAAACTTTCACCTCTGCTGTCACTGTTGAATCTCCGCCACATGGTAACATCGATGTGATGGTTGAGCAGGCGACTAAAGAAGTCGTTATTGTGGTGGAAAATGCGATCCCTCGGTCTTTAGGGTACCCCCGGCTAAAGGTGGTCCCTTGGTGATCACCAGAAGTCACTGAGGCAAGTAAGGATCATTGGCAAGCTCTACAGCGGCATAAGTGGCACACTTCCCTGGAGCACCACATAACCTTTAAGCGGCTCAATTCCCCCTTTCAACAGCTTATCAAAAGACGGAAGCAGGAGTGTGGGGATGGATACATCTCGACCATTGGGTGCCATACGTCACCTTCCCAAGTCTGGAAGAAGATCAGACTTTTTTTTGGGTACCAGACCCCAACAGGTGTCCCTGGCATTAACATCAATGGTGTGTTATCTACTGACGCAAACGCAATTACTGAGAACTATGCTTGAGCCTCTGCGTTGGATAATTATCCCCAGCCTTTCGCGCCCTCAAACGACGGATGGAAAGGAAAGTCCTCTCGTTTGCTACACACCATAGTGAACCCTATAACGCCCCATTTACAGAGTGGGAGCTCCTCAGTGCCCGTGCACATTACCCTGACACAACTCCTCGGCCACATCGGATCCATGGTCAGATGATTAAACATCTCTCATCTGACTCATCATCATCTTCAACCAGATCTGGTGGGATGGCATCTTTCCATCGAAATGATGGGAGAGCACCATCATTCCAGTGCTTAAACCGGGAAAAACCCGCTTCATGTGGATAACTATCGGCCCATCAGCCTCACAAACGTTCTTTGTAAGCTGCTGGAACGTGTGGTGTGTTGGCCATTGGGTTGGGTCCTGGAGTCACGTGGCCTACTGGTTCCATGTCATGGCGGCTTCCGCCAGGGTCACTCTACCACTGATAATCTTGTGTCCCTTGAGTTTGCCATCCAAACAGCCTTTTCCATATGCCAACACCTGGCTGCAGTCTTTTTTTGATTTACAAAAAGCATGTGACATGACCTGGCAACATCATATCCTTGCCACATTATACGAGTGGGGTTTCCAAGGCCCGCTCCCAATTTTTAATCGCAATTTCCTGTCACTTCATACTTTTCATGTCCAAGTTGGCGCCTCCCATGGTTCCCCCCCATATCCAGGGTCCTGGGGTCCTGCAGGGCTCTGTATTGAGTGTCTCTCTCTTTTTTAGTGGCCATAAATGGTCTAGCAGCAGCTGTAGGGCTGTCCGTCTCACCTTCTCTGTATGCAAATGACTTCTGCATTTCGTACTGCTCCACCAGTACTGGAGTTGCTGAGTGGCATCTACAGGGAGCCATGCAAAGGTGCAGTCAAGGACTCTAGCCCACAGTTTCCAGTTTTCAGACGCAGAGTTGTGCATTATGAACTTCTGTCAGCATCTTACCTTTCATCCGGAACCAGAACTTTACCTTAATGATGATCCACTCACCATAGTGGAGACATATCGATTCTTAGGACTGCTTTTTGATGCCGAATTTACATGGCTTCCTCACCTGCATTGGCTTAAACGGAAATGCTGGCAGCACCTCAGTACCCTCTGCTGCCTGAGGAACACCAGCTGGGCTGCAGATTGCTCTATGCTGCTTCAGCTCTACAGAACCCTTGTTCAATCCCACATTGACTATGAGAGTGTAGTGTATGGTTCAGCAGCACCCTCAGCATTGCGTTTACTCAACCCAGTGCACCACTGTGGTGTTCGCGTAGCGACAGGAGCTTTTAGGATGAGTCCAGTGACCAAGCGTCCTTGTGTCAGCTGGAGTGCCTCCATTGCAGGTTAGGCGTGCACAACTGCTAGCCAGTTATGTTGCACACATTTGTAATTCTCCTGCACATCTGAATTACTGTCTCTTTTTCCCCGCCCACAGCGGTTCATCTCCCTCATCAGAGGCCCAGGTCAGGGCTTACAATTGCATTTACTTCTCTCCGAACTGGAATCCTTGACTTTACCACCTATACTTGAGGTTCATTCACGAACACCCCCATGGTGTACACCTAGGCCGTGGCTTTGCCTGGACCTTTCACATGACCCTAAGGACTCAGTTAACTCTGCAGCTCTGTGCTGTTACTTCCTCTTGATTTCTGATTTCTGTTGGCTGATGGTCACATTGGCTTGTCCTATGTTCATGAAGGACATATGGAACAGCACTCCTTACCAGATGGCTGCAGTGTTTTAACTGCCGAGCTGGCGGCCATATCTCATTCTCTTGAGCACATCCGCTCATGTCCAGGCGAGTCATTTCTCCTGTGTAATGACTCCTCGAGCAGCCTACAAGCTATCAACCAGTGCTACCCTTGTCATCCTTTGGTAGTGACCATTCTGGAGCCCATCTATGCTCTGGAATGGTCCAGTCATTCAGTGGTGTTTGTCTGGACCCCAGGTCATATAGGAATCCCAGGCAACGAACTTGCCGACAGGCTACGCGGAAACCACTTATGGAAATCAGCTTCTCTGAAGCTGACCTGCATTCAGTATTACACTGCAAGGTTTTGCAGCTTTGGGAGACAGAATGGCATAACCTCAGTACGCACAACAAGCTGTGTGCCATTAAGAAAACAACGAATGTGTGGAAGAATTCCATGCGCACCTCTTGCAGGGGCTCTGTGGTTCTCTGTTGGCTCCACATTGGCCATACATGGCTGACACATAGATTTCTCCTCCGTTGCGAGGACCAACCTCAGTGTCGTTGTGGCTCACGATTGATGGTCATCCATATCTTGCTGGACTGCCAACTTTTAGCCGCTTTACGGTGGACTTTTTAACTTTCCCAGCTCCCTGCCCCCGGTGTTGGGCAACAATGCCTCAGCAGCAGCTTTAGTTTTACGTTTTATTTGTGAGGGTGAGTTTTATCATTTGCTCCAAGTTTTAGTACATTTCCTTTGTCCCTATGTGTCCTCTATCCTAGTGCTTTCAGGGTGGAGGTTTTAATGTGTTGCAGACCGGCTGGCTTTTCTTTTTATCCTCATGGTCAGCCAGGCATGGTAACCTGGTTTCTTGTTTAAACCTCTTCTACCTGTTTCTTGCATCTTAGTGGTTTTCTTGTCCACTTTTGTCCATTAAATTGTTTGTTACCCTTCAGTCTTTCTTGGGATTTTTTCCTTTCATTCTGTTTTGTGTTGCAAGTTTCATTCACACCCTTGTGGCATTTTTTTCTTCAGAACAACTGACCAATGAGCTCGTAATTTGGTCCCTTCTCCCCCTCTTTTAAACCAGCCAACCAACCAACCAATTCCATATTCATGAGTAACAATATGTATACATAGTATATCAAATTTTTACATATTTTCTATGGTGAACACAAATGTGCTGTTTGATTTACATCTTCAGTTTCTTTAAAGATTTTTAGTAGATACTAATGCAGCAGTGACAAGGCATTAAGGATTTTGACCTGAAACATTAAGCCATAGGGCAGTTAATTTTTAATGTCTGGTTCACAGTAATATAAAACTTTCTGAAGCTGTTGAAACTATTTATTCATAAAATTTACTATTCCACTTTTGTTGGTGTGTGTAAGTATCCATTGGTATCCCTAAGATGAGTATCTGATGTTGAAATCTTTTACATTAATAACATTAAATGACTGCATGTGTTGGATATTTAAAAATAATCTGTGACATATGCAAAATCACAAAAAGACATTGGACTCTAAAGATGACGATGACTCAGATCTCCTTATGGCTATCGAGATTTAGTTTCTCCGTGTTTTCTCTAAATAACTTAAGTCAAATGTTGGGATGATTCATTTGAAAAGGGCACAGCCAATTTCCTTCCACATGCTTTCCCAGTCTGATCATGAGCTCCATCTCTAAGGAACTCATTGCCCCCTTGTTTTTCACTTGGAGACTCTTGTCACATCTATTAGGCTCACTGGTTTCTCTTGCACCCTCAACTTATTAAATTGTTGTTACCTACTCCAGTAGAATGTGAATAAAACACACTCGTGTTATTTGCTATTCTCGTGTGTGCGACACACACACACACACACACACACACACACACACACACATACACACACACACACACACACACACACTCTTTTTGTGTAGGACACTGATACAATGCTATAAATACAGTCTCAACCATGCTGTGGACCTAGTGTTGACAACATACTACAAATATAAACATTGAGTCCATAAAAATATATTTCACTTACTCTAAGAATGTTCCATTGATGAATCATTGTACTGGGTTTGTGGGAAGGTGCTGTCAATGAGTATAATTTGGGCAGTTGATTGTCAGTTAAATTGTATTGCAAGAGTGAAGAATGCTGGATAGTCGTAAACAATAGTAACAAACATTGGAATGGATGTTTCAGCAGCGAATAGTGTTCTTGTCAGTGATCCAAGAAAGATGTTCGTGCTCATAATCTTCCTTCAGAAGCATATTACCGTAAAGATTCCTTCCTAGATCATCCCATCAGCCATTTGTAGCAGTATAATGACAATAGCAGGAATTGGGACCAAATTGCACCTGGTGTCACCTAGGCCCATCAAATTATTTGCTGTAAGCTAGGCTGGTGTCACTCATCAAGATTCCTCTCAAACGATGTTACTGTACAGTTTCATACCAGAGTATACTAGGCAGTGATGCACAATGCCAGTTCTAAGCCTTGTGATGTAGGAATCTGTAATCAACAATGACCTTCCAATGCCCTAGATTACATTACATTAGATTAGATTAATACTTGTTTCATAGATCATAAATACGACACTTCGTAATGATGTGGAACGTGTCAGGTTAATGAAAGATGTCTATACAAGGATATTACATTACACAAAATATTGCATAACACTAATGCTTAAGTTAGTTTTTTCCCTCCCTTCATTTATATCTAAAAATTCAGCCAATGAGTAGAAGGAGTTGTCATCTAGAAATTCTCTTAATTTATTTTTAAATGTTGGTTGACTATCTGTCAGGCTTTTGATGCTGTTTGGTAGGTGACCAAAGACCTTTGTGGCAGCATAATTTACCCCCTTCTGTGCCAAAGTCAGATTTAACTCTGCATAGTGTCAGAAGAGCGATTGGGCGGTAGTTGTTGACATCCGACGTATCCCCCTTTTTATGCCATGGTTTTACAATGGCATATTTCAGTCTATCGGGGGAAAAACACCCTGCTCTAAAGAGCCATTACATACGTGGCTGAGAATCCTACTTATCTGTGAGGAACAAGCTTTAAGTACCTTGCTGGAAATGCCATCAATTACGTAAGAGCTTTTACTTTACAGTGAGTTTATTATTTTACCAGTTTTCAACTGTTTCGGAGAGGCACAGCCGTGTTACTCCTGGTGCAATGGTGGGAGGAGTCATCGGATATGACTTCAGGTCACAACTGGTAGTGATTGCGGGAACATGGTCGACACAAACAGGACAATACTCGTCCACACATGGCATGTGTGTCTGTAAACTATCTGCTTGATGTTGAGGTGCTCCTATGGTCAACAAAATCCCCAGATATATCATCGTCCTAGTACCTTTATATAGGCTATCAAGGACGAGTTACAACAATTGTTGGCCGGTTTCCTCAGAATAGGACGGCTTTATGTCACTCTCCTAACCGAATCGATGCACGTATTAGGACCAGAGGGAGTACGACGTCATGCTGATAAATGAACTCATACTGCCAAG
Organism: Schistocerca gregaria; assembly: GCF_023897955.1. Lineage (NCBI taxonomy): Eukaryota > Metazoa > Arthropoda > Insecta > Orthoptera > Acrididae > Schistocerca > Schistocerca gregaria. The sequence continues at coordinate 54,036,056 of NC_064931.1, forward strand.
TTGTAGACATTACACTTGATTTTGTAATTACTGGAATAACATCACATACTATATCAACCTGTGAAGCCTCGTTTCTTCTACTATTTTTGTGGGGGAGGGGGGGGGGGGCGGCAGTGCAGCATCACAGTTATATATTTTATTCCAGTTTAACTATATAGCGTGGTCAACATTGACAAAGGCATATTTTTATGGACGATTTCGCGTTTTAAATGGAGGCAGAGAGTGAACCCTGTTGTCAGCACACTGATTTACCTAGAAATCCATCGTGGAGTTGCTCCCAGATTTTAATTCTTTATGGACAGTATGACTCGGAAATGAGTACTGTCGTCAGTGAAATACACGCAGCCGGCCGGTGTGGCCGTTCGGTTCTAGGCGCTACAGTCTGGAACCGAGCGACCGCTACGGTAGGAGGTTCGAATCCTCCCTCGGGCATGGATGTGTGTGATGTCCTTAGGTTAGTTAGGTTTAATTAGTTCTAAGTTCTAAGCGACTGATGACCTCAGAAGTTAAGCCGCATGGTGCTCAGAGCCATTTCTGAAAAACACGCACGTGTTACATGTAGCGCATTTACTGTGGCATTACTACACGCAGTATTATTATTTCAGTTCCATTTCAGGTGACATGAGTTGGCTTCAGTTAATTACGTTGGTTAGTTGGTTGGTCTAGGGGAGGGGACCGAACAGCTAGGTCACCGGTCCCATTGGATTAGGGAAGGATGGAAGGAAGTTGGCAATGCCCTTTCAAAGGAATCATCCCAGCATTTGCGTTAAGCGATTTAGGGAAATCACGGAAAATCTAAATCAGGATTGCCGGATGCGAATTTGCAGCGTCGTCCTCCCGAATGCGAGTCCAATATGTTAACTATTGCACCACCTCGCTCGGTATTTAATTACGTTAAGATAGCATACTACAGATGGTAATTCTTATTCACGTTTAAAAAACTCCGAAGAGACGGCTGAGGCATATGATTTAAGACAAAAGGCGGCCTCAAATGTCGGGAAGTACCCCAAAAGAGGATGAAAAATGTTGACATGTGACGTCGGTGCAGTGCAGCAGTTGAGCCTATCGGTCTGTCGCACGTGGTCTGCGTGCGCTACTTCAGCGCGTGGGGCTCAGGATTCAAGCCTTGCTTCTGAAAGGCATTATTTTTTCTTTCACTGCATTAGACAGTTATGTGGCTACATTGAGGTAAGATTTTCTGTTTTATTTACGGGTCTCCGCTAGTTTATTGTGAAGTACAGAACAACAAAAACCTAATGTGTTGAATCACAAGTAAACGAATTTAAGTTTCCGAGTTTCGTCGTCACCAGTAAATGATCTATGTGTTCTTTGCTAAATGTCTGTAAATAAAAAGGGACAAAAGAAAAGAAACACAAAATGAGTACAGCTTTTGCGTGACTACAGCGAGAACAATTTTGTAACTCCTACTTTTACAGCAGATCACAAAAATTTGCAGCGATGCGTAGCGCTGCCCCTACCGGCTCGTGTAGGATCGACAAGCCGAAGCGCTGGTGACGTCATATGGTAAAGATTTGTTACGAACTTGAGTTATTTCCCGAAATTTGCGGTCTCGTGTGTCTTTAATTGTCGCAGCGGCGTCTACGTTCATTCGGGTGTTTTTAAACGTTAATAAGAATCACCCTGTGTATTACTACTGCACCAGTTAAATTTTGGTAAGTTTGTAAAATGACAGAGAATTTTGTCGTAAGACGCTGCCATTGATAGATCTAAGAACGATTCAGTTAACCGTCGTAAACGAAGTTTGAACTGTATGTGTCACGTTGTGAGAAATAAATGCGAACTCCTAACTGAAGTGGCTAGTATAATACCTGCTACGGAACATTACACAGGATGTTTAACAATTCGGGTGACACTCTTGTAGAGGTTGTAGAAGGGACTTAATGGCTCAAGCTTTACGTAGGACCCTTTTCTGGAAACTGCGCCTATAAATGTATATACAGGGTGATTCTATAATGATGGTGATGATGATACTACAGACTTTCAAGGATGATAAAAAGATCAATGTATCAATTTGAGATAAGGGTTCCTGATTCGGAAACGAACGAGTCGAAAGTTGCAGGCGAAAATCATTCTGATACCTCTGACACTGGAATACATATGCTGATACTGTTGTTGATAAAATTGTAGAGTAGGCAGCTTTCAGAGGTGGTGGTATGGACCAAAACTAGGTAAAAAGTTTATTAAACATGGGCTGTAAAATGCACACCTTATGAGCTACGAGCACTTGTCTAATACAGGAGATGTGTTTCACACCAGCGAACATGAGCAAGTTCTCATAGCTCCTCAGCTAAGCATTTTAGAGCCCATGTTTATTTGACGTTTTTTCCTTGTTTTGGTCCAAACTGTCACCTCTGAAAGCTGCTTTCCCTACAATCTTGGCAACAACAGTACCGGTGCATGAATTCCACTGATAGAAGTATCAGTTTGGTTGCGATTATAACTCGTTCCTTTCCGGTACAGGGACCCTTAGCTCAAAATGATACATTTATCCTTCTCAATCATCTTTGACAATTTGTAATATCATCATGGAATCACCCTATGTGTACATACATTTACAGGCGCTGGCATCTACAACTTCGACGATCTGTACAGTTGTTGAATGAAGTTTCCAGACTTGGGTTCTCATGTAACACTTCAACTACTAAGTCCCCTCTGCCAGCTATAGAAGTGTGTAAGATGAATTGTGGGACACCCTCCGTATATAAAGATTAGTGCTGTTAAATACACACATCAAAAAAAGTTTTGCATAACCCCAGTTCCCGGAACTGCTGAAGATAAACGTTCACTGTGGATATAGTGTCACAACACAGTCCCTTTGACTCTTCAGAGATGCCACTAAACCCGTCCAAAGATGTGAAAAACCATATATGAGCAGCGCCTGTTACATGGAGGGGGTCCGACAACCGATCAGTTCCAGTCGTTCCACCAGGAAGGAGGTACACGGCTCGTGTTGAGTGTAGTTCAACCATGCCTAGACGGTCAGTACCGTGGTTCGATCGCGTCCACCTTGTTACTTTGTGCCAGGAAGGGCTCTCAACAAAGTGTCCAAGCGTCTCGGAGTTAACCAAAGCGATGTTGTTCCGACACGGAGGATATACAGAGAGACGGGAACTGCCGATAACATGCCTAGCTCAGGCCGCCCAAGGGCTACTACTGCAGTGGATGACCGATACCTACGGATTATGGCTCATAGGAACCGTGACAGCAACGCCACCATTTTGAATAATGCTTTTCGTGCAGCCACAGGGCGTCGTGTTACGACTGAAACTGTTCGCAATAGGTTGCATGATGCGCAACTTTACTCCCGACGTCCATGGCGAGGTCCATCTTTGCAACCACGACACCATGCAGAGCGGTAGAGATGGGCCCAACAACATGCCGAATTGACTGCTCAGAATTGGCATAACGTTTTCTTCACCAATGAGTGTCGCATATGCATTCAAGCAGACAATCGCAGGAGACATGTTTGGGGGGCAACCCTGTCAGGCTGAACGCCTTAGACACACTGTCCAGCGAGTGCAGCAAGGTGAAGGTTCCATGCTGTTTTGGGGTGGCAATGTCGGCGGCCGACGTACGCCGCTGGTGGTTGTGGAAGGCACCGTAACGGCAGTACGATACGTGAATGCCATCCTCCGACCGATAGTGCCACCATATCAGCAGCATATTGGCGAGGCATTCGTCGTCTTGGACGACAATTCGCGCCTCCATCGTGCACATCTTGTGAATGACTTCCTTCAGGATAACGACATCGCTCGACTAGAATAGCCAGCATGTTCTCTAGGCATGAACCTCATCGAACATGCCGGAGATAGATTGGAAAGGGCTATTTATGGACGACGTGATCCACCAACCACTCTGAAGGATCTACGCCGAATCGCCGTTGAGAAGTGTGACAATGTGGAGCAACAGTGCCTTGATGAACTTATTGATAGTATACCACGACGAATACAGGCATGCATCAGTGCAAGCGGACGTGCTACTGGGTATTAGAGATATCGGTGTACACAGCAGTCTGGACCACCACCTCTGAAGGTCTCGCTATATGGTGGTACAACATGCAATGTGTGGCTTTCATGAGCAATAAAAAAGGGCGGAAATGATGTTTATGTTGATCTCTATCCAATTGTCCGTACAGGTTCCGGAGCTCTCGAAACCGAGGTGATGCAAAACTTTTTTTTATGTGTGTAATTAGTTTTTAAGGAATTAATTGCTTGGCAGATTTGATGAAGTACATGGAAACTCTGCATAAATAATTAAGGCAGATTACTTTTGAGTGAATGAGTTTAAACGTGACCTGTAGAAGCACCGAAGACGAAAAGGGATTCTGCGCCCCCCCCCCCCCCCCCCAAATAAGTCATTTGAGGCCACTACTACAGGGATCGTTGGGAAAAGTCTTTGTTTTAAGGCTGAATGTAAACTAGCTATGATATCGTACGGCCGTAGTAGTAGTACGACTTACTCTCACGTATTCGTCAGACTGTCCCATGTTTGACAAACAACATATTGTACCTGTTCCCTTACCTTTACAATTCTCTTTTTTTAGACGAAGACTAAGGCGGCGCAGAAAAAGGAAGAAGTATTGGACGAATGTGCTGCATAAAAGGAGAGGACAACTTACTGTATTGACACTATACGTGGGATTATGTAAATAACAGTCGTGATAGGTTATACTGGCCGAGCGAGGTGGCGCAGTGGTGAGACACTGGACTGGCATACAGGAAGAAGTTGGCTAAGACTCCCGTCCGGCTATTCAGGTTTACGTTTTCATTCGCTTATCTTTTAGGGAAAGATACGTTCAGTTTCTTTTCCAGGCTTGTGCTCCGTCTCGAATGACCTCGTCATTGACGGGACGTTAAACTCTTCCCCATTTCTGCTTTAGAACAAACAAAAAAAAGTAACTCCATTCTGACAAGTATGTAATTCCAAGTTAGGAAGTTCAACAAGCATGTGTCAGAGGCTAAAAAATTTTAAGAGAGTGTGTTTGCTGTAATGTTCAGCAAATTGCGGGTGTTATTGAAGGCTTTTGAAGAAAGCTCTTATCGTGCGAATATTAGAATAAAATGTATATGTTTACTGTATAACGTAATAATTGATAAGGAAGGGTTTGCAGACAACAACACAGCCGCCGGTGTGGGTCCTTAGTTATTGTCAGACAACTATGCAACCCACGTGGAAACCAAGGTGTTAGGATATAGGTTAAGAGAGATACATTCAAAACTGTACTTGATGGGAACTGATTCGGTTCAACAACAGTGCAAGAGTGTGAAAGAGTCCCTGGTGAAGTGTCTTGATGAAGATATGTTGCAGTGTCTCTTATTTAACGGTTTGAGTACCACTGGTTTCTGCCTCAAACCACCATTTTATTAATCTTCTGTTTGAAGTACCAGTGTCTTTCACATGGAAACTGACGATGCTATTGCAATACAGACATCTAGTTGCATACTGAGGTACTTCTACGAATGTAGTGCATTATAACAGTCATTTACAGTGTTCAAGGCAACAGTCGGCGCGGAGATTGTGCTACATGATTGTAGGAGATTTTGACATATTTTTTGTATTGATCATACTGAGATCACAGACAGTAAACGTATTTATATCTAAAGTTATTGTAACATAAATTTGAGTTTTTGCTACTGGTTTTGAAATGGAACCATGGGGTCAGTATTTACTTCTGATATAAATTTATTAAATTTTAGACCAATTTTTACTTGTTATTTAGGCCTGTAATTGTTTTAGGCGCTATGATTTCATCGAAGTTTCGAGATGTGGGATTGTTTTCAAACATATCACATTAAATCATGGGCGTGTGGAAACTGTATATCCCGGTGGTTCCAAAGTGGAACCACCTCCTTAAAACAGTTGATTATTTGCTTTTTGCACATTTTATCTTGTATTCGTTGCTTATTGTGATACTAGAGATTACTTTTGTAAAAAAAATAAGATAATATTTTTTTCATATTGCTGGAATTCAAAACTGTTAAGAGGAATTTTAGACGTTTTCTGAAAGTGACACGAATAACGATGTAATTTTGAAATTTATCGCTGTAAATACTCCGTGTCGTTGACGCTAAAACCACTGCGAATAATTTATATTATCATCTTACTAAATCAGCATAACAGTCTAATACCATGTAATAAAATCAACTTTCAAAATACTCCTGTTAACTTGGAGGCTATGTTAATAACACTTACAGAGCAAGTTCATTTCTGAGGAAGTTTGCAACCATTAAGCTCTTTGCTGGTCAGGTTAGTGATATTTGGAATCACTCTGGGCATAATAGTTTGTGTTCGTAAATGAAGCTAAACGGCTTTTCCGTCTCGATTGCACGTAACTGAAGGGTCGTACGACTTTTTGCTTAAATATTCCAACATAATGGAATGTGATTGCACGTCGGATGTATAGGCCCGCAGGGATACAACATATTGTTGGTATCGATGGTGCGAAGGTGTGAGACTTCGGGCAACTGAAAGTCGTACGACGAGGACGACGACGCAGAGGAGCACAGAGTGAAAGTGTATTAGTTGCCTAGGGCTGCAGACACAGCATTACTTTCAGAACTCCGAGAGCCGATGTCAAGCCTTGTCACGTAATCAACACGAACGTAATACTAGATAACTTGGAGTTTATACAAAGAGATGCCGACAGTCTTTTCTACCGTGCCCCATCCACGGATGGAGCGAGGAGAGGTAAATTATTTGGTACATCCTGCATCCTCCGTCACACACCGCACAGATGTATAGGGGTTGGAGACAAACATGGAAACACTGCGGGAAATGTGTGCTTGAACATAAATGCAGATGCTAGCCAATCCTACACGTTGCGCTGTTCATTTGACCACCAAGAACAGCATACGTTGTGTGTCCTTAATAAGAGTATGTTGCTAACGTCAGTCGTGCTCAGAACAGTGTCGGAACGAAGTTGGTGCTCGTGTGGTGGGTGCTTCCGTAGCCGAGGTGGCCGCAGTGGCACTAGGCGTCATGTCGAAGATTTATACAGCGTCTACAGGGAAAGCGGGAAAATACAGGGGTATGTTGACTGATAATGACGGACGGTCGCTTAAGAAAGGCAAGTCTTTCGGTCCACATGGTATACCAATCAGGTTCCTTTCAGAGTAAGCACACACTTGATGAAAGGTATGTTCCTAAAGACTCGAAAGTAGCACAGGTCACACCAATATTCAAGAAAGGAAATACGAGTAACCCATTGAATTACAGACCCATATCACTGACCTCGATTTGCAGTAGGATTTTGGAGCATATACTGTACTCTAGCATTATGAATCACCTTGAAGAAAATGATTTATTGACACATAACCAACACGGATTCACAAAGTATCGTTTTGCAACACAGCTAGCTCTTCATTCCAATGAAGTAATGAGTGCTGTCGACAAGGGATCTCAGATCGATTCCATATTCCTAGATTTCCGTAAGGCTTTTGATACCGTTCCTCACAAACGACTATTAATCAAATTGCGTGCATATGGAGTATCGTCTCAGTTGTGTGACGGGATTCGTGATTTCCTCTCAGAGAGGTCACAGTTCGTAGTGATGGGCGGTAAATCATCGATTAGAACAGAAGTGATATCTGGCGTTCCGCAAGGTAGTGTCATAGGCACTCTGCTGTTCCTGATTTACATAAATGATCTACGTGATAATCTGAGCAGCCCCCTTAGATTGTTTGCAGATTAAAGTGATATCAGGTGTTCCCCAGGGAAGCGTCCTGGGACCTTTGCTGTTAGTGATCTATATAAATGACCTAGGTGACAATCTGAGCAGTTCTCTTAGGTTGTTCGCAGAGGATGCTGTAATTTCCCGTCTAGTAAGGTCATCCGAAGATCAGTATCAGTTGCAAAGCAATTTAGAAAAAATTGCTGTATGGTGTGACAGGTGGCAGTTGACGCTAAATAACGAAAAGTGTGAGGTGATCCACATGAGTTCCAAAAGAAATCCGTTGGAATTCGATTACTCGATAAATAGTAAAATTCTCAAGGCTGTCAATTCAACTAAGTACCTGGGTGTTAAAATTACGAACAACTTCAGTTGGAAAGACCACATAGATAATATTCTGGGGAAGGCGAGCCAAAGGTTGCGTTTCACTTGCAGGACACTTAGAATATGCAAAAATTCCACCAAAGAGACCGCTTACACTACACTCGTTCGTCCTGTGTTAGAATATTGCTGCGCGGTGTGGGATCCTTACCAGGTGGGATTGACGGAGGACATCGAAAGGGTGCAAAAAAGGGCAGCTCGTTTTGTATTATCACGTTATAGGGGAGAGAGTGTGGCAGATATGATACATGAGTTGGGATGGAAGTCATTACAGCATAGACGTTTTTCGTCGCGGCAAGATCTATTTACGAAATTTCAGTCACCAACTTTCTCTTCCGAATGCGAAAATATTTTGTTGAGCCCAGCCTACGTAGGTAGGAATGGTCATCAAAATAAAGTAAGAGAAATCAGAACTCGAACAGAAAGGTTTAGGTGTTCGTTTTTCCCGCGCGCTGTTCGGGAGTGGAATGGTAGAGAGATAGTATGATTGTGGTTCGATGAACCCTCTACCAAGCACTTAAATGTGAATTGCAGAGTAATCATGTAGATGTAGATGACGCTGTAATTTACCGTCTAGTAAAACCATCAAACGATCAATTCCAATTACAAAATGACCTAGAGAAAATTTCTGTATGGTGCGAAAAGTGGCAATTGGCGCTAAACAAAAAAGCGTGAGGTCATCCACATAGGTACTAAAAGAAATCCTATAGATTTTGGGTATACGATAAATCGCATAAATCTAAGGACTTTAAATTCCACTAAATACCTAGGAATCACAATTACGAGCAACTTAAATTGGGAAGACCACATAAATAATATTGTGCGGAAGGCGAAACAAATACTGCACTTTGTTGGCAGAACACTTAGATGATGCAACAAACCCACTAAAGAGACAGCCTACATTGCATTGTCCGTCTTCTGCTGGACTGTTGCTGCGCGGTGTGGGATTCTTACCAGGTAGGATTGACTGAGGACATCGAAAAAGTGCAAAGAACGGCAGCTCGTTTCGTGTTATGGCGCAATAGGGGGTGAGAGTGTCACTGATATGATACGCGAGTTGGGGTGGCAGTCGCTGAAACAAAGGCTTTTTCTTTTCCGGCGAGATCTATTTACGAAATTTCAATCACCAACTTTCTCTTCCGAATGCGAAAATATTTTGTTGACGCCCACCTACGTAGGGAGAAATGATCATCATAATAAAATAAGAGAAATCAGAGCTCGAACGGAAAGATTTAGGTTTTCCTTTTTCCCACGCGCCATTTGAGAGTGGAATAGTAGAGAAGTAATATGAAAACGGTTCGATGAACCCTGTGCCAGGCACTTAAGTGTGAGTTGCAGAGTAACCATGTAGAAGTAGAAGAGGATTGTGCCGAAAAGTAAGACGATGACAGCTGTAGAAGTCACTGCAAAATTGAATGTCGTACTCGCGTACCTTGCCAGCACCAAAACAAAACGATGCGATCTCCATAAGCTGGGAATTTCAGTTTGAGTTGTAATTTCAAAACCACACATAAGTGATGAAAATGCTTGTAACAGGAAAATATGGCGCCGAAACAATAAAATCTGGACTGTAAAGAAATAGAAGAATGTCATTTAGTTGCACAAGTCTTGTTTTTCAGTTTCTGGCTTCTAGCCTGGTTTACGTCCCAAGAGTGAAACATATTCCGCGTTCGGTGGTTATTTGGACAGTCATATCATAATATTCCATGGGCCCCAGGGCTGCTCTGCAAAGTTACATTACTGCCAAGGATTATGTGACCAGTTTGGCTGACCACGTCCATCCCAGGATACAATGTTTGTTTCCCCAACGGTGATGCTGTGTTTCAAGACGACTGGATCCCTATTTACACAGCTCACATCGTCCAGGACTGGTTTTGTGTATATGAGGATGGATTGTCGCATGTCCCCCAGCCAGCACAGTCATCAGATCTCTGTATCTGTGGTCTACTTTAGTGAGAAGGGTGCGTGATCATTGATCCCCATCGTTGCCTGAAAGTATAACTATTTTGTAGGAAGAATGATATAAGACTCCCCTGAAAATTATACAGGACCTGTACTTATCCATTCCGAGACGACTGGAAGCTGTTTTGAATACCAGCCGTATATCTACACCGTATAGGCATGGTAATGTTGTGTTTATTTAGTATTCTATATTTTTGTCCATCTCTTCTAGACGTACAGTGCTGAAAGGTGGAATGCCTTCAGTTTGTGCTGTTTGCAGCGAACCCCTTTTCAGTCGGAGCTTTGGAATTTCCTGACAGCGACAGGCAGAAAAGGTCACGTCTGCCTGCTTCCTGACATTCCGTCCAAAATCAAGAAATGCTCTTGCCACTTGACGCAATTATGTTTTCTTGTGTAGCATTTGCATATCCTACAAGAGAACTACATAGCAGATCGTGCTACACTTCAGGGAATAATTTGTTCTCTGTCATGTTGACAGTTCTCAGGGCCAACTGCGACGCATTGTACCGTGTGCCGATGAGCAGCAGCAGAAGAAGTATTGAAAACTACCTAGCAGCTTAAAACCGGGTCTCTAACCTGGGACCTTGTGTTTGACCCTGTAGGCTGTGGCTAAGCAGTGTCTCCGCAATATCCTTTTTACCAGTAGTGTTCGAGCGGCAAGATATGAACGACAATTCTGTGAAGTTTTGAAGATAGGAGATGATATACTGGCGAAAGTAAACTTGTGATGGCGGATCGCAAGTCGTCCTCGCATAGCTCAGTCGGTGGAATATTGGCCGTGATAGGCAAATGTTCCGAGCCACAGTTCGTCACTGGCACACAGTTTGAATCTGCCAGAAAGTGTCAGATCGGCGCACACTCCGCGGCGGAGTGAAAATTCGTTCTGAAACGAGAACAAGGCCGTGTAGGAAAAGGAGCTGCCAGGCAACCTCCGCTGTTACAGCATACACTTGCGTGCTGGGTTCGCTCGCTCACGAGGCACACGCCCAGTCCGACAAGGATAACTTATATAACAAATCGCGCCACCTCCACATGGAGTTGTGCAGAGACTGGCACACTGTCAGCTTCTACACTTCCATCGGATCTCTACGGCTCATTGTGCAAGTGAGTGTCGGAGTGCACTTATCACTGTACGAGGGGACTTCACAAAGTAAGTTACTCATTACTGTGGCAGGTCAAGTAACATTAATCGAATACTGCAATACGCTTCAGAGTGACACAGATATGTGAGACTGTCTTTCACCGTAGGCACCAAGTCTCTGTAAGCACTGACGGGAACTTCCTACTAATCGTTCAGTTCGTCGACTATAGAAATCGCCTCCCGGTCTCTGAGTAATTCCAGAGTCGCCGTCTGAAGGGCCTCGTCGTCGAAAAATCAGCGTTTGCTGCGAATCAGTTCCTCGATTGCCTGGAGATTGTCGTCCGTGTTCGGTGTCGATGGCCCGCCTTTCCGCCGAGCATCACCCACGTCTGTGCGGCCTCGGTCATAGTTGGCACCATTTCACTATGGCTACATACACTATGTGATCATAAGTATCCGGACACCCCCAAAAAATAAGTTTTTCATATTAGGTGCATTTTGCTGCCACCTAATGCCAGGTACTCCATATCAACGACCTCAGTAGTCATCAGACATTGCGAGAGAGCAGAGTAGGACACTCAGCAGAACTCACGCCCTTCTAAGGTGGTCAGGTGATTAGGTGTCACTTGCGTCATATGCCTGTACGCGAGATTTCCACACTCCTAAACATCCCTAGGTCCACTGTTTCCTATGTTGTAATGAAGTGGAAGTCTGAAGGGACATGTACAGTACAAAAGCGCACTGGGCGACCTCGTCTGTTGACTGACGGAGACCGCCGACAGTTGAAGAGGGTCGTGTTGTGTAATAGGCAGACATATATCCAGACCATCACACAGGAATTCCAGACTGCATCAGGATCCACTGCAAGTTCTATGACAGTTAGGCGGGAGGTGAGAAAACTTTGATTTCATGGTCGAGTGGCTGCTCATAAGACACACATCACGCCGGTAAATGCTAAACGTCGCCTCGCTTGGTGTAAGGAACGTAAACTTTGGACAATTGAACAGTGGAAAAACGTTGTGTGGAATGACGAATCACGGTACACAATCTGGCGATCCGATGGCAGGGTGTGGATTTGGCGAATGCCCGGTGAATGTCATCTGCCAGTGTGTGTAGTGCCAACATTAAAATTTCGCAGGCGGTGGTGTTATGGTGTGGTCGTGTTTTTCATGGAGGGGGCTTGCACCCCTTGTTGTTTTGCGTGGCACTATCACAGCTCAGGCCTACATTTATGTTTACAACACCTTCTTGCTTTCCACTGTTGAAGAGCAATTCGAGGATGGCGATTGCATCTTTCAACACGATCGAGCACCTGTTTATAATGCACTGCCTGTGGCGGAATGGTTACACGACAATAATATCCCTGTAATGGACTGGCCTGCACAGTCGTGACCTGAATTCTATAGAACAGCTTTAGGATCTTTCGGAAAACTTCGTGCCAGGCCTCACCGACCGACATCGAGACCTCTCCTCAGTGCAGTACTCTGTGAAGAATAGGCTGCCATTCCCCAAGAAACTTTCCAGCGCCTGACTGAACGTATGCACGCGAAAGTGGAAGCTGTCATCAGGGCTAAGAGTTGGCCAACACCATATTGAATTACTGCATTGCCGATGGTGGGCGTCACGAACTTGTAAGTCATTTTCAGCCAGGTGTCCGGATACTTTTTATCACATAGTGTACGATATCCTATTTGTTTCAATACCCACCATAATTTTACAGTGAATCTGTGTAAAATTTAGACGTTTCCATAACAATGGAACTGTCCCGCGTATTTCCAGATGCCGCACCAGTTCATTCCCATAACTTGACGCACCTGTTACCCATACTGCAGCAGAACTGTCGGCAGGAAACGCAGAGCATTTACTATCTTCTGACAATGCGCCTCTCTTGTTGTGTCACGGTCTTAGCACGGGACAACATGCGTAACTTACTTTTTGAAGTCCCCTCGTATTATACCTACAGTAGCGCGGTGGTTAACACATCAGCTATGTTTTGTTGAGAAGTGCCCTACAAATTAGTGTCAAAGACAAATGCTCATAACACCACCTCTGATACCCTTCAGTGTCGTTGTGCTCTGGTCCAGAACTCATATAATATAAATATTCACAATATACAGTACCTGCACAATAAAACAGCTACAGCCTGAGGGTACCGCCGACCGAAGTTGCCAAATCCTCGCTCCCTCAACTGATATCGAGCCTAGGCATGTTGACATCGTTCCTCAGCCGGTAGCAAGTTAAAAAACAAAGACACATCCCCTTCAGGCACCTGCTTTTACCGCCCGCCCGCCCCCCCCCCCCCCCCCCCCCTGTGATATACCGTTGAAATTCTACAGAGATTACACGAAACAACTTGCTCACCTTCTAGCGGTAGTTTTATAGTAGGCCGCTGGATCAACGACGGAGTAATATGTCCCAGAAAAAGCGCATATCATTCCCATTTTCAACAATCCTCGCAGTACAGAGGTACATAATTATAGGTTTCTATCGCTCCTGTCAGTCTCATGTAGCAGTTTGGAACATTATTTATGATCACGTATTATATCGTTTCTGGAGAACGAAAACCGTCTCTGTAAAAATGTACATAGGCAACGACGCCCGGCTTAAGCTTTTTTTTTTTTTTTACGTCAGAAAGGCATTTTGTACATTTCTGCACTGTCGTTTGGAGACCAAAATACGAGCTTACCGACTATCAGACCAAATTTGAGATTGGATGGTCAACGATCGTGCCGAGGTGGATACGCCGGTTCCGTCATATCACCGAACGTAAAGCACCGTTGGGCCACACTTTGGATGAGTGACGGTTGGGGCACTCTGCGCGCTGTTGACAAATTTCCCTTTGCCTTTACGGCAGAGGGGACAGGAACAGTGATGGCGTAAAGTCGCTGGTCATCAGTCTTGGCGCCAATTTCCTGTATTAAATTCCATACCTCTCTGCAGTGTCTCATGAAGTGAGGACATGCTGCGCTGTTGGTGGGGATCCGTTCGTCAGATGGAAATGTGAAGCTCGGTGGCCCTCTTTTTTTTTTTAATCCCATACATTGGTGGAATGTCACCTTCTGTTGGCCTATCGTACTAAGTACAGCCTTCCAAATTCCTGCTCGTTAATATTAGCAGACGATTCATGGATCATTAACCTGGTCCTCAGTTGTATTGGAACAACCTGCATTCTACCCCAAAGTACCATCATCCAAGATGGTGGCGATGACGTCATCCAAGATGGCGGCGTTCTCGTAATCCAAGATGGCGGCCGTGACGTCAATCAAGATGGAGGATTTTGGCAGGAAGTTTGAATTTTGGGGGGGAAAGTGCCACGACCCCCACGCCCAGAAAAATGGCGCGAACAACAAATTCCAACATCATACTACATCACACCACAACTACCTCTACTAAGAAAATTGCGGGAGAAAGGACGTATCTTTATTATTTAACCAATTTCAAGCATGTGTGTTCCCCACTGGATCTGGACTCCAGCTGGCTTAGTTCATATCGGTGCCACCAGAGGGCGCTCTCCTAACGTCAGATCATGACAGAAGTACAGGTATTCAAGATGACTGCACCCAGTGTGTTCACCGCGAGCTTCAGAGCCCAACTGACTTATTTCATATCGTGACCACCAGAGGACGCCACCGTGATGTCTGATGATGACACGATATCGTTCGTTCTCTCTCGCGCCGCGCCACCGGCCCGTGGGCGACCGACCGCTTATGTCACAAACCCTCGGGCGCCACCTCCATACACGCGCCGTACAAAGTCTTCTGTAAATATGCTAACTAAATTAACATCCACATCGCGCATCTAACCTATCAATTACCTAAGTACTTAATTCCATTCCACTTTTAATCATGTTCAATAAGTCAATTTACAAGTTCAATACTCAATGATCAAATGAGAAGTTCCACATTTTCCCACTATCATCGCGTGTTCATTCATGACCTAGCACCCCCCACCCATAGAATGCTGCACACCTATTGGCTACTGCATTAGTCACGTGATTCGACTTCGTAGAACCCAGCACTTGGAAGCAATTTTCACCAATGCCACACCCACCTGGACTTGGAATCAAATAGTTAAATTCTCAACCACGATCCTCAACGCAGCACCACGCCACCTTACTGACCTGTGTTGGTGGGCCAACGTATACTAACCTGTTTTAACGTGCACAGCACATGACGTCATCCAAGATGGTGGGGCGAAATGACGAGGAAACAGATCTGGACACAAGTTTTTATTTTGCAGGCGCTCCTCCACCACAAGATTTACTGTCCAACTGACGTAGTACTTATTATTGTCATCAGAGCGAACTGTCAGCCATCCTATGACCTAATCGCAGATGGTGGTCTGTAGGGGCGAGAATTATGCTAAAATTACTCAGGCTGCTCTAGGCTGCTGTGGAAAGTAAGGAAGAAGTCCACTCTATTTACTTTAGAACGTTTTATTTAGAGATCGAATATATTTATCACACTGAAGCGAAACACTCTACATCTTATGCTTGAGCTCACAATACGCAGTGTGCAGACAGGCAGACGACTCCTAATTTACGCAAATAATTTAGTTACAGCCATTCATACTCCTACTAAATAATTCAGCACAGGTATGTCCAAATAACTCGTAGCACAGCCTACACACCTCCTCGCAAAATAATTCAATCAACGGCCGCAAGCACCCTCAGCCAACCCATGTACAACAGAGCGCATAGACAAGCCCAACGACGTGGCTCGCCCGTCAGCTGTCAAGCCACGCACACGCGCCCACAAGTGACGACATGTCATTCATCATTTCTGAGAGGTTCCTATCCAAATACGTGTTTACCTACACGCCTATGATGAAGCGATCGGGCGGGAGCGAAGATATATTTACAGAGCGAAAAAGTTAGAATCTAGTTCTGTGCGCATTTGCAGTTGACACGGCCATCAGCTGTGAAAGAACACACAGACGTCCATTTAGGGCCGCACAAACTGAGGTGGTCGGAGCTCGGGTTCCGCGCGCTGCGTCACAGTCCCCGAGCCGGTGTTGTCGAAAACGGGTGAAAGTTGCATGCCTCTATACTGTCACCGTTATACTGACACCATAGCATTCCAAAGCACGCTCACGGCAGTCTTATATTTGAGGCATCTCCAGGCCCCACTTCTCTTTACCATTGAAGGCAGAATAGCCGAGCATACCCCCAGCTTGAATGACTCCGCGCCATTTAAAACATTCTCAATCCTATTCTGATGTCACAATGCTCTTTGATTAAAAAAAATTAACTAATTCCAGCTCTTCGTAATTTTATAGTGCCCCAGAAATGGTTAACGCTCGCTTTCTTGTTGTCTCAGCTTGTATGCCCGAAAATTCCTACCCTAACAGAACCTGTTTACAAAAATATCGCCTAATCCAGTCTTCCTCCCGGATATAACGTGACAGACTTCCTGCTACCTATTTATGCAAATGTTCTCACCGCTCCTATATCCCACCACAATCAATCTAGCATTCTGATTCGCTCTTATCGAATATACCAGTCGAATTACTAACGCCGCCGGTATCAAGCACCATGCATGCACCTTTTCTTTCTGGGGCTTAATATGCTTATTTCGCAGAAATTGCTAAATTTCAGTGACAGTTCCCTCAATCTTACACGCCCCAAACCTGTTCTTTCTTTCTACAGACGCTATACTCAGCGGTAATAAACTGTTTTACACTGATCACCATTTTGCACCGACAGTTAAACCCGCAAAGTTGTCCACAGATCTTAAAATACATGCTAGACTTCCAAGAATATTCGAGGCCAGGAACATATTTACCAGAATAACAACAATTAAATATTACAGTTGCTGCTACAGTCGGACACCGATAGGGAAGCATCGTCAGCCTTTTCTGCCATTCTACAGACGCGACAAACAGCGGTAACAAACTATTTTACACTGATCACCATATTGCACCAATAACCATATCTCGCAAAGTTGTCTACACTTCACACACGAGATTCGCAAGGATATTGGACCGTGAAACCGATCTCCATCCCAGCAATATATCACCGAGTACCATCTAGATCTAGTAAACATGCAATGCATATCTCCCACCATACAAAATCATCCCTTTTACATGAGCGAACCGAAGTCACTCTCAGAACTGATGCACCAAGACAGGCTCCTTCCCCCATCGGCACAAACGCCCTACTGTTTCTAGTCCGGACCTGTCTGCTTGCTGCCTTTCTACACCCATCTCCAGACTCGTCAGTTACAAGAACACACTTATTTTCACGATAAAATTATTTCATTATCGCAGTACTTCTCGATATCAAACACACAGCAGTAGCCTACCAATCGCTCACACAACATAATTCCCAAGATATAAACTCGCAATTATTTCTATACAAAGCCGAAACTTTAGCTATGAAGAGCGTTATCCAGACCACTCAGTACCTAGAAACAAATAGAGTAAATTGATATTTGCACTCTCGAATACCGAAGTCGGTCATGTAACATATTCCAGATGATCAATATTGTTTACAAGCCAACTAACGTCTTTCCCATGTCTAGAGAACAAGCAAACGTGTGTCCAACACACCACAGTCTATCTTCCCGCAACTAAATAAAGGCGCTAATGTGCAGAAGCTGTCGACCGAACACTTTTCATGGGAGGGAATAACGCTCCACCGCAAACGCACCATCTTTCTTGATCACGAAAGCGGCCCAACACATACTAAATATTAGTTCGCTATTCGGTCGTCTAGAAGGTGGTAAAGTTAACACTGATACATTCCTACACTCCAACAGGCCTCTGCATTCGGAAGACTGCGACTGTTAACATGGGAACACGAATCGATACCACCACAGACTTTGCATAGACGGACACATTCTTGAAAACCACTCACATAAATCTACTATTTTACTTACAATTAAATGTTATGTCGCGGTTTCACCTGAACGGTATTCGACAATGAGCGAAGTATCGGAAATACCCGGTGTTGACCGCTGTAGATCTGGAAATACCTGTACCTTCCTTACGACTAGATATACTATTCCCTTCGCTATCACAGTACTCCAAATCAAATCCATACCCTCCCTACAACAGCACATGGACATTTACTTTTACTCACACACACACACACACACACACATACTTTATAAACCTGATGCCCAATGTGAACATATCACCTACCCACCACTAATACTAAGTATAATATTACCTCGTCAATAACTGGATGCATACGATACCAAATAATACTGACCGAAAATCAACGATGGGTGTGCATGCCTCTTACGTCCTTCCTGCGAGTGATACCACCATGTAATAGACATAATGGAGCAGATGTTAAAGGAAAAGTGCCGATCCCAACAACTACTGCATTTTACTCTCACAAGCGCTCATCGTTCTACAGGTGCACCCAGGCATCCATGTTAAAACCTATAACCGCTTTAGTAATCGAGATACGACGTTACCTGTGAATGAGGTGGTGTTTTCCGGACAAATGCAGCGACGGTGATTATAGAAATGTGTGTATTAACAGCCAGGAATAAACTCAGTGAACTATGAAAGTGATTCGGCAAAGGAACGTGGTATGCAAGCGCTATTTGCGACTCCATCACACCACACCCAACTACATAATTCATTAGTTTTTGTAACGCATTCTGTCTCGAGACCATATCAGAGGTGACAGACAGTAGTAGTAGTAGTAGATGATGCGCTGATTGATGTCGTAAGAAGAAAAATATACACTAACTTCTCAGATCTCTAGCGTTACGCTATATGTTTGAAACTACGTCCATTCAAACACATGCTTGCATAGGCTTGCCACGCATGGCAGTTTGATCCGTCATGTGCAATGTACGAAGCGATGTTGGGATGCAGATCCACAATATACCACATCCGAGTAAGCATTTGGGTGTGGATCTGCTGCGGACTATATATACGGAGCTATGTTCGGAGACAGATCCACCAGGTGCCATATCTGTGATAGGGTTCGCGGGTGGACCAACCACGCATTACGTTCAGACACGTATTCTATGTTCAAAGTTTGGTCCACCATCGGAGAGGACTGGGTCCTGGGAACCGTCAGCGAAGTGGACAGGGCATGGTTTACCTATGACACTGAAACTGGGGAAACATCATTGGCCGGTGCTGAATTTAGTGTAAAATACTTCGCACTAACAAGTCAGTTGCTTAACATTACAGTACATTGGTGGCGTCTTTTCCATCACATCAGCGCATTGGTTACCACATAATGATTGAGTGACATCGCTTGTATGAGTTGGGGAAGAAGTTTTATGGATGGGTGACAACTACTGGGGGTTGCTAGCAGCTACACAGCAACCGTGTACATGAGTGCAAAATTAAGAGTAAGTCGAAATGGAACACCGAGGGATCATCTATTCCATCACTGTGACATATGAGTTTAATGTAGAGGTCATCAATCACTTTTGGACGGAAGTTTGGAAACTCACATCAACACTGCCAAACTCTTCTAGTTTCCTTATGTTGAAACTGTGTTTTATTTAAAAATCATCCAGTGTTATGCTATCCGCTGTAAGAATATGATTTACAAGGTGTGATACCTAGTTTTTTATGAGAGGTCGTGGATCAGAGCGTCTTAATGTCAGTTTAGAATCTGACACAGACCTAGAAGTCGTGGCAGAAAACGAAACGTTTGGCAATGTACAAAAGCGTGTTAGAAAACTGTTTCAAACAGGAGAAGAGGGAGCGTCTCATACGATAATTCGCTTAGAGTATAGGTGACGAAACTTTAAAGTGGTCCATGGGGTGTCTGTATATTTAATATGATCGTGTCCACATAGGCAGCTGCAGTTAGAGGTGTCGGACTTGGTGAACCTTTAGGAATGCCTGGATGGCTGCACGCTACACTATTCAGGGGAAGTATTGTGAAATCTTTCTTTGCGCTGGAGGCCCACCGTAGCTATACGTCATTGCGCTCACATCGATGCCTAGGTGACTTGAAAATAGGATGAGTTTTTATAGTTAATAATTTTTCTCTGTTGGGGTGGGTATACAGTAACGAAGATATCATGTTGGGAATCTGTAGTACTTGTATCTAGTTTGGGAATGTACCACTTTGCGCGCATTTCCACCGAATGCCAAAACACGGTCTTGTTGCAGTAACTCAGCTGGATCTGTTCCTACACGGGTTGGAGAAGGTGTTGGATATGTCTTACTCCGACTTAAATTGGAGCTAGTACTTGTGGAAAGCTGTAGAAATGGGTGCGACTGCAAGATGTGTAGAGTGTGGTTAAAAGAATGTTGCAATTTTACTGTAGCAGACAGATTCGAGGAAAGTGACTCGTTTAAAGATATGAGAGTGTGTGAAATATGACTGACTTGTGGGTGTGAGCCTATGCAAGCATGTGTTTGAATGGACGTAGTTTCAAACATATAGCGTAACGCTAGAGATCTGAGAAGTTAGTGTATATTTTTCTTCTTACGACATCAATCAGCACATCATCTACTACTACTACTGTCTGTCACCGCCTATAGCTCAGCGGATATATCGCGGAACCTCTGATATGGTCTCGAGACAGAATGCGTTACAAAAACTAATGAATTATGTAGTTGGGTGTGGTGTGATGGAGTCGCAAATAGCGCTTGCATACCACGTTCCTTTGCCGAATCACTTTCATAGTTCACTGAGTTTATTCCTGGCTGTTAATACACACATTTCTATAATCACCGTCGCTGCATTTGTCCGGAAAACACCACCTCATTCACAGGTAACGTCGTATCTCGATTACTAAAGCGGTTATAGGTTTTAACATGGATGCCTGGGTGCACCTGTAGAACGATGAGCGCTTGTGAGAGTAAAATGCAGTAGTTGTTGGGATCGGCACTTTTTCTTTAACATCTGCTCCATTATGTCTATTACATGGTGGTATCACTCGCAGGAAGGACGTAAGAGGCATGCACACCCATCGTTGATTTTAGGTCAGTATTATTTGGTATCGTATGCATCCAGTTATTGACGAGGTAATATTATACTTAGTATTAGTGGTGGATAGGTGATATGTTCACATTGGGCATCAGGTTTATAAAGTATGTGTGTGTGTGTGTGTGTGTGAGTAAAAGGAAATGTCCATGTGCTGTTGTAGGGAGGGTATGGATTTGATTTGGAGTACTGTGATAGCGAAGGGAATAGTATATCTAGTCGTAAGGAAGGTACAGGTATTTCCAGATCTACAGCGGTCAACACCGGGTATTTCCGATACTTCGCTCATTGTCGAATACCGTTCAGGTGAAACCGCGACATAACATTTAATTGTAAGTAAAATAGTAGATTTATGTGAGTGGTTTTCAAGAATGTGTCCGTCTATGCAAAGTCTGTGGTGGTATCGATTCGTGTTCCCATGTTAACAGTCGCAGTCTTCCGAATGCAGAGGCCTGTTGGAGTGCAGGAATGTATCAGTGTTAACTTTACCACCTTCTAGACGACCGAATAGCGAACTAATACTTAGTATGTGTTGGGCGGCTTTCGTGATCAAGAAAGATGGTGCGTTTGCGGAGGAGCGTTATTCCCTCCCATGTAAATTGTTCGGTCGACTGCTTCTGCACATTTGCGCCTTTATTTAGTTGCGGAAAGATATTCTGTGGTGTGTTGGACACACGTTTGCTTGTTCTCTAGACATGGGAAAGACGTTAGTTGGCTTGTAAACAATATTGATCATCTGGAATATGTTACATGACCGACTTCGGTATTCGAGAGTGCAAATATCAATTTACTCTATTTGTTTCTAGGTACTGAGTGGTCTGGATAACGCTCTTCATAGCTAAAGTTTCGGCTTTGTATAGAAATAATTGCGAGTTTATATCTTGGGAATTATGTTGTGTGAGCGATTGGGAGGCTACTGCTGTGCGTTTGATATTGAGAAGTACTGCGATAATGAAATAATATTATCGTGAAAATAAGTGTGTTCTTGTAACTGACGAGTCTGGAGATGGGTGTAGAAAGGCAGCAAGCAGACAGGTCCGGACTAGAAACAGTAGGGCGTTTGTGCCGATGGGGGAAGGAGCCTGTCTTGGTGCATCAGTTCTGAGAGTGACTTCGGTTCGCTCATAGACAACTTTGCGAGATATGGTTATTGGTGCAATATGGTGATCAGTGTAAAATAGTTTGTTACCGCTGTTTGTCGCGTCTGTAGAATGACAGAAAAGGCTGACAATGCTTCCCTATCGATGTCAGACTGTAGCAGCAACTGTAATATTTAATTGTTGTTATTCTGGTAAAGATGTTCCTGGCCTCGAATATTCTTGGAAGTCTAGCATGTATTTTAAGGTCTGTGGACAACGTTGCGGGTTTAACTGTCGGTGCAAAATGGTGATCAGTGTAAAACAGTTTATTACCGCTGAGTATAGCGTCTGTAGAAAGAAAGAACAGGTTTGGGGCGTGTAAGATTGAGGGAACTGTCACTGAAATTTAGCAATTTCTGCGAAATAAGCATATTAAGCCCCAGAAAGAAAAGGTGCATGCATGGTGCTTGATACCGGCGGCGTTAGTAATTCGACTGGTATATTCGATAAGAGCGAATCAGAATGCTAGATTGATTGTGGTGGGATATAGGAGCGGTGAGAACATTTGCATAAATAGGTAGCAGGAAGTCTGTCACGTTATATCCGGGAGGAAGACTGGATTAGGCGATATTTTCGTAAACAGGTTCTGTTCGGGTAGGAATTTTCGGGCATACAAGCTGAGACAACAAGAAAGCGAGCGTTAACTATTTCTGGGGCACTATAAAATTAATTTTTTTTTAATCAAAGAGCATCGTGTCATCAGAATAGGATTGAGAATGTTTTAGACGGCGCGGAATCATTCAAGCTAGGGGCGGGTATGTGCGGCTGAACGCTTGTGCCAACATGCTCTGTGCTATTCTGCTTTCAATGGTAAAGACAAGTGGCCCCCTTGCGGTTTAGGGGGTAGGAATAGGAATAGGCCCATGGCTCTCCTGCCTGTCGTAAGAGGCGACTAAAAGGAGTCTCAAACGTTTCAGCCCTTACGCGAAGGTCCTCTCTTGGGTTTGACCACCATATTTCAAAATTATTTGGAAGAGCTAGCCAATTGGGGGAGGGCGCCTTACTTGGTGCATTGTGTCCATCGTGCATTGAGACCCTTAGCCAGGTTATTCGTTGTTGCATTGCAGTGCCGCTCGCTCTCCATCTCTTGGGCGAGGATACATTCATGGGTGCGATTTCCGCCATGCGCTCTGCAGTGTCGCTTTGTGCACTGACGACGACCATGGACTACTTGCCACCTAATATCTAGCACGTTAGCCAGTCCATTGTGGTGGGGCCACCATGTACCCTGTTGGTTGTAGCCTGCTCTGCTGATGCCTGTGCCATTAACTCCCCACGTATGCCAAGGAGCAGATGCCTATCTCCATGGGGCATCGGGACTCCTGGCAATGGCCCTCCCTAGCCACACCATGGGAGGAACGAAAGGCTGAATGTCAGCGAGACATATTCTTCCAGCACCTAGTCTGTATGAGAACTGATGGGGAATCCTTTGTGTCCATGAAGACTCAGTTCTTTGTAGAGCATTTAGAGGACAAGTTCGGGAAGGTGGACGGCTTGTCAAAAATGAGGTCCAGGTCAGTCTTGATAAAAACAGCATCCTCTGTCCAGTCACGAGCATTACTCGCTTGTAAGGAGCTGGGGTATGTTTCTGTTATAATCACACCCACATAAAAGTTTAAATATGGTACAGGGCATTAGCTTCCACAGGGATCTTCTTTTACAGTCCGATGACGAGCTGCGCTCCAACTTAGAGCGACAAGGTGTCCATTTCGTCCAGCGCGTCCACCGGGGTCTGAGGGATAATCAGGTTGCCATCAGTGCCTTCATATTGGTCTTGGAGGGTGACAAATTACCCGAGAAGGTGATGGTCTAACGGTGTGATGTCAAGCCATATATTCCACCCCTCGATGCAGTGCTTTAAGTGTTGGAAGTTCGGCGATAGTCTTCTCGCAGTGCTTTCAGACCCATATGTCGCGATTGTGGTCGTGCATCCCATCCCGATACTCCATGTACCCCACCTCCCATCTGTTTCAACTGACAAGAGCGCCATCCCCCTTGCTCGCCGGACTGTATGATTCTACAGAAGGAAGGGAACATAATGGAAGACCCTGGACCAACTGACCTACACTGAGACTAAACGGAAATTTGAACGTCTTTATCCTGTCTGCATGATGTCATCCTTATGCCGCCACTGCCACTCCTGTTATAGCTCCATCCGTTGCACCACGTACAGGTCTCAGAACCGAAGGACCACCCCCTTGATGATTGGGGGGGGGGGGAGACTTCCACCCCTGTTGCTCCCACACCACTTACATTGAGAGCATCCTCCCCATCCATCGGGGACACCAGTCCCCCCTTCGGCTTCTCTCGCTAGGTAGGGATCCCTTGGGCCACTCCCTTCCCAGGTTCCTACCAGTGGCAAAGCAAACACCCACCAGGGGCTGAAGACGTCCCAAGTAGCTGATTGTAGGGCTTCGCAGTCCTCTTCAGTCTCGGAGACTAAATCAAAGAAGCCCTCCCAGCAAGAGCAACCAAAGGAACAGCGTGATAAATCAAAATCAAAGACCCTTAAGACCAAGGAAATTGCGTTGACACCCACTCCACCACTACCTACAAGCTCTGCATCTGAGGATGCAGTGGAGATTCTGGCGTCCGCTGAGGACCTAAATCTCGCTAGTCCCTCAGACATGATAGATGTCACTCCCATCGGTACTCAGTTGGTGGCAGCAGGTGATCCAGTGGCGTAATCTGCCTCCTTGTTCCCTTCACGCCTTTCTCGGCCATGGACAATGTCATCGTCCAATGGAACTGCAGCGGTTTTTTCCACAATCTTGCTGAGCTCTGACAACTTCTCAGCCTCCACCCTTTCCTCAGCATTGCTCTTCAGGAAACTTGGTTTCCGGTGATGCGAACCCCTGCCCTCCGTGGCTATCGGGCAGCTTATGAGAGGGTATCTGGTGGCATCTGCATCTACGTCCTTCACTCTCTTTGCAGCGAGTCTGTCTCTCTACAAACACCTTTAGGGGCTGTCGCTGTTTGGGTGTGGACGCCTCAGGCTGTTACTGTCGGCAGTCTCTATCTTCCACCGGATGGTGATATCCCGCAGCATGTCCTGGCTGTGCTGATAGCCCAATTGCTTCCACCGTTTCTATTACCTCCACTGTTTCTATTACCGGCCGACTTCAAGGCCCATAACCCATTGTGGGATGGATCAGGGGCAGCATCGTTGAGCAGGTATTGGCACAGCTCGACCTTTCTATTTTAAATACTGGTGCCTTCACACATTTCAGTGTGGCGCATGGCATGTACTTGGTCATTGGGCTTTTAATCTGCAGCCCTAGCCTATTACCTTCTGTCCAATGTAGTGTGCTTGACGACTTGTGCGGTAGTGACCACTTTCTGATCTTTCTATCACTCTTCTGGGCGCCCCCTGCAGATGGGCTATGAATAAGGCTGACTGGGACTTGTTCACCTCCATCGCCACTATTGAGCCACTTTCCAATGACGCCATTGATGCTGTGATTTACTCGGTCACCACTGGCATCATTACTGCTGCAGAATCTGCCAGTCCCTGTTCTTCTGGGTCCCTTGGTGGAGGAGTGTGCCTTGGTCGCCCGAGATCGCTGAGGCGATTAAAGATAGCAGGTGGCCACTCTAGCGTCACAAGCAGCATCCCTCATTGGCGCACCTCATCACCTTTAAACGACTCCGTGTGCGAGCCTGCCGCCTCATTTGCCAACGCAAGCATGAGTGCTGGGAAAGGTATGTCTCCACCATTGGCTTACGTACCTCTCCATCACAGGTTTGGGGCAAGATTAGGCGACTCTAGGGCTATCGTACCCCACGTCAGTGTACCTGCACTTTCACTGAATGGAGCAGTCTGTACTGACTCCGACGAATTGCAAACCACTTAGCGAAGCATTTTGCTCAGAGTTCCACTTCTGCGAATTACCCACTGGCCTTCCGCGCCCTGAAAGAGCGGTTGGAACATCGGAGCCTTTCATTTCACATGTGCCACCCTGAATCGTACAATGCTCTATTCAGTGAGTGGGAATTCCAAAGTGCTCTAGCCGCTTGCCCTGATACGGCTTTTGGGCCAGATCGCATCCACTGTCAGATGCTGCTCAAACACCTGTCGGTGGACTGGCAGCAACGCCTCCTAGACCTTTTCAATCATATCTGAGTCAGGGTGAGTGCCCATCGCAATGGTGGGAAAGCATTGTAATCCCTGTGCTGAAACCTGGCAAGAACCCACTGGAGGTGGACAGCTACCACCCCATTAGCCTCACTAACGTTCCTTGCAAGTTGCTCGAATGCATGGTGAGCCGAAGGTTGAGTTGGCTACTTGAGTCTCAGGGCCTTCTGGCTCCGTCTCAGCATATGTTCCGTAAAGGCCGATCTGCCGCCGATAATCTGGTGTGCCTGGCGTCTGTCATCCGTACGGCCTTTGACCACCGTCAGCATCTGGTCGCCGTCTTTTTTTTCGTATGTGGAAGGCATACAATACGACATGTCGACATCACATCCTCTCTATGCTTCATGCTTGGGGTCTTTGGGGTCCGCTCCCGATTTTCATACAAAATTTTCTGTCACTTCGTTCCTTTCGTGTGCAAGTTGCGACCTCCCCTAGTTCCTCCCGAATTCAGGAGAATGGGGTACCTCAAGGACCTGTCTTAAGTGTCTGCCTCTTTTTAACTGCAATTAATGGGCTCACTGCGGTGATGGGAACGTCTGTCTCAGTTTCCTTGTATGCTGACAACTTCTGCCTATACTTTAGCTCCACTGGCATTGTAGCTGTAGGGCACTGTCCGCAAGGTGCAGTCTTGGGCTGTAGCGCATGGCTTCCAGTTTTCGGCTGCCAAGACCTGCATTATGCATTTCTGCCAGCGACGCACTGGTCACCGTAAGCTATGGCTATATCTTCACGGTGAACCTCTTGCTGTGGTGGAGACGCACCGGTTTTTGGGATTGGTTTTTGATACCAGGTTGACTTGGCTCCATCATATTCAACAACTTAAACAGACATGCTAACGGCATCTTATTACTCTTCTTTGCTTGAGCTACACCAGATTGGGGCCTGCTGCATTGTAGTTGCTGGACCCCATCTTTCACAGCGGGATCCGACTCGCCACTGGAGCTTTCCGGAGAAGCCCTGTTACCAGCATACTTGTGGAGGCACCTCCATTGCGATTTCGGCGCCAACGATTACTGGCTGCTTATGCTACACATGTTTGTAGCTTGCCCAGGCATCCCAATTATCGTCTCCTGTTCCCTCAGTCCGTCATCCATCTTCCGCAATGGCTGCCCAGGTCAGGGTGTACGATCGCGTTTTGCGTCAAAGCTCTTCTCTCTGTGCTTGAAGTTTTCCGTCTTCCACCTCTTTTCCATGCCCCTCTGCGTATACCCCCATGGTGTGTGCCCCGCCCACGCTTTCGGCTCCATTTGGCACAGGTCCCGAAGGATTCAGTCTGTCCTGGGGTCCACTGCCGCCGCTTTCTTTCAATCCTGGCCGCTTTTCAAGTCTCTGACATTGTCTATACAGACTGTTCGATGGTTGCTGGTCGTGTCGGTGATGCTCTTACTCTAGAGGATCATTATGAACAACACTCATTACCGGCTGGCTGCAGTGTTTTCACTACTGAGCTGGTAGCCATCTCTTGCGCCCTATAGTATATCCGCTCCTGCTCAGGTGAGTCCTTCGTTATTTGTAGTGACTCCCTGAGTGGTTTACGAGCTGTCGACCAGTGTTTCCCTCGCTCTCGTCTGGTGATGGCTATCCAGGAATCCCTCCATACTCTTGCCCGTTGCAGCCTCTCTGTGGCCTTTGTGTGGACCTCGGGTTATGTCGGCATCCTGGGAAATGAACGTGTTGACACGCTGGCCAAATAGGCTGTCGGTGCACCAGCCTTGGACATTGGCCTTTTGGAGGTGACCTCAGGTCTGTTTTGTGGCAGAAGGTACTTCACACCTGGGGTGAAGAATGGTGCACACTTCCATAGGGCCATCAAGGAGGCTACCAGTGTGTGGCGCTCCTTCTTGCGGTTCTCTCGCAAGGACTCTGTTGTCCTCTGCCGGCTGCACATTGACCACACGTGGATAACACACAGCTATTTCTTGTGCCGCGAGGACCCACCTATACGTCCCTGCAGGTCTGCTGTGACGGTGGTCCACATCTTGTTGGACTGCCTGCTTTTTACTCCGATCAGGCAGACATTTGCGCTGCCCGATACGCTTCCTGCACTTCTATCAGATGACGTTGCCATGGCAGATTTAGTTTTGAGTTTTATTCATGCAGGGGGTTTTTATCGCTTGATCAAAGTGTTTGTCCTTTTTTGTGTTTAGTCTGACCTTTGGCTGACAATTTTAACCTGGGGTTTTTAGTGCATTTCTTGGTGGTTGGCTTCCCCTTTCGCTTCTGTGGTCAGCTAACCCCTGTCACACTTGATGTGATTTTATTTCCTTTTTTCTGGTCTCTGTCTGTGTCTTTCTTGTCCTGTGTCGTCTCTTGTATCTCCATTGTTTCTTTTCATTCTTTGTGGGAGAACGCGCTTTGGAATGCTATGGTGTCAGTATAACGGTGACAGTATAGAGGCATGCAACTTTCACCCGTTTTCGACAACACCGGCTCGGGGACTGTGACGCAGCGCGCGGAACCCGAGCTCCGACCACCTCAGTTTGTGCGGCCCTAAATGGACGTCTGTGTGTTCTTTCACAGCTGATGGCCGTGTCAACTGCAAATGCGCACAGAACTAGATTCTAACTTTTTCGCTCTGTAAATATATCTTCGCTCCCGCCCGATCGCTTCATCATAGGCGTGTAGGTAAACACGTATTTGGATAGGAACTTCTCAGAAATGATGAATGAGATGTCGCCACTTGTGGGCGCGTGTGCGTGGCTTGACAGCTGACGGGCGAGCCACGTCGTTGGGCTTGTCTATGCGCTCTGTTGTACATGGGTTGGCTGAGGGTGCTTGCGGCCGTTGATTGAATTATTTTGCGAGGAGGTGTGTAGGCTGTGCTACGAGTTATTTGGACATACCTGTGCTGAATTATTTAGTAGGAGTATGAATGGCTGTAACTAAATTATTTGCGTAAATTAGGAGTTGTCTGCCTGTCTGCACACTGTGTATTGTGAGCTCAAGCATAAGATGTAGAGTGTTTCGCTTCAGTGTGATAAATATATTCGATCTCTAAATAAACCGTTCTAAAGTAAATAGAGTGGACTTCTTCCTTACTTTTCCCAGCAGTCTAGCGCAGCCTGAGTAATTTTAGCATAATTCTCGCCCCTACAGACCACCATCTGCGATTAGGTCATAGGAGGGCTGACAGTTCGATCTGATGACAATAATATGTACTACGTCAGTTGGACAGTAAATCTCGTGGTGGAGGAGCGCCTGCAAAATAAAGACTTGTGTCCAGATCTGTTTCCTCGTCATTTCGCCCCACCATCTTGGATGACGTCATGTGCTGTGCACGTTAAAACAGGTTAGTATACGTTGGCCCACCAACACAGGTCAGTAAGGTGGCGTGGTGCTGCGTTGAGGATCGTGGTTGAGAATTTAACTATTTGATTCCAAGTCCAGGTGGGTGTGGCATTGGTGAAAATTGCTTCCAAGTGCTGGGTTCTACGAAGTCGAATCACGTGACTAATGCAGTAGCCAATAGGTGTGCAGCATTCTATGGGTGGGGGGTGCTAGGTCATGAATGAACACGCGATGATAGTGGGAAAATGTGGAACTTCTCATTTGATCATTGAGTATTGAACTTGTAAATTGACTTATTGAACATGATTAAAAGTGGAATGGAATTAAGTACTTAGGTAATTGATAGGTTAGATGCGCGATGTGGATGTTAGTTTAGTTAGCATATTTACAGAAGACTTTGTACGGCGCGTGTATGGAGGTGGCGCCCGAGGGTTTGTGACATAAGCGGTCGGTCGCCCACGGGCCGGTGGCGCGGCGCGAGAGAGAACGAACGATATCGTGTCATCATCAGACATCACGGTGGCGTCCTCGGGTGGTCACGATATGAAATAAGTCAGTTGGGCTCTGAAGCTCGCGGTGAACACACTGGGTGCAGTCGTCTTGAATACCGGTACTTGCCTCATGATCTGATGTCGGGCACGGATATGAACTAAGCCAGTTTGAGTCCAGATCCAGTGGAGAACACACATTCTTGAAATTGGTGCCGGCCGCGGTGGTCTCGCGGTTCTAGGCGCGCAGTCCGGAACCGTGCGACTGCTACGGTCGCAGGTTCGAATCCTGCCTCGGGCATGGGTGTGTGTGTGATGTCCTTAGGTTAGTTAGGTTTAAGTAGTTCTAAGTTCTAGGGGACTGATGACCACAGCAGTTTAGTCCCATAGTGCTCAGGGCCATTTTTTTTTTTGAAATTGGTTAATTAATAAGGATAATTCCGTTTTCCCGCCATTATCTTTACTGAGTAGAGACAAGTGTGGTGTGATGCATTATCATGTTGGAATTTAAACTTCGCGCCATTTTTATGGGTGAGGGGGGCGTGACACTTTCCCTCTCAAATTCAAACTTCCCGCCAAAATCCTCCATCTTGATTGACGTCATGGTGCCATCTTGGATATTGGTACTTTGGGGTAGAACGCGGGTTGTTCCAATACTCTTAGTTTCCTTCCGGAAAGTGGTTTCTGCTTTCAGTTATAAGGGTTTGCTTTCACCCGCCAGGGTAGCCAAGTGTGCTAACCCGCTTCTTCTCGTGTAGGCACGCGGCCCCGGATCGAATCCGCTGGGTGGATTCACGACGAGGGCCAATGTGCCGGCCAGTCTGGATGTGGATTTTAGGCGGTTTTCCACATCCCGCTAGGTGAATACCGGGCTGGTCCTCATGTTCCACCTCAGTTACATGGCTCACAAACATTTGAACACATTCGCACTATTCCAGGTATTACACTCGACACAGACAGTTGAGGTACACTAATTCCATCCCGGGGGGTACGGGCAGGAAGGGCATCCGGCTACCCCGTAAACATTAACATGCCAGATCAGATTAATGATGGCTGACCCTGCGTCACTGCGGGACAAGGCTCAAGCGATTGATAGATGGATAGATAAGGCTTTGCTTTCCTCCTGGAACAGTGACAGGGTGGTTGTGGTTGTGACATCTCTTAGTGTTTTCTGGGTCTGGGACCCATGACCATTCCCCAATGTTAAGACCGCCTTTTTATTCTTCTGTTTTTCCAGTTTTTAGATTTGACATACCGTTTTATGCTTTGTACTGTGTGTGTTTTTAGCTTCCTTGCCAAATAGTTTGACCCCTCTGACTCGATCCGCCCACTTTATGTGGACGCCTCTCTCTTCCGCATGCATCATTTGAATTGCAAGACTGATGATCTCGCTGTTTAGTCCCAGAACCCCACCCCCCTCAGTCAATCAAATCAGTCAGTCAATCTTGGTGCTCTTCAATAGGAATAGGCTGTGTATTGGCACCGGCTTTCATCCTCCCCCCTTCTCCTCCACTCCCCCCCCCCCCCACACCCCTACACTTAACACATACATTTGCGCGCACACCTTTCTCTTACCCTTGGCGAAGGAAAGGTACTTCGGGATGCGAAGGATAGGAAAAACTTTTCCAGTTAGGCCACTGGGCATGCCCTTTGAGGTCTACCAGCCCTTTATGCCATAGGATTTTACTTATTGTGATCCGATTCAGGATTTTCTTGCAGACACAACTTTAACACGTAGTTTTTAACCAAACAAAATCCACAAATGTGTACGTAATGTCAGGAATACCTCAAGGAAGTGCAATACTGCTCCGTGAACCTGTTCGCAAACGACGCAAGTTGTCTGTAGGAATGCAGCAGCGCCTGAAGGCTACCGATTTACAGGATGACCTGCAGAGAATCAGTGAGTGGTGAAGTTGACCCCGAACATAAATAAATGTACTGTATTGCGCAGAAATAGGTAAAGAAATGCACCACTGTTCGATTATACTATTGACGCCAGTTCACTGGAATTGTAACTACCGTAAAATACCTAGGAGTAATTATTCAGATCGACGCGAAGTGGAATGTAGACTGTAAAATGTGGACTGTAGAAATAGCTGATGTCCGGCTGAGATTCACTAGAAGAATCGTAATGATATGTAAGTTATCCGCAAAAATAATCTTATAGAACTCTCGTTCGACGAATTCTCGATTGTTCCTCATCTGTCTGGGATCTTTACCAGGCCGGATTAATAGAAGAAATAGAAAAGATACAACAAAGAGCAACACGCTTCGCCACGAGATCCTTAACCAGCGCGAAGGCGTAACGGAGATATTAAAGACAAATTCCTTTGGCAGATGCTTCAAGAGACGCATTATGCGTGACTCACGAAGAGGTTTAATCTCGAAATTCCGAGAGCGTACGTTCCGGGAAGAGTCGGGCAGCATGTTACCTCCTCCCGCATACGTCTCGCCGTATTATCACAACGACAGAAACCAAAGAATTAGAGCACATACGTAGGTTTACCGGCATTAATTCTTCCCATTCACGAATGGAGATGGAAGGGAGGAAAAGATAGAGGTACCAAAAGTTCCGTTCTGACCTCGAAAGGACGTCAGAAGTACTCTCTTCATATCGAATTGAAAGCCATTGGCACAAGGAACAGAATGTCAACCTTTTCTCCTTTTGGGGAATCTCATCGCCCACAGCCCCTAATACGGAAGTGTTAAGCGATCGAAAAGAGTTTAATAAAACACCTCCTCTTCGAATTTGATCTGTTTTCTTGACGATCAGACCCCTACCCTTCTCCCCCGCAACACACTGGACGTATTCAGCTAAAGACAAGATATCCTCCACAAGCCTATCTCCTCAGATATAATGAACATCACGAAGAATTACGCCGCAGTGACCACTTCTTAATGATCTCATACAGCCGTATCAGCGGGCGCATTTGGCATTTGACGCCCTCACCCCGGTCCATAGACGACGCTCTATAGGGTGTCAGTGGAGCGATCACCCGCGTTGTCGAAACGACGGTTCTCTCATCCAGCCAGTACCGTGGAGCGGGACAGTTCTTCAACAGCGGTAATTGGTACCTGTCCGCGACGAACTTGTTAGCCTTCAAACAGCTTCATGCTAGAACTCGCTTCTTGATTATGCAAAACAGGAAATAATGTTGAGGAAAACGTCACATGTCAACCACGGAATTTTACCTCTCTCCCTCTCCCTCTCCCCCTCCCCTCTCCCCCCCCCCTTTGCCTGCCTACCTCCCCCTCCCCGTGCGTGTATGCGTGTGCGCCTTGCGGACGCACAAACGACAGTTAGAATGCTGTCCTTTTTCCTTTAATTAGGAACTATGCCGTCTTACGACCCCAGGACAATACGCGATTTACAGTGAAAAGCTTCAACATTTAGATCAGGCTCACGAACACCACTCGCTCCCAATTTTCAATTGCAATTAGCTTGGGGCTATTTCGCCCTCCATTAGTATAGGGACAGCGTTGTCGTCCCTGTCCAAAATCCATGCTGATAGCTGAAGACGGATTAATTTCATTAACATGTTGCGCAAGCTACTCAAGAGAATGGTGAACCACCAGCTTTATTGCGTCTTTTGGTCAGTAGATCTATAGTCAGAAACCATAGCAGCCTTTAGGAAGGACGGTTCACTACTGACCGCCTGATTTTGCTGCAAGTCTGTCTCAAAGCATCAGCATCTTATTGACGCTTCCTATATATACTATCAATATGGCATTTATCGGCACCACCAAATTTTAGCAACGATGCGTAACTGTGGTTTTCGTGGCTCTCCGAAGTTTTGCATCAAAACATCGAGACATTCCTATCAAAAATGGTTGAAGTGGCTCTGAGCACTATGGGACTTAACTGCTGAGGTCATCAGTCCCCTAGAACTTAGAACTACTTTAACCTAACTAACCTAAGGACATCACACACATCCATGCCCGAGGCAGGATTCGAACCTGCGACCGTAGCGGTCACGCGGTTCCAGACTGAAGCGCCTAGAACCGCACGGCCACAACGGTAAAGTAATACCACGATATTACAAATATCAGGGAACATCTTATCATAGATAAGACTGTCCTTAAAAGTTTGTGAGCTCACATTTATTACAATAAATGACATACCTTAAATGTTACCACTCTCATTATTACGTCAGATAGGTGATGCAAGCAGTAAGTTCGTCGTATTCGTGATTTTCTCTTCAAAGTAACATACCGTACATATCGGATTTTGTCGGCAGTAGCTAGATGTTTTAACTGAAATGACGAGACGAAACATTAATTTTTTTCCTTCCCAGGACTCGAACCAGGCACCTATCGCTGTTATATTCTAGAGAAAACGAACGTTAAAAATGGTTTTGTTACACCAGCAGCGACATGTGAGCATGTTTGAACTAGAAATAATACGACAAAAAGTTCAGTGCTGGCTGGGAATCGAACCTCACACATATCGTTGTTGACTACACACAAAGAGACTTCAGCTACAGAATTTTTCTGTACCAGCAGTCAGATTAAACATAGATAAGGTAATCGCAAGAAAATACTTTCGGCTCATAGTGCAGTGGTGAAAATCTTACAATGCTGCACAACAGGTAACGTCTCTTTTCGCTGCTGACAAGCAAATTTTGGGTTTCTAGGAATACATAACTTTATTTATGAAATGCCACATTTACATACCTCTTGAGTATGACACAGCATACCAATTAAACACAGGCCCAATCGAATTCTAAGAGTAGTATTTTACTAATTCGTGTCGATAGAGGCACGCTTGTGTACAGATACTCAGTTTTATTAAAACAGACTTTCGTCGCAATGTTATCGTGGGTAATTTTATTTCATTTCTTATAATACAGTGTACAATTTTCATAAGTGTTGTTAAAATAATAGTAAACATGAAGAGAGAAATTAATCATCAACGATATATGCGAATTCTCTAATGTTATCTATAACAGTCTGGCAATGCACATGCAGTTTATTGATTAGATGCATGCAGAAAACTTGTTCTGAGCTAAAGCTGCCAAACAAGGTTTGAAGGAGGATAAAATGCCACTACCACACGACAGCTGACGTAGAAAATACTTTTCTGACGTATTTTGGCACAATGCGCTCTCCCCACACATAATACAAAAGTTTCGAGATGCATCTGCTGCCTGGCCGTGTATTAAACCTGAAAAGAACAAATGTCACAGTAGTTAGCCCTTTTCCCACATGCGACAATTTTGGGTGGAGAAGTGAATGGGATTATGTTCCAAGATCCATTAGATTGATAACTTCAGCACACAGTAGAATTGCGTTTAAAAAAATGTGGCAGTGAATGTATTCAAACTCGCGCCATCTTATTTACGGTGTGCGACGCTTTCCATTACATTACTAGCTCACACAAAGCTGCAGCGGCTCCAGAAGTCAATAATAATTCCTCCAGAACTTCTGCATTCCACGGTGCTGTGAGATAATGCATATGGCCGGATCTAGACTTCTGAGAGACAGGCAGTTACAGCTTTTCTTTTGCACTGCACGACGTTTTCAACAAACTGATAGCGCAATAAGGTAGCTCAAGTGGAAAGGAACATTTCCTATTTAAATTTCTGCATCCTACACTGTTGGCAGTTCTGTTTAGAACGCAGTTACGTGATTTTATTTCGGTGATTACAAAATAGAGTTGAACGTATGCACTGGGTATCCGAGGCAGCTAGTTCATGGCGATTCGATCAACCAAGTAAATGAATATACTGAACATGCTGCAAACCACTACAGGGAGCCTGTGTGTCAGAATTCTCATCCAGTGTGGCGCAACGGCGTTACGATAGAAAAATGAGTCACAGAGAAGTGGCTTTGGTGGTCTTTTGGATTGATGATAGCTTCATATACTTATGGTCTGGGTTCGATTACAACTTCTGCCAATGATTTTTGATAGGGAGAGACAGATTCTATTCTCTTCTGGCTACGCCAAGTGAAGAAGGTATAATGGCATTGTGGTCTGAAATTCACATTAAACATAATATTCCTGCTCTCCCAAGCAGACGTTAGGTTGAACCACAATAAAGTCAGGAGTGGCGACATGTAGAAACTCTATCACCAGTAACCTTTCTTATACTAGTTATTTATTTCTAGTGACGAAACAAACGTTATGTAGGGTCACAGGACACTTATTCCATCTTTTATTTGAGCTTCTGTATGCCCGTAAAGTTGGTTCTGAACTGGGAATGCAACTCATACCGCCCTTAATGCGGAATTTGATCCTTTCTTGACAATACAGCTCGACTACAATTTGTTGTTTGTTCAAAACTGCAGATTCCTCAACATCTCCACATATTGTGCATGAATGGGTTCGAATCCTGCCGCGGGACTCAAGTTTTAATTATGTATTATCAAGCTCCTGCATGAAAACACCTATCTGCTGGTGGATAATAATTTTGATTTTTAATGTATTTTCATTTGTTGTCAACACTAACAATATCTGACTTTTTGACTCCCAGTGAGACAGAACTATTTGCGACATCACTGCAAGTTCAAGGATGTTATTCCGAGTTGCTGGTACAGAAAAATTCGGTAGCTGACGTCTCTTTGTGTGTAGTCAACAACGATATGTGTGGAGCTCTATTCCCAGTGAGCACTGAACTCTTCGTCATATTATTTCTAGTTCAAACATGCTCACATGTCGCTGCTGGTGTAACAAAACCATTTTTAACGTTCGTTTTCTCTACAATATAACAGCGATAGGTGCCGGGTTCGAGTCCTGGGAAGGAAAAAAATTAATGTTTCGTCTCGTCATTTCAGTTAAAACATCTAGCTACTGCCGACAAAATCCGATATGTCACAGTTGATTGTGCTTCGATAACAATCCGATTAGGTTCTGGGTTCGAATCCCTGTACAACACAAAGCTTTACCCCACGGCGTTTCAAGTAAGTTACTTGTGAAGAAGCAATATGTAACATCTCTCGTAATTCGGTAACAGGGACAATAGATGCTGGGTAGGAATTCGCGTCCATTAAAAGCGTTTACGTTATATAATTTAAAGTTGATATTTGCTAACTGATATTGTCTAAAATGGAGGTTCATCACTCTCTGTATGCCTAGTCAGGAATGACTGTTAGTTTCCGTCAGTCACGAAGTCTTTGCTTAGTCTGCATGACGTGGGTTTGAATCCATATGCAGAACGAGACGGTTCGTCGTGTCATTTGAAGTTCATACATATTCTCAACTAGATGCTCGTGAATAACTTAAATTTTTAATGTCATTTTGTGTTAAATAATAAGTACGGTATGTTACTTTGAAGAGAAAATCATAAATACGACGAACTTACTGCTTGCATTACCTATCTGACGTAATAATGAGAGTGGTAACATTTAAGGTATGTCATTTATTGTAATAAATGTGAGCTCACAAACTTTTAAGGACAATCTTATCTATCATAAGGTGTTCCCTGATATTTGTAGTATCGTGGTATTACTTTACATCTTGAGTTATTACGATACAGAGCTGTTTTCTAGTGGTGTCTAGTTGGAACCATTTTCAATAGTCAAACGACTGTACCGATAAGCGATTAGAGGACCTGCTAGACAGATGCATTATGCGGGTCGAATGCGAATCAGGCGAAATGCAATTAAGGTCGTTCGGATACTTTTGAGCACGTCTGTACATCTGAAATTTCTATATTTACTGTGGCTCTAATTCCATGGTGGCTACTAAACATAAACTTCGGTGAGGCATCCGAAAAACAAAATCGTGGGATTCTTATCGTAGCTTTCATTTGTCCCTCACTAAACTGCGTGTCATGCACGTTAGACATTCCTGCAGAGGGAAGATGATGGAAGGAGGGGGGGCCGAGCATGGGAGCGGAGTGCTCAATTCTCACTGTTATAGGTCGCTGGTTTTGTCTCGGCCGGATTATGGATGCCTTGTATACGTATCACCGACGTTGTGACTGTCGTACTGTTGGAAGGAAGGCAGATACACTCCTGGAAATGGAAAAAAGAACACATTGACGCCGGTGTGTCAGACCCACCATACTTGCTCCGGACACTGCGAGAGGGCTGTACAAGCAATGATCACACGCACGGGGCAGCGGACACACCAGGAACCGCGGTGTTGGCCGTTGAATGGCGCTAGCTGCGCACCATTTGTGCACCGCCGCCGTCAGTGTCAGCCAGTTTGCCGTGGCATACGGAGCTCCATCGCAGTCTTTAACACTGGTAGCATGCCGCGACAGCGTGGACGTGAACCGTATTTGCAGTTGACGGACTTTGAGCGAGGGCGTAGAGTGGGCATGCGGGAGGCCGGGTGGACGTACCGCCGAATTGCTCAACACGTGGGGCGTGAGGTCTCCACAGTAGATCGATGTTGTCGCCAGTGGTCGGCGGAAGGTGCACGTGCCCGTCGACCTGGGACCGGACCGCAGCGACGCACGGATGCACGCCAAGACCGTAGGATCCTACGCAGTGCCGTAGGGGACCGCACCGCCACTTCCCAGCAAATTAGGGACACTGTTGCTCCTGGGGTATCGGCGAGGACCATTCGCAACCGTCCTCATGAAGCTGGGCTACGGTCCCGCACACCGTTAGGCCGTCTTCCGCTCACGCCCCAACATCGTGCAGCCCGCCTTCAGTGGTGTCGCGACAGGCGTGAATGGAGGGACAAATGGAGACGTGTCGTCTTCAGCGATGAGAGTCGCTTCTGCCTTGGTGCCAATGATGGTCGTATGCGTGTTTGGCGCCGTGCAGGTGAGCGCCACAATCAGGACTGCATACGACCGAGGTACACAGGGCCAACACCCGGCATCATGGTGTGGGGAGCGATCTCCTACACTGGCCATACACCTCTGGTGATCGTCGAGGGGACACTGAATAGTGCACGGTACATCCAAACCGTCATCGAACCCATCGTTCTACCATTCCTAGACCGGCAAGGGAACTTGCTGTTCCAACAGGACAATGCACGTCCGCATGTATCCCGTGCCACCCAACGTGCTCTATAAGGTGTAAGTCAACTACCCTGGCCAGCAAGATCTCCGGATCTGTCCCCCATTGAGGATGTTTGGGACTGGATGAAGCGTCGTCTCACGCGGTCTGCACGTCCAGCAGGAACGCTGGTCCAACTGAGGCGCCAGGTGGAAATGGCATGGCAAGCCGTTCCACAGGGCTACATCCAGCATCTCTACGATCGTCTCCATGGGAGAATAGCAGCCTGCATTGCTGCGAAAGGTGGATATACACTGTACTAGTGCCGACATTGTGCATGCTCTGTTGGCTGTGTCTATGTGCCTGTGGTTCTGTCAGTGTGATCATGTGATGTATCTGACCCCAGGAATGTGTCAATAAAGTTTCCCCTTCCTGGGACAATGAATTCACGGTGTTCTTATTTCAATTTCCAGGAGTGTAGTTTGGTAGGCAGGGGTTTTAACATCCTGTCGGCAACGATGATCATGGAGACGGGGATCAAGTTCCTATTGGGTAAAGAAGAGAAAGGATATCGGCTCTGCCCTTTCAAAGAAATCATCCCAGTGTTCACCCTAAACGATTTACAGAAATCACTGCCTTTATCTTGATGACGGGATGGGTGTCTGAACTGCCGTCCTCCCGAATACGATTCTAATGTGTTAACTCTGCGCCAACTCGCTCGATGCGTAGAGATAGACTTGCTTCCGTCGCCATCAGAATAAGGTGCGTTTTACGAGTTCGACGGTGTCGTTATTGAATACGCGATGACCACCTTCCCCCCTCGCCCCCCCCCCCCCCCTCCAACATCCGTTCACAAGAATTATCAGCTTCGTCAGTCCAAACAGAAGCATTTTTTTGTTTGTTTTGATAATACTGTATTCCAGCCTATTTGAACACCCTCCTCCCCCTCCACCCTCTCCCGCCCCCACCACTTCACTCAGTTACGACTTCCGGCACTTTCATAAACTGTATGAACAAAGCTGTTCCGCAGATAAATTTGATGTGTGGCTCAACCTATTGCGCAACATGTACAACATTTTTTTAAATGTTTTTGATATAGACCCCTTGTCTGTATCGGGACAAAAAATTTGACCTCACAAAAGCGGTCGTATATCAATTCACCCTAATTGATCTTTAAGTACGGTATTTCGCGGCATCGTTGGAATTGGTTCTCGAAATTTCACAAACAAGTTTTCGGGCGTCGGCCTGTCTAAATAGTTCAAAATTCGTGTAAAAATTCCTAGAGGAACGATCTTGTGAACATAAGTACTTCCCTCGTCTTCACGCATTTGATATCTTTTTTGAATTCAAACTGACAGATGAGACTACATGTATGACGACGCCGTTGTCACTTGTAATCTGTCGTTGAATAGCTGTAGAGAACTCCCGAATGGCCTAAAGCAATTGCGGTTCACTGTTCGGATGAAACCAGCAGAGATGTCCTGCATAAAAAATTGAAACACATCTCACGTTGCAGCTCGACAATGTCTAGTTTTTGAGGTAGTCTGCATAGAATTCTGTCGCTCAAGACCTAATTACTACGAACATAGAACGAGCAGGTAAAGTGAACGAATGGTGAACTACATAGTAAGCTGTAACGTAATACGGCAATGAAAAGGGTTATTTTGTTAATATTCGGAAGGTATTTCACATCAAATGCACAAAAAATACATAATTTTGAAATGCTGATACTGCTTTTAAAAAATTCTGGCGACTTTCACAAGTCGAGTGCATTTTGTCTGGTGTTTGTTCAGATATTTGCAATTTTGTTTTTTCAGATTGTAGGATGTAATTAGTCCAAACAAATAATCACTTGTTTTATGTAACGACCAGTGCATTATAGATTTGTTTTACGTTACAAGGAAGGAAAACAAAATTAGTGGAATTTTATGTTGCTATTTGATAGAGCTGCCCCAATCGATTGCGACATTTAGTTTGAACGATACGTGTTACCAGGCATTGCAAAACGTCAAGAATAACCAGTCCCACACTAACGCTGCTGTATGGCCCCAGCTCATGGGCTGTCCCACGCCGGTCTCCCCGATACTGCCATCCAGTAGCGGTCGCTGAGTACTCTTTATTCCTGGCATTTTGCTCCCTTTATTAATACATATCGGTAAACAGAATATCGCACAAGATCAATTTGGAACTGTTCTGTCAAGCAGGGACATAAAATACCACTTACGAGGTCTGTTCAGATGATTCCGGAACTTTGTCAACAATTTTTTTTCTACGCTTAACTTACACTTATTGTACATGGTCATCTTCGAAATACTCTCCTCCAAAATTGATACACCGCTCCCAGCGCCGTTTTGACTTCAGTAAGCAGTCTTGGTACGCCTCTTGCTGGATCGCGCGAGGAGCCGTCTGCGAATTTTTTTTATCTCGTCTATCGTATCAAATCTTCCTCCTCTCAATGGGGTTTTCAACTTTGGAAGTAAAAACAAGTCCGCAGGGGCCATTTCTGGAGAATACAGAGGATGAGGCAGCGCCATTTTTTGTGCAACAGCCACGCACCAACAGCGATGAATGTGCGGGTACGTTATCGTGATGCAAGAGCCATGAATTGTCTCGCCACATTTCAGGCCGGTTCCTTCTCACATTTTCCGCAGGAGTCGCCACACGACCCGATAGTACCATCGATAAGCAGTTTGACCTGTGGCACGAATTCGTGGTGAACTAATTCTTCAAAGTCAAAGAAAACTATCAGCATGGCTTCGACTTGACACGATGAGCTTTTAATTTTTGTCTTCGAGAACCTTTCCCGACCCATTATGAAGACTGAACCTTGGCCTCAACATCACAACTGTAGACCCATGTCTCATCACCAAGTTACGATTCTCTTAAGGAACATATCGTTCTCATTTGCGTGATTCAAAAGCTCTTCACAGATTGTGAGGCGAAGGTACTTCTGCTCTTGACTCATGAGCCGTTGGAGGAACTTGGCAGCAACACGATGCATACCAAGATGGTGTGTCAGGATTTCATGATATGTTCCAACTGAAATGTTATATTCTTTTGCAATGTCTCGCACAGTCTGGATTCGATTGGTACGCACAATTTCGTTGATGTTTCTGACAGGAGCGTCGTCGGTAGACGTCGAACGACGTTCTGAATAAGAGTCGTCTTTAACTTCGGTCCGGCCATTTTTAAACCGTGTGAACCATTCATAACACAGAGTACGGCTTAAGTGCTCATCACCGTAGGCCTCCTGCATCATTTGGTGTGTCTCTGTAAAGGTTTTCTTGAGTTGCACGCACAATTTAATGCAGATGCGTTGCTCCCCTAATTTCTCGAAATTTGTAAACTGTGCAACACGACGTTCTACTCAATACAGCGCTGAAGAATAACTAACATACAAACAGTGAAACTTCCGGCAGTACACACTAAAGACAGGTTTGTGCAGGGATGCCAACCGCATTTCGCTCCAACGCACCAATGGCACGAAATTAGGAGTATTCCGGAATTTTTTGAATAGTAAAGTACATTTTGAAGATGAAAGTTAAAAATGGACGAATTCCAAGGCAGGAGGGAGAAGAAGACAGGGTCAAAATGGTCCGAGGTGAGAGAAAAGATACATAGTGAAAAGATGAAAGAATACTGGAGGAAAAAGAAAGAACAACAAAGAAGGAAGCATTGAAATTGGTGCGTGGTCCTTTGATGACCCAAACTAAGAAAGAACGAAAGAAAGAAAGAAGAAGATATATATATTTTAAGAGTTACAAACCGACGTTCTGCATTAACACTGGACCTAGCATGAAACATGTGATGAACAGTATTAATCTTGGCTTGACCCAATATACACATTGCAAAAACAAAATTGCAGGTATCTGGTGAAACAGTCTAACCGCTCTTGGGATAGACACGCGTCATAAACACTAAAATATTTTGCCCCACATTTGGAACGCAGTACAGCAGCGATTGTGCGTTGTATGGTTTCGGCAAGTCCTTGGTAGGTTTCCAGAGGTATGTTGGACCAGACGTCTACACACAGGTCCCGCAGTTTACGCAAATTACGCGACGGTTGTTTGTGGGCACGAAGATGGCGACCGAGTGCGTTCAGATGTGTTCCGTCGGATTCAGATCAGGCGAATTTTGTGGCCAACACATCAACGTGAGTTCACGATCAAGCTTCTCAAACCATTGTATCGCGACGCTGGCCTTGTGCCACAGATATTTATCCTTCTGGAAGGTACCATCGCCGTCGGGGACACATCAAGCATGGGATGATGATGATCGTTTTCAGTAATGTTCACGTAGTCTATAGCTGCCATGATGCTTTCAATTACTACCACTGGTCCCACGGAAGCCCAGAAGGATGTTCCCCATAACGGAATACTGTTGAACAGTATGCGATGAGCGGTGTGTTGCGAAACACCACTAGTGCTGCATTCGGGAGGACGACGGTTCAAATCCGCGTCCGACCATTCAAATTTAGGTATTCCGTGAGTTCACTAAGTCGCTCCAGGCATTTGCCGGGCTAGTTTCCGTGCAAGGGCACGGCCGATTTCCTTCTCCATCCTTAGAACATTCCAGCTTTTGCTCCGTCTGTAAGGACCTCGATGTCGACGGAACGTTGAAACTTAATCTTCCTTCCTTCCTTCCTAAACATCTCTCCCAGCATTTAGATTTGACACAGACAGCCGCATATCCTGCTTTACAGAGCACTTTACAGAGCAGGCAAACTTCCGCCCCCCCCCCCCCCCCTCACCTCACACACACACACACACACTCTTTCTGTGATGTGGTTTCTATGTACAACCACCTTGTCATCGATTTGTGGTTTCACCGTCCTTCAACCACTTTCTGTAGATGTTCACGACAATAGCACGCGATCAGCCGATCAGCTTCACCGTTGTGATGCGCTGACTCCTAAGCACCAGGTCATA
Source organism: Schistocerca gregaria (assembly GCF_023897955.1). NCBI lineage: Eukaryota > Metazoa > Arthropoda > Insecta > Orthoptera > Acrididae > Schistocerca > Schistocerca gregaria. The sequence continues at coordinate 54,079,959 of NC_064931.1, forward strand.
ATCATCTACCCTTTGTCAAAGTCGTTTATGTCATTGGATTTCCCCATTGTCTCTCCACTTGTATCTGCTCCAATTACATATTTTCCTTGCCGCGTCACGTACCCACAACGCCACCAAGCGACATTCACTCATAATGTCTTGGCTCATCAGTTTATATTTTACATTGGAAAAATCGTTCCGTCAGATTCGAGATGTGGACTTAAAAGTTTATACCTTTGATCCTCCGGAACAGCTCACCAACTGGTTGTAGATAGTACTTTAGTAGCGCTGAAAATATCCGTGTCAATTTCCTTAAACATCGCGATAAAAGCAGGTATTGGAGTCAACCTTTTTCCCCAACACCGACAATATGTGCGAAATGTAATCGAAAACAGTAACCCACAACTGATGGCCATCCCTTGTTGCAGTGAATTTCTGATTGGAATTTTGAATGGCAACTGGTGTGGTAATACTATGAAGTGATGTGGAATTGAACTAACTCGTGTAATCAGTTGGGAAATCGAGTGGAAGACTTACTCTAGAACACTGCTCCAGTATTTGGAGCTCATATAAAGTAGACTTAGTAGCAAATATCGAACTAATTCAAAGACGCGCCGATGGGATTGGTGTAGTTCAGTTTAACTCATCCAAAAGTGTGACGAAGATGATAAGTAGCAATGTTAGGAGGGAAAATGGATGGGGGAGTGAAAATACCGTCATAAAAACCGTAAGTAGTCAACAAACACTTTTTTTTCCTTGCACCATACGCGGATGTTATCTAAGTCACTAGTACTGGTGCTAATTACTTTATATTGCTTTCTGAGTACTTGTGTAGAAGTTGTTTGGTCCAGAACGGGTAAGATTTAGACTATGAGCGCTGCCCACGACGACGTCGGATGCCGCTCTGTGGCGTTTCGGACACGCGAAGCGCTAACAAAAGTATGTAAGCGGAGCAGACACGGACAGTGGGTGACCCTGGCGAAGATATTGACTGCAAATAGGGAAATCCATTGAGATAAATGACTTTCACAAAGGGCAGATTATTATTACACAGAGCCTGCGAAAGAGTATCCTGAAAACGGCGAACCTGGTCTAATGTGCACGTGCTACAGTCGTTAGCGTCTACAGAAAGAGGTAGAAAGACAGTAAAGGCGCTAAATCGTTGGATGTCCACGACTCTTCACAACACGTCGGGTTCGGAGGCTTATCTGCTCTGGAAATAGGATAGATGGTGATCTGTGCCATCTCTGCCGAAAGGGCACAATGCAGGTACACACAAAAGTGTTTCAGAGCACACCGTTCATCGTAAATTTTTGAATATGGAGCTCCCGCAACAGACTTCCGTACGTGTTCGCATCTTGACGCAACGACATCGTCAATTACGATTGCAGTGGGCACGGACTACCGGGATTCGACCGTCGATCGATGGAAACGTGTCGTCTCTTCGGGTGAATCACATTTTTGCTACACTAGGTCTATGGTCGTCTTCACAAACGCCGTCATCGAGGTGGCCGTCGGCTCGAAACGTGCAGCGGCGTTCTGCTATGGGAAACATTCTTCTGCGCGTGCTTAGGACCTTAGGCAGTAATGGAAAACACGGTGACTGCTGCAAACCACCTGCATCTCTTCATGCTCGATGTCTTCCCCGACGGCGATGTTATCTTTCAGCAGTATAATTGTCCGTTTCTCGCAGCCAGATTCGCCCTACAGTGGTTTGAGGAACATTAGAGTGAAATCACACTTATTTCTGCGACCAAATACGCATGTTGTAGATCCTGTGGTCGCTCCCGGCGCCATCACTGTGTACACAAATCAGCGGCCCGTTATTGACGCGAGTTGACCTGTTCGCAGACATATAATGCCACATACTTCCACAAAGCTACCAACAAACTGTAGGACCCTGATACGCCGAATGAGTAATGTATTTCGTTCCAAATACGGATAAACAAGCTATTAAGCAGGTGGTCATAATGTTTCGGCTCTTCAGTGTATGTAATTCAGGTATTTCAAAACATTCCGTGCCAATGAGAGTAACTGCTTGTCGGAGCCAGATGGTACATTTCGCTCAAGGTGCAGCACGAAGTATGTTTTTTTTGTGCTATATATAATTTTTAAGGCTAATAAATCCGTTGTTGCAGTCCATCTAATCTGCATGGGTTTACGTAATGAATCGAGCAGACTCGAAATATATTGGTCTAGGCAATGTTTTGACTGGAACTGTGTATTGATGTCACTAGAAACAAAGATTAATGAGTACTTGTGATGGATAGGAAATCAGCGGCGTCTGAAAACCTCCGATAAGCGTCTGACAGCCTAACATCCAAATAGTTAATTACTGCGGGGGAGGACAGTTGGTAGGGGCATCGGCATTGAGCCTTTGACAAGGCCTGACACCACAGAGAAAGTAAAGTTCACTCTTATGACTGCTCTGTCTGAAGAGTGTAGCCCAACAAAAAGTTGTGGAGTAAGAGTTAAGAGTGGTGTTTCCTTAGGAATATTAACATGTTTTCAAGAATAAAAGAGCAAGTAAGTTTCAGGGAACGAATGCCGTATGCAAACGTATTTGAAGTAGTAGTATTAATTCCAGTAATCCACTGTATACTGCCGAAGCAGAAAGTTTAGGGTTTCAAGCCCCTTCCGTGACAGGTCATAAGCGACTACACACACACACACACACACACACACACACACACACACACACACACCAGGGGTGGGAGAGAGGGGGGGGGATCGTGTGAGGTCGTTATAGGGCTCCTGGTCATGTCATCGGCAGTGTTTCCTACAGCTGTTGAAAGGAGGTGTGGAGTAACTGTGTAGCGAACACGATAGAGAAGGTTCAGCAGATGTTAAATCTGGGAATCGACAGTCCTTTGAAATAAAACATTACCCAGACTAAAACTCTACCTCTACCATCTTGTGCTCCTCAGGCAATGGTTGGATTTTGGCAGTTCTCACTGCTTAAGCCGATCTTTACCCGTCCTCCGTGACCCGTCGGAGAAGACTAACCTAGAACCAACCTGCTGCAGTCCACTATAGAGACTTTCAAGCAATTTCAAAGTCTTTTTGCAAATGCAACGCCATTAGTGTGGATCCATATTCGGATTTGTACGTAGCGTCTAGCGGAGCCGGATTCGCTGAACTGTTGTCCTAAGCTATAGTCTATTTTGTCAATGGTTTTTTTGGGCAGTAAGGCCGTGTCCTAAATGAGCGACAGAAGCGAGTGACAGCTTCAGGCGACAAAACACAACCGCCGGTGTAATTACAGAAGTGTTCTACGTGAGCGACATCTTTGTCGCTGCCTGTCTCCTGCTGCAAACTGGCGACGTTTGAATTCAAACGTGTTTGAATCTTCTCGCTGCAGCACGCGCGACAGAGAGTGACATCCACGTGTCTTCTCGGCGAAGCAGTGGAGCGGATTCGACGGCAGCTATGAATTACTTAACATCCGATTTTAAACAAACTATTTGGTGAACAATTTTTGATTCTTCCGCATCTTAGTTTAAAGTAAATGATAAAGGTATGAGTTTATTTTCGTTATTCGTCACAGTTACAGTGCTGCACGAAATTTTTAAGAATTTGCAAAGGTAAAATCATATTGCGTAGACTTTCGGTATAGCTCACTTAAGGCCATACATTATTGCGTATGAAATGAAACCAATATATCGAAATTGTATTTAAAGTTGAGACCGGTATGATATCTCTTTTCATTCTTGAGACATCGGTTGTTATATCCGCGGACGGGTCGCTCGCGGCGCGTCCGAATCTTTCCTGCGCTTCGGGAATCAAGTGGTAGTAAAAATCGTCGTATCTCATAAACGGTTCAAGATATGGAAACGACGAATTTTGGAAACATTTTATCATATGATTAACACACTATACGTTTTTGTAAACGCGTGAGCAGACCCAAAACAAGACTCCCTATAACTTACACCATTTGTCCAAATTTTCACAACTAAAGGGAGAGGAACAGGTAAACGGGGTATCAAAGTGACCAGCATGAGGTCTAGTTTGGCATGAAAATATTTAACTGCTTGAAAGTAATCAGTATAATTAACGACAACTTAATTAATAAGTTGAGGACAATTGAAATATTTCACGAAAAGCTGCTTCCAAGCTATGTAAATAAAGTGTCAAAAATTTCATCTGTTCAAGACATAGTTATTTTGCACATAACAAGATACATTGGTGCGGTATTTAAATGTCAAAAAGGCTTCCTTCGAATCAAGTATGGTAGAAAGGCAACGAGGAATCAGTAAGATCATGCTTTCTGAATAAAACTTGAAACTAAAAAATGAAAGAAATCGGTCAAATATTTTATGAAATGATTTGTGTGAAAGAAATAAGTAGGTCAGAAAAACGTTTTATGTGCCATTGAATGATGCTCGAAATCATGAACAGAAAATGAGGTGTACCAAAAATATTTTTTATTTCATACTTTTAGACAAATCATTACACAAAACGTTTGACTTTGTTTTCAAAAATTTCGTAAGCTTTACTTTTACAGACTATTTAGAGTAATTGGAACGCTTGGCCTTAACATTGACTGCTGATGAATTACGTTCGCAACATCAAATATGTGTAAAATTTCGTGGTTCATTCTAATTTATTAGGAATTAAATGTGTGTGATATACTGAGATAGGTGTGAAGATCGAGTTCTTTGGCAAGACCTTATAAATATACTTAGCGATCCAGGACATTTACCTAGTACATAATTACAAACTGAATATGCTACCCCTACACCAGAGTAAGCCTTTGTTAACTGACATCAATCTGTGTCTTATCTCTGTATTTAGTGTAGTCAGTCATGTAATAGTCATTCCTTTGCATGTATTGGCTGTTAAAAGTTTTTAGTCATGTTAAAAAAACATTCGAATGTAATTTATTGATGAGATACTCGAATGCTCCTCTGCTCATTCACGTGTATTCGAAGAATTTGTCTGGTGATCTTCGTAGTTAATGATATTTATGAAATTCTCCACGGAAATTCCTCCCTTTGCAAATTGCATGCACAGCATTCCTTTTCACTTTATTTTCTTAAGTAAACCTAATTCTGTAGCCTTACTCTCCTGCCACAGTATAGGATAAAAGAGTTGGTCGGCTAAGCGACGTGGTCGCTGGAGTCTCACGTATCCAGAAGTCGCTCACGTAGGACACGACCTAATCCTTTCTACTTTTGCGGCTAGATACAATGATAGTCTACATTCACACTGAACATAAATGCTACATCACGCTCAGAAAATTCCATTATGGTTATTTACAGTGGTGGCGTTCCCACTCTCAGGATTCGCTTTCGCCACAGACACTTGCCGTTTTGCAGTGCTCTATCCTTTGTCCAGAAGTTACGATAATCTCTGTTTTGTGACCCAGATAAATCACTTGCTTTATACATTTCAGCTGTCAAACACAAACACAGCGCACAGATAAGCTTTCATCTCCCTCATATATCTTCTTCGCTGTACCCCCCCCCCCCCCCCCCCCCCCCGATAGTAGCGCGCGCTACTAAATATGGGCTGGTGTGCCGGCCAGCCTGGATGTGGTTTTTAAGCGGTTTCCCTACATACGACTTAGTGAATACCCGGCTGGAACCCATGTTCCGCCTCAGATACACCCTACACAAACATTTCGAAAACGGTCTCACAAAGAAACAGAATAAGAAGTTAAAATCTTCTGGGTTATTAGGCCCCGTCATGTTTCTTCTCAAATGTTCGACGTTTCGACCCCTCTGCTAGGATCTTCCTCAGAATCTTTTGGGGCCGCTGACCGCATAAGCAGAATTTTAAAGAATAATGGTATTCAGACATCTTTCTTTAAAACAAAATAAGACTTTTTCCAACTGAAAACGGATGCACCTGATTACCTCCACAATGCAGGCGTCTATGAAGTGTCATGTGGCTGCGGCAAAGTGTATATAGGCGAAACGGGAAGAACTGTTAAAGAACGCATTAAGGAACACGAAAGGCACATGCGGCTAAAACAAAGTGCAAAATCGGCAGTAGCGGAACATCACGAAAACTGTGGCTCTGACATCGATTTTAATAATGTACGTGTACTGGCTAAAGAAAAAAACATTTATAGAAGAAAGGTCCGAGAAGCGGTTGAAATTTCTAAGAATGCATCTAATTTCAATAGAGAGGACGGCTATAGGCTTCCGGCATTCGGGAGGACTACAGTTCAGTCCCGCGTCCGGGCATCCTGATTTAGGTTTTCCGTGATTTCCCTAAATCGCTCCAGGCAAATTCCGGAATGGTTCCTTTGTAGGGCACGGCCGACATTCTGCTCTATCCTTCCCTAATCTGATGAGACCGACGTCCTCGCAGTTTGGTCCCCTCCCCCCCCCCCCCCCCTCCCTCCACATCAATCCTATAGGCTTCCGGCATCGTGGCTCCCCGCTATCAAGGAAGTAAATACGCGGCCGCGGTGTGAGCGGCATAAACAACGCGCTGCAAGTCACCTCGGCGGACAATAATATTTTGGGTAGACATTCCCCTTTCTTCTCTACCCGTTTTCAGTCTAGCCACTGATGACGACCAACCAATAGCGGTAGCAGGCATTTCAACCAATAACACTTCTCCAGCATAAGTGTGGAACAGTGCCTTTCTATCCAATGACGATGGACCGCCAATGGTATCCACAGGAGATGAGCTACCAACGCCCCTCCTTCTACATCAGAGCGTGACTATGGCCCACATGAATTTTAACCAATACTATCACTTCTCCAGCACGAACGCCAGAAAACTCCCCATTTATAAGTGGATGCGACACTCGTCTCTGACAGTGTTCTAGAAGTAGTGGACACCAGAAGACCCTGAGAAAGATCCCAGCAGAGAGGTCGAAACGTCGAACATTTTAGAAGAAACATGACGCGTCCTAATAACCCAGAAGATTTTAACTTCAATGACAACGGCCACGAAAGCCCGCAGACTTACATACAGAATAAGGGCACGAAAAGGAGGGGGAAGACAACTCTACGTCGCTAGTGAATATCACGTGATGTACTCCATGAGCTGCGCACAGTAAACTTCAGTTTTAACTGACCTCCGTCTCATTCTACGTACGTTGCTGGTGAGATTTAACCCAGTAACTGGCTCTAATTTTTTGCTACGTAACGTAAACAGTCTTCTCCGTGGGATAAACATTGAAGAAACCTTTCTGGCACGAAATTTAACAGTATGTGATTTCGCTAGAGGGATTTTTGCCAGGATGTAACCTATCATATAGCAACATCATCGTTCTAGCGTGAAAAGAGGAGGCAAGTCGTTCTGCAGGTATAGTCGTTTTATTTGCTTAATCTTAACAGCGTGAATGAAATTTATTACCAGAAAACTTAGGATCTTGGTAAGTTTCCTTGTTTTATTTCATTAGGTATTCCAAGACGGTTTTAGTTTATAGCAAAAACATTCAGGTGATGTAGTTCTTTTTCCTTCAGTATCCCTAAAAATGTGAAACGTCTTTTCGGAAATACCATTCACAAAAGTTTTTATGTACACTGTTTCTTTGATAGTTGTTGGACAGTGTGTCACCGCAATATGATTTCATCTGGCGAACACTGGAAGACAATGTAGAAATGTTGCAGCCTGTGCAAAGTTGAAGCGTTATTATGCACAACAGGCAAGTTCTGTGACGTATCTAGGAAACGATTTTACACAGATTCGTTGTCGTTCCCAGAGCTGCGCTCATTATTACTACACCTCTGCTAAATACCAGAATTTGGTCTGACGCCTTTGCTTTCTTGGGCTTCAGAGTACTTCAGGCTGCTGAATATGGGAAAAATCTTGCTACGTACCACTAAAAGCAGTCCTATCTACTGTCCGGCTGAAGCGGCGTCTGACGGCTCGGTTATCAAAGTGATGGAAACACGAACGGACCTCAATAATTCGGCACAGAGCTATACTCAGCTTAATTGCAGAGCTGCGACGCGTCGCCGAAATTATGCACACAGTTCAGCAGTTGTCATTTAGAGGCTTTGTACCTGTCGTTAAACATCAAGTCACTCTCTCGGGTTTTCAGCTGCAAACGTAGCCACACGTGGTAGATACTGTTGAAGTTATCGGCTGCAGACGTTTATGTAAATGCATTTAAGTCCGTAAGTACACATTAATTTAGGTACGTTTTTTCCTCATCACGGATGGCTTTTTTTTATTACAGCAATACCCCATTTCACGATGTTCAGACGTGCTTGGGTAAACTGGCATCGTAAGTTCATCCAGCCGCGTCTAAAGAGCGTGAAATGGAGCATTGCTGTAATAAAGACGCCTTCCTTACTGAGAAGGACAATGTCTCTAAAATTGTGCCTGCTTACGGACTTCAAGTATTTACATAAGTGTGCGCAGCGAGCGAGCTGTCACAGAAATTAAAACAATGTACTTGTTCCATATTTGGGACGAGCGCCAGGGCAAATCTTAGTCTGGATATCTTAATTTACGTTGTCTATGGTTCCCATTAACTATTTTCCCCAAAAACAGGGATAGTTAATCAAAATGTCGGTCTGTCGCACCCCTGATCCTAACCCAATTTAGCATTGTTCCGTTTGTAGTGAAGTTGAAGTTACGGCTACAGTGATTAAAATTGAAAGCATTGTAATATCACAACCAAATGATATCACATAGCATTACCAGTGACTCAGTGATAGGAGTTTGGCAGCCCAGTCCTCAGTTATTTGTGCCTCCTCTGTACATAATCCCCTAGTTGCTTTTATTTGTCGTTTTATTTTTTCATGGAAATTCGTAATTTCACTAAGGAAAATGCCAGCTTATGGTACTGGAAAAAACGAACATTGATCTTACAGTATCTCTCACTTTCAATAATCATTCATCTAAGTCGTTACTTTCTCTACACCATCTGCGTTGTGCTAAGACATTCACGATCGCGAAGATTGCCTCCCGTTAACGTTTTATGTAGTTCACATAAAATACTGTTCGCAGAAAAAGTTGTTAGAGGTGCTGAGAATTCATTTACATTAGGTCTATAAATTGTTGTGGCAGCTGTTTAATATTAGGCCACGATATGAGCTGAAGAATGGCTAATTTAGCGTGACGGTGTCACCTGAGCGACCGTCAAACCAGGATCGTGTGCCTGCGGTGTCCTGAAATTCGCACCCAGAAAAGGTCAAGGCTCTTCGTCCGATCTCCGCCCAGAGGCAGAATCACCGCTCGGCAGGTAGGTGTGCCGAAGGCCTTATTTTATGACAATGTGTGGCTGCAATGGTGTTGCCAGAAACATTTCTGCAACGCGTCAATGCCCAGGCCATTTCCGTCTCAGTTCTTGTCTGTATTATGTTTACCTTTCACTCAGCGTCTCCTTCCTCAGCCGACAGTGCTGCTGTGCCAAGTCACGTGAAACAGCATTGTTTCGTTTTTGGAGATTAGGTTCGTTTAATGAGTTACACGAACACTGCTCCAAGAATGCAGAAGCAGCTACAGGTATGTAAAATTGGGCAAAAGAGAGAACCAACGAGAAATCCACGAACGTGCTAAATACAACTAGTGCTAAAGAAACAGAAAGTAATGTATACAAAGAGCGAATTCTCAAAAAGGACATTCTCACTGCTATCGTTTTAGACGATGTGCTGTACTGAACAGGAATTTATTCTACATTGGTTATTAAAACGCCTGAACGTTTTTGAGGCTTTATTACGCGTTTTAAATGGGCCAACTGTTATTATTTTATTGCAATGACTGTATAAATTACTTTGCACGCCCTATAATTCTGCTCAACTCTGCTGTGCTGCTTTAATAAATTCTGTTTGTCGTTCCACGAAAGCATTGCAAATGCATGCTACCAAGAAGCATATGGATAACAAATGAACTTTAAAGATGTAAAATGTTTCAGTGCGTAGCGTCTGGCAGCTCAAAAATGTAGAAAAAAAAACATTTACAACAAAGTGGCTAATTAATTATTTAGTGTTGGTTGACTTGTTTCGGACTTCGTCCATTTTCACAAGCCACTTCTTACACAGAACAAAATCTGTTACGAGTGGGTGCGTTGAATGTAGATAATAAAGGATCATAAATAATACGGTTCTTATAACTATTCTGGCAGTTAAAAAACGAATACAACGAATGTAATAAAGCCTACGTTGGACCGACAGACGTTTAAGGGGACTAGGACGTGAAATAACTGGAAAACATATTTTTGTCACCATCTGAAAGACAAATTTCTCTCCTTTCAAAAACTGTATTTTTTATCTACATGCATCAAAAAAATTTTTGCGTCACCTCGGTTCAGAGAGTTCCGGAACCTTTACAGAAAATTGGAATAGAGATTAACATAAACACCATTTCCGACCTTTTTATTGCTCATTAAAACCACACATTGCATGTTTTACCACCATATAGCGAGACCTTCAGAGGTGGTGGCCCAGATTGCTGTGCACACCGGTATCTCTGATACCCAGTAGCACGTCCTCTTGCATTGACGCATGCCTGTATTCGTCGTGGTATACTATCCACAAGTTCATCAAGGCACTGTTGCCCCAGATTGTCCCACTCCTCAACGGCGGTTCGGCATAGATCCTTCAGAGTGGTTGGTGGATCATGTCGTCCATAAATAGCCCTTCTCAATCTATCTCAGGCATGCTCGAAGGGGTTCATGTCTGGAGAACATGCTGACTACTCTAGTCGAGCGATGTCTTTATTCTGAAGGAAGTCATTCACAAGATGTGCACAATAGAGGCGCGAATTGTCGTCCATGAAGACGAATGCCTCGCCAATATGCTGCCGGTATGGTGGCACTATCGGTCGGAGGATGGCATTCACGTATCGTACAGCCGTTACGGCGCTTTCCATGACCACCAGCGGAGTACGTCGGCCGCAAATAGTGTCACCCCAAAACAGCAGGGAACCTCCAAAAATGGCTCTGAGCACTATGGGACTTAACATATGACGTCATCAGTCCCCTAGAACTTAGAACTACTTAAACATAACTAACCTAAGGCCCATCACACACATCCATGCCCGAGGCTGGATTCGAACCAGCGACCGGAGCGGTCGCGGCGTTCCAGACTGAAGTACCGAGAACCACTCGGCCACATAGGCTGGCAGGTATCCTCCACCTGGCTGCTCTAGCTGGACAGAGTGTCTAAGGCGTTCAGCTTTACCGGGTTGCCTCCAAACACGTCTTCGACGATTGTCTGGTTGAAGGCACATGCGACTCTCATCGGTGAAGAGAACGTGATGCCAATCCTGAGCGGTCCATTCGGCATGTTGTTGGGCCCGTCTGTACCGCGGTGCATGGTGTCGTGGTTGCAAAGATGCACCTCGCCAAGGGTGTCGGGAGTGAAGTTGCGCATCATGCAGCCTATTGCGCACAGTTTGAGTTGCAACACGAAAAGCGTTATTAAACATGATGGCGTTGCTGTCACAGCTCTTCCGAGCCATAATTCGTAGGTGGCCGGCATCCACTGCAGTAGTAGCCCTTGGGCGGCCTGAGCATAGGCATTTCATCGACAGTTCCTGTCTCTCTCTATCTCCTCCATGTCCGAACAACATCGCTTTGGTTTACTCCGAGACACTTCCCTTGTTGAGAGCCCTTCCTGGCACAAAGTAACAACGCGGACGCGAACGAACCGCGGTACTGACCGTCTAAGCATGGTTGGACTACAGGCAGCACGATCCGTGAACCACCTTCCTGGTGGGATGACTGGAACTTGCCGGCTGTCGGACGCCTCCGTCTAACAGGCGCTGCTCATGCATGGTTGTTAACATCTTTGGCCGGGTTTAGTGACATCTCTGAACAGTCAAAGAGACTGTGTTTGTGATACAATATCCATGATCTATCTTCAGGAGTTCTGGGGACTGGGGTTATGCAAAATTTTTTTGGTGTGTGTACTTTTCAGTTGTTGATTTGGTCTTAAGCGCTCTTTGAACAAATGTCTGCGAACCAGCCACCCTCATGCGACAGGCAAGGAATGTCAACATAAATATTTCTTGTCTGCCACAGTTATGGAAACAATAAAGCCAAAAATACAGGGGCATTGAAGATACAAAATTTCTTAGCAGATGTCTACATGGCCATACACCAAACCCTAATGAGAGTTTCAACATCTGCGTGTGGCAAAGAGTACAAAAACAGTGTTTGTTCGATTTATTGTACTCAAGTTTACACCTGGATGATGGTGGTGTAATTAGCAAGACAAAACTAAAGGACAAATTAGGCATCCAAGTAGGAACTACTATGATAACTGTGTTGAATGCCTCAGATTATCAGCAAGTAGTTGAAGCTGAAAGGGTTACGAAAGTCAGCACTAACGGTCCAGTGTAAGGAAAACATTCCTGAAAAGGTCTACGGAGGATGAATAAGCAGCTGGCCAGCAAGAATAATGCTGCTGGAATTCTCTGAACGGGGCATACGGTGAGTCAAAAACACTGAGAACAATCTTTCCTCATTTTCTCGAAACTACATCTTCAAGACATCAGGTACATGAACCTTAACAATGATTTGAGCTGTTGTTGTTGTTGTCTTCAGTCCTGAGACTGGTTTGATGCAGCTCTCCATGCTACTCTATCCTGTGCAAGCTGCTTCATCTCCCAGTACCTACTGCAACCTACATCCTTCTGAATCTGCTTAGTGTACTCATCTCTCGGTCTCCCTCTACGATTTTTACCCTCCACGCTGCCCTCCAATGCTAAATTTGTGATCCCTTGATGCCTCAAAACATGTCCTACCAACCGATCCCTTCTTCTAGTCAAGTTGTGCCACAAACTTCTCTTCTCCCCAATCCTATTCAATACCTCCTCATTAGTTACGTGATCTATCCACCTTATCTTCAGTATTCTTCTGTAGCACCACATTTCGAAAGCTTCTATTCTCTTCTTGTCCAAACTAGTTATCGTCCATGTTTCACTTCCATACATGGCTACACTCCAAACAAATACTTTCAGAAACGACTTCCTGATACATAAATCTATATTCAATGTTAACAAATTTCTCTTCTTCAGAAACGCTTTCCTTCCCATTGCCAGTCTACATTTTATATCCTCTCTACTTCGACCATCATCAGTTATTTTACTTCCTAAATAGCAAAACTCCTTTACTACTTTAAGTGTCTCATTTCCTAATCTAATTCCCTCAGCATCACCCGATTTAATTTGACTACATTCCATTATCCTCGTTTTGCTTTTGTTAATGTTCATCTTATATCCTCCTTTCAAGACACTGTCCATTCCGTTCAACTACTCTTCCAAGTCCTTTGCCGTCTCTGACAGAATTACAATGTCATCGGCGAACCTCAAAGTTTTTACTTCGTCTCCATGAATTTTAATACCTACTCCAAATTTTTCTTTTGTTTCCTTTACTGCTTGCTCAATATACAGATTGAATAACATCGGGGAGAGGCTACAACCCTGTCTCACTCCTTTCCCAACCACTGCTTCCCTTTCATGCCCCTCGACTCTTATTACTGCCATCTGGTTTCTGTACAAATTATAAATAGCCTTTCGCTCCCTGTATTTTACCCCTGCCACCTTTAGAATTTGAAAAAGAGTATTCCAGTCAACATTGTCAAAAGCTTTCTCTAAGTCTACAAATGCTAGGAACGTAGGTTTGCCTTTTCTTAATCTTTCTTCTAAGATAAGTCGTAAGGTCAGTATTGCCTCACGTGTTCCAACATTTCGACGGAATCCAAACTGATCCTCCCCGAGGTCTGCATCTACCAGTTTTTCCATTCGTCTGTAAAGAATTCGCGTTAGTATTTTGCAGCCGTGGCTTATTAAACTGATAGTTCGGTAATTTTCACATCTGTCAGCACCTGCTTTCTTTGGGATTGGAATTATTATATTCTTCTTGAAGTCTGAGGGTATTTCGCCTGTCTCATACATCTTGCTCACCAGCTGGTAGAGTTTTGTCATGACTGGCTCTCCAAAGGCCGTCAGTAGTTCTAATGGAATGTTGTCTACTCCGGGGGCCTTGTTTCGACTCAGGTCTTTCAGTGCTCTGTCAAACTCTTCACGCAGTATCGTATCTCCCATTTTGTCTTCATCTACATCCTCTTCTATTTCCATAATATTGTCCTCAAGTACATCGCCCTTGTATAAGCCTTCTATATACTCCTTCCACCTTTCTGCCTTCCTTTCTTTGCTTAGAACTGGGCTGCCATCTGAGCTCTTGATATTCATACACGTGGTTCTCTTCTCTCCAAAGGTCTCTTTAATTTTCCTGTAGGCAGTATCTATCTTACCCCTAGTGAGATAAGCTTCTACATCCTTACATTTGTCCTCTAGCCATCCCTGTTTAGCCATTTTGCACTTCCTGTCGATCTCATTTTTGAGACGTTTGTATTCCTTTTTGCCTGCTTCATTTACTGCATTTTTATATTTTCTCCTTTCATCAATTAAATTCAATATTTCTTCTGTTACCCAAGGATTTCTAGCAGCCCTCGTCTTTGTACCTACTTTATCCTCTGCTGCCTTCACTACTACATCCCTCAGAGCTACCCATTCTTCTTCTACTGTATTTCTTTCCCCTATTCCTGTCAATTGTTCCCTTATGCTCTCTCTGAAACTCTGTACAACCTCTGGTTCTTTCAGTTTATCCAGGTCCCATCTCCTTAATTTCTCACATTTTTGCAGTTTCTTCAGTTTTAATCTACAGGTCATAACCAATAGATTGTGGTCAGAGTCCACATCTGCCCCTGGAAATGTCTTACAACTTAAAACCTGGTTCCTAAATCTCTGTCTTACCATTATATAATCTATCTGATACCTTTTAGTATCTCCAGGGTTCTTCCACGTATACAACCTTCTTTCATGATTCTTAAACCAAGTGTTAGCTATGATTAAGTTGTGCTCTGTGCAAAATTCTACTAGGCGGCTTCCTCTTTCATTTCTTAGCCCCAATCCATATTCACCTACTATGTTTCCTTCTCTCCCTTTTCCTACACTCGAATTCCAGTCACCCATTACTATTAAATTTTCGTCTCCCTTCACTATCTGAATAATTTCTTTTATTTCATCATACATTTCTTCAATTTCTTCATCATCTGCAGAGCTAGTTGGCATATAAACTTGTACTACTGTAGTAGGTGTGGGCTTCGTATCTATCTTGGCCACAATAATGCGTTCACTATGCTGTTTGTAGTAGCTTACCCGCATTCCTATTTTCCTATTCATTATTAAACCTACTCCTGCATTACCCCTATTTGATTTTGTGTTTATAACCCTGTAGTCACCTGACCAGAAGTCTTGTTCCTCCTGCCACCGAACTTCACTAATTCCCACTATATCTAACTTTAACCTATCCATTTCTCTTTTTAAATTTTCTAACCTACCTGCCTGATTAAGGGATCTGACATTCCACGCTCCGATCCGTAGAATGCCAGTTTTCTTTCTCCTGATAACGACATCCTCCTGAGTAGTCCCCGCCCGGAGATCCGAATGGGGGACTATTTTACCTCCGGAATATTTTACCCAAGAGGATGCCATCATCATTTAATCATACAGTAAAGCTGCATGTCCTCGGGAAAAATTACGGCTGTAGTTTCCCCTTGCTTTCAGCCGTTCGCAGTACCAGCACAGCAAGGCCGTTTTGGTTAATGTTGCAAGGCCAGATCAGTCAATCATCCAGACTGTTGCCCCTGCAACTACTGAAAAGGCTGCTGCCCCTCTTCAGGAACCACACGTTTGTCTGGCCTCTCAACAGATACCCCTCCGTTGTGGTTGCATTTATGGTATGGCTATCTGTATCGCTGAGGCACGCAAGCCTCCCCACCAACGGCAAGGTCCATGGTTCATGGGGGGAGGGATTTGAGCTATGTTCACCAAATTCCTCAATATTGAATTGTCTATTATACAGAATGCCGTGTTTCTTAAACTATAACAGATAATTAAATAAATTTCCTGGTACAGCTTTAGTTAGTCATTCAGTGTTGATACAAAACCGCAACTTCCTTCGCGTTGTTGATCAAGAGTAACACTCCAGGTACCCTTAAAACGAGATATGCAGGATACGTAAACATAAGCAAAAATAACCTTTCAAATTTCAGCAAGCACCTCAGAATAAAACACATTCCATTGAAAATATGCTAGAATTTTAACTATTTTACACGTGTCTTCAGAGGCCAATTAATGGACGTACTAGACGAAACACCTGTACAAATCTACATTCACAAGACTAAGCTCCCAGAACAAATGTTAAATAAAAAAGCAGAATCGGGCAGCAGAATAATCATAGAAAATTTCCATAGAACCTTAATCAGCACATGAAAGCACTCCACCAAGCATTAATCATCAAATACGCGACTACAAACGATTCATGGAAACCTTCAAAAGTACCTTAATCAAGCATATGAATCGCAATCTATACAGTGAGAATTATAGCAGCAGGATACTATTGTATGTAGATTTCATTGCAATACAAATGAAATATTTATTGTACAACTGTGATGTGATGGAACACTGTCTTACACTGGATATAGTCATTGAACTTAATACAATCGCGAAGTAAACTGAATACATCAAAGATTATATAAGACATAATAAAATTCATTGCATCAACATCTGTCAAAATTGTGATAATACATGGTGTTTCAAAATGAATATACGAGTTTTAAGGCTTTGTAGCATTTATTACATTCACTTTACAGTAATAAATAATATACCAACAGAAAGAGCAACTCTGTTTTCTTTGTATACCCGTGCGCAACAGAAATAATATGGAAAGACCAGGAGTGGCTGAGAAACGTGTTGAATGAGTCAGAGTTTTCACGCAAAATCAGTTTGGAACGCTAGTCGTGAATTAGCAATTCTAGTGACGTCTGTGTGGAGACTTTTAAAGAGGCGCCACAACTACATCCTTCTAGTCTCTAAAGCCTATAGACTTCAGTTTACGTGACAACGAAATGTTGGTGCACAGCAAGGAACATTTTCCGGATCTTGTCGTCTTCAACGATGAGTCGACATTTCATCCAAGTGGAAAGCGGTATAGATATAATGTGCGCATTTTGGGTTCGGCATACCGTCACGAGATGGTACAGTTGCAACGAGACTCCCCTACACTATGGTGTTTGTGCCATATCCCAGCGGAAAGTTTATGGACCTCAACACGCAGTTGGTTTGACGACTTTGTACTCTTCACGTTCATACACGATCTGAAGCCATGCGATATTTACCTTTAGTGGTCGTAAAGGATCATGTGTACGAGTATGTGCCTCCGCTACACGACTTCAGAAACATCAGTCTTGCAATAGTTGCTCCAGATACTGATCAACGTTTGGGAAGAACCCGCCTGAAAACTCGATGCGTGACGAATGGTGCTCATATTGAACACTTATAAGAAAATCTGTTTGAGTTGATCTTTCACTTGATGTATTATTTATAATTGTAAGTTGAATATAATAAATGCTACAAAACCTTAAAAACCGTATATTCATTTTGAAACACCCTGAATTTACGATAAATAAGCCAGCGTGACGCACAGTATAGTTCATTGAGGAACTTCTCCATTGTATATAAAATATCATTGTCACGTGAATCACATCATGCTGGCTAATGAAGCCACAACAATTAAGGAAAATATAAATGTTCAAATGTGTGTGAAATCTTATGGGACTTAACTGCTAAGGTCATCAGTCCCTAAGCTTACAATTCGGGAGGACGACGGTTCAATCCCGCGTCCGGCCATCCTGATTTAGGTTTTCCGTGAGTTCCCTAAATAACTCCAGGCAAATGCCGGGGTGGTTCCTTTCAAAGGGCACGGCCGACTTCCTTTCCCGTCCGTCCCTAATCCGATGAGACCGATGACCACGCTGTCTGGTCTCCTTCCCCAAACAATCCAACCAAACCCAACCCCTAAGCTTACGCACTACTTAATCTAAATTATCCTAAGGACAAACACACACACCCATGCCCGAGGGAGGACTCGAACCTCCGCCGGGACCTGCCGCACAGTCCATGACTGCAGCGCCATAGACCGCTCGACTAATCCCGCGCGGCGGAAAATATATACTATGCAGACGTGTTAACACAATTCAGTAATATGTAACTACAATTGAGAGATATGTTAACGCAGATCTGAGATACATGTAAGTGTTATGACATAAATAGAACTTTCCTCACCAAACACATCCTAAATACAAAATACGTAAGTAGTTACCATCTGAACCATACTATTACTGATAGACTACGTTTAAGCCGGCCGGAGTGGCCGAGCGGCTCTAGGCGCTATAGTCTGGAACCGCGTGACCGCTATGGTCGCAGGTTCGAATCCTGCCTCATGTGTGTGATGTCGTTAGGTCAGTTAGGTTTAAGTAGTTCTAAGATCTAGGGGACTTATGACCTCAGCAGTTGAGTCCCATAGTGCTCAGAGCCATTTAGCTACATTTACTATCCACATTAAACGCGTCGACTCATTACAAATTTTATTCTCTGTAACAGGTGGCATCTGAAGATAGGCAAACTCCGAAACTTGTCAGCCAACACTAAATAACTAGCAGCTATGGTGTAAACTTTTAAAAATGTATTTTTTCAGCTCTTGAAAGAGGAATATCAGACCTCTGTATCAACCCCCACTAGCCGAAAACTGAACGGTTGCAACTCGTCTATAGTAGATAATAGTGGTATCGGTTCTACAAATTCTCGGATGAATTACTTTCAAACGATATATTCGAAATCGGATTTCAGCATTGTGGAAAAGGCATGTTCCCAGTATCAGTTAACAAGCTAATGTTTCGGAAGCCGTTCCTCTGCTTTAAAAAAGAACGCATCCATGATGCCCTATTTCTTTTGTTCTTGCCAGTATTTTTCCCTGTAGAATGCAAATGTAGGAGAGCTCCACTCACATCCACTATCTTGCTTTTGTTCATTACGCGGCCGTGGCGTGGCTCACGTAAAGACATTTGGCCCGGAAACGTTTAGCCGCAAACATTGCCGGGCAACAGTGACCGGCAATGTTGCCGTACATTTGGTTCAAATGGCTCTGAGCACTATGGGACTTAACTACTGAGGTCATCAGTCCCCTAGAACTTAGAAATACCTAAACCTAATTAACCTAAGGACATCACACACATCCATGCCCGAGACAGGATTCGAACCTGTGACCGTAGCGGTCACGCGGTTCCAAACTGAAGTGCTTAGAACCGCACAGCCACACCGGCCGGCCCCGTACATTCGTGTGGCCGTGATATTGCCAGACAACACTGCCGGCCCATATTATTAGCAGTAGCCAATTTTTGCAGTCCGTGTAAACGTACTTTTACGTGGTGTACAGGTGAACGGGACTAGTGATATAATAAGATTCGTAGTGCTACATTACTTATTATGAGAAGTGATTATTTTTTCCTGTTAGATGATTTTTTTCTCAGTACTATATCTTTAGAGACTACAATCGAAAACAGAAAAACCAATTTACAAACAGAAAATTTAAACATATAACCACTTCTACTTCACAAAGAATACTTTAAAATAAACATAAAGTAAAATATGGTCCACAGCCGTCCGTAGTTATGAGCCATACTTTGTTTATTATAAAATATCCTTTTGACAAGTAGAAGAGATAAGATTTTAAAATTATATTTTAGTAATTTATATATATGTTTTACATTGTTTTTCGAGATGGACGACGTTGGCCGATACAGGCCATATGTGAAAATTTTGAGATTGCGTCGGAGAGAAAATAAAAAGGTTAGACTCACACTGATAATGATCAGCCAAGCTGTCAGTCATTTGAGTGGACGAGGACTTCCCGAGTGCAAGTAGGCCGTGCAGCACAGGAATAATTTGCGGTGGATGACAACTCCCGGCTAGGTGCGATTTTCATATATCTGTGCATGCAGCCCTGGGAACACAACTATTCGTCACTTTGGAAGAAGGAGTGTCCACAGCATACTAATCACGAAGACGTGGCAACATTGGTCACCTTGAATTTTAAAATAAATGTCCTGTTTCATGTGCACGGTAACCTGACCTGAATAAGTGGACCCATGTCTTGGTAGAAAAATACGCACGAAACATCACAGCATTCCTATCTGGTTTTAAACAGTCTGTAATTGACAAGGCGCGACACTCGTCTCCGGCATCTGTCTGTTAGGATCTTCTTGCAATCGTCGGACTTACTCCATGTTAACCTGGCTGCGGGTGGTGCACCATTCCTTGTAGACACATTGGACAGTCTGCGTTGATTCACCAAAAAATAGGACAACTTCATTCACGGTGTGATAATGGGTACGCCCGTATAAGATAGCTTGTTTCTGCCATCCTACGTCAGCCCTTCTTAATGCGCTCATGCCGTACAGCCGACTGACAGTTGTACACTACTTCGCTGTCATTGGTAGTTTCAGCAGTTTAAGGTCTTATGACCACCTCGTGCCAGTTCTGCACTATCTACAGCGATTCAAAGTCACTAATCTGAGCTTTTAAGGGGTGACTAACATTTTTTTTCCCTGTGAGTTTACTGTCGCATCTCAGCAATAGACCTACAGAAAGAATGGAAATTTGAGGGTGTCGACAAAATAGAGCACATGGACAAAATAACACGAATGCCATATTTTTACATCACATTCCGACAGGGTGTTCTAAGATGTATTTTTACTGCATTGGAGCGATCCTTTATTATTCCCTCTATTACGCTGAGGTGACAAAGGTCATGGAATACTTCCTAATGTGTCAGATCTCCTTCCGGCCTGTGTAACAAGTCGTTGTAGTCCCCCTCAGAAACACTGAGCCAAGCTGCCTCTATAGCCGTCCATAATTGCTAAAGTGTTGCCGGTGCAAGATTTCGTGCACAAACTAACCTCTCAGTTACGTTCCATAAATGTTCAGTGGGTGGCCAAATCATTCGCTTCTATTCTCCACTGAAGGAGGTGGCGTAGTGGTTAGCACACTGGATTCGCATTCGGAAGGACGACGGTTCAAACCCGCGTCCGGCCATCCTGATTTAGGTTTTCCGCATTTTCCTAAGTCGCTCGAGGCAAATGCCGGGATGGTCCTTTGAAAGGGCACAGCCAACTTCCTTTCCCATCCTTCCTTAATCCGATGGGACTGATGACCTAGCTATTTGTCCCCTCTCCCCAACCGACCAATCATCTAATTCTCTAGAACGTTCTTCAAACCAAACCCCCAACAACTGTGGCCCAGTACCATGGCGCATTGTCGTTCATAAAACTTCCATCGTTATTTGGGAACATGAAGTCCATGAACGGCTGCAAATGGTCTTCAGGTAGCCAAACATAACCATTTCCCATCAATGATCGGTTCGGTTGGACCAGAGGGCCCAGTCTATTCCATCTACACACTCCCCGCACCATTATGAAGCCAGCACCAGCATGCGCAGTGTCTGGTTGACAACTTCGACCCATGGCTTCTTGGAGTCTTTGCCACACTCGAACCCTACCGTCAGGTCTCTTCATCTGAAATCGGGAATCATCAGACCAGGCCACGGTGTTCCAATCAATATGGTCAGGAACCCAGGAGAGGCGCTGCAAGCGATGTCTTGTTGTTAGCAAAGGCACTCGAGTCAGTTGTCTGCTGCCATAGCCCATCGACACCAAATTTCGCCGCACTGTCGTAACGGATACGTTCGTTGTACGTCCCACACTGATTTCTGGAGTTATTTCACGCGGTGTTGTTTGTTTGTTAGCACTGAGAAGTTTACGCATACGCCTCCGCTCTCGGTCATTAAGTGAACGCTGTCGGTCCGTGGTGAGAGGTAATGCATTAAATTTGGTATTCTCGCTACACGATTGACACTGTGGGTCTCGGAATATTGAATTTCATGACAATTTCCGAAATGGAATGTCCCATGCGGCTATCTCCAACTACAATTGTGCGTTTAGTCTATTAGTTCCCATTGTCCGGCCATAATCACTTTGGAAACATTTTCACATGAATCGTATGTGTTCAAATGGCAGCTTCGCCAGTACACTGACCTTTCATACGTTCTGCACACGATACTACCGCCATCTGTATATGTGTATACCGCTATCTCGTGACCTCCGTGACCTACATTCTACATCTTCATGGGTACTCTGCAAATCACACTCGAGGGCCTGGTAGAGTGTTCGTCGAACCACCTTCAAAATAATTCTCTCTTGCTCCTCTCTCGAACAAAGCACGGAGAAACAGAACACCGATATCTTTTGTGCGACCTCTGATTTCCGCCGCCCGGCCTAGGGCGCATTGCCACGGTTCGCGCGGCTCCCCCGGTCGGAGATTCGAGTCCACCCTCGGCCATAGGTATGTGTCTGTGTGTTGTCTTTAGTGTAAGTTAGTTAGTAAGTTAGATTATGTAGTGTGTGAGCCTAGGGACCGATGACCTCAGCAGTTTGGTCCCATAGGAACTTACCACAAATTTCCAAAAATCTCTGACTTCCCTTATTTCACTACGATGATAGTTTTTCCCTATGTAGATCGGCGTCAGCAAAATATTTTCACATTCGGAAGAGAAAGTTTGTGATTGGAATTTCTTGAAGAGATGCCGCTGCAACAGAAACGCCTTTGTTTTAGTGATGCCCATCCTTTGACACACCCTACCCTATTTGTCGATAATACAGAACTTAATGCCATCTTTGAACTTTCTATTTGTACTCCGGTCATCCTACCTAGTAAGGAACCCACACCGCGCAGCTCTACTCCAAAAGGGGACGGAGAAGCATAGTGTAGGCAGTCTCTTTAGTAGAGCTGTTGCATCTTCTAAGTATTCTGCCAATAAAACGCAGTCGTTGTTCCACCTTTCCCACGACATTTTCTATGTGTAAAACCCGCGTAAGTGCTGTGGGTCGCTAATACGTCTGTTATCCAAGTGATACTGTTGATTCACAGCGATGTGGTATCAGACTGACTTCCATTAATACAAATGCACCATCTAAATGGCCAACGACAGCAGGAGCAGGTATGATGCGGTTATCTGGTGTCAAAGCTACACACAAAATCAAAGGTGAAATTTCACCTATTAACCACAGTAGATGGTTCAAATGGCCCTGAGCACTATGGGACTCAACATCTGAGGTCACCAGTCCCCTAGAACTTAGAACTACTTAAACCTAACTAACCTAAGGACATCACACACATCAATGCCCGAGGCAGGATTCGAACCTGCGACCGTAGCGGTCGCAGGTTCCAGACTGTAGCGCCTAGAACCGCTCGGCCACTCCGACCGGCCCACAGTAGTTGATGGAAGAATAAACATGTCGATGAAGACAAGAGGGTAGGATTCCTTTATAAGAAAACTGTCTTGAAACCGTCTGCTGGCCTTAATTTCCGTATAAAGAACAACCTTCCAAGGAAAGCGATGGAAACACCGTGATGTGAAACATGGTGTAAATTCTCTAACACTTTGAGGAGTCGTATCTTGTATTTTATTTGTCCGTAGGTTCTATGGGCACGCGGAAAGGAGTGGTTGCTAGTTTGGTCTGTAATCTACAAATCTATTTTAGTGGCCATGCCCATGTATATTCAGCAGCATAGCTATTGTTTCCAGCAGGGTATTTTGGCTTCGAAGATCATAATGTGCCTATTCATTCGGATTTAAACGTGGACTGTCGGTTTTATTATAATGCACAGTCAAGATCGCAATTAATGTTCGATTACTATCCCAAATATCTAGTTTCGGCCAGTGGCGATTGTTAGATTGAACTTGGTGTTATACTGAAGTACACCTGAATATGGTACCTCTATTGCACACGGCAACATCAAGCTGGATGTCCAACACTGAATGAAAGTAGTTCTTTCTGTAGGTTATGCAGTAAAATTGCGATGTTGATTGCACGTAATAATAAAATGTTATTAAAGTGATCTTTCACTCTTATTCAGTCTCCTAAGTATCTGTTTAGTGACTATGACGATAAAAGAAAATGTATTCGTTGACCTCCGCCATCGCTGGGTAAGAATATTATTGCGCTATTCTTGTCTGCATTAAGAGAAGAAAATAATTAGGAATCCGTTATCGTACTTAGGAATTGCTTAAAGAATTGGATTACATTTTTCGCGAGCAGTGGTATAAAACCACATGACTAACATTCAGAATTTATTCACATCGATCGACAGGAAATAGCCAACGTTGTCCTTACACCGCATTACGTGGGTCATCCTATTAGTTAGTCCAATCCCTGTAGCACGAAGACAGTTGGCCCTGAGCACTACGGGACTTAACATCTATGGTCATCAGTCCCCTAGAACTTAGAACTACTTAAACCTAACGAACCTAAGGACATCACACAACACCCAGCCATCACGGGGCAGAGAAAATCCCTGACCCCGCCGGGAATCGAACCCGGGAACCGAAGACAGTTAATCACGCGCTATGGGAGATGATCCACCTTCAGTCTTGTATTTTTCATACATACGGTAGAACTCGACTCGCCAACCAAAATCGACGACCATTTATTCTGAATCCAACGAGGCATTTAAATGCCAGAATTGTTGTATAGGACTTCAAAGGACAAGCGACTTTTGAGAACGGAAAAATGACCACACTGATACATCATGCTCGTTTCCTCATGGCTGCGTGAATTGTTTAGAAAATCTGCCAAGTTTTTTATTTATTCCTGGAAACAAAAAAAGGGGCCAGGAGTTGAAGAATGTAACAAGAAATCTTATGTTGAGGCACGAAAATGGCACTACAACCTCAGACATTATCGACATTGCTCGTGTCAGATATGAAGAAACGCCGAGCGAGATGATGCACTCTCGTACGGGAGGAACAGGACTGAAATCCCCGCCCAGATGCCCTGGCGTAGGTTTCCCGAAGTCCTTTGCTTGCGTGTAAATGGACGTTTGGTATCCATCTTCATTCTTTCCCTATCAGACTTGGGGTCCGTGTTTAATGACTTAGTCGGTGACGGGACACTAAACCGTAATTTTCGTCCCCTTTTCCTCTGAAGACGTCACTTGAAACAACGAACATCTCTCTACATAGACTGGATGTTAACACTCTTTTTAACAAAATCTTGCAATGCGAGTATTCTTGTACCATTAACCTCCCTGGCAAACCTACTACATAAAATCAGCTATCAAATAGTAGAGAATTCTATGCTCTCACAATTGACGGTACCGTCCCAGAGAAAGAGAGAAACACCTTTAGGAAACAATGTGCCAACATTTACGAAAAAGATAACTTCTAATTGCAGTGACAGAATGGCGCCAGTACCATATCAGTAAATTTACAACGCACGGAACGAATTGAATCTCTAGCATAGGCAATAGCTTTACGCGTTGTTTGCCCAGTAACCTTATTCTTCTGTGTTCGACTGTCTACGCATACGATAGCATCAGGACAGGGCTATGAGAGTAACGCTCTTCTGTTTGAGCGACACATGCCTGTCCGTACCTCCGGCCACAACGGATCTTCTAGCAAGTGCTGTAAAAATAAAAACTGCGTTGGGTGTAATGCTGTAACATTAGGTCATTCGTGTTAATGGTGTTTGAGGTCCATGGCTGTGCATGGGGTTGCATGAAGAAATACAGCAACCAGCCATGTTTTATGTAGCTTTATTTATGATTGATTTTGAACTTTTTACCCTTCTTCAGTTGGCGTAATAAATTGTATCATCGTCATTGTAACGCTTTTATCGACTGCGATTTGAACGCCGCAGCAGCGCTCTACTAGATATCGTTATCACATTTCCTGAGGTGGGTATTTTCGTTTAATTAATCGGTAAGTGCACTTTGGTTTGTAATGTGTAGCCCCCTTTTCCGCTTTTATTGCCGGTTACAAACGATTAGTTTCACTTTTGCAGCACAGCATTTGCAATTTGGGGAGTGTCGCATTGGTCGGCCACATAGCGACTGCTATGCTGCATCAATGAATTTAAGTATTTGAGATATGAATATAAAGACAGAAAAAGGGGCGGCAAGTTATATAATGAAAAAGCAGCTCATTGTGCAAAATTCAGTCGATAAAAACGATGTATTGGCGAAGATATAAATGTATTACGCCAACTGAAGATTGTGAAAGCCCGAAACACGTCTAGTCATAATAAAGTTATATAAAGAGTAGCTGGTCTCTGTGTTTCTTCCAGTAACTCTGTGTAACATTTGATTTCTATCTCACAAAGTTCTGTAGAGAGGTTCTCACTGATCTAATATCATAACCGCCGTACCCATTCAGAATTGGAGGGGTTTTAACACACATGACGTACTACGGCCCTCCGAGTCTGCCTTCTCTTTGCGTCAAGTTTGTCAAAGCCTTAGTTTGTTTTCTCATTGTGGATACTGTCATGCACTTCAGTAGGCCCCTTCTGCAACAAGATCCATATACTGCAGTCTGTTCTGCCATTGCAAACATTGCTCAACGGAAAGTATTAAAGACACCCATTGAAGTAACAGCTTTCTCGCTAGTATCAAATGAAACACTCCCCGAAACGCATCCCTATGAGGGTTAATACGATGCTGCTCAACGAGTTGGCTGATCTCTAACACCAAAACAGCTTCAAGAAATGAGCGGATCACGCTATAATCATGACCTACCGTACTGGCGATGTACATGCCACAAAGTCGTTGTTCTATTGTAAGATTGTCCCGTGAGTAGATAAGCAGGTTCTTTCTAGATTTAACGGGATTGAAAAGGGCAGGTACCTAAATTTAAAGGGAAAGGCTTCTGGTAATAAGCAGTAGGTTGTCAGTGCTAGTACCAAGCCAGATAACGATCTCACCTAAAGGTCACTGATAAGGGCTTCTGATGTCAGTTTATACAGTTGAGGTATATACACTGATGGAAAAAAATGCAACACCAAAAAAAAATTAATGTAATTTCAGGAATACACATGTCTAGGTAATATATTTAAGTGATCAACATTCCAAGATCACAGGTTAATGTAGGCATGAGATAACCCGTTGCAGACATGAAGTGCTGGTACGTTAATAACCGGTTTAACTGCCCGAATATTGAATGCAAACGTGCATGCATTGTGTTGTATTGTCATTTTGTGGGGTTTAGTCCCATTCCTGTTGCTCTTGGTCGGTCAATACAGGGACGCTTGATGCTGGTTGTGGATGACACTGGAGTTGTAGTCATATGTGCTCGACTGGAGACAGATCTGTGATCGAGCAGGCCAAGGCAACATGGCGAGACTCTGTAGAGCGGTATGTGGGCCAACTTTATCCTTTTGATAAACATCCCCTGGAATACTGTTCATGAATTGCTAAACAACCTGACGAATCACCAGATTGACATATAAATTTGCAGTCAGGGTGCGTGGGATAACCACGAGAGAACTCTTGCTCTCATACGAAATCGCATCCCACAGCATAGCTCCAAGTATAGGTGCAGTGTGTCCAGCACGCAGACAAGTAGGTTGCAGGCTCTCAAGTGGTCTCTTTCTAACCAACTCACGGTCATCACTGGTACCGTGGCAGAACCAGCTTTCGTCAGAAAACACAACAGATCTCCACCTTTCCCTCCAATGAGCTTTCGATTGACACCACTGAAGTCGCAAATGGCAGTGGTGTGGTGTCAGTGGAATGCACGCTACAGGGCGTCTGTCTCTGAGCTATCCTTGGAGTAATCGATTTGTCACAGTACGTTGCATCACCACGCACCTTAGACAGTTGTGTGAGGTCATGACTTAGTTACTCGACACCAGTCACATGATATAAAATTGGCAGGAAACCACTGCTCGAAGAGGAGCACATTAAACTGGCGGGAAACCCCTCCACCCCCTTGGTCCCTTTATATGTATCAGTCATGTAGGCCTCTTCTTTCGAGATCTGTTAATGATGGCGAGAGGCTCAGGTTTCTTATAACAAATTAATACGAACAATAATTCTGTAATGGCAGGGTTTGGAAATAATAAGTGATATAACCAATTATTCAGTGGTTTACTATTATTAACGATTTCTTTTTTGTGATGAATATTTTTACAATAATGTTTTGGTTGGTTAAGTTTTTTCTTTTGTTCACAAAATAATTTATTTCTGATGATATACCCACAGTGTTTTTTATACAATAATTTTTACAATATTTTATTTGTAGTGTATTTACACAGCCGGTTTTCTTTACAAAGTAATTTTTTATTTTTCTCTAGACTTAAAACTGTCAGGTACATTACGCTAAAGCTAATGGAACTTAAATGCTAAGTTTCCCAGTTTGTTTCTATATACAGTATTTACTATTTCTTTCTGATCACATTTTTTACCTGAACCCTGGAAACTCCGCAATCTCCAAACTATTCTCAGTCTTTCATCAGGCCGACAATCTTATTGTCTTGTGGCGTTATTCCAAAACATTATTGGCCTTACATCTAGACATGTCGAATTCCTCGTAACTGTACGTGACTTTATGTGGATTGCGACATTTCACCCAGTAGATAAAGCTGTCTGTATCCATATAAAGTCACTTGGGATGGACGAAGTTTGCTTCGCAAACTGGACTGCACTGAAACCTTGGCCACCTCCACAGCAGCTAGTTCTCAATTGAAGATGGTGGCCAGCTTGAAATTTGGCCTATCGATGTAAGTTCTTGTGCCATGCTGCTTGAAGGAAATACTGCAGGTAATACTAGCAAGTTCCATACCCTACCTGAGACATTGCTGGTGGTTTCTGGTTTGACTTGCATAACGCTCTTCGTTTCGAAGCGTTTTCAGCAGCTTCGGGATGCAATCATTTCGCAGGACTAGGCGCTCCGGAAATAATGGCAAGTCACTGTTCACTACATGCAAATGGACAGGATGTGCCAGATATATCTCCCGAACATATCCCTCACCAGCATCCGTAACCATATCATGGATATTTTCTTTCATTCTTAAGAGTTCCTTCTTCGATTTCCATTGGAACCCTCCAAATGGTAGGCTTTGTTGCAATGTGTACCCGTAGAGGCTGTTTACAGCCAGGTATCGGTTGTAACTTTTAGCGTCATGTGACCTGTACTACTACTACTACTACTACTACTACTACTCATTCGCGGGTTATTTGCATTGGCATATCTGTGCACGTATTGGCAAAGTCCCCCACGAATCCCGCGTTCGAAGAAGAGCAGCATGTCAACATCACTCAGCAGTACAATGCTGACATGGCTTCTTCTTAACATTGCGTCCCATGAAAACTCTGGGATGGTGAAGTAAAAGGCAAGATCGAGTATGTATTGCAATTTCTCGAAAATGTCCGCAAACAGGAGTACATGGGTGTTCACGTATAATCTAGCATATTCTCCTAAATCAGCGATGACAAACTCCTGCCAAACATTCACTACATGCTCATACTCCGAATCCCTTATGGCAGAGCTTGTTAGTTTCCTGGAGGATGCAGTTACGCTGGGCAATGTTGTTTAATGGAGTCTCGCCATCGAATCAGAGTATTTGTAAGGAAATACCCCCTTCTTCAAGCTGAAACTTTGCATCATCGCCACATATGACTCTAGTGATATGCATATCCCCTTAACACATCGTCTTGGGGAAAATTTATGAAGAGATTCGCACATGAAGCAAAGCATATCCAGGAAGCGGGGCGATATTCTTGGCATGAATCTCTTGGAAAACGAAATTTTCTTTGCAGCGGTATCAGAAATGGCACTGACCTAATCATCCTTGAAACTGGCATCGTCCAAAACCTGAATGACGAAGTGCCCACCATACCTGCTCAAATTGTTAAAGAAGATGAGTATGTACCGTGGCAGTTGTTACCTCAAGTTGTATGCATTGTGAGTTAGATGCCAATGGTATCTATTTGGAATTTCCGTTTCACTATCCAACAGCAGTCTAGAAATACGACAATCAACTGCCTGCACGTACAAGACGTCATTCTGTTGCAAGTCAGTCATGGAAAGTTGTTGCGATAAATCCCATCAACTACCCATTCAAGGTATTAGAGCTTAGCGAACAACTCTCTCGCATGATTATCCCCAGTGTATAACTCGAAATTGTTGCAACTGGAGTGAAAGGAGCATACCGTTTGATACGCCGCCGCATACAACACATGTCGTTCTGTGAAGGTAGTCTGAGAGACAGTGGGGTCATCTTCACAATGAGCCACAGGAGCTACAAGGCACTCAAAGCCAGAGTATACAATGAAGGGTCATGGTTCCTGGTGGTGAGTATTCATAAACTTTAAGAACTTTGGATCCTCAGAAGACGTTCCTACAAGTACTGGTTCCTGGCTCAAGCAATCAATGAGGTGTCTTCAAAATACTCTCTCTTGGTAAAAACGTCGAGACATGTAAAGCAAAAATGTCTTGTACAGTGCCTTTTTACTCGTGTTGATGGGGTGGGGGGGGGAGTATGTGGGACATTTTTTTGATCTACACATAGTGCCGTTTCTTGCCCTCTAAGAACAGCAACAAATCTCCGCGTTTGGGTCCCTGACAGACGAATTTTGAAAAGTACAAGGGTCCAACCACTATTTGGATTCTTTATTCTGCATAGTGTACTCATGGTCATCCTCTGACTTGCTATATCATCATCATCATCATCATCATCATCGTTGTCGTCGTTCAGGGTGTGTATGTTAACTGAGTTATCAGGGTTTTGCCTGTCGAATTTTGGTAGGTGCTGGAGTTTTACAGGGAATATGTCTTTGAAGTTATAATTCCTGCAGACATTAGATCTATTGTAAGTACTCGGAAGCAGTGCATTTGTAGAGTAATTTCTATTACTAGTCAGAGTGACGATGCAAAGCAATATTCATCCCTCTCATCTAGGCTCCGGATCAATGTTGACATGCTGCTCTGTTTCGAACGCGGAATGTGCGGCGGACTTCGGACTTTGCCAGTGCGCGAACAGGTTCGCAAAGTGCAAGAACACTTCAACCAGTGAGGAATCAAGCCATCTGACCATATAGGTTATATCCTGTACCTGAATGTAATCGTTCTCTAAGTGTGTGCCATGCAACAAAGCCGACCATTTGGAGGGCTCTGATGGATGTCCGCAGGGGAAAATCACCAGATGGAAGGAAAAGATCCATGATGTGTCTGTGGATGCTGGGGAGGGATATGTTCTGTAGGTAGAACTAGCATATCCCGCCCATTTCCATTATGAGCACACCGACTTGCCGTTGTCCAGTCCCACGAAATGGTTCCATCCCGAAGCTGTTGACAGCGCTGGGGAATAAGCAGCGATATATTCTGCACTACAGAAACCTCCAACAATGTTTCGTGTTGGGGATAGAATTTGTTAATATCACTCGCAGCAACTTCAAGCAGCTTTGCTACTTAAAGGAGTACATAGATTTAAACACTACTGGGGGCCGAACCGCACAATAACGCTGGGTTCGGTGTGGGGGCGGTGGTGGGGTGAGTGGATTGCTGTAGCCTGTTGTGGGGTTGTGAACCACTGAGGGCTACGGCGGGGACGAAACCTTTCCGTCGATTCTGGCTCCCCAGTTCAATTCAATACATTACTGATCATCTGCTGCATATTGAATTCATAGTTCAAATGCATTCCCGCTCGATTCTCGCTTATGCGCAGCATTCGAGTTGCAAAGAAGCGTAAGACACCACTGACCACACATACTCTCTAGTCTATAGGAATGAGGATACTACACGGTCCAGTCACATTAACGTGACCACCTGTCAACAGCCTGAATAACCACTTTTTGTGACGAGGACGTTCAGAAATACTGTCAATGAGGTTCCGAAAGGTGCCGACAGAGATAGAACCATCCAGACTCCAGTGACGTAGTCAGCTGTGCTAGGTTGTAAATAGTATGCGAGCAGCTCCAATCTCTGTGTCAACAATGTAACGCCGTCTCCATAAAAAAATGGTTGAAGAAGATGCATTATTACGAAAACAAAATACGGTGAAATGATTGCAATGGACACAGCAACATAAGACCTGGAGCGTGAAGCAGTGGTCCAAGGTTTTATTCACGGGCGAATTGAAGTTTGAAGTATTGAAAGCCATGGTCCAACCTTTGTTCTTTGACTTCGTGGAACGCATAAAGTGTCAGTGTGTGACGCCAATGATGAAGCATAGTGAAGGATAGGTCATAATATGGGGATGTGGAGATGTTTTGTGAGTGATAAAGTCAGTATTCCATTGAGAATTAATGGAACGTTAACGAAGGAAGGATATTACAGGATACTGATTAACAATGCAGTTCCATCTGGCAACATACTTATTGGTCGTGGTTTTGCTCTTCAGCAGGAAAATGGTCTCAAACATGCTTCTAAATTGTTCAGACGGTATGTCAGTACAAAACAGAAATGTGACACTGAAGAATAAGATCTGGCTAAGTCAATCGCCTGACTTAAATCCCCTTGGACTCTTCCGGGATGAACTTGACAGGGATGTAAGAAAACTGAGGTCATCTAATGTTTAGATCTACGGAATAAGCTACATATGTGTTGGACTACAATATCTGCAAATGCACAACAAAACCTTATTTCCAGAATGCCAAGAATTTGTGCAACTGCTCTGAGGCAAAGGGTGGATACTTTGAAGAGGCTAAAATCTAAACTATATTGTACTGTACTTAATGATAGACAGAGAAAATACATATTTTGTTGGTCGGTTTAGTTTTTCGCAACAAGTGCGAACTTTTCGAATTAGTTAACTTAGAGGAGGGAATCAGAATCGAACTCTTCAAATCAGTTAGGATAGAAGAAGGAATTAGTTATCATAAGGCTAATACAGCAATAACGACAACAGATGCTGAAAAGAAATTTACGAAAGACAGGAAAACAATTGTTTAGCAAGTGCTAAAAGAAACAGGTTGCACATTATCTGAGCAGTCGACGTCATACTTTCATTTCTGAGGACGAAGACATGGAGTACCAATGAATAAAATCAGAAATAGTGCGCAACATGCTTAAGAGATGCATGTGCGAGCAACGATGGATGGGAACAACTCGCCGCGGTTCAATAGTTGTTACAAAGTTCCTACAAAAGCGTCGAGAGTTTAATGACGCATTTCAGCAAAGTAAAAGCCTTTAAGCCAAAAAGTAAAATGATCAATGCGAGAAACGTTCAATCAAACGTCCTGGTTGTAAATGAAGTTAACAGAAGATTACAGACGGATGGCCGAAATAGTGAATTCAGTATTTCGAAATTTTCACTATGGAAGGACGTAATACGATTTCTCCTCTGAAATACTGCACGAATATCGAAATGACAGATACTGTGGTGAATGATCATTTAATCGAAAATCAGCCAAAATCGCTCAGACGAATAACAGCGCGACTTAATGAGATACGTTTATGATTCATTAC
This sequence comes from Schistocerca gregaria, assembly GCF_023897955.1. NCBI lineage: Eukaryota > Metazoa > Arthropoda > Insecta > Orthoptera > Acrididae > Schistocerca > Schistocerca gregaria. The sequence goes on from NC_064931.1 coordinate 54,112,999, forward strand.
AGATGTGAAAATATCCACTCTCGTTGTACCAGTGAATTATCGTAGTCGCTGGAACTGTGAAGGGCTCCAAGAAATTGGAAAAAAAAGCGAAGACATTCACATTTGCAAGAAAGGTCGTTGAACAGACACTCATAATTTTAGGTGTGCTTCGCTAACGTAAATATTAGAGTCATTCAAAAAGGAACGAGTCGGAGGCTGTAAAATGAAAACCGCTGAAAGGGTCGTACGGTATTGCCGACGGAAGGGGATGGAATGTCGCTTAAAGAGCGCTGAGGCTCCAAACTCGCCGCTAGAGGGACACGAGGAACACACACGTGCATTTCCATACAGTGGAAGGAGTGCGGGAAACGATTTTTCATCGAAGAATGGCACGAGTGCACATAGAGTACTGTCCGTTGCAATTCCGACACTCAGTCCGACCTCCGGGGCAATGGCTGCCATTGCAACTCACCGGTCTTCAATAACGGGGGCATCTACCCGCTGGGAAATGATACTGGTAACGCGGTGTGGCGTTCCAGTTCGTGCGTCGTATGTCAACGGCATCCGTCTTTGCTCGAATCGCGTGTACCACGCCTCGACCGTTGCAAAGGACGTGCAGCGTACTTCGTACGCTCGTGCCATTCCTTAATGAATTCCCGTCTCCCGCTGAAGACGCACTACACCTCGTCGCTCTCGTTTTGAAGCCTCCATATCTCTGTTTTGAACACTACAGATCAGCGGGTGCACGTGCTTGCACTGTCGTCACTTAGGTGATCGCCCACGTACCTTTAGCGGCGACTTTTGGGCCTCGGCCTCACGTCCTTACATAGACAATGGCATTACGATCCCGTCAGTGGTTTTCGTGGTACAGCCCCTCACATTAATGTGACTACCTGTGAAAAGCGCGAATAACCACTCTGGGATATGGAGCCATACTGACTCCAGCTCGGTTAGGTTTCACGGTTGAGGACCCAGCCCGATCTAGGTGCTCTCACAGATTCTCAATTGGGTCTGAATCTGAGGAATTTATTGGCTACGAGTACGGTAAATTCATACTGGTACTCTTCGAACCACGCGCGTACACTGCAAGCTGTGTGACACGCGCATTGTGCTGCTGGTATATACCATCGTGTCGAGGAAAGAACACACTGCGTGTGTACGTGGTCCCCAACGACACGTGGTACATTTTGCCTTCCAGAATGACGAGATCACCCAGAAAACGCCACGAAAGCATTCCCCAGACCGTAACCCTCCCGGCCTAGACCCTTCCGACCATTATTGCAGGGCTGTACACGCCCAAGGACCATCTGTCTGACCGAGCATAAAAGGTAATTCATCTGAAAAGGCCACCTGTCGCCGCTCAGTGGACGCCCAGTCTGAGTGGCGTGCAAATTCCAGCTTCAGTCGCCGACGAATAGCGGTGATCGTTGGTGCAGGCACCAGGCGCGTGCAACTTTCGCTGAACGGTCACTGACCAGACACTGTTGCTAGCCCCTCGGTTCATTTGCACGCCTATTCGCCCGTACACGTCTCCGCAGACGATTCACACCGTGGTGCAGCACAGTTGCCTCGAGGCCGGCTTTGGATAGCGCTATTTTGCCTTGCACGGTTATTTTAACCACGACGGCACGCAGATATTTTTCAAGCTTAGCCCTTTCTGAAGTGCTTCGTCCCTTCGCCCGAAAGTCAGTGATCGTGCCGTTTTGGACGTCAGATAAATAGCTGCATTCCGCATTAGGACAGTGACTGCACCGAATACCTTCCACTGCTAGTTCTGCCGTCTGGAGTGGTTATTGGACGTTGACGTCGAACATAAGCGGCGGTCACATTAATGTGACTGGACCGTGTAGGTATGTTAACTGTTTTCATCCACAATTTCTCTATGTTGCTGTTCACTGATCAGATTACAGCGGTCTTCGGTAAACAAGACGTGAAAGATAGCGGAACGGAACTCTCCAGAAATAAGTGCCGGGCGAGGTAGCACACTGGTAAAGCTCGCAGTCGGGGGAACGGTGATTCAGATCTCGGTATGGCCATCCAGATTTATGATTTTCGTTTTTTCTCTAAATGTCTTAAGGCAAATTCCGTGATTGTTTCTGTGAAAAGTCTGCTACCAGTTTATTCCTACAGCCCGGGCGTGTGTTCTGTCTCTAATGACCTCGTGGTCGACGGGACGTTAAACTGTGATTTTCCTTCCTCCCTGCGTTGTTCCTCCACTAGCATTAGTTCCGTGCGCCAGTCTTTTCATTACTGCGATAAAGTGCATTATATACACCGTGGGCCACCGAGGTCTACCCGTCGTTATGTCCGGAGAATTTTTTTCCGTGCTGAAGTGTTAGGTTAGTAAGCTTTGGTGAACACCTGCGGCTGTGACCAATCTGCAGTGCACGAGACTAGAGTGTGATGCGTTGTGTTTAACTCACACCTTCTAAAAACCCGTATCACGCATATCTGCAATCTCAGAATTGTGCACTCTATTCTTGATCTCTAGTTATGAACTGTTAAAATTGGTACCAATTCTTGGTCCGTGTATTTGATAATGAGGCGACAGAATTGTCACACGTACTCCATCTGAAAAGGAATTGCACTGCAAAACTTCGCACAGGTCCGCAGCGCCATTAGTCAGGCTGCTAGGTTCCAATTTACCGTAATAGTGGACTCGAGCGTTTTGCCTCAGCCCCACCGACTATCTTTCTGTAGAGGTTTGTATCGAGTGTCAGTCCTGCCGAAGTATGCAGTTATGATCCGTCATATGCCCAACTATCCGTGTCACACATTTCTATTTCCTAACCAGCGGTTTAAGCTGCTTTGTGAACTACTCTAATCTCAGTTTTAAGCAGTTTCCTGTGCAAAAATGGATCCATAGTGCCCCAATGAAACACATCCTTCACCTTTACCTCATCCTTAACCTGTTCCGTGGACTAAAGGCGAGTACATTTCAAAGCTTCGTCTGACAACTGACGTTTTCCCTAATTTCCCTACATTATTTCAAGCTAATGTCGGGATGGTTCCTTCGAACGAGTACTGCCGTCTTCCGTCCGCATCATTACCCATGCCGAACTTGTGCTGCGTCACTAATGACCTTATCGTCGACTGGATAACAAAACGTAATTTTCCTTCCAGATTTCAAAATGAAAAACAGGTCTTCCGAAAAGTCTTTCCCTCCCCCAACTTGTAAACCATCTACACCGGAGATCAGATCATATACACGGTGTTACAAAAAGGTACACACAAATAAAGAAAAGATGTTATGTGGACATGTGTCCGGAAACGCTTAATTTCCATGTTAGAACTCATTTTAGTTTCGTCAGTATGTACTGTACTTCCTCGATTCACCGCCAGTTGGCCCAATTGAAGGAAGGTAATGTTGACTTCGGTGCTTGTGTTGACATGCGACTCATTGCTCTACAGTACTAGCATCAAGCACATCAGTACGTGGCATCAACAGGTTAGTGTTCATCACGAACGTGGTTTTGCAGTCAGTGCAATGTTTACAAATGCAGGGTTGGCGGATGCCCATTTGATGTATGGATTAGCAAGGGGGAAATAGCCATGGCGCGGTACGTTTGTATCTAGACAGTTTTCTAGAACGAAGGTGTCCGGACAGGAAGACGTTCGAAGCAATTGATCGGCGTCGTAGGGTGCACGGAACATTGCAGCCAGTGACTAGCGACTGGGGAAGAGCTAGAACGACAACGACACCTGCAATGGACGAGGCAATTCTTCGTACTGTTGGCGATAACCCTAATGTCAGCGTCAGAGAAGTTGCTGCTGTACAAGGTAACGTTGACCACGTCACTGTATGGAGAGTGCTACGGGGGAACCAGTTGTTTCCGTACCATGTACATCGTGTGCAGGCACTATCAGCAGCTGATTGGCCTCCACGGGTACACTTCTGCTAATGGTTCATCCAACAACGTGTCAATCCTCATTTCAGTGCAAATGTTCTCTTTACGGATGAGGCTTCATTCCAACGTGATCTAATTGTCAATTTTCACAATCAACATGTGTGGGCTGACGAGAATCCGCACGCAATTGTGCAATCACGTGATCAACACAGATTTCCTGTGAACGTTTGGGCAGGCATTGTTGGTGATGTCTGGGCCCCATGTTCTTCCACCTACGCTCAATGGAGCACGTTATCATGATTTCATACGGGATACTCTACCTGTGCTGCTAGAACATGTGCCTTCACAAGTACGACCAACATGTGGTTCATGTACGATGGAGCTCCTGCACTTCAGTCGAAGTGTTCGTATGCTTCTCAACAACAGATTCGGTGGCCGATGGATTGGTAGAGGAGAACCAATTGCATGGCCTCCACGCTCTCCTGACCTCACCCCTCTTGACTTTCATTTATGGGGGCATTTGAAAGCTCTTGTCTACGCAACCCCGGTACCAAATGTAGAGACGCTTCGTGCTCGTATTGTGGACGGCTGTGATACAATACGCCATTGTCCAGGGCTGCATCAGCGCATCAGGGATTCCATGCAACAGAGGCTGGATGCATGTATCCTCGCTAATGGAGGACATTTTGAACATTTCCTGTATACTAAGTGTTTGAAGTCACGTTGGTACGTTCTGTTGCTGTGTATTTCCATTCCATGATTAATGTTATTTGAAGAGAAGTAATAAAATGAGGTCTAACATGGAAAGTAAGCGTTTCCGGACACATGCCCACATAACATATTTTCTTTCTTCGTGTGTGAGGAATGTTTCCTGAAAGTTTGGCCGTACCTTTTTGTAACACCCTGTATAAGAAGTGAAACCATTTCAACAGGAAGATGCATTCGGGAGGACGACGGTTCAACCCCGTCTCCGGCCATCCTGATTTAGGTTTTCCGTGATTTTCCTAAATCGCTTCAGGCAAATGCCGGGATGGTTCCTTTGAAAGGTCACGGCCGATTTCCTTCCCCATCATTCCCTCACCCGAGCTTGCGCTCTGTCTCCAATGACCCCGTTGTCGACGGGACGTTAAACATTAATCTCCTCCTCCTCCTTCAACAGGAAGATAGATTTGAAGAACACATTTTTCATTAGTCGTTTAGGTAACATGCCCTTGATTTCCTCCGACCCACCAACCAACTACCTATGAATTACAATTTCTTTTGCGTGGCCATCTTCCGCAGCAAGCACAGAAATATTTGTTTCGTAAATAAAAACCGTATTTTCTTGATGCACTGTAATTTTTCTCCCAGACGCGTTTGCCTCCTTTTTTACGCTAAGTCATTTTCAATGGAATCAAGAACGATTTTTTAATCTAAAAATAACACATGTCAAAACAAAACTGTATCGTTCTATATCCCCCTTAGAGTGAAAAAAGGCCAGATGCATCTAGGAGAAACAAATTACAGTGCAACAATAAAAGGCGGTTTTTATTTACAAAACAAATATAGCTGTCAATTAATTACAATAAGAAATAGAAGTGTTGTTGTTGTTTGACCAGTGTAGAAATAAATAATAATGAGTAATGAGCGCAACCTTTTGTTAGGAACCATCCCAGTAATCACCTGGAAATATTTGAGCTAGGTGTTCCAGTGGTAACACTTTGGACTAGCAGTTGGAAGGACTGTAGTTCAACTTCCCGCCTTGTCATCCACATATAGGTCTCTAGCGGTTTCCCTAGATCGTATGAGGCAAGACTCGGGAATGTTCCTTTTGAAAAGCGTGTGACCGATTACCTTGCCTTTCCTTACCCAAACCGAACTTGTGCTCCATATTTCATTACCTCGTCGTCAACGGTACGTTAAACCTTAATCTTCTTCTTTTCTTCAATCGAATGATTTAAGAAGACGCAAAAAACCCAATTTTTGAGGGCTGAAATTGATAACAGTCCATTATCTTCATTACAATAACAATATCTAATGAATTCAAATTTTTATTAAGTCAAAATAGGAAAAACCACAGATAAATGGACATTTCGCATTTCTGCAGAGGAAGAATAGTTTCCCAAGCGACAAGCCTTCAACGTGAGCTTTAAAATATTCAGCTCGTCACTGGCTGCCATCCACTCTTGCAGAAATTGTTGAAAATGCATATTTCTGGTAACTCACATTTTTATCAGTGATAGACAAGGACCTGAACCCCATATGCAGATCGTTTTTCTCACGTGTGTCGACTAAACGGATGCTGCCTTTCTTTTCAAACAAGTGTTTCGAGAGACTTGTTCAGGAATAAAGTCACCAAACCACACTTAGTATTTACGTCGCGAGAAACCCGTTGCTATCATTTCCTTCTTGAACACTGGAGACGTGGCTCATCTAGGATAGTGTAGATTAGAATTAAAGCAAAAATTAGAAATTTGTATCCTTGTTTTCGTTGTTGTTAGCTTCGTAAGGCTTACGAGAGATACATAGAAGGTGAAAGTTATTTAAACCGAGACACTCTGGGAGGTTGCACGGGACACCAAAACAAATATTCTTCTTTAGTGTCATAATTACCTGTGAGCAATTTTTTTTTTCATACGGTGGATGGCATAGTCGCTCTCAGCACTTGTACGATTGCGCATGACATGGGTACTAATTGGGTGGTTGTAAGAAACGTCCTTCATGAGCAATTTTTAATACATTTCACTCACAGCGTGAGCACAACCTGGAAACAGGTGGTTATCCACTCGGAGCACGGTTTCCCCAGTGGTACCTGGAACTATGTTAAATGCATCCTAAATGTCCGTCCTCTACGTTGTAAGCATTGTTCGGCCGTGATGGGGTCTTCAACGTCCAAAATTCACATGTTTTAAGTGAGGTGAATCCAAATGCCACATTTACTCGCGCTCATCAGTTGCGGTGGGCAGATTTTGTTGGAGTATGTTTAATTGGACCCTATCTCCTACGTAGGCTATTCAATGACAAGCATTATTACAACTTGTTCCCCAGAGTATTGACAGAGTTGGTGGATGACGTGCCACTTGCTACAAGTGAGCACATGTGGTGGTCCTGTACCGGAGCCTACTCGACCGCTGTGGACTTTATTTTGTGTGCAGCTTTTCTGCTCCAGAAGGAAGAGGACCTGGCCGCGCCAATAGTACTACCACCACCAGTAGCAGCAGTTACGGAGCCTCCAATCGAGCACGTATGGGACATCATCGAACAATTCCAGTGTTATTCACAGAGGACATTAACCATCCCAGTGCTGATCGACCGAGTGCAACAGGCATGGAGCACCTCTACAACATAATGCATGCACGTTTCCATGCGTACATTTAACATTCTGGCAATTACACCAGTTATTGGCGTGATTTCACATTTGCAGTGGCTTATCTCGCGCTTACATTAACTTGCAATCTTGCAATGTCGATCACATAAATATGTTACCTAGACAAAGGTAGTCCTGAAATTTCATTACTTTATATTATTTTTTTATATTGAGATTTTTTCTGTCAATGTATTTGGAAGACTGCTTGCCGTCTTTCAAAGACTATGCTGTTCGTATGCGGTTTTCGTTCTTTCTCCTTGTTAACTCCAACCACAAATGATGTGAAGGAGGCGTTACACTACGCGACCGGAGTAATCGAGCATACAGGAAAGAAAGTTTTTACTTAAGTAGTACTCAATCTATGTTAACGTTTAAATAACATGTTACTTGTAATGTTATGCAAGAATGAAACGTGGTATTAAATAAATTGTAATGAGAGTAACCAGTTACGTTGCGTGGCTATACTTACTGACATAATAACTGAGTAGCCGAAATATGACGCGGCAAATAAAATATATTAGGGGAACAGGGACGCTTGAGGACTCATTCTAGCGACGATGCTTACCGCAAATGGGGCAATCCACTGAAGTAAACCACTTTGACAAAGAGCAGGTTGTTACGACACTGCGCCTGGGAAGATGTACATCTAGATAGATGCTCCGCAAGGCGCTGTACAGCGTGTGGCGAATGGTACTCTGTACCACCAGTTTTCAATTCATTTCCTAATAATAATTTATCACAAAAATGTTCAAATGTGTGTGATTTCCTAAGGGACCAAACTGCTTAGGTCATCGGTCCCTAGCCTTACACAATACTTAAACTAACTTATGCTAAGAACAACACACTCACACACACACACACACACACACACACACACACACACACACACACACAGCCGTGCCCAAAGGAGGACTCGAACCTCCGGCGGATGGGGAATAATTTATCATTTTACTGGTTGTACAGCTCCTTGGCTGTGGATTATATTAGTTAAGAAATACAGCAACCAGTCAGCTTTTTATGTATTTTTATTTAATACGCTTTTCAGGATTTCGCCCACCTTCAGTTAGCGTAATACATTTTGGACTCTTCAATCAGTTCATCATTACAACATGTACAAAAAATTGCATGATACAGCTACCCTGTGCAATATAACAATTTTATTTAGCTACTACACTTCGCGAATGGTACACATGTGCAATAGGGCAGCTGCAACAGGCAACTTGTTGTCAATGTACTGACTCAAAATTCCAGTACGTATTACATTGGCTAAAGATCGGTGAAAGCCAGAAACGCGTCTTAGCTTAAGTAAAAATACATAAAAATGGCTGGTTGCTGTATTTCTTAAAGTAGTATATCCTTTCCTGATATATTCGCAAATAGAGCGAAGGAAAAAAGACTATCTGTATGCCTCCATATGAAGCGTAATTTCTCTTTATCTCCGTAATCCTTACGTGAAATTACTGGCTGCCGTAAACTGCTGTACCTCTTCCATTACTGCACAGTGTATAAGGCAGCTGCCGTAGGGACCACATTCGGCAGTCCATCATACCTCTTACGTGCGACTCTTTTCTATTGAATTTCTGCAATGCACCGGCTCCACTGGATGAATTCTTCTGTTGTTGCGTCATCCTTTACTAGAAAACTTTCGTACGTGCCTTCGGCGACTCCTTACATCAAATGTGAGATTTCTCGGCTTCGGTCATATGTGAATTCGAAATGTTCCAAGGCGCTAAAACATTCTTTACGTACACCTATGTTGTTTCGCCATGACGTTAGGCCGTGTTCTTCGGTTGTTCTTCTGCTAGCAGACTTGTTGTTGATTTTTACCAAATACTTCCTTCAGTTCTGTCTGGAATTTGTTCCAGCTATCGAGTTGTAGAACCATTGCTGTCCAAGTAAAAGTACACATTTACGAAACACATTATCTCATCCCACTTGCTGTAGTTGGTGACCCGGTGGAATCCTTTGAGCCATTTCGTCGGTTCCTGACCGGCATCTCCATAAAACACTGATTGATGCCTGATGTGCAGCTGACTTTCTGCATCCGTGTCCCGGTCAGGGAATGATGTGCTGCTTGTATTCCAGTTCGTGTCCATGTAGGCGACGGATTTTACGTTGCCTTATTGGAGCCACGGTGATGTAGGTGTTTTGATGTACCTGGCGTGTCCATCAAACAATGTCTCACGATACCACAATCAAATCATAATCCGAAGCCAGGGTTGTCAATGAGGTACAACACTTACAACGTTTATTACTAACACCATCGCACAGACAGAACAAGACTGGCCTCCTGGACAGAAAGTGCAGCTATTTATAAAAACACCGAATATTTCAGAATATAGATCGTTACAAACATAAGATATTTCAAGAAACGTCCAGAAATGATAAATGCTAAATAACAAATAATTGCTGGTGGTCAGGTCTGCACAGACGACCCGCAACTCGCCGCACTGATACGCCACAGCTTGCAACTAGTTGTTTTGTAAGATTTCTAGGTTTGTTTGTTAAGTGTTTGTAATAGAACGAGTTAGTCGTGTGAAATGTCTTAAGTTTTGTAAGGCAATAGTGTTAAAAAACGCTGTATCAGTTACACGTTGTTCTAGGTTACTGGATGATGAGCACATGCATTTACAGAAAAAAATATGTCCAGTCACATTACTGTGATCACCTGTTAGAAAGCTGAATAACTCCATTCTGAAATTGCGTGCTTATGGGATATCGTTCAGTCATGTGACTGGATTCATAATTTCCTGTCAGAGAGAGATCACACTTCGTACCAATTGACGGAAAGTCATCGCGTAAAACAGAACTGATTTCTGGCGATCCCCAAGGCAGTGTTATAGGCCCTTTGCTATTCCATATCTATATAAACGATTTATGAGAGTATCTAAGCAGCCGTCTTAGGTTGTTCGCAGATGGTGCTATCGTTTATCGACTAGTAAAGTGATCAGAAGATCAAAACGAATTGCAAAACGATTTAGAAAAGATATGTATGCTGCAAAAATTGGCAGTTGACCCTAAATAACGAAAAGTGTGAGGTCATCCAAATGAGTGCTAAGAGGAATCTGTGAAACTTCGATTACACGATAAACCAGTCGAACCTTAAAGCCGTAAACACGACTAATTACCTAGGAATTAAAGTTACGAACAACTTAAATTAGAAGAAACACACAGAAAATGTTGCGGGGAAGGCTAACCAAAGGCTGCGTTTTATAGACAGGACACTTAGAAAGATCTACTAAAGACACTGCCTACACTACGCTCGTCCGTCCTCTTTTCAGATTACTGGTGCTTTATATGGGATCCTTACTCGATAAGATTAACGGAGTACATCGAGAAAGTGTCTATCACTGAAATGATACACGATTCTGGGTAGACATCATTAAAACAAAGGCTTTTTTCGTTATGGCGGAATCTTCTCACGACATTTCAGTCACCAACTTTCTCTTCCGAATGCGAAAATATTTTGTTGACGCCGACCTACATAGGAAGAAACTATCATCATAATACAATAAGGGAAATCAGAGCTCGCACGGAAAGATATAGGTGTTTGTTCATTTATTGCGCTGTACGAGATTGGAATAATACAGAATTGTTGTTAAGGTGTTTCGATGAACCCTGTGCCAGGCTTTAAATGTGATTTGCAGAGTATCCATGCACATGTAAACGCAGCACGGACCACTGAGAGATGTGAATGAGGTTGTAGAGGGTACCGGCAGGAATGTGGAGTGAACAGCCCGAGCGAGGTTGTCCCACTAATTCTCGATTAGGTTTATTAGTACAGTAACGTGAAACTGCTGCTCTTCGAGCCACGCACGTAGACTACGAGCTGTGAGACACGTTGCATTGTCCTGCTGGTAGAATCCAGCGTACCTAGGAGAAACAAACTGCATGTAGGGGTGGACGTGGTCCCTAAAGATAGATGCAGTCTTGTGTTGATACACTGTGTCTTCAATAATGACGTGATCACCCAGAGATTGTCAGGAAACATTACACTGAACATAAACGCTCCTTCCCCTAGCCTGGACCCTTCCGGCGATTGTTGCAGCGTGTTCGATTTTTCCGATGGAGTATAAAACGTAATTCATCTGAAAATTCCACTTGTCGCCAATCAGTGGACGTGTGGGTGCTGTACTGGCGTGAAAATTCCAGCTTTCGTCGCCGATGAAAAGCAGGTGGGTGCGTGAACCAGGCTCCTGTTGCGGAGGCCCACACATAGCAACGGTCGTCGAGGGACACTGTTGGCATCCTCTTGCTCAACAGCCGCCGCAGCCGTCGTCACTCCTCTAAATTATGACCGCGTTTTACTTTTTACCCGTCGTGACAGTATAGTGAAGGACTTTTAATCTTTAGCTCGGTAGCTTCCGTTCTCTCTACGGCTTATTTTGTGGACCCTTCTCCAAGAGGAAGACCTTGTTCTTAGCTCTCTTTCCTTCCATCGATTGGACTTAAAGTGTAGCCGCTTTTAACTCCTTTTTCGTGTTCTATGGTTCTGACACGGGCGAATTTGAGCTTAGTTGGTTTTGCAATTAACACAAAATTTATAAAACCCTGCCAATTATGGCCCGTGGTGCACAATAGTGACCAAGGCGCCGGTTTTGGATAGTGCCAGCTTGTCATGTACGGAATACTTTAACCATGGCGTGACGCGTAAAGTTTACAAACTTAGCCGTTTCGTAAATGCTTCAACCCTTGGGCCGCAAGCCGACGGTCGTGCCTTCTCGGACGTCAAATAAGTCGCTCTGTTCCCGCATTGCGACAGCGATCCACTGTTTTCTGCGTCCCGCGACACGATTTATATACCCTCAACTGCCTGTTCTGCCACCTGCCGTCTGTGAGTGTTTACTGCACGGTGACGTTGAACGTGGCGGTGGTCGCGTTAATATGATCAGACCGTGTCAAGGACTCTCCCAACTGATAGGCCCCATGTGGTGTCATATATCTGGTCATGTTGCAAATTGTGTGTTCTTTGCCTGTCAGTTGATTTATGATTGATTAAAATTGCTGTATACTCGTAAGCAGGTGCTATGAAATTGCATCGAAACAGGTGAAACTGTTCAGGGACCACTAGTACGTAGCGCACACGAAACATCAGACTCTTCTAAATGCAGACATTTCTTATCATCTTGTAACGATTTGTCACTTTTCGAAGCGTTGCACCCCAAATCAGAATTTTTTGTCCGCGATATGTTTCCGCTTTGCCGCTGCCATCTTTGTCAGGAATCACTGTTGAGATGTCTGAGCAACAGGGACTAAATCTTCTGAGTTTCAGCACGCTTTGCGTGTCAACCAACTATTACGAGAAGTATTTACACTTTCCTGAGGAAGATAAGTACACAGATCTTGTCATTTGATCGTGCCCGTTTAACATGTGAAACGCTGATACGCGGTAAGCACGCTACAGCGCTTTTGCATAACCCTTTCCCTGTTAGTTATGGCAGCAGCTTCCTGAGTATGCCCAGTAGTTTCTGTTTAACGTTGCTGTTATTTCCGTCCAACTGTTTTGGACGACTCGCAGTACGCTCGCGCGGTACATTTCCAGGCGATGATCCATGTATACACAGACGATACCATTAGGGAGCTACCATCAGCTTGCCTTGTTGACAACTTGGGTACATGGCTTCGTGGGGTTTGCGCCACACTCGACCCCTACGCTCAGCTCTTACTAACTGAAATCTGGCCACAGCTGTTCGGGCCACGGTTTTCTAGTCGTCTAGGGTCAAACAGAAATGACCATAAGCACAGGAGAGGCGCTGCAGGCTATTTCGTGCTGTTAGGAAAGGTATTCGCGTCGGTCGTCTGCTGCCATACCCCATTAACAACAGATTTCGCCGTACGTCCCACACTGACTCCTGCGATTATTTCACGCAGTGTTGCTTGTCTGTTAGCAGTGACAACTGTACGCAAACGCCGCTGCTCTCGGTCGTCAAGTGAAGGCCCTCATCCACGCTTTGTCCGCGGTGAGACACAATGCCTGAAATGTGGTGTTCTCGACACACTCCTGACGCTGTGGGTCTCGGAATATTGAATTTACTAATTATTTCCGAAATTGAATGTCCCATGCCTCTAGCTCTACGATTCCGCGTTCAGAATTTGTTAATTCCCGTCGTGTGGTCACAACCACGTCGGAAACCCTTTCACATGAATCATCTGAGTACAAATGACAACTCCGCCAATGCACTGCCCTTTTATACCTAGTGTTGATTGTTTTGGGGAAGGAGACCAGACAGTGTGGTCATCGGTCTCATCGGATTAGGGAAGGATGGGGAAGGAAGTCGGCCGTGCCCTTTCAGAGGAACCATCCCGGCATTTGCCTGGAGTGATTTAGGGAAATCACGGAAAACCTAAATCAGGATGGCCGGACGCGGGATTGAACCGTCGTCCTCCCGAATGCGAGTCCAGTATCTAACCACTGCGCCACCTCGCTCGGTTTTATACCTTGTGTACGTGATTCTACCGCCGTCTGTATATTGCGTATCTCTGTCCCTGGCTTTTGTCACCTCATTCTATGTGCATGTACGAATACTAAAGATTGCGAAAATGAGGGGAGTGTATAATACTCTCACAGGAGTGTAAAATAATCTCACTCACATGACAGCAACAAAACTACAGCAGTACTTGAAAGAAGGAGACAGTCTCGCCATTAGAGACATACCGGCTGGCCGACGTGTCCCCTCACATCCCCCACTCTTCCTCACATCAGTGAAACGCGCCTCTGCGCTCACACGCACGTATTTTCATCATCGCGCGACGAATGTATCCTTCCGCGAAGCAAGCGGACTTGCGCGTAAAATCTGTGCGTGCCTTCCATGCCCAGCCGCGCGTAGTAAGAAGACGGCGAGTTCCAGGCCGTTTCACTCGCTACACGTCAAGGTACGGGAACGTGCAGAGTTCGTCTGGCCGCGAGGAAGCGCCTTTTTCCAGATACTCCAATTACTGAATACTGGACTTCGCTGAAGGTAAGTGCGAGGTTAACAACTCAGCTATTAACTTCGTACCTGGATAGTTGGCATGTTGTAATGGTACTCTGAAGTTTCGAGCCTGAGGAGTGATTCTCGTCTCCACAGCCCACTAATCGTTTGCACAAAAGGATGTACAAACTTTCGTCTTGGTAAGACTATTTCAAATAACTTTTACAACGAAGGAAACTACCGTGTGATTTAAGGCCCTTTACAAAGTTAAAATTATGCCGTTGTTGTCATGTGACCGGTAATAATTAAAAACTTAAAATTATTAATTTTACAAAACTTAGCTTGACAATCTTTTGAAATTTTTACATATTGGCCGATGAGTTGACAGACTAGATCTGGTCGTTAGTACAACACTTCATGTATCCTTTGTAAGTTTGTTGTCAAGTACCTCGAAAATTATCCTCCGTCTACACTGTATTCACGCCAGTTTATTTATGTACTTATTTTTAAATTTTTTGTATGGTTGAAGCAGCACCCGTAGGATAAAATCTCCACGAAGAAATAATAAATAGCCAGTCAGTTGCAGAATAGGTTTATTTAACACCCTTGACCATGGTTTCAGTGTTTAGAAAAACTACTTCTTCAGAAGGAAAGCAGTGACAACTGGGTTACATGTTGTAGCAGAGGTACTTTAAAATATTTTAACATGGTGTACGTCACTGAGTAGTACTTTACCAACGTACAGCTGTTGTGACTGATTAGCTGTAAGTTGGTGACGTACTACTCGATGACTACCACCATGTTGTGTATGTTTTTCATATTGTGGAGGTGAAATTCTATATTTTATGACACCTTTCGGCCATATTTTAATGTACCTCAGCTACAACATGTAATCCAGTTGTCACTCTTTTCTTTCTGAAGAAGGTGTTTTTCTAAGCACTGAAACCATGGCCAAATTGTTTATTTAAACCTTACAACTTGCCCCTGATTAACTTTTTATTGTTTCCTCACGAAATATTTATTTTTACTTGTTAATTCAGTCATCTCATTTCCCAAAACGGAGACCGAGCGAGGTACCACAGTTAAGATGTTCAAATGTGTGAGAAATCTTATGGGACTTAACTGCTAAGGTCATCAGTCGCTAAGCTTACACACTACTTAACCTAAATTATCCAAGGACAAACACACACATCCATGCCCGAGGGAGGACTCGAACCTCCGCCGGGATCAGCCGCACAGTCCATGACTGCAGCGCCTGAGACCGCTCGGCTAATCCCGCGCGGTGGTACCACAGTGGTTAATATGTGGTTCGATAGGAGTGGGACTGATTAAGGTTTTCCGTGGACTCTCTGAATCACTTTAAATGATCGTTGGAATCATTCGGCGGAAGGAAACCAAAAAACCAGTTCCCTAATTCAGTCGCCGCGATATTATTCATCTATTGTGATTCTTGAAAGTTTTTGCCAGACCCTTCTTTGAACAACCGAGAGAGGTGTTGTAGTGGTGAAGACTCTCGACTCGCATTTCAGAGGGCGGTGGTTCAAATCTCCGTCCGCCCTTCCAGCTTAAGGTTTCCGCCAGTTTCCCGAAATCTAAACCGCAAATGTCAGAATGGTTCTTCTGAGACGAACACTGCCTATGTTTCATTCTCTGTCCTCCTATCCGAACTTGTGCTTCATCTTTTTTGATATTCAAACCAGATTCATCAGTTTCAGTTTTTACTGTATGGATAATATCACGGTAACTTCGTCAGTGAACGAATTTTATTTATTTTGATGATGATCCCACAGATGTTAATAACCCTCCTCTTCACCATTGCAGCTTCTCTTACGTGTCGTGTGAGAGAACATCCATTTGTAAATGTCGAAATTAGGAGAAGGGAAACATAAATAACTTTAACCCTTTTACTACCATTGGGACGTGTGTGTCCTATAATAGGTTGTCAGAGAACCAGGGGGAATTTGGTGCATGTTATTGCTCCGTACCATCTGTCAAATTGTTTTGTTCAATAACTTTCACTCCGTATCACAGGTAAGCGGATCGATGTGATTCTCGCAAGCATAAATACGATCAAAGTGCTTTTCTGGAGCTATATCTTTCATTTCATTACCACTGGATCATTGTAGCTTCTACGTCAAGATACCGGAAGAACAAACATAATTTTTTTCATATTGTTACTTCTGAAGATGACATTACATAAAAAACCGTACTCCAATCTCTTCTCACTCTAAAAAAATGTTATTCAAAGGGTTAAATGTTTGTCCTGGAGATATATGAATGTGGCTTCATTCGTTAAGCTGACCACACGCGATAAGCAGTAGATCCTGGTGCGGCCCAGGTTATCAGTTGCAATCATAAGCGAACGCTTGGGAAGACTGGCAGGACGATTCTACCAAGTAGTTCACATACTATTTGTTCTTATGTTCTTGTTCAAAAGAACTGCTGATCTGCCTCTTAGTACTTCCGTGTCTCCTAACCGAGAAAACTTGTTTTCCGACGTTTCCTGTGCGTTTGAGTACATGCATATGCTCTATGAGAAATGTGACACACTTCCAGTACTTTAACTTACATTAAATATCAATTGCTGGAAAGTCCTGAGTAACAAGTTGTTGCAAGCCATTAGGTGGCATGATAATTTTAAGCTATCGGGTCATACTATTACTGCAGCATGATAGGTAGGAGTGTATATATCCAGATATACCGTAATTCAATAGCTTGTGCTGCTGTAAACGCCTAGACGACTCAAGACACGAGAGGACAATTTTTTTCTGAACGCATAAAAAAAAAATCAAATATAACGATACGTCTTCAACGAACGTCAAGGTATCGTCTAAATACAAATTCCAACAAAGACAGCATATGGCAGCATCGATACTACACGTAAGAACACCTGGCGATGGTAATATGCCGAAATAAGCTCGTTGTAATTTACGCAGTAAAACTCATGAAGAGCAGTGTAACTGGTTTATCATTATCGTAATCGTGTCACCACAAGGCATATTTTTGCACCGCAGGCCCCCAAGGAACAAAAAAAAAAAAAAAAAAAAAAAAAAAAAATAAAAGGCAGAAAGACGGTGTAGCGGGGGAGGTGGGACCTTCAATTTATTAATTTGTATAGATTTAATGAGAGTAGCGATAAATTCGTTAGACTTGCCGCTCATACATCTTCCAAACGAGTCGCAGATTTGTTCGATAGAGCTATACCGGGGAGAGAGGTAGCTCCTGCATTCGACATGTAGCCACACTTTTCACCTAGCAAATTAGCTTTTTGAGGATGAACATTGCCTTATATTGAAACAAAGAACCTCAAATAGCACCAACAAAATATCGAGTAAAATGTCGGGGAGATCTAAGGCCTATAAATTCGTGCCGTTTAAAGAAACAGTTTTCTGTGTGGAGGATCATACGCTTAGGAGTGTGGGTTACCGTCAACACTGCCAGTTTGTCATCACCTCAGTGGAAGGTATCACAAATTACTGTCTTGTTTCGCGTTCCACGCTGTCTCCCAAGTCTCGCACGACGATTGGCAGGTTGGACACTAAATCGTGGCTCGACATATGAGAACAGACGCTTCATTCAGTGTAAAACTCCACCCGTGACGACCCGCTGCCCATTATCTTTGGATGATCATGTTTTTAGTGATGCGCATGCATTGACAGATTTCGCACATAAGGCCGCTCTCCTGAAGACTACTCCAGAGAACTCTGGGTTGATATTTGCGCCTTTTTGCTGCTTACAAGGCTTTTCACTGTCGAGTTGTATTCAGCTGCTTATTCCAACGAAGTGTTAGCATAAAGTAGCAATCATATCTAGCTTTAACTGCTCGTGAATGACCTAGCCCTGATCTTCTTCGAATGCCTCCAGCTGTGTAAAAGCGAGTCCACTGTTGTTAAATTTCACTTCGAAACACTCCGTTGCCATGTACACGTTATTACTGCTACGTTGCACCACAGTTGATCGTATAAAAACGAACGTTTAACACGAAACACCGAGGCTTCTGGAACTCCAGCACTTAAGCAAGGCCCCACGTGTCAAGGTGAGCGGACCGGCTTGTGCTCCTTCTGTATTATTACTGACCGGTTGCACTACAGGTTGTCCCACGCATATATTGTCCTCAAGATGTACTACAATATGTTAACGCATTCTTCACTTGATTTGTCCAGCCTGTTTTATTATACGATCTTCTCACAAACTGCTAATAATTGTCACAGCGAGAAATAACGTGCATCAAAAATGAACCACCTGTAGTAAGGTCATACGTCATAACGGCTAGAGTTGGTCACAGCGAGCACAAATATCACTTCTTAGAAAGGCCGCATGGCATGTACCCATTTAAATTTTTTATTTTTGTTGTTCTTCGAACGCGTCTAGTTACGTAGTGGTTGAGACGTGATGCTCGTGTTCTGGAGGAGCAGTGTTCAAATACCCTCCCCTCCCTGCCGTACTGACTGCCGTATCGTTCCCAATCTTTATCCACCCTACCATGCACATGAAATATATTCGCAGTTGCAAATATGGACAATCATCATTTGTGTGACGTAATAACGACAGTGAAAATTTGTACCGGACCGGAACTCGAATCCGCCTCACCATTTGGCTATCCGAGCACGACTCACGGCTACACCCAAACTTCCATATGACGTCAACCATGTGTGTACAACCTGTACTCGTACATCCATTACCTATATTCTTGTACAGGAGAGACATTTTACTTGAAAGTCGCTTGCCCTCTGTCGGCGGTTAAATACGGTACTGCAGTGCCGTGTTGCTTCGGACATGCTTACATGCCCGCAGGAACATTTCATCACCGGAATAACACAAACGCTACAGTATAGTATCGTATATCGTAACCTACCTTGTCTCCTGTCCCTAATGACATGGGTGACGATACAACGTAAAACTCTTAACTTCCTATCTTTTGTGTTCCAGTTAAAAAAAAAAAAAATATCCTCACTCATCCCAGAATCTTACAGTGCTGTTTAGAATAGGGAGGGGTCAAGGAGTGGACAAAATAATTGTCATCCGACATGGATATTGCAATTTGCATTAGTTGCTACGTAGTAATTTAATAAGCAGAGGGAGACCTTCGGACATCTAATAGAGCTACTGTTGTCCATATTACATATTAACGGGTTGGCAGGCGATGCTTGCTGTTGTCACACATCTTTCATATGTGGTCCAGTTATGACTGTTGAAGTGTTTCCAGAATTAATTTTCACTCCGTAGCGATGTGTGCGCTGATATGAAACTTCCTGGCAGATCACAACTGTGTGCCGGACCGGAACTCGAACCTGTGACATTTGGCTTTCGCGGAAAATGTCCACAGACTGAAATATCCAGCCACAACTCAGGCCCCGCTTTAGTTCCGCCTGGACCTCTTCCAAACTTAACAGAATTTCTCCTACATACCATGCAGGAGTAGCATTCTGGGAAGAAACGACATTGCTGAGGATCTCCGAACGAAAAAAGAAACAGTTACATAAATGTCGAGATATTTTTAATATTACAACATTGTGCAAATATAGGTGACAAGCTGCACATACAAAGAAATGTAAAAATCTGTGCTTAAGGAAACAGGGTAATGGACTAAACTCTGACTATCACATTCAGATTAGTAACCAATAAAGATGAGGTTTTAACGGCGAGTCGAAGTGTTGTTAGAGACAACTAAAGCCTGGATTGGGGAAGGCTGAGAGAGTACGCTGAGGTGACATGTCATGGGACAGCGATATGTACATGTACAGATGGCGGTAGTTTCGCATACACAACGTAGAAAAGGGCAGTTCATTGGCGGAGCTGTCATTAGTACTCAGACGATTCATATGAAAAAGTTTCTGACATAATTATGGCCACACGTCGGGAATTGACAGAGGAACGCAGAATGGTAGTTGTAGCTAGAAAAATGGGACATTCCATTTCAGAAATCATTAGGAAATTCAATATTCCTACAAGCACAGTGTCAAGAATGTGCCGAGAACACCACATTTTGAGCATTACCTCTCGCCACCGACAACGCAGTGACCGATGGCATTCGCTTAACGGCGTTGACATAAAGTTGCCAGTGCTAACAGACAAACAATACTGCTTAAAATAACCGCAGAAATCAACGTGAAACGTACGACGGGACGTATCCGTTAGGGCAGTGCAGCGAAAGCTGGCGTTGATGGTGTATGGCAGCAGACGACCGACGCGAGTGCCTCTGCTAACAGCACGACATCGCCTGCAGCGCATCTTCTGACCTCGTGTTTGTATCGGTTGGACCCTACACGACTGGAAAAATGTGATCTGCGCAGATGAGTTGGTGGTAGGGTTAGATTGTGGCCCAGACCCCACGAAGCCGTGGACCCAAGTTGTCAACAAGGCACTGCGCTAGCTGGTGATGGCTCCGTAATGGTCTAAATGGAATTAACTCGGCTCTCTGGTACAACAGAACCAATAATTGACTGTAAATGTTCTAGGCGCTACAGTCTGGAACCGCGCGACCGCTACGGTGCATGGATGTGTGTGATGTCCTTAGGTTAGTTAGGGTTAAGTAGTTCTAAGTTCTAGGGATTGATGACCTCAGCTGTTAAATCCCATAGTGCTCAGAGCCATTAGAACCATTTGACTGTAAATGGTTACGATCGGCTATATGGAGACTATTTGCAGCCATTCACGGACTTCATTTATGGATAACAATGTGTCATGTTAGCAGGTCACAATTGTTCGCGATTGGCTTGGAGAAAATTCTGTACAATTCGAGAGAACGATCGCCCGACTTGAATCCTATCGAAAATTTACTGGACATAATCGAGAAATCAGTTTGTGCACAAAATCCTGCACCGGCAACTGTTCCGCAGTTATGGACAGCTATAGAGGCAGCATGGCTCAGTATGTCTGCAGGGGACTTCAAACGACTCGTTGAGTCGATGCCACGTCGAGTTGCTGCAGTACGCCGGGCAAAAGGCGGTCGGACACGATATCAGGAGGTATCCCAAGACTTTTGTCACTTCAGCGTATGTAGGAACATTCCTAGCATTCATCTCAAGCAATGGAAGAAAACCACGCGGTAGCGAAACCAGGACGGCTGAACGAGTATTTGCAGTCTGCTCCTCATATATACGAACGGATATTTTAGCTATTGTGAAACATCACTCGCCGAATTAAAATTGGAATCTGTTAAATCATACAAATACTAAAGAGTAATGCTTCATGTAAACATGCTATTTCACTCATGGGTAAAGCAAGTCGTAACGTACACCCATTTGAACGTGCGTATTGTATTCAAGTCTTGGTCTCCCTCCTACAGCTTCTACCTACCCCCTCTCTTCTTTCGCGTGCAAAATTAACAGTTTCTTGATGCCTCAGGATGTGTTCAAACAATAGACCCCTCGTTTTAGTCAAATTTTGTCGTAAATTTCTTTTTTCTTACCCAATTCAATTCAGCGTGGTTCATGGTGTGGGTTCCTGTAGTCATGTCCTAGTTCATGAACCACGGGTAACGTATGAGTGGCCAAGTAAGTGGTCCCGACAGTCGGAGTACCAGTTACTTTGGAATAAGGCAGGGCATCTCGGACATATTCTGAGTCGTGGTCACCTTTGTGCTCATACGGCAAAGACTACCAAATCCACCGGTTAGTCCCTCAACCGTTAGGGGTAATACACAATGGGACTCAGGGCAAGTAAGGCTAGCAACCTGCTTCCCTGGTACTTTAAATATTATGCTGGCAACAATCAGAGCAAAATGCCTCGGACCTTTGGAGGTGACGGAGTCCCACCTCTAACTGACAAACCAGGAACTCCTAAGATACGACTTGGCAAACAAATGGTAATGAGATGGGGAGCTATTAATATCAATGGGGGCTACTCTGGGAAGAAGGTAGAGCTGGCAGAGGCTGCAAGTAAGATGGGGCTGGACGTTTTAGCTGTAAGTGACATTCGGGTAAGGGGTGAGAAAGAAGAGGAAGTGGGAGAATACAAGGTCTACCTGTCAGGAGTAGCACAATGGGGTGTAGGGCTGTACATCAGGAAAGAAATGGAACCCAGCGTAGTTACAATAAGGTACGTAAACGAACGACTGATGTTGATAGATTTGACAGTGTCCAGCAAGAAAATTAGGATTGTGTCAGTATATTCGCATTGTGAAGGGACAGATCAAGATTAGATGGATAGTTTTTATGAGGCACTCAGTGATGTAGTTGTTAGGGTAAAGGACAAGGACAGTGTTCTGCTCATGGGTGATTTTAACGCCAGGATTGGAAATCGAACAGAAGGGTATGAAAAAGTTATGGGTAAATTTGGAGAGGATATGGAGGCCAACAGGAACGGGAAACAACTCTTGGATTGCTGTGCCAGTATGGGCTTGTTGTTGTTGTTGTTGTTGTTGTTGTTGTTGTTGCGGTCTTCAGTCCTAAGACTGGTTTGATGCAGCTCTCCATGCTACTCTATCCTGTGCAAGCTTCTTCATCTCCCAGTACTTACTGCAACCTACATCCTTCTGAATCTGCTTAGTGTATTCATCTCTTAGTCTCCCTCTGCGATTTTTACCCTCCACGCTGCCCTCCAATGCTAAATTAGTGATCCCTTGATGCCTCAGAACATGTCCAACCAACCGATCCCTTCTTCTTGTCAAGTTGTGCCACAAACTCCTCTTCTCCCCAGTTCTATTCAATACCTCCTCATTAGTTATTTGATCTACCTATCTAATCTTCAGCATTCTTCTGTAGCACATTTCGAAAGCTTCTATTCTCTTCTTGTCCAAACTAGTTATCGTCCATGTTTCACTTCCATACAAGGCTACACTCCATACAAATACTTTCATTCCTGACACTTAAATCTATACTCGACGTTAACAAATTTCTCTTCTTCAGAAACGATTTCCTTGCCATTGCCAGTCTACATTTTATATCCTCTCTGCTTCGACCATCATCAGTTATTTTACTCCCTAAATAGCAAAACTCCTTTACTACTTTAAGTGTCTCATTTCCTAATCTAATTCCCTCAGCATCACCCGATTTAATTCAACTGCATTCCATTATCCTCGTTTTGCTTTTGTTGATGTTCATCTTATATCCTCCTTTCAAGACACTATCCATTCCGTTCAACTGTTCTTCCAAGTCCTTTGCTGTCTGACAGAATTACAATGTCATCGACGAACCTCAAAGTTTTTATTTCTTCTCCATAAATTTTAATACCTACTCCGAATTTTTCTTTTGTTTCCTTTGCTGCTTGTTCAACATACAGATTGAATAACATCGGGGAGAGGCTACAACCCTGTCTCACTCCCTTCCCAACCACTGCTTCCTTTTCATGCCCCTCTACTCTTATAACTGCCATCTGGTTTCTGTACAAATTGTAAATAGCCTTACGCTCCCTTTATTTTACCCTTGCCACCTTTAGAATTTGAAAGAGAGTATTCCAGTTAACATTGTCAAAAGCTTTCTCCAAGTCTACAAATGCTAGAAACGTAGGTTTGCCTTTTCTTAATCTTTCTTCTAAGATAAGTCGTACGGTTAGTATTGCCTCACGTGTTCCAACATTTTACGGAATCCAAACTGATCTTCCCCGAGGTCCACTTCTACCAGTTTTTCCATTCGTCTGTAAAGAATTCGCGTTAGTATTTTGCAGCTGTGACTTATTAAACTGATAGTTCGGTAATTTTCACATCTGCTTTCTTTGGGATTGGAATTATTATATTCTTCCTGAAGTCTGAGGGTATTTCGCTTGTCTCATACATCTTACTCACCAGATGGTAGAGTTTTGTCATGACTGGCTCTCCGAAGGCCGTCAGTAGTTATAATGGAATGTTGTCTACTCCCGGGGCCTTGTTTCGACTCAGGTCTTTCAGTGCTCTGTCAAACTCTTCACGCAGTATCGTATCTCTCATTTCACCTTCATCTACATCCCTTTCCATTTCCATAATATTGTCCTCAAGTACATCGCCCTTTTATAAACCCTCTATATAGTCCTTCCACCTGTCTGCTTTCCCTTCTTTGCTTAGAACTGGGTTTCCATCTGAGCTCTTGATGTTCATACAAGTGGTTCTCTTATCTCCAAAGGTCTCTCCTGTCTATCTCATTTTTGAGACGTTTGTATTCCTTTTTGCCTGCTTCGTTTACTGCATTTTTATATTTTCTCCTTTCATCAATTAAATTCAATATTTCTTCTGTTACCCAAGGATTTCCACTAGCCATCGTCTTTTTACCTACTTGATCCTCTGCTGCCTTCACTACTTCATCCCTCAAAGCTACCCAGTCTTCTTCTACTGTATTTCTTTCCTCCATTCCTGTCAATTGTTCCCTTATGCTCTCCCTGAAACACTCTACAACCTCTGGTTCTTTCAGTCAATCCAGGTCCCATCTCCTTAATTTAGCACCTTTTTGTAGTTTCTTAAGTTTTAATGTACAGTTCATAACCAATAGATTGTGGTCAGAGTCCACATCTCCCCTGGAAATGTCTTACAATTTAAAACTTGATTCCTAAATCTCTGTCTTACCATTATGTAATCTATCTGATACCTTTTAGTATCTCCAGGATTCTTCCATGTATACAACCTTCTTTTATGATTCTTGAACCAAGTATGAGCTATGATTAAGTTATGCTCTGTGCAAAATTCTACCAGGCGGCTTTCTCTTTCATTTCTTCCCCCCAATCCATATTCACCTACTATGTTTCCTTCTCTCCCTTTTCCTACTGACGAATTCCAGTCACCCATGACTATTAAATTTTCGTCTCCCTTCACTACCTGAATAATTTCTTTTATTTCTTCATACATTTCTTCAATTTCTTCGTCATCTGCAGAGCTTGTTGGCATATAAACTTGTACTACTGTAGTAGGTGTGGGCTTCGTATCTATCTTGGCCACAATAATGCGTTCACTATGCTGTTTGTAGTAGCTTATCCGCATTCCAATTTTCCTATTCATTATTAAACCTACTCCTGCATTACCCCTATTTGATTTTGTGTTTATAATCCTGTAGTCATCTGACCAGAAGTCTTGTTCCTCCTGCCACCGAACTTCACTAATTCCCACTATATCTAACTTTAACCTATCCATTTTCCTTTTTAAATTTTCTAACCTACCTGCCCGATTAAGGGATCTGACATTCCACGCTCCGATCCGTAGATCGCCAGTTATCTTTCTCCTGATAACGACGTCCTCTTGAGTAGTCCCCGCCCGGAGATCCGAATGGGGGACTATTTTACCTCCGGAATATTTTACCCAAGAGGACGCCATCATCATTTAATCATACAGTAAAGCTGCATGCCCTCAGGAAAAATTACGGCCGTAGTTTCCCCTTGCTTTCAGCCGTTCGCAGTACCAGCACAGCAAGGCCGTTTTGGTTAATGTTACAAGGCCAGATCAGTCAATCATCTAGACTGTTGCCCCTGCAACTACTGAAAAGGCTGCTGCCCCTTTTCAGGAACCACACGTTTGTCTGGCCTCTCAACAGATACCCCTTCGTTGTGGTTGCACCTACTGTACGGCCATCTGTATCGCTGAGACACGCAAGTCTCCCCACCAACGGCAAGGTCCATGGCTCATGGGGGGGAGTATGGGCTTAGTAATCACAAACTCCTTTTTAAACATAAGAACATTCAGCGGTATACTTGGGAAGGCAGGGGAACCAGATCTGTCATTGACTATATAATAACAGATCAAGAATTCAGGAAGGCTGTGAGGGACACACGTGTATTCAGGGGATTCTTTGATGACACTGATCATTATTTAATCTGCAGTGAAATTTGGATTGTGAGCCCGAAAGTGCAGGAGGTCAGGTCCATGTGTAGGAGGATTAGAGTGGAGAAACTTCAGGATAAGGAAATAAGGCACAAGTACATAACAGAAATCTCAGAAAGGTACCAGTTAGTTGAATGTAGTCAATTACAGTCATTGGAAAAGGAATGGCCAAGGTACAGGGACACAGTACTAGAAGTGGCTAAAGAATGTCTTGGAACAGTAGTGTGTAAAAGTACGAAGAAGCAAACAGCTTGGTGGAATGACACAGTCAAGGCAGCCTGTAAAAGGAAAAAGAAGGCGTATCAAAAATGGCTACATACTAGAACTCAGGTAGACAGAGAAAGTTATGCTGAAGAAAGAAACAAAGCCAAACAGATAATTGTAGCATCCAAGAAGAAATCTTGGGAAGACTGTGGAAACAGGTTGGAGACTATGTGTCAAGCTGCTGGAAAACCATTCTGGAGTGTAATTAGCAATCTTCGAAAGGGAGGTAAGAAGGAAATGACAAGTATTTTGGACAGGTCAGGAAAACTGCTGGTGAATCCTGTGGATGCCTTGGGCAGATGGAGGGAATATTTTGAAGAGTTGCTCAATGTAGGTGGAAAATACGATCAGTAATGTTTCAGATTTCGAGGTAGAATGGGATAGGAATGATGATGGATCACATTTGAGGAAGTGGAGAAAATGGTCAATAGATTGCAGTGCAATAAAGGAGCTGGGGTGGATGAAATTAAGTCGGAACTCATCAAATACAGTGGAATATCAGGTCTTAAATAGCTACACAGGATAATTGATATGTCCTGGGAGTCGGGACAGGTTCCATTAGACTGGACAAAAGCAGTACTCACACCAATCTTTAAACATGGAAACAGAAAAGATTGTAACAACTACAGAGGTATCTCTTTAATCAGCGTTGTGGGTACAATCTTCTCAGGTATTATTGAAAGGAAAGTGCGAGTATTAGTTGAGGACCAATTGGATGAAAATCAGTGTGGGTTTAGGGCTCTTAGAGGTTGTCAGGGCCAGATCTTTATCTTACGGCAAATAATGGAGAAGTGTTATGAGTGGAACAGGGAATTGTATCTATGCTTTATAGATCTAGAAAAGGCATATGACTGGGTTCCTAAGAGGTAGTTATTGTCTGTTCTACGAGATTATGGAATAGGAGGCAAACTTTTGCAAGCAATTATAGATCTTTACATGGATAGTCAGGCAGCAGTTAGAGTTGACAGTAAATTGAGTTCATGGTTCAGAGTAGTTTCAGGGGCAAGACAAGGCTGCAACCTGTCGCCACTGTTGTTCATATTATTTATGTATCATATGTTGAAAACAATAGACAGGCTGGGTGAGATTAAGATATGTGAACACAAAATAAGCAGTCTTGCATATGCGGATGACTTAGTTGTGATGGCAGATTCGATTGAAAGTTTGCAAAGTAATATTTCAGAGCTAGATCAGAAATGTAAGGACTATGGTATGAAGATTAGCATCTCCAAAACGAAAGTAATGTCAGTGGGAAAGAAATACACTCCTGGAAATTGAAATAAGAACACCGTGAATTCATTGTCCCAGGAAGGGGAAACTTTATTGACACATTCCTGGGGTCAGATACATCACATGGTCACACTGACAGAACCACAGGCACATAGACACAGGCAACAGAGCATGCACAATGTCGGCACTAGTACAGTGTATATCCACCTTTCGCAGCAATGCAGGCTGCTATTCTCCCATGGAGACGATCGTGGAGATGCTGGATGTAGTCCTGTGGAACGGCTTGGCATGCCATTTCCACCTGGCGCCTCAGTTGGACCAGCGTTCGTGCTGGACGTGCAGACCGCGTGAGACGACGCTTCATCCAGTCCCAAACATGCTCAATGGGGGACAGATCCGGAGATCTTGCTGGCCAGGGTAGTTGACTTACACCTTCTAGAGCACGTTGGGTAGCACGGGATACATGCGGACGTGCATTGTCCTGTTGGAACAGCAAGTTCCCTTGCCGGTCTAGGAATGGTAGAACGATGGGCTCGATGACGGTTTGGATGTACCGTGCACTATTCAGTGTCCCCTCGACGATCACCAGAGGTGTACGGCCAGTGTAGGAGATCGCTCCCCACACCATGATGCCGGGTGTTGGCCCTGTGTGACTCGGTCGTATGCAGTCCAGATTGTGGCGCTCACCTGCACGGCGCCAAACACGCATACGACCATCATCGGCACCAAGGCAGAAACGACTCTCATCGCTGAAGACGACACGTCTCCATTCGTCCCTCCATTCACGCCTGTCGCGACACCACTGGAGGCGGGCTGCACGATGTTGGGGCGTGAGCGGAAGATGGCCTAACGGTGTGCGGGACCGTAGCCCAGCTTCATGGAGACGATTGCGAATGGTCCTCGCCGATACCCCAGGAGCAACAGTGTTCCTAATTTGCTGGGAAGTGGCGGTGCGGTCCCCTACGGTACTGCGTAGGATCCTACGGTCTTGGCGTGCATCCGTGAGTCGCTGCGGTCCGGTCCCAGGTCGACGGGCACGTGCACCTTCCGCCGACCACTGGCGACAACATCGATGTACTGTGGAGATTTCACGCCCCACGTGTTGAGCAATTCGGCGGTACGTCCACACGGCCTCCCGCATGCCCACTATAAGCCCTCGCTCAAAGTCCGTCAACTGCACATACAGTTCACGTCCACGCTGTCGCGGCATGCTACCAGTGTTAAAGACTGCGATGGAGCTCCGTATGCCACGGCAAACTGGCTGACACTGACGGCGACGGAGCACAATGCTGCGCAGCTAGCGCCATTCGACGGCCAACAGCGCGGTTCCTGGTGTGTCCGCCGTGCCGTGCGTGTGATCATTGCTTGTACAGCCCTCTCGCAGTGTCCGGAGCAAGAATGGTGGGTCTGACACACCGTTGTCAATGTGTTCTTTTTTCCATTTCCAGGAGTGTATAAACGGATTGAGTGCCAAATAGGAGGAACAAAGTTAAAACAGGTGGACGATTTCAAGTACTTAGGATGCATATTCTCACAGGATGGCAACATAGTGAAAGAACTGGAAGCGAGGTGTAGCAAAGCTAATGCAGTGAGCGCTCAGCTACGATCTACTCTCTTCTGCAAGAAGGAAGTCAGTACCAAGACTAAATTATCTGTGCACCGTTCAATCTTTCGACCAACTTTGTTGTATGGGAGTGAAAGCTGGGTGGATTCAGGTTACCTTATCAACAAGGTTGAGGTTACGGATATGAAAGTAGCTAGAATGATTGCAGGTAATAATAGATGGGAACAATGGCAGGAGGGTGTCCACAATGAGGAAATCAAAGAAAAACTTGGAATGAACTCTATAGATGTAGCAGTCAGGACGAACAGGCTTAGATGGTGGGGTCATGTTACACGCTTGGGAGAAACAAGCTTACCCAAGAGACTCATGGGTTCAGCAGTAGAGGGTAGGAGGAGTCGGGGCAGACCAAGGAGAAGGTACCTGGATTCGGTTAAGAATGATTTTGAAGTAATAGGTTTAACATCAGAAGAGGCACCAATGTTAGCACTGAATAGGGGATCGTGGAGGAATTTTATAAGGGGGCTATGCTCCAGAGTGAACACTGAAATACATAATCAGTCTTAAATGATGATGATGATGAATTCGATTCAGCGCATTATCATTTGTTATTCAGTCTACCTATCTAATCTTCATCATTCTTCAATAACACCACATTTCGAAAGTTTTGATTCTCTTCTGTTCTGAACTCTGGAACTAATGTTAATATTATCTCTTTTCGATACACTTTCCATTCCGTCCAAACGCTCTTCCAAGTCATTAGTCGTCTCTGACAAAATTAAATCATCATCTGCGAACCGCGAAGTTTTTATTTCTTCTCCATGAACTTTGATTCTATTTCCAAATTTCTTCTTTGTTTCCCTCATAGCTTGTTCAATGTACGGACTGAGTAGCTTCGGGGATAGGCTATAACCCTCTCTCTCTCTCTCTCTCTCTCTCTCTCTCTCTCTCTCTCTCTCTCTCTCTCTCTCTCTCTCTCTCTGTCTCTCTCTCTCCCCCCCCTCCCTCCCCCCCTCTCTCTCTCTCCCCTCTCCCCTCTCCCCCTCTCTCCTCAGCCACTGCTACCCTTTTATATTGTTCGAATTTTATAACTGCAGATGGTTTCTGTACAAATAGCCAGTAACCTTTCGTTCCCTGTATTGCACCCCTGTTATCTTCAAAATTTCAGAGAGAGTAGTCCAGTCAATATTGTCACAAGTTATCTCTAAATCTACAGATGACATAAATGTAGGTTTGACTTTTTCAGCCTATTTTCTAATGCAAGTCGTAGGATCAGTACTGCCTCGCATGTTCCAACATTTCTCTAAAACCTAAACTGATCTTCCCCGAGGTAGGCCTCTACCAGTTTTTCCATTCTTTTGTAAATAATTCGTGTCAGTGATTTTGCAACCGTGACGTACTACACTAATGATTCGATAGTTTTCACATCTGTCTCTCCTGCCTTCTTTGGAATTGTATTTATTGCATTCTTCCTGAAGTCTGAGGGTTTATCGTACATAGCAAGTGGAATAATTTTCTCATGGCTGGTTTTCTCAATGATCTCACAACTTCGAAGAGATTACTAAGAACCAAATATACGATCTAAACTGGAACAGTGTCCTGTTGTGTCGGATCTAAAACGCCGTGGGCCAACACAGAACGCATACAGATAATGGTAGTACTGATGGTCATAAGGTTGTCATTGTTTTTATCGCAGGAATGATTGAGCAGGAGCAGCAGCCCAGTATTTAGGACCCGTACAAGGGCACGAGGACGGAAGGAATGTTTCACTGTTATCTAAAGTGATAATTGCGTCTCTGAACAGAGACCGAGATACATTTGACGTCTGAGCTGAAAAAACAAATAATATCAATAGCTTCTTCACGAGCATTACGTAAGTTGTCAATTCCAATATTAATAGTGACGTCCATACAGACACTTTCCATTCTGCAATGTGAAGACTTATTGCGATAACGCAGTATCATTAGGTAACGGACCTCGCGTGCGAGACAAGCCAGATAAAGAAATGCAGAAGGGCTTTCTCGCCGTGCTTGTACTCGCAAGTGTGAGTGTGGGAATTTACGGTGTGCGACGTCTGCGCTGACATAGCAATTCGGCTACAGTGGAAAGCCAGCATCCCAACGGGGCCATCTGGCGCTGCTAACGTGCTGACGTACTGGTCAACGTTCACCGCCGAAGAGGCAGCAGTTGTAACAAATGCTCTCACAGATACGAAATGTTCTTGCTGTTACAACAGTAGTTTAATATAGTTTTCAATTCGAGTGTGTTGCCTGTTTAAGGATTCCTTTCCTTTTCGCGAGCGGTTCTAGGATCTTCAGTCCCGAACCGCACGGCTGTTACGGTCGCAGGTTCGAAACCTGCCTCGGGCATGGATGTGTGTGATCTCCTTAGGTTGGTTAGGGTTAAGTAGTTCTAGGGGACTGATGACCTCATATGTTAAGTCCCATAGTGCTCAGAGCCATTTGAACCATTTGTTCCTTCTCACAAATTTCGTTTGGGGATTGGAGTTTTTACTGGAAGAAAGCCTGTAATTTTCGAAGATAAAAGGTGTATCTTGGATTTACGTGCTTTTCGTAATACTGCAGAAGTAATCGATTACTTATCCTTAATAACACACACAAATTACGATAATTTCTCAATGTCCTGAATATTTTTCATGTGCTCTTTGCTCTTGGGCTAACACGTAACATCGAATGTATACAAATAATTATAGTACTGATGACATAAGATTGCTTGTCATTGAACATCTTGTATTTGCCTTGTTAGACATTATTGCCACTGGTGAGGCATGCTGACAGTGATGTCCAAGCGTGATTTCATCTAGTTCACATTCCGCCCACAATCGCCAACGTATGAACTATATGAAATCCTTAAATTATTGGACCATGTCATATGATGCCACATGTTTGTTGTTCCACCAGAAACTATCGATGTTTAAAGCTTACCCAGATATTATTATTATCATTATTTTTTATTAAACTGTGTGCTCAGAGCACCAACAAAAAGCGACGTTACCTTCTGATAGGAGTCGTCGTCGTCGTCGTCGTCGTCGTCTGCAACTTGCATCCATTAGAACCCCCCCACACAAACCTCTTACACTTCCTTCCATTATCCAGCAGAAGTTTCCTTGATGCCTGTGGGTGTGTCCTATTAACCGATCCCTTCTTTTAGTCAAACTGTGCCACAAATTTCTTTCCTTGGTTGCCGAAGGACAACACCGGTAGACACCGATCAGAGAATAAAGAATGTGTATGGTGGAAGCATGTCTGTGGAAAACCAACGTTGTGGCATCGTACTGATACTTTCTGATAATTCACGTCCTCATAACGCAGAAGTTTACCCCACTCTAGTGGGAGGCCTCCAAGCACCTGTCCTATGGTGCTGATCCCTTGCCATGCGATTGTTGCCTTTCGGTCCCTTAAAAAAGGGCTCGAAGGATCGGCGAGTCCTGTCGGACTAGGATGTGCAACGGACAGTTACGGACTCCTTCACGCAGCAAGACACGGTGTTTTACCAAACGAGTATCTTCGACTTGGTGTGTCGGTGGGACGATTGCTTAAATGCTCACGGCTATGTTGTCTGATTGAAATACCGATTGTGGACTGTACGGTCTTCGGGCGGAAACGTTTTAATCGGCCCTTATATTAGAGAAACGTGGTTTGTTGTCAAACGTTAGCACCTCTCAAACTTTTTTTTTTCTTCCTTTGTTCTCGGTTTGACTTAGAGTGCATCAAAATGGCGACAGATCAGGGGAAGGTACAATTTGTCATCTGCTATGCAGAGTCCAAATCTGTGACAACGGTATTGCGGAATTACCTACGTCAGTGTGGGAGGACACCACCGACAGAAACAACGAGAATGAGGTGGGTCAAAAACTATAGAGACATGGAGTGCCAAAGACCTTCCTCGGAGTTGAAGTTCCCGCAGTGTCTCAAGCACGTGTCGACAGAGTGCAAGTCGCATTTCAGCGCAGCCCCCAGAAATCAATTCGTCGTGCATCACGTGAATTGCCGGAAGCAAGATCAACTGTCTGCAAACTGTTACATATCCGGTTATTCCTTTCTGCATACAAACTGCAAGTGGCCCATGCATTGCAACCAAACACTCGTCCTCTGCGGTATGAATTCGCGTATTTCGCGCTGGCCTCCGTACATACTGACAAAGTGCCTGTTTTCATATGCAGCAACGTTCCATATTTCTGGATTTGTGAATCACGACAACATTAGGATTTGGAGCTCCGAAAACTCGCACAACATACGTGAATACGTCCGTGATAGCCCGAAGCTCAATTTTCTGTTTTGACTAACGCGCGATATAATGATAGGCCCATTTTTCTTCTCAGAGAAGGCCATAACACGTATGTTTATCAGCAAATGCTCGAATAGTTGTGTTACTATAGATCGAAGAGCTGCAGGCGCCCATCGTGATGGTGCAGCCCACATTGGAGTCTGAACTACGGGATGTGCTGACTGAAGTTTCCTCACAAGTCGACTGGTCATGATGGTCCCATCGCAAGGCCCCACGCTCTCCACGTGTGACGCCATTCTACTTCTACGCCATTCTGCTTCTTTTTGTGGGTTATGTCAAGAATCACGTGTACGCTATATCAGTCAATGACATCGCTACCACTCCTGCACGAGTCAATGAAACGATCAACAGCACACATTAAAATTCTGATGCAACAGAAAAAGAACTGTGCTAAACGTTTTACAACAAAACGCGATGCTTTATCTCAAAGTGTACAAGTTATAATTTTTTGAAATGATAGCGGGACT
This sequence comes from Schistocerca gregaria, assembly GCF_023897955.1. Lineage (NCBI taxonomy): Eukaryota > Metazoa > Arthropoda > Insecta > Orthoptera > Acrididae > Schistocerca > Schistocerca gregaria. Next base: position 54,146,632 of record NC_064931.1, read on the forward strand.
TCATGGAAACACGGTACAACCTGTATCTACTGCGAACTACTGAAGAATGTTGAAAACTAGACGCGTGACTTGAATAATTAATGAGGAAGGTCAGTGCTATAGAACGGGTGTTAGTGTCTCCCAGTTGAGTTGGCGTAACTTCTGCGTTACTACATTTGCCATATGGGGTCGTGCGTTGTCACGAAGCAGCAGCAGTAGCACCACCATTCCATAACGGTGGTTTTCGCCAGATATGCTGTCCCATGCACATTCTTCATACTCCGATGGGTGTCTGCCGGTATTTGCCCTTCAGCGGCCAAGAAAACCCGTCCATTGGTACCGATTGGATGCATTTGGTAATAACGTCGCCGTAGTTCACGTTTACACATTTACCGCAAGCACGTCGAAAAGACAAAGTGCCACACTCGTCCCTTACCTACATATCTGTGCTTACATACCCTCATCAGAGTCTGGCTACTTTGCATGTACGTTGCAGCAACGCCCTCAGACGGACACTTTTTGATCGCCCCTACAGTTCCCAGAAGCATTCTTTTTTTTTTCTAAATGATGCACGGCCTTAATGGGCACCCTGTATTTCCTCTGTACTCTTTTAGTATGGGTCTACATTGATATTTTTTCATTCTGGTATTCTCTACTCTCCTCCGATTTCCAGGGTACTTGCAGGTGCGCTAAGTTCACATTATTTCTTACGTAACTCAACGTTGTCAGATTTTGTTAGTGTTTTTTACTGAATAATGGACTCCACAAATCGTTTCCAATCTCTGCAGACATTTTACTAATTTGGCTATGTGATGCCCTCAGCGCCATAGTTGTGCGATTAGATCATCGCAGTGTTACGATGCAGGCAAACGAGGTAATAAAGTAATTGAATTACACTGAAGCGCCAAAGAAACTGGTATAGGCATGCGTATTCAAATACAGAGGTATGTAAACAGGCAGAATACGGCGCTGCAGTCGGAAACGCCTATACAGGGTGTAAATTTTAAGTTGACAAATCAGAATAACTCGAAAAGTAAGCTTCACACGAAAAATGTGTAGAATCCAAAGTTGATTTGTTTCGAGGGGGACATTTGCTGGTGCTAAAATTAACCCCCCCCCCCCCCCCCCCGTGGTGGTGGGGCGGAAAGCAACTTTAAAATTTCAAATGGGAACCCCCATTTTTATTGCAGAATCAGATTCTACATAAAAAACTACGTACATTTTCTCTTAAACATTTCTTTTGATTCTTGGTAGTTGGCGCTGTAATTGAAGAAAATCCATAGGGTAGGGTTTGAGAGATAGGAATTAGAATTTCACAAATGTTGACCCAAATATTAATTTTTTCCTCAGACTCGGATAAGTTTTTTTTTGTTTCGTGCTCATGAGGTGACACAACTTTTAATTATCAAACAAATCATTTGACTAGCTAGCTAACTAACTAACCAAACATCCTGCTTACTAACGAGTGAACTCATTAACTGACAGAGTAAACTAAGACTAACTGAGGAAAAGACTAACCCACTCGCTAACTAAAGATGAACGTATTCCCGTTTAAGATTTGGTGGTCCTGAAAAGGAACGATTGGTTTTGTTTTATTGTTGATTATTTGCAAATACGTGCAAGTAAATGAATTTCGGGGTGGTTGTTTCCAGTGAGTCCCCTCGGCCCGCTTGTTGTCCGTAAATCCCTTGCATCTCACCGTTTTATGAAATCAAATGTTCAAAGTGATGACCTCCAATTTCGATGTGTTTATTGACACGTGCTGTAAATCCCTGCACACATCTTGATAACATGTCAGGTGTAATTGCAGTGCAAGCATCTCTTATTCTTTGTATTATGTTTTCGCGAGTAGTAGGAGTTTCCTGATAAACGATATCTTTTACATGACCCCATAAGAAAAAAATCTGGCGACGTAAGGTCAGGCGATATGGCTGGCCAATTCACAGGACCTGCCCTGCCTATCCAGCGACCATGGTCAAGTCGATCTCGTACATCGCGTGTTAGTAATGAATAAAGCGGTGTACAACCATCATGTTGAAACCACATGTTTTGTCGAAGTTCGATGCTCAGGTCTTCAAGTAGATTTCGATATTTGTTGCCATTCAAATTACCTTCGACAAAATATGGATCGATCAGTTTATCGTCAAGTATACAACACCAAACATGGACTGACCAAGGTCGCTGATGGTTGACTTCTCGAATCCAGTGTGGGTTCTGTTCACTCCAGTAATCCATGTTACGGCCATCAACTTCGCCGTGTTTTGTGAATGTTGCCGCATCGGAGAAAAGTATCCTGGCAAAAAAGTTCTGGTTTGTTCGCATCCGCTGTACTGCTCAGTGACAAAACGTTAGACGATTTTGGAAGTCATCGCCATGTAGTTCGTGACGCATAGAAACATGGTATGGATGAAATTTGTGGAGCTTCAGGATTTTCCAAATACTCATGTGCGAAATTCTTGATTGCCTTGATATTTCTCTACTGCTCGAATGTGGGTTATGAGTCACAGCAGCTAGGACTGTCACTTGGTTGTTTTCTCCACAAGCAGCAGCTACACGGGTTCTTTTTTCTGGTTCACACTACCTTCCGCAGTAAATTGTTTAATAACTCGCACAAAAGATGACCGTGATCGTACTTGGCCAGGAAAACGCTGCGCTTTTAGCGCGACAGCATCGTCAAAATTTCTCCCACTTTCTCCATAAATATACACCATCTCATTTTTTTCTTCCACAGAAAGATAATTCATAATGATATATCCCACCTATTAATCTCAAGATAGGAAAGATAAGGGGCGTCGAGAAAGGCAGGGTCAGAATTTGTACGAGCGAGAAGCGGCCCGCTCGGCGTAATTCCGTCTAGGAATACTAACTCCACGTCAAACGCGACTGGCAGCGAGCAAAAACCGCGAACGCAGTGACACAAGGTAATCAAACATAAGTCGCCCAAAAGACAATCATTATAAACGATGTCTTGCTGTCTGAATGCTCAGACGGGCAAAAGATATAGTGCGTTTATTACATTAATACTTAAAATTTCTAAAGCTCAGTCTTATTACGAGAAAGGGCGAATTTCTCGTCCCTGGGCTACCTGTCAGCGGCACTCGAAAACTTTACGCCGCTCATCAGCATGGGCTGGCTAAGAGCATCGATTATCGTACATAATTCTAAAAATGTAAACGACGCAACAGCCGCGATGTTCCGAAATAAAATAAAGGTGTTTACAATGTGATTTAAGTCAGTAAATTTATGAATGTCGTTTTCTACGTTTTTTCCACCCGAAACTAAACGACTCAAATTAAGCAAGCACCCCAGCTGTGAGACTTCTCGACAAAGAAGAGTGATTACTCCGAATCCAATAAGAAATTAGGTTCGTGAGTCAGTCAGTTTTTTACTTAATAAGTTCACTCGTTTAATAAGTAGGGTGTTCGGTTAGTTAGTTAGCTAGTCAGATGATTTGTTTGATAATTAAAAGTTGTGTGGCCTCATGACCACGAAAGAAACAAAAACCATCCGTATCTGTGGAAAAAATTAATATTTGAGTCAATATTTGTAAAACTCTAATTCCACTCTCTAAAACCCCACCCTATGGGGAGAGAGGGAGAGATTTATTTTTAGTGAATCAAAATTTACGAAGTGAATAAGTATTTTTTATTTATCCGTAACCATTTTCCACACAAAAATGAGAACATTGATTTTCTTCAATTACAGCACCAACTACCAAGAATCAAAAGAAGTGTTTAACACAAAATGTACGTAGTTTTTTATGTAGAATCTGATTCTGCAATAAAAACGAGGGTTCCCATTTGAAATTTTAAAGTTGCCTCCCGCCCCACTCCCAAGGACGTGGAGTGGCAGGCTAATTTTAGCACCAGCAGATGACCCCCTCGAAAATAATCAACTTTGGATTCTACACATTTTTTCATGTAAAGCTTATTTTTCGAATTATTCTGATTTGTCAACATAAAATTTACACCCTGTACAAGACAACAAGTGTCTGGCGCAGTTATTAGATCGGTTGCTGCTGCTACAGTGACAGGTTATCTAGATTTAAGTGAGTTTGAACGGGTGTTACAGTCCATGCAAGAGCGATGTGACACAGCATTTCCGAGGTATCGATGAAGTGGGGATTTTCCCGTACGACCATTTCACGAGTGTAACTGTTTGTAGTATCGTTCCCAGAACCGATCGCGGTCCTCTGGTTTGGAGCCGAGTGGATGGCTTAAACCAGAGGCTCAGACGATTCTGCGGAGATCTGGGGTGCAAATTTCTCGACCTCCGCTATCGGGTGGAGAAATGTAGGGTCCCCCTGAATAGGTCAGGCGTGCACTACACGCCGGAAGCGGCTACAAGGGTAGCGGAGTACGTGTGGAGTGCACATGGGGGTTTTTTAGGTTAGAGAATTCCCTCTCTAAGCCCGACAAGACGCCTCCTGAGACGCGACAAGGTAGGAGTAGGCAAAATGCAACAGGGAATAACAATATTAATGTGCTAATAGTAAACTGCAGGAGCGTCTATAGAAAGGTCCCAGAACTGCTGTCATTAATAAACGGTCACAACGGCCATATAGTACTAGGGACAGAAAGTTGGCTGAAACCACATGTAAACAGTAATGAAATCCTAAACTCAGATTGGAATGTATACCGTAGAGACAGGGTGGACAGTGAAGGGGGAGGCGAGTTTATAGCGATAAGAAGTGCAATAGTATCGAAAGAAATTGACGGACATCCGAAATGTGAAATAATTTGGATGAAGGTCACGGTTAAAGCAGGCTCAGACATGGTAATTGGATGTCTCTATAGGCCCCCTGGCTCAGCAGCTGTTGTGGCTGAGCACCTGAAGGATAATTTGGATAATATTTCGAGTAGATTTCCCCACCATGTTATAGTCCTGGGTGGAGATTTTAATTTGCCGGATATAGACTGGCAGACTCAGACGTTCATAACGGGTGGCAGGGACAAAGAATCCAGTGTAAATTTTTTAAGTGCTTTATCTGAAAACTACCTTGAGCAGTTAAACAGAGAACCGACTTGTGGCGATAGCATATTAGACCTTCTGGTGACAAACAGACCCGAACTATTTGAAACAGTTAACGCAGAACAGGGAATCAGCGATCATAAAGCGGTTACTGCATCGATGATTTCAGCCGTAATAAGAAATATTAAAAAAAGGTAGGAAGATTTTTCTGTTTAGCAAAAGTGACAAAAAGCACATTTCAGAATACCAGACGGCTCAACACAAAAGTTTTGTCTCAAGTACAGATAGTGTTGAGGATCAGTGGAGAAAGTTCAAAACCATCGTACAGTATGTGTTAGATGAGCATGTGCCAAGCAAGATCGCAAGAGATGGAAAAGAGCCACCGTGGTACAACAACCGAGTTAGGAAACTGCTGCGGAAGCAAGGGGAACTTCACAGCAAAACAGAAACATAGCCAAACCCTTCCAGACAAACAAAAGTTACGCGTAGCGAAATGTTGTGTGAGGAGGGCTATGCGAGAGGCGTTCAATGAATTCGAAAGTAAAGTTCTATGTACTGACTTGGCAGAAAATCCTAAGAAATTTTGGTCTCATGTCAAAGCGGTAGGTGTATCAAAACAAAATGTCCAGACACTCTGTGACCAAAATGGTACTGAAACAGAGGATGACAGACTAAAGGCCAAAATACTAAATGTCTTCTTCCAAAGCTGTTTCACAGAGGAAGACTGCACTGTAGTTCCTTCTCTAGATTGTCGCACAGATGACAAAATGGTAGATATCGAAATAGACGACGGAGGGATAGAGAAACAATTAAAATCGTTCAAAAGAAGAAAGGCCGCTGGACCTGATGGGATATGAGTTCGATTTTACACAGAGTACGCGAAGGAACTTGCCCCCCTTCTTGCAGCCGTGTACTGTAGGTCTCTAGAAGAGTGTAGCGTTCCAAAGGATAGGAAAAGGGCACAGGTCATCCCCGTTTTCAAGAAGGGACGTCGAACAGATGTGCAGAACTATAGACCTATATCTCTAACGTCGACCAGTTGTAGAATTTTGGAACACGTATTATGTTCGAGTATGACTTTTCTGGAGACTAGAAATCTACTCTGTAGGAAGCAGCATGGGTTTCGAAAAAGACGGTCGTGTGAAACTCAGCTCGCTCTATTCGTCCACAAGACTCACAGGGCCAGAGACGAGGGTTCACAGGTAGATGCAGTGTTTCATGACTTCCGCAAGGCGTTCGATACAGTTCCCCACAGTCGTTTAATGAACACAGTAAGAGCATATGGATTGAGGTGGTCCTAGATAACAGAACGCAGCATGTCATTCTCAATGGAGAGAAGTCTTCTGAAGTAAGAGTGACTTCAGGTGTGCCGCAGGGGAGTGTCGTAGGACCGTTGCTATTCACAATATACATAAATGACCTTGTGGATGACATAGGAAGTTCAGTGAGGCTTTTTGCAGATGATGCTGTGGTGTATCGAGAGGTTGTAACAATGGAAAATTGTACTGAAATGCAGGAGGATCTTCAGGGAATGGCAATTGAATCTCATTGTAGACAAGTGTAATGTGCTGCGAATACACAGAAAGATAGATCCCTTATCATTTAGCTACAAAATAGCAGGTCAGCAACTGGAAGCAGTTAATTCCATAAATTATCTGGGAGTACGCATTAGGAGTGATTTAAAATGGAATGATCATATAAAGTTGATCGTCGGTAAAGCAGATGCCAGACTGAGAGTCATTGGAAGAATCCTAATTAAATGCAATCCGAAAACAAAGGAAGTAAGTTACAGTACGCTTGTTCGCCCACTGCTTGAATACTGCTCAGCAGTGTGGGATCCGCACCAGATAGGGTTGATAGAAAAGATAGAGAAGATCCAACGGAGAGCAGCACACTTCGTTACAGGATCATCTAATAATCGTGAAAGCGTTACGGAGATGATAGATAAATTCCAGTGGAAGACTGTGCAGGAGAGGCGCTCAGTAGCTCGGTACGGGCTTTTGTTAAAGTTTCGAGAACATACCTTCACCGAAGAGTCAAGCAGTATATTGCTCCCTCCTACGTATATCTCGCGAAGAGACCATGCGGATAAAATCAGAGAGATTAGAGCCCACACAGAAGCATACCGACAATCCCTCTTTTCAAGAACAATACGAGACTGGAATAGAAGAGAGAACCGATAGAGGTACTCAGGGTACACTCCGCCACACACCGTCAGATGGCTTGCGGAGTATGGATGTAGATGTAGATGTAGATATCGGGAATCCTGTAAAACATCAAACCTCCGACATCGCTGCGGCCGGAAAAATATCCGGGACCAACGACGACTGAAGAGAATCGTTCAACGTGACAGAACTGCATCTGCTCCACAAATTGCTGCAGATTTCAATGCTGGGCCACCAACAAGTGTCAGCGCGCTAACCGTTCAACGAAACACCATCGATATGGGCTTTCGGAGCCAAAGGTCCACTCGTGTACCCTTGATGACTGCATGACACAAAGCTTTACTCCTCGCCTGGGCCCGTCAACACCGACATTGAATTGTTGATGACTGAAAACATGTTGCCTGGTCGGACGCGTCTCTTTCCAAATTGTATCGAGTGGATGGGCGTGTACGGGTACGGACACAACCTCATAAATCCATGGACCCCACATCTCCGCAGAGAGGACTATTCAAGCTGTTGGAGGCTCTGTAATGGTGTGGGGTGTGAGCAGTTGGAGTAATATGGGACCCCTGATACATCTACATATGACTCTTGACTGGTGACACATATGTAAGCATCGTGTCTGATTACCTGCATCCATTCATGTCCATTGTGCATTCCGACGGAGTTGGACAATCCAGTAGGACAGTGCGACAACCCACTCATCCAGAATTGCTACAGAGTGGCTCCAGGAACATTTTCCTGAGTTCAACACATCCCCTGGCCGCCAGACTCCCCAGCCAGGATCATTATTGAGCGTATATGGGAGTAGAGGGACTAGGGGCGTGTCACCCCAAGTACCGTCATCCAAGAATGCGGCTGTGACGACATCTGATGACGTTATCCAAGATGGCGGATTTTGGTGGGAAGTTTAAATTTTGGCAGGAATATAGGTCTCTTGGGCTACCTCCACTAACCTAAGTCATCTGACGCCACCTCTTCCTAGTAATTGACAGGGAAAGGACTCAGCCTGTTCTGGGCTGCTGGAGAGAGAAAGGGGTGTACTTTATTTATTTTGGAACAATTTATTTAGGGGTGGAATATATTAATCACAATGACACAAAACACTCGCCCTGGTGTGCTTGGGGTCACAATACACAGCCTGCAGACCTGTAAACTACTTCTAAATAACACTCTCCAGACACACAAACAACTCCTAATTTACCGAAATAATTTCTGCACAGACATACAATCTTCTAAATAATGCAGTACACTGATGTGCAGCCACAAGATAAAGTATAAAAGTGTCCAAATATCACATAGTACAGCCCACCGAATCCCTGGCAAAGTAATACAACAGACACGCAATCAACGCGCACAAGCACCTTCCGCCACCCCCTGTGCACTGGACCGCACAGGAGATCAGCAGCGGCCCCAGCGAAGTACTCGGCCGTCAGCTGTCAAACTACACATAGGTACCGTCAAGCATGAGGCGGCGACATCCCTTTCATACTTGACACCTGAGAAATTCCTCTCGAAATACGTGTTCACTTAGACACCATTGCTGATGCGTCTGGACGGGGGCGCAGATGGTCCAGGGAGCGCGCGTCATAACCGCGAGTTGCCACCGGATGCAGGTGAAAACTGCCTCTATTTTCGGGTATACAGTCAGTGTTATACTGACATCACAGAATTCCAAGGTGCGCTCACGCAGCTCCAATATGCGAGATGCCTCCGGGCAGCACGTGTCTTTACCGTTGATGACAGAGTAGCACAGGACGCATTGTACCTAGCGCGACATGAGAGAAGGGTATAACTGTACTTAACTGCCCAGCGTAGCTACATACCCTTACAAGCGCAACATTCCCAATGTTATACTGAAGCCACATGACTATCTAAAATAATAACCGATTCGACCTCGCGGAAATTGTATAGTGTCCCAGAAATAGGTAATGCTCGCTTTCTTGAAGTCTCAGCTTGTATGCACGGAAATTCTTGCCCTAACACAACCTGTTTATGAAAATAGCGCACAATAAGGTCGAATGCAGTCTTCCTCGAGGACCTAACGTGGTACCCAGTCCATCACGTGTAACCCTTCCTGCTTCCAACACACACTTGCTTCCAACACACACAAACATTCCCACCACTACGTAGAGGCTCCAATATCCCAACGCAAAGGAAGTGAATAAATCGAGCATTATGATTGGCTCTTGTCGCATTCATCCGCTGAATTACTGATGCTATCGCTATTGAAGCACAATCCACCTTTTCTTTCTTTCTGCAGTAGGGACCTTCAGCGGTAAAATTATTTTGCCCAGATTGCTAAATTGCTTTGACAGTTAAATCCACAAAGTTGTCTACAGATCGTCAAATACATAAGAGACTCAGAAGAATATTGGAAGCCAGGAACATATTTACCAGTGTAACTACAACTAAATATTATGATTGCTGTTACAGTCTGACAGGGATCGATGTGCAGGTAATATCTCCTTTTGACGGCTGTGCTTCTGGAACGAATCTCAGTATCTATAGTGCATATAATTTTCCACGTAAAAAATCTCATATCCTCGCAGTTATCGATGTGCTGAATCTATACGTCCCTCACGATAGCACACACAGCCATCTTCCCTTGTCATGCCACAACATAAACCACAGTTACTTTACAATGCAAAATATATATTTTTTGCACAACACAAGCCACAGTTACTTTACAGTGCAATATATACACATTTTACACAAACAGTGCAGTTATCTTTTATATCTGCACAGCACCCAAAAAAATTATGGTATGCCTACACTCACTCCGATTATATGTCAATATTCCCCTCAGTCCTAGGGAAGCACCATCCGCCTTTTCTTTCTTTCTACAGACGTGACTTTCAGTGGGAAAAAAAAGCTATTTTACATTGATCGCCCTATTGTATCGACAACTACAACCCAGCAGTATATCACCGTGTACCATGTCAATGTAGTAAACATATGATTCATATCCTCCACCATACAAAATCATCCCTTTTACATCAAAAAGCTGTTTTTAGATCGAAGTCACTCTCAGAACTGTTGTGCAAAGACTGTCCTATTTCCCTGTAGACACAAAAGGTTTGCTGTTTCTGGTCCGGACCTGCTTCCCTACTTGCTTTTTTCTACATCCATCTCCAGACTGGGGATTACGAGAACAAATATATTTTCGCTTGGTTTGCGCAAAGCAGTATCCTACCGATCGCTCAGGCAACATAATTCCGAAAATGCGGTCTGGGAATTGTTTCTCTACAAACCCGAAACTTTAACTATGTGGAGCGTGCTCTGGACCACTGAGTAAATTTAAACTTATTCCGTCTGCGAAGACCTTTAATCGGCAGCTCGAAAAAAATAGAGGAAACTGATATTTCCACTCTCGAATACCGATGTCGGTGATGTAGTAGATTCCAAATCACCCCTATAATTTACATGGTCAACTAAAGTGTTTCTCATGTCCAGAGAACTGGCAAACGTGTCTTCCACACGCTACATGCACACACCACAATCGATCTTCTCTCAACCAAATAAAATTGGGGATTTGCAGAAGCAGTCAGCTGAACATTCATATACATTCCTACACTCCAACAGGCATCTCCAGTCTGATAGCTGCTACCGTTAATTGGAAATGTGAATCACCCCAGCACAGATCATAGGCGCTGCAGGCCGAGCATGTACAGATAGAAGGTTTATCCTAATAAATCGGTCACATATATATTTTATCCCTGTACTTTCAACTAAATGTTACGATCGCGGTCTCAGCTGAACGACATTCGACAATGAGCGAGGTATCGGAAATACACTCTGTTGAAGGCTGTGGCTCTGGAAATGGAAGTATCTGTACCATCCTTATGACTGGACATAGTCATTTCCTTTACACATATCGGAATACAAATACATACACAACTGGCCATTAAAATTGCTACACCAAGAAGAAAAGTAGATGATAAACGGGTATTCATTGGACAAATATATTATACTGGAACTGACATGTGATTACATTTTCACGTAATTTGGGTGCATAGATCCTGAGAAATCAGTACCCAGAACAACCGCCCCTGGCCGTAATAACGTCATTGATACGCCTGGGCATTAAGTCAAGCAGAGCTTGGATGGCGTGTACAGATACAGCTGCTCGTGCAGCTTCAACACAATACCACAGTTCATGAAGAGTAGTGACTGGCGTATTGTGACGAGCCAGTTTCTCGGCCACCATTGATAGACGTTTTCAGTTGGTGAGAGATCTGAAGAATATGCTGGCCAAGGCAGCATTCGAACATTTTCTGTATCCAGAAATGCCCGTACAGGACCTGCAACATGCGGTCGTGCATTATCCTGCTGAAATGTAGGGTTTCGCAAATATCGAATGAAGGGTAGAGCCACGGGTCGTAACACATCTGAAATGTAACGTCCACTGTTCAAAGTGCCGTCAGTGCGAACAAGAGGAGACCGAGACGTGTAACCAATGGCACTCCATACCATCATTCCGGTTGATACGCCAGTATGGTGATGACGAATACACACTTGCAATGTGCGTACCTTTGTGATTGGACGTAGTGAGTTGATGATAATCAAGAATGCCTCCAAGGCTACAAAGACGCCATAATCGATACCTCGCTGAATTTGAACGAGGTCGTGTAAAAGGGTTAGGAGAAGCTGGATGTTCCTTCTGCTATGATGTTGGCGTATGGCTCTGGTGCATTGTGCTGTATCAGCAGCAGCTGGCACCACAGTGACACAACAAGCTGTTACAAATCGGTTACTGCAAGTACAGCTCGGTGCCAGAAGCCCTGTAGCGTGCATTCCACTGACCCTGAACCACTACCATTTGCGACTTCAGTTGCGTCAAGCGAGAGCTCATTGGAGGTCAGGGTGTAGGTCTGTTGTGTTTTCTGATGAAAGCTGCTGCTGCTTCGGTGCCATTGCTGGCCGTGTGTTGATTAGGAGAAGGCAAGTTGAAAGCGTGCAACCAACCGGTATGCGTGCTCGGCGCACTGTACTTACACCTGCAGCTATGGTTTGGGATGCTATTTCGTATGGCAGGAGGAGCACCTTCGTGGCTATCCCACGCACTCTGACTGCAAATTTGTACGTCAGTCTGGTGATTTGACCTTTTGTTCTGGCATTCGTGAACAGAATTCCGGGGGAATGGGGGTGTTTTCTAGCAGGATAACGCTCGCCCACAGACCGCTGTTCTAACCCAACGTGATCTACAATGTGTCCACTGTTGCCTTGGCCTGCCCGATAACCAAATCTGTCTCCAATCGAGCCCATATGGGACATCATCGCACGAAACATCCACAACAGCATTAACCTTCCTGACTGAAGCCCCTAGAACCGCTCTTGCACAGCGGCCGGCCCTAGACAAATATATTACCGAAATTTCATTACTCTTCTTTAATCAGTTTCGATGTTGTGATTTTTTCCATCAGTGTATATTATTCCAGGTAGGACAGCAATTGGTACTGAAGACATTGACAGTTCTTGAGCATACATTCGCGTTTATCTTGCAAACGCCTCGTTTGCGGATCCAAATTTATAGTAATGTTTTTGCTTCTATTGTTGCATACATTCACCCGTGTCAATTTCCGTTGTTAATTATGATAAACCCGGTATAGTTGTTTGCTTCTTAAAAGATGCTTGGCGCTGTGCTTGTTGTGTGCGAATGCAGGGGTAATTGGGCGCTGTTCACGAATAGCAGGAAACTGCGTCAGTCAGGCTTCGGGCTATTGTTCTGGTGTGCATTGGCGATAGGGCATGTGTGACACTAGGAGCGGCTGTCGTAATTGGTTGCTAGTGCGCCATCTGGGATTCCTGACGCTCTTGTACCGCCCGATGCTCTTGACGTGACAGATTCGCCCTCATCGTGGTATTGATGTCGGACAGTGGCAAAATCGCAGATCTCTCCACAGATGGCAACTGCTGGTGGAGCCACGCGGCTCTCTATGTACGCTTTGAAACTGTTGAGCGGTGTTGCCTGTTGCGCCAAGTACATCTGAACCGTGACGGAACGTCTTCTCTGTCGGGACTGTGAAAGATTTTCTTAATTTCAGATGGTAAAGATGCTGCTTGTTGAGAACTCCTACATTAGGTGAACTGTGGAGCCTTCCCGAAAAACGACAGCTATGTTGGGTAGGAAGTCTATTTCGAACTGGGTGTTAAGTGTTTCCTAGATTTCCGGAAAGCTTTTAACACAGTACCACTTTGCAGATTGTTAACGAAGGTCTGACCATACGGAATAGGTTATCAAATATGTGAGTGGCTACAAAATTTTTAGATAATATAACCCAGTATTTGTACCCGGACGGTGGCTGTTCATCGGAGACAAAGGAATCGTCAGGAGTGTTCCAGGGAAGCGTGATAGGACAGCTGTTTTTCTGTATACATAGACGATGTGACGGTTCGGGTGAGCAGCAGTCTGTGGCTGTTTGCTAAACGACGCTATAGTGTACCGGAAAATGTCGTTTTTGAGTGACTGTAGGATGATACCAGATGTCTTGGATGCAACTTTTATTTTGTGTGATGACTGGCAGCTTGTCCTTTAATGTGAAAAAATAAGCTGATGCAGAGAAATAGGAAAATCAGTCTTGTAATACAGATTTTCTTCTTTGCTTTTCGTCCTTTTTTCTCCGTAGTTGCACATGTACGAGTGGTATAGATTTGTTGCCGTCTTTTACAAATGTAATAAGTCTCTTATGCTTTTCACGTTATTTTAAAGCATCTTCAGTGGTCAGGTTTTTCGTTGTTTACTGCATTCTTTGTCTTCCACGTGTATGTGTTGAGTTTTTCCACATAGCACTTTCATTGCACGTAATATATTCACATTTTTGTGTTGAGAAGTATCGCTTTTCTCTCGCAGTTTGGTGTGTCTTGTTTTACTATTGCAAAACACGCGATACGGCAAGAGGACAGTGATACTTTCCAACACAGAAATGTGAATATATTCAGCTGCAGTGAAAGTACTGTGTGCAAAAACGCAACGAATACAAGTGGAAGACGAAGAAGAATGCAGTGAACAACAAAAAAACCTAGCCACCGAAGATGCTTTAAAATAAAGTAAAACCCGTATGGTCTTACTAGACTTTTATTACAATTGCAAAAGACAGCAATTAACCTATACAATCTTGTAATGTTCGAATACAGTATTACTGATGTGTTAACACATTGAAGTCCATTAAATATTTAGACGTAACGTTGGAAAGCGACAGGAAATGGAATGAGCAAGTTAGGGCAGTCATAGGGAACTCGAACCGTTTATTGGAAGAATTTTAGCGAAGTGTAGCTCTCTACAATGACGATAGCGTGCAGAACACTTGTACAACCCATTCGTGAGTCTGCGCTAGTGTTTGAGAACCCCGCTAGGTCGGGTTATAGGAAGGCCTCGAAGAAATTCAGAGGCGTGCTGTTCGATTCGTTGCTGCTAGGTTCGATCAATCTGAATTCGCGAAGGGAGAAGACGTTCTTTTCGCTAAAAACTATTGAGAAAGTTTTGTGAACCAGCGCTTGCGACAGACTGCAGAATGATCCTACCGCCACCAACATACAAAGTACATCTCACGCAAGGACCACGAAGACAGCATCAGAGAAATCAGGGCTCGTACGGGGCGCATACAGATAATTGTTTTTCCCCTCACTCCACGGCAAGTCGAACAGGAAGCGGAAGGACTAACAGTGAAACAAGGGACCCTCCACCTTGTATCGTATGGTGCCTTGCGGAGTATGTATTTAGATGTAGGTGGGATGAGTTCTCTGCCAAGATGTGGGGGAGGCTGTGCCGGCAGTTATTAAAAGCAAAAGACGTGGCTATATAAAAGTCGCGGTTCGTGGCACAACCAGTCAAGCCTGCAGCCTCATTTCCTTCACACGTGTGCCGGAAGTGGCGAGGGCAGCTGGTTTCGATCGTGGGCTGGACACGCATCTCACTATTCGCAGCATCGGTCCCAGAACCGGTTTTGTGGCCTGGAGCCACGTGTCGGACTTAAATCAGAGGTTCTGACGATTTTGCAGCAGCCGCATATGCGGCTTTCTTTATCTCCGCTATCGGCTTGGGAAAGCAGGTCCCTTTTGAATAAATCATGTCCGCCCTATATACAAAATGCGGCTACTCAGCTAGCAGCGCACGTGTTGCGTGCACATGTAGGTTATTGGAGACTGCATATTCCCGATGACCTATTATGTGCCTTACTGGAAGAGGTGAGCTGGTAGAGAATATCATTTGTACTTGTAGATCAGATAAAGTATATGTAATTTTGGCATTCGTAAACTAAAGGAGCATCTAAAGTAATATCCCAAACTGTATTTTAGTTCTTGATGCTAATAATACCAGAGTAGCAGGAGGTACAGAAAGCTGACTGAATTTGCATGTGAATAGCAGGAAAGAGAACTTGATGTCTGCTGCTTTTATAGATTATCAGCTGTAGTGCCTTACAGTGGTACAACGCATTAGGGGGAAAATGGATAATCACACCAAAGTTTATGCTATTGTTTTAAGAAGATAACAAGAACCCACCAAGTATAAACTGGGATATCCTCTTTCGTAGAACAGGTGGTTGGGGCATTGTAACAAACTACTAATCCGAAGACTTTCTTAGGCTGTTGATCGGGAATCCGACTTATGAGAGTAACTTCTTAGATCTGATTTCAGAGTCCAACGTTTCGATTCGGTTAATATATCCGAGGAAATCAGTGACTATAAGTTTGTTATATCGTCAAAGAAAGTACGTGTATTGAAGGGTGTTACGAAAGGTAGGAAAATATTTCTGTGTTGCAGGTGCCGCAAGAAACGGACTGCTAATTACATGGTAACAAACATCACACACACATTTATGATGCTGAAAATGTCTAGTACCGACGGATAAATTTCAAAAATATGGTACAATACGCTTTCACAAGTAGGTCCCGAGCAAGGTTTCAGATGATGGGAAACGATCCATCGTGATTCCACATTTGTGCCACAAAGAGGTCATTGCGAGAAGCTTTCAGTTAATTCGAAAATAAATGGCCAACGATCTGACAAAATATCGCTCTAAGTTTTGGTATTATGTGAAGTCAGCAAACTATCAAGGACACGTATCCAATCACTAAATCACTGCCAGCGAAACGGGTGAAGACTAAGAGAATAACAAATTCCGTATTTCATTATTTCAATGAAGAAGGTCTTACCAAAATTCTTCCTTTCAATAGTTGCTTGAACACCGAAATCACAAAATATTGTGACAAAGGCTCGCGGAGTAGAAATAAACTAAAATCACTCAAAAGAGTAAGTGTGAGTGGAACGGTGAGTATACCTTTCAGATTCTATATTCGCACATATTATCTTCTAGCAGCAGCTAATTGTAGGTCGCATGGGCAACGAAGTGAACATGCGATTAGAAAAAAAAGTCGAAGAACATCTGTTTCTAAGAAGGGTCGTCATACAAACGCACGTACATCCATACATAACTACAGCTCTGTATAGGGGAAGGTAAACTGTGGTCGAATAACATGTTTCATGCCCTCATATTATGGCTCTTCTGGAATCCGAAAATCTCAGTTGAAATCAACATGGATTCCACAAGATGCAGTCGTAAACTCAGTTCGCTCTCTTCGTTCACAATTTACATCAAATACTAAATAACAGTGACAGGTTGACGCCCTGTTCTTTGGTTTCCTGAAATCATACAGTTTGTTGTAGGACAGTTGTATTTAGCAGTTACATAATATATAACGTAGGGAACTCAGCAAGGCTGTTCGTGAACGATGTTACGCAACACTATCAAACTGAAGTAAAATGCAGGAGCTGTAGAAGTTTGTCGCTTGGTACAAGGACTGGCATGTTTACCCCTGCCACATAATACCGTAACATATTGCAGTAAATAGATAGACAAACCACAGCAGTCTACACTCATGGAACATACAGGAGTGGACTGTGCGGCTGGTCCCGGCGGAGGTTCGAGTCCTCCTTCGGGGATGGATGTGTGTGTCTTTGTCCTTTGGATAATTTAGATTAAGTAGTGTGTAAGCATAGGGACTGATCACCTTAGCAGCTAAGTCCCATAAGATTTCACACACATTTGAACATTTTAACATATAGGAGTATCGGTCTGGAGCGATTTGTGCAGGAAAGGCCATCTAAAACTAGGTCTAGGAACAATAATGACCAGAGAGATTCAACATCAACATTCTGTGGGAATGTTAGCCGTCCTCGGAGGAAGTAACTCACACAACTCACGTTCAGGAGATTTTCATATTGTTGTGTGCTTCGGTCTGATGGGATTAACAGGAGAGATCCAAGAAATTGCGCGTTTTGTTATGTGTTCGTTTAGCCAGCAGTAAAGTGTGACGGAGGCGATCTCCAACTCCAGTAGCAAACGCTACTCGAGAGACGTTGCTGATTGTTAAAATCTCGTGTGCGCGTTTACCAATAAGAATCACAGAAACACATTTCCTATCACATATTTCACGAAATTGGAGAAATTCGAGCCTTTGTAGATACTTAGAGGCACTCTTTGTTCCCGCACACAATTCGCGAATGGAACAGGTGAGCATGACGCAGTCCTCCAGTACAGTCAGATGGTATGTTCCATTCGCCTCCTGTGGTCAGCAAGAACGGCTGTCCGTACACCGCTTGGATTTTGTTGCGAGAAATTGAATCTTCTGTAGGTTTATGCTCTCGGAATTTTAAACAGTAAATCTTTGCTTGGTGCAAAACGTCTTTCACGGAGAGTTTTGAAAGATGCTTCTGTCTTCTGAGTTACCAACGCATTTATTCTTTTTATCAATCTTTTGCGTATCTTCATCTCCCCCCAACTCTCCTTCCCTGTTATTGGCCAACTGCCAGTCATAGTACCAAGCGGCGATAATATGTAGGTGTTCTTCGCTTTGTGGCAGCTTCCTAGTAATACGGCATTTATGACTACAACTGGACCGTCTGCGAAGACACTCGTCGAGCAGCTGACATATTATTTTCGGTCGGTCCGGGAGGTGGTCTCGGATAGCCGAAGTTAAGACAACCACTCGCTTAAAGCGGGAAATCCGGCTTCGAGTCCCAGTCCAGCACAAATTTTCACACGTCATCAATAAACTGTACACCTGTTTCTAACATTGCTTTTATTATTTGCCTGCACCTTATATTCAGAATCAACGTGGTACAATATTTTCAAATGGTTAAAATGGCTCTGAGCACTATGGGCCTTAACATCTGAGGTCATCAGTCCCCTAGAACTTAGAACTACTTAAACCTAACCAAACTAAGGACATCACACAAACATCCATGCCTGAGGCAGGATCGAACCTGCGACCGTAGCGGTCGCGCGGTTTCAGACTGAAGCGTCTAGAACCGCTCGGCCCCTGAGGTCGGCTACAATATTTTCATGGCTCTGTATTTTGTCTCTTTCGTAGACTAGAATCACGTTAAATATGAACAGTGAATGTTGTTTTCCCTCCTAGTGTTAAGTTTGCCACCACAATTTTTTTAAAATTATTATAATGTCTGATTACCTTCTCATGGTTGGGATTCACTGTCATGTAGAATTCTTTTAAAGGACATCATATTCGCCGTTGACTGTAGAAATTATTTATTGCACAATCACAGTTTCGGCCTTTGGACCATTTCCAAGTGGTACTGCAGAAGATTTTACTTTATCACATGTCAGACTGTAAAAAATCATCCGATATGTATAAATGATTTTAAAGTCTTGACATGTGCCGAAGCAAATTCTTTTGCTGTTCCACTTGAAAATGGCCCAAAGGCCGAAACTGGAGTTGATGTCCTTCAAAAATAAGATTATGACTGCTAACAACGAACTCCCTAAACTTTTCCACGTATGCACGGGTGGTAAGCCCAATTAGTTCAATAACATTCAATATACGCACCACCTATTACCGATATGGCGTCCGAAGTGACAGCATTTAAGCAGATATTCGCTCCAGGCAACTAAAAGTATTATTATTATTTTTGAATAGGCGATGCCCAATTTGCACCCACCATTGTTATGCGATGGAAAGAATGGGAAGTCTCGTAACCACGCTGACGACGTCGCATTGAACTCTGTTTCTCACCTGAGCACGTGAAAAACCTGTAATATGAAATTTCCATCAACATACATATTCAAAATGTATCCGTATGTTCTACAATTACTGTCTCGTAAGGGGCTGTATGGGCTGTTGTTACGTAGTGTTTTGTGATAGTTCCGTGACAAAAATCCAAACCATTGACTGGTTCTATTCTATGATAATGTCCATACTGCATGACACTTAGCATATCTCTTTGCGTGCTCTTTTAACCCACCCTCCAGATCAACCCACGTCCTGTGTTCGTACCAACGCGCTTGAAACAACACAACTGTTCTGCTCCAGTAACATGACATTGAAGTAAACCTGGCATACGGATAATAAATTTTCTAAATAACCGTAACGTAGATCTCAGGATGTATTTAGCAAAAATCGTTTTTTTTTTTTTTTTTTTTAGTAAGCGAGAGTGTGAAACCGTTTCGAATGCCTTCGGGGAGTCAAACAACGCAGTGGTAACCTGGGCGCCGCTGTTCAAGGCTCTTCGTATTTCGTGATGTTAACAGAGCGAGCTGAGTAACACTGAATGTGTTTGTACAGTCAAAGTTGATTCCTGTAGAGCAGTGTTCGTCGAACTTTTCATCCCAAACAAAGACAATACTGACATTTTGGGGCTGCACTGATCTTACTATAACTTGGTAACCTACAAAAAAATGTTATGATCTCCCAATAGACTAGCTATAGTAAGAGCATGATAAGTTCGCCTTTCCCCCTCCCCCGATCTAGTATTATGTTTGATTGCTGCCACCCTCGGCGGTCCCAAATTTGTGACACTGTAATTGCTTCACTAAGTGTTGTTTTTGTCTGTGTGTGTGTAGATGATTAACTCATTAATAACAGTATTTGTACTTACATTTAATTGCATTTATGCAATACCAGACAGCCTCATAAATGTTTACGAAATGTTTTCAATGTCATTTTCACCCTTAATGTAGTTTCATATTCCTTGCTATAAATATCTACCACATTTGAAGATGGCCGTTGCTATAATGCGCATTTACTTTCATACTGAACGGCAGCTGATTGGTACGAGGCAAACACGCCTGTGAGTTGTCGGTACTGGAAGATGAACAACAAAAGCATTCCCCTCTCACATACAATAACCCTGCAATAGCCGCGCTAGTTTCCCCTCAGCCCCGAGGTAAGCGGACAACTTTCCTTAGCTCACGGCCAAATCCACCGACGTCAGTTAAAATTAAGCAGGTCTTAAAATGTTACTGTCTCTGTAAGTATTTTTGTTTGTTACTAAGCAAGAAAACTGCACTCTGTTACTTAAATGGTAGCGGTATCACATCCTTCCGATCCATATACACTACTGGCTATTAAAACTGCTACACCACTAATATGACGTGCTACAGACGCGAAATTTAACCGACAGTAAGAGGATGCTGTGATATGCAAATGATTAGCTTTTCAGAGCATTCACACAAGGTTGGCGCCGGTGGCGACACCTGCAACGTGCTAACATGAGCCGGCCGAGGTGGTCTATCGGTTCTAGGCGCTCAGTCCGGAACCGTGCGACTGCTACGTTCGCAGGTTCGAATCCTGCCTCGGGCATGGATGTGTGTGATGTCCTTAGGTTAGTTAGGTTTAAGCAGTTCTACGTTCTAGGGGACTAATGACCTCAGAAGTTGAGTCCCATAGTCCTCAGAGCCATTTGAACCATTTATTGCTGACATGAGGAAAGTTTCCAACCGATTTCTCATACACAAACAGCAGTCAACCGGCGTTGCCTGGTGAAACGTTGTTGTGATGCCTCGTGTAAGGAGGGGAAATGCGTACCATCACGTTTCCGACTTTAGTAAAGGTCGGATTGTAGCCTATCGCGATTGCGATTTATCGTATCCCGACATTGCTGCTCGCGTTGGTCGAGATCCAATGAGTGTTAGCAGAATATGGAATCGGTGGGTTCAGGAGGGTAATACGGAACGCCGTGCTGGATCCCAACGGCCTCGTATCACTAGCAGTCGTGATGACAGGCATCTTATCCGCATGGCTGTAACGGATCGTGCAGCTACGTCTCGATCCCTGAGTCAACAGATGGGGACGTTTGCAAGACAACAACCATCTGCACGAGCAGTTCGACGACGTTTGCAGCAGCATGGACTATCAGCTAGGTGACCATGGCTGCGGTCACCCTTGACGCTGCATCACAGACAGGAGCGCCTGTAATGTTGTACTCAACGACGAACCTGGGTACACGAATGTCAAAACGTAATTTTTTCGGATGAATCCAGCCAGGTTCTGTTTACAGCATCATGATGATTGCATCCGTGTTTCGCGATATGGCGGTGAACGCACATTGGAAGCGTGTATTCGTCATCACCATACTGACGTATCACCCAGTGTGATGGTATGGGGTGCCATTGGTTACACGTCTCGGTCACCTCTTGTTCGCATTGACGGCACTTTGAACAGTGCGCGTTACATTTCAGATGTGTTACGACTCGTGGCTCTATCCTTCATTCGATTCCTGCGAAACCCGACGTTTCAGCAAGATAATGCACGACCGCATGTGGCAGGTCCTGTACGGGCCTTTCTGGATACAGAAAATGTTCGACTGCTGCCCTAGTCAGCACATTCTCCAGATCTCTCACCAGCTATAAACTTCTGGTCAGTGGTGGCCGAGCAACTGGCTCGTTACAATACGCCAGTCACTACTCTTGATGAACTGTGGTATCGTGTTGAAGCTGCATGGGCAGCTGTACCTGTACACGCCATCAAAGCTCTGTTTGACTCAATGCCAGGCATATCCAGGCCATTATTACGGCCAGAGGTGGCTGTTTTGGGTATCGATTTCTCACGATTTATGCACCCAAATTGCGTGAAAATGTAATCACATGTCAGTTCTAGAATAATATATTTGTCCAATGAATACCCGTTTATCATCTGCATTTCTTCTTAGGTTAGCAATTTTAATGGCCAGTAGTGTATTATGCATGAAGAGATTATGAACAAAATAATTATTTTACGCATACAGTAACATGCAAGCGGAGTGGAGTGAAACAAACGAAATCGAGGTGGGCCGGTTCTTCCTTGGATGATGCGTGCTATACGTTTCCATGTTGTGGTATTTAAATGAACTGTTGTTAGAGCACCGAGTAGACGAAAATAAATTTTAGCGTACTTGTCTTCTTTTTCAATGTGAGAGCGAAGTAACGTTAAAAAAGTTATTAAACGTTTCACTGTCCATCTACAGAATGTTAATGTAATCATCAAGTTCTGAATGTAATATTTCCAGTAGCGGGTTTTCAGTTGTATATTGCTCGTCTTAAACCATTACCTGGACCAGCGCCTTGTTTTCTTGTTCTTGTTCTTCTTCTTCTTCTTCTTCTTCTTCTTTAAACACAGTGGCGGAGGCAATATTAGAATTGATTTATCTGCATTTGTAGCCATTCCCACTAGTGTCAAAATGCAACATACACGAAAAGCGCGTGCTTCAAAAGTAAGGTTATATTGACGTACCCACATCCGTGGTTACGTAAGGGCGAAGTTGACTAGCCAGGTTGTTCATTTAGGTGAGCCTTAACAAGTTTTAAAAAGTAATTGTCCAGTCTCAGGAAGTTGTTGTAATCATTGGGTTGTAAGAGCAATATTTCCTGTAGCAGATTTTCATGGATAAATCTCTCATTTTAAGCTATTCCCTGGACCAGTGTCTTGTTTTCTTCTTCTTCGTCTTCTTCAAAGATAGTTCCAATGTCAATGCCAGGACTCCTTTATCTGCATTTGTGGCCATTCTCGCTGTCCAAATACACACGAAAATCAATAGCGTGTGCTTTAGTGAGGTTAAACTGACGAACATTGTTTGAACGTGTGCGGGCAAATCCGTAGCTAGATAAGAGCGATTTTGTCAAACTCGTTTGATCGTGTACGGGCGCCTTTAGTCGATGTTTTTGGATTTGTGTATTAGTTGCTAAATGCATAGTATTATAGAATACGCCTGAGAATCGCGAGCCGCGCGAGTGCTCGATTCGTACTGCATGCGGCCCGCAGGCCGCAGTTTGACGACCACTGTGAGATTTTCTTTCTCCTGAAAGGTCACAATACGCGAGCACAAAACTTGTTTCTTAATTGGCCAGCATATTAGGGTCTTTCAAACCGAAATGAGCTGGAAGCTGTAAAATGAAAATCGCCAAAGGGATCGTAATGGCATTGTCTGCGGAAGGAGGTGAGGTTCCTATAAGAGTGTCGAGGCTCCAGTCTCGCTGCTAGAGGAACGCCCATCTGACGACAGAGCGAGGACGTGCACTCATCGACAGTCTGCTCTCAGTCGTGCTGGAAGCAGAGATATGGAGGCTTCAAAAGAAGAGCAAAGGGATGTAGTGAGTGTACTGATGGCGGTAGGAGTGCGAGGGAAGGAATTCACCAAAGAATGACAAGTGTGCGAAGAGCACTGCATGTCCGTTGCAAGGGCCAAGGCATTGCTACCCGCGATTCCAGGAACGAGAGAATGTTTTGGGTGATGACGCACTATCTGGAGCGCCACACCGCATTACTAGTATCGTTGTCCAGCAGGTGGATGCCCGGCGTGTTACAGTGACAGGCGTCGACCGTGAGGTCGGAACTGTAGTGCTCTCCGTGTACTCGTTCCTTTCTTCGGTGAATTTCCGTTCCCCGCATACCTTCCGCTCCTTTGCTCGTCTTTTGACGCCTCCATTTCGGGACGACTGTTTGCAGTGGGACGGTAGATGCGTGTACGTGTTCTCTCTATAGTGACGCGCGTGTCGGCCGTGTCCCGGACACCATACCAATCTCCGGCTCGTTTCCTTTTCAATGATCTTAACATTTACGTCAGCGAAGTAGACCTAAAATTATGGGCATCTGTGCGATGACCTTTCTTGCAAATGTGAATGCTAGCGCTTTTTTCCTGCAATCGCTGGGAACCCTTCGTTGCTCCAGCGACTGTGATAAACTTCTGCTAGGAGAGAGATTTTTTTTTTCACACATGCAAGGAATCTGAAATGTATCTCATCAAGTTATTTTCCCTCTGTGCGATTTTAGTTCATTTTCTGTTCAATTATCATTTAACGGAATATCTGTCATTTCGACACGTTCGTGCAAATTTTAGTGGTGCAAACATTACGAACTTTTGCAGCGAACCAATTCCGAAAAACTGAATTCAGTATTTTAGCCTTCTGTCAGTAATCTTCCGGTAATTTAATTTAAAAGAAAAGACGTCGTAGAATATTGAGTATCATCGATAGTCAAAATTTTACGTTCGAATTCAGTGAACGTTTCTCGCATTGATCTCGTTACTATTTAGATTTTTTCGACTTTCATTTGCCTACAAGGGTTTGGCTTTTCGTAAATGCATGATAAAACACTTTGCTTTTGAAGAAGCTGTTGAGTCACGGCGAGGTGCTCCCATTCTACATTGCTCAGCACAGACGTGTCTAAAGCCTGTTGCACACTATTTCTTAAAATTTTATCAACTGATACTCCATGTCTTCGTCCTCAGAAGTTAATGTATGACGTTGATTGCTCAGTCTGTTTCTTGTCACACTTGCTGAGCAAGTATTTTATTTCGTTTCGTTAATTTTCTTTCAACATCAGTAGTCGTCACTGCTGTTACAGCATTATGATAACCAACTCCTTCCTCTGTCTTAACTGATTTGAGGAGTTCGACGTGATTCCTTCATGTACGTAAACTATCGAAAAGTTCAGGTCAGTTGCGTATTAGGAGGTCTAACACATTGTCCTCAGGAGTCGGTTCTCTGAGAAACTGCTCAAACCAATTTTCAGAAAACATGTCAGAACAGTCTCATAGGAATTCGTGTCCTGATAGCCCCTTTACTCGTGCGGATCTCCTATCCTACAGCTGGAAAATTGAAATATACACACTACCTGTCAAAAGTTTTCGATCACCCATGAAAAAAGCTTTATACGCATTTATTTCCATGTACAAACACATCGAACAAACTAAATAGACCAACAAAATAAATATATTCTTTATCATTAAGTACAGTGCTATGTGGTTCAGGTTTTAGCCTCTTCAGAGTCTCCATCCTTTGCCGAAAGAACACTTGCACTAATGCTTGACATTCTAGAAATAAGGTTTTGTTGTGTGTTTGTAGATGTTGCAGTTCAACACGTCTGTAAATTGTTCTGTTGATCTCAACGTTAAATGACATCAGTTTTCTGACCATCCTATCAAGTTCATCCATAGGAGTTGAATGACTGTCTTGGTCGTATCTTATTCTTCAGTTCCCCACATTTCTGTTTTCTACTGACATACGCTCTGCACAATTTACAAGCATGTTTGGGATCATTGTCCTCCTGCAGAACAAACCAACTGCTAAGAAGTCTCTTGCTAGGTGGAGCTGCATTGTTGATCCGTATCCTATGATGTCCTTCCTTCTCTAACGTTCAAGTAATTCTGACTAGGTCACAGACTTTATCACCCACAAAATATCCCTACACCATGCTTCACCGCTGGTGTTACGCACTGACTCTACATACGTTCTCCACGAAGTCAACGAACCAACATTCGACGATGGTCGCCAAATACTTCAAATTGAGATTCGTCCGTGAATTACACCCTGGACCTTTGCTGCACGTTCCAGTTTTTATGTTTCTGTGCCCTTGCAATCGTTTCACCGCATTTTGTTTTCGCAATAATGGTTTTTTGGCCACTATGCACCCATTTTAACCTTTTTCACGGAGACGGCGTTGCACTGTTGAGACAGAGACTAAAGCTGCTTGCATACTATTTACTTCCTTGTGATTTCCAAGTGCAGTACGAGTTTTCTAACGTTTACTTCCCTGCACGATGTTACTCGGGGTCATCCTGATTCCGAAACACTTGTATTGGCTCCAATCAGCTAGAAAGCTGCTACGTCTAAACCACTGTACTGTGTTGCTATTCTCTTACTAAAAGACATAATAAACTGCTTCACCTGTGGGGACATCTTTCGTCCCGACCCATGAGATTAGCATGCTGACTTTTCGTCAGGGCGCTGATGACTATGATGTCGAGCGCCCTCACCTCAACTCATCGTCGTCGTCGTCGTCGTCGTCATCGTCATCATCATCATCATCATCATCTGAGCCTTCCTGATGCAGAGCTACAATGACAGCATGTTCTTCAGTTCCAATCTGCTACATCTATCCCATTTAGGGACAATATGACACGAACCCGATCAGGTATACAAACAGACTGCTAGAAGCATACAATGTTCTATAAAATAATGCAAATTGACTAATACACAGACAGCAGAAGGAATGAGATCTATTCGAATGGAACCTCTTAAATAATGACACGTCAGTGTAGTTGTGCATACTGATCAGAGCCCTGAAGGCGGACGACCAGCGAAATGCATTTTTATACTTGTTTTATCACCAGAATGGGGATATGACAGAATATTCCAAACTAAATCCCTGTTTTAACCACAAATCCGTTGTTTTGAGCGGTAGTGTACCTGTTATAATAGTGTGCGCCTAATGATGGAAGGTAGCCTTCGGTAACTAGATGTGAAAGGAATAAATTACACTACAGTGACAGAGTTTCATCATGTTTCTGTCTATTAATACTATTCACGTTTTGGTCCTACGGGCTACGCGATGAACAACAATAGGCATTTTCTAGGTTTTGTTTTAGCTTTTCTTTGTGCCCATATTACTTACGTTCTCTAAGAATGGCCTTCCGCTTATCAAACCAAGCCGTCGCAGTCTTTTTGGGTTTTCTGCCAGACCAGCTGTCCAGTCGTGAATTTCCTGCCTATTTTTTTTCCGTCAGCTACATAAAGTTGTCTTATTCCTGCTTCCTTCAGGTCTTGTTTAACTCCAACGATCTATTTATTGTTTCTTTGTTTATTTTAACTTTACTGCTCGTTTTCTAGAATTCCACAACCTGTCTAGTGAATTTGGTTGCTTCCATTATTTTAATATGCTCATAAAATATTAGCCTGCGTTCTTTTCATATCCAAATAAATGTTAGTATACTTCCATTTCTTCATTTGCTCTTAGTTTGTGTGTTCCTTCTAGAGTACAATTTGGACCTCACAGATATGCCCAGTTACCTTTCGTGCTCTCTTTCGGATTTCTTCGATGACCCTCGATCAGTTTAAAATGAGTGTGACAGATGTATGTAGTAAGTCTGAAAGATGTTACCATTTTGTGACAACAAATTTCGTTTATATACTTTTTTCTTTTTTTTTTAAATTTCACGGAGTGACTGTTTTCATTGTCTTTTTGATTGTCTAATTATGAAGCTTCTTTTTTAGTTGTCAGGAACAAGTCATGTGTGCTTTCTCATTTGTTACTAATTTTCGTGTTTTGAATGTCTTGTAACGCAATTTTACTGCGCGTTCACAATGTTCATTGTACCAAGAGTGTTTTTTCCACCTTTGTACAGAAAGCAGTTTTGATAGACATACGTTTCAATTATCTCCAATGTTGTGTTTGCATTTTGCCGAGTTCATTTGTTAATAACAGTTGTTCGATGTTGATTGTATCTAATTTAGAAACCTACTGACAACCTTTCGCGTAATTTTTAGGACATTGAGTTTATTTTCACTTGGGTTAGGTAGGGATCTGTGTCAGTATTCGCTCCTTTGCGAACTTGAACATACTCTACTGGTCATTAAAATTGCTACACAACGAATATGGCGTTCTACAGACACGAAATTTAACCGACAGTAAGAAGATGCTGTAATATGCAAATGATTAGCTCTTCAGAGGATTCGCACGAGGTTGGCACCGGTGGCGACACCTACAACGTTCTGACATGAGGAAAGTTTCCAACCGATTTCTCATACACAAACAGCAGTTGACCAGCGTTGCCTGGTGAAACGTTGTTGTGATGCCTCGTGTAAGGAGGAGAAATGCGTACCATCACGTATCCGACTTTGATAAAGGTCGGATTATAGCCTATCGCGATTGCGATTTATCGTATCCCGACATTGCTGCTCGCGTTGGTCGAGATCCAATGACTGTTAGCAGAATAGGGAATCGGCGGGTTCAGGAGGGTAATACGGAACGCCGTGCTGGATCCCTACGGCCTCGTAGCACTAGCAGTCGTGATGACAGGCATCTTATCCGCATAGCTGTAACGGATCGTGCACCCACGTCTCGATCCCTGAGTCAACAGATGGGGACGTTTGCAAGACAACAACCACCTGCACGAACAGTTCGACGACGTTTGCAGTAGCATGGACCATCAGCTCAGAGACCATGGATGCGGTTACCCTTGACGCTGCATCACAGACAGGAGCGCCTGTAATGTTGTACTCAACGACGAACCTGGGTACACGAATGTCAAAACGTAATTTTTTCGGATGAATCCAGCCAGGTTCTGTTTACAGCATCATGATGATTGCATCCGTGTTTCGCGATATGGTGGTGAACGCACATTGGAAGCGTGTATTCGTCATCACCATACTGACGTATCACCCAGTGTGATGG
Organism: Schistocerca gregaria; assembly: GCF_023897955.1. Classification (NCBI taxonomy): domain Eukaryota; kingdom Metazoa; phylum Arthropoda; class Insecta; order Orthoptera; family Acrididae; genus Schistocerca; species Schistocerca gregaria. The sequence continues at coordinate 54,175,191 of NC_064931.1, forward strand.
TATGGGGTGCCATTGGTTACACGTCTCGGTCACCTCTTGTTCGCATTGACGGCACTTTGAACAGTGCGCGTTACATTGCAGATGTGTTACGACCCGTGGCTCTACCCTTCATTCGATTCCTGCTAAACCTGGCATTTCAGCAGGATAATGCACGACCGCATGTGGTAGGTCCTGTAGGGGCCTTTCTGGATACAGAAAATGTTCGACTGCTACCCTGGCCAGCACATTTTCCAGATCTCTCACCAATTGAAAACGTCTGGTAAATGGTGGCCGAGCAACTGGCTCGTCTCAATACGCCAGTCACCACTCTTGATGAACTGTGGTATCGTGTTGAAGCTGCATGGGCAGCTGTACCTGTACACGACAACCATGCTCTGTTTGACTTAATGCCAGATGTATCAAGGCCGTTATTACGGCCAGAGGTGGCTGTTTTGGGTACTGATTTCTCAGGATCTATGCACCCAAATTGCGTGAAAATGTAATCACATGTCAGTTCTAGTATAATATACACTCCTGGAAATGGAAATAAGAACACCGTGAATTCATTGTCCCAGGAAGGGGAAACTTTATTGACACATTCCTGGGGTCAGATACATCACATGATCACACTGACAGAACCACAGGCACAAGGACACAGGCAACAGAGCATGCACAATGTCGGTACTAGTACAGTGTATATCCACCTTTCGCAGCAATGCAGGCTGCTATTCTCCCATGGAGACGATCGTAGAGATGCTGGATGTAGTCCTGTGGAACGGCTTGCCATGCCATTTCCACCTGGCGCCTCAGTTGGACCAGCGTTCGTGCTGGACGTGCAGACCGCGTAAGACGACGCTTCATCCAGTCCCAAACATGCTCAATGGGGGACAGATCCGGAGATCTTGCTGGCCAGGGTAGTTGACTTACACCTTCTAGAGCACGTTGGGTGGCACGGGATACATGCGGACGTGCATTGTCCTGTTGGAACATCAAGTTCCCTTGCCGGTCTAGGAATGGTAGAACGGTGGGTTCGATGACGGTTTGGATGTACCGTGCGCTATTCAGTGTCCCCTCGACGATCACCAGAGGTGTACGGCCAGTGTAGGAGATCGCTCCCCACACCATGATGCCGGGTGTTGGCCCTGTGTGCCTCGGTCGTATGCAGTCCTGATTGTGGCGCTCACCTGCACGGCGCCAAAAACGCATACGACCATCATTGGCACCAAGGCAGAAGCGACTCTCATCGCTGAAGACGACACTTCTCCATTCGTCCCTCCATTCACGCCTGTCGCGACACCACTGGAGGCGGGCTGCACGATGTTGGGGCGTGAGCGGAAGACGGCCTAACGGTGTGCAGGACCGTAGCCCAGCTTCATGGAGACGATTGCGAATGGTCCTCGCCGATACCCCAGGAGCAACAGTGTCCCTAATTTGCTGGGAAGTGGCGGTGCGGTCCCCTACGGCAGTGCGTAGGTTCCTACGGTCTTGGCGTGCATCCGTGCGTCGCTGCGGTCCGGTCCCAGGTCGACGGGCACGTGCACCTCCCGCCGACCACTGGCGACAACATCGATGTACTGTGGAGACCTCACGCCCCACGTGTTGAGCAATTCGGCGGTACGTCCACCCGGCCTCCCGCATGCCCACTATACGCCCTCGCTCAAAGTCCGTTAACTGCACATACGGTTCACGTCCACGCTGTCGCGGCATGCTACCAGTGTTAAAGACTGCGATGGAACTCCGTATGCCACGGCAAACTGGCTGACACTGACGGCGGCGGTGCACAAATGCTGCGCAGCTAGCGCCATTCGACGGCCAACACCGCGGTTCCTGGTGTGTCCGCTGTGCCGTGCGTGTGATCATTGCTTGTACAGCCCTCTCGCAGTGTCCGGAGCAAGTATGGTGGGTCTGACACACCGTTGTCAGTGTGTTCTTTTTTCTGTTTCCAGGAGTGTATTTGTCCAATGAATACCCGTTTATCATCTGCATTTCTTCTTGGTGCAGCAATTTTAATGGCCAGTAATGGATAAATCTGCCCCTGACGTCGATATGAGATTAGTGTATAATTAGATATGGTTGTTGTTGTTGTTGTTGTTGTGGTGGTGGTGGTCTTCAGTCCTGAGACTGGTTTGATGCAGCTCTCTATGCTACTCTATCCTGTGCAGCCTCTTTATCTCCCAGTACACACTGCAACCTACATCCTTCTGAATCTGCGTAGTGTAGTCATCTGTTGCTCTCCCTCTACGATTTTTACCCTCCACGCTGCCCTCCAATACTAAATTGTTGATCCCTTGATGCCTCAGAACATGTCCTACCAACCGATCCTTTCTTCTGGTCAAGTTGTGCCACAAACTTCTCTTCTCCCCAATCCTATTCAACACCTCCTCATCTACCCATCAAATCTTCAGCATTCTTCTGTCGCACCACATTGCGAAAGCTTCTATTCTCTTCTTGTCCAAACTATTTATCGTCCATGTTTCACTTCTATACATGGCTACACTCCATACAAATACTTTCAGAAATGTCTTCCTGACACTTAAATCTATACTCGATGTTAACAAATTTCTCTTCTTCAGAAACGCTTTCCTTGCCATCGCCAGTCTACATTTTATATCCTCTCTACTTCGACCATCATCAGTTATTTTGCTCCCCAAATAGCAAAACTCCTTTACTACTTTAAGTGTCTCATTTCCTAGTCTAATACCTTCAACATCACCCGACTTAATTCGACTACATTCCATTATCCTCGTTTTGCTTTTGTTGATGTTCATCTTATACCCTCCTTTCAAGACACTATCCATTTCGTTCAACTGCTCTTCCAAGTCCTTTGCTGTCTCTGACAGAATTACAATGTCATCGGCGAACCTCAAAGTTATTTCTTCTCCATGGATTTTAATACCTACTCTGAACTTTTCTTTTGTTTCCTTTACTGCTTGCTGAATATACAGATTGAATAACATCGGGGACAGGCTACAACCCTGTCTCCCTCCCTTCCTAACCGCTGCTTCCCTTCCATGCCCCTCCACTCTTATAACTGCCATCTGGTTTCTGTACAAATTGTAAATAGCCTTACGCTCCCTGTATTTTACCCCTGCCACCTTCATAATTTGAAAGAGAGTATTCCAGTCAACATTGTCAAAAGCTTTCTCTAAGTCTACAAATGCTACAAACGTAGGTTTGCCTTTTCTTAGTCTTTCTTTTAAGATAAGTCGTAAGGTTAGTATTGCCTCACGTGTTCCAACATTTCTGCGGAATCCAAACTGATCTTCCGCAAGGTCCGCTTCTACCAGCTTTTCCATTCGTCTGTAAAGAATTCGTGTTAGTATTTTGCAGCTGTGACTTATTAAACTGATAGTTCGGTAATTTTCACATCTGTCAACACCTACTTTCTTTGGGATTGGAATTATTATATTCTTCTTGAAGTCTGAGGGTATTTCGCCTGTCTGATACATCTTGCTCACCAGATGGTAGAGTTTTGTCACGACTGGCTCTCCCAAGGCCGTCAGTAGTTCCAATGGAATGTTGTCTACTCCCGGGGCCTTGTTTCGACTCAGGTCTTTCAGTGCTCTGTCAAACTCTTCACGCAGTATCGTATCTCCCATTTCATCTTCATCTACATCCCTTTCCATTTCCATAATATTGTCCTCAAGTACGTCGCCCTTGTATAAACCCTCTATATACTCCTTCCACCTTTCTCCTTTCCCTTCTTTGCTTAGAACTGGGTTTCCATCTGAGCTCTTGATGTTCATACAAGTGGCTCTCTTTTCTCCAAAGGTCTCTTTAATTTTCCTGTAGGCAGTATCTGTCTTACCCTTAGTGAGATAAGCCTCTACATCCTTACATTTGTCCTCTAGCCATCCCTGCTTAGCCATTTTGCACTTCCTGTCGATCTCATTTTTGAGACGTTTGTATTCCTTTTTGCCTGCTTCGTTTACTGCGTTTTTATATTTTCTTCTTTCATCAATTAAATTCAATATTTCTTCTGTTATCCAAGGATTTCCACTAGCCATCGTCTTTTTACCTACTTGATCCTCTGCTGCCTTCACTACTTACAACACTTAACCATAGGACAAGGACAGTGTTCTGCTAATGGGTGATTTTAACCCCAGGATTGGAAATTGAACAGAAGGATATGAAGAGGTTAGGGGTAAATTTAGAGAGGATAAGGAGGCCAACAGGAACGGGAAACAACTCTTGGATTTCTGTGCCAGTATGGTCTTAGTAATCACAAACTCCTTTTTTAAACATAAGAACATTCACCGGTATACTTGGGATAGCAGGGGAACCAGATCTGTCATTGACTATATAATAACAGATCAGGAATTCAGGAAGGCTGTGAGGGACACACGTGTATTCAGGGGATTCTTTGATGACACTGATCATTATTTCATCTGCAGTGAAATTGGGATTGTGAGGCCTAAAGTGCAGGAGGTCAGGTCCATATGTAGGAGGATAAGAGTGGAGAAACTTCAGGATACATTTCTTTGCCCCTGTCCATATTCACCTACTATGTTTCTTTCTCTCCCTTTTCCTACTACCGAATTCCAGTCACCCATGACTATTAAATTTTCGTCTCCCTTCACTACCTGAATAATTTCTTTTATTTCATCATACATTTCATCAATTTCTTCGTCATCTGCAGAGCTTGTTGGCATATAAACTTGTACTACTGTAGTAGGTGTGGGCTTCGTATCTATCTTGGCCACAATAATGCGTTCACTATGCTGTTTGTAGTAGCTTACCCGCATTCCTATTTTCCTGTTCATTATTAAACCTACTCCTGCATTACCCCTATTTGATTTTGTGTTTATAACCCTGTAGTCACCTGACCAGAAGTCTTGTTCGTCCTGCCACTGAACTTCACTAATTCCCATTATATCTAACTTCAACCTATCCATTTCCCTTTTTAAATTTTCTAACCTACCTGCCCGATTAAGGGATCTGACATTCCACGCTCCGATCCGTAGAACATCAGTTTTCTTTCTCCTGATAACGACGTCCTCCTGAGTAGTCACCGCCTGGAGATCCGAATGGGGGACTATTTTACCTCCGGAATATTTTACCCAAGAGGACGCCATCATCATTTAATCATACAGTAAAGCTGCATGCCCTCGGGAAAAATTACGGCCGTAGTTTCCCTTTGCTTTCAGCCGTTCGCAGTACCAGCACAGCAAGGCCGTTTTGCTTATTGTTACAAGGCCAGATCAGCCAATCATCCAGACTGTTGCCCCTGCAACTACTGAAAAGGCTGCTGCTCCTCTTCAGGAACCACACGTTTGTCTGGCCTCTCAACAGATACCCCTCCGTTGTGGTTGAACCTACGGTACGGCTATCTGTATTGCTGAGGCACGCAAGCCTCCCCACCAACGGCAAGGTCCATGGTTCATGGGGGGAGGTTAGATATAGTGTTCATTTATATTCTTGTTGGGTGATCGCTATTTTTTCCCCTTCACGTCTTTTTTCCTTAAAACGGTTTGACATAATTTTAAGATTGAAATGTCTACACAACTCTACCAGTTTGTTTCCATTTCAATTGGTCCATTTGCGTGCAGGAAAATCAGTAGTTGTTTACCTAAATATTCTGTCTTTTCCTGTTTGTTCATTAACATCACCCATTAGAAATTTCAGTGATTTTTGGAATTTTAGAGATCGTATATTCTATTACCATTTATGACGTACTTACTTTATTTTTGGTTTGTTTTATTTCCGAAGTTGATCGGCGGATATTCATTGATTACTCTGTAAATGTAATCTCCAATTTTCAATGAAATTGTCATTAATGTGTTGCTCACAGCTTTGCTGCTGTTACGGAACTAAGCATGTTTTATGATACTGCAAATGTTGTACTTTTGAGAATTCTTTTGTCTGTTTTGCTATAGAACTGTGTAATTTCCAAAATCCTTGGTGTTCTGTCTGGCAGTCAAGTTTTTAGCTATGCAAAAAACAGATGGTTTTTTCTTTAAGCATTTTGCTAATTTACAGAGCTCTTCTGGCCTTAGGAATGAACTGATGTTGATTGTGCCAAAGAGAGTTTTGATTTTGATCCTTACGTGTCCATATGAGTCAGATTTCCTCTGATTTCAGAATATAACGTCTCAACCAAGTCTCTCCAGAATCCGATGCACTAGTCACACCACCGATGGCAGAGGATTTGGTTGCTCCTGAGGTAATTTTGTGATTATTAAAACCCTTCATTGTTGTACTTGGAAATGCAGGATTGAGTTTGTAAATAAAACTCACGAGAAGAACACGGCTAGTGCCATCTCCTGATTTTCCAGAAGCTTCGCTCAGTGTGAGTCAAAATAAGCGAATTCATATTACTTCGAGCAGGGAGTAAGTTCAACTGCGGCTGTGGCACAGTGTGTAGCGTCGCGGCTTCTCACTTTTGCGATCCGTGTTCAAAACTTGATTATTGTTTTTATTTATTTATTATTATTTTTTCGTTTATCTACCGATGTCCGTAGAAGATTACTATGCTACTTCTTCTTGTCAAAGTACAAGGTCGTTACATTAATTGAAAATTACAACTGGGTTTCACAATGTCATAGGTTTATATATATATATATATGGTGGTCCATTGATAGTGACCGGGCCAAATATCTTACGAAATAAGCGTCAAACGAAAAAAGTACAAAGAACGAAACTTGTTTAGCTTGAAGGTGGAACCCAGATGGCGCTATGGTTGGTCTGCTAGATGGCGCTGCCATAGATGAAACGGATATCAACTCCGGTTTTTTTTAAAAAATAGGAACCACCGTTTTTACTACATATTCGTTTGGTACGTTAAGAAACATGAATGTTTTAGTTGGACCACTTTTTTCGCTGTGTGATAGATGGCGCTGTAATAGTCACAAACATATGGCTCACAATTTTAGACGAACAGTTGGTAACAGGTAGGTTTTTTAAATTAAAATACAGAACGTGGGTACGTTTGAACATTCTATTTCGGTTGTTCCACTGTGATACTTGTACCTTTGTGAACTTATCATTTCTGAGAACGCATGCTGTTACAGCGTGATTACCTGTAAATACACATTAATGCAATAAATGCTCAAAATGATGTCCGTCAACCTCAATGCATTTTGGCAATATGTGTAACGACATTCCTCTCAACAGCGAGTACTTCGCCTTCCATAATGTTCGCACATGCATTGACAATGCGCTGATGCATGTTGTCAGGCGTTGTCGGTGGATCACTAATGGCAAATATCCTTCAACTTTCCCCACAGAAAGAAATCCGGAGACGTCAGATCCGGTGAACGTGGTGGTGGTGGGTAGTGTTTAACGTCCCGTCGACAACGAGGTCATTAGAGACGGAGCGCAAGCCCGGGTTAGGGAAGGATTGGGAAGGAAATCGGCCGTGTCCTTTCGAAGGAACCATCCCGGCATTTGCCTGAAACGATTTATGAAAATCACGGAAAACCTAAATCAGGATGGCCGGAGACGGGATTGAACCGTTGTCCTCCCGAATGCGAGTCCAGTGTGCTAACCACTGCGCCACCTCTCTCGGTCCGGTGAACGTGCGGGCCATGGTATGGTGCTTCGACGACCAATCCAGCTGTCATGAAATATGCTACTCAATACCGCACGTGAGCTATGTGCCAGACATCCATTATTTTGGAAGTACATCGCCGTTCTGTCATGCAGTGAAACATCTTGTAGTAACATCGGTAGAACATTACGTAGGAAATCAGCATACATTGCACCATTTAAATTGCCATCGATAAAATGGAGGTCTATTATCCTTCTTTCTGTATTTATAACAAACAGTTATTTCAGTCTTCGTTTAGACCTACTCACATTCTTTAGTGCACACAGACGAGTCTAGACCGGTTGACAGATGCATTATGTTTCTGCAAGCGAGTTTTACTCTTCTTAAAGCTTGTGCAAGGCGAGTTTCTTGGGCTACATAAGGAACAAAATATCTAATCGTGGGATACCTCCTGATATAGTGCAGCAACTCGATGTGGCACGCACTCAACAAGTCGTTGAAAGCCCCTTGCAGAAATATTGGGCCATGCTGCCTCTATAGCCGTCTATAACTGCGAAAATGTTGCCGGTGCAGAATTTTGTGCACGAACTGACCTCTCGATTATGTCCCATAAGTGTTCAGTGGAATTTATGTCGGGCGATCGGGGTGACCAAATCATTTTCTCGATTGTCCAGAATGTTCTTCAAACCAGTCGCGAAATATTGTGGCCCAGTGACGTGAGATCGTTGTTCTGGAACACGAAGTCCACGAATCGCTACGAGTGGTCTCTAAGTAACCGATTCCAGACAATGATCGTGTCAGTTGGACCAGAGGACCCAGTCCATTCGATGTAAACACAGCCCACGCCATTATCGAGCCCCCACCGCACAGTGCCTTGTTGTCAACTTGAGTCCACGGCATCGTTTGGCATGCACCACACTCGAACCCTACCATCAGCTGTTACCAATTGAAATGCGGACTCTGACCAGTCGTCTAAGATCCAACCGATATGGTCACGAGCCCAGGAAAGGCGCTGCAGGCGATGTCATGCTATTGGCAAAGAAACTCGCGTAACGGATACGTTCGTCTTACGTCCCACATTGAATTCTGCGGTTTTTCACGCAGGGTTGCTTGTCTTTTAGCAGTGACAACTCTACGCGAACGCCGCTGATCTCCGTCATTAAGTAAAAGCTGCCAGCCATTGCGCTGTACGTGGTGAGAGGTGATGCCTGAAAGTAGCTACACACACACACACACACACACACACACACACACACACACACATGATATAGGCGGCAGGGTGCGCTGGGAAAACGTGTGGGATGTCGTGAAAAAGCAACTTGAAGGCTGCAGCAGCGTGCAGGTAGACTCGATTATGTCTCTTCTCTTTGTGGAATTTTACTGTGGTCGCTGATTGGCGTAGCATGCTACAGGAAGCAGAATAAACTGCCAAGTGAAGGCGAGTGTTCGGCCTTGGGCAGCTGCTCCCAGTTACCATTGAGGCATGATAACTTCTTTCTCGGATGCTTCCGTATGACCCTTTGCCCTCTCATCCTTATCTCTTACGTCAGGACGGCGCGCCTCTGTGTATGCTGTTGTGTGACCGCGTGTCACACTGTAATAGAATGTATCTTCTCCGTGACATATTTCGGTGTCGTCTTGGACTGACTGGGTGCTGTAGTAACATTTTAGAAAGAGTACAGTGAATTATGCTCATTTCTATATTTCAGTAACTATTTGGGTGAGGAGAGGATTAGTGTTCAACGTCCCGTCGACAGCTAGGTCTTTAGAGATGGAGCACAAGCTCTGACTAGGTTAGAATGGGGAAGGAAATCGACCGTGCCATTTTCAAAGGAACAATCACGGCATTGGCCTTGAGCGATTTATGAAAACCTAAATCTAGATGGCCGGTCGGGGATCTGAACCGTCGTCTTTCCGAATGCAAGTTCAGTTGTAACTATTTATTGATTTAATTACTTCTACGCTGTTCAACAGCACGCCACTACCATCAGTTGGCTTAGTCTTGCTTTGCAATAATGTTTGAGAATTTCATCTACCATGCGTTATTTTGTTTAGGTTCAGAGTCTTTGATGCTTTGAATCTGTGGGAAACGTATAAAATATTGTATAACCCTCGCAGTACCAGGGGGGAGGGGGGTACTTTATGAAAATATTTTTGAAAATATTGTAATTTAGTCCGTAATTTTAAATCTTAAAATTTTGAAGAAAAATATTTGTTTTTGAAGAATTCTTTTATCAGATTCCATTACTGTTTTACAATTTTCAGTTAAACTTAACCCAAAAATGGAAGTATTCAATAGTGGTGTCACTTTCCACTGTGACTGTCATATTCAGTATTTTCGGGTTTAGGACCCTACTTACACATCAGCACCTCTACAGAAATTATGTAACATAAGCCAACAACAATCGACGAACTTTGTTTTTTAACTTTTCTTAGGGTGGGCATAAAGTATCCCCCCACCTTGGTAATGCGATACGGGAAATAAGAAATATGTCGGTATTGCTAGGGATAAGGGGACGATCAAAAAGCTCATGTTCGAAGACCATACACTTCAGAATCGGTATGCCAATCAGGCAAAATCGCCGTCAGCATTGAGGCAATCGTCCCGCCGACGCACCAGGTTGAATATACCATTTTGGCAACACCGTGTCCTGCTGCGCGAATAAGTCCGTAACTGCCTGCTGCACAAGCTCGTGCGACAGGAATCGTCGATACTTCAAACCTTTCTTAAGGGACCGAAAGAGTGATAATCGCATGGGTACTGTCCCCCAGTGATGGAGACACCAGGTTTCTTAAAATCAATAAGCCGTGGTGAGCAGAGAACAGTGAACAGTATAAGCATCACCTTTCCAGCAGATGGCTTGCTCTTGAATATCTTGGGACGAGGGGATGATTGATATCACTGCCCCATACACATTTTTCATTTCCGATGGATGTATACCGTTGTTTGTCCTTCGGCAGCCAAGAAAAGGATAACTGCACGTCGGTATTGCTTGGACGCATTTGGTAATAACGTCGCCATAGTTGACGTTCCCGCATTTACCGCAAGAGCGAATGCCACACTAATTCCTTGCGTACACGTGAGTGCTTGTATACCCGCGTCGGATTCGTTCTACGTTGCATACACTCTGCAGAAACGACTTCGAACGGAAACTTTTTGATCGACTCACATAATTAAGTCCAAATAAAAGTAGTTATAGCTTACTAATTTCACAGTGTCTGTTCCTTCAGACATACGAGTAGACACACATCGGAAGGAGCAGACAGTAGTGACGATCTGCAGCTGTATTACTGTTACGAAATTTATTCGTAACTGCGATCCCGATCTGGTACAAATTTTGTGTGTCATCAGTAGGCAATATTTCCATACCTAATAAAATTGATGTCAAAATAATTCGTAATTGTGAATACATTTCGTACATATGCTTACATAAGCATTAATGTATGCTACTTTGAGCTATGGGACGTTGCAATATTGATTTCGCTGAGAACTTAAGGGTACCGGTAGTGATAACTGGACCGTGGAAAAGTATTTTATATATCTGTTGCAGCGTCAAAGTGCCCAACATCTTCAACTTACATAACATGAAGCAAGTGAGTTTAGACGCTGCTGTCAAATTACGGAGCGTTAATGCAAAGCATCTGTGTATGGGCGTATCCCCCTTCTCGTACCATGTCCCGCCACACAGTTAGACGTATAAATTCATAATCAGTTTGAAGAAATGAGGAACACTGGCCAGTTACAAGTGAACCGTCCCCAGAACTAATTAACCACTCACGGTTTAAGTTATTGTAGTTTATTGTAACAGCCACAACCCTCTCAGAAACCTCTTATGTCCGTAATGAATAACGTTAAAATTTTGATACAAGTTTACGCTAACACCTTGCGAATGTTGGCATACACGTAAACAGATGTAACTGCTCGTCGATCATCATCTTGAACAGAGTCAATATTAGGCAGGAGAAAGAGACATTAACTCCTGTTCGACACAGCTGATGTGGGAGACGGAATGAGGTTCGGCGCCATCATTGGACAAATATTACCGCAAAGTTGTACCTAATTAATGTGAGACTTTTCCATGTGTTTTGGTGAGGATTGCTCTCTGACAGAGGTACACTATGTGATCAAAAGTATCCGGACACCCCCAAAACATACGTTTTTCATATTAGGTGCTAGGTACTCCAAATCAGCGACGTCAGTAGTCATAGACATCGTGAGAGAGCAGAATGGTGTGCTCCGCGGAACTCACGGACTTCGAACGTTGTCACGTGATTGGGTGTCACTTGCGTCATACGTCTGTACGCGAGATTTCCACACTCCTGAACGTCATTAAGTCCGCTGTTTGCGGTGTGGTAGTGAAGTGGAAACGAGAATGGACACGTACAGCACAAAAGCATACAGGTCGACCTCGTCTGTTAACTGACAGAGACCACCGACAGTTGAAGAGGGTCATAATGTGTAATAAGCTAACATCTATGCAGACCATCACACAAAAATTCCAAACTGCACAAGGTTCCACTGCAAATACACACATCAAAAAAAGTTTGGCATCACCCTGGTTCCAGAACTCCTGAAGATAGATGCTGACTGTGGATATTGTATCACAGACACAGTCCAATTGACTGTTCAGAGATGTCACTAAACCCGGCCAAAGATGTTAACAACCATGCATGAGCAGCGCCTGTTAGACGACAGCCGGCAAGTTCCAGTCATCCCACCAGGAAGGTGGTTCACGGCTCGTGCTGCCTGTAGTCCAACCATGCTTAGACGGTCAGTACCGCTGTTCGTTCGCGTCCGCATTGTTACTTTGTGCCAGGAAGGGCTCTCAACAAGGGAAGTGTCTCGGAACATGGATGAGATACAGAGAGACAGAAACTGTCGATGACATGCCTCGCTCAGGCCGCCCAAGGGCTGCTATTGCAGGGCTAACACGTGCATCACAGTATTTTAATATTCTACTAGGCACTCCATCATAATCATGAGGGTCCTTAGTCTTCATTGATTTAATTATTGACTCAATCTCCCCCTTGTCTGTATCACAGCGGAGTATTTCAGACATCAATCTCGGAAAGGCATTTGCCAGGAATGTTATATGATTCACCGTAGAAACTAAATTTTTATATAATTCAAGAGCAATGCTCAGGATATGATTGTTAAAAACTGTACATACGTGTGATTTATCAGTAACAGAAATATTTTTTCTACGAGCTGACTTTATGTCGTCGACCTTGTGTTGCTGACCAAACACTTCCTTCACAACTGTCCATATGGTTTTAATTTTATCCTGTGAATTAGCTATTCTTATTTGCATACAACATACTCTCTGCCCTCCTAATAACATTATAAGCACCTTACAGTACTGTTTTTAATGGGCCACTGTAGCTTGATTGTGCCTATTTCTAACATTTTTATATAATTCCCGCTTTGTTCTACATGATATCCTTATCCTGCTAGTCAGCCACACAGAGTGCCTATTACTGCTAGTACTCCATTTAGAAGGTTCTAATGGAAAACAACTCTCAAAGAGCATAAGAAATGTGTTAAGGAAAGCATTATATTTATCATCTATGTTATCGGCACTATAAACATCCTGCCACTCTTTTTCCTTGACAAGGTTTAAAAAACACTCTGTAGATGTTGGAGTAACTTAGCTACATAGTTTGTAATTATATGTGACATTGTTTGAATGCAAAAGCCTTTTAGTGTTAAAATTTGTGCATCGTGGTCTGAAAGGTCATTCACCCTTTTACCATCAGAATGCCCATCTAGTAATGAATAATGAATAAAACTATTGTCTATGAATGTGCTACTGTTCCCCTGCATCCTATCTGGAAAAACATAGTCTGCATCAGATCATATCAATTTAGGAGATCTACGAACATATTTTTTCTTGTACCATCATATACAAAATTAATATTGAAGTCACCACATGTAACTAATTTCTGGTACTTCCTACAAAGTTAATTAAGAACACACTCTAGCTTGAGCAGAAATGCTCTGAAGTCAGAGTTAGGGGACCTATAAACAAGAATAATTAAGAGTTCAGTTTCACTAAATTCAGCTGCCCCTGCACAACATTCAAATACCTGTTCAGTGCAGTGCCATGATACAACTATGGACTCAAATGGAATACTGTTTTTTACGTACATGGCCACTCCCCCACCCCACAAGGAACTATGAGACCAAAAATATCCGGACACCTGGCTGAAAATGACTTAAAAGTTCGTGGCGCCCTCCATCGATAATGCTGGAATTCAGTATGGTGTTGGCCCACCCTTAGCATTGATGATAGCTTCCACTCTCGCAGGCATACGTTCAGTCAGGTGCTGGAAGTTTCTTGGGGAATGGCAGCCCATTCTACACGGAGTACTGCACTGAGGAGAGTTATCGATGTCGGTCGGTGAGGCCTGGCACGAAGTCGGCGTTCCGAAACATCCTAAAGGTGTTATATAGGATTCAGGTCAGGACTCTGTGCAGGGCAGTCCATTACAGGGATGTTATTGTCATGTAACCCTGGTCCCGGCGGAGGTTAGAGTCCTCCCTCGGGCATGGGCATGTGTGTGTGTGTGTGTGTGTGTGTGTGTGTGTGTGTGTGTGTGTGTGTGTGTGTGTGTGTTTGTTCTTAGGATAATTTAGGTTAAGTAGTGTGTAAGCTTAGGGACTGATGACCTTAGCGGTTAAGTCCCATAAGATTTCACACACATATGAACTTTTTTTTTCATGTAACCACTCAGCCACAGGCCGTGCATTATGAGCAGATGCTCGATAGTGTTGAAAGATGCAATCGCCATCCTCGAATTGCTCTTCAGCACTGGGAAGCAAGAAGGTGCATTAAACATAAATGTAGGCCTGCCACATTGTGTACCGTGATTCGTCACTCCACACAACGTTTTTCCACTGTTCAATCGTGCAACGTTTACGCTCCTTACACCAAGCGAGACGTCGTTTGGCATTTACCGGCTTGATGTTTAACTTATTAGTAGCCGCTCGACTATGAAATCCAAGTTTTCTCACCTCCCGCCTAACTGCCATAGTACTTCCAGTGGATCCTAATGCAGTTTGGAATTCCTGTGTGATGGTCTGAATAGAAGTCTTCCTATTACACATTACGACCCTCTTCAACTGTCGGCGGTCTCTGTCAGTCAACAGACGAGGCGGGCCTGTACGCTTTTGTGCTGAACGTGTCCCTTCACGTTTCCACATAACTATCACATCGGAAACAGAGGACCTAGGGATGTTTGATTATGGAAATCTCGCGTACAGGCATATGACACAAGTGACGCCCAATCATCTGACCACGTTCGAAGTCCGTGAATTCCGCGGAGGGCCCCATTCTGCTCTCTCACGATGTCTGATGACTACTGAGGTCGCTGATATGGAGTACCTGGCAGTAGGTGGTAACACTGTGCACCTAATATGAAAAGCGTATGTTTGGGGGGTGTCCGGGTACTTTTGATCACATAGTCTATATATATTTCCACTTCATGCACGACCTCGGCCACGGAGGTGAATTCATTATATTTAATAATTCAGAAACAGTCGTGGATAAATTAAACTGATGTGAAAGGAATAATCCGCACTGGCTGTAGAATACTTTCTATTAAAATTCCGACCGGTTTCGCGTCACTAGAAGACGCATCCTCAGGTGATAAAGATTCTTTTTAACAAGTCATCGCTATAAGGTAACTGCCTCAGAGCCACTTCCCACGATTCACTCAAGTTGTAAACAAATAGTGCGCTAAAGCGGTAGTCCTTGATTAAAGGGTGTTGTGTGATGTCCTTAGGTTAGTTATGTTTAAGTAGTTGTAAGTTCTAGGGGACTGATGACCATAAAGTCCGATAGCGCTCAGAGCCATTTGAACCTTGCTTAAAATGAAGTGGGTAGCAGAACCGTGCCACAAGCAGCAAGGTGGCTGAGCGGCAGAGGGCATGGCGATACCGAGGATGCATGCTCTAGTGACGTGAAACTGGTCGTGCCGTTTCTTCAAAAGTATTCTGTAGCCAGTGCGGATTATTTTTCCAAATGTGCACATTTGGCTATGGTTGTCCACAGTTTAAAATAACATTCTCGAGAAACTAAACTGTTTTGTGCATTCAAAATCACTTGACGTTAAATAGGCTATATATGATGTGATTATGAAAAAATATCGTTTTAAAAAAAGATAATTATAAAATTATGAAAATGTTATATTCTGCTTTGTTTCTCGCAGTAAGTTTTAACTGAAAACCTGTGAACGACATCTACCGAACAGAATCAGGACGGCAGAGCATTTAAAATAATATACACATTGTTTCCTTACACTGGTCACGAAATTACGGATGTCACACCCTCTGCCTGCAGACAGTAAAAAGTGATTTACTGTTATTGCAAGTATGACACTCAGGGAACTGTTTGTGTATCTTCATAAGCGTAGGTACCCTTTTTTTAATAGTCGAAAATTTTTCACTCTTTCACGTAGGCTAGTTAGCAGAAGACCGACTGAACGCCAGAATTGTTATACACGTAAATTGGGGGTGGCCTCCGGGCTGGAAATAGATTTGATAATTGTCAAAATCTCTCAGAATTCTGATGCTTCTCACAGTCACGGCGTGTGAAATTTTAATTACAGATGACTGTTTTTGTTTAAAAGCGAGTGACTTCCGGCTCTTGACTTAAGGAAGCAAGCAGAGCGGTGTATACTTTGTCCCCACAATTCACTTGGAACTGCTTATTCAGTATCTGCCCGTATGACACAGGTAACCTTTGGACATGAGCTTTCTACTCGTGCTGAATGAAATATTTTACTCGGTATTTCTCTAAGAATGAGCAAGGGCATATTTGTAGATGCGTGGGTGACGTCCGTTTCGATCCAAGATAATGGGCACTATGAAGTTACAAGGAATTTTTTTAGCGATTTTTCGGTAAAATGATTAACCTTCGGTTCACGTAGGGTAACACATCGCCCATCGTCTGTCAGAACCGACCGACATCCTGACAGAAAAAAGAACGTGTATGTGCTAAAGAGTGTTGACGTGTGCAGGCCAAACGTGTGTGTGATTGCACATGAAAGTTAGTACAGATAAAAGCGCACGCACGAGATAAGAGAGGTCAAGTTGAAAATTATTTGGGTATAAGATAGTTTCAAAAAACGACAAAGCTGACAATTTTTTTGCACAAAAGTAAATTTTGCATTGTTTCACGAATTGCGGTAAAATTAGCGCTATTTTAGGGCTACTTAACGTATCTGTTTTGTCCCAGAAGGCTCAGAAAATATGAATAGGTGTTATAAGAAAAGATCTAAGAACGGGTGCAACGCCGAAATGTCCTTTTAGGCGATTGTTTGCATGACCCGAGTACATTTCTGCATATTATACATACTCTTCAGTGTTTGATCTTATGCTCAGTCTAAAAAAATCACGTTAGGTGCTTTCCATATTTGCTGTGAAACTTCCATCTGTGTACATGCATAGCCAATGACGTCACGTGTGCAAGTGTGCAGATCATTCACAACTGACTTTAGATTTTGTAATAGGATCAAATCGTGTGATAGTTTTTCTTCTTCTTCTTTTGAACAGGATGTAAAAATCAGTACCGTCAGCAGGGTAGCTTGAAACGATTTGCAGTTATCTTGTTTTTTATGTTGGCATCATGGTGTGCGTAATATAATTGTTGGTTTGGTGTGTGATTCTGGACAGCCATACGATGAGCAGTGGTTTTATCAAGAAATTGAAGTAAATGAATGAAGCTATAATCCTCTCATATCGTTTATGTTGTTGGCGATTTTAGACCCGAAAATTTACCTTTGAAAACGTGTTTTATACAAGCCAGCGTTTGAAATTCCTGGTAATTTCATGAAACCTTAAACATAGCCGATCTATTGCTGATGACGCCACAATAAAAATTCGTTGTTATCGCACCAGGCTTGTTCACATTTTTTTTTTAAAATTATTCTATGTCCAAAGCTGGATAATTTGGAGCAACTATAAATATTTCATACTCGTTCAAAAGAACAGAGGCCATCATCATCATCATCTCTGTTGCGTTGATGACTATAATACAGTAATAATTCTAGAACTGAATTTACCCGAAAGTGCGATGAAGGCTTAGAGAAAGAAGCTTCAAAGAGGTTTGTTACTCAAATTAAAAACTTTGGTGGGTAATGGCCTTCTTTAGTCTTCAAAGGTTTTTAAAGCGCTATAGCTGCCTCCGCATGCGACAGAATTCCTAAAGTGTCAAATCGCTGCATTCTTATATTACTCAAACTTACTATACAGTAATTAATAATTTTACAGCTAAATAATTCTTGTGGGTTTTTAAAAACGTTTCTAGATTGGTACCACTTACACACGACGTTTTTACCGTGTGATTTAACGTCAGAAACATAAGCGTTTCAAGAAATCTTCTACCAAGATGTAACTTGAATCACCAATATTTCCACATTTTTGTAATGGTAAATATCGACCTACAATTGTATTACCTACTAGCTGTTACCCGCGACTGTGCTCGCGTATCAGTAGTTTCGTTTTGGTAATTAGGGTAAGCATAGCTGTGATTGACCAACGTACGATGCGGCGGATTGCCCAATGTCTGTGCTGAGCCATACGCGAAGACACGTCTAGCCATCGAACGTTGGAGTGGCTATACATTGTTCAACGTGTACAGCACGCAACGGGTTTAATAACTATTTAACATGTTTCATGTTCAGTGATGTAAAAAAAGTTTTATTCCCTACTTCACCCTCTTAGGTGTCGATTTTTAAATAGCCTTACCAAATTTCATCGAATTCAGTTCATGGTTTAACTGTGAAAATATAATAGACAGAGTTACATTCGCATTCAATAATATAAGTATGTAAGTATGGATTACACACATTGAAGATTATATAAGCATCGTATCACGTACCATATATTAACCAATAAAAGCACTTTCACAAATAAGAAGTTTAAAAGTCAAAGAGTAAATAGCTTTTCTAAAAAGAAAATATTTTCCCCTAATTTGCGTAATTTTCTTCGAAACAATAAATATCTTGTACTACACACTTCCTAAAGGAGCCCGTATTCATATACAGGATTCAAGCTATCGCCATAGCAAATTTCATCGAAATTTGTTCAGCGGTTTAGTCGTGAAAACTTAACAAAGTTACTTTCGCATGTATAATATCAGTATGAGTAAAACTTTAAATTACAATATCATTTTTTCGTGATTAGATTTTGATGAAATAAAGCCTGTACGTTGCCCCAAGCTACGCTTAAGTTACCATGAAAATTCGTGTATTAGTTTTGGAGATTAGCGCGTTCAGACGAAAGGACCTCGGTTTTACAGTTTATTTTTAGTATAGGTTGGAGAACGCAAATTATAGCATGCCTCAAAGTTTGGAATACATTTTATTGTTGTGATGCGGGATGGCTCCAGAGTTCAAAAGCATTTAAAGTACCTCAAAAGACGATCTTCTTTGTATACAAGTTTGAATACGCACCGAGGCTGTGATACGTATACACACTCACGGGTGTGTGAGGCGATTCCTACAGCCATCACTTTTCAAATAACGGAGCTCAAGACAATTTTGGTCGAATACCTTGAACTTCTGGAGCTTCTTATCAGTCCCTCCCCCCCCCCTTTTTTTTAAGCGTTGTGGGTATTTACTTAGACCCCAGAACGTGTCAGTGGTCATAACGCAACCCGGCAAGAACGGTGACAACGCAAGCACTACTTAACATAAATCGACTTAAATAAGTCTATAGAACATATACTGAGATAGTATAAGCGTCCTTTAAATGTCAAGTAAGTAATTTGTACAGTAAATTTCATTACAGTCTGTACAACAGTAGTATGGACGTACAGTTCTGTTTTCGTCGAATGTGAGGTGGTGGTGTTGTTGTTGCTGTCGTCTTCAGTCCTGAGACTGGTCTGATGCAGCTCTCCATGCTACTCTATCCTGTGCAAGCTTCTTCGTCTCCCAGTAATTACTGAAGCCTCCTCAGAATCTGCTTAGTGTATTCATCTCTTGGTCTCCCTCTACGACTTTTAGCCTCCACGCTGCCCTCCAATGCTAAATTTGTGATCCCTTGATGCCTCAGAACATGTTCTACCAACCGGTCCCTTCTTCTTGTCAAGTTGTGCCACAAACTCCTCTTCTCCCCAATTCTATTCAATACCTCCTCATTAGTTATGTGATCTACCCACCTAATCTTCAGCATTCTTCTGTAGCACCACATTTCGAAAGCTTCTATTCTCTTCTTGTCCTAACTATCTATCACCCATGTTTCACTTCCATACATGGCTACACTCCATACAAATACTTTCAGAAACGACTTCCTGACACTTAAATCAATACTCGATGTTAACAAATTTCTCTTCTTCAGAAACACTTTCCTTGCCATTGCCAGTCTACATTTTATATCCTCTCTACTTCGACCATCATCAGTTACTTTGCTCCCCAAATAGCAAAACTCCTTTACTACTTTAAGTGTCTCATTTCCTAGTCTAATACCTTCAACATCACCCGACTTAATTCGACTACATTCCATTATCCTCGTTTTGCTTTTGTTGATGTTCATCTTATACCCTCCTTTCAAGACACTATCCATTTCGTTCAACTGCTCTTCCAAGTCCTTTGCTGTCTCTGACAGAATTACAATGTCATCGGCGAACCTCAAAGTTATTTCTTCTCCATGGATTTTAATACCTACTCTGAACTTTTCTTTTGTTTCCTTTACTGCTTGCTGAATATACAGATTGAATAACATCGGGGACAGGCTACAACCCTGTCTCCCTCCCTTCCTAACCGCTGCTTCCCTTCCATGCCCCTCCACTCTTATAACTGCCATCTGGTTTCTGTACAAATTGTAAATAGCCTTTCGGTATTTTACCCCTGCCACCTTCATAATTTGAAAGAGAGTATTCCAGTCAACATTGTCAAAAGCTTTCTCTAAGTCTACAAATGCTAGAAACGTAGGTTTGCCTTTTCTTAGTCTTTCTTTTAAGATAAGTCGTAAGGTTAGTATCGCCTCACGTGTTCCAACATTTCTGCGGAATCCAAACTGATCTTCCGCAAGGTCCGCTTCTACCAGCTTTTCCATTCGTCTGTAAAGAATTCGTGTTAGTATTTTGCAGCTGTGACTTATTAAACTGATAGTTCGGTAATTTTCACATCTGTCAACACCTGCTTTCTTTGGGATTGGAATTATTATATTCTTCTTGAAGTCTGAGGGTATTTCGGCTGTTTCATACATCTTGCTCACCAGATGGTAGAGTTTTGTCACGACTGGCTCTCCCAAGGCCGTCAGTAGTTCCAATGGAATGTTGTCTACTCCCGGGGCCTTGTTTCGACTCAGGTCTTTCAGTGCTCTGTCAAACTCTTCACGCAGTATCGTATCTCCCATTTCATCTTCATCTACATCCCTTTCCATTTCCATAATATTGTCCTCAAGTACGTCGCCCTTGTATAAACCCTCTATATACTCCTTCCACCTTTCTCCTTTCCCTTCTTTGCTTAGAACTGGGTTTCCATCTGAGCTCTTGATGTTCATACAAGTGGCTCTCTTTTCTCCAAAGGTCTCTTTAATTTTCCTGTAGGCAGTATCTGTCTTACCCTTAGTGAGATAAGCCTCTACATCCTTACATTTGTCCTCTAGCCATCCCTGCTTAGCCATTTTGCACTTCCTGTCGATCTCATTTTTGAGACGTTTGTATTCCTTTTTGCCTGCTTCGTTTACTGCGTTTTTATATTTTCTCCTTTCATCAATTAAATTCAATATTTCTTCTGTTACCCAAGGATTTCCACTAGCCCTCGTCTTTTTACCTACCTGATCCTCCGCTGCCTTCACTACTTCATCCCTCAAAGCTACCCATTCTTCTTCTACCGTATTTCTTTCCTCCATTCCTGTCAATTGTTCGCTTATGCTCTCCCTGAAACTCTCTACAACCTCTCGTTCTTTCAGTTTATCCAGGTCCCATCTCCTTAAATTCCCACCTTTTTGCAGTTTCTTCAGTTTTAATCTACAGTTCATAACCAATAGATGGTGGTCAGAGTCCACATCTGCCCCTGGAAATGTCTTACAGTTTATAACCTGGTTCCTAAAGCTCTGTCTTACCATTTTATAATCTATCTGATACCTTCTAGTGTCTCCAGGATTCTTCCATGTATACAAACTTCCTTTATGATTCTTGAATCAAGTGTTAGTTATGATTAAGTCGTGCTCTGTGCAAAATTCTACCAGACGGCTTCCTCTTTCATTTCACTCCCCCAATCCATATTCACCCACTATGTTTCCTTCTCTCCCTTTTCCTACTGACGAATTCCAGTCACCCATGACTATTAAATTTTCGTCTCCCTTCACTACCTGAATAATTTCTTTTATCTCATCATATATTTCATCAATTTCTTCATCATCTGCAGAGCTAGTTGGCATATAAACTTGTACTAGTGCAGTAGGCATGGGCCTCGTGTCTATCTTGGCCACAAGAATGCCTTCACTATGCTTTTGGTAGTAGGTTACCCGCACCCCTATTTTTTATTCATTATTAAACCTACTCCTGCATTACCCCTATTTGATTTTGTATTTATAACCCTGTATTCACCTGACCAAAATCTTGTTCCTCCTGCCACCGGACTTCACATTCCACGCTCCGATCCGTAGAACGTCAGTTTTCTTTCTCCCGATAACGACGTCCTCCTGAGTAGTCCCCGCTCGGAGATCCGAAGGGGGGACTATTTTACCTCCGGAATATTTTACCCAAGAGGACGCCATCATCATTTAACCATACAGTGAAGCTGCATGCCCTCGGGAAAAATTATGGCTGTATTTTCAAATGGTTCAAATGGCTCTGAGCACTATGGGACTCAACTGCTGTGGTCATCAGTCCCCTAGAACTTAGAACTACTGAAACCTAACTAACCTAAGGACATCGCACACATCCATGCCCGAGGCAGGATTCGAACCTGCGACGTAGCAGTCGCACGGTTCCGTACTGCGCGCCTAGAACCGCGAGACCACCACGGCCGGCGGCCGTAGTTTCCCCTTGCTTTCAGCCGATCGCAGTACCAGCACAGCAAGGCCGTTTTGGTTAGTGTTGCAAGGCCAGATCAGTCAATCATCCAGACTGTTGCCCCTGCAACTACTGAAAAGGCTGCTGCCCCTCTTCAGGAACCACACGTTTGTCTGGCCTCTCAACAGATAACCCTCCGTTGTGGTTGCACCTACGGTACGGCCATCTGTATCGCTGAGGCACGCAAGCCTCCCCACCAACGGCAAGGTCCATGGTTCATGGGGGTAGGGTGGAGTGTTATCAGGTAATTATTAATTGATTTTTTTTAGTTGTTCCACTTCTCTTGATTTTCTAAAAACTATTTTGTTTTTGTTATAACACTTTCCACGTTTCTACTTTGTATATAATTACTTTCTATAATATGGCATCCGAATCTCCATCAGGCAAAACTGGGTACTTAAGTTAAAATAAAAAATGAAAAAGAAGTTTAAATTGTTGTATTAGAACGAATACTAAATGCAAAATATTAATTTCTGAAAATTAATACAACTTAATAAGGAACATTAATTAGGTAAAATTTAAAGAAAACAATTTACGAAAACATAGAACCATAAATGGACTTATATGATGCAGATATATTGTATGCCGAGAAAAAGGAGAAGCGTCCTTTCCCCCCCCCCCCCCCCCTCTTGTGCGCTGCAACGCACGAAATTTCGTAAAATTTACAATTGCTGTGATCGTCAAAACAGTGTCTGTTCTTCAGACATTCACGCATATGTGAAGAGTATTGTATTGTATGTTAACCGGGAACCTAGAAACGACGGAGAGGCTCCGTCCCCGCCGCATCCCCAATGGTCTACAACCCCACGACGACTACCGCAGTCCACTTCACCCCTCCGCCGCCCCACACCGAACACAGGGTTATTGTGCGGTTCGGTCCCCGGTGGACCCCCCAGGGAACGTCTCACCCCAGACGAGTGTAACCCCTATGTTTGGTTGGTAGAGTAATGGTGGTGTACGCGTACGTGGAGAACTTGTTTGCGCAGCAATCGTCGACATAGTGTAACTGAGGCGGAATAAGGGGACCCAGCCCGCATTCGCCGACGCAGATGGAAAACCGCCTAAAAACCATCCACAGACTGGCCGCCGGTTCACCGGACCTCGACACAAATCCACCGGGCGGATTCGTGCCGGGGACCAGGCGTTCCTTCCCGCCCGGAAAGCCGTGCGTTGGACCGCACGGCCAACCAGGCGGGCTTGTGAAGAGCATTGTAATATAATGTACAGACACTGTATAAACACTGGCATTGCAATAATCAATTAAATTAACAAGTACATTCAAATTACCTTATACATGAAAAGTTTCACAACTCAGAATGTGGCGCATCGTGAAGTCGCCTACAAGACTGGCATTTCTGCTTTGAAGTGGACGAATTGCGAGATAGATATGTGACTGACGTTTTTCGTGCACGTTAAGGGACTTCACACGTACTTTTTGTGATAAAAACTAAAAATTGCAGTTTTTTTTCGCTTGTCACTGTTTTTGTCGGGACGCGATGTGCTGCAGCCTGTGTATTCAATTTTTATGATGCAGGAAGGCAATATATTCATATTCTTGTTTGAGGAGTGTCTGGTTCACATCCTGTTCTCTTTCTGTGATCAATAGTGCGTCTTATTTCTGTATAATATTTCTCTTGCGCTTATCAATCGCAAATAATGAGGTGAAAAGACTTCCCTCGAATGTGACTACAATCTTGCAGTATTAGTAAATCTCTTGCCACACGTCATTATCAGCAGGCAAAGGGTGTGATATCCGTCAATTCATGATCAGTATAAGGAAACAATCTTTGTAATGTTTGAAATGCACTGTCATCCAGCTCTGATCGATATATGTCAGAAGAAGTCTCTAAATTTGTGCCGTTGCCGTTTACAGGTTTTCTGTTAAATCTGACTGCGAGAAACAAAGTAAAACTTCTTATTGGCATAATTTTATAATTATCGTTATTTCAAAGATTATGTTTTCAAAATCACATCATATATAGCCGACATAATAGCGAGTGCTTTCAAATAGGCACACAAAACAGTTTAGTTTCTCCACGATTATTTGTGAGTTGTTAAATATAACGAACCTGCCTCTTTGCCACAGAGCGGGACTATCCGTGTGACGCCATTGTCACTCGAGTGGCACTGCCTACTGAGGCCAGTGGCACCCCTCGACTCAGTTTTATGAATCAAAGCACCGTTCGTTACGAAACTTGTATTATGAACGTATAAAGAGTCTTTGTACCTAATCTTAAAGGCACTCAAACAGTTCGAAAAGATTCGCCATTTACTTCCGGTGAATTTTTATATTTCGCCCACGAACATCTCTCCTGTCAGTTCTTCGACATGCGTTTGCTGCAAGTTAACTTGAGGCTTAATTTTTCATTTTCACCGAGTTCTTACGTTTGTCATTAGTATGACATACATTGAAATATATTGTCATAAAACATGCATTTCAGGCTGACCCTTTTTTTCTCTTAGAACTTATACTAATCACATAAGCCGAATGCCTTTAATGTACAACATACGGTTCTCAAGCATTTCACCATTGTTTCCATAGCAGAACAGGTCTAAACTGTTCTTTGTGAGCTGCAGCCAGCCGACTGAAACGTGCCGCGCTCACTGTTTGCAACGGAAGTCATGCCACTAGTCAACAAACGGCCGTCGCCACACTGACATATATAACACTGTGCGCGGCCTTCAAAATTTCCTCGTCAGCGGGTGGCTGGTTCTTTGACGCATCGACGAGTCAGCTTTTTTGCTCCTGTCGTCTGCTGACATCTGAAGCTCAGCCAAAACCGATGATCGTGCAAATCGCACCCTCGTATACTCAGCGAGTTCAGGTTTGGTACTGCTTATACTCCCATTTACAGCCAGCCAACTGTCTTTTGGAGGGAATGAAGCACAAGAAGTACAATTTTTGCATAAACTCTATGTACCGAATTCGAGATATTGTCGAATCAATCGAGACAAACTGTGCATTTAAATTTATTTATTTATTTTTATTTGGTCCTTTGACATCTTGTGTAGATGTAGGACAAGTAAAAATGTTATGCAGAGATAAACATTACAAATTTTTCACACAAGGACAATACAAAAATTAACCATAATTTCACATTCAATCTAAATAACATTTACTACATGTATAATTGATATCCCACAAATGAGTCCTAGAGACAATACAGTTAGATAATAATACATACGAACACATTTATGCATTAAGAATATACAAAAATTAATCATGATTACACATTAAATTTTAGTAACATTTACTACATATGTAGTTGTTATCCTACAAATGATTCCTATAGACACTACAGTTAGACACTGCATAGATTTGATCGCATTTATTCATTTACTACACCTGTTTGCAGTTTTATGTTCCTCAGACAGAAGTGGTATCTGCATTAAGAGTAGAAATTGTGTTTCATCAGCAGTAGCTCTTGTTGTTGTTGTTGTTGTTGTTGTTGTTGGTGGTGGTGGTGGCTTCTTTTAACAGGCTTTCTGTACTTATCATTTTTATTCTGAATGGAAGATTATTAGACGATTGTGTTGCACTGTGTAGGACACTTTTCTGGGAGGCAGATGTTCTGATATGAGAGAGGTGAATATTATTGCAATTCCTTGTTTCATGATTATGTCCAGAGCTGTTTTGTTTATAAGCATAAATCTGCTTATGAAACTATTTAAATCTGCTTATGAGACTTGTCTTTGCCAAAGAAGTTCTGTAAGTATTCAGCTCACAAATTTATTGTGCAGTTCTCTCTCTCTCTCTCTCTCTCTCTCTCTCTCTCTCTCTCTCTCTGCCTGCTTAATCACCTGTTGTAACGGCGACTGAAACGGTCGCGGGGTTGCCGAGAATGAAAGCGTAGTGGGACCAAATGGGAGCGGCCTGTGAACAAACGGAACGAATGGGGAGGGACAGACACGAACAAGAACGGACGACCGAGCAAGACCTAACGAACAACAACACGCAAATAGCAACGTGGTCACAAGCGAAACCAAACAAATCCACAATGTCCGCCCGTACACGGAAACAAAGTAATGTAAACTCGCTATCTGTAGGCGAGATGTCGATACACTAACGCAAATGTCAGGCTGCCTGCTGAGCGAGAGGCAGGCACTTAAATACATGATAGAGTACGTCGTTATTGGCCGCATGGCGCCCTCACATTATGAGCGGGCCAGGAGCGCGACGGCTGGAGAGACCTCTAGTCAAATTGAGGTTCATGTCGTCTGGCACGGATTCGAAACCCACGGTGCTCGGTACCTGATCACCTTTATTCCCTTACCTCTTCCGGTGCCAAACAACTCGTAAGAAATTTGGATAGAGTTTTAGCTGTACCAGAATTGAAGTTTTCAGCACTTCACTACTATCAAAATACTCTCAAGAGAAAAGTAATTTTGTGAAATATTAGTGACAGTAATAGGGGTGTGGTGGGTTCAATAATTTCTTAGATAGTCGCTGGACAGTGTAAGGTGCATGGTGTAGGTCTGCATTGTTATGAACTGAGGCCATTCCAGATCATAGTTTTCCAATCCAAAAATATCTGCCTCCATAGCCCAAGTTGCATTCTTGTGTGGTGGGCCTCGTCTCTGAGGTACCCATTTAGAACCCTTGTGCAAGTTCTTGATTATCAGACATTTGTGTCAGTGTGTTTTACGAACTTACTAAGTCTAGCGGGATCGAGTGAAGCTACTGGACGTGCTTTCAGGAGAATAGCAATCCAAATCCCCATCTGGTCATCAAGATTCTGGCTTTTTGTGGTTACCCTAAATTCTGTAAGGAAAAAGAAGACCGGGAAGGTTTCTCTGAAAAGAACATAGTCAAAGTTATTGTCTCTCGTACCCCACTCTGCACTCATGTTCTTTCTCTAACAGTCTTGTTGCCAAAAGGATGTTGAACCCTAATCCTCCTCCTTCCTGCCTGGAAGAATTTCTGAGCATCTCCAGTGTCTTGCAGAGTGATGCCATAAAACACTACTAAACGGCTTGCTGTAGACAGTGAGCCACAGGGAAAGTAAAGTTAATTAGTCATTTCTGAAAGTGTTTGGTAGTACACATCAGATGTCATTGGTGTTCCCTGTTCCATGAAGTTCATCAAACCACACCTTTATGTTCCTAAAATGCTGTTCAGATTTAATTTGTAGATAGTATTTGTTTGATCAATTTGGCTCTGTTCAATGTGAATGACACGCTGTTTGTAAGGCCTTGTGCCGAATGTCGGAAGCCCAATTTTCATTATAAACTGAGCAATCCCACTGTGGAGGAAAACTCAATTCCCCTAGAAAAAAGCACAAAAATTAAATGACAGATATCATAATTTTATGAGAGCTACTTTCAATTTTGCACATGTCTTGCATATAGTTTACAATAATGAAGTGACTTTTTTACCATTCTTATACTGGGAAAGGTCTTCTGTCTGACTGCTGGGTCTCCCACTGGGGAATCGGGCAGAAATTCGCCATTAGTATATCGATGAAATGATGCTAATGTTGACATTGAATGATTTAGTACAATTACAGAAAGTCTATAATTGGAATGGCAAGGCAAGGGATTGGAATTCTTTTTCTTTAAAATTATGTCTAATACCTTAAACACAGCAAGATCTCCAGAAGAATGCCTCAATACCACTAAAGAGAAGTTCTTTAAGATAGAAAAGAAGCTATTTAAGATTGAGAACCAAACTAGTTTTTCAATTCAGCAAATATAACTATTGTGTTTGATACATGCTTTGCTTACAAGCAAAATCTTCAAAAAGTCTGCATTAAAAAAAAGAGAAAAGAAAGACCTATGAAAGATAACAAGAATTGTTGAATGAGCAAGAGATAAAAATGTGCTAATTATAAAGGCAATCGTGCCAGTACTGATGTTTGAAATGAGGTGTAAATTGATATATATATATCTTGACTCAAAATAATGAATATAGTTGATAGGTATTGTCCAGAAGTTGGGGTGTGGCTCTTTTCCCTGAAGTGTGATAAAAGTACTGAGAGGGATACTGATTTTTTTCTGTGCGAATCTCTCCATAATATACGATTCAGCATTATCATTAATTTGTTTTGAATGTATGTTCCTGTCCTTCATTGGTCAGATGAATGTATGGCAGTAATTCATTAACCAATTTAGTAATGTCCATGGTGTTTTATATTATGTATTACAAATTTGTCATCATCATATTTTTTTCTGTTTCAGGTTTACTTCTCCACATAGATACGTGTAATTCTTCCATCCCAGGCTGAATAACATCAGTGAAGACAACATGGAAAATATTGATGGAGATGATGAGGCAAGTTGTAAATTATGAAATTTCATTGTAGTAACCTACCAGAACAGAAAGTAAGTAAGTAAATTTAATGTGAAACCTTGTGTAATGCAAATCACATGTTTTGTGATAGCTGAAATTACTGAGAATTTGTCTGTGCACTCAAACCTGTAACTTTCACAACAAACAATTTAATTTCTACTTTCAGGTGCTGTGAATTCGGTTTATTTATTTTGTAAAAATGATTTATAGTTAAGTTTCATATGCTCAATGTTGGGCT
Source organism: Schistocerca gregaria (assembly GCF_023897955.1). Classification (NCBI taxonomy): domain Eukaryota; kingdom Metazoa; phylum Arthropoda; class Insecta; order Orthoptera; family Acrididae; genus Schistocerca; species Schistocerca gregaria. The sequence goes on from NC_064931.1 coordinate 54,204,215, forward strand.
GAAACAAAAATAAAATTATGCGAACAATAAGTATCTACACATATCAAAAAAAGTTTTGCATCACCTTCGTTCCGAGAGTTTCGGAACCTGTACAGAAAATAGACATAGAGATCAACATAAACATCATCTCTGCCCTTTTTATTGCTCATGAAACGCGCACATTGCATGTTGTACCACCATACTGCACGACCTTCAGAGATGGTGGTCCAGATTACTGTACACACCAATACCTCTAATAACCATGACCTCTTGCATTGATGCCTGCCTGTATTCATCATGGCATACTATCCACAAGTTCATCAAGGCACTATTGGTCCAGATTTTCCCACATCTCAATCGACGATTCGGCGTAGATCCCTTAGAGAGTCACTTCGCCAATAAACAGCCCTTTTCAGTCCATCCGAGGCATGTTCGATAGGGTTCATGTCTGGGGAATATTCTGGCCACTCTATTCGAGCGATGTCATCATCGTGAAGGAAGTCATTAACAAGATATGCACGATGAGGGGTGCAAATTGTCATCCATGAAGACAAATGCCTTGCCAATATGCTGCCGATATGGTTGCACTATCGGTCAGAGGATGACATTCATGTATTGTACAGCCATTACTGCGCCTCTCATGACCACCAGCGGAGTACGTCTTCCCCACATAATGCTGCCCCAAGACAGCAGGGAACCTCCACCTTGCTGCACTCATTGGACAGTGTGTCCAAGGTGCTCAGCCTGACCGGGTTGCCTCCAAACACATCTCAGACGATTGTCTGGTTGAAGGCATATGCGACACTCATCGGTGAAGAAAACATGATGCCAATCCTGAGTGGTCCTTTTGGCATGTTGTTGGGCCCATCTGCACCGTGCTGCATGATGTCGTGGTTGCAAAGACGGACCTCACCATGGATATCTGGAGTGAAGTTCCGCATCATGTAGCCTGTTGTAATACGACGTCTTGTGGCTGCTCAAAAAGTGTTGTTCAACATGTTGGCTTTGCTGTCAGGGTTCCTCCGAGCCATAATCCGTAGGTAGAGGTCATCCACTGCAGTAGTAGCCCTCGGGGGCCTGAGTGAGGCATGTCATCGACAGTTGCACTGTCTCTGTATCTCTTCCATGTCTGAACAACATCAATTTGGTTCACTCTGAGGTGGCTGGATGCTTCCCTTGTTGAGAGCCCTTGCTGGCCGAAAGTAACAATGCGGACGTGATCGAACCATGGTATTGACCGTCTAGGCATGGTTGAACTACAGACAACATGAGCCATCTACCTCCTTCCTGATGGAATCACTGGAACTGATTCTACCTCCTTCCTGATGGAATCACTGGAACTGATTGGCCGTCAGACCCCCTCTGTCTATTAGGCGCTGCTCACGCATGGTTGTTTACATCTGTGGCCGGGTTTAGTGGCATCTCTGAACAGTCAAAGGGACTGTGTCTGTGATACAATATCCAAAGTCAACATCTATCTTTGGGAGTTCTGGGAACTGGGCTGATGCAAAACTTTTTCTGATGTGTGTATTTATCAGTGTTGAGCGATTTTTTAGTAACTGTTTACACATTTTGCTCACATTAGTGTTACTGTGTGGTGTAGCAATAGCTCATAGCAGTATAGCAGCATTACTAATTGTGAATGCTTGGGTTGTTAGTATATTTCATGTTTTATACCAGACTTCGGGTTAAGGTGGATAGGGATTGTGCTTGTTGTTTATAAATGCAGGAGGAGTTGGCCACTTGATGGAGACAGTTGTAAGCTGTGTTGGATGTAGTTGGCAGCATCAGTCTCCTGCTCAGGGCTACAAGCTTTAGCACATCTGGCGCCTGTGACATTGCCTGGGAACATTGATGTTGCAGAACCTTTAGATAGAACTGACTTGGTTGGTTAACACTCATCTGAGGTGTAATGGTGAACAGTAGTGAAATTTGCAATTTCTAAATGTAAGGCAAAAGTGGGTATTGGCTTCATGGCTGTCTTCTTACACTTTAGAAATAGATTTTAGATCTTGTCCATTGCTGAGACTATATCTGAGCCAGCATAGGATACCTTTTCTATTGGGGGCTGAGGCTGATCTTGCTGAAATGTCCAAACAAATCCTGTTGTTTGTTTCAAAATGGAGGTTTTAAATCATTGACACAATTCTGTAACTATCTTGGATGCAGGTTGCTTGAAGTTTGGTACTGTGTTAAGAATTGCAGAACACATTTTAATTGGCCAGGTGTGCACTACACACTGTAAGCTACTAAGACTAAGAGGGTACATGTGATGTGCACACATGGCATTCTAAGGATATCAAAACACTTCTACAGGCCCAATTAATTGCATATTGATTTCAGAGAGAGGAGAGTATTAGCCCCATTAATCACAAGGAGCAGCATTCTTCATAGCAGACTGAAGAAAGAAAATGTTGATTTTTTAAATTAGTTATTTGAATTAATGTTGCTAATCATCTCTCACAGTGCTAAGAATGGAAACCTGACTGAAACCAGAAGTTGAATAGCAGTGAAATTTTAAATGCTCATTATAATTTATTTTGCAAAGGTAAGCTGAACAAACGTGGTGGAGACATGTTTAGAGTAGCAAATGACACAATTACACCTAGTGATATTAGTAACAGTAACAAATGCAAAATAATTTGGCTGTAGAAAAGAGTTAGCGTCAATCAAATGTAGTAAATGGGTGCTATTATAGATCCCCAGTGTAGGGAGCCATAGTGGCAAAAAATTTCAGGGAAAATTTGGAGAAGATTGCATGTAAACTTCCTAAGCTTATTTAGTATTGGGGAGAAATTTCATCTTACCATGTGCAAACTGGGAGTGTCAAGTTATTAGGGTAGGTGGGAGGGACAGGGATTCATACTATTGTTCTAAATGCCTTATCCGAACAGTTACTCAGAGAATCATGAAATGCTGTAGCCATTGAGGAGCTGGGACTGGTAAGGCGCCTGGTTACCAAAACAGTAAAAACATTAACAAGAAAAGGCCATTTATTTATCAAAAATGCTACTACAGATATTAATGTATTTCTTAGCACACCTTTATTAGTCCTAAGAAATTTCAATAAATGCAAACAAATGAACAGTAAACTTTTAGAATTGGGAATTGAGCAATTTAACTGAAGCTAGCAAAACGCTTCACCCTGATCTGGTGATTCTATTCCAACCTAGATTAACAAGCACGTTAATAACCAAAACAGGGAGAAAAACATTTCCATTAGAAGAGTTACATACCAATAAACTATATGAGTGGACGTTTAGTTATCAGCTTAGACCAGACAATGAGCCACTATTAAATAAAACTACATAACAAATGAGCAATGATAAAAGACGTGTAAACAAATTTAAGAAGTGATGCCCAGCTAGCTTCAACTAATTGTAATATATTTAACGCTGTGCTCGAAAGCCAAGCCAGCCTGAGTAATACTCCTCAATTACAGATTGGGCTAAAAAACCCAATAAACTGGAAAATTTGTAACATAAACAGACAGAAACCCTCAGTGACAAACATAGTTTGCTTTTTAAAATTTGAATAAAGGTGTACCAATACAATTTGAACCAGAACGTCCCATGTGGCTTTGGTTAAGACAGGAAAATTGCATTTGCCTCTATCTATGCTGATACACATTGCTGGTACCACTCATACTAATCACGAATTATCCCCAAATCACAAAGGCAAAAGACTGAAATACACATGAATTAAAACAAAATTCATGAATGTAACTACTGATAAATGCTTCTTGGCAACAGTGGGTTTAACTGAAGCCTGAAATACACAGTATAAGAACACCACAGCACTGCAGATAACTCCAAATAGCTTTTTACATAGACTACATAACAAGATGCTCACCAAGTAATTTCATGTGGCTCAGCCATGCCACCTTGCCTGCAATTTCTGTAGATACCAAATGGCAGGTGTAATACCGAGGCTGTCTCCTGTCGAAATAGAGTGTCATGTTTTCCAGGCATGTAAATTGACAGGCTGACAGTGCAGACTTTTAATTCTGGCAGTTGCTTGCAGCACCAATGTCCCGCCATACGGCAGCTGCTGCCATTGGATGGCCATCCTGCTGTTATTGGTCGGCACTGACTGTGGCTGATCTGATCTGGGATGGCATTAAGTCAATGCAGCAGACTGTGTGTGCCCCTCCCCCACCCCCCTCCTGACAGGACACTAAATCATACATTGCTTAGCTACAGGTAGAGAGGCTAAACTGTACTTTTGAATATATATCGAAAGCACATGTGGCTCGAACTGACTAGTTAAGTTAACATCTTAGATCTTCTTGTTACAAACAGCCCCCAAACGTTTTGACTCTGTTTTCATACAACAGGACATCGGTGATTATAAAACCATTGTAACAACACTGAATATTTGTGTCAGTAGGAATGTTGAGAAAGGTGTGAAGATATTTCCACATAGTAAATATGACAGGAAACAGATTTCAGATTATCTGAGCAGCCAATATCAAACATTTGTCTATTTGTGCTCAAATCTTCATTCTAAGAGTTAAAAAATATGCATTAGACATACAGGTTCTGTGTCAAGTTGGGAAAGATTCACTGTGGTTCAACAGGCAAATATGCCTGGGAAATGAAAAGAGCTCCACTACAAATTTAAACATAACAAAAACATTGTTGGTAATTGAAATCTGAGTGAATTCAAAATTATCTTCAGGAGAAACATGCATTCAACAGATTCGAAAGTAAAATTGTACCTACCAATCTGACAAAAAATTCTGAGTCATTGGTCTTCTGTTAAGTCAGTCAGTTAATTAAAGTCACAGTCACTCAGTGACCATCCTGCCACCAAAACAGGGGATGATAGTGTAAAGCCTTAAATAATGTATTATATATTTCCAAAATTGTTTCACTGAATAAGTCACACAATCACATATCGAGATAATTGACCACAGGATAGAAAATCAACTAATATTGCTCAACAGAGAAAAGAAACTGGACCTGATTGAATATCGGTATGATGTTTAATAGAATATGTGAAAGAAATTGTTCCCCTTCTATTAGCAGTTTGTCATAGGTCACTGGATAATTGTGCCGCTATTAGAAAAAATGTGCAAGTCATTCCCATTTTCTGGAGGGTTCATCGAACAGATGCATACACTTCTAGGCCTATATCCTTAATGTCATTCAGTTGTAGAATTTTGGAACATGTTTTCTACTCTCATATAATGACCTTTCTGCACACTGAAAATCTCCTTTGTAGAAATTATTGTGGATTCCATAAATGATGGATCTTTTGAAACTCAGCTTACTTTGTTTGCCCACAAGACCCAGAAGACTGGAGGATCATTCCAACCTAGATGATCACATTTTTCAAAAGTTTCCCACTCTTCCATTTCAAATTTTGTTCAAATTTACCATGGGTACAGATATACCATAGAAATTAACTCTTGAAAATTTTGAGCTCGTAATACCCTATATGTTGGAAAATGTAGCCCTATATTTGAGAACCTGGCAACGACCTTGCCGCAGTGGATACACCAGTTCCCATGAGATCACCAAAGTTAAGCACCATCGGGGTGTGGTCAGCAGTTGGATGAGTGACCATCCAGGCCGCCATGCGCTGTTGCCATTTTTCGGGGTGCACTCCACCTCATGATACCAATTGAGGAGCTACTCAACCGAATAATAGCGGCTTTGGTCAAGAATACCATTGTAACGACCGGGAGAGCGGTGTGCTGACCCCACACCCCTCCTATTAACATCCTCCACTGAGGATGACACGGTGGTCAGATGGTCACGGTAGGCCACTCGTGGCCTGAAGAAGGAGTGTTTTATATATATATATATATATGATGTAAATAAAATAGAAAGAAACTTCCACATGGGAAAAATATATAAAAACAAAGATTCCAAGACTTACCAAGTGGGAAAGCGCCGGTAGACAGGCACAATAAATAAAACACACAAACACACACACAGAATTTCAAGCTTTCACAACCAACGGTTGCTTCTTCAGGAAAGAGGGAAGGAGAGGGAAAGACGAAAGGATGTGGGTTTTAAGGGAGAGGGTAAGGAGTCATTCCAATCCCGGGAGAGGAAAGACTTACCTTAGGGGGAAAAAAGCACAGGTGTACACTCGCGCGCACACACACACATATCCATCCGCACATATACAGACACAAGCATGCATAAGGCATACATGAGCGGCTCATACCTCACCTGTCTTTCAACAACTTCTTTTCCTCTGTACTTCCGCCTTGACTGACATTTCTGCCCGAACTCTTTGCCTTTACAAATGTCTGCTAGTGTCTGTGTATGTGCGGATGGATATGTGTGTGTGTGTGCGAGTGTACACCTGTCCTTTTTTCCCCCTAAGGTAAGTCTTTCCGCTCCCGGGACTGGAATGACTCCTTACCCTCTCTCTTAAAACCCACATCCTTTCGTCTTTCCCTGTCCTTCCCTCTTTCCTGAAGAAGCAACCGTTGGTTGCGAAAGCTTGAAATTCTGTGTGTGTGTTTGTGTGTTATATTTATTGTGCCTGTCTACCGGCGCTTTCCCGCTTGGTAAGTCTTGGAATCTTTGTTTTTATATATTTTTCCCATGTGGAAGTTTCTTTCTATTTTATTTACATCATTAATTTGAACCCAACAATTACGTTTGTTATTGTGTCTGTTGCATTCCGAAATCTTTTCTATCATCTTACTTTCTCTTCTTGTTTGTACAAGTAGTTTCACTTTGTTTTCATCTTCCCTTTTTCCGTAATCTACCATACATTTTATCCTGCCTAATTATACTCAATAATACGTAATTTACTTCCAAACCACAACCTAAAATTTTTTAACGCTTTCAACATTACCGCTGCTATAAAATCCAATGTTCCAAGTTTACAAACATTTCGTGTAAACTCGTGAATACTATTTCACAGCTTCAGTTCCTTTCACCCATTATACAACAATCTCAGCTATTTCCAACAACTTTCGTTTTATTTCCATTCCCGTTTTTCCCACATAACCGATCATTTTTTAGCAGCTTCCCACATGTTGAAACGTTATTATTTCTTCATCAAACAATTGTTAGCCTCATTTTCATAACCTGCCAGTACATAACCAGTCATATGAATACATTTACACGCATTTTTTCGAGATTTTTTCAGAAATTTTTTTTCGAAATTTTCCTGAATTTCCCCACCCTTTAACGTGTTTTGGAGACAACACAACTACCTAACCTTTGCACCCATTGTTGTTCACCAACTTAATTTCAGCACAAGCTCATCTCAAACCAACACTTTTTCGACACCTTTATCTCTCCCTATATATATTTCTATTTATTTTCAGTTAACCTCATATTACCCTTTCCACTTTCTAATACCATGTCAACCTCACAACATCCCTACAACGACCCCATTAAATTTTATTTACATTCCCTCCGCATACATGCCTTCACCCTAGCCAGATTACGCTCCCATATTTTATTTACTCAGGCTTGTCTGACATTTGGCATTACCCCCAAAGGCCTCACACTTAAAGTTCCCATCTCTGGCTGCAATCCTTCTTTTCATCAGTCCTTATACCAGTTCCAAACTGCACAATCCATAGCCCTCACCCTCCTAATCCTTCAACTATACATCGACTCGGCCAATGAACACACCCGTCAACTCCTATCCCAAATCAAAGTCCTCAATCTTTCCTCTCCCACGTCCACACCGGCTGTTCATAGCATCCTTCTACAGGCCAACCGCAAATTAGAACAGCATGCCACCCTCCACCTCAAAAAACTATCAAATCTCCTGGTTTCCCACTTCCAGAAAGGCAACTCACTCACCCTCCACAACCTTTCCAACAAACCTCAACCTCCTCTCATTGCACACAGACCCAGTCTCTCCCATCTACTCAATCTCCCACTTCCAGCTCCACGCCCCCAACACCTCAAAATTCTAGTCAACACAATCTAGAACCACAACACCCCAATTCAGTAGTTAACCTTTCCTTTAAACCTCTCTCCCAATCCCAAACCTCTGTCCTATCCAAAGGCTTCACCTTCAGCCCCACTCCCAGGTTCAACCAAACTGCCCTTGTCAAAGATTTACTTTCCTACACTCGTAGTCTCTGCTGGAAATATCACTTTGCCACGAAGAAAAATAATCCTGATCCCACTCCTAATGATCCAACTCCCCAAGACACTATCCAAATTGAACCCTGTCTGGAACAGTTCCGTCCTCCATCACAGCGGGACCCACCTCCTCTTCCTCAAAATCAGCCTCTCCAAACCTTCCAGGAATTTCTCACTTCCAGCCTTGCCTCTCAATCTTTCTTGAAAAACCTTAATCCTACTCCCAACATCACCACAGCCGAAGCCCAGGCTATCCGTGATCTGAAAGCTGACCGATCCATCATCATTCTTCCGGCTGACAAGGGTTCCACGACCGTGGTACTTGATCGTCAGGAGTATGTGGCTGAGGGACTGCGTCAGCTTTCAGACCACTCTACATACAAAGTTGGCCAAGGTAATCCCATTCCTGATGTCCAGGCGGAGCTTCAAGGAATCCTCAGAACCTTAGGCCCCCTATAAAACCTTTCATCTGACTCCATCAAACTCCTGACCCCACCGACACCTTGCACTCCTACCTTCTACCTACTTCCTAAAATACACAAACCCAAACATCCCGGCCGCCCCATTGTAGCTGGTTACCAAGCCCTCACAGAACGTATCTCTGCCTACGTAGATCAACACCTTCAACCCATTACATGCAGTCTCCCATCCTTCATCAAAGACACCAACCACTTTCTCGAATGCCTGGAATCCTTACCCAGTCTGTTACCCCCGGAAACCATCCTTGTAACCATTGATGCCACTTCCCTATACACAAATATCCCGCACGTCCAGGATCTCGCTGCAATGGAGCACTTCCTTTCACGCCGATCACCTGCCACCCTACCTAAAACCTCTTTCCTCGTCACCTTAGCCAGCTTCATCCTGACCCACAAATTCTTCACTTTTGAAGGCCAGTGATACCAACAATTACAGGGAACAGCAATGGGTACCAGGATGGCCCCCTCGTATGCCAACCTATTTATGGGTTGCTTAGAGGAAGCCTTCTTGGTTACCCAAGCCTGCCAACCCAAAGTTTTGTACAGATTTATTGACGACATCTTCATGATCTGGACTCACAGTGAAGAACAACTCCCGAATTTCCTCTCCAACCTCAACTCCTTTGACCGAGCGAGGTGGCGCAGTGGTTAGCACACTGGACTCGCATTCGGAAGGACGACGGTTCAATCCCGTCTCCGGCCATCCTGATTTAGGTTTTCCGTGATTTCCCTAAATCATTTCAGGCAAATGCTGGGATGGTTTCTTTGAAAGGGCATGGCCAATGTCCTTCCCAATCCTTCCCTAGCCCGAGCAAACACTATCCACCACAACCATCAACTCCTTTGGTTCCATCAGATTCACCTGGTCCTACTCCAAATCCCATGCCATTTTCTTTGACGTTGACCTCCATCTGTCCAATGGCCAGCTTCACACATCCGTCCACATCAAACCCACCAACAAGCAACAGTACCTCCATTATGACAGCTGCCACCCATTCCATATCAAACGGTCCCTTCCCTACAGCCTAGGCCTTCATGGCAAACGAATCTGTCCCAGTCCTGAATCCCTGAACCATTACAGCAACAACCTGAAAACGGCTTTCGCATCCCGCAACTACCCTCCCGACCTGGTACAGAAGCAAATAACCAGAGCCACTTCCTCATCTCCTCAAACCCAGAACCTCTCACAGAAGAACCCTAAAAGTGCCCCACTTGTGACAGGATACTTCCCGGGACTGGATCAGACTCTGAATGTGGCTCTTCAGCAGGGATACGACTTCCTAAAATCCTGCCCCGAAATGAGATCCATCCTTCATGAAATCCTCCCCACTCCACCAAGAGTGTCTTTCCGCTGTCCACCTAACCTTCGTAACCTCTTGGTTCATCCCTATGAAATCCCCAAACCACCTTCCCTACCCTCTGGCTCCTACGCCCCCGGTGTAAAACCTGTCCTATGCACCCTCCCACCACCATCTACTCCATTCCTGTATCCCGGAAGGTGTACACGATCAAAGGCAGAGCCACGTGTGAAAGCACCCACGTGATTTTTCCAACTGACCTGCCTACACTGTGACGCTTTCTATGTGGGAATGACCAGCAACAAACTGTCCATTCGCATGAATGAACACAGGCAGACAGTGTTTGTTGGTAATGAGGATCACCCTGTGGCTAAACATGCCTTGGTGCACGGCCAGCACATCTTGGCACAGTGTTACACCGCCCGGGTTATCTGGATACTTCCCACCAACACCAACCTATCCGAACTCCGGAGATGGGAACTTGCCCTTCAGTATATCCTCTCTTCTCGATATCCGCCAGGCCTCAACCTCTGCTAATTTCAAGTTGCCGCCGCTCATACCTCACCTGTCTTTCAACAACTTCTTTGCTTCTGTACTTCCGCCTCGACTGACATCTCTGCCCGAACTCTTTGCCTTTACAAATGTCTGCTTGTGTCTGTGTATGTGCGGATGGATATGTGTGTGTGTGCGAGTGTACACCTGTTCTTTTTTCCCCCTAAGGTAAGTCTTTCCACTCCCGGGATTGGAATGACTCCTTACCCTCTCCCTTAAAACCCACATCCTTTCGTCTTTCCCTCTCCTTCCCTCTTTCCTGAAGAAGCAACCGTTGGTTGCGAAAGCTTTTTCTGACTCGGGTACAAAAACTGTATAGGATCTGAAAATAAGAGGTTCCTAGTTGCTGTTCCCCTGTATTAAGAAAGGTTCAAACAATTGTGTTTGCCCACTTTCACCGCACACTTGTCAAAGACCTTCTCAATATATATAAAATACAAAGAAACATTCCACATGGGAAAAATATATTAAAAACAAAGATTCCATGACTTATGAAGCGGGAAAGCACTGATAGATAGGCAGAATAAAAAAACACACACAAAATTTCGAGCTTTGGCAACCCACAGTTGCTTCGTCAGGAAAGAGGGAAAGATGAAAGGATATGGGTTTTAGGGAGAGGGTAAGGAATCATTCCAATCCCGGGAGCAGAAAGACTTGCCTTATGTATGCTTGTGTCTGTATATGTGTGGATGGATATGTGTGTGTGTGTGGGCACGAGTGTATACCTGTTCTTTTTCCCCCTAAGGTAAGTGTTTCCGCTCCCGGAATTGGAATGACTCCTTACCAAAACCCACATCCTTTCATCTTTCCCTCTTTCCTGATGAAGCAACTGTGGGTTGCCAAAGCTCGAAATTTTGTGTGTGTTTTTTTATTCTGCCTATCTACCAGTGCTTTCCCGCTTCGTAAGTCATGGAATCTTTGTTTTTAATATATTTTTCCCATGTGGAATGTTTCTTTGTATTTTATATATATTGAGAAGGTCTTTGACAAGTGTGCGGTGAAAGTGGGCAAACACAATTGTTTGAACCTTTCTTAATATAGGGGAACAGCAACTAGGAACCTCTTATTTTCAGATCCTATACAGTTTTTGTACCTGAGTCAGAAAAACACACTGTAGTAGTGTGTAAGACACTTTGTGAGCCGATGTAATGCATCAAAGTACCTACAAAATGTGTCAAATATAAAACTGTAGAAAGCGAGCCAAGTCCAGGTGCAAATATTGCAGAAGTGTCGCTTCAGACATTCTCTTTTGAAGCACTAATGGAAAGAGCACACTTTCCTGTGCTAGAAACATTTTTCTGTATCTCAGAGTCAGTTCAGCGAAATGGAAGAAAATTAAGATTGAAAACAAAAATCACGCGCAGTGTGCTACCATCGCAAGATGGTACAGCTTATTAAATGCACAGTGTCAGGTCAAGCAACAGTGTTGATTGGCAAATTATACAATTTTCATTGAAAGATTTCCCTCTATGAAGTCACTGGACAGTAGTTTAATCTGATATTGTGAAATTCATATATGATCCGTGTATATATTGTCCAGGAAAGGAGGATTTTATCTTAATTAGAAGTCCTAATGGAACGAAAACAGAAATTCCTATTGCTTGTACATTTGAAATAGTTGTTTATTCAATATTGAAAAGACAACACAGAGCAAGAAATTGGGTATTCTAAATTTTATGAGTTGCAACCAAAATGGTGCATTACCATTGGAGCACTTGGAACACATTCAGTATGCATTTGCACAATCCATCAAAATGTGAATCTAATCTTTAACATAAGTCCTACTGACATTGATTGCAAAGCTCTTCTTGCCAAGATTGCCTGCAGTTTAGATTCAAGGGATTGCATGCTTCAGCAGTGTGAAAACTGCACAGGAAGAAAAGAATTAGAGAAATATCTGTCAGAAGTTTTTAAAAAGTGTTATTTTGATGATGTGATTGAATTCAAACAATGGACCAACACTTATAATCATACACTGGAGACAAAGCAGCTGCCTATTGAAGAATATAGTGAAAATATGATTGCCAAAATTTGGAAGCTTTCTAGTCACATGAAACACCAGATTTGACACTTGAAGTAAATCAAAGAAAATTTGAAGCCTGGTGAACCAGTCATTCTAATGCATCTTGCAGAAAATTATCCTTTCATCATATTCAGGGACATCACTGGGACAACAGTCAAGCAACACTGCACCCATTTGTTATATACTATAAAGCTTAAAAAGTACAACATATTAGCTTATGCATTATCTGCACCTCTGTGCAGTGGAATTTGTGGAATGGCTAAATGCATAGCAGCAAGAGCAAGCGTGCGACAAACTACAAATGATCAAATATTAACCTTAGAAGATTTATTCAAATTTTTTGACCAACAAGTACAAGGAAATAAATTCATTTTTGTTATGAGCCAAGAAATACAAGATGAAATAAAGCTACAAGAAGATGATTTGCACATGACCATACTTTAGCTGCAACATTTTTTGCCAATGGCTTTGAACCACATTAAAGTTATCCTGGTTTCAAGTGATACAACTTCTTTTGATGCTTCAGTTTATCAGTCAACTGACACCAATGTGGCTTACATCTCATTTCTAAGCTTTATTCCTGGCCAATAAATCAGCTGCATCTACAACTATCACTGGTGGATTGGTAACATAAGTGAAGTTTATATTGAAGAACATGATTCCCTGGTCAAATTCATGCACCCATACGGTCCAGCTCATCATTCTGTTAGCCTGAAAGATAGATGTTGGATTCCTGAACAGCACATCATTGTGAATACTGCAGCAGCCTCAGAACTAGAAGGGGACATCAGTAAAATTTGCAGAAGCCATACTGAACCATACTGAAGAAAAATTTAATCCGATGAAGTAGTAGTTTTAAACAGCACCAGCTTGGGAACCAACATGAAGAGACCCACATATCGGCTTGAGAACCATGGTAAAAAACCCGACTGAGACTTTGGAACCTTGATGAAGAAATCAACAAACACTGCCATCTACATGTAACAGAATAAGCAATGTTTGATAACAACATAATACCCCTCTTGCCTTTGCGACCATACATGGTCACTACCAGTATAGGTGCAGAAACTGGTTGAGTTACCAAATTTCCATGGTTTTCTTTGCTAGTTGTAACACCAGCATTAATCTACCACATGTCATTCTTGCGTGTCTTAATGTTATGGGTTCAGAAACCTGTACTGTATTGCAATCTTAACATATTACACATGACTTTTCTTGAGGTTCAACCTCATATGTAGCACCTTTGCTGAGCTGATTGTAAGATCCAACAGGATGCTTCCAGTGCAGAAAATTGTGCTCTTTCCAGTAGCACTGGAAAGGGAAATTTCTGAAAGGACTCTTTTGCAACATTTAAATCTGGACCTGCCTCATTGTAATTTTAAATTCAGTGCTGTGATTGAGTATAATCGAAAATAATTGGCTAAGCAGGAAGATATGCTAATAGAATCATGTGCCAAGTTGTAGTTCTTTTCCATTTTTTCTTCCTGATATATCTGAACCCAAAAAGGGTCAAAAAATCTGTGCATTTTTCTTTGCAGTTTTCTTCAGCTACTTTCATGCATTATACTGGCTCACAAAATGCTTAACATTCTGTCACACTTTATTTCTCTGATTCACAGCAAAAAGTTATGAAAGACCTAAAAATAAGCGTTTGTTGCTTGCTTTTGTCTTGTAATACAAGAGCTTCAAACATTGGGTTTTGTTTATTTTCACGCACATTCCTCAAAAAGCCATCCTAAAAGAAGACCACTGTTTCTCATACACTTAATCTCATGGTTTAAAATTTAGCGCAGGTTCATTTCTGGGACACGTCTACACCCACAGAAATCTTCTGGAAAATTGAAGCCCAAAGAGCAAGAGGCCCATGATCTCTTTGGATGGAATAACCCAGTAGATAATGGCGAATAGGTTGATATTGTGTCTATGGACTTCCAGAAGGTGTTCTGTACAGTTCAGCACTGTCAGCTAATGGACAAAAATGAGCATATAAAATACCAGACACAGATTTGTGATTAGACAGAGAAGTTCTATTTGTTAAGAACACAGCATGTAATTCTTAACGGAGAGAAATCCTCAGGTGTAAAAGGAGCTTCAGGTGCATCTGAAGAGAGAGTTCCTGAACCTCGATGGGGCAGCTGAAAATGTGTGCCCCAACTGGGACTCGAACCCGGGATCTCCTGCTTACATGGCAGACACTCTGTCCATCTGAGCCACTGAGGACACAGGTGAATAGCGTGACTGCAGGGACTTATCTCTTGCATGCTTCCCGTGAGACCCACACTCCCAACTGTTCACAATTTACATACGTAATGTACCTAATAGATATTTGCCCATCCACTCATTACTCGCGCACACTAGGGTGACAATTCCTGTAAGAGGTTGAGTAACCTGTGTGCATTCGCACAGATGAAGGTCAATGGCCAGGTAGCCATTTAACTATATATGAAGATAGTAACTGTTCTCAAAAGAACAGATACCATTGATGGGCGTGCAACTTCTCTAGAATAAATGATAATTAATGAAACCCTCAGCTGTCGACAGGTGTTGTTGATATACCTTGATGGTGACAGCTGAAAATGTGTGCCCCGAATGGGACTCGTACCGGGGATCTCCTGCTTACATGACAGACACTCTGTCCGTCTGAGCCACCAAGGACACCGATGAATAGCGTGACTGCAGGGACTTATCCCTTGCATGCTTCCTGTTGTGGTGGTGGTGGTGGTGGTGGTGGTGGTGGTGGTGGTGATGTGTGGGGGAGATTTAGGCAGGGTAGATAATTTAAAAAGGAAAACCAATAGGTTAAATTTAGATGTAGTGGCAATTAGTGAAGTACAATAGTAGGAAAAACAGAACTACTGATCAGGTGAAAACAGGATTATAAATACAAAATCAAATAGGGATAATGCAGGAGTAGGTTTAATAATGAATAAGAAAATATGAATGCCAGTAGGCTGATACGAACACCATAGTGAACACTTCATCATAGCCAAGACAGACGCGAAGTCAATGCCCATCACAGCATTAAAAGTTGAAATGCCAACTAGCTCCACAGATCATGATGTGATTGGAAGAGTGTAGGTAAGATAAGAGAAATTATTCTAATAGCTAAGGCAGAGGAAAATGTCATTATGATTGTGGACGGGAATTCAATAGTAGGAAAAGGAAGAGAAGGGAAAATAGGAGAAAATGGACAGAGGGAAAGGAATGAAGAGGAGGTACTTACATGGTAGAATTTTGTAGTGATTGTAATTTAATCCCTAATATTAGTTTTGCGAACCAGGTAAGAAGATTCCTGTATACATGGAAGATACCTGGAGACGTCGGAAGATTTACATTATAATGATAATAAGACAGTGATTTTGAAACCAGATTTTGAACTTTAAGTGGCAGATGTGGACTCTGGCCATAATTTATTGTTTATGAATTGCAGATTAAAACTTGAGATATGGCAGAAAGGTAGGATATGTAGAAGATGCACTCTCAGTAAGCATTAGGCAACAGTTGACTTAAACAGCAGAAAGGGATGCAATACAGGACAAGAGGGTAGCTTTAAGAGGTTAAATAATAAAGGCAGCAGAGGATCAAATGGGTGAAAAGGCAAGACCAAGTACAAATCTTTGAATAACACAGGAGATACTGAATTGAATTGGCAAAAGGAGAAAATAAACAAAACTGTAGCAAATGAAGCAGACAAAACAGAATACAAATGTCTAAAAAAATGAGATTGACAGAAAATGCAAAAGGGAAACTAACTTCATGGTGGTGTTATAGAAGGGGAAGAGGAAGTAAATGAAGATGGAAGTAAATGATGTGAGATGGGGGACAGGATACTGTGAGAAGAATTTGACAGAGAACTTAAAAACACAAGTCAAAACGAGACCCCTGGAGAAGATGGTATTCCCTCAAAATTACTGAGATCTTCAGGGCCAAGCTGCCCATGACAAAACTGTTCCACCTAATGCACAAGATATGAGACAGTAAAAATACCCCAAAATACCAGGAGCAAAAGGTCATTTACAACTTGTACAGAAACCTGACTGCAATTATAAGAATCGGAGAATGTGAAAGGGAAGCAGTGGCCGAGAAGGGAGTGTGGTAGGGTTGTAGCTTCTTTCAGATGTTATTCGGCCTGTTCATAGAGCAAGTAGAAATCAAGGAGAAATTTGTACAAGGATTCAATTCAGGGAGGAGAAAAACTGTAATTAATGTAGTAAGGAAAGTTGTTACACAATGTAAATTGTTTAACCATTCACCATATCGTAGACCCCCCCTCCCACCCCCGCAGACACACACACTCTTTCTCAGTCTTTGGCCACAGTGTGGCAGAGACCATTCATTCTAGTGCGAACTTGGTTGGTGGTCATCACCACACACAAAATACAGTGCAGAAATTGAAGCAAAGAAGGTATAAGACTGGTTGCTTTCACAGGTGACCTCCCAGGCGGCTCGCCAGTGTTCGGCAGGTTCGTGCTGGGCTACCACAGGGCCCCAGCCTATGCAGCAGCATTCTTTCCCTTCTGTGCTGCATGTCTCTTGTAGAACATGTCTGGGGTGTATTGGGAATGTTCTGCATTGTCCGTTGCTGATGTAAGAACGGTCTCACCATTGTTTCTTGCTCCCTTTTTCTTTCTTTGTTTCCCTTCTCCTCTCATTGCTCCATTTCGGCATTTGAGGTTCTTTATTTTCTTCTTCCTTCCTGTACGCTCCTGACAGCTGGCCCACGCATAACATGTGACCAGATAACGTGTAATTCCCAGCCCTGGCTTGACAGGTAGGGTTCACATGTACCCTCTAGTACAGGCCAGGTCCAGGGAGGGGTGGTTGCCTGAGCTGCAACCTTCCCAAATTGCTGATTGGTCCCTCTATCATGGTTCGGGAGGTGTGACCTGAGGTGTGAACAATCACCTAAGGTGGGCGCGTGCCCCAGTTGTAAGGAGTGTGACATTGCAGACGCTGGCAATCATGCAGGATTTTCTCACAATGAGCCAATCGTCTTCACAATCAGTGTCTGTAAAATGAAAACATAATGAGGCTAATGATTCAAAGACCCTTCTTGCTGCACCATGATTCCTCATGGTTTCACATACTGAAGACGGTCAGTCTTTCACCTCAGTAAATCCGTTTATTATTCTGAAATGTGTTGATGCAATTGCTGGCCCTGTTAAATCCTGGTCTCGTTTACAGGATGGCACTTTGCTTTTAGAGGCTACCTCTGATTCTGAAGCACAACAACTGTTTGCCACCTCGCTTCTCTGCAGCTAACCTGTTCATGTTGTGGCCCACAGAACTTTGAATACTTCCCGTGGTGTCATTTACACTAGGCTGCTCGACGGTCTAACTGAGGCCAAAATCCAATCTTACCTCTCCGATAGGGTGTCATTGCTGTCCATCGTGTAATGCAAAAGGTAGATTCCTCCTTAGTGTCCACACACACTCTTTTTCTGACCTTTGATAGAGTGGTGCTTCCGTCCAAGATCAAAGCAGGCTATGAAATTATCACAGTCTGGCTGTACATTCCAAACCTGATGTGGTGCTACCAGTGTTGTCATTTCAACCACACTAGAACATCTTGTCACCATTAAGCCAAATGTGTCACCTGTGGTAGGGACGCGCATGAGGGCAATTGTCCACCACCTCCTCCCCACTGTATCACCTGCAATGGCAGCCATGCTGCCTGCTCTCAGGATTGTCCCATGTATCTTGATGAGCAGGCTGTCCAAGAGATCCAGGTAAAGGAAAAAGTACCTTACCAGTCACTTACAAGTTATTAGCTAGCCTCAAACCCTGTGTTCTCCTGTGTTGGCGCCTATAGTTTTGTTCTTGTTACCCCTCTCTCTATGAAGGACATGGCAATGCAGATGTGTGACATCCAGTTCAGCTCTGAGGTTGTGAAGTCACCTAGTGCCAAGCTAGCATTGCCATCTCCCTGTCCAGCTGTGCAACAAGCCATCAAACTCTCACCTCAGGGGTGAAGCCACCATCTATGTAAGCGGTTGGCCAGGAAGAACAGAAAGAATACTCCCGTGAATACTTCTTGCATCCCTCCAGCCAGCCAACATTCAAGTGTTCCTCTAACCAGAAAGGCTTGAAGAAGTCTCCTCAAGGGAAACGGTCTTCTCCTTCGCAACTCAAAGATCCTCATCGACAGTGTTGCCACGTGATACATTAGCCTGGCCGGCCTCAGTGTCGCCAGTGTGCACTACCAACCATTTTTCCACATTGGACCTCACAGACTGACCGCACAAGCAAGCCGATGTTTCTGTGGACCCCATGGACCAGGATCCTCCTGCTTCTGTGCCCTGTAGTAGCGACTCTTCTCAGGGTGTCACTCAGCAGCCGCTGAGGTGACACCCCAACATCTCTTCCTCATCGTGACTCTCCTCCAATGGAAAGTTCGTGGCCATCGGTCCCACAATGAGGATTTATGGCTGCTTTTAGCATTGCAGTGTCCCCTTGTACTCTGCCTTCAGGAAACGAAATTGTGCCCTCGACTGCTTTAACACATTTCTTACCGATTCATTTTGACCTTCCTCCTGACGTCAGAATTTCCATCTCGTGAGAGCGTCGTGCTGCTCACACGGGATGACATTCATAGTCAGCCCATCTCCCTAACCACCCACCTTCAGCTGTTTCAGTTCGCCTTTTCCTTCCCCACCTGATTTTTTCCCTCTGTACCATTTATGCCCCTCCATCATTCAGTGTCACCAGGGCAGACTTCCTTCAGCTAATTGGGCAGCTGGCTCCCCCATTTCTGCTACTCAGTGACTTCAGTGCGCATCATCCCCTTTCGGGTTCTCCTAGGACTTGTCAGAGAGGTGGCCTCTTGGGTGACCTTCTTAACCAACTTAACCTCTTCTGCCTTAACATTGGTGCACCCACTTTTCTTTCCGGCTCCTCACACACCTATTCCCATTTGGACCTATCGTTTTGCACTGCACAACGGCCCATCGTCTTGAGTGGTCCAGTCTTTCTGACACCTGCTCGAGCGACCATTACCCAAGTGCTATCCATTTGCTGACTCCTACCCCATTTGTGTGCACCCCAAATGGCAGCTTACTAAGGCCGACTGGCAGCTTTCCTCCTTCCTGGCAACCTTCAAAGAACAAGATTTCCCCAGTTGTGATGAACAGGTGGAATATCTCACAAACGTTATCCTTACTGCTGCATAATATTCCATTCCTCACACTTACTCTTTACCACATTGTGTCCCAGTCCCTTGGTGCACTGAAGCATGCTGCAACACAATTTGCACAGGGAGACGTGCTCTCCACGTTTTTAACTGTCATCCTACAATGGCAAACTACATTTGTTATAAACAGATGCATGCAAAGTGTCATTGCATTCTTCAGGATAGCAAAAGAGCCACCTGGATTTCATTCACTAGTTCTTTTAACAGTTCCTCACCCTCCTCTGTTGTGTGGACCAAGTTCAGACAGCTCTCTGGGATTAAGATCCATTTGCCAATTTCCAGCCTGACAGTAACAGACGATGTTATCATGAACCCTATTGCTATCTCCAACACCTCGGGTCACCATTTTTCAGACATTTTGAGCTCTTCCCACTATCAGCCTGCCTTCCTCCATCAGAAACGAGTGAAGGAGGCTCAGACAATACCCTTATCTTCTCCGAATCGCGAGTGCTTCATTGCCTCCTTTACTATGTTGGAGTTAGATTATGGTCTCAGTTCATCCTGATCCTCTGCTCCAGGGCCAGACACCATCCACATTCAGATGTTGCAGCACCTTTCTCTTGCGGGTGAGCACTTTCTGCTTAATATGTACAACCAGATCTGGGCAGAGGGCACATTTCTTGACCTCAGCATGAAGTCACCGTCATACCCATACCTAAGCCCGGTGAGGATAGATACCTTCCTTCTAGATATTGCCTCATCTCTCTTACTGGTTGCGTTTTCAAGGTGATGGAATGTATGATTAATGCCCAGCTGGTATGGTGGATCAAGTCTCGCAATTTCAAACATGGCGTTCTGCAGTTCACCATCTCACTACTTTGTCCACTCATATCATGAATGGTTTCTGCAGAAATCCCAGACTGTAGCCATGTTTTCCGATTTGGAGAAGCCCCACGACACCTGCTGGAGAACGGGCATCCTCCGTACTCTTTACACGTGGGGCTTCCGTGGCCACCTGCTCTGTTTCTTTCGGGAATTTTTAAAAGACAGAGTTTTCAAGGTGCGTTTGGGTTCTGCCGTGTTGGACACCTTTACTCAGGAAAATGGTGTGCCTCAGGGTTCCGTCCCGAGCGTTGTCCTCTTTGCTATTGCAATTAAACATATAATGGCCTGTCTCCCGCCGGGCATCTCCAGCTCCCTTTTTGTTGACGATTTTGCCATCTATTGCATTTCACCGTGGACCTGTTTCAATGAGCAATGTCTTCAGCGATGTCTCGCTCGTTTATACTCGTCGAACATAGACAGTGGCTTTAGTTTTTCCACTGACAATACATCTTTACGTCTTTGGTGTGTTGCTCTTCCATTTGTTTAAACTATAAAATTCCAGGGGCTCATGCTCGATAGGAAATGCTCTTGGTCCCTCATGTGTCTTACCTGGCAGCCCACTGTATGCGGTCCCTCAATGCAATACATGTTCTCAGTGGTACTACCTGGGGTGCAGATCTAACCACCCTGCTCCATTTGTACCGGTCCTTTGTCAGTTTGAATCTAGACTGTGGGTGCTTTGTTTATGCGTGTGCATGTGTATCCCTCTTATGCCATCTTGACACTATCCACCATTGTGGCATCCATTTGGCCACTGGCACCTTTTGCACTAGCCTGGTTGAGAGTCTGTGTGCTGAAGCTGCTGAACTACCACTGTCCTACTGCTGTGACTTTCTCCTCAGCAGGTATGCATGTCATTTGTCTGCCATGTGTGGCCACCAATCCTATGCCTCCTTCTTCTAACGATCGCCAGTATGGGACGTGTCCTCCTTCTCTGTTACCTCCTGGAGTCCACTTTCGCCACTTTCTACGGTGGTTTAACTTCACACTACCTGCAACTTTCCCAGTGGCTGTGAACCCTTCATTTGCTTCCTAAGGACACTACTCCAGCCTCACTCTGTCACCTTCAGTTTCACAACCTTTGCGATTAGTACCTCTGTATACACTGATGGCTCTCGGTTGACTTGGGGGTCCGGTGTGCTTTCATCATTGGCAGCCAAGTCTTTCAATGTTAGCTTCCAGCACACTGCTCAGTATTTTCAGGCCACATAATATATCCAGTGACACAGCCTTTTCAAATGTGTCCTCTGCTCAGACTCACTCAGTGACTTCAAAGTCTCTGTGCACTGTACTCTGCCCATCCCTTAGTGCAGTGGGTCCAGGAAAACTCACTTGCTCACTCTTGGTGGAGCCAGTGTGATGTGGGTTTGTGGTCATGTCAGTCTACCAGGAAACGAGGCTGCTGACGCTGCTTCAAAGGCTGCAGTTCTCGTACCTCAGCCCACTTGTTCCTATATTCCTTCCAATGATCTCTGTGTTGCCGTCTGTCAGGAAGTGGTGTCCCTTTGGCATCACCAATGGTCCTCCCTTCAAAGGAATAAACTGTGGCTTGTTAAGCCTCTCTCAGAGGCTCGGATGACCACCTCTCGGCCCTCCCACTAGGAGAAGGTCATTTTAACTAGGCTGTGTATTGGGCACTGCCTTTTTAGCTATTGTCATTTGATAAGTGGCGCAACCCCATCACTTTGTACACATTGCGCCCAAGCTCTAACTGCCCACCACTTCCTGACGGAATGACTCTTGAGCTGTCGACCGCATTTTACTTTTCATCTGCCAAAGCAATATGGTGAAGTCCATATAATTTTTAGTTTTGGACCTCCGTTTCTGTATGGTGTCTTTTTTTAGCTCTTTCTCCACATGCCTGTTTTTAGCTGTCATCTCGTAAGTCAGTTGGGACTTATGTATAGTCATTTTTTAACTCATCTCTGTCTTCGTGTTGTATATTTTTGACTTGGGCGCATATGACCCCAGTTGTTTCTTGTGCCCTAAAGCTAAACAAAACCAAACCAAAAACAGGTGAGCCTGCTTCTGATGGGATAGGATAAACTTGTGACAGGACTGGAGTAGTTCCTGAGCTACGCAGATGGGAGTTACTGTTGCACCATATCCTTTGCCCCCGTAATCCTCCTGGCTTCAATTTCCTTTAACCCCCTGCATCACCGGCTCTACCCAACAGTCTCCTCTATGTGCTTCATGACTACTCGACACGTCTTCTGTTTGGTGAGTGGGCTTCCTTACTTCTAAAATATATAAATAGGAATTTAAGCTTTTCAAAAAACCAGTTTCCCCAAAAGTCACTGGTTTATGGAAAAAGTACTTCACTGACTGGTGGATGTTGTGTAGTCAGTTGTGTCTATCCATTGACCTGTGAATACAAATATTTTATTGTATAATATGTTTGGTTTTACCGTTGCATGTGGTGTGTCATATTGATTAACTCGTGGGAGAATAGTTCAAATCCCTGTTCAGTTATCAAGCTACATGTTTATATTGGTTACTTTAAATAATGGTGATTGCTTTTCCCATTCCCAATGGAACTAACTCCCATATCAGTGTAAAGTTAACCAGTATCAAGGCCTCTGTTCTGAATCATTGTGATATGATTAGATTTATTCTAAACAAGTCCACTCTAATACCATATCTAATGTGTATGTTAGTACAAGAGTATTTCATGTTAACTTCCCATATAAATAACTGCCCATTGAACTGTAGACTTTAGTAGTCTACACTAAAAAAAATATCATTTTTCTTTTGTGATGTGTATTTGCTTTAACATTTCTCAAATAGAAAGTTGTTTTAGTTTGTTACAGACTTATTGGTCATTTCTTGCATCCTCCTTTTTTCTCCAGGCATCATTGTTTTGCCAGAGATCTCCTCATATTTCTCTTCCTTCCATTACTATCTTTTTCCAATCCTCTCTTAATCTCCTTGTTAGTCTCCTCCTCATCTCCTGTGCCTATTTTTACCATATTTTCCATCAGCCCAGGGGGTTGCCACTCTTTGGCGGGTTCGTGCTTGGCTACCACAGGGCCCCAGCCTTTTCCATTCCGTGCTGCTTGCCTGTGCTCTTGCTATTCCTCTTCTCCTCCTTTGGGGACTATGTCAGGGTTGTTATTGGGAATGTTCCGCATTGTCTGTCACTGACATAAGAACAGAGTCACCACTGTTTTTCATTCCCTTTTCCTTTCATGGTTTCCCTTCTCCTCTCATTCCTCTGCTTCAGCATTTGAGGTTCCTCTTTTTCATCTTCCTCCCTGTGCGCTCCTGATGGCCTGTGCATCTGACGTGTAACATCGGGTCGACAGGTACGGTTCGCTCATACCCCCAGGAACAGGCCAAATCCTGGGAGAGGTGATTGCCTGAGCTGCTACCTTCCGAAATTGCTGACTGGTCCCTCTGTCAGGTGTTCAGGAGGTGTGACTTACGGTGTGGACAATCACCTAAGGTGGGTGCGCGCCCTTGTGAAGGGGGCCCCCGGTTGGAAGGAGTGCACCATTGGAGATGCTGGCAATCGTGAGGGATTTTCTCACAGTGAGCCAATCACCTTCATACTCAACATATACAAAATGTAAACAGAATGAGGCTAACGATTCAAAGACGCTTCCAGCTGCACCACAGTTCCTCGTGGTTTCACATACTGAAGATGGTCAGTCCTTCGAAATGGTAAATCCATTTATTGTTCAGAAAGGTGTTGATGCCACTGCTGGCCCTGTGAAATCCTGGTCTCATTTACGGGATGGCACTTTGCTTTTGGAGACTTCTTCTGATTCTCAAGCACTGCAACTGCTTGCCGCCTCGCTTCTCCACAGCTATCCTGTTCGTGTCAAGGCCCGTAGAACTCTGAATTCTTCCCTTGGTGTTATTTACACTAGGCTGCTTGACAATCTGATTGAGGCAGAAATCCAATCTTACCTCTCTGATCAGGGTGTCATTGCCATCCATCAGGTGATGAAAAGCTAGATTGTTCCTGAGGGCACACTCGCACTCTTTTTCTGACCTTTGATAGAGTGGTGCTTCCGTCCAAGGTCAAAGCAGGCTATGAAATTATCACAGTCCGACCATACATTTCAAACCCAATGCTCTGCTACCAGTGTCATAGTTTAAACCACACTAGAATGTCTTGTCGACACCCATCCAAATGTGTAACCTGTGGTAGGGATGTGCATGAGAATGATTCTCTGCCTCCTTCTCCCTGCTGTATCAACTGCAATGGCGGCCACACTGCCTCCTGTCGGGACTGTCCCGTGTCTTGATGAGTGAGCTGTACAGGAGATCTGGGTAAATGAAAAAGTGCCTTACCCAGTCACTTGCAAGTTATTGGCTAGTCATAAACCATGTGTTCTACCATCTGGCACCTAAAGTTTTGTTCTTGCTACATCTCGTTCCATGAAGGACATGGCCAAGCAGACATGCGACCTCAAATTCAGCTCTGAGGTTGTGAAGCTGGCCAGTGTCATGGTAACATCATCGTCCCTTCATCCAACTGTGGAACAAATCATCAAACTATCGCTTCACGGCGCAAAGTCACCAACTGCAAATTCAACATGCCGAAAAGGACAGAAGGAATACTCGCATGAAAATTTCCTACGTCCCTCCGGCCAACCAACACCTAAGTCTTCCTCTGCTAACTGGATAGGCTCGAAGAAGTCCAACCAAGGCAAATGGTCTTCTCCTTCGCCAACTTGAAGATCCTCTTTGACAGTGTCGCCACATTATATCGTCACCCGTCCAGCCTCTGTGTCGTCGGTGTGCACCACCAACCATCTTCAGCGATGTCTTGATCGTCTTTACTCCTGGAGCATCGACAATGGCTTTCATTTTTCCACTGACAAAACAGTCTGTATGAATTTCTGACGGTGCAATTGGTTTCTTCCACCATCTTTACATCTTGGGCTTGTTGCTCTTCCATTTGTTGAAAGTACGAAATTCCTGGGGCTCCTGCTCGGTAGGAAATGCTCTTGGTCCTCTCATGTGTCTTACCCGGCAGCCCACTGTATGCAGTCCCTCAGTGTCCTATGTGTCCTCAATGGTACTTCCTGGTGTGCACATTGAACCACCATCCTCTGTTTGCATCGGTCCCTTGTCCATTCGAAACTAGACTATGGGTGCTTTGTTTATGCATCTTAATGTCTGTCCCTCTTACACCGTCTTAACACTATCCACCATCGTGCCATCCGTTTGGCCACTGGTGCCTTCTACACTAGCCCGATGCTGAAGTTGCTGAACTACTACCGTTACTTTCTCCTCAGCAGGTATGCATGGAGTTTGTCTGCCGTGTGTGGCCACCAGTCCTATGCCTTCTTCTTCAACGATTCCTTAGATCACTAGTATTGGGTGCATTCCTCTTCTCTGTTACCTCCTGGAGTACACTTTTGGCACTTGCTCCGGCGATTCAACTTCACACTACCTGCAACTTTCCCAGTGGGTGTGAACCCTCCACCGCCTTGGCTTCGTGAAGCAGTCCATGTTAACCTTCGCTTTCATTTGCTTCCTAAGGACACTACTCCATCCTTGCTCTATCACCTTCAGTATCACAACCCTAGCGTAGAACTTTGCGATAGTATGTTTGTGTACACTGATGACTCTCGGACCGAATGTGGTGACAGGTGTGCCTTCGTCGTTGTCACCCATGTCTTTAGATATCGGTTTCTGGCCCACTGCTCAGTATTTACAGCCGAGCTCTCCACCCTGTATCAAGCAGCGGAGTATATCTGGCAACACAGACTGTTCAGTTGTGTCCTCTGCAGAGACTCCCTCAGGGCCCTTCAAAGTCTATGTGCACTGTACACTGCCCATCCCTTAGTGCAACGGGTCCAGGAAAACTGTCAATTGCCCACTCTTGGTGGAGCCACTGTGATGTTTATGTTGGTTCCTGGTCATGTGGGTCTGCCAGGAAACGATGCTGCTGACGCTGCTGCCAAAGCTGCAGGCCTTGTACCTCAGCCTGCTAGTTCCTATATTCTCTCCGATAATCTCTGTGTTTCTGTCTGTTGGGAGGTGGTGTCCCTTTAGCATTGCTATTGGTCCTCCTTTCGTGGGAATATGCTCCGGATTATTAAGCCTGTCCCAGTGGCGTGGATGACCACCTCTCGGCTCTCCTGCCGGGTGGAGGTCATTTTAACTAGATTGCGTATTGGATACTGCCTTTTTAGCCATTGTCATATGATAAGTGGTGCTTCCTCCACCACTTCGTACAAATTGCTCCAAAGTTTTTACTGCCCATCACTTCCTGACAGAATGTCAATTTTTTAACTGCATACGTTCCCACTTGGGTTTACAGTATGAGTTATTGGCCGTTTTAGCAAATTACACGGGGGCTGTCAACCGCATTTTACTTTTTGTCTGTCAAAGCAATATGGCATAGGCCATTTAGTGTTGGACCTCCGTTTCTGTATGGTGTCTTTTGTAGCCCTTCCTCCATGTCCTTGTTTTTAGCTGTCTTCTCTTATGTCAGTTGGGACTGATGTATAGTAGTTTTTTAACTCCCCTCAGTCTTTGTGTTCTATAGTGTGGACTCGGGCGCATATAACCACAATTGTTTTTGTGCCCTATAACAAAACAAACAAACAAACAAACCATATTTTCCATGGCCATCAATCTTTGCCAATTTTTTCCATGTGGCCATTTCAACCTACACTTCTCTGTTGCTTTAAGGGTAACTTTTTTCTAATACTATTATCTTTTTTTTCTTTTTTTTTATTTGTTTCTAATCTTTCAATCTGTCTGTCATAAGCTCACAAGGACATAGTGTGTGTCAATTTGTATATTTCTTATATTATGAAAATTTATGCGATCTTTCTAAACAATCAACACAAAGGTAGTAATGGTACAAAAAGGATGACGGTAGTACTAGATCACATTTGTATTACACATAAATTACATACTGCAAGGTAAAAATTAAAAAAAAAGAATATCACTATCTACATAATTGTTCAATCTTAATTTATATTATGTCATGCATGTATATCTATAGTTTCCAGATGTTTTTACACTGTGACTAGGAAATGTATCCAAGCTCTAAAGTGACCATTCCAGGATGAGAGGACCCCTAAATGTGGATTTGTTATCACACATACATTTCATATGTGGATGGAGAGCATTATAAAGTTATGCCAGTGTACTCCACATCCTTCTCCATCATTGTCAGACATTTACAATCATTGTGTCTTATTCTTGTTTTGCAGTCATGATATTCACCATTTCTTTTATACAACTCGTTATTTTTACTGATGAAACACGTAAGTGAAACCGTAAATTGAGAAGTAGTAGTAAGAATTTTTGCTGTTCGGAATAGGTTTCTACAGACTAAACCACTCATTGTTCTTAGAATATGTTTTTGGACCAAGAATATTTTCTTTGCCAGTGACTGATTTCCCCAAAATATAATTCCATATGACATTAGAGAATGGAAGTATCCAGAGTATGCTGCTTTCATAGTGTTTAAGTCTCCACACTCAGAGGTAATAAGTATGGAAAAAATCAATGAGCTGAGTCTCTTGTCAATGTTTATTATATGATGGAACCAGTTTACTCTGCAGTCAACTCAGGAACTTCATCGTTTCAACTCTTCTATTGTCGGTGTGGCATACTTAACAGTTAGTTCCTCCTTAGTTTTGGCGGTTGCTGTGAATGGAATATAGTTAGTTAAAATAGTAAAGTGGCACTGTGGCTTTGTACATTGTGGCAAGTCATTTATAAATATCAGAGACAGCATAGGTTCTAAGAATGGATTCTTGTGCCACTCCACATTTGATGCTTCTCCCTTCTGATGAAATCAGACCACCACAAAAATCGTCTAGACTGTCTAATACTAGTTTCTGCTTCCTATCTTTGAGGCATGACTGTAACCACTTATTTGATATATCATTTATCCCTAAAAGGTTAGCTTTCTGTGATAATATCTGATGTTTTACAGTGTTTCATAGGCTTTTGACAAACCACAGAATAATCATGTTCTCACCATTTTGTCATTTAGAGACTCTAGAGCTTTATTTGTAAAAGTATTGATTGCTTGTCCAGTTGACTGACACTTTTGGAAACTAAACTGTCTTTTTCTGAGAATATTAAATCTATCAGGATGTTCCAAAATTCTGGTGTGCTCAAGCTTTTCTACTTTCTTTGGAAAAAAGTTGGGAGATGAACTGGCCTGTAGTGTGTAGCGTCTGTTCTCCCCCCCCCCCCCCTCCCCCTTGAAGAGGGGATTCACAACAACATATTTGAGTCTGTCGGGCACAGTACTGTGCACTGCAAGATGTGGCAGAGTACATCAGTTATAGAACCACAGCACTGTATCAACAAATTTAGAGGTGTTATCTACTCCAGTAGAATTTCATTAATCTTCTGTTTTAGCACAGCACTGTTTCAACAAAATTAGAGGTGTTATCTACTCCAGTAGAATCTCATTAATCTTCTGTTTTAGCATAGATATTTAAAAATTTCCCTTCATAAAATCATTTCCCATGGTTGATAATCGTCATAGACTCCCGCGGCACTGTGCCATGTTTGTGCTCGATTGAGTAATATACTGTAAATAAGTGTCCATACAATATTTTCTTTGTTGCCTTCATAATTTTTCTAGCCATAACTACAAATTCATTTTATTTATGGCCAGTTTGGCATGTGATATTCTGTGTTGAAATGTGTGTCATGTTAAAACAGAAATAAAATGAATGTCCATATGTGCCTTTTGCGATTTTATATAAGTAAATCTTTTTTCTTTCAAGTTGGATGGTATGAAACTTATGCAGTGCATAATTTGCAGCAACGGAATGTTTTTTAGATGGGTCTTTTGGGCATGTATGATTTACACCGCACATGAAATACAGTATTTCAAGTAAGTTATCATGCTTGACATCCCATGTACTAAATTCCACTGGGAACCTTGATCAGAAAACAATTTACCAGAGCAATCAATCTGAAAAACAATTGGATAGAAAGTTTACATTTTAAAATACAGGTATTTGTTATAGACCAAAGGGAAAACTATATAACTTGCAATGTGTGTGTGTATCTCTTGCCCCCTGTTCAATTATCTTAAACAGTTATATACTTTGCTCATGATTTTTGAATGTTTTTGTATAATTTTAAAATACTTCAGTATTTGTATAAGAGGAGAAAATAATTTTATGTTTCAGTTCCAAGATGCCTATGAAACTCCACCTATGTAAGTATTTACTGGTACTACATATATAATTTCTTTAATAGATATATTTTTGCTCATTTAATTTTTTTCGTTATTGTGCTCCTTGAATCATACAAATCATAGTCCGTCTTTACAATAAATTTAATTTTTATAGACATAAATCAAAGTTTTGTTGTACTTTTGTTTATATATAATATATATCTGCATGCGTGAGCATTTTGCTTCTGAATAAAGTGAAAGTGTTGAAGTATTTTGGAAAAAATTCCCAGTAGCATTTTAATTTAAAAATATAATTTGACTAAGACTCTGAGATCTGTAGTAACCTGTGTTAAAGTCCTCTGCCTTCATATAAGTATATACTCAATGTTCCCTGCACAGTTGTGATCCACTGAGTCTGAGGATTTATAGTGTGTCGAAAAAATAAACTACTGATTGCACATGTCAATGCCAGACATTCAAATTGTTAACTCTCTTTTTTTTCCGTTAGAAACATAATTTTCTGGCCTTCAGGCTAAAAATTATTTATATTAGCATTACTCTGACTTTTCAACTGCTTGTGATGACACAGAACATTAAAAAAGGTTTATTTATTTTCAAAATTGCATAACATTGCTTCCTTTCTTACATGTGTCTAAAAACATGAGTCAAGACTTAACTGACTAATAAGTATAAAATCAATGAAGTATGTTTCACAGTATGCATGTTGAGAGGACCTGAGACACAGTTTTTAATCAATGCAAACTGTTGACTGGAAAATTAAGTGATACTTTGGATAAAAAATTAGTCAGTGACTTGAAAGGTTAATATAGATACGAACTTGATGATAACGACACAACCTGTACAGTAACTGGATTGGCATGCAAATAAACTATTACCATAACATAACCATGAGTCTCATAAAACTCGTCTCAAGTAATGAGGAAAGACCTTAAAGACAAAACATTTTAACAGATGGAGACAGAAAGTGAAACAAACAATGAGAAGAAAGTTTCTGTGTATTCAACTAGCTTTGCACAAGGAAGACTCTCTTAGTGGATGACCGGATACTTTACACAGTATAACCAAATATTGGTTTAAATATCATAGTTCCTGTGTGGTTAGAACTTCAATGCCTTACTAAAACCTTCATCCAGTGAACCAGCACATTTAGTCAATTTGGGGGAACCTTCAGTTTAATGTGTCATGTGAACCATAGTAAAACTAAACTGACTGTTCCCACAAATGAAATCTGTGAGAGAACAGAAAAATAATTTTGTAATAGTTTCACACTTACACACAGAGCCACAAAGCCACCCGTACAAATACAGAATACGTACACATTTTGAATGTTTTGACACATATTTGTCTGATCAGTTCAGAAGTAATGAAATTAAAATAAATAAATCATCTGTATACAATAGCATGAGTTGAGAGTATTTCCAGTTCATAAACTTCAAGCAGAGCTCTTTTCAGAAGCCTTGATGTTTGGCACTCATTTTCTTGGCTTTGCGATGTTTTCTTATTTTTTTAAAAAAGGAATAGAAGTTGATTTTGGGTAACTAGGTTTATTGCATCCTTCTATAGGATAAAAAAAAAAACTTTTAATGTTAACTACATTTCCGCAGAAAACTGTGCCATAGGACAGATTTAAGGGAACGTATACTAGTAATTCCATCTCTAGGTCAGCCCAATGAGAGTATTTTTAAAAACTAAATATGCAGAACAAAGCTTTTGATTAATGCATCCATCTAGTGATAACTCGATTTATCCCTCTGTATCCCTAGGAATACCACCTATCTATTATCTACTTTTGGGACATGTAAGGTATTTTTATTTTTTCTGGATTTGCACAATTATCTCCCTCCCTCCCTCCCTCCCTCCATACCCCCCCCTTTCTCTCTAAAAAAAGACTGTGAGTCAAGTTATTTGAAGTGCACCTGTTATAAGCCTAGTGCACCATTCTTCTGGCTGTGTTTGGTATGGATGTTTTTGTGCACTTTTTCAATATGTACAGTTACCAAACATCACACTTCTTTGAAAAAGTCCTCAAATACTCAAGAGATACACATATGAGGGAGCAATGCGTTGGTTGACACTTCCAGGGATGTACGCTTTCGGAACTTAAACAGTAAACCACAACATCGTACAGAACACTTGTCTTACAGAATTTGCCACTGGAGTTAGCATGATGCTTTCACCATTACAAAATGAACCTGTAATGAAACAGACTGCTCATCTTTGTATCTTTTCTATTTCCTCTATCACTATTTGTTTTCTCTCGATCCAAAATTAATTTTTATCCAGTTGTCAGTTTTAACTATGAACCTTTGTTTTCTGTGGACATGACTCCATCCACACAAGATGAAAGCATTTAGCACCATAATGTTATAGTTTTCCTAGTAAAATGTTATGAGAATTTTGGGAAGATCATATTAAATGCCAACAGGTTAATTTTTTCTACCATTACTGAGTTTGTGAAGTTATATTGCTCTGTCCATAGAGAATCCTTGAAGGAAGCCGAACTCAGTGGTTGTTAAAAGGTTGTGTTTAGAAAAGTGGTTTAGTGTTCTGTTGTAAGCTACCTTTTCAACAATTTTTGAAAACACAGGAAGGAGGTGACTTACGTACATTTTTATAAATTGATGGTTCACTTGTTTCAGGTTACTACCAGCCTTAGCCCAGTGTACAATGCACTGTACACTAGCATTATTGTCACCATTCTGTGTTGTCTTCATGGTGCCTCATTTTTTATTTGTCTTTATTTCCATGTGTCATATTCACTTCAGAGTACAAAAGCAGACAATATACTCAACTCAGCTCCCACTTCTAACCAGTCAGGCTAGGTTGACAGTGAGGGAAAGCTGTCAGTGCCGAATGAGTACCTTTGATTTGTATCAGTTAAACTAGCCCCCATCAGCCAACACATCAGCTGTCTTTAAGGAGTACACAAATAGTAGTTCTGCTGTGTAATTTCCAAAGATACAGAAAGGTATGGATTAAAAAGTCAAACTTACTGCTATAAAAACACCCTACTGAAAAAGTTGAAGCCATTTTTATAGTGTTACTGAGATGCATCCATAGAACTTGGGTGTTCACAGTCTTCAGTACTTTATACATGTAAATGCTTACTAATTTGCTAGAATAGTGGTTTTAATTTCCATAATTCTCGACAGATTTAAGTGAAAACATTCAAAGTGACATGAAGCCTGCTCTAAAAGATAACTTGAAAGTTTTCATTTCCCAATACCTTAATGTTGTAAGCAGCTGTACACACATGCAAATAAATGTGGTAGCGAGTTTTAGTTCTTTGTTTACATTATGTTTTTGAACATTACTGAAAAATGTATGTAGTGTGTACGAACACCAAGACCAAATTTATTGTAAAATGCATTAAATTCATGCTAAATTTGAGGTGTTGTATATATTATGAAAAAACGATGTCCTGTCCCGAGAGAGAGAGAGAGAGAGAGAGAGAGAGAGAGAGAGAGAGAGAGAGAGAGAGAGAGAGAGAGAGAGAGAGAGAGGGGGGGGGGGGGATATGTTCCTACAAAAGTAGTTAATTCACATTGTGTCTTCATATATAGGTGGAATAATTATTGTATGCAAATAGTGTTTTTAGTCTGTCTGTTTTGACACCATGGCGTTAACAAGCAGTTATCAATCCACTGTAGTTTTATGAACACAGAAATGCTTTATTAGACTTGCTTGTACTGTGATTGTCAGGCTCTGCTGTTCTTCTGGCCTTCAAACCATCTTTTTCAGCCAGTGATGCTGCATCCTGTAGTTTAATGTGGAATGTGATGCACAGTGTGACTCTTTTTCCTCATACAGTGTTGCTTGAAGTGCATGCAAATAATGTAGACACAAGCTGTATAGGTTGTACCATGAAATACATGTTTTAAATAACTCATTGCTTTGGAAGCAATAAACTTCAACATCCCTTTATTTTAATTTGCAATACTTTTTCTCACAATACAGGCAGCACCTGCCATATAACACATCTCTCACACAAGGTAGATGAACATCAGAAAAGCTAGCTGGATAAAATTCTAATGATAATCTAGGATTAAGTTCTGACTCTGGTATCTTACCGATAAAGTACTAAAGATACTAATCCAGCAAAACGTGTAGTTAGCACTACAATGTAAAAAAAAATTATGTGGAACTCATGCTAGTGTTTTCAATCTTTTTGTGTGCCATTGTTACTAGACAAGTCATTGTTTTTTCCTCCAAGTAGCTGCATTCACACTGATCTGCACTGAACTTGCCATTAAGTGAAAAATATTTTGCATGTCATAAACCATTTGTGTGTGACAGACAGTGCACGAATTGTGTTGTGTGATGTTTAAGTACACTATTTGGACATAGTTCTGCACACACCTTTTGGATTAACTGAAGCTTTCAATACTGCTTCACCAACTCACAACGTAACTGGCAATGTTCATCCTAACATAGACCTTGGGCCACACTACAGATCAGTATGTCACCACATTAAGATTCTGTGTTCACATTTGTTGGCTTTGCAACTCAGAGCCAGGCTGTCCCCTCCTAACCTAACATAGACATTGGGATGGACTACACTCAGACTGACACTACAACATACATTCCAGTAAATAATACAGACAAAAGAAATATTGTTACTGTTATTGTTTGCTTTCTGCTTTCACTCATATGATGTCACACATCACGTTGTCATTACGGTGCGGGATGAAACCAACAAACAGTATCAGTAGATTGATGCCACCTATTACAGTTCCTCTTAAAGACCCACCTGTATAATCAATAATATATAAGCTTATGTCCTTTTGCTACAAAGTCTTTGAACAAGTTATTCCAGCAATTCTAATCCAATTTCCTACAAATAATTATGTAATTCTCCTTGCTTTGTGAATATAAATATTATCATGCTTACACATAAAATGCCAGTCTCAGTAGCCAAACTATTAAAAAAAGGAAATATCACTAGCCAGGCTTGTTCGAAGTCTGAACATGTCCATCTTAATGTTAAATCCCATACTATAACTCACTACTTCATAAAACTACTTCTGCTGCATCACAGTCCAATAATATGATTACTTTGCACCATTTTAAGTGATTTTACAATTCTTTCTTGTGATGCAGCTGGGCATCTTGACAACCGTGAAAGTCTAGTGCTATCTGAAGAATTGTTCCACCACTGACTTCGGTAACTGACCTGAGGTAGCTGTCATTTGAAATACAGTGTCCAGTCACATTAATGTGATCACCTATCAAAAGCCTGACTAACCACAGTTTGCAGTCTGTACTGCTGCAAGACAGGCAGGAAGAGAGTCAGTGAGGTCCTCGAAGGTACAGACAGAAATGTGGAGCCGTGCTGACTCCATTGCTGTGTCCAGCTGCACTAGGTTTCTCAGTTGAGGATCCACGGTGCGAACAGCCCGATAGAGGGGGTCTCACAGTTTCTCGATCGGTTTTAAATCTAGTGAGTCTGATGACCGAGGGAGTACGGTAAACTTATACTGGTGTTCTGTGAACCGTGCACACGAAGTGCAAGCTGTGTGACAAGTTGCATTGTCCTGCTGGTAGGTGCCACTGTGCCGAAGAAAAGCAAACTGCATGTGGGGGAGGATAGACACGTACTCTTATTGATCCAGTGTGCCTTCCAGAATGGTGAGTGCCCAGGGAGTGCCATGAAAACATTTTCCAGGCAATTATGCTCCCTCCTCTGGCCTTAACTTTTCCAGCAATTGTTGCAGTGTGTTTGCTTTCAGATGTTCTACGTCATATACTCCAATGACCATTCGCCATCCGAAAAGGCCACCTGTCACAACTTCGATGACCAGTTTCGGTACCGGGTTGCAGTTTTCATCCATCATTGCCACTGAATGGCAGTGAGCATCGGTGTATGAACTAGGTGCCTGCTGTGGAGGCCAATACGCACCAATGTTTGCTGAACGGTTGGTGAGGAGACACTGTTGGCAGCACCTTGTTCATCTGGACAATACGTTGTTCAACTTTGCATGTATACTCACCCATACACAACTGTGATTCAACCCTATGACCCGTGTAGCACCATTTTGCTATGCATGGTATACTTTAACTGCAGCAGCACAGTTTACAAACTTAGCAGTGGCCCAAAAGCCAGTGATCATAACCTTTTGAGCATCAGATAAATTGCTTTATTTCCACATTATGACATTGACTGCACTGTTTTCCACATTACTTCTTCCCCCTCCCTCCCCCCACCTCCTCCCTTCACAAACTTTTTGTACCATCCAGTGGTAGTGCTGCCACTTGCCAACTGTGAGTGGATATTGCACATTGACATCAAACATAGGTGGTCGTTCCATTAATGTGACTGGACCACGTACTTGACAATGATTCCAACAGTATGCTCTAGTCTTGGTATCCTTGTGAGGAAATTTCTTGTGACTACCAGAACAATGATTAAATTTGAAGAAGAAACATCTAGAAAGTACTACAGGAGCATTGTCAGCAAATGCGAAAATTCTGTCAGAATCTACAAACTTATAGATCCCTACAGCAATGTCCCATTGAAACATATTCAGTTCTCTACATTGTCATAGTCTGATATAAAATACATGTACAATGATAGTGTATAACATTTGTAGTCATATACCCAAGATATGCATCATGACATGTAGATATTCGATGGGATGTCTGGACACTTTTGGTCAAATAGTATATTTTTAGGTCACCTAGATCTGTTTTAATAAAGTACTTACTTCTAATATTAAGTATAAAATATTGTGTTACTATTTACAAAGATACTTCAGAAACTACATAATTTGACAGCATTGCATCTCTGAGTGGAATGTAGCCAACTAACTATTGCTGTAAATGTTGGAATGTCTGCAAATGCTGCAAAAGAATTTCACCATTATGGGTGTGTGATTGAGAAAGAGAATATATAATACTGCAAAATTGATTTGTAAGTGGATTCAAACAAGATACTGCCTATTTTGATAGTCAAAAGCTGTGAATTTATAAATACAAAATAATTTTGTAATTATGTTTATGTGCAAGCAGAAACTTCTTGTGCATTTCAGTGCTTGTTAATGAACTGTAATGTACAAACCAGGTGAATAAAATATATTGGTCTGCTATCAGTTTTAGAGTGGAAAAACCTAGTTAACTTTAAAAGTTGTTACATAATCTTATCTCAGTTGTTATCACCAAGCCAAACTGCGTATGAACATTTTAGATTCGTGTACGTACCTTAGGAGAAAATAATCTAATCTAATCTAATCTTAATACTCCCATTGATATTTTTACCAATGCTG
Source organism: Schistocerca gregaria (assembly GCF_023897955.1). Lineage (NCBI taxonomy): Eukaryota > Metazoa > Arthropoda > Insecta > Orthoptera > Acrididae > Schistocerca > Schistocerca gregaria. The sequence goes on from NC_064931.1 coordinate 54,241,039, forward strand.
TGCCATTTTTTTCCAAGCTGTTTTAGCACATGTTTAGCGATTTTTCTGTTATTGATTCCATATTGTGGTTTGTAGTTATCTGCATTCAGTCAGGGAAATTTACATCAACTTAGTGTGTGTTGTATTTATAATGTGGCTAATTGATCTTCGGTGATCATGGATTAATTTACTGGTTTTTACAATATTAGTTTGCTGTTCAGTTGTTCCAGTAACACTGCTACATATTTTATTGTACATCACATTAACGAATCTGTTAGCAGATGGTGCAGTATTGATACAGGCTGTGTTTTTGGTGATATTAGAAAATCAAGCAACATCACTACATCAGCTTTAAATGTGTTGGTAATCAGCATCAACAGTACTGCAGTCTAGAACACTTAAAATTTTCCAAAATTCAGAAGTGAAGCACTGCTACATACATCTTACTTATATTATATACTATTTTGTTTTGATATCTTGTTTAAACTGAGCTGTTTAGGAATTGTAAAGATCATAAGTGTTGAGACTGTTAGTTAATTAGGTCTGCAGCTGTCTCGGAGAAACATGGAAATGGCACTGGATACAACAATACACAAGATATATTCCATACTGCCTACATTTGAGAAATCAAATGCATCAAGGTAAGCATTTATTTTTATTTGAGCAAAATGATACGAAATAACAACAGTTATCGTGTTGTTGAAACAAGAAGCTGATTCTTGGGGCCAGCAGTCAGCTTGGGAGCTTTGTTAATTGTAATTGTACCTCTCAATCTAAGTAATAATTACCCAGTCTAGAGACTCGATCAAATTGCCAGTGCTGCAACTCAGTCTGCATGATTCCAAGTGTGGTGGTAAAATGAACTGTTTTTAACTACATACTATGAGTGTCTCAGTATATTGTAAACCAGGCACGCATCTTCAATTATCTTAATGTTGATTCGCCATTGAAAAGTAAAGTTAATAATATTGTTACAAACATGTGTTCTGTAGTAAGCATAAAATTCTTTTTAGTGCTACAAATAGTTTAACTGCTTGCTGTGTACCAGCAACAAGTAGGATGGAGGATATGTTGACTCCTTCGAGATATCAGCCAATGAAACATTAAATAAAAACTAAAAAGATGATGTGGCATCAATGTGTTGTGTGTATTTAGGTGTCTACTGTTTCCCTTGTAACTCAGAAATGTAATATGAGTGTGGTTTTAAAAGACAAGCATTTCCTTTCTCCAGCAGATTTCACTATAAACATGTTAATGATATCAGAGGCATTGCTAGATAGATTATTGGGATCTGAAAGAGGGCATTGTAAAATGTGCTCATTAATACAAAGCAGAGTCATGTCACATGTAATTGTGAAGTTCAGTCAATTGTGCATTCAAACTGTTATTCCATGAATTCAAACATCAAAATTAAAGACAGAAAAAATAACTTGGCAATTAAATAATTTTGTAACAGAAGTTTTTCTTGCCTACTTCTGTTCATAGATCACAAAACTTGCATAAAGCAGAGATGAACTTTTGCAAACTACAGTATCTTTCAAAAAGGAAACTAGGGTTTTAAAGATTTTTTCTATGTTACCCCAAAAGTGTGCAGTGTAACTATCATTTGAAAATGGTGCACATCCAGTTTATGGGAGAGTTTTTTTCCCCTTACCTTGAGCAGAATGTCTAGAACAGTATGTCTAGAGCAGTTGATAAAACAGATGCTTCCATTCAGTTTCTCAAGTTAAATATGTCATCTGGTGGTAGTAGTCAAATACCCTCAACAAACACTAAAAGAAAGAAACAACATGGTATCAGATTGGGTGAATGTGGAACTCATGACAAACCAACCCTGTCATTCATTCTCCAGAGACCAATCCAGTTGTGGGCAATGTGCAGTGTTCTGCTGGTGTGAAGTATTCTGCCTTATTGCCAAATTAAATTCTCTGATCGATCTTATAATTGAGAAAACAGCAATAGCCTTAGCTGCAGCATATCAGCATAAACAAATCTGATCAGATACTTCAACAGACCATAAGTTTATCCTTCATATAGGGCATAGAAAATGACGAATTTTGAAGAGTCACTACTGCACACAGTATTCTGTTGTGGATTTTATGACCTCAGATCTTTCATCTTCCATCTTTATAAAACACTGATTCATCACTGAATATGACTAAATTTCCTCTGTGCACCAACATTTTGTTTTTGTACTTGTGCAAGTCCGGGACTGTGGGCTTTGGAGCAACTCTAAATGATTCCAACGTCACTAGCATTTCCTTGAAACTTAGTACCGATAAATCATTGACACTGTTAATTGACAGTTATCTGTTTAAACAGATATATTATTAGTATATACAAAAGGAACTACATGTTCAATGTTCAGTTCAGACACTCTTGGTTACCCCCATACTCTGTTTTATGAAGACAGTGATTGCTTTGTGTTCAAATGTGTGTGAAATCTTATGGGACTGAACGGCTAAGGTCATCAGTCTCTAAATGATTGCTTTCAAAGTGACATCATCACTCAGGTGATCACAATCAGAATCAGTAAGGAACACAAAGTGAAATTTAAGTACATATGCATACTTTATGAACTGAAAAGCTTGGAAAACTTTCATTTTGGGAATTTCTATCTTTTCCTTTGGCTTTTTCTAATGTTCAATTGAGGAAACCATTTACAAGCATACACACAACTAAACTGGTTTCTTACACAATTTAAACCCCAATATTCCATCTGAATCTCCAAAATGAAAGTGGTGCATTGGACTCAAATTTGAGAGGAAGGCATTTCAAATCCCTGACATGCCATCAGATTTAAGTTGCACGTGGTTTCCCTAAATCACCTACAGCTAATTGTGGGATGTTTCCTTTAAAAAAGACATGATCAATTCATTTTTGTGTCTGTATGTCCATCCTTTTGGCAGGAGGTCTTTGGGATGATGGCTGTTTACTATTGTGAGAAAATAAAGCACCTACAGCTGTGCTTACGATTTTATGTTATTTTGTTGGAACCAGTTTCGGCACTTCAATGCGCCATCTTCAGGTTGTAACTGATGCGGAACAGGTTTATACAAACCATTATATATATATATATATATATATATATATATATATATATATATATATATATCGCATTACTTGCCAGCATAAGTGGATATGCAGATAATCTGAAAACTTACGTGTCAGCACTCCATCAATTACTGTCGATGGTTAAAGTGCTGACACACAATTTTTCAGATTATATGCATATCCAGTTATGCTGGCAACTGATGCAACACATACAGGAATCGTATCAACCCATTCTGCATCAATTACAATCTGAAGATGGCACATTGAAGCACCAAAACTGGTTCCAAGAAAGCAAAATAAAATAAAATAAAATAAAAACATGAGTAGGCTGTAGGTGTTTTATTTTCTCGCAATTCATTCTCGATCCATCTCTAATCCAAGTTTGTACTCTGTCTCTAGTGATCCTGTAATCAGGGGTATGTTGAACTTTGATATCTCCTTCCTTCCATCCTTTTTGAAGTATATGGTATATTAAGTAAATGTAAGCCATATACATATTTAATAAAGATTAAAACAAGAAATAATGTATGCTGATAAAGACATGCCATACATTATGTCAGGGTGGTTATAATTAAACTTTCATTACTTGACAGGAACCCCATGAAAAATGAGTGATCATAGGAAAATGAAAATTTGTGGGACATTTGTAAGGAAGTGCAAAAGAGAAATAATGACTAAACCATTGAAAGGAACATATTTTAGTTTCCACATGAGAGGGTAATACTTGTTAACTGCACACATGCTTACATTCCAGGTTACAAAAATTGCTCAGTGTAAGAACCATCTGCGTCCATGACAACCTGGACCTGCACCAGAGATACTATTTCACGATTGTTCATGGGACTTTTTGAATGATGAACCATGGAATTTTCAGCTGTTGTGACACAACTCATCCACTGCTTGAGGATCTCACATTGCATCCAGCATTCTCAGTCGTGCCAACATTAACTTCAACAATTTATGGTGCAATTGGCTGTCAGTCTCTCCAAGGAGAATTCCCAAATCACCTGTTAATTTGAACATCTGAGTCACGTTCTTCAAACCTGGTGCAGAAAGAAATTTTCTCTGTATTCCTTTAATGTGTCAATCCTTGCAAACAGCGATGGCAGTATTGCTGTTGTTTCGATGAAACAGCTTTACAACTAAAGCCCTGCGCACGTTGCCCAGACTTATGTTGACTGACTGTGACTGTAATTCATACTGCTGCCCGTGTTTCAAACCTATGTCTCCATACTGATACCAGCGCCTAATGGAAAGTCATGATATTAACACCACTAAAAATGCAAGTCCTGCAGTGCACAGTCTGACATCATTCCTATAACGTTTGGTACCCATACGACAATTCGTAGCCACTTTATTGCAATTTTGACTGCTTAAAGATATCTTATGTGCATCTCATTGATATAAATGAATGTCAGATAGAGTTGTATGTTGGCTGAAATGGAAGCATCATCTTTCCAGAGAAAGAAAAAGGTATTCAGGCAGCTGCCTGATGATGGTCCTCTGGATGTGGAAGGTGTAGGTCATATGGTGTTATGTAAGAGCTCTACAGGGATGCTGCTGTTGACTGGTGTTGTGCTGTGATCATGAGGTACTCGAAAAATCCATTGTCCATTCTGCACTATTATTGGACTATGAATGGAATGATGTAACAGGTAGCTCCTTTATCTTCCCATGTGGAAAGTAATTAAAATTTCTGGAATGTGTTATTAAGGCCTACTAACTGTAACAATGAACTATGGCTGCTCCTGAATAGCAAACATCCTTGCCAACTTCTAGACCATGAGGAGAATACATATGGAATTTGATAAAGCATCAGTACTAATCAGCATATGGAGCCCTGGCATTGTCTAGTAAAGAACTTGTTGACCCTTTCATTCAGTGATTGAGGTCTTGATTAGAGGGCAGTACTTCCTGGTGTTGCAGTGGCAGACCATCAGTTTATCATTAGTGTCTGTGTGTCCTAAAGCAAGACACTAAAAGAAGTTTTTTCATACCCAACATGCCCCGGCAGCCCTTTGTTACATCCTGGTGTAGTTGCACCTTCAGTGGATGCGTCACAATAGCTTGGATACTCTCGATACCTGCATTGGGGGTTCTAGCAGACATTTATTATGCCTTTACATTTCTTTGTGATACCTATATTGGCTACAAGTTTTTTATGTTTTAACTAATAGTTTAGAATGGCAGACATTTCTGATGATCATATCATTTAAAACCAGTCATAAAATTGAAAGAAAATTTCAATCAAAGACACTTTTGTAAGTTTTAAACTATAGCTGTGATAGCTTTGTTCAAAGAATATGTATAAGCTGGTCTGAATTTTATTCTTAAAGCCTTTATTGTTTGACACAACATAGTGGAGTCTCATTATCACAAACTAGTTCGTTACTTAGATATATTTTACACTCTTTGTAACTGGGCATACATTTTTGTGCTATTGCTTAACATCTTACAGCAACATTTGTTGACAGAGGACCAAATGGCTTTTGAGTTACTGGGCAATATTCAATTGAAAAAAGATTCCTTATGTTAGAGTTACAGCTGTATGACTAAATAACTATTTATCTGGATTCATCTGTAAAATTAAAGCAGTCACAAAGAGATTGAGCAATAGTCAAATTTTGCATGAAAATTGCCTTCAAACTGTAGCTCTAGGTATTGCCACTGTTATTTTGACATATATCACAAAGTTATTGAATTTTCTAGCATACAGTGATAAGCAATAAGTTATAGCATAGTACTGAAACGAAATTACAATTCAGCGCCTAATGTTTCATTTTTGTTCTAGGTCCAGTAGCATGGACTTGGAGTCTGCCCTAAATGAAGCTAGAATAGCTGTAAATTATTTTTTCAATAACAAGTTTGATGAGGCACGAAGAACTCTGGAACCTTGGTATGTTGTGCAGTGTCTTTATCAAAGGATAACAACATGTTAAGAAACATGTGTAAATAAATAACAGAAAACAGTGCAATGTTATCATGCTTAACAATTGATTAAAGAAATTCATAATATTTGTAAAGTTTTTTTTCAGTTTGCTGTCCTGAAATAATTGCTTTGGGCTAGACAATGTAGATATTATGACACCTTATAGATGGAATTGGCAAAAACTGATATAAGAATGGCACATTATAGATAAAATGTTAACCCTGCCAAAAAAATTAATTTTTACATGTAAATAATAATAGGCAGTGAGAGAACATCTACAAATTGGTCTTAGCAAATAATTACAGTGGTACCAAAGGTGATTTTATCTAATTCCAAAATGCTGTTCACACACATTTGCAGGACACATTAAGACTGACAGCACCCATGTGGGTCAAAAGATAGTGACATTTGCTCTCTCAATATAAACACAACTTTTAATATCACTGTCAAAAAGTACAGGGGTAATTGATTGCTGTATTGAGAAAACACACACACACACACACACACACACACACACACACTGGTGGCTGAAATCACAGCAGCCAGCCTTTAAATTCTGTTCAATGCTGACAGAAATAAAACACAATGTCATTTTGTCAGTTCACATTGGTGACATCCTGAAGAGGAAATGTACTTGATATATTATGCAAAAATTGTCCTGCTGGTATTCTTGACCTTTCTGGAGAAAACAAAAAATATTTCTGCAAATAATACATGCAATTCACTTACAGGTAAACAATGTATAGTTTTCTTTGTATGGGTGTTCACACCATAATTGTTCATTTCATTGCTAGGCCACAGGAAAAATCTCTATGTGGATAATTCTCAGAAAAGTAGTGGTAGAAAATCTGCTGTGATCAGAACATTGTTGCCATATCCCAGCCCATTTCTCTTCAAAAAAAAAAGTAGAACTTACTAGTTAATAGCCGGCCACTGTGGCTGAGCAGTTCTAGGCGCTTCAGTCTGGAACCACGCGGCTGCTACGGTCACAGGTTCGAATCCTGCCTTGGGCATAGATGTGTGTGATGTCCCTAGGGTAGCTAGGCTTAAGTAGTTGTAAGTCTAGGGGACTGATGACCTCAGATGTTAAGTCCCATAGTGCTTAGAGCCATTTTGAACCAGTTACTATTGTTTTCCTGCTTCAACCTGCCAGATGTCAACCTTCAATAATTGTTTCCCCATCCACTCTGTCGTCAACCTCTCTCTTACTATATACCTCCACTTCCTTCTCCTCTTATGTATTACTAACTTTGCCTACTTTCTCAGACAGTTTCTCTAGCCACCCTTCTGTCTCTACTGTTAAACCATGTTTTTTTGCCTCCCTCGTTCCTTTCATGTCTCTTTTGATGGTTTCTCCTGCTCATTGTTTATTATACTTGTCATGCAACTTCACATTTTCATTATTGTTATATCACTTTTAATTCATAACTTTGTTACTTCTTCAAGTACTAGACTGCACAAATTTACTCAGCTCACTGCCTGGTCAGTATTATCTGTCAATATTATAATCTTTTGTCATTTTTTTACTTCCTTTTTTTTATTTGACTATCTTTTTTTATTTGACCTGCTGCTGTTTTTATTTGACCTGCTGCTGCTGCTGCTGCTGCTGCTGCTGCTGCTGCTGCCGCTGCTGCTGCTGCTGCCACCACTGCAATGGAGTCCCCTCTCTTCTGTAGGAAGATCTTAAGACTAATTTTTAATCTTATCATGTTAACTAAATACAGACATGGCTTACTAGGGACACAGTGACCATTGTGAATAATATTCAGATTAAATAGTCACAATTAATTTGATCTTATAACTGGTTTTGCCCATCAGACACAATCATCATTAGATTATCATTTCAGTAGTGGCAACGAGTTACGGGTGGGAGGGGGGGGGGGGGGGGGGGGTTGAAAATACTAAGTTCCACAGTCAGGCACAAAGTGACACATGTTGGATCCAATGTACCCCAGCTTGTGTGCATTGGATGATACACATGCCACTCTGTGTTTCATTGTGGTGACCAATGGTACTTTAAATCCTTTAAAGCAGGCTGTTGCAGTGTGATACCATCAAGGAAGGGCACTCACCTGACACCACTCAGCACTGCCACAGGCAGGTAGAGGTAGTGTAGGCTACCTGCGAGACTGTCATGTTGCACAAATTCTGTGCACATTCAGGCTTCTCAGCCATTCCTGCCCACATGCACTTGGCCAGTGGAGTACAATCAGCTGTTTCGCTACTTCCAAGATGTTGCCGTGTTGTTTGAGCCTGTGGTGTAGGGGTAATGCTTGTGCATTCTAAACTTAAGAGTCGCGTGTTTGCATCCGAGTGTATTTTTTTTTTTTTTAACCAGATTTCGGCCTTCATCTAAAGCCCGATAGAACGTCTAACATAATTCGCGTTTTACATTCTACGCACCAGAAATAATAAAAACTTCCAGAAAGAATTACGCAGGTCAGCTTGTGGCTGCGTCATGATCAGAACAGCTTACACTCGAGCGTTTCCTTGTGGTGCACCGGCTACCGGGCACTGGCCAGACACCACCCACTGCCTGAAATCTGGTGCCACCCAAGTGAATGCAGCGCGATGCTGTCAGTGTGTGCATCAGCTGTCATTTTCAAATTTGAACTTCTAATTATCATCTCACAGTTAAAGATTGGAGATCACATACTTTAAAGTCATGAACTATGGTTAAACGTGTTAAAATTGGCTCTCAAGTGAAGAAAAGTGTAACATCTGCAATACAATATTTACTTTTGGTATAATGGAGGGGTAAATGCAGAGGTGGCAGCTCGAAAGATTTGAACTGTGTGTAGCGCAAGCACTTTTGGGGTAAAATAAGCCAAGAAAAGATACTCTTGTTTTAACAAAGATAGTTCTGTCCTGAATGATTTTCTGCATTAAGGAAGTCTCGACTACTGATATAAGTGATGGATTACCATTTAACTATCATGCGACATTTGCATTCAACACGCAACTTTCAGAAGTCAGGTGTAGGAATACCGCACACTCTAATTCGAAACAACAAAAATCAACAGAGTGATTATTATTGCTCATTGAGCATTCCTATGCAAAACTGTTGCTGGTGCCAAGTTATGATACCTTTATTGTTAATTTCCTAACAAGAAATAAAAGACTGAGTCCTACAAAAAGACGTAAACTCGAGCAAAGAGTAGTGTGAACATAATATTTTCCATCTGATAGCTGCAATATTTTTCATTAAGAATTCTTCACCAGGAATGTGTCCATCACATCTGGAAATTTAATTCCAACAACTTAGACACTATTTGGTCACAGCGCAAGAAAATTAACTGAAAAAACTGCATCACTTGTGCTACTGCATGATAACGCACTCAGTTGATTTGAGAAACAAAACTATCCAGGAGATTGATAGGGAAGTCATCTCTCAGGCATTTGTTCCTCTGATCGCATACTCATAAAATTTTACCTTTCCTGCTCCTGATCGATGAACCACCAAGGCAACTCATTTCTACACGAAAATGCTCTTCAAACTACACTGGTTTAATGCCATCATTTGACCCTATAGGTTTCTACAGGCGTAGAATTTCTAAACTAAAAATGGCTCTGATCACTATAGGACTCAACATTTGAAGTCATCAGTCCCCTAGAACTTCTAACTACTTAAACCTAACCAACCTAATGACATCACAAACATCCATGCCGGAGACAGGATTCGAACCTGCGACCATAGCAGTTCCGCAGTTGCAGACAGAAGTACCTAGAACAGCTCGGCCACACAGGCCGGCATTTGTAAACTACTTTTAGCATTGTCAGATTATTTTAGATATTGTGAAAGAATATACTATTGCTGATTAATTTCTTTCTAATAATTACTATTGTATCCAATAAACTAATGGAAGATGCAATTAAAATATTCACTGTACTGATACAAATTAAATTCAATTTACTATAGAAAAACATTACAATGGCAATCTAGCATAATAAAGCACTAAGTGTCTGTAAGATGATTGTGGCTATTTTAACACGAATTAGTAGGATATTACCGACTTCTGACTTCGAGAAGGTCTGTATTTACTCAAGTATCTACATCTACATCTACATCCATACCCCGCAAGCCACCTGACGGTGTGTGGCGGAGGGTACCCTGAGTACCTCTATCGGTTCTCCCTTCTATTCCAGTCTTGTATTGTTCGTGGAAAGAAGGATTGTCGGTATCCTTCTGTGTGGGCTCTAATCTCTCTGATTTTATCCTCATGGTCTCTTCGCGAGATATATCTAGGAGGGAGCAATATACTGCTTGACTCTTCGGTGAAGGTGTGTTCTTGAAACTTCTACAAAAGCCCGTACCGAGCTACTGAATGTCTCTCCTGCAGAGTCTTCCACTGGAGTTTATCTATCGTCTCCGTAACACTTTCGCGATTACTAAATGATCCTGTAACGAAGCGTGCTGCTGTCTGTTGGATCTCCTCTATCTCTTCTATCAACCCTATCTGGTACGGATCCCACACTGTTGAGCAGTATTCAAGCAGTGAGTGAACAAGCGTACTGTAACCTACTTCCTTTGTTTTCGGATTGCATTTCCTTAGGATTCTTCCAATGAATCTCAGTCTGGCATCTGCTTTACCAACGATCAACTTAATATGATCATTCCATTTTAAATCACTCCGAATGCGTACTCCCAGATAATTTATGGAATTAACTGCTTCCAGTTGCTGACATGCTATTTTGTAGCTGAATGATAAGAGATCTATCTTTCTATGTATTCACAGCACATTACACTTGTATACATTGAGATTCAATTGCCATTCCTTGCACCATGCGTCAATTCGCTGCAGATCCTCCTGCATTTGAGTACAATTTTTCATTGTTGCAACCTCTCGATACACCACAGCATCATCTGCAAAAAGCCTCAGTGAACTTCTGATGTCATCCACCAGGTAATTTATGTATATTGTGAATAGCAACTGTCCTATGACACTCCCCTGCAGCACACCTGAAATCACTCTTACTTCGGAAGACTTCTCTCCATTGAGAATGACATGCTGCGCTCTGTTATCTAGGAACTCCTCAATCCAATCACACAATTGGTCTGATAGTCCGTATGCTCTTACTTTGTTCATTAAACGACTGTGGGGAACTGTGTCAAACGCCTTGCGGAAGTCAAGAAACACGGCATCTACCTGTCAACCCGTGTCTATGGCCCTCTGAGTCTCGTGGACGAATAGCGCGAGCTGGGTTTCACACGACCGTCTCTTTCGAAACCCATGCTGATTCCTACAGAGTAGATTTCTAGTCTCCAGAAAAATCATTATACTCGAACATAATAAGTGTTCCAAAATTCTACAACTGATCGACGTTAGAGATATAGGTCTATAGTTCTGCACATCTGTTCGACGTCCCTTCTTGAAAACTGGGATGACCTGTGCCCTTTTCCCATCCTTTGTAACGCTTTGCTCTTCTAGAGACCTATGGTACACCGCTGCAAAAAGGGGGGCAAGTTCCTTCGCGTACTCTGTGTAAAATCGATCTGGTATCCCATCAGGTCCAGCAGCCTTTCCTCTTTTGGGTGATTTTAATTGTTTCTCTAGCCCTCTGTCGTCTATTTCGATATCTACCATTTTGTCATCTGTGGGACAATCTAGAGAAGGAACTACAGTGCAGTCTTCCTCTGTGAAACAGCTTTGGAAGAAGACATTTAGTATTTCGGCCTTTAGTCTGTCATCCTCTGTTTCAGTACCATTTTGGTCACAGAGTGTTTGGACATTTTGTTTTGATCCACCTACCGCTTTGACATAGGACCAAAATTTCTTAGGATTTTCTACAAAGTCAGTACATAGAACTTTACTTTCGAATTCATTGAATGCCTCTCGCATAGCCCTCCTCACACTACATTTTGCTTCGCGTAATTTTTGTTTCTCTGCAAGGCTTTGGCTATGTTTATGTTTGCTGTGAAGTACCCTTTGCTTCCACAGCAGTTTTCTAACTTGGTTGTTGTACCACGGTGGCTCTTTTCCATCTCTTACGATCTTGCTTGGCATATACTCATCTAACGCATATTTTACGATGGTTTTGAACTTTGTCCACTGATCCTCAACACTATCTGTACTTGAGACAAAACTTTTGTGTTGACCCATCAAGTACTCCGAAATCTGCTGTTTGTCACTTTTGCTAAACAGAAAAATCTTCCTACCTTTTTTAATATTTCTTATTACGGCTGAAATCATCGATGCAGTAACCGCTTTATGATCGCTGATTCCCTGTTCTGCATTAACTGATTCAAATAGTTCGGGTCTGTTTGTCACCAGAAGGTCTAATGTGTTATCGCCACGAGTTGGTTCTCCATTTAACTGCTCAAGGTAGTTTTCAGATAAAGCACTTAAAAAAATGTCACTGGATTCTTTTTACCTGCCGCGTGTTATGAACGTTTGAGTCTCCCAGTCTATATTCGGCAAATTAAAATCTCGACCCTGAACTATAACATGGTGGGGAAATCTACTCAAAATATTTTACAGATTATTCTTCAGGTGCTCAGCTACAACAGCTGCTGAGCTCGGGGGCCTATAGAGACATCCAATTACCATGTCTGAGCCTGCTTTAACCATGACCTTCACCCAAATCATTTCACAATTCGGATCTCAGTCAATTTCCTTCGATACTGTTGCACTTCTTATCGCTATAAACACGCCTCCCCCTTCACTGTCCAGTTTATCTCTGCAGTATACATTCCAATCTGAGTTTAGGATTTCATTACTGTTTACATGTGGTTTCAGCCAACTTTCTGTCCCTAGTACTATATGGGCGTTGTGACGGTTTATTAATGAGAGCAGTTCTGGGACCTTTCTATAGACGCTCCTGCAGTTTACTATTAGCACATTAATATTGTCATTCCCTGTTGCATTTTGCCTGCTCCTACCTTGCCGCGTCTCAGGAGGCATCTTGTCGGGCTTAGGGAGGGAATTCTCTAACCTAAAAAACCCCCATGTGCACTCCACACGTACTACGCTACCCTTGTAGCCGCTTCCAGCGTGTAGTGCACGCCTGACCTATTCAGAGGGACCCTACATATCTCCACCCGATAGCGGAGGTCGAGAAATTTGCACCCCAGCTCTCCGCAGAATCGTCTGAGCCTCTGGTTTAAGCCTTCCACTCAGCTCCAAACCAGAGGACCGCGATCGGTTCTGGGAACGATACTACAATAGTTAGCTCTGATTCCACCCTGCGAGCGAGGCTTTCCGCCTTCACCAATTCCGCCAACCGCCTGTACGAACTGAGGATGACCTCTGAACCCAGACGGCAGGAGTCATTGGTGCCGACATGAGCAACAATTTGCAGTCGGGTGCACCCAGTGCCTTCTATCGCCGCCGGTAGGGCCTCCTCCACATCTGGGATGAGACCCCCCGGCAAGCAGACGGAGTGAACACTGGGCTTCTTCCCCGACCTTTCCGCTATTTCCCTAAGGAAAATTATTTTAAAAATGTGGCAGTTCATTTATTATTATGAAAATGTGGCAGTTCATAGATAAAATTATGTATTCACAACAATGAAAAATGTGTCAGCAGAAAACAAAAGTGGCATTATGAATTTTGCAGTACCATTGGGTTTTCATTCTGACATTATGGGGTACTGAAACCATCAAGACAAATTTTGCTCGAGTGTTGTCTTACTATTCCCTTATTGAGTTTTTATCTGCCTGCTTGTAGCTGCAGATAAATCACCACATAAGAGACAAGTTGTATTTCCCGTGTGGGACGACTTTTGTAGATTCAAAAGCATTAACTGATATCCTTATATCACATCTCTAGAGAAAATCCTCACAATATTCAGTTGAAATAACACGATAATATCAAGCGAATTTAGTAGGATAGTTCTGTGCCATCAAGGAAGTAACTCGTTGGTCACAGAGTTGCCAAACATATTCTGCGTTGTTGCCAAGTTTCAGTTATACTACCAGGAAGGATACTAGCTGGTAGCTGATGTGTTCTGTGAGTGACCTCGGAAGTGACTACAACTTCGTCTCAAAACTGTGGGTGGCAAGGGCTGGAATATCCTAATTATATGTCAATGAGTCTTATTCGGATTTCTGTAACTAGGTTGAAGGGCTAGAGTGTAATTACTTGCAATACATTGATGTACTGAGTGCAAGCGAAATGTCATAAATTAATACCTGCGACTATTATTTGTGTTTTACTGTCTTAATCGGACTGAAACCTTGAAAGTGTATTCACAAGACGCGATTCACAATTTTGGAGCTTCTCCAGTGGTGGGTGATTTGGCAACTTATCTTTGCTATACAATATTGCAACTGAGATCACTGTTATTGTCACATCTGCAGGAAGACAGGCATGACCTGGCTTGTTGTTGTCAGCTTTTCTGACAGCTGTTCTGCCATTGCTTGAAATGTGAAGACTTACGGTGAATTCAAATATTCCATATGACAAAAATCTGATGTTTCTATTGTTCCTGGTCCAACATTCAAAAAGTAGTTACAATAAACAGCGTAAAAGCTGATGTGACACAATAATTAATAATGCAGTCATAATTAGTAGAAATTCACAATCTCCGTATCTCGTCTGATAGTTGTGAAAAACTACGTTTTTTATCTGCACTGTACCACAGGATTCCTATACTTAATTTTGTTGTGTTCATTTTCAGTGACAGTAGGGGAGGAGCAAAGCCAGCTGACTTGAAATATAATTTTCCAGCGGATTTGAATCTTTGGCTACAGTTGCAGTAGCACATCCAGTGAGCTGTCAAGAATGTGACCATTCACTCATTCCTGTAATATAGGCTAGGGCACAAAGAAGCAGGTTTCCCACAAAGTAAACGATGAGATACACTGTAATTAATGCCTAAAGTAACAATCTCAAAAACGTAAATTTTCCAAATTGCTGTGACTAATTAAGCATGAATTGCTCAGAAAATTACAACTATGAAATGAGTAGGTTGTGCCTAACCAGGCTGTATATGCATATACATGGTGCTTCAGGAGGAACAGTAGATATTTTTGCGGGTGGTAGTATAGACGAATTACATAAAAAAATTGCATATAAATGTGTGTACTTTTTATAGAGTACAGAGATACAGCTGTCAGTACGTAACCCTAACAAACTCAGAGCTAAGGAAAATGAGGACGTTCAAAGATGATTTTCAAAAATTCTCCCACCAACTTCAATGCACTTTTGACTTCTCTTGATAACACCAAGTGTAGCTCTTCTGAGGTTGTCTTTGTGTTCTTTTATGAGTGCTGCACTATTTGTAATACAAACGATCAAATCTGCATTGGGTTTACTTTTTCTTTGTAGACTTCGCCTTTCAACCATCTCCACAGGCAAAAATCCAAAGAGATAAGGGCCAGGGACTTTGGTAGCCAAGAAAAGTGCCCATATCTACTGATTCATCATCCGGGAAATGTTATGTTTGGAAGATGTGTCACCTGACGGCTAGAATATGCAGGAGCCCCATCATGCTGGAGGAGCATACGCATTCTTGTAGACAAAGGAACCTCATCCAATAATGCTGGAAGCTCATTTTCAGGGAAGTGTAGACAACGGGGTCTGGTAAGGACCAACAAACGAAACGAAAATGCATTGAACCCAGCTGTATGTACTCAATAAAAATTGGACACATGTTTTCTGCAGTTTGTCTATACTACCACCTCCTACATCATTTATTATTCCTCCTGAAACATCGTGTGTAATTATTCAGGTCTTGACAGGCCATCGAAACTTTTTAGTGCTAGATGCATGTCACGTCCAAACCCTCGTGAGAATACAGTGTGGCTGCGAGTGAGTGGAATAATGGACAGAGGGGTACAGTGTATGTGGTATACAGCAAACATGGGAATTTGTGTCTGTCGAGGAGCATGTGTAGATAGGTCCTGCAGGCAGGTTGGCCATTGTGTCCTGGTAGCCCAATACTCAACGCGTCTGCCTAGTAAGCAGAAGGTCCAGGTTCGAACCCTGGTCAGGCACAAATTTTAATGTGCTGCCGTTGCTGTGTTTCAACACCCTGTGACTGTGTGGACACCTGTCCTTTGTTATTTAAGATACAATTGTTTTTGAGGCAATACAGGTGATTTGCGAACATTTGTCTTGCCATCAACGTAACGGGGCTTCAACGGCGTCCATTCCTTAGTCATTCTTTTGTGATGGCGCTATCCCCTGTCATATACATGCATATCAGATTGTAGAACATATAGAGTCAAATAACGAATGGTCAGTATCAGTATTCAAGTATTTACGAACAGTAGAAGCAGAATTGCAGTGAGCTGATCACTTAACCAAGTGCAGCATAGAGTACCTGTGTAGTGAGTCATTTCAGCTGCATAGCTGATGATAATATTTATCAAGCAGTTCACTGCAGAATTAATTTAATACCTGCATGATGATCTCTGTAGTCATACTGTATCATTAGCAGCTTGTGAATGGAATACTATGTTCATTAATTCAGATTAGTGAAGCTGATGTCAAATAAAGAGAAGCGACAATGCCACCACACTATCTTTACTTAGGTAGTCAGTGCTAGATTATGTGCGCCACCATGACTGTTACTGTAAGCAGTTTGACTGCATAACACCACAACATCCACTGACAACCTGTACCATTATCATCATACTCGTGGTGATGTTTGTCAAGAATAGTGGAAAGCACCTCATGAATGTAAAGTTCCGTTTGCATTACGCCTAGGACAGAGAGAATTCTAAATAACAGTAAGAGGTTACCCAATGAAGGGAAGAGGCCAGGTACTGTCTAAAGTTCTTTCAGTTTAATATTAATGTAGTTCCTGACGATTTCACACTAACGGGTTCTTTTGGCTATCGGATTACTCATATGGGAATTATCAAAGTGTAATTATCAAAGTGTAATTGCTAGAACACTCAGCTACTTTAATAACACCTCATTTTGGATTGAATATGACTCAGAAAGCGACGTTAATTTGATGTTTCCGTCCGTCTCCTGACGACTTCCGGAATGAAGTCTGAAGTGCACTCGCAGTTGTGTTGCCTGCCGCATCAATTCCGTAAAGTGTCAGGGCAGCTGGCAGCCATTGCTGATTACACACATGTGCAAATATCTTCACTGCTGTAGGGAAACTTGTCTTTGTTCCATTTTTTTCCATACCGTAATTAGCGCAATAACATAAGGCTCATTCTGCTGAAGAACTTGACGCCCACAAGCTCTTAAATAAGAATCTGCAAGCGGTAATAATGCATGAAAGGAAACGGACTGTTGGCCAAAAGAATGGAGAGCTCCCTAGTTTTTGTGTTTCTGATAGGTCCTACGATAAGAATCTGGTGTCATATTATGCTTCATAACTCTAAACTGTTTATTTTTTCACTTCATACTAAAACACAAGCTTTGATATGAGAAGAGGAAATGACTTATATGCTTCTCATAAACATTAGTTTTTTGTGCTTATTTTCTCACTTCATACTAAAACAAGGGCATTGATATGAGAGGAGGAAATGAAGTACACGCTTCCAAGATGTATTATTTCCTTTTGTGCTAGTAATACGAGCATGGAAGCTTTGCAGTTAATTTTTGTGTGTTGGATAAATTTTGATATCACTTCACATTACTTTGTGAGAAGGTTCCTGTTTTCTTGGGATTCAAATGAAATGGACATTTCATCACTGGTTAATATTCTGATACCCATTCCAATTCCTCCATGGCACCTATGAGTTGAGTCTCACGTTGTTTACTCAAAAATGGTACAAATGGCTCTGAGCACTATGGGACTTAACATCTGAGGTCATCAGTCCCCTAGAACTTAGAACTACTTGAACCTAACTAATCTAAGGACTTCAGACACACATCCATGCCCGAGGCAGGTTTGGAACCTGCAACTGTAGCGGTCGCATGATTGCAGACTGAAGCACTTAGAACTGGTCGGCCACCATGGCCCGCATTGGTTACTACAAGAACATGCAGGCAGTAATGTCTGCTCACTGCAGTCAGAGCCAAGGTGATTTCTTCCTGTTTATGGCAAAGCATCTGCTGTAGTGTCCACACTCAGCCAACATAAACAAACCGTGGCAGCAATAGTCACCACTAATTGCTGCATTTGTCGCAAGCCATGACAAGAAGAACGCATTGTCTCTGCTAATGATATTATGAGTTAATACATCTTACTTACTTAACACATTATGCAGGACGTGGGGTGGGTAAATATTCAGTTTGTAGTAACTAGCCATTGTATTAAAATACTTTAAATTATATTTGATGCAATATTTATTGTTGCTTGTCTCTCTAATGTTAATAGTATTGATTCAGATTTAGCGTGAACATGAAAATGGCAACTGGACTTCTGGATTCTGGGGAGCCCACGCTAGCACAGCAGAGAATTTAGGAGATATCTGGTAAACTTCCCTACAAGCAGAAAACATTAACTGGAACACTAAATATCAGTACATTAATACAAACAGGACAACTACATAATCTCACATCAGAAATCGACCAACAAAAAATTCTCATCCTTGCTCTTCAAGAAACATGACTGACAATGAATCCTTGCATTGTGAAAACTATCGAATCATAAAGAGCAAAACACAACAAAAGGAAGTGAAAGGCGCACCAATCTTCAGCATGACATGTCTTGTACACAGATCCATCATCAGCTCTGTCAAAGAAATCACACCCATCAACAATCGACTTATGGCTATGAGCGTTCAGAGCACCAATAAAAAATATACACTCATCAATGCACATTCCCCTCACCAACATCGAAAATAAGAAAAACCCCGAAAATGTAAAAAATTCTGGAACACACTTGAAAGAACCATGAATAAAATTCACCAAGATGACTTGAAAAACCTAATGGGAGACTTCACCACTCAATTTCAGACAAAAAAGTGTAGTAAGATCATCGTGAAAAATTCAGCACACCAAAACACTAACACCAATGGCATACACCTGATAGACATTTGCCAACAATTCAAACTCAAAACAGTGTCTACCCACTTAAAAAAAAAACAGGAAACATGGCGATCCCCGATTCAGTGCCTTGGTGAATACCAGATCTATCATGTTGCCATCTTCTACGCCCACTACAGAGTCATCTACGATACTTAAGTCCGACAAGGTGTGAACATTGACTCAGACCACTACCTCACACGAGGTAGAATTCACCTAAAAATCTCAGCATCCAAAAACTTGACACATCCAAAATTGAAGAAACCAATATCACAGAATAATGGGACAAAGGACTGATGAACAACTGGACTGACTTCTACAGTAAAATGACCAGAAAATCCAAAGAATTAATCCCACTTAAAAAAAGGCAAAACACTCATGGTGGGACTCAAACTATGATCAAGCTATCATCAATCGTTGACTCGCTTTCCAACAGCAACAAATCAGCAGGAACCATATAACACTTCCTCGATATCTGCAAAAAGACAAACAGAATCATCAGAAAAACCAAACACAACTACACCTCCAAAAAGCGGAAATCAATTGAGGGCAACTTCAGAAACTACAGCAGCAGAAATTTCAATACAACTTTCGTAAACAAAATTAAAGGTTCCTCACCACAAAATTTGACCTTCAAGAAATAAATGGAAAACTCACACTCACCAACTTGAAGAACTGGCATACTAGTTTTCCGATCTCCTTAAATGCCCTGAACACCTGAACGATTCCCACACACATCCCAAAAATACAAAAAACTGTATACCTATCCACCGACACAAGAAGAAATCCAGCTCCACATCAGAAAACGCAAGAATGGAAAGTCAACTGGAGAAGGAGAAGGAATACTGGAAAAACATGGACCACAAACACTACAGGAAATCACACAGGCCATTCAGGATATCTGGTGAAGTAAAAACCTCCCAGACAACCACTCCAAAAAAACGAACAAATCTGATGTGAATAACTACCGAGTAATTTCCCTCCTTTAGTCCCCCTTATAATCATCTCCACATGTCTCTTACAACATGCACAAGAACAAGTCAAACCCTACTAGGTGAATACCAAGCAGAATTCAGACCACACAGATTTGGCCCGAACAAATTATCTTCCTGAAATCCACATTGAAAATACTGCGGTGTTGTGCAGATAAAAAATATAGTTTTTCACAACTATCAGACGAGATACGGAGGTTATCAGTTTCTACTAATTATGACTGTGTTATTAATTGTTGGTTCATATGAGCTTTATGCCATTTATTGGAGCTACTTTTTGAATGTTGGCCCGGGAACAATAGAAACATCAGATTTTTGCCATATGGAATATTTGAATTCACCTTAAGTCTTCACATTTCGAGCAACAGCAGAACAGCCATCAGAAAAGCTGGCAACAAGAAGCCAGGTCATGCTTGTCTTCTTGCAGATGTGACAATAACAGTGATCTCAGTAGCAATATTGTATAGCAAAGATAAGTTGCCAAATCACCCACCACTGGAGAAGCTCCAAAATTTTGAATCGCGTCTGGTGAATACACTTTCAAGGTTTCAGTCCGATTACTTAGTTACTTACTTACTTACTTACTTTCCGTGTCCAGATCAAATTTTATTTTTCCAATAGTTAGACACCACTACGGCTTTACAAAATCAAATAGGGGTAATGCAGGAGTAGGTTTAATAATGAATAAAAAAAATAGGAGTGCGGGTAAGCTACTATAAACAGCATAGTGAACACATTATTGTCGCCAAGATAGACACAAAGCCCACGCCTACTACAGTAGTACAAGTTTATATGCCGACTAGCTCTGCAGATGATGAAGAAATTGAGGAAATCTATGATGAGATAAAAGAAATTATTCAGGTAGTGAAGGGAGACGAAAATTTAATAGTCATGGGTGACTGGAATTCGTCAGTAGGAAAAGGGAGAGAAGGAAACATAGTAGGTGAATATGGATTGGGGGGAAGAAATGAAAGAGGAAGCCGTCTGGTAGAATTTTGCACAGAGCATAACTTAATCATAGCTCATACTTGGTTCAAGAATCATAAAAGAAGGTTGTATACATGGAAGAATCCTGGAGATACTAAAAGGTATCAGATAGATTATATAATGGTAAGACAGAGATTTAGGAACCAGGTTTTAAATTGTAAGACATTTCCAGGGGCAGATGTAGACTCTGACCACAATCTATTGGTTATGAACTGTAGATTAAAACTGAAGAAACTACAAAAAGGTGGGAATTTAAGGAGATGGAACCTGGATAAACTGAAAGAACCAGAGGTTGTAGAGAGGTTCAGGGAGAGCATAAGGGAACAATTGACAGGAATGGAGGAAAGAAATACGGTAGAAGAAGAATGGGTAGCTCTGAGGAATGAAGTAGTGAAGGCAGCAGAGGATCAAGTAGGTAAAAAGACGAGGGCTAGTGGAAATCCTTGGGTAACAGAAGAAATATTGAATTTAATTGATGAAAGGAGAAAATATAAAAATGCAGTAAATGAAGCAGGCAAAAAGGAATACAAACATCTCAAATATGAGATCGACAGGAAGTGCAAAATGGCTAAGCAGGGATAGCTAGAGGACAAATGTAAGGATGTAGAGGCTTATCTCACTAGGGGTAAGATAGATACTGCCTACAGGAAAATTAAAGAGACCTTTGGAGAAAAGAGAGCCACTTCTATGAATATCAAGAGCTCAGATGGAAACCCAGTTCTAAGCAAAGAAGGGAAGGCGGAAAGGTGGAAGGAGTATATAGAAGGTTTATACAAGGGCGATGTACTGGAAATGGAAGAGGATGCAGATGAAGATGAAATGGGAGATAAGATACTGCGTGAAGAGTTTGACAGAGCACTGAAAGACCTGAGTCGCAACAAGGCCCCTGGAGTAGACAACATTCCATTAGAACTACTGACGGCCTTGGGAGAGCCAGTCATGACAAAACTCTTCCATCTGGTGAGCAAGATTTATGAGACAGGTGAAATACCCTCACACTTCAAAAAGAATATAATAATTCCAATCCCAAAGAAAGCAGGTGTTGACAGATGTGAAAATTACCGAACTATCAGTTTAATCAGTCACAGCTGCAAAATACTAACACGAATGGAAGAACTGGTAGAAGCGGACCTTGCGGAAGATCAGTTTGGATTCCGCAGAAATGTTGGAACACGTGAGGCAATACTAACCTTACGACTTATCTTAAAAGAAAGATTAAGAAAAGGCAAACCTACGTTTCTAGCATTTGTAGACTTAGAGAAAGCTTTTGACAATGTTGACTGGAATACTCTCTTTCAAATTGTAAAGGTGGCAGGGGTAAAATACAGGGAGCGTAAGGCTATTTACAATTTGTACAGAAACCAGATGGCAGTTATAAGAGTGGAGGGGCATGAAAGGGAAGCAGCGGTTGGGAAGGGAGGGAGACAGGGTTGTAGCCTGTCCCCGATGTTATTTAATCTATATATTGAGCAAGCAGTAAAGGAAACAAAAGAAAAATTTGGTGTAGGTATTAAAGTCCATCGAAAAGAAATATAAACTTTGAGGTTCGCTGATGACATTGTAATTCTGTCAGAGACAGCGAAGGACTGGGAAGAGCAGTTGAACGGAATGGACAGTGTCTTAAAAGGAGGATATAAGATGAACATCAATGAAAGCAAAACGAGGATAATGGAATGTAGTCAAATTAAATCGGGTGATGCTGAGGGAATTAGATTAGGAAATGAGACACTTAAAGTAGTAAAGGAGTTTTGCTATTTAGGAAGTAAAATAACTGATGATGGTCGAAGTAGAGAGGATATAAAATGTAGACTGGCAACGGCAAGGAAAGCGTTTCTGAAGAAGAGAAATTTGTTAACATCAAGTATAGATTTAATGGTCAGGAAGTCGTTTCTGAAAGTATTTGTATGGAGTGTAGCCATGTATGGAAGTGAAACATGGACAATAACTAGTTTGGACAAGAAGAGAATAGAAGCTTTCAAAATGTGGTGCTACAGAAGAATGCTGAAGATTAGATGGGTAGATCACATAACTAATGAGGAGGTATTGAATAGAATTGGGGAGAAGAGGAGTTTGTGGCACAACTTGACAAAAAGAAGGGACCAGTTGGTAGGACATGTTTTGAGGCATCAAGAGATCACAAATTTAGCATTGGAGGGCAGCGTGGAGGGTAAAAATCATAGAGGGAGACCAAGAGATGAATACACTAAGCAGATTCAGAAGGATGTAGGTTGCAGCAAGTACTGGGAGATGAAGAAGCTTGCACAGGATAGAGTAGCATGGAGAGCTGCATCAAACCAGTCTCAGGACTGAAGACCACAACAACAACACGGCTTTGTCGTTGGCTTGTAGCAGTTCACTAAAACTGCAGGGCTCCGGCAGTAGTCGGCACATGAGCAGATGTGCCTCGTCTTGTACCTCTCCGCATCCACAAAGAACGTCGTCATCGTTAGTCAGCAGTCCCCACTTGCACAGAGTAGTTTTGCATCTGGGTACACCAGCCCTCAGCCTATTTAGTGTCCTCCACACTGTATAAGGAAATTTGTTTCCAGGTGCCATTTCCTCTTTTGGTATTATGTGCAGTGCGGTTTGTTCATTCTCCCATTTACGGACTCTATTATCTTCCCATGAACTGTCAACGATCTTCGTTCTTGCAATAAAGCTATTTCTAGTCTTAAGCCTCCAGGCCTGAGTGACGTTCTCATTCAGTGGGTGTCGAGAATCTGTCTCTTTCTTTGTTCTCTCAGCATCTGCTGCCACCTGCCTTCTGATCTTGGATGGGGCAATTCCAGCAAGTAGGTACAAATTACCCGTTGGTGTGGGTCTGAGACAGCCTGTAACAATTCGCATTGTCTCATTTACACTTACATCGACCTGTTTAGCATGTGCAGATGCTTTCAATACTGGCACTGCATAGTCTGCTGCAGAAACACACAGAGCAAGTGCTGATGTTCTCAGTACTGATGGTTGAGCTCCCCATTCATAGTTTGTCAGCCTGCGGATGATGTTGTTCCTGGAGCAGACTTTAGCCTTGGTGTTTTGGCAATGCTGCTTGAAGGAAAGCATTCTGTCAAGGCAACCCCAAGGTATTTAGGTGTTGGACAGTGCTTTAGCTTCTTACCTTGCCATGTAACGTCGGGCTCAACTCCAGCATCTCTATTGTGCATGTGGAAAGCACATACTTGGGTTTTGTCAGGGTTTGGCTTGAGGTGATTGGCGTCATAGTATTGAGCCAGTTCTTCAAGCACTCTAGAGAGATTTCCAGATGTTGCATCAAAATTGGACCCCTGGACCACTACAGCTGTGTCATCCGCATATACGAACAGTCTTGTATCTTGAGGTATAGATTGGTCATTAGTGTACACCTTATAAAGGATGGGAGAAAGTACACTTCCTAGTGGTAAGCCATTCTTCTGCAGTCGCCATCTACTATTCTTACCATTTAGGGAGACATAAAATCTCCGATTCTGCAGAAGACTACCAATAACCATCGTCAACCTACAGTCCCCTGTGAGGTCATATAATTTGCGCAATAGCTTTTTGTGGTTTACCGTGTCGTATGCAGCAGTAAGATCTATGAAAGCTGCTCCAGTTATTAATTTTTTTTTTCAAACCCATCTTCTATATGTTGCGTCAGATTAAGTATTTGCCCACAACAAGATCTTCCTGGTCTGAAACCGGCTTGTTGCTTTATGAGCTTTCCATCTATAGTTTCTGCCACCCGGTTGAGAATCATCCGCTCCAGTATCTTATAGAGATGACATAGAAGTGACACTGGTCTGTAACTTTTGGGGTCCTTTATCTCCTTTATATCCGATTAAGACAATAAAACACAAATAATAGTTGCTTGCACTCAGTGCATTGATGTATTGCAAGTAATTACACTCTAGCCCTTCAACCTAGTTACAGAAATCTGAATAAGACTCATTGACATATAATTAGGATATTCCAGCCCTTGCCACCCACAGCTTTGAGACGAAGTTATAGTCACTTCTGAGGTCACTCACAGAACACGTCAGCTACCAGTTAGTATCCTTCCTGGTAGTATAACTGAAACTTGGCAACAACACAGAATATGTTTGGTAACTCTGTGACCGAGGTACTTTCTTGATGGCACAGAACTATCCTACTAAATTCGCTTGATATTATTGTGTTATTTCAATTGAATAATGTGAGGATTTTCTCTCGAGATGTGATATAAGGATAACAGTTAATGCTTTTGAATCCACGAAAGTCGTCCGACACGGGAAATACAACTTGTCTCTTATGCGCCGATTTATCTGCCACACCGGCCATTGTGTCAATAAGTAAGTCCCATATCCTGCACCTCTTCGCTAGCCCAGAGGTAATATGTCAGCCTACCAGCTACAAGCTGCTTCCATTCGAAATTCAAGACTCACGGAACATAAGATTTTTAATTCTTTTGTAGCACAGCTACAAGCAGGCAGGTAAAAACTCAATAATGGAATAGTGAGACAATGCTCGAGCAAAATTCGTCTTTCTGCTTTCAGTACCCCACAATGTCAGAACGAAAACCCAATGGTACTGCAAAATTCATAATGCCACTTTTGTTTTCTGCTGACATATTTTTCATTGTTGTGAATACATACATTTATCTATGAACTGCCACATTCTCATAGTACTTGAGTGTGATACAGGACATAAAGTAAATACAGACCTTCTCGAAGTCAGAAGTCGGTAATATCCTACTAATTCGTGTTAAAATAGGCACATTCGTCTTACAGACACTTAATGTTTTATTAAGATAGACTGCCGTTGTAATGTTTCTATAGTAAATTGAATTTAATTTGTATTAGTACAGTGAATATTTTAATTGCATTTTCCATTAGTTTATTGAATACAATAGTAATTATTAGAAAGAAATTAATCAGCAACAGTATATTCTTTCACAATATCTAAAACAATCTGACAATGCTAAAGTAGTTTACAAATTCTACACCTGTAGAAATCTACAGGGTCAATCGATCTCATTAAACCAGTGTAGTTTGAAGAGCATTTTCGTCTAGAAATGAGTTGCCTTGGTGGTTGATCGATCAGGAGCAGGAAAGGTAAAATTTTATGAGTATGCATTCAGAGGAACAAATGCCTGAGAGATGACTTCCCTATCAATCTTCTGGATACTTTTGTTTCTCAAATCAACAGATTGCGTTATCATGCAGTAGCACACGTGATGTAGTTTTGTCGGTCGATTATCTTGCACTGCACCCAAAAGGTGTCTCAATTGTTGGCATCAAATTCCAGCTGTGATGGACACATCCTTGGGGAAGGATTCTTAGTGCAAAACACACTTTTGGAGCTAGCAGTTGGAAAATATTATGTTCACACTACTCTTTGCTGGAGTTTAGTCTGTTGATAGCACTCAGACCATCATTTCTTCTTAGGAAAAAATGGTTCTAATGGCTCTGAGCACTATGGGACTTAACATCTGAGGTCATCAGTCCCCTAGATCTTAAAACTACTTAAACCTAACTAACCTAAGGACATCACACACATCCATGCGCAAGGCAGGATTGGAACCTGCGACCGTAGCTCTTCTTAGAAAATTAATGATAAAGGCATCATAACTCGTCACCAGTGACAGTATTGCATAGAAATGCTCATTGAGCAAAATTGCAGTGATAATCACTGTATTCATTTTTGTTGTTTCGGATTAGAGCGTGCAATACTCCTACACCTGACTTCTGAAAGTTGCGTGTTGAATGCAAATGTCGCATGATAGTTATATGGTAATCCACTTATATCAGTAGTTGAGACTTCCTTCATGCCAGAATGATCTTTGTTAAAACAAGAATATCTTTTCTTGGCATATTTTACCCCAAAAGTGCTTGCGTTACACACAGTTCAAATCTTTCGAGCTGCCTCCTCTGCATATACCCTTCTATTATACCAAAAGTTAATATTGTGTTGCAGATGTTACACCTTTCTTTTACAACACTTAACTTTAGGACAAGGACAGTGTTCTGCTCATGGGTGATTTTAACGCCAGGATTGGAAATTGAACAGAAGGTTATGAAGAGGTTAGGGGTAAATTTAGAGAGGATAAGGAGGCCAACAGGAACGGGAAACAACTCTTGGATTTCTGTGCCAGTATGGTCTTAGTAATCACAAACTCCTTTTTTAAACATAAGAACATTCACCGGTATACTTGGGAAAGCAGGGGAACCAGATCTGTCTTTGACTATATAATAACAGATCAAGAATTCAGGAAGGCTGTGAGGGACACACGTGTATTCAGGGGATTCTTTGATGACACTGATCATTATTTAATCTGCAGTGAAATTGGGATTGTGAGGCCTAAAGTGCAGGAGGTCAGGTCCGTATGTAGGAGGATAAGAGTGGAGAAACTTCAGGATAAGGAAATCAGGCACAAGTACATAACAGCGATCTCAGAAAGGTACCAGTTAGTTGAATGTAGTCAATTACAGTAATTTGAAAAGGAATGGACAAGGTACAGGGACACAGTACTGGAAGTGGCTAAAG
Source organism: Schistocerca gregaria (assembly GCF_023897955.1). NCBI lineage: Eukaryota > Metazoa > Arthropoda > Insecta > Orthoptera > Acrididae > Schistocerca > Schistocerca gregaria. The sequence continues at coordinate 54,268,356 of NC_064931.1, forward strand.
AATGTCTTGGAACAGTAGGGTGTAAAAGTAGGATGAAGCAAACAGCTTGGTGGAATGACACAGTCAAGGCAGCCTGTAGAAGGAAAAAGAAGGCGTATCAAAAATGGCTACATACTAGAACTCGGGTAGACAGAGAAAGTTATGTTGAAGAAAGAAACAAAGCCAAACAGATAATTGCAGCATCCAAGAAGAAATCTTGGGAAGACTTTGGAAATAGGGTGGAGACTATGGGTCAAGCTGCTGGAAAACCATTCTGGAGTGTAATTAGCAGTCTTCGAAAGGGAGGTAAGAAGGAAATGACAAGTATTTTGGACAGGTCAGGAAAACTGCTGGTGAATCCTATGGATGCCTTGGGCAGATGGAGGGAATATTTTGAAGAGTTGCTCAATGTAGGTGAAAATACGATCAGTAATGTTTCAGATTTCGAGGTAGAATTGGATAGAAATGATGATGGATCACATTTGAGGAAGTGGAGAAAATGGTCAATAGATTGCAGTGCAATGAAGCAACTGGGGTGGATGAAATTAAGTCGGAACTCATCAAATACAGTGGAATGTCAGGTCTTAAATGGCTACACAGGATAATTGAAATGGCATGGGAGTCGGGACAGGTTCCATCAGACTGGACAAAAGCAGTACTCACACCAATCTTTAAACATGGAAATAGAAAAAATTGTAACAACTACAGAGGTATCTCTTTAATCAGCGTTGTGGGTAAAATCTTCTCAGGCATTGGTGAAAGGAAAGTGCGAGTATTAGTTGAGGACCAATTGGACGAAAATCAGTGTGGGTTTAGGGCTCTTAGAGGTTGTCAGGGCCAGATCTTTAGCTTACGGCAAATAATGGAGAAGTGTTATGAGTGGAACAGGGAATTGTATCTATGCTTTATAGATCTAGAAGAGGCATATGACTGGGTTCCTAGGAGGAAGTTATTGTCTGTTCTACGAGATTATGGAATAGGAGGCAAACTTTTGCAAGCAATTATAGATCTTTACATGGATAGTCAGGCAGCAGTTAGAATTGACGGTAAATTGAGTTCATGGTTCAGAGTAGTTTCAGGGGTAAGACAAGGCTGCAACCTGTCTCCATTGTTGTTCATATTATTTATGGATCATATGTTGAAAACAATAGGCTGGCTGGGTGAGATTAAGATATGTGAACACAAAATAAGCTGTCTTGTATATGCAGATGATTTAGTTCTGATGGCAGATCCGACTGAATGTTTGCAAAGTAATATTTCAGGGCTAGATCAGAAATGTAAGGACTGTGATATGAAGATTAGCACCACCAAAACGAAAGTAATGTCAGTGGGAAAGAAATATAAATGGATTGAGTGCTAAATAGGAGGAACAAAGTTAGAACAGGTGGATGGTTTCAAGTACTTAGGATGCACATTCTCACAGGATGGCAACATAGTGAAAGAACTGGAAGCGAGGTGTAGCAAAGCTAATGCAGTGAGCGCTCAGCTACGATCTACTCTCTTCTGCAAGAAGGAAGTCAGTACCAAGACTAAATTATCTGTGAACCGTTCAATCTTTCGACCAACTTTGTTGTATGGGAGCAAAAGCTGGGTGGATTCAGGTTACCTTATCAACAAGGTTGAGGTTATGGATATGAAAGTAGCTAGGATGATTGCAGGTACTAGTAGGTGGGAACAATGGCAGGAGGGTGTCCACAATGAGGAAATCAAAGAAAAACTGGGAATGGACTCTATAGATGTAGCAGTCAGGGCGAACAGGCTTAGATGGTGGGTTCATGTTACACGCTAGGGAGAAGCAAGGTTACCCAAGAGACTCACGGGTTCAGCAGTAGAGGGTAGGAGGAGTCGGGGCAGACCAAGGAGAAGGTATCTGGATTCGGTTAAGAATGATTTTGAAGTAATAGGTTTAACCTCAGAAGAGGCACCAGTGTTAGCACTGAATAGGGGATCATGGAGGAATTTTATAAGGGAGGCTATGCTCCAGACTGAATGCTGAAAGTCATAATCAGTCTTAAATGATGATGAACCATACTTCATGGTTTTAAAGTATGTGATCTCCTATCTTTAACTCCATGATGATAATTAGAACATCAAATTCGAAAATGACAGCTGATACACACACTGACAGCATTGCGCCGTGTTCAACTGGGTGGCGCCCAATTTCAGGTGTCGGGTGGCAGCTGGCCGGTGACCGGTAGCCGGTGCACAGCGAGGAGGAGCGGAAGCTGTTCTGATCATGACACAGACATGAGCTGTCGTGCAGAATTGTTTCTGGAAGTATTTGTTATTACTGGTGCGTAGAATGTGAAGCAAATTGTTAGATGTTCTATCGGACTTTAGACGAGGGCCAAAATGTTGTTTAAAAAAACAAATACACTCAGGTGCGAACATGCGAGTCTTAAGTTTAGAATGCATGAGCATTACCCCTAGACCACGGGCTCAAACAACACGGCAACACCTCGGAAGTAGCCAACACTTCCTCCTGACACCTCCACATCCTACCGTGTTGCCAGATTGTGCAGATGGGCAGACTTAGAACTGTCAGTGGTGGTCGGTTTTATTGGCCACCTTTAGAGAACAATTTGGACTTAGTCCCTATGATGGCCGGTGGTCAGTTTTTATGTCTAAGACTGTACATCATTACTAATTTTCTACATTATTCATTACATTGTCATAGATTTCAGGGTTTTGAGATGAACAATCTGATATAGTAAACTTGTGGTCTGTCAAGTCGGAATCTACCTCAAATTGACTTGCAAACACTACCTGAGCTACAGTGTGTGCACATCGTGCAAGATTTTCAGTATTCTCCCACTATCTTCATGCAAGTTGCTTATTGGAAACTTAATGTAGTTCAGTTTTGTACTGTGACACATTTTCACTGTGGGCTGCCATTTTTGAGTATTCAAGAAAGACATACAAAACTGACATTAAAGGTGTTGCATCTCGAAACCATTCGGAATAGTTCATAAGTCAATTTTTTGCTCAGAATCACAAATAATGTCACCCCTCAAAGCATGCGCCTTTCCTCCTGGCTCACCCTGTATGTGTGTATATATACAGGGTGTCCTACATAACTCTGCCACCTTACATATATTTGCAAAACAAAACAAAACAAAATGTGAAAAAAGCAATTGACCATGTATGCTCCTATGTCAGAGGCTTGCACAGTGGGCAGGAATGCACACTCTATAAATGTAAACAAAAATCACTTTCAACACAAAGTTAACTACTAATGTCAGATATATGTTTTTTCTACTGAAGTGAATACTAGAGGTACAACTAGTGATGGCCGACTTGTTTTCACTATTCTAAACCTCATACCTTCTGAAAGACATAGACTTTAAACAATGGCAATGGCACCACAGTTTCTGCCGAAATGTGCAGAGCAAGGGTTGCCTATAGCTGGCTTCAGGACAGTGCAGGCAACCTGAGTTACGGTGTTATAGGGCTACGGCAGAAACTGTGGCACCATTTGCATTATTTGAAGTCTAAGTGTTCCAGAAGGTATGGGGTTTAGAGCAGTGAAACAAATCCTGCCATCACTAATTGTGCCTCTAGTTTTCATTTCAGTAGAAAAGACGTACATGTGCCATTTAAAAACACATAACTATGTGTCGAAAGTGGTGTTTGTTTTCATTTATGGATTGTGTATTCCTGGCCACTGGTTAATACATGTTGATAAAGCAGATATCACACTAGACCAATCTGGTAGTGCTCTATTCAATGGGCACATATAATTTCACTTTAAAAATCATTTTGTTTGTAACGAGAAACAAACCTTTGTTTTCTGTCGATGCTGGATGTCACTTGAAAGATACGATGAACACTATTTGTTTGGGCTGACTCCAGCTACACAACACAGTAACGAAATTGCAAATACCTGCTGAAACACCAAAGAAATTGCACCTGATGATTCTTAGGAGAGACACCCTGTGTGTGTGTGTGTGTGTGTGTGTGTGTGTGTGTGTGTGTGTGTGTGTGTGTGTGTGAGAGAGAGAGAGAGAGAGAGAGAGAGAGAGAGAGAGAAGTAAAATATTCACTGATGAACTGCCAGTTATGATCTTTTCTAATAGATTTGTGCTCATGTGTGCAGGGCGAACAGCAGCATGTATCATGCTGTTGGGCACAGTGTGTTCACATTTTTGGAGGCTATGCTGACCTTTGAACACGTGAGTTAAAATTTCACTGTTAAATATCTATACTTAAATAAAATAAATTTGTGGTTTAGTAATGTAGCATGGGTGATGCGGGATCGAGTAAGCCATCACCCAATTGTCACTGAATGTGCTAATGTTTGGGCAGCTGTCCAGTTATTTCTTTTACATATTCTTCTTTAACTGGTCTTCACTAAACATCCTACTGTCACATACTGTTAAGTCCTCATTAACCTTCTCTGTAACTGTTGTCTTCAGAGACATTTCTTCTTGGTTACAATATTGACATAATTCTTTGAGGGAAATAATTTTCAAACTGAAAACTACAATCAAATAAAGACACAAAAATTGCATCTGCTCATAAAACAGCAGCAGCGGCAGATTATGGTAAAATTAAAAAAGCATTAAATTTTAGGTTTGAAACTAAGTATATCATTATGGGAGGTAAAAAAGAAAAGATACTTGTTAGAAATGAGATAATGCAAAATCAAACTGAAAAATCAAATGTGTCTCTGGATTAGTGGAGACAATTGAACAAGATGAAATGAAATTTAATACTTTCCTACTCTGCATCCCTTGATCAAAGGTTCTGAGCTACTGCTATATAATCTAGAAATTAGGTACATCAAATTTAGGTACCATTAATTTTGACTCATGGTATCTGTCTTTTTGGCTATGTTATTGCTCATCCATTTGATAAATTAGAAAGAAAAGGCAAAACAGAATTTCCTTTTCTGGCATTTGCTTCTGTTATAATACAAATATTTTCTATTTCTGCTCATTAAATTTCCTTGGGGTCCAGATTTTATGGTGTACTTTTTGTCAAGTAATGTCCTGCAGATTACTTGAAACAGTATGCTCTGATCATTGCTGTCACACTGTTTTACACAAGGTTTTAGTACTCCATATTCTTTGTGATTCATATTGTAAAGCATAGTGTAACTTTTTTGATGTAAATTTTACTCCAAACAATGAATTCTGTATGCACTTACATGTCATCATTGTCTAAATGTCTTCTTAAGATGATACAGTCACTTGTAACATAAAGCATATGTATGACACACACAAAGATTTGTTTCTAAGGGAAGAAGCCGAAAGGTTACAACAGTAAATCACCTTAACTGTGCAACTGCTAGAAATGTCATTACTTCTGACTTCGAAAATTTTCTTTTCTAATCTGTTGTATGAATAATGTAGAGCAAAAGGTGCAACACCATTTTGATTGACCTCTTACAAAGGCATTTCTTCAGTATGCGAGGAAGATGTTGATAGTGGTCTGGTGGAAATAAACATAAAGCTGTTCTCAACCTGATGGCTGGTTTGAACACAGCAGTGCTTCATCGTACATGGTGTTCTTGAAGATGATATAGTCTTGCTTTCTTCCAGTCTGGGAAATGGCTAATCTTACCAGTCATATGAGAATTTAGAGTTTAATGTGGAATATAATCCATGGTGTAGCTTGAAAACTCTACCTTCCCCCTTTTCCCCACACTGACAGATGTGAACATCATATTACTAGAGGGTAAAAAAAGAAAACTTATGATCAACAGCATAGTATGAGTGAGTTGTGAGTTCTAAATAGGAAAAATTTCACATTTATAGCAGCAGCAGAGATGTGAACCATAGGGAGTAGGGCTCAAGAAGCATCAACTTTGATAATCAGCAATATTGTCTTTGTGTTTGTCTTTTCACAATATATATAAATGACCTAGTAGATAGTGTCGGAAGTTCCATGTGGCTTTTCGCGGATGATGCTGTAGTATACAGAGAAGTTGCAGCATTAGAAAATTGTAGTGAAATGCAGGAAGATCTGCAGCGAATAGGCACTTGGTGCAGGGAGTGGCAACTGACCCTTAACATAGACAAATGTAATGTATTGCGAATACATAGAAAGAAGGATCCTTTATTGTATGCAGTTATTACTTCTGTAAAATATCTGGGAGTATGCGTGCGGAACGATTTGAAGGAAGATTAAGGAAAGGCAAACCTACGTTTCTAGCATTTGTAGACTTAGAGAAAGCTTTTGACAATGTTGACTGGAGTACTCTCTTTCAAATTCTAAAGGTGGCAGGGGTAAAATACAGGGAGCGAAAGGCTACTTACAATTGGTACAGAAACCAGATGGCAGTTATAAGAGTCGAGGGACATGAAAGGGAAGCAGTTGTTGGGAAGGGAGTAATACAGGGTTGTAGCCTCTCCCCGATGTTATTCAATCTGTATATTGAGCAAGCAGTAAAGGAAACAAAAGAAAAATTCGGAGTAGGTATTAAAATCCAGGGAGAAGAAATAAAAACTTTGAGGTTCGCCGATGACATTGTAATTCTGTCAGAGACAGCTAAGGACTTGGAAGAGCAGTTGAACGGAATGGACAGTGTCTTGAAAGGAGGGTATAAGATGAACATCAACAAAAGCAAAACGAGGATAAGGGAATGTAGTCAAATTAAATCGGGTGATGCTGAGGGAATTAGATTAGGAAATGAGACAGTTAAAGTAGTAAAGGAGTTTTGCTATTTAGGGAGTAAAATAACTGATGATGGTCGAAGTAGAGAGGATATAAAATGTAGACTGGCAACGGCAAGGAAAGCGTTTCTGAAGAAGAGAAATTTGTTAACATCAAGTATAGATTTAATGGTCAGGAAGTCGTTTCTGAAAGTATTTGTATGGAGTGTAGCCATGTATGGAAGTGAAACATGGACAATAACTAGTTTGGACAAGAAGAGAATAGAAGCTTTCGAAATGTGGTGCTACAGAAGAATGCTAAAGATTAGATGGGTAGATCACATAACTAACGAGGGAGTATTGAATAGGATTGGGGAGAAGAGAAGTTTGTGGCACAGCTTGACTAGAAGAAGGGATCGGTTGGTAGGACATGTTCTGAGGCATCAAGGGATCACCAATTTAGTACTGGAGGGCAGCGTGGAGAGTAAAAAACGTAGAGGGGGCCAAGAGATGAATACACTAAGCAGATTCAGAAGGATGTAGGTTGCAGTGGGTACTGGGAGATGAAGATGCTTGCACAGGATAGAGTGGCATGGAGAGCTGCATCAAACCAGTCTCAGGACTGAAGACCACAACAACAACATATGCTCTTTTTGCAATCGGCAGAACTGCTTTTAATTTTAAATGAGTCGAAATTATTAAAGCTAAGTTTAGTAATCATTTATTAGTTGGCACAATGCATTCTCAAATTTCCATAGTAATACAATAAATTGAGTAAATCTTAGTTTCCATGTATGCATCTCTTGTTGTAGATTGATGACATAGTTATTTTATAAATCTCCAAATTTGTTCTTATATTAACCTAAGTACATTCCTAGTTAAAGGATTTAGTAGACTACTATAGCCATAGTACTCAGTGAAATGGGCATAATCTTCCTTTCTGTGCATGTGTATCAAGAGTTGCCATCTGGAAAATTATTGTGCTAAATGCATTCCCTGAAAATTATTCCCAGCAGTTACTTCATGAACCCACCGGAATAGTAAATGGTTGTGAAAACACACTTGATCTCTTAGCAACAAATAATCCTGAGCTAATAACGAGCATCAAAATGGATACAGGGATTAGTGAACACAGGGTTACCTTAGCGAGACTGAATATTTTAACTCTCAAATCCTCCAAAAATAAAGGAAAAATATGCCTATTCAAAAAAAGCAGATAAAAATTCACTTGGAGCCATCTTGAGGGACAATCTCTAGTTCTTCGAAATCGACAATGTACCAGTAAGTGTAGACCAGAGGTGGTTTGAATTCAAAGAAATAGTATCAACAGCAGTTGAGAGATTAATAACAAATAAATTAACAAACAGTGGAGCTGATCCCTCTTAGTACACAAAGTGGGTCAGAACACTGTTGCAGAAACAATAAAAAAGCATGCCAAGTTTGAATGAACACAAAATGCCCATGATTGGCAATCTTCTCCAGAAGCTCAGTATGTAGCACAGATTTCAATACAAGAAGCTTATAATAGTTTGCACAACAAAACTTTGTCTCAAAACCTGGCAGAAAATCCTGAGAGATTCTGTTCATACATAAAGTATAATAGAGACAAGGCACAACAATGCCTTCTCTGTATGATAGCAATGGAAATACTATTCATGACAGTGTTGTAAAAGCAGTGTTACTAAACGATAGCCTTCCAAAATTCCTTCACCAAAGAAGACAAAGTAAATATTCCAGAATTCAAATCAAGAACAGCTGCCAACATGAGCAACTTAGAAGTAAATATACTCGGAGTAGTGAAGCAACTTAAATCACTTAATAAAAGCAAGTCTTCCAGTCCAGACTGTATACCAACCTGGTTCCTTTCAGAGTACGTTGATGCAATAGCTCGATACTTAACAACCACACGCTCGACAAAATATCTATACCCAAAGACTGGAAAGGTGCACAGGTCACTCCAATACTCAAGAAAGGCTGTAGGAGTAATCCACTAAATTACAGGTCCATATAATTAACATTGATATGCAACAGGAAGGAATTCGTATGGCACAGGCTGTGTGGCATTCATTAAAATGAAGAACATTGTATTGGACAGTATGCCCAGCAACTGAATGATCCAGCTGGTTATTAGCCAGTTTGTCAGTGGCCATTCAAGGGGACAGACACTTTGTTGGTTGTTATGCCCACATAGAACGAAGCACAATGGTTGCAGCTTAGCGTGTACACTTAAGTTAAGAAAAAACAGAACACCTTGAATGACTAGAGATAGGATGTTTGTATTCACAGGTCATGTACATTAGTATTTTCTGCAGAAATGATTAGCATTTGAACCTCATTGGCCCGCGTGCTCGAGGCTGACGGAAGACTGTAAAACATGACGGGGATGGGTCAGGTTGCACCACCCACTGACAAGATCAACATCTCATCCAAATGGCATTGCGAGACAGATCTGCATCCTCCCCATTTCTGGTGTAACAATGGAACAGTGTAATACATAATACACTATCAGGGGTGACAGTCTGTTGCCATCTATTATAGCACGAGTTACATGCGCATTCTCCACTTCTCCATCTACCTTTGACGAATATGGAGAAACGTGCTAGACAGCAGTGGTGGATGGAATGATATTGCTGGGCACAGGAATGGCATCAAATAGGAGAAATCCAAGTTATGTTTGTGTGAGAATGGTTGCCACATTTTGGTTCACCACTGATGGCCACATTTTGGTTTACCACAGACAGGGAACAGCATCATAGTGACTGCATTCACACAAGACATACAGTGCCAACTAAAGGCCTTTTGATGTGAGGTACTGTTGGGTACAATCACAAATCACAGTTGGTGCATGTCCAGTGTACTATGACCAGTATGGTTTAAGTGAATGACATCTTGCAACCCTTAGTCAGACTATTTCTGCACAACACCACAGGCACCATTTTTCAACAATACAGTGCATGGCCACATTTGGTGCACAAACGGGTGCCTTCTTGGGGTCACAGGGTGTCAGCCTTTTGCCCTGGCCTGCCAGATCACCAGACTTGTCACGAATCAGAAATGTTTGGGATATGGTGAAATGATCAGTGCAGCACTGTATGCCAACCACCACAGATGAACTTTGTAACCATGTAATGCAGCATGGATATGATAGCGGAACAAACACTGGTAGCAGTTACTTCTGTAAAATATCTGGGAGTATGCATGCAGAACGATTTGAAGTAGAATGATCATATAAAATTAATTGTTGGTAAGGCGGGTACCAGGTTGAGATTCATTGGGAGAGTCCTTAGAAAATGTAGACCATCAACAAAGGAGGTGGCTTACAAAACACTCGTTCGACCTATACTTGAGTATTGCTCATCAGTGTGGGATCCATACCAGATCGGGTTGACGGAGGAGATAGAGAAGATCCAAAGAAGAGCGGTGCGTTTCGTCACAGAGTTATTTGGTAACCGTGATAGCGTTGTGGAGATGTTTAACAAACTCAAGTGGCAGATTCTGCAAGAGAGGCGCTCTGAATCGCGATGTAGCTTGCTCGCCAGGTTTCGAGAGGGTGCGTTTCTGGATGAGGTACCGAATATATTGCTTCCCCCTACATATACCTCCCAAGGAGATCACGAATGTAAAATTAAAGAGATTAGAGCGGGCACGGAGGCTTTCAGACAGTCGTTCTTCCCACGAACCATACACGACAGGAACAGGAAAGGGAGGTAATGACAGTTTCATGTAAAGTGCCCTCCGCCACACACCGTTGGCTGGCTTGCGGAGTATAAATGTAGATGTAGATGTAGATGTAGATGTCTTCTAAAGCATGTGGTTAAAAAAAAATGGCAAACTGTGACATGATTATAATGATGCTGTCAGATACCTATATCCTTTAATGTAATGTTCAAGCCGATCTTAACAGTTACTTTTCTTTATCAAGTAAGTCAATTGTATCTGCACTTAACATTTATGAAAACTGCAGCACGAAGAAACTTAATGTAACTGAAATGGAGTTTGTACTAGATTAGGTGCATGAAGAAAAGTGTAGGATTACAGTGCTATACATATCTTTGCTTCTGAAAATTCATTGTAGTGTGAAGCCCTTACATGCTGCAATCAGAGCTTCTAAATGACATGCTATAGAATCAAAGAAGGCCTGGATTTGTTCCTGGGAAACCTCCTTACATGCGTTTGGTATTAAAGTCTTCAAATTGGCAACAGTGGTTGCTGGTAGATTGTGTCAAACAAGCTACTGACTAACCATGAACCAGGAATCATTGATGTGTAATGTTTTAGGTGAAAGTGCATGTCAGAGAAGTGATGGTACCATTTACTCTCCAAAGATGACTTGGACATGACTCACCACAGTTAGCCTGGCTTGTCATGATAAAATGTGATGCGTGGTATTGTCTTAAACAGGACAGTACCTTAGCCTCTACAACTTTCCGGTTATAGTGGTTGTTGTTCAACTTGTCCTCAGTACACTGGTGTTGATATCATTTGTTGTATCTGGTGATACCTGAAACCAATACACTTGATGTGTTTCTGTTACACTACTCATCATTGTAGGTTGCCAGATTGTGATCACCACTGGTGCGTATAACTTGTGTGGTCATCATTGTAGAAACTGAAATATCACTTTATGACAAACCTGTTTCCTAGAAGACATATTCTACCTGATTCAAGCTTACTCACCTGCTGATATATGAATTTTTCACCCTCATAAGGAATCCTGACTGTTGCTTTCACATTTCCACTTACTTGAGGGACACTCTAGTAAAACGTGCTGCTGGGCTTGCACATAGTGCTCTCTCTTTATGGTCGTAATCACTTACTGCTGATACATTGTTCTAAATGTCCTTAATGTTTGGATTAATTTGGTTTATAATTCATGTTTGGATTAATTTGATTTATAATTTATAATTCCTGGGTGTTGCAGGATTCATAAAGATTGGTTCATTGAACGTTTGATGACAACCTTAATACACTGGCTTATATGCTCTTTTTACAATCATCGTCCCCCCATGAACCATGGACCTTGCCGTTGGTGGGGAGGCTTGCATGCCTCAGCGATACAGATAGCCGTACCGTAGGTGCAACCACGACGGATGGGTATCTGTTGAGAGGCCAGACAAACGTGTGGTTCCTGAAGAGGGGCAGCAGCCTTTTCAGTAGTTGCAAGGGCAACAGTCTGGATGATTGATTGACCTGGCCTTGTAACAATAAGCAAAACGGCCTTGCTGTGCTGGTACTGCGAACGGCTGAAAGCAAGGGGAAACTACGGCCGTAATTTTTCCCGAGGGCATGCAGCTTTACTGTATGATTAAATGATGACGGCGTCCTCTTGGGTAAAATATTCCGGAGGTAAAATAGTCCCCCATTTGGATCTCCAGGCGGGGACAACTCAGGAGGACGTCGTTATCAGGAGAAAGAAAACTGGCGTTCTACGGATTGGAGCGTGGAATGTCAGATCCCTTAATCAGGCAGGTAGGTTAGAAAATTTAAAAAGGGAAATGGATAGGTTAAAGTTAGATATAGTGGGAATTAGTGAAGTTCAGTGGCAGGACGAACAAGACTTCTGGTCAGGTGACTACAGGGTTACAAACACAAAATCAAATAGAGGTAATGCAGGAGTAGGTTTAATAATGAATAGGAAAATAGGAATGCGGGTAAGCTACTACAAACAGCATAGTGAATGCATTACTGTGGCCAAGATAGATACGAAGCCCACACCTACTACAGTAATACAAGTTTATATGCCAACTAGCTCTGCAGATGACGAAGAAATTGAAGAAATGTATGATGAAATAAAAGAAATTATTCAGATAGTGAAGGGTGACGAAAATTTAATAGTCATAGGTGACTGGAATTCAGTTGTAGGAAAATGGAGAGAAGAAAACGTAGTAGGTGAATATGGATTGGGGGAGAGAAATGAAAGAGGAAGCCGCCTGGTAGAATTTTGCACAGAGCACAACATAATCATAGCTAACACTTGGTTTAAGAATCATGAAAGAAGGTTGTATACATGGAAGAAGCCTGGAGATACTAAAAGGTATCAGATAGATTATATAAGAGTTTATATAGAGTTTAAATTGTAAGACATTTCCAGGGGCAGATGTGGACTCTGACCACAATCTATTGGTTATGACCTGTAGATTAAAAATGAAGAAACTGCAAAAAGGTGGGAATTTAAGGAGATGGGACCTGGATAAACTGAAAGAAGCAGAGGTTGTACAGAGTTTCAGGGAGAGCATAAGGGAACAATTGACAGGAATGGGGGAAAGAAATAAAGTAGAAGAAGAATGGGTAGCTTTGAGGGATGAAGTAGTGAAGGCAGCGGAGGATCAAGTAGGTAAAAAGACTATGGCTAGTAGAAATCCTTGGGTAACAGAAGAAATATTGAATTTAATTGATGCGGGGTACTGTTGGGTACAATCACAAATCACAGTTGGTGCATGTCCAGGGTACTATGACCAGTATGGTTTAAGTGAATGACATCTTGCAACCCTTAGTCAGACTATTTCTGCACAACACCACAGACACCATTTTTCAACAATACAGTGCATGGCCACATTTGGTGCACAAACGGGTGCCTTCTTGGGGTCCCAGGGTGTCAGCCTTTTGCCCTGGCGTGCCAGATCACCAGACTTGTCACGAATCAGGAATGTTTGGGATATGGTGAAATGATCAGTGCAGCACTGTATGCCAACCACCACAGATGAACTTTGTAACCATGTAATGCAGCATGGATGGCTGGACCACAGGATGCCATTCACACCCTATACTCGTCAATGCCATCATGCACGGAACAAGTTATCAGGGCCCATGGGGGACCCAGTGCGTACTCAGCAACAGGACACATGCTGAACCAAGGTGACTGAAATGCTAATCATTTCTGTAGAACATACTAATGTACATGTCCCGTAAATAAGAACATCCTCTCTCTAGTCATTCAAGGTGTTGTTTCTTTCTGGGCATGGTTGTAGATCACATGACTGGTTTCACAGGTAGCTCTGCCTTTGATGGGATAGGTGATGCTTGTGACTGGACTGGAGTAGGAGGTCATGGGAGAATGTATGGGACAGCACTTGCATCTTTGTCTATTACAGGGATATTAGTCATGAGGTAAGGTGTTGGGAACGGGGGTTGTGTAGGGATGGATGAGAGACTTTTATAGATTTGGTGGGTGGCAGAATACCACTGTAGGAGGGGGGGGGGGGGGGCAGGATAGTCAAAAGCCTGGCAGAGAATGTGATTCAATTGCTTCTATCTTTGGTGGTACTGAGTCATGAGGGGAATGCTCCTCTGTGGCTGGATGGTGGGACCTTGGGAGGTGGTGGGTGGCTGGAGAGTTAAGACATGGGAGATTTCTTTCTGGGAGGGTAATTATGGACTGCAAAGGCCTCAATGCTACTTTTGGTATATTTTGAGAGGGGCTGCTCATCACTACAGATGTGATGGCCATAGATGGCTAGGTTGTATGGAAGGGACGTCTGGGTATGGAATGGGTGGCAGCTGTCAGAGTTGAGGTATTGCTGGTATTTTGTAGGTTTCTTATGGACGAAGGTACTGATATAGCCATCTTTGAGGTAGATGTTAACATTGAGGAAGGTGGCTACCAACCCCTCCCCACATCCCCATTCTACCTCCTGTTTTATTTCAGTTCACACACATTAATGTAACCTGATGTAGACACTTCTGCTGTCCCTCTTCTTCATTCATGTCCACCCACATGCGTGCAGTCCACATTACAATCTTTTTATTTAGTCTTTGATCTCATTGTGTTATCACGTCGATTTCAGTTCATTTTTGCCTTTCCCTGTACTTCTACTCCCACAGGTTTATCTTGTGTCCCCATATTTCATCTGTTCTGCTGTTTTTTTTATTTTTCCCACAAGTTTTTGTACATTTTTTCCTCATGTATTTTCACATTATTTATGTATTTTTACACGTTTTTGTCCTCAACCATGGATCCTTGCTCCTTCCATTTGCACAAACACCGAAAAGTTTTCTTATCCCTAGCCAACACTCAGTCCCATATACTGTTCCTATGTTGTTGTTTGGCTCATAGTCACCCCAAATGGCCTTGCCACCAAATTACCTATCTCTGGCTGCAATCCCTCCTTCAACAATGACCTCCACCTGTTCAGATTCGGGCAGTACATAACTCTCACCAACATAAACAAACCAAAACCTAAACAGACACGAAACTCAGTCATGAACCTTTTGCCCAAGCCTTAATCCCACAGAAGTAAAAGTCCTTTTGCAAAGGCCTTACCTTTTGCCCCACTCCCAGAATCAGTCGTGCTGGGTTTATTAAAGGTCATCTCTCTTTTTCCTGGTCCCTACAGTGAAAAAACTTTTTAACCACCAACCCTACCAAACAGACCCAACCTAAGACCAATGTTGAACCCTGCCTGACTCATTGCACTCCTCCTTCCAATTGTGATCCACCCCCCCACCCCCCACTGTCCCCAAATCATCCCCTTTTAACTTTCCAGAATTTCTTGATGTTGAATGAATCTTATTTAATCATTATTCCCCAAATCCCTCAAACTGCAAGCTAACCTTACATCTGCTGAAAGGACTGCACTCCACCACCCAAAATCTGATCCTGAACTTATTATCCTATATGCTGACAAAGGCTCCACAACTGTGGTTTTGAGCCTTAAGGATTGCCTGGCTGAAGGACTTCACCAACTGTCAGATTCATCCACTTAAAACCCTTCCACAAACCCATTCCAGAAATCCAGCAGGATCTCCAGTCTCCTCAAATCCTTAACCCCATCCCAGAACTTCTCTGCAGAGTATATCTCTATCCTTGTTCCTACATTCTACATGCCTTCTCCAGGCCATAAACTCAACCTCCCAGGACACCTTGTTATGGCCAGTTACTGTGCCCCCATTGAAAGAATCTCTGCTCTTGTAGACCAACAACTTTAACCTATTACCCACACCCAGCCCTCCTACATAAAAGATACCAACCATTTTCACCACTGACTCTTCACAATTCCTGTCTCTTTATCATGTGGTGTCCTGCTTATCACTGTTGATGCCACCTCCCTTTACACTAACATCCCCAATGCCCATGGCCTAGCCACTATTGAACATTACCTTTCCTAATGCCTGATTGATTCCGAACCTAGAACCTCATTCTTGGTCACCATGACGAACAACATCCTCATCTCAGTTACTTCACCTGTGAAGGCATCACCTACACGCATATACAGGGTGAGGCAGTGGGCACTTGCATGGCCCCATCCTATGTCAAGCTATTGATGGACCATCTAGAG
This sequence comes from Schistocerca gregaria, assembly GCF_023897955.1. Taxonomy (NCBI): domain Eukaryota; kingdom Metazoa; phylum Arthropoda; class Insecta; order Orthoptera; family Acrididae; genus Schistocerca; species Schistocerca gregaria. The sequence goes on from NC_064931.1 coordinate 54,284,206, forward strand.
GAATCCTTCTTAACCACCCTGAATCCCAAATCTCTCACCTGGTTCAGATTCATTCGTGACATCTTCATGATCTGGATTGAAAGTGAGGACACACTATCCACTTTCCTCCAGAACCTCAACACCTTCTCCCCAATTCACTTCACCTGGTCTTCCTCAGCCCAACAAGAAACATTCCTCGATGATGATCTCCACCTCAAAGATGGCCACATCAGTACTTTTGTCCATATAAAACCAAACAACTACCAACAATACCTCAACTTCAACTGCTGCCATCCATTCCGTACCAAGAAGTCCCTTCCATACAGCCTAGCCACCTGTGGCTGTTGCAGCTGTAATGATGAGCAGTCCCTCTCGAAATATATCAAGGGTGTCGCTGAGGCCTTCACAAATTGTAATTACCCTCCCAGCCTTGTACAGAAACAGATTTCCCATGCCTTATCTTTCCAGTCACCCACTACCTCCCAAAGTCCCACCATATGGCCACAGAGAAGCATTCCCCTCATCACTGAATACCACCCAGGACTGGAGCAATTGAATCACATTATCTGCCAGGGTTTAGACTACCTCTTGTTGTGCCCTGAAATGAAGAATGTCCTCCCCACTACCCTCCCCACCTTACCACAGTGTTATTCCACCCCCCCCCCCCCCCCCCGCCCCTCCCACTGAACCTATACAATATCCTCGTGCATCCCTACACAACCCCCTTTCCCAGCTCCTTACCTCATGGATCGTATCCCTGTAATAGAGAGAGATGCAAGACTGCTCCATAGATCCTCCCACCAATACCTATTCTAGTTTGGTCACAACTCTCATCAAAGGCAGGGACACGTGTGAAACTATTCATGTGATCTACAAATTAAGCTGCAACCACTGTGATTCTTTCTACATGGGGATGACAAGCAGTAAGCTGTCTGTCCACATGAATGGCCGCCCAGAAACTGTGGCCAAGAAGCAGCGGAACCACCCAGTTGCTGACCATACTGTCCAATGCAACACTCTTCATTTTAATGACTGCTTCACAGCCTGTGCCATATGGATCCTTTCTACCAACACCAGCTTTTCTGAATTGCACAAGTGGAAACCTGCCCTGCATTATATTCTGTGTTCCTGTAACCCTCCTGGCCTCAACCATTGTTAGTTATTGTCCTTCACCTACCTATCCCCTTCTTTTCCACAATTGCACCCACTTTCTTTTTACTTCTCTCCTTTTCACTCCACTCTCTGCCAAACAACCATCCCCTCTCCCTCCACCCTTCATCTGCACCTAACTGCCCTACCCTCTGTCCACTTCATCCTAGCATACAGCACTTTACCATCTCCCAGCTGTTCCCTGCTCTCCAGCCTCCTCTTAACCCCCACCACCCAGATTGCTTCTCCCATCATTCACAGTTGCGCAGTCTGGTCTCGATAGCCAGACAAAGTGATCAAAAGTTTGTGAACTGCACTATATGTGTGTGTGTGTGTGTGTGTGTGTGTGTGTGTGTGTGTGTGTGTGTGTGAGAGAGAGAGAGAGAGAGAGAGAGAGAGAGAGAGAGAGAGAGAGAGAGAATGTTGTTTATTTCAGAAGAAGGCCTTCTGGCCCAAACCTTACATGTTTAGTACTCTTTTTGTTGTGCCTGTCTGTGACTCTCAACTTCTCTGCGATACGTTGAGTAACAATTTATTCTTCTCATAACATATATCCAATTATTTTATATGGGCTTACTAGACTGAATTCACTGGAAAGCTGATACAAATTAATCTTTTGAGCACCAGTGGTTTCTGCCTCGAATCAGCATTTTATTAATTTTATTTTGAAGTACCAATGCCTTTCACATGAAACCACTAATGCTATTGCAAGACAGATATCTTGTGGTACACTGAGGTACTTCTACAAATGTAGTGCACTGTAGCAGTCATTTACAGCATTCAAGGCAACAAGTGACATTTTTGGACAACTGTGTTTTCTTGTAAGGAACGTCATCAATTTGAAGTGTAGGTGCAAACCAATTATCCATTAGCATTATTTAAAACTTACTTTCTAAGGCTGATTATTCAGGAAATTATTGCATTTGTATTACATTTAGGTAAAATTTGCCTGAGTGATGCATTCCTTTTGTTACATCACAGTTGCCTAACAAGCACATTTGTTTAAAGGTACAATAAGTTATTTTTAAAGCTGAAATACTGATTTTTTCAGGGACATTAATCTCCAATTTTTCTTACCTCAAAAAGTTGTTGTTCATAGTGATATAAATATATCATTTTGAATAACTTAATAAAGTCATTTCTGATCATTTTATTAATCACATCACTTTATTAAATTGTTAATTGTACAACAAAATTTCATAAAATTAAATAATAAACTTTAAATATTGTGTTACAGGTCTCAATTTGAAAACTGCACTGAAATGCTATTTCTGCAGATCAGTTCTCAAAAAATAGCATCTGGTAGACCCTCACCACAGATTCAGCTTGTGGGGTTACTGATCTTAAATATGAGCCTAGTGCTCCAGAACTCTATTTTTTGGGATGCTGAATGTGCTAGTCCATTTTAGTAATTTGGAATAGTAAGAAGAAGAAAAGTGAATAGCTAGGATTACATTTAGTCCATCTGAACTAAAAATAAAATAGTAAATTTTGAGAATTTTTATGGAGTTGCAATATAGCATGATGCAAAGTATTGCTTATGGAAAGTGCACTTTCTCCTCAAAATTGTAATTTCCATGTGAAATTAAGGTGTAATTGTGTTGTCTGCATAGTCTGCAGAAGTTTTTTACTTGGCTCTTTACCACAGCTCACTTAACTCGGACAACCTGTTTGTGACAAATTGCACTTCTTGACTTTTTTCCCAGAATGTCATGATAAAACCACTGTATACTCCAGACTGACAAAGTGTGAACAATGTCTGCTTCCTGCCAGCTGTCACCAAATATTCTTGGTACATTCAAGGGGCTACTAAAACTACAATAGGCTATGATATTGAAACTGATCATTTGTATAAACAAATCTTATAAATTAAAACCATTTGTATCCTGACCATTGAAGGATACTATGCTTCTGATGTACCACATCCACAAACTAGAATGTAAGTCAATTACAGAGAAATAAATTCAGTGTCACACACTCTTTAATTCTTCACTTATCATACGAAACAAGCACACCACCACACCATACACGCACACCAATTAGTCACCTACCCTCATCATATAGATTTAAGACACAATTCTCATACACCATATGGAACAAGACCATTGTGAGCAGAACTAGAAAATCGTTTTCAATTATGTGGGTGAAGAACCCTTCAGGCTCTCTCAGCCAATAATACCACATGGCTCTTTCTTTCTTTGAATTATACATTTCATTCTGTACTAACATTTTTATTTCCTTATGTAATGTCCAGATTTTAGAAATAATGAAAGACGTTTTCAATATCTCCAAGTTAGTGTAACTCTTCATCCAGTCTTACTCCTCATAAACATAATTTGCAATAGCAGACCCATTGTCATGTGTGGATGCAGGCAATGTCATGCATAGCTTTACTCCAAGTAAAAATAGAGATGGATAAAAAATAAAGTACGAATTTGATTGTTCAGCCAAAGTTAGAAAAACTGAATGTTCTGCTACAATATTTAGAGAGTGCTGTAGTATAATGGTGTCTTTGTGACTGTATTTATAGCTAATTAATTTTTTTATTTACTTGTTTCTGTCACTTCTACATTACTGTCGCATCTATTAGCTAAATATAAGTTTCCTTTCATTCACTGTTCAAGAAACAGCATCTTGAACAGTTCATTCCCCTTCACTTTTGTCCACAAACATAACACCTGGCATGTTAATGTAGATGATTTGTGGAAATAATATTGGTTTTCTGTTTCTAGCAACACATTGAGAAAGCATCAGAAGCGTTGAAACAGTGTATGGCAGTGTGTAACAGGTATCGCAGGAAGAATACTATAACGGAATCAATTGGTAAAATGGTGAAGAAACCTAATTATGATTTATACACAGCAGGTGTGTGTCTTTGCTTAATTTTTCATATAGTAAATTAGTTCTTAGCAGTGTTGTTTGATTTTAGTGTATAATTTTAAACTATAATACTAATTTTCTGCCTTTTGTGGTATTTTCAGAAGAGGTCCATGCTGAATTATGTTACGCAGAAGCTTTACTGCTGAAGTCATTGCTTACATTTGTAGAAGATGAAACATTAGTTAGTTTTATCAAAGCAGGCATTAAAATAAGATCTTGTTATAACTCATACAAGTAAGTCTTCATCTTTGGTAACATAACAGCTTTTTAATATGGTTCTTGATTTTGCTGAATGGATATGTTTTTCATAGCACTAGAATCTACTCTGTTTAGAGAAAGTAGAAGCCATAATTAACCAGTTATGTCCCAACACATTATCATATTTTCAAATCATATTAACATATCAAAATAACAGTGTTTTACAGATGAATTATTAATTGTTTTTTGTCATTCAAGTCATCATCAGTTACTTAACACATTGCCTGGGAAAAAAAGTGAAACACCCTGAAGACATAGTCAGATATCAATGCAGCTTCGTTTGCTAACACACCATTGGTGTGTATGTAAATGATTAGAGTTGAAATTCTGTGTGATAAATAGAACAGTGGCAATGTTACCTTCGTGTTGCTAAAAAGTTTGACAGGATATGTAAAGGCATGAATGGCATCGGATGGTGAGTGATGACCGTGAAGGACATAATGTCACGTACACATGTGAGACAGCATTATCAGCAAGTGACAGGGTTCGAAAGAGTCTTCATTATGGGTCTCCATTTGCCAATGTGGGACTGTATGGGGGACTTGAGGACAAACATATTTGTTGTCAATGTGTGATCAACCATGTCTGAAAATCACAAGGTCCCTCAGGGACTCGGCATTCATTTTCTGGATACAGGCTCGATGTCCCTGGGGTTCCTGAGCTCAAGACTGGTAAGCGCCGCCAGTCCACTGTCACCACAAGCTCTGGGCCTGCTTCAGTGACCACTGTGTAGCATATCAGTGGAATGTTGTATGGCACAGGTGATGGGGATCTTGGCTTGACTGCCTGGATCACAAGAATGGTAAAAACCTCTCTAAAAAAACCTGAATCTTGAGTTGTGGTGTGGACCAATGAGATGCATGGCTGTTGAGGTGGAACAGTCATAGCGGGCAATCTCTGGAAACATTGCCACACCTCAGTTGTACAAGCCTTACACAGGCACATGAGGCTCTGTCTGAATGGACCCTTATTTCCCTAGCTCCTTGTGGGACTGAGGTGGAACCCTAGAAATTAACTTCTTCTCCTCTGAGCAGAAAGGGTGGGGTGCTGGTAGGTACTAACACCCAGTCTAAGAATAGGACTCATATAGCCAATCATCCTGATTCAGGGATTGTACAGAGTTCTTCAGTATACAGTAACAGAATGCATGTTGCTGGTCAGAATGTGTTTTTTATTGTGAAGTGAAAAGAGGGCAGCTTTGATAAGGTTTTACCTTTTTATATTTGTGAAGGTTTGTAGAGTATTGCAGGTACTCTGAAATCAGTTAAGTGATTGCATAATGGAAAACTGTTGGTTGAAACTGCTAGTTCCCAACCAGTCACCAACCTTCAGAAAGCTAAGTGCTTTGAAGAGTGTGCTGTAGGAACAGAGCTCCACATCACCTTGAAACATAGCAAAGGGGTTGTGACCTATAAGAGATCTGGTCAACATTCCTAAGGATGAATTGAAGGATGAGTGAGCTCAGGGAGGGATTGTTTATGTGCAACACAATATATTGAAAAGGGTGGATGGGGATCTCATAAAATATGACTCCTTCAACTGTACCATCAGTAGCATGAAACTCTCATAGCATATCAAGGCAGATTTCCTTTGTCTAAGTGTATGGCCATATTCCCCAACCCAGTGTGCTGTTTTCAATGCCAGCACTTTGGGTGCACCCCCATAGGATGTAAGGGTGAAGCCACTTGTGGAGTAATGTGACAAGGCCGCCAGTGACGGAGTTAGTTGCTTCTCCACTCTGAAGTGTGTAAATTGATCTGGGGAGCACCCTGTCTGGATTCCTTGAAGAAAGAAAGATACAGGAGATAAAGAGATTAAAATGCATCCCATATGGTGAGGCCAAGAAGACCTAGAAGGACATGCAGCCTCCCATATTCACTACATCATTTGCTTCTGTCCTTAAAAAGTATCTTTCAACAGCCAGTGCACCTATGCAAGTGTAGGTTGCTAGTATCTTCACTAATACCTGTGTTTGTCAGTGCACATGTGAAATTGCAGTTGTTTTAGAGCTCATAGTTCTCCCGAGAATATCAGATAAAGCAACAGTTGCCACCACTATGGACTTTTCAGTATGTCCAAAGGCAGAGCCTGGTAAAAGAATCCAGCACTGCCTCCACTATTGTTGCAGTGCTTCAGAGCAACTGGACTACGAAGTCTACCTGGGGCACCCATCTTGCCCCAAGCCTCAAACTCCACCCACTGTGGGGTCTCCGCTGCGGTGGAAAGACAGGGTGAAAGTTCAACCCCTGTGATAAATGGCTCCCATACTACAGTAGAACATGAATGATTTCAGGAATCGTGTGGAGGAACTGTAACTTCCGGCACAGGAACAACCCCTGTGCTTGTGTTTACAGGAAACACATTTCAAGGCCACTGATGCCCCTGTGCTAAGGGACTATATCCTCCACTGAAAGGATGACTTGACTGGGGAAAGAGCCAAGGGAGGAGTTGCTATGCTTGTCAGTAACACACACCACTCCTCTGCTGTTCCTTGGTTGCTGGCCTACAAGCAGTAGCTGCACAGTTTATGTGGGTCAGAAGATCACTATCTGCTCTGTTTACTTACCTCTACAGGATGCGATAGACTGTGAGGCTTTCACAGGTGTTATTAAGCAACTTCCCAGCCCATTTCTCCTACTGGGTGATTTCAATTTCCATAATGTATTATGAGGCTCAAACTATAATTTTCCATGGGAGAACTTCCCGATGCCTCAGGAGCTGTGCGTCCTCAACACAGGCAGTCCCACTTATTTCTCAGTTGCTACTGTGTCATCCTCAGCATTGACCTCTCTTTCTGCACTCTAGCCCTTGCAGGCTCAGCACAGTGGGAAGCAACTGATGACCTTCATTCCAGTGACAACTTCCCACTGTGGATCCGCCTACTTAATGGAAGATTGGTTGAACAGAAGCCACCGAAATGGATGGTCAGCAGAACTAAATGGACTCTGTTTAGCGAGCTGGCTGTGTTTGAACACCAGGAACGGGTGGACCACATCACACAAGTGATCCATCATGCCCATGACTTCTCCATCCCAAAGTCCTCAGGTCATCTTATGAGGCAACCTGTACCTTGGTGGACAGATGATTGCCATTCATCAATCCGGGACAGGCATGTGGCACTTCGATGTTTTAAATGCTGCCCAACAGCAGACAACCTCATAGTCTTTCGAGTCGTGAGATCTGAGGCTCAACGTGCAATTAGGAGAACGAGAAGAGGTCATGGTAAGCGTTCCAAGACAGTATCAATCGTTCCACCTGTTCTGCGAATGTATGGGAAGTCATCCAGAGGATTTCTGGTAAACAATTGTTTACCAATAGCAGCAGTGCTGAAACGAGGGTGTCTCCCAACAATGCCCAGAGACATCGCTCAGACACTGGCAGAATATTTTGCAAAAACTACTGACATTTTGCTGCTACCATGTGACTGTAGAGAGGGAAAAGCTGGAATTGGGACCCAACACTTCTGAGTTCTACAACTCCCCTTTCTCCATGTGGGAGCTGGAATCTGCCCTGTCTGAGACACGTGACACTGCACTCAGTCACAACTTAATCTGGCACTTCGTGCTTCGACATTTGCCTACAGTGTCAAAGGAAATTCTTCTCAAATGTTTTAATTTGACATTGCAGGAAGTTCACTTCCCCAACTCGTGGAGAGGCAATTTTGATACATCTTCTCAAACTAGGAAAGGACTGCATGTGTCCTAGTAGTTATTGGAGTATCGCATTAACGAGCTGTGTAGGAAAGACCGTAAAGCAAATGGTTATCCATCATGTGGTCTGGTTGTTAGAGACCAGGCATCTCCTTAGCCGGTCTCAGTGTGGATTCTAAAGATTTCGTTTCACTGTCAACAATCAGACCCTGCTAGAATTGGCCGTTCAGCAGGCTTTCCTACATAAACATCACTGTAGTGGCATATTCTTAGATATCAGCGAGGCATATAACACAACTTTGAGATAAAGTAATCTCACGCAACTGCATTAGTGGGGCTTTCGTGGCCACCTCTCCATCTTCTTTCCTGTCTCAGTGATTTTGTAGGACCTGAGTTGGTGACACTCTGTCAGATCATTTTGAGCGGGAGAATGATGTACCAAAGAGCGGTGTTTTAAGTGTTACCCTCTTTTCGATAGCCATAAACAGTACCATGCAAATGGTAAGGAGTCCTCTACATTGCTCCTTAATTGTGGACAATTTTGCTGTTTCTTGTTCCTCCTCCAGTGCTGCAACAGTGTCCTGTCAGTTGCAATCTACAATGTGGCAGAGTGGGCTGCAAAGACAAAGACAGGTTTTCGGTTTTCTGCAGAGAAAAAGAGAGAGAGAGAGAGAGGGGGGGGGGGGCGGGGGGGGGAGTGGTGTGTGTGTGTGTGTTTTCATTTTAATCATTCGCATCATATTTTTAATATACCTGAGTTGCATATGAGAGACACCATTCTACTTCGAACTGTTGTGGTTACCACCTGCTGGACATTAGCTAGAACCCTGAAGGTACTGAATAATGTCAAGTGCCTTAGCCCAAGGCCTTGGGGAGCAGACAGGGCATGTCTGATCCCATTTTATAGGACTTTTGTGCATCTATTGCTAGACTATGACTGCACAGTGTATGGGTCAGCAAGGCCATCTTGCCTGAAGATTATTGATGCTATCCACCATGAGGGGCTTAGGCTAACTGTAGGTGTTTACAGGACCAGCCCATACCCAGCCTCTGTGCTGAGGCTATCTTTCTGCTGGGTACCAGGGCACATGGGTATTGTGGGGAATGAAAGGGCAGGTCTAGCAGCCTAGGTGATGTGTTGTGATCCTCAGTTATTTCAGTGTGTTATCCCTCTGCATGCTATAGCCTTGCTGTTGAGATCCAGAGTCTTGCATTGGTGGGAGGATGGATGGCTGGAAGAGACAGACAATAAGCTCTTTCTAGTAAAGCCCACAACATGGCCATGGCATACCTCCTTTTAGTCACATTGACAGGATGAGGTCATCCTTACTCATCTTCTCATAGACCACAGCCCTACGATGTGTGTTTTCTTTCTCTGCCGAGAGGACCTTTCAATGAGTGGTGCTTGCGGTGTACAGATCACTGTGCGCCACATTTTATTGGACTGTGCTTTATTTTCTGACTTGTGGGCCACAGCGGATTTGCTGATTGATCTGTCCTCTATTTTAGGTAATGTTAAAATGAATATGGTTCAAGTTTTAAAGTTTTGTGAATTTTAGGGAAATGGTTTTAATGCATTAACAGGGTGACTGGCTCACCTTCTTTTTTTTTTTTTTTTTTTTAACTAGTGGTCAGCCAATGTAACTTCCCTGTGCATTTCTTTTAGCTCCTTTGTTGTTTTACTTGTGTTTTAGTCTCATGTATAGCTACTTTTGCTTTTGCCCCATTGTTTTGTCTTACGTGAGATAATGATTGAGTGATCAGTTTGAGTGTATGAGTGTGCAACAATTTTAGAGATTTTATCCACATTTATTTGTTTCAGTGAGTATAAGGGCAACACTATATTGTGCACCAAGAATATTGTAACTCCTTCATGCCTATACCTACCCTCCAAGAACAAGTAAATGACTCCCTGCAACATTCTGTGTCATCCTGCACCATTGGTCAGAGACAAGCAGCATCTATATCTACATCGGTACTCTGCAAGTCACTGTATGGTGTGTGGCAGAGTGTACTCTGTACCACTACTGGTCGTTTTATTTCCCATTCCACTCACAAATAGAGCAACTGTCTATATACCTCCGTAAGAGCCCTAATTTCTTGTATCTTGCCTTCGTGATCCTTATGCACAATGTGTGCTGGTGGCAATAGAATTTTACAGGAGCCAGTTTCAAATGCCGGTTCTCTAAATTTTCTCAATAGACCTTATTGATAAGAACTTTGCCTTTCCTCCAGAGATTCCAATTTGAGCTCCTAAAACATCTCCGTCCAGCCTGGTGTGGATCCCAAACACTTGAGCAGTACTCAAGAATAGGTCGCACCAGTGTCCTACATGCAGTCTCCTTTACAGGTGAATCATTCTTTCCTAAAATTCTCCCAGTAAACCAAAGTCAGCCATTTGCCTTCCTGACCACAATTCTCACATGCTTGTTCCACCTCATATTGCTTTGCAACATTCCGCCCAGATATGACTGTGTCAAGCAGGACACTAGTAATACTGTATCCAAACGTTACAGCATTACAGCAATCGGACTAGGGAATAACTGACCCATGCCAAGGCTGCTGTTGACACCTCAACACAAATTGCTACATTTGGAGTGTTAATGTAATGGGAAGCATGGACTGCTGAGGAATGGTGTCACATTGTATTCAGCGATGAAACACAGCTCTGCACTATCCTGTATGCTCATCATTTGTAAGTATGTCCACAACCTGAGGAGAGGTCCCTTTCTTCCAATATTTTGGTGAGGCACAGTTGTGTTATTCGTGGTGTCATGGTGTGGGGAGCCCTGGGATAGGTCCCCAGGTCAAGGGTGGTAGTGATTGAGGGAACTCTTACGGCACAACAGTATGTCACGGACAATCAGCATCCTCGTGTGTTACCTATAATGTGACAGTTTTGTGGTGCCATTTTTCAAAAAGACGGTGCTCATCCACACGTGGCATATGTGTCTATGAACTGTCTGCCTGATGTCCACAAATCTGTGCCTGATAGAATATGTGTGGGACCATCATAGAATGTGTGTGGCACCGTCATGGAGGTCAGCTCGATCCCAGAGTCACTGTATTGTGGATATTGAGGATCAGTACAACACTTGTGGGATGCTATAGCTTCGTGACACTCTTTTCAATCAAATCAGTGTGTATCTAGACAAGAGGGAGTGCATCATCATACTGATAAGTGGGCTTATACTGCAGTTTTTTTTTTTTTTTAATTTGACTCAGATTTTTTGAGCACTGAAATAATGCCACATACTCTCTCAGTGAGTGAAGTTTCATTTCATTTCTTCCTCCCCTTCTAGATGCTTCACTCTTTTTGTCAGGCAGTGCATATATTAGCACTGGTGGTATAGCCTAATACCCTCTCACAGTTATAGACTGATAGCGATTTCCTTTTAACCAATACAGTGCTTCTATCTATGACACAGTGTACATCATTTAGAAGGTTAAACTTATTCACAATTTGGCATCGATACAATGCTCCACGAATGAACTGTGTCATGTCACAATATGGAGCAGACATGTACAGTAAGATTTGTACCTGCCAAAATGAAATGCAGTTGAGGGACCTACCTATGATACCAACTTTCCATCACTTGCCTAGATGCTGAAGGGATATAATTAGTCCAAAAGTGAAATGAATGTTTGCAGCCTCTGCTCATCAGAAGAAATTCATTTCAGAATTAATGTAACAGATAAATGTTGATCATTGTCTGACTTTGAGGCTAGTGGAAGGTAGATCTGATTAACAATGAGATACATTGTCAGGATTTATCATAATTATTAAAGACAAACAAACATTTTTTAATTTTTTTTTTTTTTTTTTTTTTTTTTTTTTTTTTTTTTTTTTTTTGTGCTCACGGAAATTGGAAATTTATCTCCTCCCTCTCCCCTCCTCTACACTCACCCATTCTTCATTGATAAATTCCTAACTTGAATGGCCAGTGGCTTGGAGCTCCCTTCAGTATTCATCATCAATGCCTCAGGAAGAGGATTCACTAGGTGTTGCCCAAAAGGAAAACACTAAACAATTAATTACTTCTTCACATATGGTACTCCAATTCACTGGGCAATAGCATTTCTAGCATATTCTTCTGAAAAAGGTGTAACCTCTGCTCCCTAGACTTACTTACAACCTGGCAAATATGACACTGAATCTATTTGTGCTGCCTCAAGAAGTGCTGTTGTTACTCTATGATTTTCTAGTTATGCCAGTTACTTATCAACGGATGAAATGTGCAGTTAAGAAATACATGTCGATGTCAATCCTTTCCTCAGTTTAGTTTTAAAAAATTGCGATAACTGGATAATCGTAGTCTTCTCTGTGTGGATGAGAGCACAGGCACTCTCGAGCACCTCTCAGTTCAACCTAGAGCAGGCGTTAGTATACGCTGCTCACCAGGTGAACCCAGTTGTGCACATTCTGCACATGCACGAGGTGTGTGGGTGTGCTTGTCTGGATGCACTTGGCCAGTGCAGTAGGATTAAATACACTGTAACTCACTTGCCTCACTGCCCGTGCCTCTGTTGTTGTCTGCCCTTGTCCACCTGTAGTGCTGGGTGCACTCCACTGTGGGCATACGAGCTCGAACAGTGTTGTGCAGATGGCAATATGCTTGCAAGAAATGTGTGGGTATTCACTGCACATACCATTTCTTTCTTTATTTACAATTGAGTGATATATCGTGATTTCTGTAGCTTTCGTCTGGTAATGAAGTTATCACTGTGATACGAGCTTTCACTTTTATTTAAAAAGAGTGCTTGGTGGGTGGAAGTTTAAAGTTTTGATTTGTGTTGATGTGCTATAATGAACAAGTGCATGTGGTACAGGCATTATGTTATGCAACTTTACAGTAATAAATTAGTACATACTGCAGAAAAGCATAATTACTTAACACTTATCAGCAGGCCAAATAAAAAGTGGCTAGTCAAAGATACCGACAGTTCGAAAAAGTGATTACTGTTACAAAGTGGCAAAGAAGCTCTTGTATTCTAAATTTTCAGTGATTATCTGAAAAATGACAAAAACCGTTAGCATGTATTAAGTGCACTTAGGTGAAAGTGACCAGTCATTTAAGAATTCTATTGTAGATTTATTATTTCACCAATCTTCCAATGCATTTATACTACTGGAGGGACAAAGTGCCTTCTTTTCAGGAAATTCCTTAAGTCTATGACAGAACCATCATTTTACCCAACTGGATCTGTTCTTGTCCACTGCAAAGGATTTCTACAAAAATATTTTTCTTTGGGTTTTCAAAACTTATGAAGGTACTGAAGTGCCAGCTGCCAAACTTCATTAGTTTTCTAGATTAACAGTGTCATGAAGAATTAAAATGACTTTAATAGCATGGAAATAATCAAAGGTCCTCAACAATGTTTTTGGCTTGGTTCTGTGTTGCAGTCATAAGTCATGGGTGATATTCTGTGGTTATTTCAATCTGCATTGAGCATTAGCATCCAGCTGTTCATGCACTTACCTCTTTTTTTATATTCATAACTCACCTGAAAAATGTTCTTAAGGTTCTGTTGGCCTGCATCATACACTCATAAAACACTTCTGTGTTGTAGCTCATACCCTTCTCAGAATAAGAACCAGGAATATGGAAATCATTGTCCAGTATGAAAGACTAAGTACAATGATTGCAAAGATTATATATTTTGTTTCAGACTAATGTTACTTGCACTTCTTCATACAATATTTACAGTCTGCACCGAATTAGAACAAAGTCTTTATACTTAAAAATTCTGACATAGGTGTTCACTCTCTGTGGCAGGCAACTTGCCTTACTGTGTGTAGTCTTCATAAAACTGTAGCTAAATTTACCAAAAAGGTATTTAAATTACTTAACAATATATTTAAAAATATAGATGTTTTTCAGACTATAAGTACTTACACAGAGAATAAGTGAACAGTATGCTGCTTGATGTTTTAGTTTTGTATATAAGCTTATTTTGTCTTTATTGCCTTCATCATTACTTATGCAAACAATCACATTTATTTATATTTTACATAATATATCTTTTTTTTTTTTTTTTTTTTTTTTTTTTTTTTTTACCGTGGATGCTATAATCATGTCCTGACATTGTAAATGGACTTATGTCAGCTTTGAGTAAACTATTGCTGCTGTCCATAATTGTTCTCTGTAGTAATTTTTCAATAATGTTGTAAAGCTATCCAGTGATTTGATGTTGTACGTATAATATGTTTATTATTTTGACAGTTGTAGAAATTCAAGTTTGACAGTTAGTTGTTTACTCAAAGATATTTATGTTGTTGCAGGTCATGTATCTATGCAACAGGTATGATGTGTTTGTAATCTCTGGCATTTTGGTTATCCATTATCCATCTATAAAATTTCAGTATCATTTTGTAAAAATTGTGTGTGCTTGAAATAGATTTGTTCATTTAGTGTGTCATGAGGATAATGCTTAGTGTCTATGTATAATTCAAAATTTTTAAAATTTTTATTGAAATTTTATGTAGGGATAACGGATAACCAAAACACCAGAGATGTAAACACATCAGTAACAGTTCTATAGATACATGACTTGCAACAACATAAATATCTTTGAGTAAACAATTAATCACAAACTTGAATTTCTACAGCTGTCAAAGTAATAAAAAAACATATTATAAGGTATATATACAACATCAAATAATCGGATATTCATTCAAAATGTTACTGAAAAAATATTACATCCAACAGCTACGGACAGCAGTAATAGTTTACTCAAAGTTGACATATGTCCATTTACAATGTCAGGACGTGAGTACAACATCCAATGTATATATATATATATATATATATATATATATATATATATATATATATATATATATATATAAAACAGAAAGAAACTTCCACATGGGAAAAATATATTAAAAACAAAGATTCCAAGACTTACCAAGCGGGAAAGCGCCGGCAGACAGGCACATGAACAAAACACACAAACACACACACAGAATTACGAGCTTTCGCAACTGGCAGTTGCTTCGTCAGGAAAGAGGGAAGGAGAGGGAAAAATGAAAGGATGTGGGTTTTAAGGGAGAGGGTAAGGAGTCATTCCAATCCCGGGAGCGGAAAGACTTCCCTTAGGGGAAAAAAAGGACAGGTGTACACTCGCACACACACACACACACACATATCCATACCACTATATATATATATATATATATATATATATATATATATATATATATATAATGTACAATATAAATACATGTGATTGTTTGCAGAAGTACTGGTGAAGGCAATAAAGCCAAAATAAGCTTACATACAAAAATAAAATATCAGGTAGCATACTGTTCACTATTTCTCTGCATAATGTCCTAGTGTGACATAATATATGCTGCAGATCCCACAATAAAGAAGCTTATAATTACTTAGTTTCTAACTCTAGGTTTCACAAAAAAATAGAATAGTACTACTAACTATGCAAAATCACACCACGAGGATTAGTGCCAGTAAGTCACAATCATTGTAGAATCCTTAGTCCTCACAATCCACATTGCAACTAAGATCTTTGTGCCTTTTGCTATGTTGCTTAACTATGTAGTTGCACATAACATGAATTACATTCTTGGAATCTTATTTTTATGTAAAATTAGTTGCCTTAGTCATTACATACACTTGTCTGGCTTGCCATATTATTTAAAAAGTTAAACAAAAGAAGATGTGCGAACACCTGAAAATTCGAAGATGAACTTGTGTGTGTAGCATCAACGACCAACACGGAACATCTGCAAGAAAATGGGATGTCTTCCCACTGCTATTGTGTAAAACGTGCCAACAAAGGAATAATGTGTCTAAAATGTGAAACAGTTTACCACTATAAATGTGCAAATGTAAGCTCAAAGCAAAATAATTAGTACTGTTTGAATTGCTGCAAAGACGAAACACATAAAAATGTAAACAGCAAAGACGATATTATTGCATTTCTATTAGATGAAATTCGTGGGTTAAAACTAAAAAATGATGAACTTAAACAACAGTGTGAATCTCCATTGTACAGTGATGTGGTAACAGAAAATTTGACTAGTAAAAATACAAGCGACAGGACCAGTAACCATTGTCGATAATGCCAGAAAACTGTGAGAAGTGGTGTTGAATGTACGGAATGTGGAAACATATTTCTTTTTAGATGTGGAAAAGTAGATCCCTCACTAAAGGGGCAGGAGGTAATCATAAAAAACTGGACCTGTGATGATTGTAGGTTGAAACCTATTAGGCCTGAATTATGTAACATACCTGATTAAAATGGACTTGAAGATAATGAAGTCCACAAAATCACATCTGAAGCCAAACACACGAAGCAGAAAAACATGGACTGTGGCACAAAAAGCGCAGATGTGTTAAAATCGTCAAAAAAGAAACACAGCAAAAAATCTTGCCGCAATGCAGATTTGATGGTACCTCTTTTGAAATTGAATAAAGCAAACAATTTATCAGATGCAACATACAAAGAACAAGATGGAGCACAGAGTCAATAAATAAGAAGAGAACAAACAACACACATCAGAATCTACTCTGATGGTTTTGGAAGAGGGATGGCTACAAAAATGAAGACCCTGACAACCCAAAAAAACATTAAAATTGGAGCAAGATTCAACCAGATCCTCGCCAACACTGAAGATTGCAGTAATTTGTCAAGGAGTGACTTTCCAGTTCTTATAGGTGGTTCCAATTATGCATACCATAATGAAACAGCAGCAGCAACAACAGCTCTGAACACTACACTGGGCAGGTTAACAAACACAAATGTTATATTGTGTAAAATACCTCATCATTACAATTTAATTGAAGCATCATGTGTAAACAGAGAAATAACCAAAGCTAACAAATATTTTGAAACAATTTGCAAACAGTGTAAAAATGTAATGCTTTTAGATATTAAGGAATGTATCAGTTGTAACCATGAACCCTCTGACAATTGTAACTGCTTGAGAACTTGTCATACAAGACATGGTCGAGGCCTAAGTGGAATAGGAAAGACATTGCTGGCCCAGAAAATACTTAGAATGGCACATAACAAATTATCTTGTATCAGCATTTTGGAACTTATGTCTCAAAATTCCAGAACCAGTTCAGGGAAACATATAAGGCTGACCAAGCCTGCTGTCAAATGGTTCAAGTTTTATCTCTCTGATAGACAACAGAAAGTACAAATATGTCATGAAGGCAAAGAGTATCTTTCAGTTTTCAAAAAAAACTAGCTATGGAGTGCCCCAGGGTTCAGTGTTAGGCCCTTTGTTGTTCTTGGTGTATATAAACAATTTGCCAAACCATCTGACAGTTGCGAAAACGGCAATGTTTGCTGGTGACACTAGAAGAAGAGTAAAAGCTTAGTTAGGGAACTATGTTATTGCACAAGCTCCATACACAAAATTCCTTGGTATATGGATGGATGAGCACTTGAGATGGAAAAAGCATCTAGAAGTTTTGAGTAAAAAAATTAAGTAAATGCTACTATGTGCTAAGAATACTTCAGGATTACTGCAACACTGAATCATTGCTGTGTGCCTATTATGCTTACATGAACAGTTTGCTTAGATATGGTGTGAACTTCTGGGGAAATACAGGTGCGGCAAAACAAACTTTCAAACTTCAAAAAAAAAGGGCTATTAGACTAATGAAAGGGCTTCCCTGCAGAATTCCATGCAGGGAAATATTTAAAGAATTTAAAATAATAACTCTTACTAGCTTATACATCTATGAATGTGTTTGCCTTCTGAAAATTCACCAGGAATTTTCAACATTAAATAATCAGGTTCATAACCATGAAACAAGGAACAGGGATGATTTTCATAGAGACACCCACAAAGGAGCACTCGACCAAAAAAGTATAAACTACCAGCCCAGAATACTTTTTAGTGCATTGCCTTCTACAATAATGAAAATTAAAGCATTTCATAAATTCACGGTAGATCTTAAACAATTTTTACTAACACATATTTATAGCATTGAAGAATATCTGAGTATGGGAAAGTAATATTATTTATATATAATTATATGAAATATTTGTATTTATTATCCAAGTTTTTGAAACAAATTAAAGATAAGAAACTATATCGTAATTGACTACATCCACACAATGTATATTGTTAACAGATGAATAAAGAGATTGATTGATTATTTCCGTGGAAAAAGATTCTTTAGTAACATCTATCAGGAGTGGTTCATTTTAGCATGAATGTCCTTATTATACAGACAGACTGTTGGTCTTCACATTGTGTCAAAAACTGTTATCAACACCAGTCCCAGCCTATTTATTTAAACAAACAATTTATTGGATATTATATTGGTGAAAAGTGGGGAAAAATTTTAATTCAGAAGGGTTGGGGTATTGTAAAGCAGTCAAAATATCCAGCCTTCTCCATGTAATAGATTCAGTATCTGTAGTATCAGGTAAAGTACTGACGCTAGCTATAAACAGAATTTCTGGACATGGATCTACAACTGTTCTAAATCAACATTAAAGAAACAACAGAGTTCAGCTGACTGTTCAGCTGAATACATAAGAGTATAATGTGTAGCTTATGGTGTAGATCCCATAGGGCATCTAATAGAGGGAGCAAGCAAGTGCATTGTACAAGTTTTGAGTGTAATCAAATCCAAAGTCAACACCTAAAGTTGCCATGTGCAAATCATAAACAGTCCAAAGTGTGACCAAAACAATATAGAACCATAACCATCAAACTATTGTGTATGACAAATACTCAAATAGAGGTCATCAACTAGGTGAGCACCTCCAGGGGCCTCACCACTCTGTGGTGATTTCTGTATGCCCATCCTCCTGCTATTCTTTTTCCCCTCTCTTGGATAACATATCTTGGATATTTTCTGCAATGCCTGTTGCAATTTCAATAGCCCAGCACTGGAACAGTCCCTCGTGTTTTCCCTTCTGTCCTCACCTTCCATCTCCTCCCCTTTGTCTGCTTTGGTTTTTGAGGTTTCTCTTTGTTTCTTCTTTCTTCCTGTGCACTCCCAAAGGCCACCCCATGCGTTTGACACATAACAGGTGAATGGGTAACATGTAATTCCCAGCCCCAGGTCAACAGGTTTGCACATACCCCCTGGTTCGGGCCAGGCTCGGGGAGGGCTGACTGCCAGAGGTATCACCTTCCCAGTTGCCGGTTGGTCTACATGTGAGGAGTTGTGTACAACTAAGGTGGGCGAGTCCCCTCTGAGAGAGGGAGGGGCCCTTGGAAGGAGCATGCCATCAGAGATGCTGGCAATCATGATGGACTTTTTCACAATGAGCCAATCACCATCTCAGCCCATGTTTACTAAATGTAAGCGGAATGAGGTGAAAGATTCAAATACTCTCCCAGCTGCACCTTGGGTCCTTATGGTATTTCATACTGAAGGACATCAATCCCTTGCTACGGTTATCCATTTATTATTCAGAAAGGTTTTGATACAATTGCAGGCTTTGCAAAATCCTCCTCTCACTTACGTAATGAGACTTTTCTTCTAAAGCCCAATTCTGATTTTTAAGCCCAACAACTGCCTACAGCTTCGCTCCTCCACAGCTGTCCTATCTGTATCAATGTCCATCAAATGCTGAATTCTCTGCATGGTGTTATTTACACTCAGCTGCTTGATGGTCTGGCCAAGGGAGAAATCCAAACTTCTCTCTCTCTCTGATCAGGGCATTACTGCTGTCTGTAGGATAATGAAAGAGGTTGATGCAACCTCAGTGCCTACCTTGGCTCTTTTTCTGATGTTTGATTGAGTAATATGTTCCTTGAAAATCAAAACAGGCCATGAAGTCATCACGGTCTGACCTTATATTCCAAACTCAATGTATTTTTTACCGGTGCCAACATTACAGCCACACTCACATGCCCAGTCAAAACATGGCCAAATGTGTTACTTGTGGTAGGGATGCTCATGAGGACGATTTCCCACCTCCTCCCCACTGTATCAATTGTAATGGTGACCGTGCCACCTCATCTCATGAATGTCCCAAGTATCTCAATGAGCAGGTCATCCAGGAGATCCGGGTCAAGTAAAAAATACCTCACCATGTCACTCACAAGTTGTTGGCTTGTCGAAAAGCCTGCATTTTCCCATCCAGCACGTACAGTACCATTATTGCTACACCTCGCTCCATGAACGACATGGCCATGCATACTTGTTACCTCTAATTCAGTGCTGCAGTTGTAAAATTGCCGATTATCGCAGTAGCATCCCACTCTCCTACTTCTACAGCCACCAAATCTTTCCTTCATACATACAGTTGCATTTGGGCCGATGGCATGAATCTCAGATGCTGGTGTGAAGCCACTGTCATACCCACACCTAAGAGCAGTAAGGACAAACACCTTCATTTTAGCTACTGCCCCATTTCTCTCACCAACTGTGTTTGAGAGTTGATGAAACATATGATTCATGGCCAGCTGGTATGGTGGCTTGAGTCTCGCAGTCTACTGACCACTGCACAGTGTGGATTTTGAACATGTCATTCTGCAGTTAACCATCTCATCTCTTTGTCAACCCATGTCATGAACAGTTTTCTGCAAAACACCAGACAGTGGCCATGTGTTTTGATTTGGAGAAAGCCTATGGCACATGCTGAAGGACTGATATCCTCCGTAGTCTATACATGTGGGGCTTCCGATGCCACCTGCCCCATTTCCTTCAGAAATTTTTAAAAGACAGAGTTTTCACGGTACGTGTGGGTTCGGACTTGTCAGACACCTGTATCCAGGAGAATTGAGTGCCTCAAGGCTCCGTCCTGAGTGTCATCTTAGCTATAGCCATAAACCCTATTATGGCCTGTCTCCTACTAAGCATCCCTGGCTCCCTTTTCACCAACAACTTTGCGATCTGTAGCAGTTCTCCACAGACTTGTCTCCTTTAGCGGCATTTTCAGTGATGTCTTGATAATTGTTATTCCTTGGGCATCAACAGTGGCTTTCGCTTTTCCACTGACAAAACTGTTTGTATGAATTTCTGGCAGCACAGTGGGTTTCTTCCACTATCTTTACATCTAGGATCTGTTGCTCTTCCATTTGCTGGATCTGAAAAACTTCTGGGGCTCATGCTTGATAGAAAACTTTCTTGGCCCTCCTACATGTCTTACCTGGCCACATGCTGTATCAGGTCCCTCATTGTCCTGTGTGTCCTAAGCAGTACTTCGTGGGAAACGGATCAGACCGTGATCTTCTGTGTGTATTAATCCATTGTCTATTTGAAACTAGACTATGAGTGTTTCCTTTATTCATCTGCATATCCGTCCACCTCACGCCATCTTAATACAATCCACCATTGTGGAATATGTTTGCTCACTGGCCGCGTTTAAACTAGCCTGGTTGAGAGTCTCTTTGCAGAAGCTGCCAAACTACCACTGTCATACCAGCACGATGTTCTCCTCAGTGGATACATATGCCATTTGCCTGCCATGCCCAGCCACCTATTCTGTGCTTTCTTTTCTGATTACTCCATTGACCACCAGTACAGGGTGTGTCATTCTTCTCTGTTACCTCCCAGAGTTCACTTTCAGCTAGTGCTCTGGCAGCTTAACTTAACGCTTCATGCCATGTTCCTGATGGGTGCGAACCCTTCACTGTTTTGGCTTCGTGCAGCAGCCTGTGTTCATCTTGGCCTTCATTCTCTTCCCTAGGAAACTTCTTTGGATTCAATTTATCTCTGTAAGTTTCTCAACTTCACACACAACATAGCTATAGCACCTCCGTGTATTCTGGTGGCTCTAATACTGTCAGGCCCGCCTTTGTCATTGACACTGAACATTTTTGATACTGGCTTTCAGAACGTTGCTCAGTATTTACAGCATAGCTCTTCGCCCTCCATCAGGCCACACGGTCCATCCAGTGGCAAAGGATTTTTAATTGTCTTTGCTCTGATTCTCTCAGTGCACTTTTTAGCCTGTGTGTGCTTTACTCAGTCCATGCCTTAATGCAAGGGGTCCAAAAAGCTTCCACTTGGTTGCTGTTGAGGGAACCACTCTGACGTTCGTGGTCACATCAGTCTGATGGTAGATGAAGCTGCTGACACTGCTGCCAAGGCTGCAGTCCTCCTACCTTGGCCTGCCTACTCTTCCATTCCTTTGGATGTTTGTGTTGCCTTGTCACGTAGGAATCACCACAGGTCTTATATTCACAGGAATAAGTTCCAGGAAATTAAATCTCTCCCAGTGCCTTGGCCAGCCTCCTCTTAGCCCCCTTGCCCCAAGGAGATCATTTTAGTTGGGTTGCGTACTGGGCACTGTCTTCTAGCCATCACCTTTTTTGAAACAGTGATCCCCCACCCCTTTGTGCTCATTGTCATGAACCTTAAACAGTTTGCCTTCCCTGACCGAATGCCCTTTTCTAAACCGCTTACGTTTTAGTGTATGTTTGCAGTCTGAGTTATCAGCCATTTGAGCAAACAACATGCTGGCTGTTGACTGTGTTTTACTTTTTATCCATTGTAGCAATATAGCGAAGAACATTTAATCTTTGATTTGGAATCTCCGCTGTCTGTGTGGCATTTTTTTGTGGACCTTTCTCCAAGAGGAAGTCCATGTTTTTAGCTTTCTTTTCTTCTATTGTTTGGGCTTAATGTATAGTCACTTTTAACTTCTTTTTCTTATTAATGTTGTAAGGTCCTGACATGGGCACTTATGACCTCAGTTGTTCTCATGCCATAAGAAAAAAGGAAAAAAAACCTAGGTGAACTTCTGATTCAGTAACTGCATCACATAGACCCATGGGAAGGTTATATGGCAGTAGGGTGAATCTGTACCTTCATATAAATTTTGTTACTCATATTGCTATCATCTTCAGGTGGGGTTACAAAACTCAGGCTAGATGTTTTTCATGCACCTGCAAGCCTTCATTCCTTTGGAACATTCCTTTACAGCCATTGTGTGCAGCAGCCATGACTCGGTAATAGCTCCACCCAGGCAAGGTGTGACTTGGGGCTAGAATGAGAAACGTTAACGTGTTGGTGTTGGTGTTGGTATTGGGGATACTGAGTGTAGAATTGTTCTACTTCACAACCAGTACCACACCTTTCCAATGTGGGAACTTTGACATTTAAAGCTCCAAGTGTGTTGTACATCCTTCACTGCAGTGTTGTACTCTCACATAACACTAACATGATATATAGGATAGTGAAGCATAAAAATCGTACATTCAAGATGTATTAAGTACGTAGTTACGTGTGGTTCTCAACAATGAATAAAAGATAGAAATGTAGTTATATGTGGCAAAATATTTCCGTGCGAGGTAAAAGTAACATGACTCATCAGAGCAATATTTATGGTGAAACATTATATTGCAAAACAACTGTGTGTAACATGAGAAAAATCTGGAGCAAAGTCATCCAACAATAATTTTCTCAGTTCACGGACAAAATGCTACTACACTAATGCAAACATTATTCTAGTAGTATACTTCCAGCCTATGTGGAACCTTTTAAATGTTTCTGGAACCTGTTAACTGGCTGTAACTGGAACATTGTAACCTCTTACTCATAATTAATAATTTTAACTCATTCACAGCATGTATCATATACACTATGTGATCAAAAGTACCAAGACATGGACTTCGAACATGGTCAGGTGATTTGGTGTCACTTGTGTCATACACATGTACACGAGATTTCCACACTGCTAAACATCCCTAGGTCCACTGTTTCTGATGTGATAGTGAAGTGGAAATGTGAAGGGACACGTAAAGCACAAAAGCATACAGGCCAGCCTCGTCTGTTGACTGACAGAGACCGCCAACAGTTGAAGAGGGTTGTAATGTGTAATAGGCAGGCATCTATCCATACCATAACATAGGAATTCCAAATTGCATCAGGATCCACTGCAAGTACTATGATAGTTAGTCAGGAAGTGAGAAAACTTGTATTTCGTGGTTGAGTGCCTACTCATATGCCACATAACCGGTAAATGCCAAACCACACATCACTTGGTGTAAGGAGCATAAATATTGGATGATTGGCCAGTCTCAATGTGGTGATCTGATGATAGGGTGTGGGTATGGCGAATGCCCAGTGAACGTCATCTGCCACCATGCGCAGAGCCAACAGAAAAATTCGGAGGAGGTGGTGTTATGGTGTGGTCATGTTCTTCATGGAGGGGGCTTGTACCTTTTGTTGTTTTGTGTGGCAATATCACAGCGCAGGCCTACATCAATGTTTTAAGCACCTTCTTGTGTCCCACTGTTGAAGATCAATTCGGGGATGTCAGTTGCATCTTTCAACATGATCGAGCAACTGTTTACAAAGCACGGTTTGTGGCGGAGTGGTTACGTGACAATAACATCCCCGTGATGGACTGGCCTGTACAGAGTCCTGAACTGAATCCTATAGAACACCTTTGGGATGTTTTGGAACACTGACTTCATGGCAGGCCTCACCAACCAACATTGATACGTCTTCTCAGTGCAGCACTCTGTGAAGAATGGGCTGCCATTCCCCAATAAACCTTCCAGCACCTGATTGAATGTGTGCCTGCGAGAGTGGAAGCTGTCATTAAGTCTAAGTATGGGCCGACATCATACTGAATTCCAGCATTACCGATGGAGGGTGCCAGGAACTTGTAAGTTATTTTCAGCCGTGTGTCCGGATACTTTTGATCACTTAGTGTATGTCATGATTTCTTTCTGTTTTATTCATTTATGGTATGTGTGAGAAATGACTGTTTATTTATCTTCATGTGAGCTATTCTAGTGTAATAGTATCAGTTAAACTGCTTCTTAGTATCTGCCTTTGAGTGTTAAATAATTCAAATTCTTTGTCAATTTGAAAACACACTCCCATAAACCAAAAAATCCTGTGATCATGTGCATTGCCCTTATTGATGTACACACAGTGTCTCCAGTTACACCAACCTGGTAAGCAACCCCACACTCTGGAACAGAGTTCCAGTATTGATGATGCAAGAATTTTACGTGAACACTTTCCTACAGTCTTTAAAAATGAGCCAGTGTATTATGTAAGTATCTGATGTTATATTTGTACAACTGTTTTTCAGTTGTTGCTTCCTCATTCTCAACAGCATATCACACAGTTATTTTCCATTGAGTCCTAAATGAACATTGTGAACAGTAATTGTTCCGTCACATTTCTCTGTAGCATGCCCAAAAAGTTTATGGGCTTATGAGGAAATTACAATTGCCATAATCCGTTCTCTATATTTATTATGTCATTACATTTTAATTTTTTAAAATTCTTTCTTTGTTTTCAGAGAGTGTGCAAACATTCTGCATACTAGAAAGTGGAATAATGAATCCTATAAAGTTCATTTTGAGAGTGGTGTTCGTATGGGAATTGGAGCCTTTAATTTGGTAAGTACTGCACAACATTAAAATTAACAGTGTATGCCACTGATCTGCTCATCAGTGCCTCCTATACAATGCACAGCATTTGATTGCTGACTTCAAAAGTTACAAATAGTTATCTCTTCTGGAAACCTACTGTGTGATGTGACAAGTGGTTGATGGGGTTAGTCTCAAACTGAGGGTTTTCTGCAGTTTACCAATCTTCCTATGGCTCAAGATGGAGCTCAAGATGGGCTCTTCAACAAGCCACCAATGATTCCTCTCTCTGTCTTTGCCAGAGAGAGAGAGAGAGAGAGAGAGAGAGAGAGAGAGAGAGAGAGAGAGACAGTCTGTCTCAACCTGTCACAGTGCTTCCATCCTCTGAGGCATCAAGTGATCATCCTCCTACACACTCCCACTGGTCAAGGTCTGTAGGTGAACCTTTGCTAGGCACCTGTTCCTCAGCAGTTCTCCACTGTGGGAAATCTCCCAGGCCATCGGCTTAGGCCTAACAAATGGCAACAGAATAGGAAAGATGATGAAATGGAATACTGACACACTGAAAATCCCCGATGAAGTAGAAAAATACCAACTAACATGGAGCAGAAAGTTGAGCAATTAAGAGACCACAGTAAGAGTAGGCAGAAGTTGGGGCAGGATTGAAGGAACAGAAGAACCCAGGAATGGTTTGACGAAGATTGCAAGTCAGCAATAGAGGAAAAGAATAGGGCAAGAACAAAAGTGCTGCAGAGAGAAACCAGAAATAATGTGGAACAATATAGAGAATTAAAGGGAAGAGCTAACAGACTGTGCAAGAGACAGAAAAGAGAGTGGACTAAGAAGAAATTTCAAGAACTAGAAGAGTTAAAGGAAGAAAGTGAAATAAGATAGTGCTATCATGCTGCAGGCAAAATAAAGAATAGATTCTAGCCAAGAATAATGGCATATTCCAGTTGTTGTAATGGCGACCGGAAGGGTCGCGGGGTAGTAGGTAGTAGTGAAGGAAACATGGCAGGACCCGCGGAGTGGCCTGCGAACAACACAACAGGAGAGGACGGACACGACCAACGGAGGACCTTACGACACAACAAGAACAGACAACAGAGTAACAAACCAAACAAGACAACCACGTCCACTGGAATAGAAACACAAAGTCAATACGCTATCTGAGACTATATGTCCTGAGATGCAACACAATCTCAGACTGCTGGCTGAGCGCGAGGCCAGTGCTTAAGTATGCTATCAGGGGCGCCGCTATTGGCCGCTGGGATCACGTGTTCCACTGTGGAGCCCTCACACTAAAAGCGGGCCAGGAGGCGTGCGCCGCCACAGCTTATGGCACGATGGTGCAGAGACCTCTATGGGTCTTAGACGTCCATGATGTCTGGCGCGGATTCAAATTCCATGGCACGCGGTACCAGACCAGTAAAGATGGGAAAATGATAACAGAGGAAGAACAGATAGTGAGAAGAAGGGGAGAGTATTTCAAAGATACAATAAGCATCAACCTAGAATACGAAGAGACAGCTGCACAGGAGGAAAGAGTGGAGCTGGAAGTAGCCAATGATGCCAATGAGGCAAGAAAGCCAACTGTACAAGAGATCTCACAAGCTTTGCACGAGTCAAAAAACAATCAAGCCCCTGGGGAAGACAGCATAATCCCTGAATTAATAAACATTGGTTGTGAGGCTGTAATAAAGAAACTACACACATTAATATCAGATATATGGGAAACAGAAACTATGCTGGATAAGTAGAAAACTGGAATAATCCCAATTTATAAGAATGGGGACAGAAAGCATGTGAAAACTATAGAGTATAACACTCCTAAGCACAGCTTATAAGATCTTCATAACTATATTAAGTGAAAGGATACAGACGTATGCAGAAGACATACTAGGGAAACAGTAGTGTGGCTTTCAACCAAACAGAGGAATAGCTGATCAAATATTTGTGAAAAGAAAAATGATGGAAAGGTTCTATGAATATGATATAGATCTGCATTTCTTATTCATTGACTTCAAACAAGCCTTTGACAGCATAAACTGGCAAGGCCTATACAGAGTACTGGAAGAAGTTGGTATATGTGCTAAACTAACAAGAGTAATCAGAATGACGGAGACAAGACCATTGTGTAGTAAATAAAATCAACAAAAGAGGTACCATATTTATCAAAACTAGCCTGATACGTGCATACGCTGATGACATTCCTATAGTAGGAAGCAATATCAATACACTCAAAGAAACATACTTGGCAATGGAAACAGAATCCTTAAAAACTGACCTCATAATAAATAAAAACAAAACAAAATATATGATAATGTCACAATCTTTGGCCACAAGAACTCCTAAAGACCTAAACATCAATGGGAAATGCTTCAAAGGAGTGTCCCCTTTTAACTACTTGGGAGACCTAATAGCAAATGACAACAGTATTGGAAAGGCTATAATGGGAAGAATACAAGCAGGAAGCAGAGCTTACTTTGTAAATATGCAACAGTTCAGAAATAGCCTTGTTACAAGAAAAACAAAACTGCTGATATATGCAGGTAACTCCCTAGCCCACCCAGCTGTCACATACAGGTGATAAAAATGCACTATGAACCTTTGAGTGGAAAATACTATGCAAAATCTATGGTCCAATAAGGGAGGAAGAAGGCTGGAGAATATGCTACAATGCCGAATTACAAGTGTTAATACAAGGTTGAGACATAATAAAATTTGTGAAATAACGGTGAATATGATGGCTTAGACTCATGAGAAGAATGGCAGAAGATAGAATTCCAAAAGAAAATGATGAAAGGTGGGATCCATTCAGCTAGGCAGAAAGGGAGACTTAGAAGAAGATGGATTGATGACATAATAGTGGATCTCATCAGCATGGGAGTCCAGGGTGGAAAAAAGCAGCAAATAACCAATAAATGTTTTGGAAGATGGTTGAAGAAGCCAAGGATAACCAAGGGCTGTAGCGCTACTGAAGAGAGGAGGAGAGGAAGAAGAAGAAGAAGAAGAAGCAACTTAGGCCTGTACTGAGCGACTTCCTGTGGGAGCAGTCTCCCACCAAGCAGAGGGAAAATATCTTCTGAACCAAAAATTTTGTAATCCGCTGTTTCCAATTTCCTTCAGACAGTGGCCACTTGAACATTTTAATGCGTGGCATAAAATAGGTGAATCTAGACACTTTTCCTTGGGAAATGAGCTATTTCAGGACACAATTCCATTTTGCTACTTTGTAGGAACGTAACCAGAGCTTTCTGGTTCATTATTACTTTCAGCTTCCAAAAACCTTGAGATATAGTGCATTAACCCTAAACTGTGCTTTATATTTGTAACTTCATTGAACTGAAACATGATATAACAGCAAGCAACATAGTATCAAGTTTGTCATCATAAATTAAATATGCATTCAGGAAATATGTCATTAGTTTATACTCAAATTTAAAGGATGTCTCAAATGTTGTTTTAGGATGTTTTCCATGACTAAATCAACTGACAGTTCATTTTGTAATATAAATCAAATATAGGATTACCTTCAGGGGAGAACTGGACAGAACTGAAAGAATAGTTTTGCATCAGGTTGAGAACAAACGTATTCTAAAACTGAGAGACAGCTGTGTATATCAAAGAATAGAGCTTTGTCAACTCCTGAATTTTTCTCATTGTAATTAACAGTGTTGCCGTTATAATTGACATTTAGTATTGCCATTGGCAGTCTCTTGGTTTTTCCAGTCAAATTAATTACAGCTTTCACTGAGTGAAAGCATAGCGGCAAGCACAGGATTCATATGCTGATGTATTTTAAACCTTTTGTTTTCTGTGTCTTGTTTTATGTCCTAAATTAATACCAATACTCAAGCCAAATGAAAATATTGTTGTCATATCTTCCTTCCAGCCATCAGTCTTAACTTTTTTGTCCCAATTGATGTTTAGTCCATATGCCTTATTTTTTGATGTGTTTCTTCATTTTCATACTTTTATTCTCTTTTATTCTTTTAGTGATAAAACTTTTTTATCGAGGTTCAGTTATGGGTGGGAAAAAATAAGTAACATAGAGAAACAACATCTTGGGACTGCATCTCTCTAGGTAACATACTTAAGTGAGTAACATTGCACGATCACAGGTTAATGTAAGCACGAGATAGGCCATTGTAAACGTGATTGTTGCACTTGGTCAATACAGGGATGGTTAATGCTATTTGTGGATGACACTGGAGTTGTTGTCCAATGATGTCCCTTATGTGCTCAACTGGAGACAGATCTGGTGATCAAGCAGGCCAAGGCAGCATGTTGGCACACTGTGGAGTCATGTTAGTTTACAGCAGCAGTATGTGGGTAAGCATTATCCTGTTGGAAAGCACCCCCTGGAATGCTGTTGATGGATGGTAGCACAACAGGTTGAATCACCAGATTGACATACAAACTTGCAGCCTGGGTGCTTGGGATAACCTCAAGAGTGCTCCTGCTTTCATAAGAAATTGTGCCCCAGACCATAGCTCCAGGGATAGGTCTAGTGTGTGTATTACTTAGCACACATGAAGGTTGGTTGCAGGCCCTAAATTAGCCTCCTCCTAACCAACACACTGCCATCACTGGCACTGAGGCAGGACCAGTTTCATCAGAAAACACAACAGACCTCCATCCGGCCCTCCAATGAGCTCTCACTTGATGCTATTGAAGTCACAAATGTCAGTGGTTTGGATTCAGTGGAATGTACATTGCCAAACACATGGTGTGTCATTTTCTATTTACGTTACTGGGGCTGTTCTCTGATTCGATGGAATGTATACTACCACTCTTAGAACGTGTAACATGTGGAGCTCCATTTTTACAATCTCCTTTGGCAGTAATATAATTGATGGAGGGGGTTGAGAACAGGGCATGAAAGAATCTACATTGTTGCTTTACAATTCACGTCTGAGTGTTTCGTGAGGATTTACAGAACCACTTTTGGGCTATTTCTCAATCATTCCACTCTCAGATACAAATGGTGGGAAAAGAAGAATGTCTAAATCTTTCTCTTTGAGCTCAGATGTCTCTTATTTTATTACAATCATTTTCTTATGTAGGTGGGAGTCAACAAAATATTTTCACATCCAGTGGAGAAAGTTTGTGATTTAAGTTTTGTGAAAAGATCTTGGTGCAATGAATAACCCTAGCTCGTGTATTGTATCCATGACCCTCTCCACTATCTCACAATGTTACAAAATGGGCTGCCCTTCATTGAACTTTTTTGATGTCCACTGTCAATCCTATGTGGTAAGGATCCTACACCATGCAGCAATACTCACCATGCAGCAATACTCCAGAAGAGGATGAAAAAATGTAATGTAGGCAGTCACTTTAGTAGATCTGCTGCATCTTCCAAGTGTTCTGCCAGTAAAACACAGTCTTTGGTTTGCCTTCCCCCGCAACATTTTCTTTGTGATGGTTCCAATTTAAATTGTTCATAATTGTAATCCCTAGGTATTTAGTTGATTCAACAACCTTTAAATTTGTACTATTTATCATGTAACTGAAATTTAACAGATTCTTTTCAATAGTCATGTGGAGGACTTAACACTTTTTATTGTTTAGGATCAACTGCCACTTCACATACCGTACATATATCTTGTCTAAATCATTTTTTATTTCTTACTGATATTCTGACTTTGCTAGAGGTAAACAACAGCATCACTTTCAAACAATCTGAGGACTGTTCAGTGTCTTCCAGATAGTTTATGTAGATTAGAAACAGCAGGGGCACCTACAATACTTTCTTGAGAATGCCAGTTATCACTTCTGTGTTACTCGGTGACTTCCCATCAATAGCTGTGAATTATGTCCTTTCTAATGGGAAATCATGTATCCAGTAACACAACTGAGATGATACTTCATGAGTGCACAATTTGACTAGAATTCACTGTGACGAACAGTGTCAAAAGTCTTCTGGAAATCTAAAAATATGGAATCAACTTGAGTTCCTCTGTCAATAGCACTAATCACTTTATGTAAATAAATGGCCAGTTTCTTTCTTTTTTTTTTGCCACAAGAATGATATTTTTCTGAATCCATGCAGACTACGTGTGAATAGATTTTTTTAATTTTGTATTATTTTTTATGTGCCAAAATCTTACTGCAAATTGATGTCCGTGATATGGATGTATAATTCAGTGGATTACTTCTATTTGGTGTGATCCGTGCATGTTGCCAGTCCTTAGGCATGGATCGTTCCTCAAGCGGGTCATTGGATAAGATAGTTAAATATGGAACTATTACATCAGTATACTTCGAAAGGAACCTAATTATTATTCAGGCTGGACCAAAGGACTTGCCTTTATTGACTTCAGTTGTTTTGCTGCACAAAGGGTATCTACATCCAAGTTATTTGTGTTGACTGTTGTTCTTCATTTGAATTCTGAAGTATTTACTGCATCATCTTTGATAAAAGAATTTCAGAAAATCTTGTTTGGTAACTGCTTTAATGATTCTGTAGTTGCCACTGCTACTGTGCAGTCAAGGTATTGATTGTGACTTGTCACTGGTGTACTTTACATATGATCAGAATCGCTTTGGATTTTCTAAATGATTTTGACAGTGTTTCATTATTGACCCTATTAAAGACATCATACATTGAAGTCCATTGGTAAATTTTGAGCTTCTGTAAAACATCATCAATTGATATGTCATCAATTGATATTTTGCATTCTTTTAACTCTGGCATTCTTTTTTCGTTGCTTCTGCAATAGCGCCCTGGCCCAATTTTCTTTTTCTATAGAGGATCTGTTCTTTTTCTTATTAATTTCTTTGCTGTGAATCCTTTAATTGCCAACAATATTAATTCTTTGAATTTAAGCCACGTCTGATCTAAACGTACATAGTTAGTTTGGAAATAATGAAGACTGTCTCTTAGGAAGAGGTCAAATAAATTTTATCTGCTTTTTTTTTTTTTAAATACATATAATCTAGTTGTCAGAAAAGTTGCAGGACAGGTTTTAAATAAATAGAAAGTTGCACTAACCACAAATAATGATCCTAGTTCCTATCAAAGTAGTCCCCTTGACTATCTATACACAGTTGCCAATGTTTCTGAAGTTATTGGAAACAAGCAAAGAAATTTTCAGCTGCAATGTTTATAAGATTATTTGTCATAGCCTGTTGGATGTCTGTGATATCCTGATGAAGCTTTCCTTTCAGTCGCCTTTTCACTCATGGAAACAAGAAAAAAATCACAAGGCGAGAGGTCAGGTGAATATGATGGGTGTGGGATGGCAATAACAAAATGTCTGGCCAGATAAACAGATAAAGCAGTATGGGGTCTTGCAGTGGCATGCAGTAAGTCCCAGTCCTGAGAATGCCACAAATCAGGGTGGTGAAGTCAAATTGCTTGTTGCAAACGTTTCATGACTTCGCTGTAAAGAGTTTGGTTCACTGTGTGACATGGAGGGATATACTCATGGTGAACTAATTGTTTACTATCAAAGAATGTGATCAACATATCTTGTTCTCGAACATTGCCATCTGACT
The DNA here is from genome assembly GCF_023897955.1 of Schistocerca gregaria. Classification (NCBI taxonomy): domain Eukaryota; kingdom Metazoa; phylum Arthropoda; class Insecta; order Orthoptera; family Acrididae; genus Schistocerca; species Schistocerca gregaria. Next base: position 54,316,906 of record NC_064931.1, read on the forward strand.
TTTTTTTCAAGACTGGTGATCCAGGGCTGTGCCATTCATCACTTTGATGCTACGTGTGAGGGCCGTACTTGTAGCAATAATCTTTGACTGAAATGTGTGATTACTTCTGGCTGTATCCAGTGATTATGTTTGTCTGTTAGTGTGTGAAGGATGGGTTTTGCATTAAGTTTCCATTTCCCTAAATCTATGCATGAAATCTCATGACACACATCATGATTCATATTAAGTTCTTCCCATGTTGCTCGCACAGCTGCATGATGGTCTTCTTGCAATAAGTGCCTTACACTCTCAACATTCACATCAGTATGTGCTGTAGATGGGCTGCCAGCTCTGGGATCCTCTTGCACTGAATTTCTGCATTCACAAAATCTTTTGTGCCACTCAAAAAAATGACCTCTTGAAAATGCCTCACCCCCGTAGTCTTGCCTAGTCATTGCCCATGTTTCACAAGGGGTTTTCCTGAACTTAATACAAAACTCTATGTTCACTCATTGCTCACAGTCATCATCCAGTCCATCGTGTCACTGTAAGTAATGCACCAAGAACCCAAAAAATGTGTATTGTTAAGCCCAGCCCTGCCACCTAGTGAGTTTGTGTGGAAGCACGGCCAAGGTCATTTCAAAGACACACATATACCTGGTAACATTAAAAAAAAATTCCTTTTTGTCTTGCATACTCAGAAATAAAAAACATCCTGGAACTTTTCTGACAAAGGGAGCATTTCACAATTATTTTTAATGGATATGGATGTTGTGGTATTCAGTCCCACTACAATGACCTTTTCATCATTAATCCTTTTATCCATCATGACACACACTACTTGTTCAGGATTGTTTGTTGTCAAGAGATCTTGTATGTTACTGCAACCATTTACACTTGATGTAGGCTCCTGAACTAACTGCTCAAAATAATTTTTGGAGAAAGCGTTTAGCAAAATTTCTGTGTTTAATGGGTTTCTAAAGAATTAGAATGACAACTTAAGGCTCTACTAGCAGTGACATATCTAATATCTCACTTCTTCATCAAAATATAAACAAAGTGGCATTGATAATATCATAGACTGAATTCCACTCCTTTTTCCAAAAGGATAGTATAAAACATCTGACCACTGCTCCTTTTCACCCTGCATTTGTGTCAGAAGCAGAGAGGTTAGTCAGAACTTTTAAAACTCAAATGAACAGTATAAAAATTGTGACCTCTGAGGAAATCCTGACTTGCTTCCCTGATACACGTCATTCCACCCTCATGTATGGCAGAAGTCCAACCAAGCTGCAGCATGAGCACAAGCACCATGCCAATTTTGATCTTTTTTTACACAACCATGTGAGCTCCATCATGGTAGCCATGCCCTTACAACTGTACAGTGTCTGTAGTCCGGGCTCTGGACTCAAGGGGGTTGTCACTGTTCATGAGTTGGGAGGGGAGTTGGAGAAGCATGGCCAGAGAAGAGCACCTTGAGCGACATCAAAATTGGCTGTGGCTGCAACAACTTGCTGATGCTCATGGCATGACCTCATCATGGCATAAAAAGCCACCTGAGATGGAGACAACTGCCAACTATGCCTCCCAGCCAGCCCAGATCAAGGCTACTGCCTCCCAGATGAGTGCAGCCTCTGCCTCCACAGTATGCCTGCCATGCCTAGACCACTACATGGAACATAACAAGGCAAAATGGATGCCTCTAGCTTTGGAAATCCCATCACTACATGAAATAAAGTCCCTGAATGATGCCCCATTCCCCACCAGCTGTTGGGACAGATACACACCTGTCCTGTCCCTCCCTTCCCCCCTCCCCTGCCCCTGACCTGGTGCACACCAGTCACTATCACCCAAATGGGCTGGTTGAACAGAGTAGGAGAAATTGAATTTATACGAAACCTACTCAGTGTGTTATTGCAATAGTGTATGTGTACCAGATAATTCAGCTTCATGGATTGCAGCAAACATGTTACATGGAGACACCTGTTGGCATATGTGCAGGAAATACTTATCTGACCCAGCAGGTGGATCAGAAGTTTGTATCTTGTTACTGAAGCCTGTCTACACAGACCCTCAAATACAGCAGGTACCTCACTATGCTATTAGTACTGGTTCACATTACTTGCAGTCATAACCTCTGCTTCCTACTACATTTTTGGCCCTCAACTTGGCATCAGTCTTGGTTTCTACATGATGCTTGCTTCATCACAGTTATCTGACTTCATTGTGTCAGTTTATATCAGAAAAACAAATCCTTAAGAGGTGATAGCTCCGTGAGTCAATCACAGCCTAGAAAAAGGCATGTGGTAGCTCAGAACTTAATACTTCAACCGTGCAAAATATCATCAAAAAGAGTGGCTGTAAGTCTCAGACTTTGTTGGTCTCATTAAATGAAGAAAACCTTGGTAGAAACAGCAGGTTCTCCTGATGTAGCTGTGGTGTTTGTGTATGGTTCAATTGCATCAGTAGCTGGCAATGCAACTCTTATTAATGGAATTCCTCTTCAAAAAAGTTTAGTACATCTTGATCAGTCTTGATCTATTACAATGTAAGGAATACAAACGTCTTCATTACTACTTTTTTGTTCCTATATGAATACAGTTTTACTGAACAAAGTGTAACTTTGAATGTTGATAACAGCACACACAGCAATATAACTAGCAATAGCCAGTAACAATGTTAGGTAAAGTGTCTCATAGCCAGTAAATGTTTACTGTACAAACAGGTCTACAGTGAGTGAGTTGATCACAATCAGAAAGAATAAAATAGTTGAGAAATTTAATCAGAATTGTTACAGCAAAGTACAGGTATGAAAGTTAAGTGAAGCACTCAGGCATAAACACGTGAGAAGTGTTGTGTTGTGGGCATATGCCTTGTACGTAGCTGAGAGTGGAAAGGCCCACCAGATGCCACTGTACCTTGGTGGCAGCACTGTATTAACAGCCAGACTGTCTAAATCAGTGTCCAGCAGCAACACCAGAATCAGGTATTTGGTGCCTGTGTTTGTTCTCTCAAGCAGTTTGCAGGTGGATGTTTGGTTTTGGTTCCACCATTGTTGACAGCCATGGTAAAAATTTCACATTCATTCTTCACAAGTGCATATGCTCCGCCAAAATTGAAGAAACCAATTCACTGCTTACTCCTACCTTGTTCACAAGTTATAAGACTATTGTATTATATGTAATAAAATTAAAACACCCGCAGTCATGTTGATGCTATTTTATTATATTGCAAGCACCTGTGGTGACTCGATGCACCATCTTCGTGCCTTAAATGACACTGAGGGGGAGCATTTCAACCATACAAACGATCCCATCAGCGGCCGATATCTATTAAATTGCTCCCCCAGAATACAGTAAAAGCAATGTTGTGCCTACAACCAACAGACACATCACCACTTCCACAGTATTCTATGGCAGCTAGTTCATAGTTGTTTGCCACTGATGGGATCTAGTGTAGGAGTTCATCCCCTCAGCACCAATTAAGGCCTGAAGATGGTGTATCAAGTCACCGGAACTGGTTGCAATATAATAAAATAATATTTAAATGATGGCTACAAGTGTTTGTTTCATTTTCTTACTTAAGTGAACATCTGAAGTCCTGCAGAGCATCAATCATAAAGATGAACATACAAGAAGTTGTTGTATGACTGTCTGGTATGATCAGAGTTCACACTGGTTCAATAGCACTGTGATTCTGGATTCTCAAGAATCAGTACTACAGTAATATGCCCATCAATGCAACCCTGGAAGTCTGTTGAATTTTGTGAATTATTTCCACTAGGTTGCCACTATGCCTTAGCAAAATTTAATACAGCATTAATATTAAAGAATTGTGTGGCTTTTTGCAGCAGTTGATAACAGGATCGATAGTTCACTATGTTATGTGCTTTGCAGACAAACAACTTGCATACCTATGGTCTGGAAAATGTTCATGCACATACTTGAATGTCCCCCACCTCTTATGTTTCATTTGTTTATGTGTGAACAGTTCAATGGATAACAGCCATAAGTGCCCAATGTCCAAAATTAAAAATTTTGAATTTGTTCTGCCATGTGCACATGGTATTGTATAGGTCTGCCACCATAAGGTAGTACTGAAACTACTACAAAATATGCACCTTCAATGTAATGTAGATACCTGTACACATGTCAAGGCCTTAACCCTCAATGGAAGCAGACAGGTAGTAGGCAAGAGAATGCTGACTGAAGTTGGATTTTCTATGAAAGACATGTTGAAATTTGAAAGAAACTAAGTCCAAACTTCACAAAATGTTGAATATTTAAAAGTAGATTTGCTAGCCCCAAACAGTTTATCATGTAACCAAATAAACTGACATATGGGATAAGCATATGTGGTGCTGTCTTGTTTACTGTTGTGTGCTGGATTTTCAAATTCAGAAATGAACTCAAGTGGTAGCAGTAGTGGTTGCAGGCAGCGATTACGAACCATCAGAGGACAGCAGTTACTACAGTAAGAAATAATTCCTTCTATAGGAAGAGAAAGTATGCAAAAGAACAGTGAAGTTTCACATTCAGAAAAGTATGTGGAGATATTGAAATGTGCAAAAGATGAGAAGTATGTATATGAGTGACTAATAAGTTTATTCCAGCTAAGTAGTGTTCAGCATATCTCTGCAAAATGGCTTGGAAAATGAAAAAGATCTTCGTAACTGATCAAATAAAACTGTCAGACAGAAATATGTTATACTAAGAGAAAATCCATCTCATTGGAATATGTCAAGAACTTCCTTATTGCAAGATGACAAAATGGGGCTGACCATGCTGTACGTAAGAAATACATTCAGAACACATTACAAATTCTTAGTGGAGCTATAACCATAGCTTTAAGATGATGTGATGAGAGTGATCATCATGTTGACTAAATATCTGAATGTCGCCCTCCCCTCCCCGCCCCCCCCCCCCTCCTCTTTCATCATTAGAAGACTAGTACAGAATAAGGAGATATAATTGGCAATTTCATAAAGTAATTCCCTACATACTACTGTCATAAAGATACATCTGAAAAGTACCTTAGACCAATCATATAAAATGTTTAGGAATCTGTGTATAAAAGTGAGAAAATGGTTCAAATGGCTCTGAGCTCTATGGGACTTAAGATCTGTGGTCATCAGTCCCCTAGAACTTAGAACTACTTAAACCTAACTTAACCTAAGGACATCACACATATCCATGCCCGAGGCAGGATTCGAACCTGCGACTGTAGCAGTCGTGCGGTTCCAGACTGAAGCGCCTAGAACCGCTCGGCCACCACGGCCGGCGAGAAAACTATTCAGCCCATGTACTTGCATATATCCCAGCACATTTGTAATGCAAAGTTTAATCTCCATTTCCATCACTCGGGAGACGATACTTGTCGAAGAGCCAGTAGAACTGCATTGCAAGCACAAGAAGTTACGAATAAAACAAGAATTGAAATGGCAGTGTGGTGTCCATTTGCAGCAAGGAGGAGAAAGGAGGGGGAAAAGTCTAGGGCCGAGAGATGTCCAGGAGCTTTATTGAGCAAGCATTTGTGTTTGACTTGCAGAAAAGTTTATCGGCTTCAGGGTTAACAACAAGGGTAGGTTATTATAAGCAACAATTCTGGATACATAACCGTGGAATTTACGGTAATGATCCCTCTGCGGGACACAATTGTGCCTGCAGTGAAGATGTTGTATCTATAGATATACTTGTGCAAAGGTGCTACAACATCTACATGATGGTTGGCCATCGACGAGAGAGGTTGTCAGAGTTGGGGAGGGTGTCTGTGTTTGTCATTGCTACATACATCTTGCCCAATACCACATGGCACAGAGATCCCAGTAGTCACAGCTCTCACACAACAATATGTTTTTTATACCTGCCTCCATATTATCCCCCATGTAAAGAAGTACAACAAGATCTTCTCAAGGCTATCTTCACCCCTTTCTCCTTGTAAGAGACTTCACTATCTTAACTGATGTGCTGTGTGCTCTTCTGCCATATGCCTTAGGGAATGAGTGAGGGACACACTCATTCAGCTAGAAGAAATATGCCTACAGGATTTTGACCAGATGACACACAAGAGCTATACTCTGCTACTTATATCTCCTCTATCCCGGTTGGGGATTTTCTCTGCCCGGGGACTGGGTGTTTGTAATGTCCTGATCATTTCATCATCATTATTCATGAATGTGGCAAGATTGGACTGTGTAAAGATTGGCACTTTGTTTGGGCACTGATAACCGTGCTGTGAGCACCGTGCAAACCAATAATCATCATCATCATCATCATCATCATCATCATCATCATCTCTCCTCTAGTTCTTGCAGATAATGTTTGATGGGAAGTAGTCATAGATTTCCATTTCAGTAACCTCTTTCCATTGGGACCAATCCATAGAGCAGAGTAATCATCAAAAGGCAGCAACAGAAATTACTCAGCCATTCAGGACATTGTACAGCCTGATGGTTCCATTTGAGCAACAAAGTGCTGACCAGGATTGGCTTTATAATTAGCATTATAATTTACCAAAGTTGTGAAAATGCCATACAAAAATCTTGTCATCACACTAGAAAACAGACTGTCCTGTAATGGAGTTGAGAATGCTTCTGGGTATTGAGAGACCGGCATCTGGTTACATACAAATTTAAGTGTAGCCCTTCAGCAGAAAATGTTACATCCCTTTGAATTTTGAGAGCAAAAGTGGGGCACATTGTTAAAGAGACCAAGGAAAAAACATTGAATTCTTGAATTCCACATCCACCAAATATGTTGGTGAAATCTATAGTAGTTTTCATCCATGTTGCCTTTGCTCATCAGTAGAGCTGTGCAGCAAAATTCAGCACAGGTCTTCACTTCCTAAAATCTCTGTGAATGGTGGTGTTAATAATATCTGTATTAATTCTCAAGCACCTTTTACATCAATATATTAAACTTGGTATCAGCATGTGTTATACTTGCTTGTTGTAGATCTGTCATCATGCTTGTCAACAGTTGATCCAATTTAAGTGCATCAGCAATGGTTCCTATTCTGATAGCATTGTAGACAGCTATAAACACATTTTCTGCTTACAGATTACATCCTATATATTTTTGTCATCACAAGCATCTCTGTTGCTGTTCATTGCAGCTTTAAACAGAGCCTGGGGCTTTGGATTGCTCCGTTCTCCTGTGATATGAGCTTTCATACTCACTGCATTTGGCTGTTCTCAGCAGACATACCTGCTTCAGCTTAGTGTGATGTATGGTGTGTTTCTCATTGTGTCTCCATATCCCTGCACACTACAGAAGGCAGTGGAGCAACTGAAAAGCCATCAAATGTCCAGCTCCTTCAATGCCCTATAAGCATTACAAAAGAGCTACTGTATAGAGTGGAAAAAGAATTTCTTAAAACATCAAAATGATCTTTTCGATATTCAGAACCAAGGAAGTAAGTTTTCTCCTACAAAGTCTTACAGGCAGTGAGATAAAGTTTAGGATAAAGGTGTGAAAAGAGAACTGAGTAAGTGTCAGACATTCATAATTACGTAAGTCAAATGTATTTACAGAACTGAGGATATGAAAACTAGGAATTGTCAAAAGAAATGTGCTATGGCATTTTGACAATGAAGTAGTAAATATGGTCACTGTAATGTCATAAAATAAATTATCATTGGTGTGTTGCAAATCAAGGCAGTTACAAATTGTTTGATTCTATTTTTAATGATAATAGAACAGAACATGAAGAAGTGAGAACTTATTGCAGTTGTTCAGGACTTAACATGATGTTTTAGGTTAATTGACGATGATCCAGGGTTCAGTCACATCCAGGAATTCAGATATATGTTTTATGTAGTTCTCTGTTGTTGATTTATTTGTTTCCTTACAGTGATCTAAAAGTCGAACTACAGTCATAATCATGCGGCTTTTTCTATGAAACTAAATTTTTTGAATATCATTGTTGGGAGGTTTTACTGTGATTTCAGTTACTTGTTAAAAGGCCAGCTGACATTCAGACTCTGTTTCATTGAATATTAATGTCTTTGCAGATGATATCTCTACTGCCTGCTCGTGTAATTAAGCTCCTAGAGTTCATCGGATTTTCAGGTAACAAGGTAGGTACTTCTATTACAATTTCATTATCATCGTAGTTGTGTTTCCTACTATTTGTGTGTTTTATAATGTCTATGTTTTACTGTGCCATTAAGAACTATTGAAATATGTCTTCTCCTAATTTATGGAATAGTATAAAATCCACGATAGAAGATAATAAATTAAGAGAATAAAACACTAATTACCAAATAGAAGAGGTGCTCAAACAGTGTACAGGCAGTTTTGAGAGACAGGAAATTCTGTTGTTGAAAAGTAAATGATGTACCATTCTCAGAAATCCACCTGAAAAATGACACACAATGGGTAGAACGTAAAAATGTACCAACAGCACAAACAAAGGGCTGAAACTTTTATTCCTTAAGTATTAAACAATGGAGTTCAGAAGGAAATGTGTCTGTGGACAAGCAGATCACAATGAGTTAGACTATGTGATCAAAGTATCCCTGACACTTGACTGAAAATGACTTAAAAGTTCGTGGCGCCCTCCATTGGTAATGCTGAAATTCAATATGGTGTTGGCACACCCTTAGCCTCGATGACAGCTTCCACTCTCGCAGGCGTACGTCCAGTCAGGTGCTAGAGGGTATCTTGGGAAATGGCAACCCATTCTTCATGGAGTGCTGCACTGAGGAGAGGTGTATCACTGTTGGTCGATGAGGCCTGGCACTAAGTTAGCATTCCAAAACATCCCAAAGGTGTTCTATAGGATTCAGGTCAAGACGCTGTGCAGGCCAGTCCATTATAGGGATGTTATTGTCATGTAACCACTCCACCACAGGCCGTGCATTATGAACAGGTGCTCGATAGTGTTGAAAGATGCAATCGCTATCCTCGAATTTTGCTCTTCAACAGTGGAAAGCAAGAAGGCGCTTAAAAGATCAGTTTTCTGCAATTTTGCAGCACAAAACAACAAGGGTGCAAGCCCCCCCCCCCCCTCCATGGAAAACATGACCACATCATAACACCACCGCCTCTGAATTTTACTGTTGGCACTAGACGCGCCGGCAGATGCCGTTCACCAGGCATTTGCCATACCCACACCCTGACATCAGATTGTCAAGTTGTGTACCGTGATTTGTCACTCCACACAATGTTTTTCTGCTGTTCAGTCGTCCAATGTTTACACTCCTTACACCAAGCGAGGTGTCATTTGGCATTTACCGGCGTGATGTGTAGTTTATGAGCAGCTGCTCGACCATGAAATACTAGTTTTCTTACCTCCCTAACTGTCATAGTACTTGTAGTGGATGCAGATGCAGTAGTGGATGCAGACGCAGTTTGGAGTTCCTGTGTGATGGTCTGGATAGATGTCTGCTTATTACACATTACCGCCCTCTTCAACTGTACAGACGTATAACACAAGTGACACCCAATCACGCGATCACGTTCAAAGTCTGTGAGTTCTGCGGAGTGCCCCATTCTGCTCTCTCATGATGGCTAAGGACTGCTGAGGTTGCTGATGTGGAGTACCTGGTAGTAGGTGGTAGCACAATGCACCTAATATGAAAAAAATATGTTTTTGGGATGTCCAGATACTTGGGATCACATAGTGTACTTGAACAATTTTTGAATGGATAGAAATGCTACAAAATGTAAAGAAATGTTAAGTATTAATTAATGTAATTATTCACTTTTTATTCTTTCTCTTCTTCTTCTTCTTCTTCATATATATATATATATATATATATATATATTTTTTTTTTTTTTTTTTTTTTTTTTTTTTTTTTTAAGAAATCTCGATAAGGATGGAACAAGAACAGAATTATCCATTTAGAAGTTATCTAAGATGGTAGTGGCATAAGGGCATAAAGACATATCATTAAGGTGATCAATCCTCTTGTACACAATCATTGAGCATTACAAAGAATGGTCCAGAGATGTTAGTACACCATGTACACTTCATCACATAGTTTAGAGTGACTTTTGAGGTATATGTGTAGGTGTGGTGAAGTTATAAGGGGTTCATCTATTGTGAAGTATTGCCATCATCTGGGATGCTTGGGCAAAGCATATAGTAAATGCAGCTAATCAAATTGGACCAATAAGTACACAAAACTAATTATAACTGCCACATTGAAACACTAATATTTTTACCATGAGAGGAACAGACTGTCATATATGAGGAATTTTAAAGTGCAATCTGAAATGTTTGTCATCTTTTCACTGATGATAAATATATCACAATTATTTTCATTAATAACTGGTGATTGCAAAATTGTTGCATCTTTATTAGAATTAATGTTTTATTGTTATTTGTTATTTATTTAATTGTTGTTACTTGTTTGTTGTTTAGTTAGTATCTCTACCATTCATTGTGGGTAATAATGTGTGTCAAGGCATACTGCAACTTGTTTGCATGATTAAATATATGAAAAATTTATAAGATGAATTATTAGTGGTGTAATATTTTAATGTTTTTGATTCATTTATCAGGAAGTAGGCCTCAGGGAACTGCAGGCTGGGTACCAGCTGCATAACAGTATTCGCCAAGTTTTGTGTGTCATGACACTCTTAGGATATCACCTAATTGTACTCTATGTACTGAGCCATACTGATGGAGACCTCGATTTTTGTGATGAGATTTTGAGTACACAACTCAAGGTTGGTTGCATCCTAGTTATTCCCACTTACATGTGTTAACAGTGACATCATTGTGTAATTAACAGTATTGTGATTTAGATGTATCCTGAAGGAGCTTGGTTCCTCTTCTTCAAAGGTCGACTTGAGTTTATGAAGGCAAATATTGATGATGCTATAAAATGGTACATTTCTTCGTGGAAATCCCAAAATATGTGGGTGCAGTTTCATCATATGTGTTTCTGGGAACTGATGTGGACAAACAGGTATCAATTTTTGTATTTTTATAATATCTTGTGTGAAGTTTCAGATCTTCTTAACTTAAAACTTTCACATCACAGATAACAGATTTCAGAGATACAAATGTCAAAAGTTGCCTTACTTCTCCTACTTTCATTCACTAATTTCTTATGACATCACCGTCTGCAGTAACTTATCATTGAGGAAAATGTGTCGTGCTCAGATGTGTATAAAAAGGACAACGCGCAGTGCCCTGCCTAGACACTATTGTAAACAGCCCTTTAAACAGTTGTTCATACTGACTGTGTCTGGACAGTACATTTGATTCATTTTGATTATTCCATTTCATTTCATTTCATTTATTCATCCAGTGAAACAAAGATCATTATCATTATAATGTATTTAATTCTGCTCCTAGTAAGCTGTGTGCAAAACATTGGTCCCCTATAACAAATTTCCTGTTAATTTCACTGTTGTTATGTTGTCCCTTCGTTCACTGTATCAAGTAGAACTGTTGTAAATCCTACTGCTGTAGACACTGTATGTCTGACACTTACAAAACCAAAACATTTCTTATATTTACTTACGTAATTCATTACTTTTTTTCACTCATGAGATTGGTATTTTACCTAGAACTAGTGCCCTTTGGTTGTTCGTTACTTTATCTCCTTTTTGACTTCGTACTAAACAGTGAGTAATAGCATTGGTATCTGCATATGAAGGGCCACATTACTTCTTTTAGGTAGTGAGTACATATAGTGCATACATTTTGATAAGTAAAGCTGTGCAGTGAGTTGTCATGTACACTGTTACACAGCAATTGCAGTTGACCATGTTGTGCCATGCAGCATCCTCTGTAGCTGGGCCATTCATGTACATGGCCAACTGATTGGTGATCGTGCCCACATGACATGTCTGCTTCAAGAGGAGGATGCTGTATAGAACTGGTCTTGCAGCTGAGTCTTCCACACAGATGTGCCACAAACCTAAATTGCTTGATGTTGCAAATGGCGTGATGGTTCCTTTGGAATGGCATATCCAGTTTCCTTCCTCCAGTCTGAGCCTGTTCTCTGTGCCTAATGACCACATCACTGTTAATCATCCTTCTTTCTTTTTTGTGAATGTAGCCCATTTGAAAGTAAGAGTGCTGTAAGGATGGACTAGCAAACTCAGTAAACTGAGTAGGCTAAAAGTGAATGGAGCAAATTTGATCTGGAAAGAGTGGCAGCTATTCAAGCAGAAGTCTTTGTTTAGTGCATAACACACATTCTCATAAGCCATTGGAAAAGTGGAGTAGGACTTCCAGAAATGTCTCATTGAGCAAAAGAGAATTCTGTGAAACTGAAATGCCAGATGGGTTTTGTGTTGGGGATGTGGAGGAATAGAAACAGCATTTCTTGAGTATGGTCCATAAAACTATTGCCCATGAATATGAACTAAACAAGGAGTTTATGATTTGTGTATCCGGATTCCACTAGCAACAATGTGGCAAATATGCGTGTTAAATGAGTGTCTATGGAGGTGTCACACTTATGTCTTTAGAATGGGAGGCTAGGGCAACTGACAGAAGGTGCAAACTGAAAAAGTCAAATAATCTCTGTGGAAGCACATTAATAATAAAATTTGGAAAATGCTGAGAAAGCAGACACTGTTGCACTCTTGGTTCAAAAAAGAATTCACAAATATCGACAGGTAAAAGTTAATAGAAATTTGTGCGTCTGTAACGAGATTTATGCGCGTAGCATACAACTGCTTCCATCTTTGTACCTTAGGAAAAGATCTTTCCAAGAACCTGAGAAAATTGTGGTTGTACATAAAAGTTTTAAATTTTGTATTTAAGAAATCATTCTTGCAGGAGGATCGTACAAACATATCACACAGACTCCTGTATGGAGAATGTAGTTATAGGCATCCCTGGCCTAGAGAAGCAACTGAAAGAGTTGCAAACAAATGTCACCAGGCCTGGATGGAATACGAGTTTGGTTTTTCAGAGTGCGCACTACGACAGTCATCCCATACTGAGCCTACATATATCACAAATTTCTCACCCTGAGCAAAGTCCCAGGCAACTGGAAGAAAGCACAGGTGACTACCATTGGTGAGAAGTGTAGAAGAGCAGACCCATGTAATTACAGACCAATATTCTTAACATTGGTTTGCTGCAGAAGCCTAGAACATATTCTGAATTTGAATATAATAAATTTCTTTGAGACCAAAACACTTTTGTCTCCAAATTAAAAAGCATCTCTCCTGCAAACCTCAGCTTGCCCTGTCCTCACTTTCCGTGAACCTCAGATGAGGGACAATAGGTAGATCCTATATTCCCAGATAACCCATTCTGTGAGCGGCTCTGAGATTTCTCAAGTAATAGAATCCAGAATTTCTCAAGTAATAGAATCCTATTTGCCAGAGACAAAGGTACCATCAGGTACGCTCCAGAGAACTGTGCTAAGACCATTCTAATTCTCTATATACGTAAATTACCTTACAGACTGAGTGACTGTTTGCCACTGATGCTGTGGTGTATGGGAAGGTACGATTGTTCAGTGACTGTAGAACGTTATAGGATGACATAGTCAAAATTTCTAGTTGCTGTAATGAATGGCAGCTTGCTCTATGTGTAGAAGCATGTAAGTTAATACAGATGAGTAGGAAAAACAATCCAGTAATGTTCGAATACAGCATTATGAAATAGAACAAGTGTGTAAGGATGATAGTAGGGAAGGTGAATGGTCAACTTCGTCTTAGTGGGAGAATTTTGGAGAAGTGTAACTATTGTATAAAAGAGATAGGGTATAGAACACTAGTGCATCCCATTCTCGATTACCGCTAGAGTGTGTAATATCCCCACCAGATTGGATGAGAGGAAGCTTTACCTCTTGGCTCTTGCACAGTCCTGTGGCAAGAGGATGGCAGGCCTCCAGTGCGGTCCCGTGGCGAGGGTGCAGCAGGCCCCTGGCGTGGTGCTGTGTGTAGAGGGCCAGCCGCGGCTATGGCGTCGTGGCAAAGCTGGGGCATGGGAGCAGCAGAAGGAACATAGGTGAGGACTGTGGTGCATACTGATATGGTGCACCACTCTTGTGAGATGAGCCACGGCTGGATCCTCGCAGTGAAGGGAGAGGAGGACGGATGCTATGTCAGGCTCACGATCGACGGGAGAGAGGCGAACGGGTGGCTGATGAGGTGGGCTGCAGCAATGAGTGCCCTGTAAATGTTGACGAACACCTCATCATGAGGCTGCAGTGAAGATCCAAGTGGGATGCCACTCTCAAGAAGAGAAATGAACCTGGCTGCATCGTCTGGATGAAGCAGCATAATAGCATCAGGCTCAGACGGTGGAGGACAGCCACCGGGCAGAACGGTGGAACAGAAAGGCTGAGATGCAGACCTGGGAAGCAATAGCAGGCAGAGCCATCATCAGGAAAGGGCAACTTTGTTTCTGAGAGTGGCGAATACTGGCACAGACAGGTCTTGCAGGAAAGCCTGTGAGGCCGCATCTGATCACCACAATAAAAGACAGGAAATGGCAGCAATCAGCTCAGGGTGGCACCAGGCAGTTTAACAAAGAAGTGCTTCTCAGAGAAAATGGCAGCAACACAAGACAGGTGAGATCCCTACAGAGAAGAGAGGAGGTCTGGAAGGGGAAGAAGGGAACCGGAGGTGGACATGGAGCTTTGGCAACAGGTGGAACAGTGGGAGAGGTGTCAGAAGGTGACAGGCCCAGATTATCGCAGGTGGAAGTGAGCAGTGATGTCACTGTTGGACTGGAGGTGTAGTCACAAAGAGAACAGGAGGTGAAGGCACAGAAAGCTGTAGGGCATGGCCAATGAAGGGGAGTGTCAAGTGGCAGGCAGCGCTGGAAATGGAAGAGAGATCTGGGCCAGTGGCAAGGGCACTGGTGACGTGGGAGCCCGTAGTGGTGCCAGGGCTAGCATGGAGGGCAGTGCCGGAGTAGGCAGTGCAGAGGAGGTGGCAGAGCCAGAGGTGACAGTAGGGCCAGAGAGGGCAGTGGAACTGGATGATGCCTCAGAACTGGAGATGGTATCAGAGGCAGAGAGCATCTGAGTCCAAGGATGCAGTAGAGCGAGAGAGGCCAACAGGGACTGAGAAGTCAGGTGCCATAGGCAGAGGGATGAGAGGCAACCAGGTGACAAACATTGGGAAGGAGATAGTCAAATGTATAAAACAAATAAAACCCAGTTGCTGGTGTGGAGTCCTGAGCAGGGAGTGCACTGTGACGGCAGAGTTCCCATCGAAGAAGCTCAGAGGTGCACAGCAAGTGCTATTCGTGTTGCAGAAGCTGTGCTGTCCTGCGTGTTGTGTGTTGGGGGCATTGTCACCAAACACTGCTGAATATACTGAGTGGTGTCCTGGTTTAAATGGTGCAACTGCTGTCTCCATAATTAGCAAAGCTGCCGGAATGAGAGTTCCAGCAGAGGGATGCATTCACTGTAAGGCCGAACAATTACCACTACCATTCTTATGCATTTGGTCTTACAAGGAGGCAGGGACAAACACAATAATGTTGGTCCACAGCTTGCAATGAAAAAAACACTTTAGTAGTAAACATACAAATGAACATTTCAAAGTTCAGAGCTGAAACAAGAAATAATATCCACTTCTGGTAGAATGATAAAATGTCTCACTGTTGTCCAGCTCTTTGTCTTTGGTTGGTGTCTGGTTGGTATTCAGTTGACATCCTAGACGGTGGTCTGCCTGGTGTCTAGCTCAGTCAGATGCAGGCTGGTCAATGTCTTGGCAGGAGTCTTGTGCCTCCCTGGACTGGTGGTCTTGGTGGCACTGAAGACAGCTGCAGAAGACCTACCAACAGATGAGTGTAGGGAACCGCCAGCATTGAACCTGGAGCATGAGTGCTGTCAGCTAGTGGTTGTGCAGCATCTTAAATAATCTGATAGAAGGATTTCCATTAGGGTCACCCAACAAGCGGACACGAGTCACGTGGTATGTGGACAAAACACAGTTCTGTGTTCACAGTGTGGTTGTGTGTGCTGCTTTGGGGTGATGTGGGTGCCCCTTGTGGAACTCGCTGGAGTTTGGTGTGTGCATGGACTGACATGTTGCTGTTGTTATCTGTCACTGTTTGTAAACACGTGGTGTGTATGATTGGAACCGGGATTGCTGCATGTGTCCGGCTGAGCACAGGACACTTAATGTGGATGTGTTCCGTGGTGATATTTGCCTGGTGAGTGGCTAGATATTACAAGTAGACACAAAAGCAGTTCAAGTGTGTGCTTTGTGGTTTGTTACTGGTAGGTTCAGTCAGGACACGAGTATTATGAAGATGCTTTTTATAGTGACAAGCAAAAAAAATACACTTCAGACCTCCTCGTCGACAGTGTAGCTAGCCTAGATTTACTTCTGCAGGCAGCTGAATATTAGATCATTTTACCAAAGTTTGAAAAATATCAAATACTTAAATTGGAAACAGGCCACGTCCACAGGGAAGTCCCTATGTATTTGTTATTTTTACAGAACATTATCACTTATAATGTGATACAAATACAGAATGATGGTCTCATCTCAGTATACAATTGACTACAAACTTTGACATACAGTTCTGACTAATGGTTTTGTTAGGTTGCAGCCAGATCTGAAGTAACACAATGCTGCTGTTGTAGGAGCAACTGAGTGGCACTGCACTCTGACATAGGTAATCTTCCAGCAGTGGTGGCATATGAAACTTCTGGAGGGTGTGTGTACACCAACGTCCCTCATTTGTTGCAGTGCTCGTCCTTTCTTGTGGTTGGTACCTACTTTGACGTTGGATATCGATCTCTGGAAGCCCTCACACTTTGTGAACTCAAATGGGAATCCCCGGTGGGAAGATGACATTCTTTTTGTGAGGCACTATTGACAAAATTTAGAGAACTAGCATTTGAGGTTGACTTGTATAGAGGCATATAAATGCTCATTTTTCCCTAACTGTGTTTCTGAGTCAAAGGAAAAGGCTAGTAGTGGTGTAAGGTACCCTCCACCATGCACCATGCACCATGCACTGGCTTGTGGAGTGTTTATGTAGAACGGGCAATGATACAATGTTGAGGTTAGTTGAGGTTGAATATTTTCCAACCATATAAAAGAAGGTTGTGTGAGGTTGTAAGAGTAAGGAAGGGTTGGGGTGGGAATCATTAAAACAAAGGTGTTTTTCATTGCCGCATGATCTCCTTGTGAAATTTTGATCAATGACTTTCTCCTCCGAATGCAAAAATAGTTTGTTGGCACCCACCTACAGCAGGAGAAATGATGATCATCATAAAATTGGAGAAATCAGAGCCCCCCTGGAAAGATTTAAGTGTTAATTTTTCCTGTGCACTGTCAAGAGTGTGAAATGTTAGATAAAAAGCTTGAAGGTGGCACAATAAACTCTCTGCCAGGAACTGTATTGTGAACTGCAGAGTAATGATGTAGATGTAGATGAAGGATATGCAGTCAGGTAACTGTTTCTAGGGTAGGTGACTGATTTAATCAGGCACTGAAAGCGCTGTTGTACTTTTTCTGAAATGAAATCCACATAGCAAGGTTGTAGGTAGTGCTGTCGCCAATTGGTGATGACCTTCCAGGAAATTACTGTAATTCATTGGATAAGAGGTGGTGCCTTTGTCAGTCTAATAAGTTAGCTAGGTAGGTTGGTAGTTTTTTTGGTTAGTTAGCTACATGTTTCATATATGATTGGAATGATTGTTTTATAAAAATAGTGAGGAACCAGACACTTTACATTTTTTTCCCCAGCATTCCTATTCATGCAACTACACAAAAAAAGGTGTTTTTAGATTATAAGCTACCAGATTTTAAACACAAGTTTGTCCATAGAGGAAGAGTAATCTAGAAGTAATTTTAGGTTAGATTTAAAATTGCCTTTGCTGCTTGTCACCCACTTTACATTAATGGGCAAATAATTAAAAATTTTTGTTGCTGGATATTGGACTTCTTTCTGAGCCACTGACAGCTTTAATAATGGAAAATGAAGGTCATTTTTTCTTCATGTAGTGGATGTGGATATCACTGTTCCTTTCAAATTATGATGGGTTGTTTATGATGAATTTCATTAGTGAATTTATAGGATGTCCTAGGAGGAATAGTCAGTATTCAGGAATATGACAGAATTATCATTAGAAGCAAAAAACGTCATATGGACATATGCCATATTGCAAATGGTTTCAGAGATAGAACATATTTAATATAATTGTTATTCATTTTCTGTATTATTCAGCACATTGTCAGGTTTACACATGTACAACAGTTAATAAACATTTCAACATTTGTTTTACAAAGTATCAATTGAAAAACACATATTTTTAACAGATTCTCCTCTAAGCATTATTATACACATCACATTATAGCTGTTTTGCAATTCACAATAAATTTTCGAATGTCCCACCATCAACTTTACTGCACTTACACACTCTTGGCAGAACATGTGTTGCTTGTCTCAGTGCTTCTGTGTGTTCCCTAATCAGGGCAGCAGCATCCATGCTGTTACCAAGCAGTTCCTCTTGCATATTCAGCTTTTGTTTGCCCACCTCAGACTGCATCCAGCCCCCATAAACAAAAATCTAATGGTGGAAGGTCTTGCACTCTTGGTGGCCAGTTCATTGTACTACAATGACCAATCCATAGATGAGGGTAAATGCAGTTGAGATGTTCCCTCCCACATCTGGTGAAATGTGGAGCAACCCCATCAAACAGGAAGTATGTTGCAGTCCACGTGGCCAAAGGAATGTCTTCAAGGTGTTCACCAAACAAATATTTCAAAAAATGCAAGTAAT
Source organism: Schistocerca gregaria (assembly GCF_023897955.1). Lineage (NCBI taxonomy): Eukaryota > Metazoa > Arthropoda > Insecta > Orthoptera > Acrididae > Schistocerca > Schistocerca gregaria. The sequence continues at coordinate 54,335,564 of NC_064931.1, forward strand.
TCTGTTCTGCCATTTGCTCTTCTAAAATAACTGGATCTATCAACATGTTACCGATAATGCCTTATCAAACATTGATCAGAAAATGAACTTGAACATTGGTATCCTCTGTTGGGTGTGGATTGTTCTGTGACCATTGATGATTATTGTGTGTATTCTTGATTTTATTCAGTGTAAATGTGATTTCATCTGTAAATAGTATTAATGGAAGAAAATGATTATTTTATTTTAACCAATGATAAGATTCAAAATTTGACGTATTGTTGCCAATATGAAGATTATGGACACGGTGTATGTGAAATGGGTAAAAGTTTTCCGCATGTAGTGTTTGCTTTACACATCTTTGTGTGGTGTTAATAACACAGAAAGTCACCATGTGCTGGTGGTAGGACTCCACTCTACCATTTCAACAATGTGTTGCTGTTCCTGCACAGATTTTTGAACTACACATTCAGAAGAGGAATGGGAACTTTATAAGAATACCTGCTTCATGCACTCTAGTACCTTCCGCCGCGGAAGTTGAACACGCGCTAGAACAAATGGACGTGGCCAGCCCATAGAGGGCTCCGCGTCCGCGGCGGCTCTTCCACGCAGCGGCTCTCACGCAGCGAGGGCGTCACTGCTACACCACGTGCAGACCGCGGCCAATAGCTGCTCCCTCCAGTTTCGTATATAGGGACCTGCTCTGCCCTAGTCCAGTCAGTCTGGTACTCGCTCTGGATTGCGTCTCTATCTCAGCGGTACTGCGTTCTGGTCGTTGCTCATTGTTGACATTTGCCTGCCTGGCTCTGGTTCCGAGTGGATTTACTGGTGGTATTTGGTGTTGTGGTTTCTACAAGCCTCCATTGTTTATCTCTTCCTTGTTGTGTCGGTCATAGTCGGTCGTTGTCAGTTGTCGTTGATCTGTCGTTCGACTCATCCTTGTGTTTACCCGGTGGTGCGTGCTCCACCGCCAGCAGCTTCCCCGCCTGGCGGCTCCGATCCAAAGCCCAAGGCATTCCTGCGGTTGGTTTTGGTTACTACATGCACAGTGCTGAAAAAATCTGGTAAACGTTCTATGGTCAGGAATTTGATGTGTCAGAAAGTGTTGACAGTATTCTTCAAAAGCAGCAAGAACACTCACATCAAAGAAGCCATAAACATACACCAGATCTTCATACTCTCCTTACTAGTGTAGATGTGTGGCATTTTAGCTTGCATGTGCAAAAACACAGCTAACTGATGCTTTTCTGTGATACACTCTGTCACTCAGATTTCTTTACTCACAACAATGAACAACTGTGTATCCAATGGGCTAGTTTAATATAAGAAAGACATCCCTGGCAAAGAGGTTGAAAGCAACAAGGTAGATTGGGCTAGAATAAAACTTCAAGGAGTTTAGGTACATAAGACGCATTAATGCGAATCACTAGTCAAAAACAAATCTACATTAAATGTGTTCTATCATAGAAACCATTTGGAATAGGACATCTGTCCATATCAAATTTTTTTTTTTTTTTTTTTTTTTTTTTTTTTTTTTTTTTTTTTTTTTTTTTTTTTGCTTTAGATGAGTACTCCTGTCATATCCCTGGATATTGAGCACTCGTCCTGGGGCACACTATACCTGTTGTGATGGAGCAGTTACATATTTTAACTTCTTGAAGAGGAGATAGAAGAGGCTGGTGTGAGGCTAAAAATGGTTGCACTTTCAGAAAAACAATAACTAAAATGAAAGAAGGTTATTCAAAAGTGGACTACTTTGCACATCTGTAAAATCAAAATGTACTGCTGGGTAACATTCAATACCTTGTTGCTCCTCCTGGTATCTTGTAACATGTTTTGATCCTCCTTGGCACACTGTCCACATTGCTGCTCAAGCATGTGCTACTCTGAGGGAGCAGCCTTCCTAAGGTCATCCATTGTGTGAGGGCTCCAGTTACGACACACTGCAAGTTTCAACTGATCTGAAGCTTGCTCAATTGGGTTCATTTTAGCAGATATCATATATATATCATCCATTCAGCTGTTTTCTGCCTCCTGGAGGAAGCGATTAAAATGATGGGTGCAGTGTACTAATGGATTATCATCCTCGAAGATGAAGTATTGCTGAAATATTGACTGTATCACTGGATCCTTTATTGATACTGCACAGTGCTCCAATTGCCCTCTATAATGATGAGAGTTGTCAGAATTTAATACATAATCCTGGCCCAAAGTCACCTCTCTGCTGAACCCATGGAACTGCATGCAAGAGGCACATATTGGTACCTGTCTGCCTTGACATTCTTTTGTGACAATCTTCCAGTGCCGGACCAGTCTTGCACTCATAAGTGAAGAGAACCCAATGCCATTGATCCAGGTCTCATTGCAGGTGTTCTCTTTCCTTCACACTTTTATGGTGCTATAATATTTGTTGTGCTGTCTGTACTGGATCTGTACATGTCAGATAAATTGTGTGGGAACATTTGCATACTTCCTGGGACAACACACATCTAAAGGACAGAGTACAGTTTTGTTGCATTCTCCTCGGTATATCTACGAGCCATAATATGTTAGTACAACTAGTTTTGTTGATCATGAACAAACACTACAAGACAGATCTTCAGTGTTCTGTGTCTCACTGTAGGGGTTGGTTGTTCAAATTAAGTTGCTGTGATATACACAAATTCAGCAGAAAATTTCCCGTGCTGACAGCTTTCTTGCCACATAGGCTTGAAATGACCCTTCGAGGCATATTGACAAACTGAACAGACACAAGTGGCACTGACCCATTCACGAATTTGAGACACATCACTGTCTACTGAACTTCTTTGAGAGTAGATTTACTTTTACATCCATTACCCAGTTATCTGTATGTACTGATTTCTTATAGTTATAAAAGAAGTGAGAAAAATGTAACTGATAAAACTAATGCTATTCATGAGGCTGTTTCCTTATTAGGGTGACTACAATGAATCTTGCATAGTTCCCCATAGTAAGGAATGCACTTTAACAAAAAAAAAAAAACACTTATACATATTATTATTCTTTGAATAGATCCTAAGTGAAATGGTCCTCAAGGGTGTGGAATAAGTAATAATTATTTACAAACTAATACAAAATGTATAACAAAAAAAAAGGATAATCCGTAGACTTGATGTAACCAAGCATAATGAAAATAAAGAACAACAAAGGTACAGTGGTTCCTTACACAGAGTTTAGTACTGGCCTGAAGATGCACAGAAGGCCTATATTACATGGTACAATTTTGTGTGATATTGTTAATAATATGTAATTGCTTCTATAAATCATTTAAGCTCTTCTTAAACTATACATTATTGGTAAGAAGGCTTACTTCGGTTACTGGCAAGTTACTGAAAACTTATATTCCTGTATATTTTACGCCTTTGTAGACCCTGTAGACTCAAGTAAGTTACTGTCTTATTGTAGATTGTTCTCTACCCTAATATAGACTCAGAGAATTGAGCAAATGGTCTGAAAGCTATATTGCTTATGATAAATTTCATTAAGGAATAACTATTCCAAGAAGCAGTAGTTTGGATGCAGATTTCTTTAAACAGGATTTTGTAGAACATTTTTGAATTCACGCCACATCACATGCTTTTGGACTTGTATAAATTGAGCATGTTTGGATGAGTTACACAAAAATGTTATTACCGCATGGCAACATAGAATGAAAGAAAATTAATTATGCCAACTTTTTATTTTTAAATAACCTGTGTGTGACAACACAGGGCTAGTACAAACAGAGCCTTGCTTACATGTTTTATTAGTTCTGTTTCATGCTCCTTCCAACTTAAATTCTTGGCATTAAAACATTATAAGGAGTTAACACTATCAACCTCTCCTATTTGTATGTTGGTTAGAAATCACCTTACAGGTTCTGAACTGCATGTATCTTCAAAGTTTAATGATGATGAATTGGCTAGAAATCATTTACTAATGTCCTGACAGATTTATAAACTGCTGTAACTAAAATTATACTTGATTTGCTATTTACTGTAATGTTAGTGTCATCTGTATTACCTGCTATTGTTAATGATGAAAATGCATTTAATATGCACAGTAAAAACTAAAGGGGACTTACGCATTCAAAATTCCTTGACAAATCACAGAATATTCTGATGACCTGTAACTTATTGTAATGAAATTATTACATTCTTGCAGTATGTTTGAATACCCTTCACAATTATTTTTTAAATTTGAAAATTATGGCTTAAGTGGAACTCAGAAGTTTGATGCTAAATTTCTGATCAGGAAGTAGCCCAGTGGAAAGTGACTAGTTGAACAAATAACTTTGGAGTTAACTACACTCAGAAAAATATTATTATTATTATTATTATTATTATTATTAATATTATTATTTGTTGATGTTTGTGACAACAGGCAGAAAATTGTAAAGATTTTGCAATAGCAAGATCTCTTCTGGTATAATGGAGATAATATAGATGTTATCCTAGTTATTTGTGGAGGTTGGTGTCAAGTATTCCAGGGCTGAATTTATTGAGCCTAACAACCCTGTCTTATCAGTAACATTTATAAAGTGCTTCTTAAAAGTGTTTGCCACACTACGCATATTTGTTATCAATGTATCATTTGTTCATAAAACTATCTAATCCTCTTCAGTTATGGTTTGACATGTCTTCTCCACCATTGTATTCTATATTATCTTTATTTTGTAGTCTGAGGTTGCTATTTTTTTATTTTCTTCTCGTAATGCATCTCCTTCAATGTGTAAGTTACATCCTTCAATATTTGCCAGAATACATTGTAATGAGCTACAATATCGACAGCAGATGTATTCCTGATTAATGAACTGAGTTTTGTTTCTTGTTCAAAAAAATCATTCTGTTAGTAAGCCATGATTTTATGGTAGACTTTGATCTAATGTGACTAATTTGGGGGAGAAAACACAGTTTTAATATATGACAAGAACTACATTAATAGATGCATTACATTTTTGTCAAGTGCAGTTGATGGCTTTCAGTATTTGAACAGTTTGCTAAAATTCTCAATTTTTGGTGTATTAACTACACTCTTGAATTCATTTTTAATACATTGGTGGTTTCTGGTGAATGCGTCACCTCCTTTCCGCAAATCTGCGTAGCTCAAAATCCTGTAATACTTAATAGCTCCCTGATAGCGGCCAAATTATGTCCAGAGAGACAAAATATGTCAGCTGGGCTCAGTTACTAATTCACCAGTGCAAGTACAGTAAAACCTCTTAACGAATCTCACGGGACCAAAAAATTTGTTCCTTAAGAGGGTTTTCCTTAAATAAGGGTTTAGGTCAAAATGCACTAAATAAGTGTTCCAGAATCAAAACTGGAGCGTAGGCTATTTAGGCCATATAAATACTCCATAATCACAAACTCACCTTGTGTTGCATACAAAAATGCAGTGAATGTGAAAATGTTTTTTGGCAAATTTAAAACTACTCGATATATTTATAATACTTTTTTTTTAATTTCAATATTTTTGGATGTTAGGTCACATCAAAAGTCATCAACTGGTATCTTGATTTAAAAGGAGAAAAATTTGTTTAGCTAATGACACTCAATGAATTAGACATCACAATAATGAATAAAACTGCTATACTGTCTTTATTTCTGAAAAAAATCTAGAAGAGTAGTCTGCTGCTTCCTTCCAGCACAGCGTACTCCTGTAAGTTGTCGTTCCAGCTGTTAAACACTGTTAAGAACTGCCTCATCCACAACGAAGGATGAAAAATACCTTCTAACAGTCTCAAGTGCTTCCACAGCTGCAGAAAAACTTGGTGTTGGTCAGTCCACATCTTCATCATCATCATCATCATCATAATCTTCGTCACCACCAATATCAGTAGCAAATAGCTCACTCATGTTCATAGTGGGTGTAGAAGTAAGTACATTATCATCACACGAAATAAAATCTTGGAACCTTGCAGTCTCAGGAACATCTATAACATTCCAATCTTCTTCAAGGATATTGTCCTCCACAAACAATGTTGCACCACAGCCAGCATTTGCAAAGCAGTTTGTGACAGTCTGCTGTGTGACTGCATTCCAGGCGGCAACAAACATATTCATGGCCTGTAAAATATTCAGTTTCATAACTTGCTTCCTCTGCAAGAATGAAATTGATTTTTGCACTAGAGCCATTCTATATGTAGCTTAACTGAATGGATAGTGCCTAAGTCCAGTGGTTGCAAGTGACTTGTGCAGTTAGCAGGAAGGTACACAACATTTATATTTCTTGAAAGTGAGGTATTTTTGGGATGAGCAGGCATCTATCTAGGATAAGTACAATCTTTCTTCCTGCTGCACCCATCTTTGAGTCCAAGCTCCTCAGAAACCTAATAAAAATAATCTGTTGTCATCCAGGCATTTTTGTGAAACTCATATTTGCACAGAAGTGTCTCTATGTTCTTAAAACACCTCAGAGTTTTAAATTTACCAATAATTAAAGGTGGCAACTTTTCACTTCCGTCATTGTTCACGCACAATAATGTTGTCATTCTCTCTCTACTTTTTTGTCCCCCATGACATTTTTCACCCTTAATTGAAAGTGTATTAGATGGAAGGAGGTTATAAAACACACCAGTCTCATTGGCATTAAAAATATTTTTGGAATCATACCCTTGAATCAGATGTGGCAAAGTGTAACTTTTCCAATGCTCCACGCTTTCATTGTCCTCAGATGCAATTTCTCCACTTAAATTTTGGGTTGAGAGATTGTGACATTCTTTAAAATGATCTAGCCAGCCGTTATATCCAATGAAGTTCTCATATCCCATCCTGAGTGCAATTTCTCGTGTCTTCTCACACAACACATTGCCACCTATGAGAATATTTGCAGCTCTTATTCCCTGAAACCAGTCTAAAAGAGCAGTTTCTACGGCTTTGAAAGACAATTCACGAATGTTCTTCCTTTTTGATGAACATGAACCATTTGCTTCTAAATTTAATAAAGTCTCCTTATTTTTTATTATTCCACAGCTGGAGCGCGGTAGTGTGGAAGAAGTTTAACATTCACTAATCTCGATAACTTCACAACTATCGATACGAGACCAATATCCGAATGCAAATGCGAACGCGGACATCGATTTTAAGAATGCAAATGATCAAAGCCTAAAGTTACAATTTAATGTCCAAAAACAAGAAGTGCAGCTGCAGACCGTATTTTAATTTGTGAATTGTAACATACTTATTCCTTAAAAGTGGGATTTAAAAGAAAGCACGATTTGTTAAAACCGAATTTAAGGAACACTGTTTTTATGGCGTTATTGCTGGGACCAACAAAAGTATTCCTTAAAAGCGGGATTTCCTTAAAATCGGATTCTTTAATATGGGGTTTTACTGTAAGTAGTTAGTTATATCTATTCTCCAGTCCTTGAATACTCTAATGCAATAAGAATAGCTGACTGCTTACACAATGTTTACCAGATCACACCTTATAGAATGTATAGGATCAATGTCAGTACTGTTGCCCAACCCATCCACTACAATCATAGTTTCTTTCTTCATTAAATCGTTACCTGATGACTGTATATGCTCTTTCACCTGACCCACACTGGCAATAGGTTGTAAAAAGTTATATCCTGGTATCTGGAGCATAGTTCATTCTGAAATAGTTGCTGTACACGTACAACTTGAGATCTTTCAAGAAAAAAACTTCTTCTCTTTATTGACTTTCCTATAGTCTTCCTTTTCAAATCTATACTGAAGTTTTTTTTTGTATCCTGTCCACACTATTGGACTCAGGCTCATCCTTTCCAAATTGAAGCAGGAGTTCAAATTTATTTTTGACATTTCTGTCAAAACTGAAAAATTGTTTGCTTATTTTCTCAATTTCCCATTACCATTTCACACCTTTCTTTACACAACTTCCTCCATAACATGTTCAGGTGTTTGGTTGCCTTGTGTAATTTAGCCTGAAGGGCAGTGATCTTCCTATCCTGCTCCACAAGTCTTCATACCTCTACTGTGTATTTTACATAATCATTGAAGTAAATGATTAGTTTTCATTATACCATGCCACTATCTTCACCCCAATGGAAAAAAACTGCCACTATCACTCAGAAGCCTGGACATAAATATTCTATGGCAAAGTGAAGCACTTTTCATATTTGGTAAATTTATTAAACAAGAGAAACCGTTTCACAATATTTGTCCAGCATACGGCTATACACAATCAAAGTAGGACTTGGGAAAATTTGCTTTACCAATACAATTAAAATTTAGACCACATTCTGTAAATAGGTACCTTAAATCATATTTACAGAACATAAGGGGAAAAGCTCAAATTAGTTATGCTGGAAAGAGAGATAATGAAACAGAAATTTCCCTGTTTGCTGTGCTAAAAGTTTCAGTGTATGATAGAAATTTACACCCCAAACTTACATTTACAAACTTTTATTGTTTTTTTAGTATGTACAAAAAGTGAGACTTTTGAGATCAAGATTAGGATAGACACTAATATATGTATTTCATATGTAATCCTCATTTAGATAACACAACATTTTTAACAACCTCTCAGTTTTCAAATATATGACCAGTGTTTTTATTTTTTTTAAGTGTTAAACAGAACTGGCATGAAGCTAGCGAATTTGCTGGACGATTGTTTGAAGAAAGTAGATGGTCAAAAACTATTTATGCTTATCAAAAAGCTGCAATGTTGTGTATGCTAGGTGATGACCTCACTGATGATGAACAGACTGAAATTGAATATCTTATGAGGTAAGAATGTCAATGGTGCCTTCTATTTCTAACTCATAGTGCTTGTATTTGAAAGATGATAATTGGAAAAGCTACAGAATAGCCATAAAATTTGATAAACTAAAGCACTACCTGCCATTTTATATTTGTAATAAAGGCATGCACCTCAATGGAAGCAGAGGATAGCTGGAAAATCATTGCCAATGGAGAAGTTTGCAGTCAAAAAGTCGGAACGCTATTTTTCTCAAGGGAAAAGCTTGGTTCTTCCAGGTTATGAACTAATGTATGTGTGGAACCTGTTCAAACAAATTGGGAAAAAATGGGAAATGTTAGATTCAGTGTATAAACGAGTTGATAAAGTACTCAGAAAGTTGGAATCAACGCGTGGTAAGTTAATAACATTTGTTAAAATTTTATGTGACCTTTCCTTTTTTCTGGAAAGTTATCAGATTTAGATACCATTGCTTACAGCTTCCTCATACTAGCAGTTACAAACCTTCATTGAATATGTGTTTATTTTCCTTCCAGTTCCTGCACCTTTAATCAAAATGTGTATTTTCTTTCATTGATAATTATTGTTTCTGCTGTCCTCCTGTAGTGTTGGTAATGTGTGCCATGACATTCAGTATATATGCTTGAGAATGGCAAACCATTAAAATTGTAACAGTATGTATCATGTTCAAAAATTTTATAAAGTCTTCCTAAAATTATTCAAAATCTAAACCTTATTTCTACAAATGCATCTTATGGCTTTAGTATGTAAATGCTAGGTCCACATTTATTTATAATTTTAAGATACAAAGATCTGTTGGCCAGGTATTAGAATAAGGCATGCAGCAAAACAAAATAAGTGAATTATTGAAGTACTTCCCACTCATGTCATTCACAATTTTGTCACCTTGCATATCCTTTTGACTGTTTTCATGTTTACTAGTTGCATACATTAGAAGACTCACAACTACATTTATCCCAAATGTTCTATCTGAAGAAATGTTACCATAGTGACATGTATAAAGACGGACATTTTGCAATAAATTATTTAATTTTTATACTATAATTTCTGTTGCATAGTTAGTGATTTAAGCTACTTATGTTTTATAAGGTTTTTCAGCAAGCTAGTCTTTGGGAAATAGCTGCTGTATACTGGCAGAAGTAAATCTGTAATGACAGGTTATGGATTGTGCTTGGATACAGTCAGTAAGATCATTCTTAATGAAAAATAAGATGTTTGGTATTGCATCCTGGTCCAGCATTAAATTTTAATTTACAAGGAAGTTTCAAAATGGTGCACATTCTGCTGCAGAATGAAAGATTCATTTTCAGCAAGATTAATTCTTTAAGTCTGTTTTTTTATACACTGAGCAGGTCTGTTGGCAGGTTTTGTAACACAGTGAGATGGCAGTCATGGCACGGGATTGTTTTTCAGGAGGAGCTGTTTGCCATTTCCATTTGTTTCTATAAATTTAAATTATTTATTATTAAATCACATAAGATGGGTGCCAGATGTTCCTTTTGAAATAGTCATACTCTTAGTCATAGTCATAGTTTCCTGCCCCATCCTTATCCAGTCTGAACTTGTGCACCATCCTTGATGACATTATAATCAATCCCTAGCTTGCCGGTGTGGCCGTATGGTTCTAGGCGCTTCAGTCTGCAACCGCGTGACCGCTACGGTCGCATGTTCGAATCCTGCCTCGGGCATGGATGTGTGTGATGTCCTTAGGTTAGTCAGGTTTAAGTAGTTCTAAGTTCTAGGGGACTGATGACCATAGATGTTAAGTCCCATAGTGCTCAGAGCCATTTGAACCATATTAATCTCTAATATTCCTTCTGTTGTTTAAATTTCTCTCAAGTTTCTCATTCTGGATGTGTTTTGGATTACAGAGATGGGAATGTGTATATTCCTCTAGACTCTTGTCAGTATCTTTTCTTTGGGAGGAACTATTCTGTTAGCCGAGCAGGAAATTCTGTGTGAAGCTTGGAAATTATGGAACTAGATAATCAAGTGTTGAATCTTTGAGCTGGCATGCTTGGAAGTACACTGGGTAGTATTTTGCTCACAAAAGGTACAGACGTAGACTCAAATCCCAGTCCAGCACACCATTGTATCTGCTCACAAATGTTTATCCTCAACAGGAACTATTTCATTATTCGGTCATTATAGTATTCTTGGACTTTGAAATAAAAAAGATCACTGGACAAGAAGGTTACACATATGTGCTTTGTATTTGTGGAAACTATTCCCTACTCAGTGTTTGTATGTGCCATTTCTCATCAAAAGTGCCAAAGTCAATTGTCATACTGGAACTAACTGAACTATGTCCTTTCACAGCATCCGCATTCATTGATTTTAAATTTCACAGAACCAATTTCTGATTCTTATTTCAGAACAGTTTGTCAATAAGGTTTTGGGAACTGACCAGCATTGTTATTTGTGTGAAACTGAAATTAGGTTGAATTCACCTTCATTATGGAACAGTCCATTTTGAAACTTGGAATATTAACAGAGGCAGCCAGCTGCAAAAGCAACAATAATTTCAGCCACTGGTGAAATAGGGGAGCAACAACAGCTTCATTTGAAAGGGACCATGAGGACTGGAGTGACTATACTACTGTAAATTAAGAATGGCTATTTATATATGTTATTATGTATCAAAGATGTATAGGGTGCAAAAAGGACTATTTATACAATATTTTAGAGCTTTAGAGGAGACAAAAAGAAACTCTCTCTTTGTTGTAGGTGTAGTTTTTGTGGCCTTCAATGAGAAGACTGGTTTGGTGCAGCTATCCATGCTGTGGAAGCCTCATCATCTCTGAATAACTTCTGCAGCCTACATGTATCTGAATCTGCTTACTGTATCATCTCTTGGTCTTCCTCTGTGATTTGATTTGCAACCCCCCCCCCCCCCCCCCAACACTTCCCTCCAGTATCCAGTACTAAAGTGGTTATCCCTTGATGTCTCGGAATGTGTCCTATCAACCAATCTCTTCTTCTTGTCAGGTTTTGCCACAAATTTCTTTTCTCCCAAATTCTGTTCAGTACCTCCTCATTAGTCACATGATCTACCCATCTAATCTTCAGCATTCTTCTGTTGCATCACATTTCAAAAGCTTCTATTCTCTTCTTGCCTAACTATTTATCATCCATGTTTCACTTCCGTACATGGATACACTTCATACAAATACTTTTCGAAAAGTCTTCCTAACACTTACATCTGTATTCAATTTTAAAAAAATTTCTCTTCTTCAGAAATCCTTTCCTGCCATTGGAAGTCTACATTTTATATCCTCCCTAGTATGGTCATCATCAGTTATTATGCTGCCTGAATAACTACTACTACTACTACTACTACTACTACTACTACTACTACAAGTGTCTCATTTCCTAATCTAATTCCCTCAGCATCACCTGATTTAACTGGACTACATTCCATTATCTTCGTGTGACTTTTGTTGATCATCATCTTATTTCCTCCTGTCAAGACACTGGCCATTCTGATCAACTGCTCTTCCAAGTCCTTTGCTGTCTCTGACAGAATTAGAATGTCACTGGCAAACCTCAAATTTTTTATTTATTTTCCCTGAACTTTATCTCCTGTTTAAAATTTTTCTTTGGTTTCCTTTACTGTTTTCTCAGTGCACACTCCTTTTTATCTAATAAAAATGTCACAAAAGCACCATTCCCATGCTAAGAGTCCAAGAAGATTTTGTTGCTAGTGATGCTCAGAGATGGCATACAAACTGTTCTGTGATGAACATTGTTTTTGCAGAAGTTGCATACTGCCTCATAGATTTATTTATTTATTTATTTATTTGGGGAGGGGGGGGGGGGGATGAAGCATTTGGTTACAAGACCCAGATACTCCGGAAGCACTGGTTACCTATATGGCTAGAGCTGCAGCCATTATTTGTGAAACTCCTGCTTGTTTTGAGTGTGCTAGACAGTCATTAGCATACAGGTGCCAATTGTGCATTAATGTAAATGGGCAGCAATGTCTCTAAAACAGTATTCCTCACAGAGCAGTTTGAATGCCATCTCTGAACATCACTAGCATCAAAGCTATCATATAGATATAATGATTAATGGAAAATCTCATATAAAGATGTGAAACAAATACTAAAAAGAGATAGAGGGGCTGGCCAGTACTTACCTCAGCTCAGTATAGCCAATAGATACACAAAAAACAGAACCGAAAATTTACGTTCCTAGGTTTCAGAACAAATGTTCCTTCATCAGGGATGAGAGGCATTTGATGTGGAATGGATGGCAGCTATCAAAATCAAGGTACTGTTGTTTTGTTCATGGGTTTGATATGGACAGAGGTGTGGATGTGAGCTTCAACAAGATGAAGGTCAACATCCAGGAAGGTGGCTTGGGTTTTGGAGAAGGACCAGGTGAAATTCAGATTCGAAAAGGAGTTGAGGTTATGGAGGAAATTAAGGGGTGTTTCTTCACCATGAGTCCAGACCACAAAGATGTCATCTATAAACCTATACCAGGCCAGGGGAAGCGTTTGATGTGGAATGGATGGCAGCTATTAAAGTGAATGATAGGAACGTAAATTTTCGGTTCTGTTTTTTGTGTATCTATCGGCTCTACTGAGCTGAGGTAAGTACTGGCCAGCCACTCTCTCTCTTTGTTAGTATTTGTTTCATATAGATATAATCTCCTCTGAACACTATAAGATTTTGTATTTGTAGCTTTTTATACATATGAGGGAAGATCGGAAAGTGATGCACAGGAATTTTGCTTTTCCAATTGTATTGCAGCCAGAATGTTGAAATTTCATGACAATATTGTTTGATAGTTTCATGTTTGCACTACAGATAGTATTTTGTTGTCACGTGCTGCTCTACCGAGAGAAACCTGAACCAAAAAACAAACTTGAAGTGCATATTACTGTCATCGACTTGTGAAAAGAAATGAAGTGTTGTTCAGCATTTGTGCGCCAAAGGCCATAAACTGAGTGAAATTCACAGGAACATGCGTGGCAGGTATGGGGATGACTGTGTGGACTGTAGCAATGTCTCCAGGTTGTGTACATTCTTCCAAGAGGTTTGTGTGACCCTTTGTGATTCGCCACACTCTGGGCAGCAGTTAACAGCTGCAACCTCACAGAATGTCAGCAGTTTTGAATGACCGATGTGTGCAACTGCAAACCTTATCACGTGTATGATATTGTTCATGTCACATTGAAATTACATAAAATTAGTGCTCACTTGGTGCCTAAAACCTTGACAGGCAACCATAAGGGCCAGCAAGTGATGAAAAGCATTATGTCACAGAAGGGCATGACTTTCTGGAAGGAACCGCCACTTGTGATGAGTCACAGGCCTACTGCTACACGTCCAAAATCAAGCAGGCCTCTATGGAGTGGAAATATGCTGATTCTGCAGTACGAAAAAAAAAATTCAAAATGACTCAGTCTGATAGGAAAGTGCTTGTGACAGTGTTCTGGGATATACATGGTGTGTTATTGGTGGTTCAAATGGTTCAAATGGCTCTGAGCACTATGGGACTCAACTGCTGTGGTTATCAGTCCCCTAGAACTTAGAACTACTTAAACCTAACTAACCTAAGGACATCACACACATCCATGCCCGAGGCAGGATTCGAACCTGTGACCGTAGCATGTTATTGGTGGACTGTGCTAAACATGGGACCACTGTGAATGCTGCAGCATACATAAAAACTTTGTTTAAATTTCGTCATGCCCTCTGTGACAAATGCCTCAACATTAATTCTGACTGTGTCAAACTTCATCATGACAATAGTAGCCCCTTGTTACTGGTCTTACTCATGAGAAAATCACCATATTTGGGTGGGAGGTGCTCCAGCATCCATCATACGGTCCAGACCATGCAACCGTTGGACTTTCATCAGTATTGTCCCATAAAGAAATTCCTGGCCGGCCAAAACTTTGTGACAGATGCATAAGTGAAACCCAGAGTCTGCAAATGGCTGTACTCCAACCAAATGGACCTCTATGAACAGGCCATATTGAAACTGGTGCCATGATGGTAGAAATGTCTTGAGAAGGCAGATGTACTTGGTTTTTTGGAAGGCTATTTCAAGGCAGACTCTTTCCTCCAACACATTACATGAGAGTTTCTATCTCTGTAACTGCTGTTTTCTCATAGTCTGCTAATATTGCCAAATCAGCTGTGAAAGATTGGAAAGAAATTTGAATGTCTTTTTTACATCTTCCAGGTGATACAGGGGTCCAATAGTTTTTCTTTTCCCGCTCTTGGATGACTTTGTTCAAACCCTGATTAAAGGGGAGAGGAGAGAAGAGGACATGCATTGCCACCCTGCTGAACACTGGTTTAGATCAGAAATGGTTCTAACACTTCACCCATTAATTTTACTTTGGGTGTTTTGTTAAGCATTTGATGAGATTTAGGGTTTTTGTTTAAAGTCTTTGTTCTTCAAGGATGATAAAAAGGGATTGTCGATTGACTGAATTTCCTTTTTGTGTCAGGCAATGCATATTAAATGTTTAAATGTCAGATTTTCACCTACAGGTACTTCTGTGATCTGTGTAGGGCATCTGACTGCAAATCCTCACACATTCATTTGTGCATCTGCTTGGAAAAATATTGAACTTATGTCTGTCAGAGTACTCAAAGTAATTGTTGCACTACATATTTTATTCATAGATAGCTCAGTTTTAATGCTAAATAGGAACAAATAAATACTGGTATTCCACAGAATCTGATCTTGAATCTGATCCTGCTCCTGATATATGCAAACAAGCTGTCATCTTTCACTGGCACATGAAAAATAGTTTTCTGTGCCGATGATTCAGGTGTCATAACCCAGTCCAGATGCACTAAAAGAAGAATTTCTAACACAATAATTTTCGTATGCAATTTCACAAGCAGAAGCACACTTTTTGTTGCACTGAGCCCTAGTCATAACCCATAGGCCACATTTTAGTGAATGAAGATGTGTGTCACATTGAGCAAAACCTGTAGTGTATGTTGGTGCTCAGCATGATATAAAAATATAAGCATATACCTGCTGTTTTAAGTAAAATTGTTCACATCAGTAGTCACTAATGCATTGTACTGCCACAGAATTTGAATCAGAGGTGGCCAGTTCAAATGCTGGTGGGGGAGTAAATTTTGTCACTGATATTTAACCTAACTAAGTATGAAGGTGTGAAGTTTGTGATCAGAAGGCTGTGTACCAAAATCCTAGTGTAGGTGCCAAACCTCTCAGATTATTTTATGTAGTGAGAGCATATGACATTATTGACAGTGTGCCATATTCAGATGAGAGTGTTATGCTTGATGGACCATTTACTGCTATCCACAAAGAATAGGGTTTGTGTTAGCAGTTGGTTTAATCTTGTCTCATTCTTCCATTCCATGCTAATCTGTAAAATTACAAGTACAACACTACACTGCACACTCACTAATAACTGTAATGTACATACTAAAGATAAATGCTTGACATTTCAGAAGAAAATAATGCCAAACAAATTCTCTCAGAATCTCAGCCAGAATGGCAATGCAAGATTCTTTCATTCTTGGCAATGTTCGTATGATTGAGTGTGAGGCCACCTTTGACATTCAGTACAAGTAATTGCATTTGCTGGTATACAATATGATCAATAATTGAGGCCATACTTTTGCAATAACTACCTCTCCTCCCTCTCCCCTTTTCCTTCTCCTGCTACTACACCACCCTTCCTCTCCTCCAGTCAATAGTATTTTATGTTCACTCTGTAAGTGACAAGGTTGTAAGAATTTTTTATTTTTAGAATGTAATCCTGTATCCTATTTTTGTATTCACTGTAATTATGCTTTGATATGTTACAAAACAGTAAATGTCACCATAACATAGATATTATACTGCACTACCTGTCTTTTTATAAAAATATGTGACACATTAAATGTTCACAGCTAGCAAATGCCATGTACAGTCAATTGGTAAAAATAAGAACTGAACAGGTAATGAAACACAGAGTATGCAATCACACAATAGTTTTTGTTGCATTGAATGTACTCTGTGATTAAACAAAGTTGAATTTATTGTTCTTGTGGAGTATTATTTGTTGCTCATGAAGACGACCATGTGCAGCTGATTTCAGTGTTTATACTGATACCTCTATTGAACAAATACTGATGCTAACTGCTGTGGCATTTTCAATTTCAGAAGAAGGCGAATATCATGCAGACAACAAAGCGTTAGTTTTATTGTTGAAAGGAACATGTTTGCGACTGATGAATACCCCACTTCAAGCAGAGGAATCCCTAAATATTGTGCTTTCATTGGAGAAAAAAATAAAAGAAGATCTTTATCTTATACCATATGCTATGGTTGAACTGGCACTACTATACAGGAGTCAAAATGATCTCTCTAGAGCAGCCCAATTATTGGAAGATGCAAAGTAAGTTACAGAATATATCCGATGCATTTCAAAAGTTGTTAATGTAAAAGTGTATGAATATCTTTTTTACTCACAAAAAGTGAGTCTGAGTGGCCGAATCTCTTGGTAATGACTTCTAATGTTTGTAGGAAGAACTATACTGGGTATTCTCTGGAGTCACGCCTTCATTTCAAGATACATTCTTTCCAGTCTGAGTTGAACACGAGGAAATCATCAGATGAGACTACTTCAGAACTTTCTAGTCAGTAGTTGATGACAAATTTATGTTTCTAAAAATGTGTGCAATTACCTTGACCAAACCAGTAAAACACTATTTTCTTTCTAACTTCAGTAAATGTAATCTCTGGGGTTTTTGATCTCAAAAGAAATGAAAACTATTTTGTCATTACTGGTTTTTGTACTGGGTAAGATATATACATTCCAATTTTTTTTACATGCTTAATGCTGTGATCCAATTGTTGAACACTTTATTGTCTTGAAGAAACTGTTTTAAAGAATGTTTTTGTTTATTTAAATATTGTTAATGTTTTAGAAGTTTTAATATTTTTGACAAAATATTTCATGATCATTCTTCCATTTTATCTTGCAGTGAAATAGTTACTCTTCACACAAGTTGAAGTATCTAGTTACATTATTAAACAACAAATGATCTACTTCAGTCTTACATCGAGAAGTCAGAAAATTGTGTGTTTGTACTTCCATATTTTTCATACAGCCACCCCCCCCCCCCCCCCCCCCCCCCCGCTCTCTCTCTCTCTCTCTCTCTCTCTCTCTCTCACACACACACACACACACACACACACACACACACACACACACACACACAGCTTACATGATGTGCATATCTACCACACAATCCTTCATTTAAATGGTGGGCTGTTACTTTTACTCATTTCAATATTTGTATTCCATCTGTATAACCAGGGAATCCATCTGTTAAAAATGGTGTGCTATTTAAATACTTGTACAATATACAGATATGCTCATTACTTATGTCAGGTGCCCCATAACTCACTCAGCATTGCTTTTAAGCAGTAGTTTGCTTAACCTTTCAATTTTTTTAATTCCTGAAGGATGTTCTGTGTGGCTTGGTCCATTTTTCCACAACAATCAAATAATTTTCCCATATCTCTTCAATAGTTTACTTGTCCGGAGTTCCAGTGTTGTTGCTGTGTCTTGTTCAGGTAAAACAGGGGATACGAGATACATTTAGTGCTTTCATGTAGCAAGGTAGATATGCATCTGCTGAAGATGAGTTGCAGTACATATGTGGACATTATTTAACTTCTTTTCAATCTAACCTCATACATGTTTTTAGACACCTCTCATTATCCAAGAACTGCCAAGATGCATAGTTACTCTCCTCACAATTGGATGAATCTACTTAATCAGAAGATGATTCTGAATATTCTGCTATGAGCACAATCTTTATGTGCTCTGTATGTGGTTTCAATTTGTGTTTTATTGTTTTTGTTATCTGATATACTGTGTGTAAGTCATTACATTTATGTTTTTCTATCTCTTTCTGCATTTCATTTGTAATTTTTGTGTGTCAGGGGCACTGCCTAGGTGCAGTTGTGTCAGTAGTCTTATATTTATTTTCAGTTTACAGAACTGTTAGATGAATCTCAAGAAGTGGATGGACATTAATCATCTTCATGTGATCACAGTGCTTGTCTTTGTGTGATGCTAATGCTCAGACTTGATTTCTTACTTTGTAGTCTATTTCCCACATATTCTGCATAATAATAACTGTTGCTTATTCAATTATCTGGCTGACAATAATTTGTTAAAAGGATTGTGTGATTAGAAATAGGATTGATTGATGTATGTGAGATAAGTATGCAACTTGAAATTTTTCTTGCCATAATGCATTATACAGATGAAAAGATATTTTCATATGCCATAAGTAATTCCATTAAGATGACAAATGAAGATGAAGGAACAAAGATTTCCTAAAGAAAACAATGGCCTAGATCACATTATACCTGTGATAAAAGAACCAGTATTTCTTCAGGGACATGCCTGATGTCAGTTGCGTATGTCAATGTCTCTGTTATATTTGTTTGTGTATAGTATATTAAAGAAAACTGTAATATGAATTTTTGTTCTTACATTGTGAGAAATAAATGTTTCTCACCATTAACTGTTTATTTAACATTGAATTTATATGTTGTTGTTTTTATTGTACTTCAGTGACACAGAACAAAGCATCATAATAAATATTTTGTTGCTGTGAGAGAATCTGTGAGTCTCAGTTTTATTTCAGTTATTTAATTATCTAAGCATATAACTGAGGAATTTAAAAGATTTAAACCACAACTTATTTATTGGTGAAGAAGAATAACAAAATGACCTGTCAGACTGTGCAACTTGTCCAGACATCAGAAGCATCTGAATATTCACTGATATCATCTCAAGCAAAATGACAAAAATTATGTTTAAAACAATTACTTGCATGTTGTACTGATCTACAGGGAGTGGGCAAAAATATGGAAACATCGTAAAGACAACACAGTACCACAGCTAATACAGTGTAAGAAACCCATTGGCATTCCAGCTATCAATCATCTCAGACTTCATAAATACATGTCTTGTATGGTTTTCAGGGCAATTTTGTACCATTCTTCCTGCAAAATAGTGCACAGTTCAGGTAACAATGATGGAGGTGGGTGGAAATCGTGCACCCATCTCTTCAAAGTAGACCAGAAAGGCTCAGTAACATTGAGATCTGGTTACTGCATTGGCCAGGTGAGATGAGACAATTCATCGTTTACTCATTAAACCAGTCCTATATAATGTGAGTTGTGTGAATGGGCACACTGTCGTCTTGGAACATAGCATCATCAATTGGGGAATGAGCATTGTACTATGGTATGGACCTGATCAGCCAAAATTGTCAGACAGTCCGCAGTGATGCAATATTGCAGAGTAACCACAGGGCCCATGGAATACCACTATGTAGCTGCTCAAATAATCACTAAATCCTCACCATGTTTCTTGGCAGCAAACGGTCTGAATCATAAGCTTGGGATAGTGTACATCAGATGTAAACTCAGCCAGAAGTTGGAGACATTGTGAAACAAGACTTATCTGACCATATGACTTTCTTCCATTGCTCCACAGTCCAGGTTTCATGGTTCCATCACCATGTTTTCTTGTTACCAGTATTTCAAACAATGGAAAATCCAGGATGGAATGTAACTATACCAGAGAAGGAAAGTTGCTACTCACCATATAGCGGAGATGCTGAGTCACGATAGGCACAACAAAAAGATTCACACAATTATACCTTTCGGCCATTAAAGCTTTTTTCAGCAGTAGACACACGTACACACACACTCGTGCAAATGCAACTTGCATACACATCTGCAGTCTCAGAGAACTGAAACCACGTGTGTGTGTGTGTGTGTGTGTGTGTGTGTGTGTGTGTGTGTGTTTGTGTGCGTGCATGCGTGTGTGTGCGTCTACTGCTGACAAAGGCCTTAATAGCCAAAAGCTATAATTGTGTGACTCTTTTTGTTGTGCCTGTCGTGACAGCATCTTCACTATATGGTGAGTAGCAACTTTTCTTCTCTGGTATTGTTACCAGTATTTGCTTCACTGATGTGTGATTTTGGAATTCCAGCTCTCGCTATGATTCTCATCATACAGAGCTCCCTTCGCTTTGTTTTGGTGCTGACAGGATTCACAAGTGTGACATTCAGTTCTGCAGTAACTTTTGCAGCTTATCATCATCTTATTTTTTTTCAAAATCCTTTTCAATGCCCATCTATCATGATTACATAAAACACACTTTCATCTCCAATTCAGCTTAGTGTATAGTGATTTTCTGCTTTCCCTATATGTGGTATAAATCATAGATACGGTTCCTCTTGAAGCACCAAACGCTTCAGCTACTTTGGTTACAGAAGCATCACTAACAATTTGCCCACATTCAGGTTCACTTAGCTCCAACGTAATACACTCACAACTACACAGAACACTTGTGAGCATGATTGACACTTGCAACATATTGAGGGCATTGTATAGGTGCCACTCGTGTTCAGATACAGCAGCACTACCATCTGCAGGCTTGGCTGCCATCTGCATTTACATTAAAGCATGAATTTCTCATAGTGTTACAATATTTTTGTAAAGGTTTGCAGTGATCAAGTTAAAACCATTATTAATAGTTCCCTTCATCAAACCCACAGTTCCCAAGCATATTTTATTCACTTAAAAATGCAATTTTATGAATCTAATCGAATTTGGGACTTCAGATATGCATAGTACTGGCACAAAAATATTCTGTGTAAAATTTACATTAAATAAGGTAAATGTAGAAAAGCTGCACATGATTCAGTATCTGCTTTTTCCACATTGCAAATGGGCATCAGGATTCCCAAAAACCATCTGCTCTGCAGTTGGGACTGCCTAGTATTTGTGGAACAAGGAAAGGACTAAGAAATAAAAGTTATGAGGTGAGTTTATTATTCAGAGCCAAGAAACATTTAAAGCCATGCATTCTAAGATATTTTACCTACTGTTTGGCTTAGAAAGCAAGTAATCAGCATGTTAGGTTACCAGTATGATCTCAACACAGAGTGAGGTCATGATGCTAATATGAAAGATTTTAATTGAGAGTCTGTTTGCAACATTGTAATTGCTAATATCTCTCTCGGTAGTGCCAAAGTGGCACCAGCAAGTAGTAAGTGCTACTGACTCCATTAAGACTACTGAGACAGAGAGACAAGGGCAAACACATACCTTACTATTAGATGCTTTCCATACATCAGCATGCAACACGGATGGATTTAGTACACAAATGGAAAAAAGACAAGTCTACTAAACTTGTATCATCAGAAGACTCATTTTAACTGTTTATTGTACCTGTGCTAATGGGTTTTGATGATCACAGTAACAAAGATATTACTCTCTTACTGTAAAAATATATATGCTTCCTTAATAGAAGGGGACTGAAACACATTAGTGCTACATGGGATCTTTCTCTGTTACTGAACTTTCAGTCTGTACCTTACCTCTTGCTGGCTCTGTATAACAGATTCTACACTCAAGTGACCACTTCCTGATCTTTTTCATTTTCTAGAGAGAACAGTCTCCAGTAAAAGGCCATAGAAGTTATTACTCTATGTGCCAAATTGGACATACTGCAATAAGATAGCAGCATTCAAGCAGTGACCCTGTGTCAACAATAAAGGAGGACCACAACACTATATGCAAATGGTTTTTGACATGGTAAAAACCTGCAGAACCACAGCAGTTCAGACAAGAAGATAATGGAAGCTCTTGAAATATGGTGCTACAGCAACATGCTGAAGATTAGATGGGTACATCAAATAACTAACAAGCAGATACTGAACTAGATTGAGGAGAGAAGAAATTTATCTCACAACTTGACTAAAATGAGGGATCAGTTGGATGTGGGTTACAATAGTTATGGAAAGATGAAGAAGCTTGCTCAGGATAGACTGGTATAGGGAGCTGTATCACACTAGTCTATGGACTGAAGACGACACCGCCACCACCATCACTTGGCATTGCAACGTTATGTGAGAACCACGTGAGTGTGTTTATGCAGTCATCTACTTATTGATAACATTTCCACTACAGGTTTGGAGATATCTTTTCAGGCCACTTTGCTCAGGAAAATATCAAACTGTGTTTGTGTTAGTATATGCCAAAACTAATTTGTATGCCAAAGTTTCAACAGTTTTTGCATATTCATGGCTTTAATGCTGACTGATCTCTTGGAATGGTAAAATCAGAACACAGCAATAGATCCTTTCACTTACAATACCTCAAGTAATGCATTCAAAGGTGAGTAGTATACCTATCGGCCTATGTGACTGCATCTGTTATACCAACTAATATTTGTGTTGATGTACTCATCACTTTACTAGCTATCTATAGGTTTGCCCTAAATGATGTGATTGCTGAAATGTTGTTTATGACTACGCTGAGGTTAAGATGTAAGCAGATGACAAGTTCTTTACCTACTATTTGTATAGTGCATGCAACACTGTAGTGACTGATGATGTAGGTTATCATAATATATCACAAGTTTTACATCTAGATTTACACACACATTCTGCAAACCACCAAATGGTGTATGGTGGAGGGTACCCTCTGCCACTTTCGTTCTTTTACTTTCCTGTACCATTTGCAAATGGAATGTCTGTATGCTTCTGTATGAATACTGATTTTCCCGAGAGGTCCATACACGGATGTATTTTGGTGGAAATAACAGTGTCCTGTAGTCTTCTGCAAATGCCAGTTCTCTAAACTTTCTCATTAGTGTTTCAGAAAATGAATGTCTTCTTCGCTCCAGAGCACAGAGCATTTCCGTATTACTCGCAAACTGATAAAACCTACTGGTAACAAATCTAGCAGCAATCCTCTGAATTGCTTCAGTATCTTCCTTTGATCCAATTGGGTGAGGATCCCAAACATTTGAGCAGTACTCAAGAGTGGGTCACACAAGTATTTTGCACACAGTCTCCTTTGTAGATGAACTACACTTTCCTAGAATTCTCCCAATAAATGAAGTCAACCATTTACCCTCCCTACAATGGACCTTGTGTGCTCATTCCATTTCATGTCAATTTGCAGTGTTATGGCTAGATATCTATTAGAAATAACTGTGTCAAGCAGCACACCACTAATATTGTAGCTTAACATAGGCCAGTGACTGGAAGCCAAGTAGAGAGACCAGAGCAGGCTGAACGGAAGTACAGATCATGGAACCTGTTTGAGACCCAACATGCACCACCACAGCCGTCATTCACTTTTGAGGCAAGCTCATAATCATAGCATATACAGTGTCTCTATTTTCCATTCATTTACAGAAAATAGTATATACTTATCTCTGCTTTACTAGTGTGAAATAACAGATAGTAAATGTCATCTCTCAGTCGAACATTAACAGTTTTCTTTTTTTAAATGTGTGGGTGTGTAAACTAATTACACATCAAAGTGCCATACTACCAGAGGGGGAAGTGAAGATTTCTGTGGAAAAAGAGAGGTAAAGACAAATTAGTAGTTTTGTTTCAGTAACAGGAGCAATTACATAAATATGCTCGGAGATCATTGAAACTTCTTAAGTGGATAGAAACATTTTTTAAACCCTAGACGGCACAGCAAGCATTATTACTTCAAAGATCTTTACAGTGAAAAATGATAACCAGTTTTAGTTCAGTCACCAGTCAAAAGGGGCACCAAGGTCCTTGCATGGAATCAATCATCAGTTATTTGAGAAAGACAACATCTGAGCGACCACAGGCAGTTATTAACAGACGAGAGTGAAATGACTACGAAGTTCAACAATTCATTAAATACCAGTACCTATTAATGTACTTAAAAGATATATTTTACACACAAATGAATTTCAAAATAAAGCAAAATTAAAGTTCACTATTAGTTCAATGCTGATAATTTTACACATGTTCTGGTCATTTAACTTCCTATGGAAAAGACAGGGAAAAGTTGTCCTTGAAACTCAAGTTGAATGGCTTGTGGCACGTGTTTTCAATGAAAAACATCATGGAAAAAGGTATACCTTGCAGGTATAAGATGTATAAGAAGATTATATTGACAGTTTTGAATTAGCTGCAAACTCTCCTCTTGAAGAACTGTCTTGTGCATTATCTTTCTGCACTCCAAGGGGATCCATCATGCAAGGTGGATGGCAGACCCAATATATGTACTGAAAATGTTTGTTCCCTGATGGAGTTGAACTATGACCACAAGAAGAGAGCATAGTTTGTTCTGTTTATGCTTTTGCTTACCATTTTGTGCCACCTGAGATGCCAAAGTACCATATTTGGGTTTCAGAATTCCTTCAAAACTTTATCTGCATATGTCAGATCATCATTAAAGCTACCAGCACTTGCAACCTATGTCCTCAATTACTAGCTGAATGTATTCCACTCTCTGTCTTCCTCTACAGTTTTAGCCCTCTACATCTCCCTCTAGTACCATAGAAGTCATTCCCGGAGTTATTAACAGATGTCCTATCATCCTGTCCCTCCTCCTAGTCAGTCTCTTCCACATATCATTTTCCTCTCTGATTCTGCTCAGAAGCACCTCATTTTTTACCTTATCCATCCAACAATGTGGCGTTACAAAAACTGAAAAATCATTTGTTTCTGTCTCCTGATCTCTCACATTAATCTTCTTAACCAAAAATGAAAAGTCACTACACTGAATCATTAAGCGGAACCAACAGACAAAAAATATAAGGATTCAAGTAGGAATTGGTCAAATTACAAAAGATGACTAATGTGACTGAACAGTTCCTTTGTAGTAAAATAACAGTATCTTTACACAGATCTTGAAGAGAGATTCTTCACAGTGGCATGAAAGTGAAGATATTCTAAACACTTGGCACCTAGTTATTAGACTAATGGTTCCAGAATGAGATTTTCACTCTGCAGCGGAGTGTGCGCTGATACGAAACTTCCTGGCAGATTAAAACTGTGTGCCTGACCGAGACTCGAACTCGGGACCTTTGCCTTTCGCGGGCTAAGCCATGTCTCTGCAGTATCCTTTCTTTCAGGAGTGCTAGTTCTGCAAGGTTTGCAGGAGAGCTTCTGTAAAGTTTGGAAGGTAGGAGACGAGATACTGGCAGAAGTAAAGCTGTGAGTACCGAGCGTGAGTCGTGCTTCGGTAGCTCAGATGGTAGAGCACTTGCCCGCGAAAGGCAAAGGTCCCGAGTTCGAGTCTCGGTCTGGCACACAGTTTTAATCTGCCAGGAAGTTTCAGACTAATGGTTGTAAATTTTCTTGATAAAAAGACCCTTTATTGAAGAATAAGTATGCATAATGTAAAATATGATTTTTCTCATCATATTTGCCTCATACAGTTAGTAAACAGTACTAGGTTTATAGAGTGTAATATTAAAGTTAATGCAGCAATATGGTATTAATAATTAAGTTTAAAGTAAAAAAAATCATTAAAAATGTACTTCTGAACATAATTTTTGGCATTAAAAATATTTGTATTTTATTCGCCTCATAACATACATTTTACATAAAATCTGATTGTATTGTAAGGAGACGTAAATTTTTGCCATGCTGTACGTATAGTTTCATAATTCCCAGACACTATTTTTACCAACACAGGTTTATGTTGAATGCAACAATATTATTGAATTGTTTTTCTTATGACGTAACATTACTTAGTGTTTCAATTTTCCATACATTACTGTATGCACAACACTGTTCAAATGATCATCTCACTATACATAAATTCCTCAACTGAATAATAGATTTTTACCATTAGATCATGTAATTTTATCTTCAGTGAACCTATCTTCATGCTCAGTACATCCCTATCCTTAGGTTTACGGTAGACTTTCGTTCGCATTTACTGGGGTATCAGTTGGTAGAATTTTAAGCATTTAAGCAGTGTGATTCTTGAGTTTCTCCCGGCGTATTTGATAATCAAAATATCCATGGGTGTACTGCCGGTCTATAGTGTCCAACGGGCACAATATTTCGGCGATCAAACATGTCGCCATCATCAGGTGAACTGACGGACTGAGCTCCTATGAACGTGCCGGCACGGAGATCCGTACGCTATGGCTGCTCAGGGGGAACTGGGTTCGGTCGCGACTCTCGCAGGGGTACCCTCGTAAACAAGGAAACGACGTCAAAACTCACCATGATATCTGACTCATCCAACCTGAAGCTATCAAGGCGTTTAACAAAATCCACGGAATTGCGGATGTGATGAGGGCATTTACCCACATAAGGACTTAATATTCCCGTCAGGTATTTGGCCAACAAATATGTAGGTGCCCTGATGTTGCTGACAATGGGGCGTAATGGTACCCCCTCTTTGTGAACCTTCGGGAGTCCATATAGTCTAGGCGGTACCGGACCTTGGGGTAACAATTTCTTAGCATCACCCTCCGGTAAATCTGCGTCCTTGAGAAGAACCCTCGTCAGACGATGCGTACCGTCGAGGATCGATGCCGTGAACACCAGAGGCACACTCGACTGATGTATCCGAGCAAGTCGGCGGTCGCTGAACATTGTTTGTCGGAAAATCACGCTATGGAGTATGACTGCACGAGGATTCTGGTACAGACGTCGAGATACTGGGACAGCGTTGTTAGAGAGGCCATCGAAATTCGCACCAATGACGACCTCATAAACCGTGACTGTGGCTATAATCTTAGCAAGGCTTGGGAACCAGCGATTGGGTTAATCAAGAGTAAATCGAGCAAACGCATAGTTGTGACGACCACGGCGGACAGAGCCATCACACCGACGTCATCTCAGACGCCGTCGCAATCTGTTCCACCGCGCTACCGTGGCGCGGGGCGCGGACGACAGAGGGAGCGCGCCGCGGGCGGAGGGTATTTAAATCGGCCGCCGCCGCGACTGAACCCAGTTCCCCCTGAGCAGCCATAGCGTACGGATCTCCGTGCCGGCACGTTCATAGGAGCTCAGTCCGTCAGTTCACCTGATGATGGCGACATGTTTGATCGCCGAAATATTGTGCCCGTTGGACACTATAGACCGGCAGTACACCCGTGGATATTTTGATCATTTAAGCAGTGTTTTAGAAGTAGTAGGATTCATGGCATATGACACAAATCCCCCCCCCCCCCCCCCCCAGCAAAATTGAACCATCTAATTATATATTCAAAGTAACTTTGGTACTCCACTTTCATGCTGTTTGTTTCTTACACCAGATAGCATGTTCACTACAACAGTAAGGCTGTTCAATTTAGTAGCTAAATAACCTGTGTGTGCTTGCGAGCTTAGATTTTTGTAAAAGTTTGATGGCCTGAGCTTTTTCCATAACTTGATTTTTATGTATGATACTGGTGGCACTGATTTTTGATTTGAAATTGTATAAACAGTTTTTGAAATGTTAAGTTGAACACCATTTTGTTGAAGCGATGTATCTAGGAAGTTTAATGTCTTTGTTACACTATCCAGAATTTTCCTAACATTTTCTTTTTCAATAAGTATTCAAATGTCATTGCCAAATGTGACTGCTTCGGCACTAATATTGAGAGACAAATCATTTATGTAAAAGAGAAACAAGATTGGCCTTAAGATTGAGCCTTGAGGTACTCCTTGTGAAATTGTATCCCACTGTGATACATCTGATTACTCTTTTCTTCCTGTTTGTGAGATAAGACCGGAGCCATTGCAAAACATTTTCTCTGGTGCTGTAACACTATGAAGCAGTATGGAGTGATTCACTGAATCAAATGCCTTTGTAAGGTCACAGAAAATACCTGCCACTTTATTGCTTTTACCAGTGATGAGTTGATTTTTTTCAATGAATTCATTAATTATGCTCATGGTGCATTTCCCCTTTTTGGAATCCATATTGGTTTTTGTGAATAACATCATGTTTCATGATAAAATTTGTTCTCTGGACTGCAGGTATTTTTTCAGATACTCTGGATAACACTGGGAGAATAAATAAAGAACAGTAAACATGATTTCATGCCATTCTACATTTTTTTTACATGTACAATTTTCCATTTTTCCACTCTGCTGAAATCATGCACAACTCTTTTTTTTTCTCTCTCTGCAGAGAAACCAAACTAAGAAGTATCACAAAGAAAAAAAAAGTATGTGAAAAATAAGAGCCTTCCTAGGTGTAATGTTTTATTTTTGGAAGAAATATGGAAATTGCAACATTTGTGTAAACTTGATTACTCTACAATTAAAAAAAAATAGTAAAAATTAACTAAAAACTAGTCATTAAATTGAACAGATAAAAACATAATCTATGAACCAAAAAAAGCAATGGGTGCTTGTTTAAATAGTCAAACAAAAAACAAATCGCCTTGTGATAAATGTGTTGTCTACAGTTGATCAAAACAATGAAGAAATAAGCAGATTTACCTTTTTGTTGCCTGAAAAATACACATGTATTACATAAAACTTAATTTGTATATTATTATTAAAAAATTGAAGTGGGTGTCCACACAACAATAGAACGAAATTGGCCGAGTGAGACTGATTTGGGAATGAGAAATGGAGGAACTAGACCAAGGTGGGAATGAGACCGGTCAAAGTGACTTTTAAATGACCATTCCTTAGAAGTTGTTCCTTAGTCTTTTTGTTCACTTTACTGAACTATTCCTTTTGGCCCATTCATTCATGAACAACCAACCTCTAGTTGTTACCATCTCTGGTAGGGTACACAAGAGGCATACATGGCATCATATGTTGACTGATCACTGTGAAGGACATGGAGATGCCATACACTCATGTAAGATCGTATTATCATCACCCAATGGTGTTTGAATGAGACCTTATTGTGGGTCTCCATTTGGCTAGCTTATCGAATTGTGCACTATCCAGATCTGCAGGGCATTCAGGTATGATAGTGA
Source organism: Schistocerca gregaria (assembly GCF_023897955.1). Taxonomy (NCBI): domain Eukaryota; kingdom Metazoa; phylum Arthropoda; class Insecta; order Orthoptera; family Acrididae; genus Schistocerca; species Schistocerca gregaria. The sequence continues at coordinate 54,365,002 of NC_064931.1, forward strand.
CTTGATGTTGTACTGCATGGGAATGAGAGTGTAGGTACACTGATCATCAAGGTTACAGCCAACTACGCCTGATCTCCGCAAGAGAGAGGATCTCCATATTGGGCATCAAGCACCTCATAACTTCTTCACATCTGCACCTCCCATCTGAACACAAGTTATGGACTCCCTGCAACATTCTACATCATCTGACCCCAGTGGTTGGAGAGTGACAACAGCTAGACTAAGGAATTACTGCCCCACGCATAGGCTGCCATTAACACCACAACACTATCAGCTGCATTTGGAGACGTGCTGTGACTGGTAAGCATAGATTGCTGATGACTGACATCACATTGTGTTCAGCAATGAAGCACTGTTCTGCACTGCTCTGGATGACCATCATCAGTAAGTATGGAAGTGACCTGGGCACAGGACCCATTCTTCCAATAGTTTTGAGAGGTACAGTGGTGTTATTCCTGGTGTCATGGTGTGTGGAACCAGAGGTATGACTTTAGGTCAGAGCTGGTTCCAAATTGGGTATGTCATGAACATTCTGCATTCTCATATGTTACCTCTCAAGCACAGTACTGTGCTGCCATTTTTCAATTGGACAATGCTCATCCACATGTGGCACGTCTGTCTACAAACTGTCAACATTATGCTGATCAGCAAGATCCCCAAATCTGTCTCAAATAGAACATGTCTGGGACCAACACTGAGGTGAACTCCCTTCCAGTGCTAGTATCCAGGATATTGAAGACCAGTTGCAACAGCTGTGGACCATCTTGGCTCTATCAAAGGCAATCAACTGAGTTCCAGTACTTAAAAAATCTTTGAGCAACATGCCACTATATGAAAGTTTCAAAATATTTTGGTTATGGAACTCTGTTGTCTGGGCACTGTTAGTTAGGTTTCATTTTTATTTTATTTAAAAAGATACACATATGAGCTGATAGCCTCTACCTAGCACCTTTTACACTCTGTCCACATAGAAATTCTTGTACAGAATAGGAGAAGTCATCAAGGAGTCTGAGTTTGTTTTCAAAATCAACTTTGCTGTCTGGCAGACATTTTGTATCATTGCATAGGTGATCAAAATGTATTCTAGTATTGTAATTATGTACATTATTGTTCCTCTTTAACTGCAGTGGATCGTTTTCAATAAATTACATGAGAGAATTAATTACTGTGAAGCAGTAGTTGAATGTCTCAACTGCTTCAACTTACGTCTACAAAGTGATCATAGGTAAGCACTACATATAATTTTTACGGCACAATTTTTAGAAATGAAGATGTTATTTCTTAAAGATGAGTCACTGCAGAACATTGTTCCATAATAACGAAAATATGCTGAATATGACAACAAACTGACTTGTCTCCCCCCCCCCCCCCCCCCAAAGATTTGTAATGATTTAAAGTGCAAATACAATGAACTAAGTTGTTTCTGAAGATTCAAACCATGTTTTATCCATGAAACTTCCTGGCAGATTAAAACTGTGTGCCGGACCGAGACTTGAACTCGGGACCTTTGCCTTTCATGGGCAAGTTCTCTACCAACTGAGCTACAACAAGCATGACTCACACCCCGTTCTCACAGCTTTACTTCTGCCAGTACATCATCTCCTACCTTCCAAACTTAAAAGAAGCTCTCCTGCGAACCTTGCAGAACTAGCACTCCTGAAAGAAAAGATATTGCGGAGACATGGCTTAGCCACAGCCTAGGGTATGTTTGCAGAAGGAGATTTTCACTACTAACCGTTCAAAAAACATCTATCAATACAAACAGTTTCAAAAACATTGGCCCTCGTTATTCTAATCGGAATGGGAAATATGCAAAATTCGTCCTGATAATTTAAATTATGTAATACGTTCTTGCGAAATTTACTTTAACATATATTTTGGGTCGGCTCTGCCTCAGAGCCTTTAATTACGAGCTGCGCCTGTCATGGAGTATATTAAATTTTATGTCAACATTTGGTTCACTATAAGGTTTATCCCAAGTCATCTCTTGTAAACTACTCTTAAAAATGTTTGTCCTCTAGTCATTATTTATTCTGATTTACAATGAGGATTATGTATACTTTAAGATAGTATCTTATGTACCTAACTAACTGTGAAACAAAATCAGTGTGTGTGTGTGTGTGTGTGTGTGTGTGTGTGTGTGTGTGTTACTGGGCATACAGATATTCTCTTGCTTTGAGCATTATCAAAGAAAACATTATCAGTTACAGTGCTACTGTCTTTATCCAATTGTGTTGGAAATTTAATTACTGAGATCAAATATTGGGATCCATATAAGATTTCCAGATTATTTTTTCTATCAGAATTCTTCAGAAAATCTACATTGAAATTACCACAGACTATTAACTGGTTGCTGCTGTCTAACAGTTATCATAGTAAGGAATCCATATGCCTCATAAACAGTTCAAAATTTGCCATAGGGAATCTATATACAGCTATGATTAAAAGTGAACTGCTTTCCAGTGTTTATTCCCAAGCACACATCACTACAAAATCTATTTGTTCACATGCTTTTTAGCTTGTGTTCTGTTTTAATATATGCAACAACTCCTACTTTCCCCATATTAGTTATACATGAGTAAGACACTAGAGAGTACTTTTTTATGTTTTACTTCTCTATACCTGTGAGTATGTGGTGCTCAGATAGGTACAGAGTATCTATCTATTGAGAGCCCTCTAAATTTTGCTGACCAGAATCTCTTCTACTATATTACTCAGTCCTCCAATACTCTGATGAAATAACCTAACCTTACTTTTCAGTTCATTATTAAGCATTCTGTGGGGCTCTTCTGTCATTTTAACTTCTCTCACAATAGGGTACCTGAATCCTGATTCTAACCTAATAATAGGTACGCCTCTGGCTCCAGTAACCACAGGGATTACACTTTGTGTGACAGTGGCCCCCATAAATATTCTTCAAGAAACTCAGCCAACCCATATTTCCATTTCTTATTCAGTTGTAGGCCTTGTCTAATATATCCTCATCTTGCATTTGTAAGCAAACGGCACAGCAATTATATGAGATTTCATTTCAGTAAACAGCAGTCTGCTCAACTGTGTATTCACATGGCTCACAGGGGTGTTGACCCACACTTGTCATGATGCTGTAGGACTTCCACAAAACTCACACTTGTGTGTGAAGCTGCTGTTAGTATTCCACTCAGGTCAAAAGCATGCAACTCTACAAGCTGATCACTACAAAATCTACTTGTTTCCATGGTTTTTAATTTGTGTCTTCAGCCATGCTCCACCTGTTATGATAGCCTGATCCTGTTTGTCAGAATCCTGACACAAAATCCCTTTGTCCTCTGTAACATGACAAAGGTTAGCACTTGGTTTCACAGTAGTTGTGGCATGGTACCCTGTACTGTCTGGCCTACACTCTTACCATGGCTATAACCTGACAACAAGACTTATCTTATCTTCCTAATCTCTTTTGTTATCAGTCTACACTTTGCTTCTTTGCTAGAAGTCTGCTGCACCCTACTGTTACCTACAGCTAGACGAGGCCCTTCCTATCCAACTTGAGGTAACAAGTTAAACTTATTGGATCCTGCTATCTGAAATGTAGTTGAAGATCTGTTCTCCTTTCACCAATTACTTGTTACCTTTACCCAGTTCTCACAGTCTAGTTCAAATTTTGCATAATTTAATTCAGCCTGATGGGCACAAATCTTTGCCTCCTATACAGTGATTCTTGTATCTTTTTGCACAGCCATTATTTCCAGAGGAGAGCCCCATTGAGACAACCCACAATCTTCTCATACAACTCCCTAAAGCAACATCCACACTATCACACATTGCAACACAGATAGAACACTTAAAAATATAGCTAAATCATTTAACACATTTTATACTATACTATTTTTTGTTATTTATGAGCTGAAAAAAAAGTAACATAGGCATAAGTGCCAGATCCTTCCCACCCCCATAAAGTGGCTTCCCACTGCCCACCTAACCTGCAACACATCCTTGTCTATCCCTGTGCTGCTCCCATTACCAACCCTTTGCCACAGGGATCATAACAATGTGGAAGACCCATGTGCAAGACCTGCCCAACCCACCAACCCAGTCCTGTCACAGGCTTATTCTGCCTCATCAGAGGCCAAGCCACCAGTGAAATCAGCCATTTCATATGTCAACTCTGCTGCAAACATAGCACAGCTTATTATGCCAGTACGACTACCGAGCTGGCCACTGTGGCCCAGCAGTTCTAGGTGCTCCAGTCGGAACCACGCGAGTGCTACGGTCACAGATTCGAATCCTGCCTCGAGCAGGGATGTGTGTGATGTCTTTAGGTTAGTTACATTTAAGTAGTTCTATGTTCTAGGGTACTGATGACCTCAGATGTTAAGTCCTGTAGTGCTCAGAGCCATTTGAACCATTTTATGGCTACCAAACAGCTATCCACCAGGATCCATCTCCAAACTTTCGAAGAACAAAGTTGACCACCTGGTGGCGCAACATGCAGCTAAGCATAACATTCTAAATTTCAGTGGCTGCTTCACAGTCCAGGCTATCTGTATCCTTCCCTCTTCTACCATCTTCCCTGAGCCACACAGTTGAGAGTTTTCCTTGCAACACATCCTTCATTCCCATGACTGTCCGGGGCACAGTTTCTGGTAACCCATTGTCACCACCACCTCCACTCTACAATTTCCCTGTCCTTCATCCTGTATCCCCTCCCAATTCATGTCCCTACATCACATTCAGTGGGCACCATTCTGTGCGAACTCTGACACCCGTGCATCACATGCCTAGCCTGTGCACCTGCCATCCCTCCCTCAAACATACCTAGCTGGCAAACTGGCTGCCTCCCTCTGAGCCACTAGTCGTCCAGCCCCAACCCCTCTTTCTGCCTCTCTCTCCTATACTATAACTCTAGCTTGCCATAGGCACTGAAAACTACAGCTTTTTTGTTTTAAAAACACTGTACATACAAGATGTGCTTCCCCCCTGCCTCTCCATCAGATGGTTTCCATTGTGTACACCCTGCTTGAAACTGGTTTATGATTTGGGACTTGAATTTCTGCTTCTGGCATTTTCTATGACTTTTTATTTAATAAACACATAGTTCCCATTGTTGGGTTTGACCTGCCACCAATTTTCAAAATTTTCCAGAAGTGCAGATCATACAGGTAGGGTCACCCAGTGCAGTGTATGCTCCACCTTTGTGCCTTTCTGTCTTTGTACCCTTCCCTTTAACAAGGTAGTACTCAAAAACCCAGCACAGTAGCCATCCTGTTGTGGGGGGATAGGGGGGGGGGGGGGGGGTTGTCAAGTACTTGAACAGTGGTAGTGCAGGGATTGCACTGTTGGTGCCTGAGCTAGAAACTCCCCATGTAAGCCAAGGGTTATGTGCCAGTCATGAGTGGGGCATTGGGACTCAGAGCAGTGGATTATTGCCTAGGTAGCCATTACTGAAATTGGGTGGCACCCATGGGAGGAATGTATGGCTAATTGACAAGAAGAAAAATACTCCCCCCCCCCCCCCCCAATAATTAGTTTGCACAGGAACTGTTGGGGGATTCCTTCTTGGTCACAAAGCCCTTATTCTTTGTGGGGAACACAGAACACAAGTTTGAGGAAATGGTAGCCACCTCTAAAGCAAAAAGTGGGTCAGTTTTGATCAAAACAGCATCCCTTGCCCATCCACAGTCATTACTCACTTACAACACTCTGGCTGACTTTCTGGTGACTGTCACTCCCTATTGTAATCTGGATATGATTCAAGGTATAATTTTCCACCGAGACCTACTCTTGCAATCTGATGATGAACTAGGCACCAACTTGGAGTGACAGGGTGTACACTTTGTTGTGTCCATAGGACACCATAGGACAATAGGGTTACTACTGCTGCCTTCATCTTGGCCTTTGAGGGCAATTCATTGCCTGAAAAGGTCAAGGTGATGGTATACTGATGTGATGTCAAACTATGTGTTCTCCACCCACTGGCTTCCCTATGCAGTGCTTCAAGTGTTTGAAATTTGGGCACATGTCTTCACGTTGCAACGCTAGCCCCAGTTGTAGAGATTGTGGATGACCACTGCATTCGAACGCTTTTAGTGCCCCCCCCCCCCCCCCCCCCCCCACTCTGTGTCAACTGTGGAAATCACCATGCTCCCTGCTTACCAGATTGCACCATTTTCCAGAGAGAGAAGAAAGTGCAAGAATATAAGACTGGACAAACTAACTAATGAAGAGGCCAAGAAGAATTGTGAGCGGTTGCACCCAGCATGTATAACAGTGTCATATGCTACAGCTACAATGATGCTGCCCCTTTTGGCAATAGTGCTCCTGCCCATTGTGTCTTCTACAGTGAGCCCTCAGGGTTGCTCAATCATGCCTGCCCCCTTGATGGGGGCCCTCCTCTTGCTGCTTCCTCCATACCTACTTTGTGGTAATTGGTTTCCCACCCACCAGGGACACTGAACCCACCTCCCGGCTGGAGACAAATCACCTTTCTCCATCTTCTCAAGCCAGGAAGGGGTCCCTTGGGATATTTCCTTCTGAGGTTTCTGCCAATCTACAACCAGGCACTGAAGGAGCTGCAGGCTGCTGGGCAGAAGCCTTTGTGATCATCATCATTACCTGAAACTAATTCAGAGAAGCCCTTGCAATCATGCAAATCCTCTAAGAAGAGATAACGTAAGAAGAAGTCCTCCAAGAAGACGGAAATTCCGCTGGCCCCCACTCCACCGGATCCTGCCGGTTTCACTCCTGGGGCTAAGGCAGAGATTCCAACAGCTTCTGAGGTCCCATATTGCACCACACAACTGAACCTAGCACTGATGTGTGTTGACACGATAACCACTCAACCAATGGCAACAGGTGACCCTACGGAGTAACCTGCCTCATTGGTTGCTTCGAGGTCTCACAGTTCATCAACAACATTGTTCTGCAGTGGATTTGTAGTGGTTTTTCCCATGTCTTGGCTGAGATATGATACCTTTTAAGCACTTCCCCTGCCTTCTGCACCACCCCTCAGGAGACTGTTTCCAGTAAAGCAGACCTCAGCTCTTCATGGATACTCTGTAATGATAGTGTCAGGCGGAGTTTGCACATACATTGTAGGCACTCTAAATAGCAAACTCCCATTGAAGGCTCTGGGTTGGGTAAGGGCATTTCAGGATATTACCATCTGCAATGTTTACCTCCCTCATGATGGTGAAGTGTCTCAGAACATATTGTTTGCATTGGTTTCTCAGCTGTCCCCACCTTTCCTAATTGTGGCTGATTGCAATGCCCTTAACCCTTTGTGGGGTGGAATGATTATCACTGGCCACAGTAAAGACCACAAAAACTCACTGGCACGAGTTAACTTTTGCTTCTTAAATACTGGTACCCCCCACACCCTTCAGTGTGGTGCACGAAACTTTCTATGCCACTGACCTTTCCATCTGCAGCTCTTGTCTTCCATCAACCATCCACTGGAGAGCCCACAATGACCTGTGCATTAGTGGCCACTTCCCAATCATCCTGTTCCTCCCTCAGCATCACAACCATGGACACCAACTCAGATGGACTCTCAATAGAGTTGACTGGGGTACTTTTGCCTCCTCTGTCACCCTTGGCTCCCCCCTGCATGGAGGCATCTATGAAGTAGTCAAGAATGTAACTACAGTCATTCTTTCAGCAGCTGCTTCAATGATCCCCTGTTCCTCAGGACTGCCCCAGTGAAAGACAGTACCTTTGTGATCATCAGAAATCGCAGAGTCCATTAGAGATCATAGGCAGGCTCTCGTATGCTATAAGCAGCACCCATCTAAGGAGCACCTCATTGCCTTTAAGCAACTCACTTAATAAAATGATGGAAGCAGGAGTACTGGGAATGGTATGTTTGAGCCATTGGACCATATACCTCTCCTTAACAAGCTTGGACAATGATCAGATGTCTGTATGGGTACCAGACACCTGCAGGTGTACCCAGTATTACCTCAAATGGCACTGTCTACGCTGACCCAGACACTACACCAAACATTTTGCTCTGCAGAGACTAGAGTTAGTCTCTGTGGCAGCGTTATCAACCTGCCTTTCATGTCCTAAAACAGCAGGTGGAGTAAAAGCAATTATCTTCTAGTACATGTCACCTGGAGCCATATAATGCTCCGTTCAGTGACTGGGAATTTGTCACTGTCATAGCCCCTGCCCCGATACAGCCCCAGGGCCAGACCGCACCCACAACCAAATCCTTAAGCACCTGTCAGTGAACTGTCAGCATCATACCATGTTCTTTCCTTAAGAACATCTGGGGGGAGGGTGAGTTCCCATTGCAATGGTGAGAAAGCATCATGATCCCAGTACTGAAAATGGGCAAGCACCCTCTAGAGATGGACAGTTATCACTCAATTATTCTCACCAATGTTCTCTGTAAGTTACTTGATGACATGGTGAGCTGGTGGCTATATTTGCTTCTTGAGCCTTGCAGTCTTCTGGCTCCATCCCAAGGTGTTTTTCGCCAAGGCTGTTCCATTACTGATAATCTGGTTTACCTGGACTCTGCCGTTCAAACAGTTTTACATGAGTGAGATCTCTGGGATCTGCTCTCAATTTTTTGTCCTCAACGTCTTGTCTCATTGTTTTGTGTGTGTGTGTGTGTTCATTCAAGTTGGTGACTCCCACAGATCTCCCCCTATCCAAGAAAATGGGATCATACTGGGCTCTGTACTGAGGGTCCCTCTCTTCCCAGTAGCCATCAATGGTCAAGCAGCAGTAGTGGGATCCTCAGTTTTGCCCTCTTTGTATGCTGATGACATTTGCCTCCTCTACTGCTCAGGTGCCATATGGAAGGTTCAATCACGGGTCCTCACCCACAGCTTTCAGGTTTCAGCCACCAAGACTCATGTTGTGCACTTCTGTCAACATCGTACCATTCACCCACAACCAGAACTTTTACCTTAACAACCAAATACTCAATGTGCCATTTTCACGACTGGTCTTTAATTCTTTGTTGACATGTATTTCCCAACTCCATCAGCTTAAGTGAAAGTGCTGGCTGCACCTTAATACATTTCGCTGCTTGAGTAACACCAGCTGGGGTGCAGATCGCACTACCCTTCTGCAGCTTTACAAAGCCCTGATATAATACTGTCTTGATTATGGGTGTCTGGTATATAATTCACATTACAATGTCAAGTTTTAGGGATCTGTGATATGGAATGGCTCACTCTGACTTCACCAAACTATGGGTGATAAATGAGACTGTAAATCCATGGAGACCCTCCATATGGGCCTCTCACAATGAATTTACCATGCTTTGCTGGCTCCACATTGGCCATTTTTGGCTGACTCATGGTCATCTCCTCTGTTGTGAGGTCCACATTGTGCTGAACTGTCCCAATCTAGCTGCCCTGTGACAGACTCTTACTCTCCCTGACTTACTACCCCTGATATTGGGAGACAATGCCTCAGTGGCTGACTTAGTTTTACATTTTCTTCATGAAGGGGGCTTTTACCATGGTCTTTAAAGGAGGGCCACTTAACCTTATTGGGCAATTGAAGGGTTGGCAGAACACTCTGTTGTCTCCTCTGCCAAGACTCGGCTGCAACTGTCGAGACTTGGTGGTCCACTCGAGCCCTCACTCTACCTGTCCTTTTACTCTTCCTTCCCCATCTCCATGGTCTTTTCAACTTGTTCATCTTTTGTCTATCTGTGCTTTTCTTGCCCTGTCCTTGTTGCTAATCTTACCAAGGCAATTTCTGAGAGGGATGCCTCTGGCAAGTGGCGGACAGTGGTTGATATATGGCCCCTCATTGCACTCTGCCTTCAGGGATTTCCAGCTGCTCCCTAGATGGGACACCTCACCCACTTTTCTTCCTAGGTCTCCTTTTATTCTTTTTTGTCCCTTATCTAGCCTTTGTTGATCTTTGATAGACCTTGGGGTTTTCTTTCCCAGGGTTCTGCATGGTAGGCCATCTCTGATGCACAGTCACATAGACTTGTCTATTCGAGGAAAAAGGGACTGATTGGCCTCTTTAATCATCCAGTCAACCAACCGTACAAAATGTGGGTTACCTCTCAAGGTTTGTAATTGAATCTTGTGGGCCTCAGTATTGCCTGATTACTGTCTTGGCTGCTGTATGATATTACAATTAATGGTCACATGTAATGTGATGCATTAGCAAGCCTGACATGGCTGACAACAAAGAATGGGCATTGGTTTGAAACATTGATAAGGCCCATGCATTTTTCCTCGTACATCCTACACATTCCAACTGAACTGAGTCCTTTCACCCACAAAAAAGAAACTTAAGATCTTTGCTTCTTACACGTAGATGGCTGTATCACAAGTATCATCTTTGCTCATTATTACACAGTGCTGCCACCAGGAGGTGGTTTGTTCTGTCATATGTTACTGGGGTTGATTGTTTGCAACTCAGTCCTTCCTGATGGTAATAACAGCGGAGAAAACAGTTTGTGTATTACTTTGCAAACCACACTCATTCATAATGGGACAACTATTATTTCCAGTATATCATGGAGTACAACTGCTCATTATTATTACAGAAGAGGTAAAATGCTACTCCTCATGCATAAATGTATTAGCTATATATGTTTGTAACATGTGAGGCATTGGACAAATGTTGAAGCTCCAGGACTTGCTGGTGCTTAGCACTGGTGTTCACTTTTATACTTGTAAAGACAGTGAAATGTCTTGGTAACATGATTTACAGGAATGATTGGTAGGGTAAGTGCTGGTCTGTTCGAGGGTGAGGAAGTAAATGTCACTTGAGTATCCCAAGGTGTAATTTTGTGATTTTATACTCTCTTTCACTAGTTCAATACAAAAACATCTATAGGCAATTACAGTGAATGGCAAATGCTACTTATTATGGACAATGCAGTTTCCATGTTATTATTCCAGTTTATGTGCAACAATTCTTGGAGTTGTGTTGGGAGAGGCTGTACTCTTGTAGCTGGAGCATTAATCAGTGTGGCAGTAGATCTGTGATGCAGTTTGGTCAGTATTCAGTTTTCCCAAGCAGATCATGCGTCTGCTATTATTCTGCTGATGTTCCTATTGCACTTGTCACTTGTAATATATGTGCAATGTGGCACATTAACTGGAAGTGGACTGTAGCTGCTTATTCATCAAAAAATCTGAAGTGCCATTTAAACAGTTTTATTTACTGAATCTCATATCAAATGGAGACTCTAATAATATATGAGACAACTTGGAATGTGACTAACCTGGATTTGCCTTGTTGGTAGTACTGCTGCTTTCTGGTGTCTTGCTGTAATTAGTTTTAATGGCTAGTTTTTAAAGGATGAACACAACACTGCAGTAGTTAGCTTGACACCTTTTCACATTTATTGAAACCCCATAATATTACAATGATCAGTTTGTATACGATAATTTGTACAGTATATTCATCACAGCACTTCCATTGCATGATGAAGGATTTGACAGTGGCAACATACACTCCTGGAAATGGAAAAAAGAACACATTGACACCGGTGTGTCAGACCCACCATACTTGCTCCGGACACTGCGAGAGGGCTGTACAAGCAATGATCACACGCACGGCACAGCGGACACACCAGGAACCGCGGTGTTGGCCGTCGAATGGCGCTAGCTGCGCAGCATTTGTGCACCGCCGCCGTCAGTGTCAGCCAGTTTGCCGTGGCATACGGAGCTCCATCGCAGTCTTTAACACTGGTAGCATGCCGCGACAGCGTGGACGTGAACTGTATGTGCAGTTGACGGACTTTGAGCGAGGGCGTATAGTGGGCATGCGGGAGGCCGGGAGGACGTACCGCCGAATTGCTCAACACGTGGGGCGTGAGGTCTCCACAGTACATCGATGTTGTCGCCAGTGGTCGGCAGAAGGTGCACGTGCCCGTCGACCTGGGACCGGACCGCAGCGACGCACGGATGCACGCCAAGACCGTAGGATCCTACGCAGTGCCGTAGGGGACCGCACCGACACTTCCCAGCAAATTAGGGACACTGTTGCTCCTGGGGTATCGGCGAAGACCATTCGCAACCGTCTCCATGAAGCTGGGCTACGGTCCCGCACACCGTTAGGCCGTCTTCCGCACACGCCCCAACATCGTGCAGCCCGCCTCCAATGGTGTAGCGACAGGCATGAATGGAGGGACGAATGGAGACGTGTCGTCTTCAGCGATGAGAGTCGCTTCTGCCTTGGTGCCAATGATGGTCGTATGCATGTTTGGCGCCGTGCAGGTGAGCGCCACAATCAGGACTGCATACGACCGAGGCACACAGTGCCAACACCCTGCATCATGGTGAGGGGAGCGATCTCCTACACTGACCGTACACCTCTGGTGATCGTCGAGGGGACACTGAATAGTGCACAGTACATCCAAACCGTCATCGAACCCATCGTTCTACCATTCCTAGACCGGCAAGGGAACTTGCTGTTCCAACAGGACAATGCACGTCCGCATGTATCCTGTGCCAACCAACGTGCTCTAGAAGGTGTAAGTCAACTACCCTGGCCAGCAAGATCTCCGGATCTGTCCCCCATTGAGAATGTTTGGGACTGGATGAAGCGTCGTCTCACTCGGTCTGCACGTCCAGCACGAACGCTGGTCCAACTGAGGAGCCAGGTGGAAATGGCATGGCAAGCCGTTCCACAGGACTACATCCAGCATCTCTACGGTCGTCTCCATGGGAGAATAGCAGCTTGCATTGCTGCGAAAGGTGGATATACGCTGTACTAGTGCCGACATTGTGCATGCTCTGTTGCCTGTGTCTATGTGCCTGTGGTTCTGTCAGTGTGATCATGTGATGTATCTGACCCCAGGAATGTGTCAATAAAGTTTCCCCTTCCTGGTACAATGAATTCACGGTGTTCTTATTTCAATTTCCAGGAGTGTATTTTAAGTAAAATTTCACTATCCAATTCTGATGGAAATGTAACATGAAGTTAGGTTCATTTACAGTGACTGTTTGATATTAGCAAAATAAACAACACAGATTTGTTCACTTTTTGTATATCTGTTACTGACTGACAGAGATGCCAGAGCTACAAGATAATGATTTGAATGACTACCACAGACTCGCTTAAAGGAGTTTCACAAAGATAGGAGTTGTCAGTATAACTACCAGGTTAGCAACATAAATGTGTTAGTAGTTTAGCTATTATGTGCCAAGTAACTAACATATTATCCTCCACAACTGTGGTATTGTCCATAGATTGTAGTGCCTCACCACAGTCAGCAATCCACATCTATAACACAGAAATTAGTGATGTTCTGCTGCAGTCCACAATGATCAATGGGAGATTCTAAAGAAGACACACCCATTCTCTTTCTCTCAGCACAACAGTGCCCTCACAAGAAGGTCAATATAGAGCTGAGCAAGAAAGTGTTGTGCCCAGTTTCTGACCCCAGCAGAAGCAGTCAACATCTTCAAGTAGTATTAAGGAGTTATTCAAGTCTCAGATGGAAATGTGCTTTTGTAAATATTGAACATTTTACTTCAAGAGAACAGTTTGTTAATTATTGCATCAAGTGATGCTTCAATAGTCAACGACAGTTGTAAATTACCAGTCACTCATGTGGCAAAGGACTGCATCATGATAAGTAACACTTTTTATTCAGTCATGTAATAAAGTGAACTAATATTTCATATATTATAGTTCCAGTGATCCAGTGAACCATCTCCCAGAGGAATCAAGGAACTCACAGCTATGGCCAGACACCTGTAGTTTCATCTGGTCATAACAACAACAATTTATAGATGTGTATATGAATAATTATTAAAATTTGCTACTATATTTTGATTTATAATTGAAAACAGAGCAAAGTCATAGGATAAAATATTATACTGGATGAAATATCAGCTTTATTTAACTATGGGTTACATAATGAGAAAATTGAAAAAATTATATGGACCCTCTTGTGAAACCTGTTTCTGCCTCTGCAGGGATTCAAATATCTCACAAAAAATGCCTAAAAAATGAAAAATAACAAGGTTTTCCGGTAGAAGTGTGCAGTTTCAAGATCTGAAAAATTATTATATTGAATTTTTGGAAATAAACTCTAGTTTAGATTACCCCAGAAAGTGAGAATTTTGGTTATGAATACTTTCTGAAATAGGAGTTTTTGGAAAGAGTAAAATGTCTGCTACTATGAGGAGCATAAGGGCTTTCAAGTGAGGTATAACATTTTATAAAAAACTTGCTGTTTGCTCATTGGAAATCTCAACTCAATTTGTTCTGCAGGAATTTAAAATTCTGAATAATCTTTTAAACAAATTTTTTCAGATAAACTAATTACTCCTTTGTTGTTAGAAATCACAAAATTACTCAGTCAACAACAATTTTTTTGGACAGATGGAAGAAAAGTAAGTAAACTGGTCATTATTTCAAAAGTAATCACTCTAACTGTTAATACATTTATCTCACTGTGAGGCAAGATGGTCAAAGCCTTCAAGGAAAAATTTTGTGGTTGCCTAAAGAACCATGATTTTATTATGCAGGTGTGCACCTCTTCATCCAAAGCAAATCGACAGTCACAAATATCTCTCTTCAGGGCTCCAAAAATATGGACTCATGTGAGTGGAGATTTGGGACTGTATGGAAGGTGTGTAAGGGCTACACAGCAAAACTTCTCCAGCACAGTCAAAAATGACCTTGGCAACATGTGGGCCTGCCAACATGTTGCTGAGGTTGTTTCAAGTACACTGCAGAAGTTTTGCTGGGAAGCTCTTACACATTCTCCATACAGTTCCAACCTGCCTTCATGCAAATTTCATATTTTTGGAGCTCCTGAGGAAAGACATTCATGGCTGTTGATTTACACCAGACAAAGAGGTGCATGACGAGATACTGGCAGAAGTAAAGCTGTGAGGATCGGGCGTGAGTCGTGCTTCGGTAGCTCAGATGGTAGAGCACTTGCCCGCGAAAGGCAAAGGTCCCGAGTTCAAGTCTTGGTCGGGCACACAGTTTTAATCTGCCAGGAAGTTTCAACCGCACACATATTTCCATGAAGGCACTGATTGACTTGTCTCACAGTGGGATAAATGTATTAGCAGGTATGATGATTACTTTTCAGCCAATAAACAGTTTACTTACTTTTTTTCCACCTGTCTTGCTTTAGTTTGACTATTCCTTGTACTTAATGGAAAAAAGAAAAAAGTATGCACTTAAGGACTAGAATTGTAGCAAGAGTAGTGACCCTTGCGTTGCTATATCTCAAACTCTTGAATTGTGATACTACACAGCTTTACTCCTACAGCTGACACTGGTGACTTGAGTCTGGATACCAGATATTACTCCTTCAAAGTGTTTCTGTACAATGAATACTTTCTGTCTAATTGTGGTATTACGTCAGAAAATTATTCCATATAAAACTGATGAATAGAAGTTTGCCAAGTAATCCAACTTCCCATAATTTTCATCACCTGATGCGCTATTTACACACTGGGCAAATACTGCTGAACTTAAGTGTGTGAGAAGAGCTGAAATATCTGATATCCTGTACAATTCCAAGGCCAGCATTCTTCCTGGTCTCTAATCTCATTGACCTTGTATGGGACTAGTCTGAATGACTCACTGCACCTAGATTAACACCTTTCACATCTGTCCCAGAGATGAAAAGAATTTTTTTCTTTTTGGAGGGGGAAAATATTGTTTATAATCTCATCAATAATCTCGTATCTATACTAATACATAGAGGGGAAACATTGTTCCCAAAAATTTCAAAAAGGTCTCCACCAATTTACTTCAAAGTTTTACACAGTATTCTAATAAACAATCTAACAGGTGTAGGCTGTATATTTTTAAAATAATGATGTACTGTTTTTCTATTACACCTGATTGTGAGAAAGTAAATGCTGTGCTTTACTGTGAAAATGTGTGGTTTTAGTTTCTTTCTTGCTGTCAGTTTAACTATGATAGTAGGGGATTTAAAAAAAATTGAAAAATTTTTCTCGTTGTCTGTTCTATGTTACCTTTTCACAAACTGGTAGTTCAGATAACCAGTTCATAGACTTACCACACAGTATCAAAAAAATAACAAATATAGTACACTCTGAAGTTTTGTAATTGAATTGTATACAACAAATTTAAAAAAAAGTCTCAAAAATGATAAATACCAAAAACAAAAAAGCCTTTTTCATCCATATTATTGATGATTTATTACAATTACGGGTTCCACACTTTCAAATTGGGTGAAGTTGCAATGAGGAGCTGAAATTTATGTCCTGGCACAATTCCCAGGACTAACCCATATTAGGACCTATTTCTTATTCCTGTACATATTTAGCTATTGTAAGGCATTGTTGGGCTCACTAGTAATTTATGAAATGCATGTGAAAAACTGTGTTGAACATTTCGAGTGACAGTGTACCATATTCATTATGCTTGTTCCACCTGTTTATTAGAAATTACACTGGTGTAAAACTTGTTATTGCTTGTCTTAAGTCACATAAACAATAAATACAGAGAACGTTTGTTAGTACATTCCATTATATTAGAAAGTATGTGAAAACCATTGTACTATGTGCAGGGTGTTTCACATATGCTGTCTTTGACATTGTGCAGGAGGCGATACCCCTACAGACAAGCTCCAGTCACCACTGGCCTATTGCTCAGATGGTGATGACAGTATGTGCTGTGCCTCATTTATTTTGTAATTGAGTTTTTTTTCTTTCTTGTGTTTATTTTATGTTCACTATAGTACACATAAAAGGTCAATGAATGTGTCTTATGTTAAACTGTGTAACAACGGTGACATGCGTAATGCCATGTTGCCTTCATACAAAAATTTCCCAGTGTATATGTTCCCAGTGATTCAATGACACATAGAGTAATAAAGGAACTGAAGAGACTACACCTATGTAGTGGTACACCCCTTCACCTCAGTAAAATCAGAATCCTTCTACTTGTGATGAAGGACAAAACTGAAAGCAGTCAAGAAAACAAGAATAGATATTTAAACTTTAGAAAAATATATAAATCTGAAATTAAAGCAACAAAATTGAAAGAAAATGAAGAGTATATTTTAAATTCTAAACACAAATGTAAATCTGCCTGGAACATAGATAAAAGTGAGATAAACATGGGAAAGGTAGAAATCAGTTACCTAGTTAATTGTGATAATCTCAATGAACACTTCATAAATTCAGTAAATTCTCATGTGCCAAAAAGTGACAATTTAACTGATGCAGAAACTTTTCTTTTTCCGATCACAGAATAAAACAGCTAAAAGATTTAACTGGAGTAGAATAACTGCTACAGGCATAAGTAACTCTGTAAACAAGCTGAACAACTCTAGTACAGAAGACTACTATGGATTCAGTAACATTGTAATAAAGGTTATAATTAAGGAAATTAGAACTCCTCTACTCTACCTTGGCAAATAAAATCCTTGATGATGATTGCCTTAAAATTACAGTTACACATCCCATATACAAAAAAGGTGATAGAGAAATACCAGATAACTATAGAATAATATCAATTGTCCCTATACTGGCCAAAATCACAGATAGTTGCTCACACACACACATTTACATGTATTTTGAGAACAATAAATTACTTAATGACAGCCAGTTTGTATTTAGAACTAATCAGTCAACCACAAAAGATATTGAATGCTAATTGAGCAAGATTCACTCTGGTTTAAAGCAAATGGGTTCTTGCTTAATGAAAGCAAAACCCAGCAGATGGTATTTAGTTAAAAAGACAAGTTTCCATCAGATGATTCTAGTTGTGTTAAATTTTGGGGGGTATATTTGGATGATAAACTTTCTTGGAATCCACATATTAAGTATATTAGTGGTAAATTGTCTAGGGTAATCTATTTGTTAAGGTGATTAATGCACTGTGTACCTAAAAATTATGTTAGAGTATCTTACTACCCATTTTTCCAAAGCATCATATCCTATGGTATTATTTTATGGGGAAACTCCACTTGTGTGCATGATATATTGTTGCTGCAAAAGAAACCTATTAGGATAATTACAGGCTCGCCATACAAGGCTCATTGTAAACCTTTGTTTACTCAATAAAAAATCATGACAGTAATAAGCTTATATATTTATTATATGTGTGTGTGTGTGTGTGTGCGAGTGTATACCTGTCCCTTTTTCCCCGTAAGGTAAGTATATCTGCTCCCGGGATTGGAATGATCCCTTACCCTCTCCCTTAAAGCCCAAATCCTTTCGTCTTTCCCTCTCCTTCCCTCTTTCCTGATGAAGCAACCATGTGTTGCAAAAGCTTGAAATTTGTGTGTGTGTTTGTGTTTGTTATTGTCTCTATTAATGTACCAACACTTTCGTTTGGTAAGTTACAGAATATATATATATATATATATATATATATATATATATATATAGAAAAGAACTTTCCTAAATTAAAATGCAGGGCAAATATACATTGTTACAAAAGTAGGACAAACAGCTGTATCTATACACCCTACCACAGACTGTCAAAATCAATTAACAGTTGTGAACTTATGGGCCACAAATTAGTTAACAAACTTCCACAAGCTATACAAAATTTACCAGAGCAACAATACAAACAAACACTTCATGACTGGTTAGTTGTAAACCCTTTCTACAATATAAAGGATTTCATAACCTGTGATATTAAACTCTTAATGTTAATAACAATTCTGTTCTTTATAGCATGGACTGTATCGTATTATGTGTATGACTTTGTCTATTGCTGTAATGGCTTAAAGACAATAAAATTATTATTATTATTATTATTATTATGATAACTGAAATCCACAATGCTTTTGAAAGGAAACTGTCCACCTGTGCGACACTTAAGACTTAAGCAAAGCATTTGATTCAGTATTGTATGAGC
Source organism: Schistocerca gregaria (assembly GCF_023897955.1). Lineage (NCBI taxonomy): Eukaryota > Metazoa > Arthropoda > Insecta > Orthoptera > Acrididae > Schistocerca > Schistocerca gregaria. The sequence goes on from NC_064931.1 coordinate 54,383,785, forward strand.
TAATTGTTAAAAAATTAGAATATTATGGTATTGCAGGCAAACCGCTTAATTTGATTAAATCATACCTAAATAACAGGTAACAGTTAGTGTATGTGAACAATGAGAGATCAGAACTAATGAAAATTAAGTGAGGAATTCCGTTCTTGGACCCTTCCTCTTTATTATCTATGTTATGACTTCTCAAACTACACAGCCTGCAAAAATGTTTTATATGCTGATGATATGACCATGGTCTCCCCAGATGAGAATATGCAAGAGGTGGCAGACAAAAATAATGAACTTTCTGAAAAATGTAGGATGTGGTGTATTGCTAACCATTTATGTATGAACAACACGAAAATGGAGGAAATTTATTTTAATCTGAAGGTAGGGAAAGAAGAAAATCACAGTGTCAAACTATTGGGACTGAAATTAGACCAAAGGCTCTTGTCGGATGACCATATAAGCTATCTGACAGGCAAACTAGCACACGTCATATTCCTGCTGTATCAACTAAGATATTCAGTCAGTAAAAATTTATTGATGCTTTGCTACTATGCACTCTTTCAGTCACAGCTACAATATGGGATTCTGTTATGGGGTAATTAAACAGGTAAAAACTGTGTATTCAGATGGCAGAAAAAAGCAATTAGATGTATACAAGGATTGGGTCCAAGAGAAACCTGTAAGGAGCACTTCAGCCTTCTACACATAATGTCCCTCCCAAGTCTCTATAAGTATAACTGCTTAATATACGTAAAAGAAAATATACAACAATTTACACAGAGAATGAATTTACATTCTCACAGCACTAGAAGCAACAGCATGCTTAATATACTGTATTCTAGGCTGTCACTGACACGCAACAGTCACAAACACCTAAGTCTAAAGTTATACACACATCAAAAAAAGTTTTGCATCACCTCGGCTCCAAGAGTTCCCGGACCTGTACAGAAAATTGGAATATAGTTCAACATAAACATCATTTTCACCCTTTTTATTGCTCATGAAAACCACACATTGCATGTTGTACCACCATACAGTGAGACCTTCAGTGGTGGTGGTCCAGATTGCTTTACACACCGGTACCTCTAATACCCAGTAGCACATCCTCTTGCATTGATGCATTCCTGTATTCATCATGGCATACTATCCACAAGTTCATCAAGGCACTGTTGCTCCAGATTGTCCCACTGCTCAATGGCTATTTGGCATAGATCCCTCAGGGGTGGTTGGTGGGTCACATTGTCCATAAACAGACCTTTTCAATCTATCTCAAGCATGTTTGATAGGGTTCATGTCTGGAGAACATGTGGCCACTCTAGTCAAGCGATGTCATAATACTGAAGGAAGTCAGTCACAAGATGTGCACAGTGGGGGTGTGAATTGTCATCCATGAATATGAATGCCTTGCCAATATGCTGCCGATATGGTTGCACTATCAGTCAGAGGATGATATTTGCGTATTGTACAGACATTACGGCGCCTTCCATGACCACCAGGGATGTACGTTGGCCCCACATAATGCCACCCCAAAACAGCAGGGAACCTCCACCTTGCTGCACTCAATGGACAGTGTGTCTAAGGTGTTCAGCCTGACCGAGTTGCATCCAAACACGTCTCCGATGGTTGTCTGGTTGAAAGCATATGCGACACTCATCAGAGAAGAAAACGTGATGCCAATCCTGAGCAGTCCATTCAGCATGCTGCTGGGCCCATCTGTTCCATGCTGTGTGGTGTCATGGTTGCAAAGATGGACCTCACTGTGGACATCGGGAGTGAAGTTACGCATCATGCAGCCTATTGCACTCAGTTTGAGTCATAACACAACATCCTATGGCTGCATGAAAAGCATTATTCAACATGGTGGCATTGCTGTCAGGGTTCCTCCAGGCCATAATCTGTAGGTAGCGATCATCCACTGCTGGAGTAGTCCTTGGACAGCCTGAGTGAGGCATGTCATCAACAGTTCCTGTCTCTCTGTATCTCCTCCATGTCCGAACAACATCACTTTGGTTCACTCTGAGACTCCTGGACACTTCCCTTATTGAGAGCCCTTCCTGGCACAAAGTAACAATGCGGATGTGATCAAATTGGGGTATTGACCATCCGGGTGTGATTGAACTACAGACAACATGAGCCGTGTACCTCCTTCCTGGTACTATGACAGGAACTGATTGGCTGTCAGACCCCCTGTGTCTGACAGGTGCTGCTGATGCATGGTTGTTGACATCTTTGGGTGGGTTTAGTGACATCTCTAAACAGTCAAAGGGATGGTGTCTGTGATACAGTATCCACAGTCAACGTTTCTCTTCAGGAGTTCTGGGAACCTAGGTGATGCAAAACTTGTTCTGATGTGTGTATAATGAACTGCCACAATCAGTCAAAACCCTCACCCTGTCTAAATTTAAGGAAGTATTATACATATGGTTAAAAAATAAAGCATACTACTCAATTAAAGAATATCTTGGAAGTAATTTGGGAGGAATGTATAAACAATGAAATTATGTAACTATTATTAACTAAATGCGTAAAACTGTGTAATTAATTCTTGAGTGTAAAGTGTATAGTGATTACTGGTGAAATCTTCTGATTAGTGAGAAGTTTATGTATTTATATGTATTTATGTATATGCAAAATGATGATGAGTGTAAAATGTAAAAATTACTAACTACTGAAAAGATATATGTATATATATGCGTAAAGTATAATGTAAAAATTGGAAACAACTATAATTTTATGAACGTGTAAAATGTATTTTGACAAAGCCAATTGCATGGTAAACATGCTGAATGGCTAAAAATGAACATATGAAACATATGTTAGACGAAAAGTGTGTAAAAAACCAAGTGTTTTAATGAAGAATGGACTAGAACTATTAGGAGTGGCCTTGGAAAAAAATCTGAGAAAATCATTGTGCCTTTTATTGCTTCAGACTACAGTTCCAGTAGCATCTGCTAATACAAGAGTACACAAACTCAAAATGGAACCTTACAAGTTAGTGGTAATGCATTGATTAATCAATGCAGGTACTGTTGCTGGATGTCCGTACAGTGACTGGCTGTTGCAGTCTGCACTTATTGGACAGACTGATTCTGAAATGCTCTTTTTATTCTGATGTTGCACAGCTGCATTTATCAGGGTATCTGAGCTCAACAATCATTGTGGGAGTTCTGAAAATCCTCAAGACCCTGTACATGTTGTGAAAACAGGAATGTGGTATAGAGTTACTGCAACACAAATTATGGAGTCATCTTTCGCCACCAAACTGTAATTTTTGAAAGGTATGTGAGCAATGTAGACTAACCAGCTGGATGACATCATTGGCAACTGCTAATATTTTGACTGGAGCACACCCTGCCATTTTCACTGCTAACTGCAGTCAAGAAGCACTATGCATGGGAATTTAAAACCTTGATTTGCACAGAAACTCTGGAGAGATTACAACCACCCACCCCCACAAACTCTCTCTCTCTCTCTCTCTCTATTGTGTTTGCATTGTTATGAATCTTCCTGGGATATTAAAACAGTGTGCTGGACTGGAACAGGTTAGTGGCCCAGTCCAGCATAGTTTTAATCAGGTTAGTTCCGTAGTACAGCACAGTTTTAATCTGCCAGAAGATTTCAATGGGTTTTTTGTTCCTTGGAAAAATATCTAGCTTGAACAACACACAGCTGGTAGACTAACTCCAATTTTGCTTTTGCCTCTTTTGTTTTCTTTTACAGACACAAGTCTATTTATAATTTTTATTTGTTGTATTAACTGAAACATAATGTTGCCCATAGGTTGCTTGGTTATTGTTTAAAGTTCTTAGAGTAACTTTTTTCACACACTCAGTTAGTGTAATATACAGTTCTTTTGGCTCTGTGATAATGTGTTTTTAACAAACATATACTGAAGCTACAAAAAAGAAATAAGTCATCAATACATATTGGAATTCCTGTTACCTTAAACGCAGTGAAGAATTTACTTCCTTCTTAACTGATGTTATTTGCAAATCTGACAGGTCACAAACTTTTGTAGATATTTGGGGAAAAGGACATGTATAGGTTCATGGGTCTGCACAAAAGAGGAGATTTTTTCATCCTAAACTTCATAAATGTGTTCTGTAACAATACTGAAATGTGGAGCATATACTACAGCACTGAGGTAGAGAGAGTAGGTCTTCTATATATGTCATCAGCCTGCGTCAATGTTCAGAAGTTCCAATGACAGTTATCGTTCTATGTCACACCACAATATTAGGATATATTCTTCCTCAGGATTATGCTTGTCTCACTACACAGTATGTAAAACTACGGACTAATGTAGGAGCCTCTAAATTTGTATTCATATTTGCAATCCATTCATCATCTATTATGACACATGAAAAATGGATCAATAGTTTGTAGTATGTAGACAGGTGATGTAGCAACACTGCAGAACACCAACAGAATGGAAAACTGTCAGTGAGATGCACTATGTGGGCATTGTCTCTGGCAGAAGACCATAGGCTATGATGACATTCCTACTTATAGGTTTGCCTTGAGCATTGATTAATAATTTAATTTTTCGTATTTGATGTTTACTTGGATGCATCTTGATTCCTTAATTATATCTGCTGATGACAGAACTGATAGAATATTTGTTTGTAGTCATGTTTCTATAAGAAACAGATACATTTTAATGCAATGTACTATTTTCTTGTCTACTGCTGAACTGCCTTCTTTCATCAAATCCATTCTTCCAAGAGGGGTATCCCCTTAAAAGTTATATGCAGTGAATAAAAATTAATTGAAACCATGAGCTGTCGACAGGTGTTATTGACATACCTTGATGGGGACAGATGAAAATGTGTGCCCCGACCGGGACTAGAACCCGGGAATGTGGGTCTCACGGGAAGCGTGCAAGGGATAAGTCCCTGCAGTCACACTATTCATCTGTGTCCTCGGTGGCCCAGATGGATAGTGTGTCTGCCATGTAAGCAGGAGATCCCGGGTTCTAGTCCTGGTCAGTGTGCACATTTTCAGCCGTCCCCATCAAGGTACGTCAGCAAAACCTGTCAGCAGCTGAGGGTTTCAATTAATCATCATTTATTCTAGAGAAGCTGCATGGTCATCAGTGGTATCTGTTCTTTCGAGAACAGTTACTACCTTCTTATATGCAGTGCATTCATCTGAGCAGGAGCATCCACAAATCACTTTGCTTTTTGCCTAATGCTATGAAATGTTGTAACACAGTTCTTCTGTATGTATAATGATTCAATGAAAAACAAGCTATAAGAACTGATCAGCATGACAACCCTCCTTCCACTAGCATGAAAACTGAATTTAACAGTGACAATATTAATGAGCACGCAGTGAAGGTCCTAGCTTAATTAACCATCAGTATTTGGCATTCAGTATTAAATAGAAACAAGACTCTCAATTACATGGACCATTTCTTATAGAGGAACACTTTGAAAATATAGGTATTGCCTTCACAACCACATTACACATTACAAATTTTCAAAAATCCATGATAAAATATTTTTGCTGAATCCAGAATCTATCACCAATGATATAAAGGAAATTTCCACTTAGACTAAGTTTAGAAAACAACACAACAATAATAAAGCTTGCAAAACTAAGGAGAACAAAATAATAGTTTCAAATGTAATGTGTGAAAGAAAATAAATTTATTAACTATTTGAAATAAAGTTTAAAGATGCAGTGGAAGAGATTACACATGGTTATTACATTTAATAAACACGTTGCAGTTCTTCATTATCTACATAATGTGCCATTTATTTACTACAACTAGTTTGGGTTTTGTAACACTTTATTTCTACCATTGTTCTCTCTGAGCTAGTTTTGAAAAATATGTTTCTATTAGTCTTAAGTTTCTTAAAATCTGGCTCACATATGATTTTTCAATTGTAAAAACTGCAAAAACTTTAAAAGAAACTGTATAGGAGACTAAAAATCTAGGGCTGATAAATGAAAAACTGAACTGCCTCATGATATTTTTGTTAAATTCTTTAAAATTAAGGAGAACAGATTTTGCTACATCACATAGTACATTCTACCAAGATAACTTGTAGCAATTATATTTGCTTCACATAAGGACTAAAATATTTGGCCTATGCCAAATGACCGTTCCTTATTAAATTTGATGTAATTTATGATCCAATAAGGTAAGTAATGATACTGTAACTGAATCAAAACTTCATATAACTCTTTTACATAGGACTGCACTTTTTTCCATGAAGCAAGATACATTGATTCTATCATTTTTCTATAATTATTTTTATATAAATCTTTAGAAATTATTGTTTTACTATGGCTCAAATCTCCGCTTCTTAGCTGAAACTTCCACGTGGGGCCTATCTCTTTGAATTTCTCCTACCATTACAGCAGTTGGACTGAAAACCCTTGTCTCTTTCTCCTGTAACAACATTTCATTTAAGATCATATTAGTAGATATTCTCTGGTAGCATACTGAACGGTACCACTCATGTGTTCAGATTTGTTTGGTTACTTATTTTAAAAGTTAAAAGATAGTAACGTTACTTATCATTACACAGAAAGACAAATCTGTTTTATGCTTACATGTGGTGCCAGATAATAGTCAATATGATGACGGACAGCTCCCCATATTTTGTCCTCCAACAATAACTGAGTCACAGCCTCAATATCAGGTGCCATATACCTATCTTTATCCCATGGCCTGTAATCATCATCATAGTCAATTTATTTTTTGCACTGTAATTTTCCTGAATGTATAATTGTATAGGATTTTTCACAAAGAAGAAAACATTATAACTGTTGACTTTTATAAGTAAAGAACTATATGCAGTTTAACAATGTAGCAGCTGAATGTACAAAAAAATACAGTTAACTGAAGGGTGTCAGTAATAAAACTTCTCACAAAGATGTGTAAATACCTACAGTGCATTCCTACTAAGACTTTGCAAGTATCTTACTGAAATGATGTTTTTGATTATGTTTCAGTTTTGTTTTGTGACATTTCCAAACACAGACTGTTTATGCGGTGGTCACATAGCATCCAGTATCAGCATAATATATCAGTTTAGTTATTATTACTGACAAAATGTTGTCTTATTACTAATTAATTTGTATGAAATGGAAAATACAAGTCAAAAAATTGAGAATGTGAGCCATAATCATATACCAGTACTTAACAGCCTCAGGTACAATTAACATCTTTTTCATATCCCTGTCTACTCCTGAGACATTCCTTCTATCAAAAGGTTTAACATTCAGTTCTAAAACCAAATTTAATCACGCTGCCATACTGAAAGATCTCCACTTCTTCACCCATAGCTCCAATTGAAGTACCATTTCACCACCCAATTCCAACCCAAAAACTACAGAACTTTTCATTATTTCCACTATTGCCTCCTAGCTGTACTTGAAAAATATCTACAAAATCTCAAGTGTCACTTAAGTCCCAAGTTCTTAGTGATCTGAAGGCAGACCACTTTATCATAATCCTTCCTCTGGACAAAGGCTGCAATACTAGGGTGTGTGATTATGTGTCAGAGGGACTTAATGAGGTCATTAAAGACAGAGCACATGCTAGATCTGGCAAGGAATTGGTGAAGGAAATCAGCTGTGTCCTTTTCCAAACAAATCATACCAGCTTTTGCCTTAAGCAATTTGGAGAAATTATGGAACATACATATGGATGGTTACAGAGGGATTTGAACTGCTGTCTTCCTGAGTGTGAGTCCAGGGTCTCAGCCATGTGCCATCTTGTTTGGTGGACTTTGTCAGCTGTCAAGCACTTTGACATAGAAAACTGTTCCTCATGATTTAATTCTTTCTATTCAGACTGAGCTGCAGAAAATCCTAAACACACTAGACGTCTCACTAGGCTTCAAAACTGTCTCCATGTAATTACATACCCATCTTGTACAACTACTTACTCCTCTAGATCCATGTCATATCTACTACATATAAACATCTTGACTATGCAGTTAAAGCAGTCTTCAATTTTCCAAACAAACACATCTCAGTCAGGCAGTAGTAGTCAACCACGACAGACGCAGCAACAGATAAGTAAACTGCTTTTGTGACATTTACGAGTTCCTACCCAGGAGTGAATTTTATTATATCATCTGTGTGCTTTAATCATTTAGTTTCCTGAGTTTCTGCATGTAAATTTAAAATCTAATAGCCATAGTTCTTGTGTTTCCGTCTGCGCCGGAAAGTAAACAAATTTTGTGATATATTACAAGTTCCTTATCAGGGGCACATTATTTGGTTTCACCTGAGTGCTTTAATAGTTAGGTTCTTGAATATCTGTGTATTGCTAGATGCAGTTCATGTGTTTTCATCAGGGACTACATTAGAGTTTACCTGCATAATTTAGTTTCTCATGGTCTTTGGTATCAACAGGGACTGCAATTGTTGTGTGCAGATGTGAGCTGAGTTGGAGACACTTTGCTCTCAGCTTCAGGCTGTGATGGCTTCGGGATTGAGGCTGCAGTGAATGGGCACCACTGTTGTGGGTCGGCCATGGGGATCCAATGGACATCCAGCGCATCAGAGTCCTCCGATCGGTTCTCACCGGTGGCCAGCCGAGTTACTGCTCACACTGAGGCTGACCGCTCACCTGTGGTCGAGCGGGAAGTCGCCCCGGGGTGAAGCAGGGGGTGAAAGACTTCCCTGACGGCTGCACGTAAGGCCTCACCAGTTTGTCTGGTAAACAGGTTCCAGGTGTTGTCTGTGGCTAACACTGTCACTGAGCCAGATGCTGTTGCCTGTCCTGTTTCAGAGGAACCACTCAGCCTGCAAGATACGGGCAATCACAGAGGGTGGGACTATTGGTAGTTGGGAGCTCGAATGTTAGGCGCGTTATGGGGTCCCTTAGGGACTTGGCTGACAAGGAGCGTAAGAAAACCAATGCATCCATGTGCACACTGGATGGAGTCATTCTAGATGTGGAAATGGTCCTCCTGGATGCCATGAAGAGCACAAGGTGCAGCCAACTGCAGGTGGTTGCTCACGTCAGTACCAATGATGTGTGTCACTTTGGATCAGAAGAGATTCTCTCTGGTTTCGAGCAGCTAACAGAAGTGGTAAAGGCTTCCAGCCTTGCTTGCAAAATGAAAGCAGAGATGACCATTTGCAGCATAGTCGACAGGACCGATTGTGGACCTCTGGTACAGAGCCGAGTGGAGGGCCTGAATCAGAGGCTCTGCAACCATGTTAGCTGCATATTCCTCGACTTGCGCCAAAGGAAGGGTTGGGTTTCGGGTTCCGCTGAATAGGCCAGGTGTCCACTATACGCAGGAGGCAGCTATATGGGTAACAGGGGTTGTGTGACATGGACTGGGCGGTTTTTTATGTTAGAGGGTCTCGGGAAAATACAAGATGGGCTTCAGTCACAAAGGGTGCAGACTGAATACAGGAAGAACATAGATACAGTGATCATTGGTATAACAGTTGTAAATTGTCGTAGCTGTGTTGGGAAAGTACCAGAGCTCCAAGCGCTAATAGAAAGCACTGATGCTCAAATCGTTATAGGCACTGAAAGCTGGATAAAGACGGATATAAGCTCAGCCGAAATTTTTGCAAAGAACCTAATGGTGTTCCAAAAAGATAGGCTAAACATGGTTGGCAGTGGCTTCTTTGTTGCTGTTAGAAGTAGTTTAACTTGTCGTGAAATTGAAGTAGATATTTCCTGTGAGTTAGTATGGATAGAGGTCTTTGTTGGCAACTGGAATAAAATAATAATTGGATCCTTTTGCCGACCTCCCAGTTCAGATGATACAGTTCCTGAAAGGTTGAAAGGAAACTTGAGTTTTATTTCAAACATGTACACGACTCATATGATAATAGTTGGCAAAAATACACGTTTGATTCCAGAAGTATGCATAAAATATCATCCGAAATTGTGCTAAACACATTCTCTGAAAATTATTTTGAGCAGTTAGTTCATGAGACCATGCAAATAGTAAATGGTTGTGAAAACACACTTGACCTCTTAGCAACAAATAATCCTGAGTTAATAACCAGCATCAAAACTGATATTGTGAATTGTGAATTGTGTTTTATTCATCTCATGACGTACATTTGCAATCCATTTGGTTTGCGTACAGGAGACATGTCAAAAATTTATAAAACAATTACAATGATTTTTACATTAATTAATGATAGCACTATAATAAATAACAACACTATAAGGATATTTCTTGGAACATGTAACACATTGTACCCAGCTCAAATTTCCAGATTGTCCTGCATGAATTCATCCACTGAGTAATAACACTTCATTGTCAGTACCTCATATAGCTTTCTTTTAAGTGAACCTAAATTCATCTGCATCAACTTGTTCCCTTTTAATTTATTAAAAATTTTCATTCCCATGTATTGAGGTCCCTGGGCAAACAGTCTGAGGCGGTGGGTGGGGAGCATAAAATTTTCTTTGTTTCTGGTATCATGTGAATGGACAAAATGGTTTCCCTCAAATAAGTCGCGTCTGGAGTACAAAAATATAATAATCTCATATATGTATAAGGATGGCAGAGTTAATATTTTGAGTTTCCTAAATAATGGTCGACATGGTTCTTTGTGATTGGCAGTGCACATATTTCGTATGATTTTTTTCTGTATTTTTAGTATCCGCACTATGTTTGTCGAGTTACCCCAAAAAACAACACCATACCTAATAATGGATTCAAAGTAGCTTGTATATGCTACTTTCCGCGTGTCAATGTCCGTTGCAGTTGATAATATTTGCATTGCAAATGCAAAGCTGCTCAATTTGTTTGCAAGGTATTCAATGTGTGCCTGCCACCTCAAATTTTCATCTACTTTTAGACCTAAGAATTTGACTGAGTCAACTTCTTCTATAACTTGGTTGTTGTGTACAATCTTAATTTGCTCACATTTTGACTGTTTGGTTTTGAACTGCATCACGTGAGTCTTAGATATGTTTAGATTCAGCCCATTTAGCTGAAACCAAGTTTCTAAGGTACTGAGGGTACTGATCACAGATTTGAGAATTTTTTCTGAATCCTGATCTTCAACTAAGACAGAAGTATCATCTGCGAACAGAACTGATGGGGAGCTGATATTTAATGGTAAGTCATTAACATAAAAGAGAAATAGGACTGGGCCTAATATGGAGCCTTGTGGAACACCCTGAGTAATTTTTTTCCAGTCAGAAAAATAATATGCGCCATTTGAAGAAATGCTAACTCTTTGCTTTCTGTTGGATAAGTAGGATTTAAGCCATTGTAGGGCACTGCCGCCAATGCCATACTTTTCAAGTTTTTAAACAAGCAATGCGTGGTTTACGGAATCGAATGCCTTTGTGAGGTCGCAGAAAATTCCTGCCACCTTATTTCTCTTGTCTAATGACGTACTTATTTTCTCAATGAAACTGTTAACTGCATCTACGGTGTTTTTCCCTTGCTGAAAACCAAATTGATTGTTTAGAATAACAGAATATTTTGCAATGAAGTTTTGGATTTGAGCAACAGCAAGTTTTTCAAATATTTTAGATAGGACTGGGAGAATTGAGATAGGACGATAATTTCCCATGATCTCTCTTGATCCCTTCTTGAAGAGTGGTTTGACTTCAGCATATTTCAGTACCTCTGGGAAACAGCCCTCTTCAAAACATTGATTTATTATCTGAGCTAGTGGGTTTGCAATTCTATTGTGTACCACTTTAATAACTTTGGTGGGTATTCTATCCCAACCTGCAGATTTTTTGTTTCTTAATGTTAAAATAGCATTTTCTACATCCTCAAAAGAAACTTTTGAGAATTTTGTAAAGTTTTCAGAGTTTTTGCCTAGGCCAAAGGGATTTACTTTGTTGTGGATTAGATTAGAGAACACAGGGTTGTTGTAGTGAAATTGAATATTGTAATCTCCAAGTCCTTAAAATAATAAGCGAAAAATATGCCTATTCAAAAAATCAGATAAAAATTCACTTCATGCCTTCCTGAGAGACAATCTCTACTCATTCCAAATTAATAATATAAGTGTAGACCAGATGTGGCTTAAATTCAAAGAAATAGTATTGGCAGCAATTGAGAGGTTTATACCAAATAAACCAACAAATGACGGAGCTGATCCTCCTTGGTACACAAAATGGGTCAGAACACTGTTGCAGAAACAATGAAACAAACATGCCAAATTTAAACAAACACAAAATCCCCAAGATTGGCAATCCTTTACAGAAGCTCAAAACGTAGCTCAGAGTTCAATGTGAGATGCCTATAACAATTCCCACAATGAAACTTTGTCTCGAAACCTGGCAGAAAATCCAAAGTGATTCTGGTCATATGTGAAGTACGTTAGTGGCAAGAAACAATCAATGCCTTCTCTGTGCGATAACAATGGAGATACTATCGAAGACAGTGCTGCCAAACCATATTTACTAAACACAGCCTTCCGAAATGCCTTCACAAAAGAAGACGAAGTAAATATTCCAGAATTCAAATCAAGAACAGCTGCCAACATGAGTAATGCAGAAGTAAATATCCTCGGAGTAGTGAAGCAACGCAAATCACTTAATAAAAGCAAGTCTTCTGGTCCAGACTGTATACCAATTAGGTTCTTTTCGGAGTATGCTAATGCATTAGCTCCATACTTAACAATCACATACAACTGTTCGCTCAACAAAAGATCCATGCCCAAAGACTGAGAAGTTGCACAGGTCACACCAATATTCAAGAAATTTAGTAGGAGTAATCCACTAAATTACAGACCCATATCGTTAATGTTGATATGCACCAGGATTTTAGGACATGTATTGTGTTCTAACATAATGAATTACCTTGAAGGAAATGGTCTATTAACACACAGTGAACATGAGTTTAGAAAATTAGAAAACATCATTCCTGTGAAACACAACTACGGTAGCTCTTTATTCACATGAAGTGCTGAGTGCTATTGGCAAGGGATTTCAGATTGATTCTATATTCCTGGATTTCCGGAAGGCTTTTGACACTGTGCCACACAAGCAGCTCATAGTAAAATTGTGTGCTTATGGAATATTGTCTCAGTTATGTGACTGGACTTGCGATTTCCTGTCAGAGAGGTCACAGTCCATAGTAATTGACAGAAAGTCATTGAGTAAAACAGAAGTGATTTCAGGCATTCCCCAAAGTGCCCTTTGTTTTCCTTATTTATATAAATGATTTGGGAGACAACCTGAGCAGCTATCTTCAGTTGTTTGCAGGTGACGCTGCTGTTTATTGACTAATAAAGTCATCAGAAGATCAAAACAAACTGCAAAACGATTTAGAAAAATATCTGAATGGTGCAAAAAGTGGCAGTTGACCCTAAATAATGAAAAGTGTGAGATCATCCACATGAGTACTGAAAGGAAGTCGTTAAACTTCAGTTACATGATAAATCAGTCTAATGTAAAAGCCATAAATTCAGCTAAATACTGCGTTTTATTGGCAGGACAGTTAGAAAATGTAACAGACCTATTATGGAGACTGCCTACACTATTCTTGTCCATCATCTTTTAGAATACTGCTGCGCGGTGTGGGATCCTTACCAGTTAGGACTGATGGAGTACATAGAAAAAGTTCAAAGAAAGGTAGCACATTATGTATTATCGTGAAATATGGGAGAGATAGTCACAGAAATGATACAGGATTTGGGCTGGAAATCATTAAAAGAAAGGCGTTTTTCATTGTGACGGATTCTTCTCATGAAATTCCAATCACGAACTTTCTCCTCCAAATGCAAAAATATTTTGTTGACACCAACCTACATAGGGTGGAATGATTACCATGATAAAATAAGAGAAATCAGGGTTCCTATGGAAAGATATAGGTGTTCATTCTTTCCACGCACTATTGTTGTTGTTGTGGACTTCAGTCCTGAGACTGGTTTGATGCAGCTCTCCATGCTACTCTATCTTGTGCAAGCTTCTTCATCTCCCAGTACCTACTGCAACCTACATCCTTCTGAATCTGCTTAGTGTAGTCACCTCTTGGTCTCCCTCTACGATTTTTACCCTTCACGCTGCCCTCCAATACTAAATTGGTGATCCCTTGATGCCTCAGAACATGTCCTACCAACCGATCCCTTCTTCTGGTCAAGTTGTGCCACAAACTTCTCTTCTCCCCAATCTTGTTCAATACTTCCTCATTAGTTATGTGATCTACCCATCTAATCTTCAGCATTCTTCTGTAGCACCACATTTCAAAAGCTTCTATTCTCTTCTTGTTCAAACTATTTATTGTCCATGTTTCACATCCATTCATGGCTACACTCCATACAAATACTTTCAGAAACGACTTCCTGACCATTAAATCTATACTCGATGTTAACAAATTTCTCTTCTTCAGAAACGCTTTCCTTGCCATTGCCAGTCTACATTTTATATCCTCTCTACTTCGACCATCATCAGTTATTTTGTTCCCCAAATAGCAAAACTCCTTTACTCCTTTAAGTGTCTCATTTCCTAATCTAATTCCCTCAGCATCACCTGACTTAATTCGACTACATTCCATTATCCTCGTTTTGCTTTTGTTGATGTTCATCTTATATCCTCCTTTCAAGACACTATCCATTCCGTTCAACTGCTCTTCCAAGTCCTTTGCTGTCTCTGACAGAATTACAATGTCATCGGCGAACCTCAAAGTTTTTATTTCTTATCCATGGATTTTAATACCTACTCCAAATTTTTCTTCTGTTTCCTTTACTGCTTGCTCAATATACAGATTGAATAACATAGGGGAGAGGCTACAACCCTGTCTCACTCCCTTCCCAACCACTGCTCCCTTTTCATGCCCCTCAACTCTTATGACTGCCATCTGGTTTCCGTATAGATTGTAAATAGCCTTTTGCTCCCTGTATTTTACCCCTGCCACCTTTAGAATTTGAAAGAGAGTATTCCAATCAACATTGTCAAAAGCTTTCTCTAAGTCTACAAATGCTAGAAACGTTTGCCCTTCCTTAATCTAGCTTCTAAGATAAGTCGTAGGGCCAGTATTGCCTCACGTGTTCCAATATTTCTACGGAATCCAAACTGATCTTCCCTGAGGTCAGCTCCTACTAGTTTTTCCATTCGTCTGTAAAGAATTCGGGTCACTATTTTGCAGCTGTGACTTATCAAACTGATAGTTCGGTAATTTTCACATCTGTCAACACCTGCTTTCTTTGGGATTGGAATTATTATATTCTTTTTGAAGTCTAAGGGTATTTTGCCTGTCTCATACATCTTGCTCACCAGATGGGAGAGTTTTGTCAGGACTGGATCTCCAAAGGCTGTCAGTAGTTCCAATGGAATGTTGTCTACTCCGGGGGCCTTGTTTCGACTCAGGTCTTTCAGTGCTCTGTCAGTCTCTTCACGCAGTATCGTATCTCCAATTTCATCTTCATCTACAGCCTCTTCCATTTCCATAATATTGTCCTCAAGTACATTACCCTTGTATAGACACTCTATATACTCCTTCCACCTTTCCGCTTTCCCTTCTTTGCTTAGAACTGGGTTTCCATCTGAGCCCTTGATGTTCATACAAGTGGTTCTCTTATCTCCAAAGGTCTCTTTAATTTTACTGTAGGCAGTATCTACCTTACTCCTAGTGAGATAAGCCTCTACATCCTTACATTTGTCCTCTAGCCATCCCTGCTTAGCCATTTTGCACTTCCTGTCGATCTCATTTTTGAAACGTCTGTATTCCGTTTTGCCTGCTTCATTTACTGCATTTTTATACTTTCTCCTTTCATCAATTAAATTCAATATTTCTTCTGTTACCCAAGGATTTCTACTAGCCCTCGTCTTTTTACCTGTTTGATCCTCTGCTGCCTTCACTACTTCAACCCTCAAAGCTACCCATTCTTCTTCCACCGTATTTCTTTCCCCCATTCCTGTCAATTGCTCCCTTATGCTCTCCCTGAAACTCTGTACAACCTCTGCTTCTTTTAGTTTATCCAGGTCCCATCTCCTTAAATTCCCACCTTTTTGCAGTTTCTTTAGTTTTAATCTACAGGTCATAACCAATAGATTGTGGTCTGAGTCCACATCTGCTCCTGAAAATGTCTTACAATTTAAAACCTGGTTCCTAAATCTCTGTCTTACCATTATATAATCTATCTGATACCGTTTAGTATCTCCAGGCTTCTTCCATGTATACAGCCTTCTGTTATGAGTCTTGAACCAAGAGTTAGCTATGATTAAGTTCTGCTCTGTGCAAAATTCTTCCAGGCGGCTTCCTCTTTCATTTCTTTGCCCCAGTCCATATTCACCTACTATGTTTCCTTCTCCCCCTTTTCCTACTAACGAATTCCAGTCACCCATGACTATTAAATTTTTGCCACCCTTCACTATCTGAATAATTTCTTTTATTTGATCATACATTTCTTCAATTTCTTCATCATCTGCAGAGCTAGTTGGCACATAAACTTGTACTACTGTAGTAGTTGTGGGCTTCATATCTATCTTGGCCACAATAATGTGTTCACTATGCTGTTTGTAGTAGCTTACCCGCATTCCTATTTTTCTTATTCATTATTAAACCTACTCCTGCATTACCCCTATTTGATTTTGTGTTTATAACCCTGTGGTCACCTGACCAAATGTCTTGTTCCTCCTGCCACCGAACTTCACTAATTCCCACTATATCTAACTTTAACCTATCCATTTCCCTTTTTTAATTTTCTAACCTACCTGCCCGATTAAGGGATCTGACATTCCACGCTCCGATTCGTAGAATGCCAGTTTTCTTTCTCCTGATAACGACATCCTCTTGAGTAGTCCCTGCTGGGAGATCCTAATGGGGGACTATTTTACCTCCGGAATATTTTACCCAAGAGGACGCCATCATCATTTAATCATACAGTAAAGCTGCATGCCCTCGGGAAAAATTACGGCCTTAGTTTCCCCTTGCTTTCAGCCGTTCGCAGTACCAGCACAGCAAGGCCGTTTTGGTTATTGTTACAAGGCCAGATCAGTCAATCATCCAGACTGTTGCCCCTGCAACTACTGAAAAGGCTGCTGTTCCTCTTCAGGAACCACACATTTGTCTGGCCTCTCAACAGATACCCCTTCGTTGTGGTTGCACCTATGGTACGGCTATCTGTATCGCTGAGGCATGCAAGCCTTCCCACCAACGGCAAGGTCCATGGTTCATGGGGGGAGGCCATGCACTATACGAGATTGGAATAATAGAGAATTGTGAAGGTGGTTCGATGAACCCTCTGCCAGGCACTTAAATGTGATTTGCAGAGTATCCATGTAGATGTAGATCTCTGTCCTGGTTGAATGGCACATCCAATCTGTCACATAGAGCCTCCCGTCCTACATAAAGAAAATACTAATCACTTCCTGGAGTATCTCAAATCAGTTCTCACACTTCTCCTGCCTTAAACATTCTTATACAAATTCGTTCCACCCCAGGCATTTCAGCTTGTGAACACTGTATTTCCCAGTGCTCACATGAAAGCCTCCAAAAATCCTTATCAGTTATCACACTAAACATCTTCGTCCTTACCCATAACAGTTTCACCTTTCAGAGCCAGAAGTTGTGCCCTTCGGCTTCGTATATATTCATTGACAGTAGCATTATGATATGCACTCAATGTGGAAAAGAATTCTCCCACTTTATGCAGCAACTCAACTCCTTTTACCCACTTAAATTGATCTGCGCCTTCTTAAAATCTTTCTGTATGCTGAACTATTCACTGAAGCTCATATTCAAACCACAGTCAGTATCCATGGTAAATATATCTTTTTCTAAAACCATATTCATTAGTATCTATATTAATAAAATTTCCTGGCTTTCCTTTCTCATAACTGCAACACTGATCATATCTACAATCAAATCTCCCATCTAGTTTCCTCTTCCATACCTCTCACCAACATAGTTTCCACTTCAAAAAAAATCAGAAGCACCCCTTATCACACAGTAACACTCGGGTCTTGAATACTTCAGTATATTACTTTAGCAGGACTATGACTCTCTCAATCCAGCCCTGAAATGAGATCATCTCTCTGTGACACACGCCACACACCATTCGCTGTTATCATCCATTGATACAGTTCCTGTGGAACTGTATAAATTCTAAACAACCATCCCTACCCTGAAGTTCCTACACCTGCAATCATTCTAGCTGTAAAACCTGTCCCCTGTGCTCACTCCAGCTCCACCAATGAAAAATGATACAACATTAAAGACAGAACAATATATGAAACATATTTTACTTGATGACATGTTTTCACTTCACAGCTTTTTATATAGCAATGACCCCAATATATTGGGCAGGCACATGAACAGACACAAAAGAAATGTTTCCAGTAGCTGAGCATACTCCACAAGATGGTTTGGCAGACCTGAGTGTTTGCTACACTACGTATTCCATTTGGATCCTCCCACCCAGTACTAGTTTCCTAGAATTCAAGAAATGGGAGCTTGTTGTGCAACACACCCTCTCATCCAGCTACCACTTCAGACTTAACCTCCATTAGTAAAATCCCTTCTCTTCTACAGCCTCCCCCCCCCCCCCCCTCCACTCACCCACCTTTCACCCATATGGTGATTGTCAGGGTATTATTATGTACTCATTTATTCTTTCTCTTCTCCTCTTTTTTTCTTCTCACTCTTTTCCCTTTTCTTTGTTTCCCTTAATTGCATTACACTTCCCATATTTCAATGTTTGTTTCCCCCTCTGTTCTAGCTTTAATTCTCACTCTGATCCTTGTATCATTTCCTGATTGAAGCTGGACAGTGCTTACTAATGTACTATATTTGACCTCCTCCTCTCTCCTTCATAACATATGGTCTGAGAGACTTACATCTCCAACCGACTTTTTATAAACTCCAATAACCAGTTCTTCTTTCCTTGATGAATAGGGAAATTGTAGTTTTACAAGCTAGACATATTGTTTTCTCAATTGAAGACACAAAGTCTAAATGGGCCTGTGATCATGTTTGGCACTTTATTCATAAATGTCTGTCTTGATCAAATGTAACATATAATTCATAATGACTGGTTATTGCTTACTGCCTTAATAAAATCTGTTACACAATAGAAAACTCATTAACATAATACTTGTAAGTTTAATTGGCTGAAGACCAAATATGTAAAAGGCTAAGAATACATGAAAAAAGTAACATGGCTGGCAGCCATGTATGCCATTAACAGTATTATGACACAAGTATCAATAATCTGTACATGCAGGTACATAACAAGACCTGATGGCATCCTATATGCAGCATACATACACAAGCTATAGCCAGTAGAGAGGACTAGTGCTGAGGTACGTAAGTAATCAGCATCATAGATTTATTAGCTTAAAATAGAAGAGCCATTGTCATTAATTAAAATGACAATATTATCAAAAGGATAGATACCACACACACACACACACACACACACACACACACACACACACACACACAAACAACTGTCTCTGGCTGCCAATGCCAGACCTGGCCATGGAAGCCAGAGACAGTGGTTATGTATGTGTGCTCCGTGTTTGTATGAGTGTGTATGTTGTCTAATTCAGAAGAAGGACTTTTGGGTGAAAGCTTACTTGTGTAACAGTTTTTTTGTTGAGCCTATCTGAGACTCGACATATTTGCTATATCGTGAGTAGTAATTTATCCTTATATAATATTGTCATTACACCTTCCTGGATTTTCCATTGTTTCATTAATTGAAATGTTTTCTCACAGCTAAAATGTGTGTCTAACAATTAAACAGACTGTAGAATACAATATGCAGAAAAAAATCCATACTTAAAATCCAAGTAAAATATGTCTAAAGTGGTATACAATCTACTAACAGAAAATATTTTAGCATGACACAGTTAACGAAATACAAAATTCTGTGAAAGGCAAATAAATGAAACAATAATTATTTAATTAAATATCTTGATGGCTGATAGACTATTCAGAGGACTGTCTAGCTGGCAACACATGGTGACCTCTCTGTGAAATGTTTTGCTTTCCTACAGTGATGCTTGCAGCAGAATCCCACTGTTTGCACCACTTGTGGCCAGTGGACATGGCCACATGTCAAGTCAATAAAACTGGTGATGCTGTTAATGCTAGTAAGTTCCTTAATACATTGAAATAGCCATTGATGACAGACTCAGTCATTTCATTAACGAATAACTCTGGTTCCATTTTATATGTACATAGATCTCCTTTTCTTTCAATAGATTCAATAATTGTCCTTTCAGTGTCCTATGCAACACTTCAGTGATCTTGCATATTTCTTGCTACATGTATTTCCTTATCCAAATGCATACCAAACACACGCCATTGTGTTTGCATATGTGTTTTCTGAAGTGAGTCTCAAAATTCCTCCACTTCTGACAAATATAAATATTTCACACTCCCGCCAGTTGATCCTGTAGATTCTGGCTTCAAAATATTTATTACTGTTGTTGCTGTCAACTTAGTAGTGTAGACTAAGGGCCAATTATACCTTCTGTCAAAAATTCAACTTTAATGTCAGTTTTTCTGAAAGTTTGCACAAATCTACAAGAGAGTGCACCATTGAGTGATAGGGCAAGAAACCTTTTGTCATCTCGAACTACTGCCTTCTTGTCATGTACTTTTGACTTTAGTTTGCTATACATGTTTGTTACATCACTGTCCCTATATGTATTTCTCCTGGCTACTTGTTTATTAATGTTCAGATCTTTCACTTCATCAATTTGGTTGGGTGGCAGATTTAACATCCTGTTAATCATGGCTGTAAAATGTGGCCTTTTAAATTGTTTAGAATGACAGGATTTCACAGTTATGATCAAGTCAGTAGCGGTCAGCTTATTCTATCTTCCATCTCGTTTAGTTAACTTGAGATCCGAAAAGCTTATACTTCCGTCTTTCTCCAATTCAATTGGTAACTTAATTTTTTCATGCATCACACTCATTCTTTGTGCTACTTCATGGATTTATTATTTGTCACCTTTATGCAGTAGTATGTTGTTATCCATACACTGTCTCTGTAATACATGCTTTTTGCATACACCAGGATTTTCATCAAAAAACTTATGTTTCTGTTTGTTTTCAAAAATTTCACCTTAAGTATCTGCCAGATCGTTGACCATCATGAGTCTATCCTTTTGGTAAAAAATCTTATCATTAAATGTAAATTAGGATATTTAAATGACAATACAAGCTCTAAAATTCCCTTGAGCTCCTTATTTCCCTTGACTAATCTTCATGTATGTTAACAAGTTTCTACTTATAATCTCCAATGTTTCACTTGCTGGGATGTGAGTGTGTAAATTAGCACTATGTAAGGAAGCTAACATTTCTCCAGCTGGAATTGGTACATCTTTAATAACCCTCACAAACTTGTAACTAGTCTGATGTTGTATATTGTTTTATAAGTATATACTGCTCTCTGTCTTTCATTTTCTTTTTTTTATACTATTTACTGTCTTCTGCAGTTACATTGTGACTGAAGCACTCGAGCAGAAGGATTCATCATTTTTAATTTACAATAGACCTTTTCACTAGTGTAATAAGAGAGTACCAAAAGCACAAAGTTAAACTATAATTTTCAAACAGGACAGTCAGTCTTAGGTGCATAAAGATCAAGTACAATGAAATGGATCTTCTAAGGGTCTTTACAATAACACTAACTCAAAGTTGAACCCAAGCGTAATTAAGAATGCTACTGCGGAATTAAAAGTTGTTTGTGGTGTAGCTAAACTTTAAAAATTGGAACATGGGTGTGTGGTTGTGGTTCATGTTTTTCATGTTGCTGTTGTGGTCTTCTGTCTGAAGACCGATTTAATGCAGCTCTCCATCCCACGCTATTCTGTGGAGACTTCTTTATCTCTGAATTACTACTGCAGCCTGCATCAATTTGAACATGCCTACTGTATCCATCTCATTGTCTCACCCTAAAAATATTTACATACCTCCCTCCCTCCCCCCCCCCCCTCTGCCCCCCCTCCACCCCATACTTCCCTCCAATACTAAATTTTATGATTTCTTCATGTCTCGGAGTGTGTCCCATTTACTAGTCGTCTGTCAAACTGTGCCACAATTTTCTTCCCTCCTCAGTTCTGTTCAGTACCTCCTGATTAGTTATGTTATCTTCCCCTCTTATCTTCAGAATGCTTTTTTACTGCCCAGATAGCAAAGCTCATCTACTACTTTTAGTGTCTCATTTCCTAAACTAGTTCTCTCACCATCACATGATTTTACTACATTCCATTATCCTTGTTTTGCTTATATTAATGTTCACTTTATGCTCTTCTTTTAAGACACTGTCCATTCCATTCAACTGCTCTTCCAAGTCCTTTGCTGTCCCTGACAGAATTACATCACTGGTGAACCTCAAAGTTTCTACTTCTTCTCCTTGACCTTTAATTCCTCCTTCAAATTTTTCTTTGGGTTCCTCCTGCCATGTTCAGAAACTCATAAAGTGTATTCTAGTCAACATTGTTTAAAGATTCATCTAGTTTTACAAATGCTATAAACATATACTTGTATGCCCTTAAAGTATCTTCTGAGACAAGTCATACGGTTCATACTGCCTTACGTCTTCCCACATTTCACTGGAACCAAAACTCATCTTCCCCGAGGTTGGTTTCTACCAGTTTTTCTATTCTTCTGTAAATAATTTGTGACAGTATTTTGGAACCATGACTTATTAAACTGATACTTCAGTAATAATCACACCTGTCAGCACCTGCTTTCTTTGGAGCTGGAATTATTGCATTCTTTTTGAAGTCTGAGGGTATTTCTCCTGTCTCATACATCTTGCACACCAGGTGGAATAATATTGTCATGGCTGGCTCTCCCAAAGATATCAATAGCTCTGAGGGAATGTCTTCTACTCCAGGGATCTTGTTTCAAATTAGATCTTTCAGTGCTTCATCAAATTCTTATAACAGTACCATATCTCCCATCTCATCCTCATCTTCATCTATTCTATCTTCCCTTTCTATAATGTTACCTTCTAAGTCATTACCCTTGTATAGTCCCTCTGTATATTTCTTCCACCTTTCAACTTTCACTTCTCGGCTCAGAACTGGTTTTCTATTTGAGCTCTCAATGTTCGTACAGCTGCTTCTCTTTTCTCCAAAGATTTGTTTAATTTTCCTGTAGGTGATATTTATCTTTCCCCTAATTATACATACTTCTACAGCTTTACATTTGTCCTTTTGTCATTCCTGTCAAGCCATTTTTACACTTTCTGTGAACATCACTTTTTAGACACCTGCCTTTACTTTTACCTCTTTCATTTGCTGCATTTTTTTTATATATTCCCCTTCCACCACTTAAATTCAATATCTCCTGTGGTATCCAAGGATTTGTACTGGGTTTTAGGGGAGAGGGTAAGGAGTCATTCCAATCCTGGGAGTGGAAAGACTTACCTTAGGGGGAAAAAAGGACAGGTGTACACTCGCACACACACACATACCCTGATGTGCGAGTGTACATCTGTCCTTTTTTCCCCCTAAGCTAAGTCTTTCCACTCCCAGGATTGGAATGACTCCTTACCCTCTCCCTTAAAACTCACATCCTTTCGTCTTTCCCTCTCCTTCCCTCTTTCCTGAAGAAGCAACCGTCAGTAGCGAAAGCTAGAAATTCTGTGTGTGTGTTTGTGTGTTTTATTTATTGTGCCTATCTACCGGCGCTTTCCCCCTTGGTAAGTCTTGGAATCTTTGTTTTTAATATATTTTTCCCATGTGGAAGTTTCTTTCTATTTTATTTACATCATACTTATTACTTATGTACATGAGCACTTGCTCCCTTTACTGGCTATAGCTTGTATATGTATGCAATGTATAGGATGCCTTCAGGCCATTAATAGATCATGTTATATACCTGCATTTACAGATTATTTGATATTGATATTTTTATCAGAATACTTTTAATGGTATATATGGCTGTCAGGCATTTTTCCTTTTTCATATATTCTTAGTTTTTCTGTACATTTGTCCTTTAGCCACTTGAACTTAGTGTCATAACATTAATGAGTTTTCTGTTTTGTAACAGATCTGATGGCAGTAAGCAAAAACCAGTCACTGGGCATTAAATGTTATATGTGATTAAGATGGACATGTATGAATAATTTGGTGTTCCATTTGATATGTTTTTGTCACTAATAGTGGGAACGATATGTCCTTCTACCCTGTATGTTTGAAAATTTTCTACATGTTTCAAAAATGAATTTTCTGTTTAATGTGATTTATTATATTAGCATGTGTTCTATTACTCTGAACTACATTTTAGAGAGATACATTAAAGTGAGACTGTATCAACAATATAATTTTGGTCTTTTTTAGTAGGAATACATATTTGTATAGGTGGTTCCAAAGTCAAAAGGAAACTGGGATTTTTAATTACGTTTTTATCTTGTTAAGCTATTAACTGTACATTTTGTGTCACATACACCTGTAAATATTTTAGGAATGGCATTGATAATCTCTCTATTGAGTATGCCATCACAAAATTATCATTCTATGAAAAGGATGTGGAAGTCCCACCTGGTTTATCAAGGCTTGCTGTTTGTATTAATGTTTATAATATCACATTCAGCTGGCTTTTGGTTATTTATGTAAATACAACTTCTCACATCCACGACTGTCTTATAATAAAACCCATTTCTAGGAGAGAACTTGTGTTTATAATGATTTCAGGGGTTTTAATAGCAGTTTATTTCATACAGTACCTGACACTGTTTCTCACAACATTGTAAACTTCTTCAAGTGGTAATGTTGTCTTCAAAGGTCGCAGGAACTCGATTGCTTGACAAGCAGCAAGCAATTCAATTGCGATTACTTTTTCAACATTTTCCACCACCTGCAGAAAATAACACAGTTATGAAGAGAAATAGCTTAAGTATTCCCATCCATATTACTTCCTAACAGTGTCCATATTACTTTCTAAAAATGACACAACAGGTTAATCATATATACAAGTGTGTGAAATGCATCAAGGTCAACAATTAAAGAAATATTTGTTGTTATGCAGTACCACATAAGAGATAAAAGATTACAAGGAAACACAGAGTACAGTAACAGACAAGAACTGGAACCAGTACAAAAGCTGCTATGTTCTATTATGGTTCAGTTTTCACTAAGTTATATTATTTTTAAATATTGTACACAAGTAAATTTTAACTTTCCTCACTGACAGTCTATAAAACCTGAAATGTAGCAAGGTATAACTGTCTGATAAAATCTGCACAAATATTCAGTCAGATCTTGATTAGATTTCAAGGTGATACAAAGATTGGCAATTTACTTTAAATAAATAGAAATATAAAATTTTACACATGGGCTCCTATGACTATATTATTAATGAGTCACAGTTGAAAACAGTCAACTTATTGAAATACCTGAGTGTAGAAATTTATTTGGAAATGAAATGTAAAGACCACATTGGCTCAGTCATAGGTATAGCAAGCAGCACACAGTGGGAAAATTCAATCAGTCTACAAAGATGATTAGAAACAAAATACTTGTTGGTACCCATCCTAGAATATTAGTCATGTATATTGGACTCACACTGCATAGGTCTAACAGCAGTTATTGAACGTATACAATAGGAATGGTTACAGGTTTGTTTTACACGTTGGGAACAACCATGGAGATGCTAAAAAACCTGAACTGGTATTTATTTCCATACATATTATGTTGATCCTTTTATGCATGTCAGACACTATGACATATATAAATGTAAATTATGTAGAATCACAGGCACTGACTCCAAGTGTTTGAGGGGGGCAGAGCCCCCCAATAATTTAAGAAAATTATTAGTTGTATTTGCTTTGTAAAATCACAAAATTGTGTTGAAATTTTTTTATTTTCCTTGTTTGATGACAGTTCTCTTTCAAAATACATTCAGTAATAAGTTAAAACAAATAATTATTATGGTAGTAAGCAGGTTAACTGAAAATGAGTGATGTGAATCATGATAGTATTATGGTGCTTACGGCACACTTAGAATTTGTCCCGGGTAAAGTCTGGCACTGGCGGGCCAGTGCTGCGGCTGTGGTGATATCAAAAGGACTGGAGCAGAAGTACCTGGAACCCTCCACCTTGCATCACCATGACGCTTTGAGACATTAAGATGCTGCGGTTATATAAAGCCCACCCTGCTGTCACAGTCATTCGGTGTGAATAGTTTCATTCAGTGCGTGCTGCAGACGTTTTTAGTGTTCCAACTTTAGTATCTAGTGGACTATTTTGTATGACTATATTTTATTCATTTACTTTAGTCTCTTAGTGTATTGTGAATTAAGTTTGCAATGGATAAATTTGTTACCAAAAAGGTGTGTTTGGAAGTTGATGATACTACAAGTCAACCTCCAACAATTATTGTGTTGTAAATTGATTCATCGTCTTCAGGTGAGAACCATTCACAGCTAAAACCTGGACAATCCAGTAGGGAAGATCATGTAAACAGAAGTGAAACAAATTTGGAAAAATCAGCTGAGTTTTTCAAAAATCACCTAGACATTGAGAGACTGTGCTTACACTTGAATATGTTAGCCAATATTGCTAATAAAAAACAACTGGTCTTAAAAAACATGCTTGATGTAAGAAAGTACATTACACAAGAGCCTGCAGTTAGAGAAATGTTAAGTAGTGAAGTGCATTAAGCTTCTCCAAGTAGTTTCAATCATGACAGCAACAGAAGAACAGTCATTTAATGCCCTTAGACATCTGAAGTCATATCTCCAATCAACAATGGGACAGAGGCGATTGAACAACTTGGCTATTCTTCATGCACACCAAGATGTTTTGGATGAATTGGATATCTGACCAGTCATCAACGACTTCATATTCAGTAATCCAGTCTGTCAGTTGACATTTGCACCTTTCTTAAGATACTCTACTCCTAATAATGGCATTTAGGGCAATATTAAAAATCTTTATAAAATAGAGAATTAAATACATGCATAATGCTATATTTTCAGTTTTCAAATATTAATACTAGTTTATTATTGTATTACTATAGTACTGTATTAGTTATTTTCAAATACTTAAATATTTTTAGGGTGTATGACCCAATTAAAACAAGCTAATTACATATTTTTGACTGAAAGTATTAGGCATACTGTATTAACTTTATTAACTGTATTAAATCATTAACTTTGAGATACTGTTTTTATTTAATTAACCCTGAGCCTTATTCAAAGTAACCTTGAATTAGCTATTTCACTTATTAATCAAAGTGCTATTACTGTGCGACAGCAATATTTTATGTTTTATTCTTCTAATGATAGTTTAGGATTTATTTAAATATAATTTCAGTCTTTTCAGAGCTATATATTCACTGCTCTGTAATAGTCTATAAGCATGATTATTACTGTAAATTACATTAGATTTTTATGAAAATACCACGTGTGTTCATGTTTTGTTTCTTTTCTCAAAGCCAAAAAATGTGTCAGGTTTGTCGAGTTTCCCAGAGTGCTGAGTTATCAGGAGCCCAATTTTCAGGGTTCTAATGTTGATCATATGACTCTAAAATGCTTTAAAAAAACTTTAAAACTCACTATTTTTCATCTAAAATTTAGAAAATTTCCTGCCCCCCCCCCACCCCCACCCCCAATATTTTTTATAAGTCGGTGCCCCTGTGTAGAATATACTATAATTGTATATTTTTGAAATGAGACTCAAGTTTTTTTTTTTAAATTGTTCAGCAACTGTATCATCTCATTTGTGATCTCAAATGGAACAAATTACTAATTTATTCCATTTGTCAAGTATAACCTCTGCACACACCAGCTCACAGGAACTATCTACTTCTCTTTCACTACAATGTAAACTTTATCTAATAGCAATAAACCCTTCACCACCAACCATATTTAATCTATCCTTTCCAAATACCACTGGGTCCTTTGCAGAAAATTTGGCTGAATTTATCTCCAGCTTTAGCCAGCTTTCAGTACCTTTAACAATTTGAACTTGCTTTCAGTTAGCACTTGGAGCTATGGTTCTTTACCAACACAGCTACAACAATTTACAATTACAATACCAATTGTTGTGAGGTCTTCTCTCATCCTTTATTTGCCCTTTACCCTTTTAGACTGATGCCCATTCTGTAATTTCCTGAGATTCTCTAATGTAAAAAATCACCCAGTCCATTCTACGCAGTGTGTAGTCACATTCTGTCTGTAATGGACTCCTGACCTATTTGATCTAGTAAGCATAACACAAAAACACATCACACAATGGCACAAGTTGAGGAATCTGTAGTCTAAATGGTCACAAAACCATATGAGCATCTGATTCAAACCCTACATTCAGTTCTGTACCAAAGGCATTTGCATTGCATCCTTTTTTAGACTGATGCCATTTTTGTAATTTCTTGAGACCCTCTAACCTAAAAAAAACCACCCAGTCCACTCTAGATACCCATGTAGCCACTTCCTGTGTGTAATGGACTGCTTACTTGTTGAGCAGAACCCAAAACCTCCCACCCTACTGTATGGTGCAAGTCAAAGAATCTGTAGCGTACATAGTTGCAGAACCATCTGAGCCTCTGATAGATCCACAGTCAGCCCTGTTGACACTGCTACAGATGGTGAGCTCTGCCTTCACCTCACAAGCAAGGCTGACAGAATTTAACACTTCATATAGCTGCCTGAAACCACACAGGATATCTTCCAATCCAAAGTGACATATATCATTGGTACTGACATGAGCCACCACCTGCATCTGAAAGCACCCGTTACACATCTGGGCTGGCTCCCCTGGTATGTGTACAGAGTGCACATTGGACCTCTTCCCCTCCTTGACTACTATATCCCTAAGGGACCACATCACACATCTAGCAATGGAGCTTCAATTCTTACAGAACATAACCTCCTACACCCCACTTTTCACAGCTACAAGGGAAACCTTTATTGTGAGCATAACTGACACTATCTCTAGTAACGTATGAATAGAATATAATAAAAAGTTTGGCTATGGATCCTATGACACAATGCAGTGTGTCAAGTTTTCATTTTAACTAATAAGTACTATGGTGTGGAAGTGTTTCATGTGAACGATGATGGAACTATCGTGGTGAGTTGGGAGTGTGCACCTCTCTCTGCAGTTTTTCCTTCAGCTTCAAACAATCAGAAACTGTGGTCAGTTATGGTTCAAATGTCCAACAGTGACATTGTTTCAACAGTTTGTGTGTCTCTGGTGGGTGGATGGATTTGATTATTGACACATTGGAGCTTCTGGGACATACTTAATTTCCATATATTGATTTATGTTGACCAGTTCATGTTTTTGACACTATTCAGATTGTGGTGGAACATCACATAAACACTGTGAGTGAAAAACTTCTTCTTTTTGTTTATATTAACAACAACTGAAACTTTCAAGAGTCTGGATAGCAGCTACATCTACATCTACATCCATACTCTGCAAGCCACCTGACGGTGTGTGGCAGAGGGTACCCTGAGTACCTCTATCGGTTCTCCCTTCTATTCCAGTCTCGTATTGTTCATGGAAAGAAGGATTGTTGGTATGCTTCGGTGTGGGCTCTAATCTCTCTGTTTTTATCCTCATGGTCTCTTCGTGAGATATACGTAGGAGGGAGCAATATACTGCTTGACTCTTCGGTGAAGGTATGTTCTCAAAACTTTAACAAAAGCCCGTACCAAGCTACTGAGCATTTCTCCTGCAGAGTCTTCCACTGGAGTTTATCTATTATCTTCGTAATGCTTTCGTGATTACTAAATGATCCTGTAAAGAAGCACACTGCTCTCCGTTGGATCTTCTCTATCTCTTCTATCAACCCTATCTGGTACGGATCCCACACTGTTAAGCAGTATTCAAGCAGTGGGCGAACAAGCGTACTGTAACCTACTTCCTTTGTTTTCGGATTGCATTTCCTTAGGATTCTTCCAATGAATCTCAGTATGGCATCTGCTTTACCGACGATCAACTTCATATGATCATTCCATTTTAAATCACTCCTAATGCGTACTCCCAGATAATTTATGGAATTAACTGCTTCCAGTTGCTGACCTGCTATTTTGTAGCTGAATGATAAGGGATCTATCTTTCTATGTATTCGCAGCACATTACACATGTCTACACTGAGATTCAATTGCCATTCCTTGCACCATGCGTCAATTCGCTGCAGATCCTCCTGCATTTCAGTACAATTTTTCATTGTTGCAACCTCTCGATACACCACATCATCATCTGCAAAAAGCCTCAGTGAACTTCCAATGTCATCCACCAGGTCATTTATGTATATTGTGAATAGCAACGGTCCTATGACACTCCCCTGTGGCACACCTGAAATCACTCTTACTTCGGAAGACTTCTCTCCATTGAGAATGACATGCTGCGTTCTGTTATCTAGGAACTCCTCAGTCCAATCACACAATTGGTCTGATAGTCCATATGCTCTTACTTTGTTCATTAAACGACTGAGGGGAACTATGTCAAATGCCTTGCGGAAGTCAAGAAACATGGCATCTACCTGTGAACCTGGGTCTATGGCCCTCTGAGTCTCGTGGACGAATAGCGCAGCTGGGTTTCACACGACCGTCTTTTTCAAAACCGATGCTGATTCCTACAGATTAGATTTCTAGTCTCCAGAAAAGTCATTATACTCTAACATAATACGTGTTCCAAAATTCTACAACTGATCGACGTTAGAGATATAGGTCTATAGTTCTGCACATCTGTTCGACGTCCCTTCTTGAAAACGGGGATGACCTGTGCCCTTTTTCAATCCTTTGCAATGCTTCGCTCTTCTAGAGATCAACGGTACACCGCTGCAAGAAGGGGGGCAAGTTCCTTCGTGTACTCTGTGTAGAATCGAACTGGTATCCCATCAGGTCAAGTGGCCTTTCCTCCTTTGAGCGATTTTAATTGTTTCTCTATCCCTCTGTCATCTATTTCGATATCTACCATTTTGTCATCTGTGTGACAATCTAGAGAAGGAACTACAGTGCAGTCTTCCTCTGTGAAACAGCTTTGGAAGAAGACATTTAGTATTTTGGCCTTTAGTCTGTCATCCTCTGTTTCAGTACCATTTTGGTCACAGAGTGTCTGGACATTTTGTTTTGATCCACCTACCGCTTTGACATGAGACCAAAATTTCTTAGGATTTTCTGCCAAGTCAGTACATAGAACTTTACTTTTGAATTCACTGAACGCCTCTCGCATAGCCCTCCTCACACTACATTTCGCTTCGCGTAATTTTTGTTTGTCTGCAAGGCTTTGGCTATGTTTATGTTTGCTGTGAAGTACCCTTTGCTTCCACAGCAGTTTCCTAACTCGGTTGTTGCACCACGGTGGCTCTTTTCCATCTCTTACGATCTTGCTTGGCACATACTCATCTAACGCATATTATACGATGGTTTTGAACTTTGTCCACTGATTCTCAACACTATCTGTACTTGAGACAAAACTTTTGTGTTGACCCATCAAGTACTCTGAAATCTGCTTTTTGTCACATTTGCTAAACAGTAAAATCTTTCTACCTTTTTTAATATTTCTATTTAAGGCTGAAATCATCGATGCAGTAACCACTTTATGATCACTGATTCCCTGTTCTGCATTAACTGATTCAAATAGTTCGGGTCTGTTTGTCACCAGAAGGTCTAATATGTTATCGCCATGAGTCGGTTCAACATGGTTTTTAATAAATATCTGCCAGCTGTGAGGCAAAACTACTGAACATAATAAATGAATTTAAAAAAAAGAAAAAAACTATACCTAGCTTTCAGAACTGTTTGTTCCTTACTACAGGAGGAAAGAGAAACAGCTTGGGGAAGATAGGGAAGGAGGGCTGGCTCACTCAGATTCCAAGTTACGAGGGACCCACACATTATCTCTGTACACCATATAGAAGAGGTGCTATGGTTATGAGAATATGATGGTGGGCTGGTGCTGAAGATCTCTGAGATGCACAGAAAAAAACAATTTTCCATTTAGTTACCTTATTTAAGAACTAATAACAGGAAATGACCCAGGGTAATTAGCTTCTTGTTGAAAGGACTAACAGTGCTATATGTTGGTCCATGCTTCAGTTGTAGGTAGAAGATATTTGCAAATACACCCATTTCTTAAATTCTGACAGTGAAATCAACATCATCTGGCAATGACAAACCCACATTGCCAACAACGATAAATACACCAGCCCCAGATTTCCCAGTTATGCATCGAATGCCACAAGTTACTGACATCCCTGCTATATCTTTGGAAATTGATCCAAACATGGAATCTATACAGACAACCCAGCTTCACGTGCCATTGCCACATTGATTGTGCCATTAACATGGGTACAACCTCTCTTTGGAGTGACCTTAAGAGGGGCACATGGTCAGTTTTTGCTCAGAATATTTTGTTTATTTTCATTTTGTATTTAAGATTCTAAACATGTTTGTTCAATAAATGACTGTTTCCAACAATGACACAGGCATATGGACTAGTGATACAGGTAAAATGTGTGTGTGTGTGTGTGTGTGTGTGTGTGTGTGTGTGTGTGTGTTTTTGTGTATCTCCAACTGCTCATGTGCCAGTTTCAGTGAAATTCACTTTATTTAAATACTTACATACTTACCATTAAAGCTTTTCTAGCAGCATAACATCCCATTGAAACATGGTCTTCTGTTCCTGCACTTGTACTAAGGGAATCTACAGAAGCTGGATGGCACAATGCTTTGTTTTCTGAAACTTTTACAATTTTGAAGAATATTATCAGATGCAAGATAAAATGGTGTAGTGCCATGATATATTTCTTTTTCAGAAATTATTGTTCTTTAATATACACTGAAGCACCAAAGAAAATGGTATAGCCATGCATATTAAAATACAAAGATATGGACATAGGCAGACTACAGTACTGGAGTCAGCAACACCTATTTAAGACAACACGTCTCTGGCGCAGTTGTTAGATTGGTTACTTCTGCTACAATGGTAGGCTATCAAGATTTAAGCGAGTTTGAACATAGTGTTATGGTCAGCCCATAAGTGATGGGACACAGTGTCTCTGACGTAGTGATGAAGTGGGGATTTTCCTGCACAATCATTTCACAAGTGTACCTTGAATATCAGGAATCTGGTAAAACATCAAATCTCTGACATCACTGCAGTCAGATAAAGATCCTGCAAGAATGGGAGCAACAATAACTGAAAAGAATTGTTCATCATAATAGAAGTGCAACCCTTTTGCAAATTACTGCAAATTTCAATGCTGGGCCATCCTCAAGTGTTAGCATGTGAACCATTCAATGAAATATGATCAATATGGGCTTTCAGAGCCAAAACCCCACTCTTGTACCCTTGATGACTGCATGACACAAATCTTTATACCTCATCTGGGCCCCTTCAACACTGACATTGGACAGTTGATGACTGGAAACAGGTTGCCTGGTTGGACGAGTCTTGTTTCAAATTATGTCAAGCAGATGGATGCGTAAGAGTATGCAGACAACCTCATGAATCTACAGACCCTGCATGTCAGCACAGGACTTTTCAAGCTGGTGGAGGCTCTGTAATGGTGTGGGGCTGTTCAGCTGGAGTGATGTGGGACCCCTGATATGTCTAGATTCGACTCTGACAGGTGACACATACGTAAGCATCCTGTCTGATCACCTGCATCCATTCGTGTCCATTGTGCATTCTGATGGAGTTGGGCAACTCCAGCAGGACAATGCCACACCTCACACATCCAGAATTGCTACAGAGTGGCTCCAGGAATAATCTTATGAGTTTAAGCACTTCCACTGGCCACCAAACTCTCCAAATATGAGCATTATTGAGCATATCTGGGATGCCTTGCAATGTGCTTTTCAGAAGAGATCTCCACCCCCTCATACTCTTATGGATTTATGGACAGTCCTGCAGGATTCATGGTGTCAATTACCTCCAGCACTATGTCAGACATAAGTCAAGTCTATGCCAAATTATGTTGCAGCACTTCTGCATGCTTGTGGGAGCCCTACATGATATTAGGCAGGTTTATCAGTTTCTTTGGCTTTTCAGTGTATAATGTGTTCAAGAAATAACTGTCATTAAACAGCAGAAGAGTGCAAATCACCAGTAAGCATGTAAAAATGAGTGACTTGCAGTGAGTTTTAATGCCTACAGAGACTGAAAAAAGGCACATCTGAAGCAATTAAAAACTGAGGATCCAAATGTCCCAATAACACTCCATTTAGAAATAACCATAAGAACTGAACTTTGATATGCTAGTCTCTAAGCTTAAATTCATTCATAACAGGTAGGGTGAAAGAAAAATATGCAGATCTGTTATTTTGTGGCATGGTAATTATTTATTTACCACTTGGGCAACTTACTGACCAGGCAATTATGTCAAACTTTTCAGGAGGTTGTTGTTCCTTGAGTAATGTTTTCTAGTATTCAGATTCATTAAAAAATTCTCATAAACTGTCTGCTGTTTAGATTAAATTGTCAAAAAATATCAAACACATTTCTGACATTAGTTAAATTTTGCCCATCCCATAATAAGAAATCAAACTTACCTGTTAGATTATTCAAAAAACAAAAATGGAATATAGAATCATGTAATATGGCTTAGGCATTCTGAATCACTTACACACTGCATTTTTGCAGGACTTGTATACCAAATTTACAATAGAAAACAACAAATTTCATTAATATCTTTGTAAATATGCAAGGAAATATTATTGCTTGAGTGTGAGATAATGTAATCGTTCTCAACCTAATTTGGCCTATTCAGTGCAGAGGAAAGATAAAAAAGGAAACTATAATTTAGACAAATACGAGAATTTTGATGGCATTAAGCAACATAAAAAAGTACAAAAATGGAAAGGAATGAAGAATGTCCTAAAAGTAATTTCTCTTCTTCAGGGGACAAGCAGTACTATTTGATGAAGAAATAAAATGCATACATCATGCAGGTGCTGACAGCTGTGAAAATTGCCAAACTACAAGTTTAATAAGCCACAGATACTAATACAAATTCTTTACAGAAGAATGGAAAAACTATTAGAAGTCAACTTCCAGGAAGATCAGTTTGGATTCTGGAGAAATTTAGGAATACACGAGGCAATATTGACCTTATGACGTCTCAGAGAAGACAGGTTAAGGAAAAGCAAAGCTATGTTTATAGCATATGTAGACTTAGAGAAAGCTGTAAACAATGTTGACTGGAATACTCTCTTTTAAATTCTAAAGGTGGCAGGGGTAATATACAGGAATCAAAAAACTATTTGCAATTTGTACAGAAACCAGATGGCAGTTACAAGAGTCAAGGGGGCATGAAAGGGAAGCAGCAGTTGAGAAGGAAATGAGATAGGGTCATAGCCTATCTCTAATGTTATTTAGTCAGTACATTGAGCAAATAATGAAGGAAAACAAGGAAAAGTTTGGAGCAGGAATTAATTATCAGTGAGAAGAAATAAAAACTTTGAGGTTTGCTAATGACTTGGTAATTCTGATAGAGACAGCAATAGACTTGAAAGAGCAGCTGAACAGAATGGACAGTGTCTTGAAAGAAGGATATAATGTAAAAATTAACAAAAGCTAAACAACGGTAATGGAATGTAGTCAAATTACATCAGGTGACGGTGTGGTAACTATTTAGGACATGAGACACTAAAAGCACTAGATGCATTTTGCTATTTGATCAGCAAAATAACTGATGGTGGTTGAAATGGAGAGGATATAAAGTGTAGACTGGCAATGGCAAGACAAGGGTTTTTGAAGAAGAGAGATTTGTTAACATTGAGTATAGATGTAAACATCAGGAAGTCTTTTCTGAAAGAATTTGTATGGAGTGTACCCATGTATGGAAGCGAAACATGGATGATAAAGAAGATGGATGATGGACAAGACGAGAATAGCAATGTGGTGTTACAGAAGAATGCTGAAGATTAGATGGGTTCCTCACATAACTAATGAAAAGGTACTGAATAGAATTCGGGAGAAAAGAAATTTGTGGCACAACCTGACTAGAAGAAGGGATTGGTTGGTAGGACATATTCTAAGACATAAAGGGATCACCAGTTTAGTAGTGGAGGGAAGTGTGAGGGGTAAAAATCATAGAGGGAGACCAACAGATGAATACACTAAGCAGATTCAGAAGGATGTAGATTGCAGTAGTTACTCAGAGATGAGGAGGCTTGCATGGAGAGCTGCATCAAACCATTCTCAGACTGAAGACCACAACAACAACAACAATATAATCTCAGACTCTGTAGTATGAAGCCCCAGATTAATATTTAATTATGTAAGCTTGATACAGTGGCATAAAGCAGGAGTTTGCTTTAAAATGGGCTATCAAACTCATTTGACTGAGTCATGAGTATTGCTCATAAAGTCCGGTACCATTACCAGACTATATTAATAGAAGAGCTAGAGATGATCTAACAAAGATCAGTATGTTTCATCATGGGTTACTTTACCAAGTGTGAGAGCTTTACAGAGTTGAAACTTCCTGGCAGATTAAAACTGTGTGCTGGACCGACACTCGGACTTGAGACCTTTGCCTTTCATGGACAAGTGCTCTAGAGCACTTGCCTGCGAAACGTAAAAGTCCTGAGTTCAAGTCTTGGTCTGGCACACAGTTTTAATCTGCCAGGAAGTTTCATATTAGTGCACACTCTGCTGCAGAGTGAAAATCTCATTCTGGAAACATCCCCCAGGCTCTGGATAAGCCATGTCTCTGCTATATCATTTTCTCCAGGAGTGCTAGTTCTGCAAGGTTCGCAGAAGATCTTCTGTGAAGTTTTGAAGGTAAGAGACAAGGTACTGGCAGATTTGAAGCTGTGAGGGCGGGTTGTGAGTTGTGCTTGGGTAGCTGAGTTGGTAGAGCACTTGCCCGCAAAAGGCAAAGGTTCCGAGTTTGAGTCTCAGTCTGGGTCACAGTTTTAATCTGCCAGGAAGTTTCATATCAGCTCACACTCCACTGCAGAGTGAAAATCCCATCCTGTTTACAGAGAGGCTCAACAAACTTCAGTGTCAGATCTTACAAGAAAAGTAGTATATATCATGGGCAGGTTTACAGTTAAAATTCTGAGAGAGTATATACCAAGAACAATTGTATAACATGTTACTTCCCTCCACATATCTCTTATAATACGATCACAACAAAAAAGGTAGAGAAATTAGAACTCATAAATCATTTGATCACAGTTTCTAGACACTTATTAGTGGGAATTATTATGGAATGTGTCAACCCTTCATCTTTATGATGGCTTGAACTCTGTTGGGAACACTTTCAGTGAGGTGCCTGAAAGTCTGTAAAGGAATGGCAGCACATTCTTCCTCAAGAGCCAAAAGCAGAGAAGGCAGTGATATTGGATGCTGGTTGTGAATTCAATGTTCTAACTCATCCCAAAAGTGTTCCGTTGGGTCCAAGTCAGGGTTCTGGGCAGGCCAGTCCATTCCAGAAATGTTATTGTCCACAGACCATTGCCTCACAGATGCTGGTTTATGACAGGGTGCACTGTCATTGGATTTCCAAAGGGTATAGCAAGATTCATCACTCCCAATCACTCATTTCGTCATACACAATCCAATGGTGTCACTCTTTACATCATCTCAAGTGCCACTTAGCAGTGACTATGGAAACTTGTGGTCTATGGGGAGCTGTTCAACCATACCCCAGTCTTTTTAACTCCCTATTCACAGTCATTATGCTAGATGGACTAATTGGCACATAGATAGCTAACACATACCTATGAAAAAGTAGCAATCATTCTAGTGATCTTGATACGTCATTACGTCTGGTATTTGTTTGAGAGGAGTCACAAATATTCTTGTACAGAGAACCTCGTACAGAGAACGTTCGATACATAGCATTCTAAATATGGACTATTCACCAAATAGGAAGCTAGTTTACATTCAGAAGCAGAAATATTGGATCTGAAGAATGAATTAGTAAAAAGTCCTAGATGTAGCAAGTGCAAGTGTGTAGATTAGCCAAGAGTGAGAGTGATCAGTTGATTGTGAAGTATTAATAATAGTAATTCATACTAATTTCTCAGTAAAAATATTTTTACGAGACTCATAACAATATTTTTAATAATAACATAACAATAGTTTCCGATACGTAACTCGTGATACGAGTTAGGTATAGGAAACCATCGATGCGTGTATCTCTGGTAATATTGACTTTTGAGATGATTCCTAAAAACTCATAGTTACTACATAGACCCTCTATCAGATGCTCTAGAAAGAAACAGAATTGACAATAAAAGTTCCACACACATAAATTGCCAGATGATGTCATCATTGTAAACTAGCTCTTATATTATAGGTTGTAAGGCACATATTGGCTTGACGCTTTCACTGTAGGTATTTGTTCACACTCTATGAAAGTCTGGAAGTGAACATTCTGGGAGAAAATGTTACTGAAACAACTGAGCCACAAATATAAGGGAAGCAGAGTCGTTGCCAGGTAGTCAGTTTGAAAGCTACAATTGTCACGATAACTTGGAAGTGATAAAAAGTGAACAGCTGTGATTATTGGCTATTACCACAGACTTTAGTCAGTGTTGTTCTTAGTGATATTATAAATACACAGAGTGTGACTGTGTGTGTTTTAGTGCTAAGTGTACTAGTGTTGCATTTTTCAGTGCAAATTCATGATTTAAGAGAAGAGAACCACAATTGTAACTTTTTTATACCATAAGATGGCATTGTCTTGTATGAATAAAACTTTCTTAAACTTTGCATGTGACTTGATTATGTTTTATTATGGTAAAAGTAAAGGTAGCTCAAGATACCTTTAGCATCCCCTCCTTGAGGTTTTTCTGTGTCTGCCACTAGATCTTCCTGGCCCTGGTTTAGCTTTGGTTGTCTCTTCATATTTACACTTCACAGTCAAATCACTAATAATCAACTTTATCAGCTTTAGAAGATTTGAAATGTGTCTGATGGATTTGTTGCTCAGATGACATCCAATGACTATTCCTTGTTTGAAGCCCCTGAGCTCTCCTGGTCGAGCAGTTCTGCTGTTACTGCTTCTTTGCTGTTAATTGGATACTCTCTGACTTCTTTTACACTGGTGTATCAGTCACTAATAACATCTAGTGGTCAGTTCTGCATTACACTGCATTACATGGGGTGTCTGGATACCTGACACGTTCCACATCATTACGAAGTGTCGTATTCATGATCTATGGAACAAGTATTAATCTAATCTAATCTAATCTAATCTACTTCTGACATACTCTGACATACAACCTTGAGCAATTGGTTAGAAAACCAACTCAAGATAGAAACATATTAGATATCTTGGCGCCAAACAGACCTGGTCATAAGTAAAATCTATGAACGCTACAAATAATTTGATACCTTCTCTTGCTGACAGTACGGGTAATGTAACTGATGATGATAAACAGAAGCCCAACATTCTAAACCTAGCTTTCAAAAACTCATTTATGATAGAGGACTGCAGCACCATTCCCCCTTTCAATTACGAACAAACGAAAGGGTGGCTGACGTAGTGTTTAGTATATCTGGGATTGTAAAACAGTTAAGATCTTTAGACGCCAGAAAGGCATCTGGCCCAGACAGTATCCCCATAAGATTTTATGCTGACTATGCTACAAATATAGCAAATATAGCACCATTCTTATCCATCATCTATCAGAGATCATTGGAATGGCAGAAAGTTCCATGGGACTGAAAGAAGGTCCAGGTCGTAGCAATCTATAAAAAGGGTAGAAAGTCGGATGCACGTAATTACCAGCCAATTTCACTGACATCGATTTGTTGTAGAATCATGGAATATATTTTGTGTTCAGACATAAACACCTTTCTAGGCTCTGAGAAGCTCATCTGCAAAAACCAGCACGGTTTTAGGAAACAGTGGTCATGCAAGACACAGCTGGCCCTCTTTGTGCACGAGGTCCAAAGAAGAGCTGCAAGATTTGTGACTGGTACATTTAGCCATCGCGAGAGCATTACAAATCTCATAGAAAGTTTGAAATGGGACACACTTGCAGATAGACGATGCGCTAAACAGGAGGATCTGCTCTCTAAATTCCAAAATCCAATCTTCACCGAGGATGTAGAGCATATATTATTACCACCAACTTTCAATTTGCATAATGTTCATCATTCAAAGATAATGGAAATAAGATCTCATACTGATGCGTTCAGACAGTCGTTTTTCGTTTGTGCGATCTGCGAGTGGACCAGAGGGGCGGGGTTGGAGGGGGGAGGGAATATCACTTTGGCGCGAATTGTGCCTTCTGCCACACACTGCTTGGTGGCTAGTGGAGTATATATGTAGATGTAGATGTAGATGTAGATGTAGTGTATGCAGGCCAACCAACAATTGTTTTTCCCTACACACTGTTCATGAATGAAAGAGGGATGAGTGGAAAATGACAGAGATATAAGAGGTGCCCTCTACCACACACCATAAGATAGCTTGCAGGGTATAGATATAAATGTAGATGTCTGAATCTGTGGTACTATAACATGTGAAGCTAAGTTTTTATTTATATTACTCTCTGTAATTATACCTATTTCAACCAACTGTACTCCTGACTGTTTGTGTGCACTTAAGTGTTTGAGTATACTCCCATAGAAACAAGTATACTTTGTCTGTCTAAAATGAAATACAAAATGCAATTAATGTCCCCAATAAAGATTATTTCTTAACAAGGTGGAAGAAGTGTTACCTAAGACATTGTGGCAACACACTACTACGTGTTTGTGTCCACCACCTGGCTGCCCTTGCAGATAATTTCATGTTATAGCAGACAATGCGCAGCCCAGCAAAAACCACAGCATGAGCTGTAGCATTCTAGGACAAGAGTTTTTTCTTCCACGTGCTTCTTTGGCACAGTGCCTGGGTTTTACCCAAAAAGCATGCTACAGGAACCACTCTGAACTCCCAACACTTTCCACACTGCTGCCAAGCTGTCCACATGATCAGCACAGTGATTAAAAGTTTCTTGTGTGTTTAAATTATTAATTTATCAGAAGTTAATGGATTGCCATAGTGCAATAAAATAGGTGCATGACCTGTGTAAACATCAAATGTGATTTGGTTTTATGTGCCTATTAAGCAAACAATATTGCAAGCTTCCCTTGACACCCATGGAGAACTAATTGGTGTAGGACTGACACAATATTTTGGGACATAAATGACTCAGCACCACCTCACCTTGGCCTTTCTGACTGTGGAATATCTGCTTGACAGAGCCCATTTTGATATAGCAAGTTCAGTGTGATCTAACCCCATTGTCAACTACGTAACCTATATACGAAGACAGTAACTTGTTCTTGAAAGAACAGTTACTGTTGATGACCGTGCAGCTTTTCCCTGTAATAAATTATGACTAACTGAAAACCTCAGCTGCTGACAGGTGTTGTTGATATACCTCGATGTGGACAGCTGAAAATGTGTGCCCCGACCGGGACTCAAACCCGGGATCTCCTGCTTACATGGCAGACGCTCTATCCATCTGAGACACCGAGGACACGTGACTGCAGGGGCTTATCCCTTGCACGCTTCCCGTGATACTCACATTCCCAACTGTCCACAATTCTACATATGTATTGTACCTTATAGACATTTGCCCAACCACTCATTACTCACGCATGCTTCAGCGATTCCCGTAAGAGTTTGGGCAACCTGTGCGCATTCGCACAGACAAACGTCAATGGCTGGGGAGTCTTTAAGTATATATATGAAGACAGTAACTTGTTCTCGAGAGAGCACTTACTATTGATGACCGTGCAGCTTTTTCCTGGAATAAATGATGAATAACTGAAAACCTCAGCTGCCGACAGGCTTTGTTGATATACCTTGATGTGGAGCAGGAGATCCCGGGTTCGAGTCCCAGTCGGGGCACACATTTTCAGCTGTCCATATCGAGGTATATCAACAACACCTGTCGGCAGCTGAGGTTTTCAGTTAGTCATCATTTATTCCAGGGAAAAGCTACACGGTCATCAACAGTAACTTTTCTTTATTGAACAAGTTACTGTCTTCGTATATATAGTAGGCTGCCCAGCCATTGACCTTCATCTGTGCGAATGCACACGGATTGCCCAAACTCTTATGGAATCGCCAAAGCATGCGCGAGTAATGATTGGTTGGGCAAATGTCTATAAGGTACAATACATATGTAGAATTGTGGACAGTTGGGAATGTGAGTCTCACGGGAAGCATGCAAGGGATAAGTCCCTGCAGTCGCCCTTTTTGTCTGTGT
This sequence comes from Schistocerca gregaria, assembly GCF_023897955.1. Lineage (NCBI taxonomy): Eukaryota > Metazoa > Arthropoda > Insecta > Orthoptera > Acrididae > Schistocerca > Schistocerca gregaria. The sequence continues at coordinate 54,425,836 of NC_064931.1, forward strand.
CCTCGGTGGCTCAGATGGATAGAGTGTCTGCCATGTAAGCAGGAGATCCTGGGTTCGAGTCCCAATCAGGGCACACATTTTCATCCTTCCACATCGAGGTATATCAACAACACCTGTCGGCAGCTGAGATTTTCAGTTAGTCATCATTTATGTAACCTATTTTGGTGCCACGCATGTGCTCAAGGATGAAATCCAAATGTTATTAGATTAGTTTTGTCAACAGACCACAAGTTCATTATTGAACTTTGCAATTTCTTTGGATATTGTACTGGGTTAGTCACTACATTCTCAATTCATAAATAGTATGTATTTTGCCTTGATCATTTAACTGTGTATTGCATAGTTTTTAATCCTTGTATTAAATTAGCCACCTTCGCTGTACCACAAGAATATTAATAATGTTGTTTCATGTTGCCTAAAGAGACTATATTAACTGATCTTTCCAAGAGATGTTGGGTACTCATGGCATGTTGTGGTATACCAATTGGCACAAGGTTCTTTTGTTCATATACATTTCTGCAAGTTTGTGCAACTGATTGTGCCTTGTTAATGTTCCAATAAAGTAACTATTCAAATCTGGATGTTCTATCATGACATGTTTCCATGATTTACCATTCTTTTTCACCCTGCTTGCATAGTAATACTGCTGTATTTGTACGTCATGTTCAGTGAGCAACAAATTCTCACAACATGTACACACAGATAATCTGTATAACTGACATCAGAGATAAGTGTGTAGAAATGGCCTTGTGAGAAGCTGTTGTAACTGAGATCTGGGCTCTTCACCTACTCTTATGTCATATAATCATTGTAGCAAAGCAATATGTTTACCACGAAATGTACACATAATCGGAAATGAGAAGAACTGATATGTCAAATCACAGCTATATGTGCCTATTTAATATTTATGCATATATTACTACAGAGCTTGAACTTTACATTAAGAACAATAAAACTATCTTGAGGCATACCTCAGGGCACTGGATTGAGCCCTTTTTATTCTCGATGTATATCAATGATCAGACAGACAAAAAGGTTTTTGTAAGGAAAAAAATCTGGTGCACAGATTGGCAAATTGTGTTACATTTTCATAAATGTAAAATTGTGCACTTTATAAAATAAAAAAGTCCCTTGACTACTATATCAATGACTCATTTGCAATTAATCAACTCATATAAATATTGGATGTAAAAATTTGTTGGGATATGAAGTGGAATGAACATATAGACTTCACTGTAGATGAAGGAGGTGGCAGACTTTACTTCATAGGTTGGATAATGGCAAAATGCAGTCAGTCTACAAAGGAGATAATTTGCCAAATATTTTTGTGGTGTATCCCAGAATATTGCTCAAATAGGTTTAACAGTGGAGTCTAAAAGTACACAAAGAAGAGTAGCATGGATAGTGAAAGATTTGCTTAACCCCCAGGAGAGTCACAGACATGCTGAAAATCTAAACTGGCAGACCCTTGATGACAGACGTCTGCAATCCCATGAAAGCCTTCTCACAACATTTCAAGAACAAGTATGAAATGAGGAATCGAGGAGTATACTGCAGCCTCCTATGTATCAGTCCTGTAGAAACTATGAAGACAAGCTTAGACTAATTACCACATGCACATGGGCACTTAACTAGTAAATTTTCTTATGTCCCGTTTGCAAATGGAGCAGGAAGAAATCTTAATTCTTGTTACACTGGGACAATCCCTCTACCATTTTCTTCATTGTGGTTTTCAGAGTAAGGATGTCAATGTAGATGTAAATATATGGTCATTCACTGGACACAAGTTTTGAAGTCAAAACCAAAATTCTAACTTTAAACTTTAAGTTAGTAGTGTGATGGAAGCTCTGAGGTATTTAATTAACTAAAAAATGTAACTGGAGAATTATTACGATCCATAATGATGATCACCAAATGATACTGTAATTTTCCCAATAATGAGCACCAATATTTCTGTTTTAACAGCTACAAGTCAGTCTTTCCCATGGTGAAAATATTGTCTCTTGCAAAATCATGGGTTGACATGATTTGTATTTGTGCTAGATCACCACACCACATGGGAGGAAGAAATCGTGAAATATAGTTCATATTTGGCATGATATAGATACCAAATTTTTCTTCTTTTTTTCCTTGGAAAATGTCAACAAGCAGCATCTGCTGCCATTTGGCCCACAGATAAAGTAGCAGTCATGTGAGCATGTTCTCTCAGATGGTACTTATCCATAAAATGTCAGCTGTGTGATTTTGGGAAAAAAGATGCTCTTTCTTCATTGCAAGTGTACACAACACTAAAATTACATTCAAGAGAGAATGGAAGAAATTCTGCATTAGTATGCTGGACTATTCCTTTCTAATATTTTTAAAGAAGAAGAGAGGACTTTTGTAAAAAGATTTGTGCACTATCAAAAGGGCTAACATTTTACCATGCTCCTAAATTTAAGCAAATTTTCCTAATTACACTATTTTTCTTTAATTTGAACTTATTACTGTAATTTCTCAGCAGTGGAGGATGTCGACAGTGCATCTGACGCACTACAGTTAGCAGCTGTCCAGCACTGTCAGAGGTGTGATTAGAGTGTCATGTGTGCTGACCCAATAGCAGCACAGAGCTAAGCAAGTGACCACGTGCCAGTATTGTTCAGTATGTTGGTTGAGCTCTGTTAAATATCACCATGCCAGGCATGGACACATTAATGGCCATAAAATTTTCTTCAGGAAATCAATCAAAGAACCTTCACAATATAATCCTGTCACTGAAATAAGCCTAGAACATGTATGAATGCATGGTCTGAAAGAGGTATGACCAAACCTTCCCAGGCATCCAGCCATGTCACATGTTTGTATATCCTTGAGATTTTGGCTGAGTGAACCATAACCATTGTCAAGTGGTATTATATGTATTTTGGTTGCAAGACTTATTACTGGCTGTGATGCCAGTAGTGCTCAGTTCATCACAACATAAAGCAATGTTTTGGTCCCTTATCTACCATGCTGAAACTTGCAATGGGTGGTAGCTAACCTATTCATGAAAACTTTTGAGAATATTACCTTCAACGCAGCTGCTGCAAAATCAATTTGCTTTTACTACTATTTTGACAACACATTTGTTGTCTGGCCACCCTGACATGAAAACCAGGAAGAAATCTTGTCAATACTTCAATAGCATTCCTGACTACATCAAATTAATGATGGAAGCTGAAAAATTTGGTGCCATGACTTTGCTTTGTCTTCATCCAGCAAAAACCCAGTGAATGTCTCAGCTCCTTTGTATACAGAAAATTCAGTCACACAAACTGGTATTTTGATGCTTTCATGTAGAACCACCCTGCTCAAAAGCACACTGTTCTTCAGAGCTTGGATCATTGAATGGAATCTGCCTCTGATGCCAAAAACTTTCCACAAGAACTTTTTCTGTGAGAATGGTTAAAACAACAAAAAATATTGCTAGTAATTCCAGAAAGTATCCACAAGCAGGAAAATCACCAAAAAGAAGAGTAAAAACGTTTTGGTTTTGCATTTTGTGCTTCAGTGACAGGAAAGTGAGACAACTCCTGACAAGACTTAACATCAAGTCAACCTATAGGCTTCCTGTTGAAATATACCAACCAATAAAGCCTGTGGAAGATAATGTAGGCATCACAATTTACATTGTTCACAAAATACTAGACAAGTACAGACTATACACAACACAACAACACCAGACTGGGCATCTACATCTAGGTACATACCTTGCAAGCCACTGTATGAAGTGTGGTAGAGAGTTCCCTATATCACCACTGATCATGTCCTTTCCTGTTCCACTCATAAATAGAGTGAGGGAAAAACAATTGTCTATATGCCTCTGTACAAGCCCTAATCTCTTGAATCTTATCTTCATGGTTTTTATATGAAATGTACATTGGCAGCAGTGAAATCATTCCATAGTCATCTACATCTACATACATACTTTGCAATCCACCATACAGTGCTTGGCAGAGGGTACCTCGTACTACAACTAGCATCTTCTCTCCCTATTCCACTCCCAAACAGAACGAAGGAAAAATGACTGCCTATATGCCTCTGTAGGATCCCTAATCTTTCTTATCTTATCTTTGCAGTCTTTCTGCAAAATATAAGTTGGCGACAGTAAAACTGTACTGCAGTCAGCCTCAAATTCTGGATCTCTAAATTTCCTCAGTAGCGATTCATGAAAAGAATGCCTCCTTTCCTCTAGAGCCTCCCGTCTGAGTTCCTGAAGCATTTCCATCCTCAAATGCCAGCTCTCTAAATTTTCTTAATAGTACCCTCAAAAAATGATGCTTTCCTTCTAATGATTTGAGTTTCTGAAGCATCTCTGTAATACCTGCATGTTGTTGAAACCTACCGGAAACAAACGTAGCAGCCTGCCTCTAAATTGCATAATGTCTTCCTCTAATCTGACCTGGTGCAGATCCAAAACACTTAAATAGTACTCAACAATGGGTTGCACTAGTGTCCTATATGCAGTCCCCTTCACAGATAAAGTATACTTTCCTAAAATTCTCCAAATAAGCCAAAGTTGACCAATTGCCTTCCCTACTACAATCCTTAAATCCTCATGCCATTTCATATAGCTTTGCAGCATTGCACCTAGATATTTAATTGATGTGACTGTGTCAAGTACCACACTATTAATGCTGTATTCAAACATCACCTTTCATTCTTCTACATTTAGAGCTAGCTGCTGTTCATCACACCAACTACACATTTTGTCTGTCATCTTGTATCCTCCTACAGTCACTCAATGCTGACATCTTATTACACCAGATGGATGGATATGTGTGTGTGTGTGTGTGTGTGTGTGTGTGTGTGTGTGAGTGTACACCTGTCCATTTTTCCCCCTAAGGGAAGTCTTTCTGCTCCCAGGATTGGAATGACTCCTTACCCTCTCCCTTAAAACCCACATCCTTTCGTCTTTCCCTCTCCTTCCCTCTTTCCTGAAGAAGCAACCGTCGGTTGCAAAAGCTAGAAATTCTGTGTGTGTGTTTGTGTGTTTTATTTATTGTGCCTATCTACCGGTGCTTTCCCGCTTGGTATGAAACTTCCACATGGGAAAAATATATTAAAAACAAAGATTCCAAGACTTACCAAGCGGGAAAGCGGCTGTGTATGTATGTATGTATGGATATGGATATATGTGTGTGTGTGTGTGTGTGTGTGTGTGTGTGTGTGTGTGTGTGTGTGTGTGTGTGTGTGCGCGAGTCTATACCTATCCTTTTTCCCCCTAAGGTAAGTCTTTCCACTCCCAGGATTGGAATGACTCCTTACCCTCTCCCTTAAAACCCACATCCTTTCATCTTTCCTTTTCCTTCCCTCTTTCCTGACAAAGCAGCCGCCAGTTGCGAAAGCTCGAAATTCTGTGTGTGTGTTTGTGTGTTTTATTCATTGTGCCTATCTACCGGCGTTTTCCCGCTTGGTAAGTCTTGGAAAATATATATATATATATATATATTGGCCTTTAAATATGTCTGCTTGTGTCTGTGTATGTATGGATGGATATGTGTGTGTGTGTGTGTGTGTGTGTGTGTGTGTGTGTGTGTGTGTGTGTGTGTGTGTGTGTGTGCGCGAGTATATACCTATCCTTTTTTCCCCCTAAGGTAAGTCTTTCCGCTCCCGGGATTGGAATGACTCCTTACCCTCTTCCTAAAAACCCACATCCTTTCATCTTTCCTTTTCCTTCCCTCTTTCCTGACGAAGTAGCCACCGGTTGCGAAAGCTCGAAATTCTGTGTGTGTGTTTGTGTGTTTTATTCATTGTGCCTATCTACCGGTGCTTTCCCGCTTGGTAAGTCTTGGAATCTTTGTTTTTAATATATTTTACCATGTGGAAGTTTCTTTCTATTATATATATTAACAGTGGTCCTGTCACACTTCCCTGGGAGACTCCAACAGTGGTCCTGTCACACTTCCCTGGGAGACTCCTGATAATACCCGTGTCTCTGATGAACACTTACATCAAGGACAATATGCTGGGTTCTGATACTTAAGAAGTTTATGAGTCACTCATACCTGGGAACTTATTCCATATGCTTGTAACTTTGTTAACAGTCAGCAGTTGCAGCGTCTCAAATGCTTCACATAAATCTAGGAATATGGATTCTGCCTATTGGCCTTCATCCACAGTTCACAGCATACCATATGAGAAAAGGCAAGCTGAGATTCACAAGAATGATGCTTTCTAGAACAATGCTCATTTGTAGACAGAGGCTTTTCCCTCTCAACAAAATTTATTATATTCAAACTGAGAATGTGTTCAATGATTCTGCAGCAAACTGATGTTTAGGGTATTGGTCCATAATTTTGTGGATCCGTTCTTTTACACTTCTTTTATATATGAGCCACTTGTGCTTTTTTCCAACCACTTGGGACTTTTCGTTGGGTGAGAGATTCATGATAAATGCAAGCTAACTAGAGGGCCAATGCTGTAGAGCTCTTACTGTAAAATAAAATTGGAATTCCATCAGAACCTTGTGACTTATTTGCTTTCAACTCTTTCAGTTGTTTCTCTATGTCATCAATGCTTACTACTATGTCCTCCAGAAGGAGGCCTGTGTGATGGACAAATGACAGTGTGTTTGTATGCTTCTCCTGGATGAATGATTTCTTAAATGTGAAATTTAAAACTTTGGCTTTACTTTTGCTATCTTCTACTGTCACACTTGATGGTCAATGGGTGATTGGTTGAAGCCTTAGATCCACTTAGCAATTTTACATAGGACTGGAATTTTCTTGGGTTCCCTGCAAGATTTTCTTCTTAAGTGTGAGGGTGGTACTTGTTGTAAGCTTTGTGCATCAATTTTGTCACATATACACAAATTTCTATTAACTCTGGCCTGTCATCATCTGCGGATTCTCTTTTGAACTGAGAGTTCAACAGCCTTTGCTTCCTCAGCATTTTTCAAATTTCGTTCTTAAACCATGGTGGGTCTTTTCTCTCCTTAATGTACGTACTGGGCACATACTTCACCAGAGTATGATTTACAATCTGTTTAAAATTTGCCCATAATTTCTCTACTTCAATCATACTGGAACTAAACAATGTCAATTCATTGTCTAAATGGGATGCTAACAACTGTCTATCTGCTCTTTCTAGCAGAAATACTGTCCCGGCTTCTTCACTGATTTATTAACTTTATGAACCAAAGTCACCAGTGTGATGACTTCATGGTCACTAATCCCTGTCTATACACTGATACTCTTGATTAGGTCAGGCCTGTTTGTAGTGTCAAAGTGTAAAATATTTACATTGTGTGTGGGCTGTCAAACCAACTGCTCAAGACAGTTTTTGAAAAGTATGTTCAAAAGAATTTCTCAAGACTGCCTGTTGCACCCTGTGCAATGAATCAATAGACATCCCAGTCTATAGTCTATAGGTTAAAGTTGTCTCCAACTAACATTGCATGATCTGGGTATTTCCATGCTACTGTCTGCAGAGTTTCTTTCAATGACTCTGAAACCATCACAGTGGCATCGAGTGATTGGTAAAAACATTCAACAATTAACTTTATTTCACATAGATCTGCTATTTGCCACCAAATAATTGCACTGTCACATTTAAATTTGGCCTCAACAGAGACAATATATTTGTCAACTGCAATGAACACACCCACTCCTATGGCATTTAATCTGTCTTTTTGATATACATTCAATTAATTTCTAAATATCTGAGAGATTTCTACTTGTGGTTTCTGCCATCTCTCTTTCCCCTGAATTATTTGAGCATGAGAAGTTTCCTGGAGGGCAGTGAATTCAGGGACTTTGTTATGAATACTTTGACAATTTACTAACAAAATTTTGGTAGTTGAAGTGTCTTTACTCTGAATGCAGTTTGATTTTGCTATCTGTGTATCGAGTGTGAGTGTTCATCAGAGTACCTCAAACTACCATCTAGCCTGAAAGACCCCCTTGTACTTTCCACAAATACTCTGCTACATAAGTAGTTGCTTCCTTTGTGTAGTGTGTCCTCACCTATCAAGTGGAGCCCAATAACAAAGGTCCGGAAATCTGTGGCCAAGACTGTCACAGAGTCGATGAAGTATTTAGTTAAGACCCTCCACTTGGCTCCAAACCAAAGGACCCCGATTCAGTTGTGGAACAATGCTGCAAATTGTAAGTTCTGCTTGCAGTCCACATGCAAGGTCAGCAGCCTGCACCATGCCCAACAGCCACCTGCATGAAGTGAGGATGGCTTCAAAACCCAACCGACAGGTATCGTCGGTGCCAACATGAGCCACAACTTCCAGATGATTGCACTCTGCATTCTCAATAGCTGCAGGCAAAGCCTCCTCCACATTTTGGATGAAGCCCCCACCCTCCAGCAGAAATACTGAGTGCACATTGACTTTCTTTCTGGCCTTGAATGCTGTCTGCCTAAGGGGCTCCATAATGTGTCTAATGTTGGAGCTCACGATAACTAGTAAACCCCTGCCCCTGTGAGCCTGCTTGGACCCTCCTGGAGGAGTTCTCACCTGTCCATTTACAGGGTGAACGGGCAAGGCCAGATGGCCAACTTCACATTGTCCCTCTGCCTTGAGCAACGTGAACATGTTACAGCCCACCATTTACCCTCATGTAAGGGCAGATCCACCATGTCAGATACACTAGGAGCTACATCCTGAAGCAGCAGCCTGAAGATGACTAACCATAATCAAAAGTGCAGTCAGCTGTTTGTGAACTGCCACCAGTTCCTCCTGTGTCTGCAGACAACACGCATATGCCCTACACATTGCAGTATTACTAACTTAAGAATTGACAATAAAAGCACAGACAGAAGCGTGGACATGCAGCTTGATACTCTCCCAATGGGTCACCAAAGGAGCCTGACACTTTATGAGTCATGAGCTGAAATGAAAACTGCACAACAGACTGCCTGACAACACTTTACAGTTACAAAAATGTGAGATTGCACCTTTTTTTCTTTAAAAAAATGCAGGGAATTCAAGAAATATACTGTTAAGAAAGCACAGAAGAAGCTAAATCCGTAACTTGCTACTCTCCATGTGTGTATCAGACAGCAGTTGTAGGCTGAACAGAGAAGTGTCTTTCTATCTGCTATCCTCAGTAATCACTGGTAGATGAAATTGAGGTGTAACATAAACAAAACTGTATTCAGTGGCATGTCTGTCATCATAAGGGCTAATGGTTTCTGTGCTAGCGTAATAAAATAACATATAGAGCTCAAACTATGCTCACCAGACAAAACATTAGTAACTGCATTGAAAGAGCACACTGGTCACATTGAAGCACTGTAGAAACTATAAAAGTGGTACCAGATAGTCGCATGACACTCCACCACTGGCAGTGAAGTGGTGTGTATGTGCCAGTCATATGTATGGAACCAATGCAGTAAGATGGGTTGACATATAAATATGACAGAATGGTGGAAGGGAGCTATCAAGTTTTGACGTGCCTATAACCATGCCATAAATGAAGTTGCCTCATTTGTTGGGTTGCTATATCAATGCAAACTACCTGATGTGTCTGCAAGAATGGTACATCATTCTCAGTCATGGCATAAGAACACTGGTCATCAAAAGATCCTAACTGACAAGGATCAGAGACAAGCATTATGCCTTGTTAATGATATCTGCTTTTAAGGAACTGATGCTGTCAGTAAATGGCAGTCCATCGCATCCAGTTTCTGAATGTATGTTGCAAAGTGTACTGGATGCATCAGGCAGTTTGAGATAGGTACTTAGCAAAGGGCTACTTCTCACAGCAGCAAATCTTCAGTGGACCAAACAACATAGAAACTGGACAACAGCTGATTGGAGGCATGTAGCATGGCCCAAATAGTTGTGATTTTGTCTCTTTTTCAAATGATGCAAGATATCAACTATACTAATGGGTCAATGAGGCATTTAACTTGCAGTGTATGGAGGGTGTAGTTCAGGCTGGAGGTTGTTCTGAGATGTTTTGGGGGTATTTTTCATATTATGACTTTGGCCTACTCATTCAGGTTACTGTGAACATGAACTATGATGGTTATTTCAACATTCTTATTCTACCTCTCCATGGTGAGTATGCTATGGACCCTCCCACATCCCAAGATAACAACAGCCATTTTCACAAGGCTTCAAACATAGCAACATGGACTAGCTCCACTTGCTATAATCTCATTCACTAACTATTTTTTTCTCTTCACTGTTCAATATGTGATACATGCACTGTGAATATATGAACTTTCCAATTTCTTATTCAAGTATTATTTTTCAAAACTTTATTGTTCAATGTATAGTTTACAGTCTGCTGATGGCAGCAGTGTAAATATTTCATACAAAAACATTTTCCTTAATGAAATATTCAAAATTCAGAGTTCACTAAAATCATGTGCTCTTCAAAATTACACCCCACTAATGACTGTTTGCTTTAGGATTGGTATACTTTATTTGAAAGCCATTATTCCCATCTGTCTTAAGAACATCAACAATGTAAGGGTAAGATAGATTGCTACTTATCATAAAGGTGGCATGTTAAGTTGCAGACAGGCACAACTAAAAGACACTTATGCATTAGCTTTTGGCCACAGCCTTCATCAGAAACTCACACACACTTTCATTCACACAAGCAGCACACCTCAAGCACACATGGCCACCATCTGCAGCAGCTCAGACTGGCATTCTGCTCTGTCTTCTGGCCCCTGCCATTCTGTATTGGATGGCTGCTGTGCCATTAGGATATCATATGGAGGAGCATGGGCTCAGCACACTGCCATAATGGCCATTTTCAGCTTCCTACACCTTGGAGCAACAACTTCTCAATTAACTGGCTCTTCATGTAGCATCACGAGGCTGAATGCACCCCGTTCTGTCCCTCCCACCAAGGAAGAAACACTAGCAATACTGGGACTCAAACATGGGTCCTCACATAGCAATCAGACATTCTGACCATTTAGCTGCAGAGGTAGATTGTTTTTGATTAACTGATATTTTAACTATCTAAATAAGGAATTATACTGAACAGCTGGACATAATAAGACTTCTGATTTAATTTTGATGTATAAGATTTGAATCTAGTGGGCTCTTTCTTGATAGTGGTCTCCATTAGAGTTACACTCTACCAAAACTACCATTCAGTAGTTTTAGTACACTATATAAATGATCTAGTAAACAGTAGGATTACCTGTAGTGTTGGTAGCATTGGTAGGGCAAGAACATGATGAATATGTAAGAGAACATCTGGGGGCCAACAACTTCTCTTTGGTTGTTTGGCACATAATTAGAAGCACCCATCTTTCAGTGTCTGTCCATTGTGTATTTTAAACCCTTACAGAATATGAACTGCATTTTATAAGTAATAAAAATTACTTGCTCTCATAACTTTGTGCTTTTATGTAATGAAAGAAATTACTTTTGATAAAAGTACAGTTTACATACACAAACATAAAAAATCTATATAATTATTATTGTTATTTTGTAATCAATAAAATGTTCTTCATCACGATTAAAGGCAAAGTTCCTGTTATTATTGATAAATGTGAACATTGTTTATGAATCAGAAAGATGTTTTACATATGTTCAATGAAGTATTGAAACAATGTTAGGCATACTTTTGTTTTGCAGTTTTTTTAATTTACCTTTTCTTTGAGGAGATTGCATTTTTTAGAACTACATGATAAATCTGTATTATTATTTTTAATTTTTACTGCCACATCCCTCTTTTTCATGTTACAAATAAACAATTTTCGAATAAAAGCTGAATTAAACACTGGCAATTTCAATTTTGCTATAAATACCATTTATTTTTAAGTAACAGACAAGTGGATAACTATGTAGAACAAAATGTTCCATAGGTTATGCAGGCATTCATATATCCTCACTCAGTTTCTAGATGGTTCACCACTTCCATTTTCTAGGTGGATCTAATAAGACACTGATTGCATATGTAAACAAAGTAATTGATATCAGGTAACACATGCTAGATGTGTAACACACCTAATGTATAGGTAACGTGGGTATGACCTTAAGTAACCGAGGCTACTAGGAAAACTACCATAGTCTATGCTTGCTTACGAGAGTTTACAGCAGCCTACAGTAGTTTTACAAATCTAGTCTCCAGCCAATTAACACCCACCTCCACACTTCAGCACATAATAAATTCACCAATTAACAGTGTTATTCAACCTTGATGGCCACTATCCTTTTCATATGAAGCTGCAGCACTAGTAAATGTATGTTTGGACACTGACTCATTGCAAAAGTATACAGGACTCCTCACTAATGGCTTGATTTTTATGCAGTTGCACCACCATTGATGTTGACTAATAGATTTATAATAACATTTCATCCAGGTGCTAATAAAAAAATAAAAAGAGAGGAAAAGGTGCAGTTCACATAATTTTGACTACCAGGTTTTAATACATAACATATAAAATACTACCCTGCCTTGGAGTGCAATAGCCAACAAATCTACCAGTACTATGATTTGCCTAAGTCTTACACTCAAATTTGGCCCACTATTTTCCCCATACCACTCAAAGCACTTTTTTATTGATTGAGCCCTTCCACCAAAAGTGAGATATTGTACCCCACAGCAATCAGTTTCCATACCATATCATTTACATCATTGTGTTCATCCTCATATTAGTTTCACATTAGCACACTTTCGTTTCTTTTGTCAGATGATGAAACTTCTGGATTCAAAAAGACAGCGACTCTTACTTTTTTTTTTTTGCCCATGCAAGCTAATGGTTTACAACCAGCTACTATTAAAGTACAATTTTAGTTGTTATACAGAATTTATGAAGTTGCGTAATAACTTTATTTTACTGCTATGGTTGTATAGATCAATCTTAAACAGCAAAAGCTTAAACTAAAATAGAAATAGAATCTCCATCATAGGGTATGCAAAGGGAGAGAAAAATCATTTCCATAGGTCATTAACCTCTGCTCTAGAATACTGCAGCATTTCAACAAAAACATGTATCTGAGAATGTATTGCATGCTTGGAATGGTTCTTGCTATTTTCCCAGACATTACTCATACTATGGATATGCATGCATTTTCTTTCTCTCCAGAATCAAAAGGATGATGCTCATATTACATGGTAGTTTGTCCCAGAACCTCTTATGGCTCAGTATACTTTCAAAAATTCTTCAGTGTTTAATAGTATATTATGTTATGCTCAGTTCAACCAGGAGGTAAAATTCCTAGTGTTGACAACAGAAATACTTAAAAGCAGAGAGCATTATTTTTTTAGATTTCAAAGCCTGCATGATTTTTCCTCAGGGACGAAAGAGGGATAGATCAGGGTAAGCTGGAAACAAGTGGTATGTCACTTGAACCCTAGACTGAGAGGGACCCACTTGTAGTGAGGAAAAGGAAAGTCAAAGATAAAAGAGTAGATGTCAGAGAGAGTACAAGAAAACAGATTGGACATTGGTACGCACTGTTCTAGCTTAAGTTCAGAGATAACAAAGTGATGTGCATTAAAAAAACAAGATAATTGAAAAGTGCAATGAATGATGTAATTAAGAAATCAGAGGAAAGACAGAAAAAAGAGGGAAAGAAACGTTAATAAAGATACAGTGGGAGTGGTGAGAATGAATGGAGGAGGATGAAGACATAAGACATACTGAGCTATTGGAAGTTCTAGGACAAACCACCATATAATAAAATTCTACTACTGCAAAAAAGGGATGTTGTTAATGAAAATTAAATCCAGGGAAGTGGCAGGATGCAATTTCCCACTGGTTGAACTTCATTATTTACTCCATTACTTTTTATCATGTATGAATGTATGCTTTTGTGGCAATATACATTAATAAAATATTCTCTGGTTTCAAAACACACCAAGTGGTTAACTGCCCATGAGCTTCTAGCAGAGATCTCTGCCATTGTCAAATGGTTGACTGTCATGTGAGTGCCACTGCCATGCTTATATAGCTGTGCCAGCAACAGTGATATCTCTAGTGCCCATTTCTGCACCATATATGGCAATGCTTTGGTGGTGCAGCAATCACAATATCAAAACATTGTCATATATGATGAGGGACTGGAAACCAGTGGTGTCACTGGCAGTGGCATGGCTATGTAAGCATAGCAATGGCATTTGCACGATAGTTCACCCTGTCCCTTCTATCATCTCTAAACTGAAGTTGATATATTGCTTACCAATGTGCACTCTTTGATGTCTTAATCTCTCTGGAGCCTTATCCATTATCTTTGTCTCCCCACATGCTTACTACAGGTGAGTCCCTCTTAATCTAATAACCCATCACCTGCTCCTTGTTGCCACCCTCTCCCAACTAATTGCACATTCCTTCCTGTGGAAGGAACATATAAGTTTCTACTTTTCATGGCTTTGATCTGCAGTACTTGGAATTTTTCCAACTAGAAGTAAACAATGGCCAAACAGTCTGTCTCCTCATAATTCAAAAGTTTTCTCACTCAAATTTTACAATTAGTGGAATATCTTTTGTAACTTCAGTTAAAAACAGTGAACATTTGATATTTTTGTTATTCAGATAGGTGAAGAGCTGTTTGGTTATGCAGGAAGGATTTGTTCTGGAGGTGTAATAAAAGGTCATATAAATTATTCAGTACTCTCTAAAGCACTGGAGGGGACTAGAAAATGCTGTTCAGGCCCTAGACCCAATGAAGGGAAACTCCTAATCTACACCTCCACATGGTAGAGTGTGGGCAACATCACTTCATGTGATGGCTAATGTAGACAGGGACCTAGGAATGGCCGGGATAAGTCATCACCCCAGCATTTGCTGGGCAGGGCAACCTCTTGCCCTGGAAATGAGAAATCATTTCCAAAGGCAGAAGAACCAGCTGATAGTCAACAGCGTAGGATGTGGAAGGTAACAGGAAACTATCACATTAAAGATCTACAGATATCCCGAGCACCAGCAGTAAACCACGCCAGTATATTCTCTAAAATTTTCTGGAGATAAGGTAGTCCCCCAGGCAGATCTCTGAGTGGGGACTGCAAAAGATACAGACAAGGTGAAGAAAAAGAATCCCATTTTTAACATAGCAACTTGACGTGTGAGAACAATGCTTCAGTGTAGCAAATTAGGAAACCTAAAACTTGAAATGGAATGAATGGAAATCTATACCCTGGCCATATCAAAGATGAGATGGCTCCAACCTGGTGATTCCTGGTCTGAAGAATACAAAGTCATTCACACTGGAACTGACCAAGATAGACCAGAAAAGGAAGGAACTGGAATAATTTTGAGGAGAAACTAAGGCTCATGTGTTCAATGGATATGTGCAATATAGCTCTCAAATAATACTATTCAAACTTGAAACTAAACCAAAGGACACTGTGATAATAAAAGTATACATGCCAACATCCAAATAAGAAGATGCAGTCATTGATGACATATACAAAGAAATAAGTAATGTGGTGAGAAAGGTTAAGGGAGATGAAAACCTGATTTTCATGGGTGACATCTGTGCAGAACTAATAAATACTGCTGGTAACACCACAAAAATGATGCTGCTTAAACTTATTAGGTTCATCTAAAACACAGGAGAGATATGGACAGACTTTCAGAAATACATCATTGTTCCTATATAAAAAAAGGCAGCAGCTACAAAATATGAACAGAACTGAAATTTAAGCCTAATATCACATACATCAAAAGTTCTCATAAAAATAATTCTGAAGAGAATTGAAGAGAAGGTGGAGGATATGCTGAGTGAAAATCAGCTTGTTTTCAGAAGGGGATTGGGAACAAGAGAAGTGATTCTGGCATTGAGACGCCTTATCAAAAAGCAATTACAGAAAAATAAACCAACTTATATTGCTTTTATAGACCTGGAAAAGGCATCTGATAATGTTATCTGGCAAGAGATGTTCAGAGCGCTGAGGAAAAGTGGAGTGAAGTACGAAGACATCCGTGTGATACTCAGTTTCTATAAGAATGAGCTGGCAGTGATTAGGAACTGTCACTTAGGACAAGAAGCAAATATTAGAAAAGGGGTAAGACAAGGATACGCTCTTTCTCCTCTTATATTCAGTGCTTACATTTGGAAGCTATAGACCAAATTTGAGAAACTACTGAGGTGGGGATCAAAATTAATGGGCAGAAGATAGACAGGTGATGTTATGCAGATGATATTCTATAGTCATGGAGACAAAAGAAGATCTAGAGGAAGTCCTCAGAACAATGGAAAGGATTCTATGCAATCAGCACACAGAAAGAGAATAAACAAGAAAAATACTAAAGTAGTGGTATTCAGTACAGAAGCAGAGTATGAACCTCCAAGAATGAGAACTGGAAGAGAGGAGCTGCAAGTTACAGAGGAATTAACCTACCTGGAAAGCAAAATCACAAGGGATGGTAGAAGCCAGAAAGAAATTGTGAGCAAAATACAACAGGCCAAAATTGCATTTAATCTGGGGAGATACTTTCTCACCAGCAAGAACATCAGTCTGAAAATAAGGAAATGTATCATGAAAGCTTTCATTTGATATTTGGTCCTATATGGATGTGAAACTTGGACAATGGGAAGAAAAGAGAGAAGATGGCTAGAGGCCCTGGAGAAGTGGTGCTACAGAAGGGTGAAGAAGATCATCTGGAGAGACAAAGTAACAAATGAAGAGGTGCTTAGAAGAGTACAGGAAACCAGATCTCTGTGGAGACAAACTTGTAGGGCACATTCCAAGACACAACAACATCACTGGAACAATAGTAGAAGGAGCTACTGAGGAAAGTAAACGGTGGGATATCATATATGCAACAGGTCATGAATGATGTTGGATGTAACACGTACATGGAAATGAAGAGTAAGGCAGACAGAAGAGAGGAATGGCACTCTGTTGCAAACCGATATCAGGGTTGAACACTAAAAAAAGAAGAAGGAGGAGGAGGAGGAGGAGGAGGAGGAGGAGTAAAGGAGACAACTCACCAAAAGGCAGAAGCGCTGCATTGTCGATAGGCACATAAAAAAGTTCTAATAGCAGCTAAGAAACTAAATAATGACTCATATATCAGGAAAGGTACTAAAAAAATAAAGTCAACCTGGGAGGTAGTAAATAGGAGCAGAGATAAACAAAAAATTAAAAACAGCATTTTTGTAATTAAAAGCGAAGCGAAAACAGTTGAGGACCCACTACAGATAGCCAATATATTCAACACACATCACACAAATATCACAACAAATCTAATTCAAGGAAGATGTGATTTCAGCTCCAGAGTGCAACTACCATTGAATGATAAAACCATGTTTCTATACACTGTTACTGGATTAAAGGTACAAAATGCCTTAAATCAGTTAAAAAATAAAATGACCTGTGGCTGTGATGGGATTCCAGACAAAGTAATAAAGAACAGTGCAAGATACATAGCTTGCCCACTTGATGACATGATTAACATGTCATTTAGCACAGGAGTCTTCCCAGAAAAACTAAAGAAATCGATTGTCAAGCCTATTTACAAGAAGGCTGACCAGTCTGATGTTATCAATTACCAGCCTGTACCATTGTTATCTGGATCTTCAAAAGTAATTGAAAGGGTAATGCATGAAAGACTGTCTCATTTTCTTAATAAAAATCAAATTCTAGTTAAGGGCAAAACAGTTATAGGATAAATAGGTCAACTGACACAGCAATTTATAGCTTTTTAAAACTGATCATAAATTCTGTATACAAAAATTAATTAAACTGTCGTCTGTTTTTGGACCTGTCTAAAGCATTCGATGTCATTGACCATAATTTACTGCTCAGGAAACTATATTGCTATGGGTTTTGTGGAGTAGAACATGATTGGTTCAAATCCTATCTTTCTAATAGGTATCAAAAGGTAGAGATACAGCATGTGGGTAAAGTCTACTCATCAGCATGCCAAAGAGTCAGGTATGGCATGCCACAGGGCTATGCACTGGGGCCATTGCTGTTCTTAACATTTATAAATGATATGCCAAGCTATATATCAACAGCAGATACAGTATTGTTTGGCAATGACATCAGTCTGTTTGTCAAAGCTACAAATGAAACTAACTTACTGGAGAGAGTCAGAGTAGCCACAGAAGAAGCAAACATGTGGTTTACAAACAAAAAATTAATTCTGAATGACAAAAAAACAGTTTGGATGAACTTCAGACATATAACAAACAAAGTAAAATCAGACCTAACTGTAGAATTTGCGCAATGTAAGATAGAGCAAACCCCCCGCCCCCCAATACAAAATTTTTAGGATTATGTTTAGATGAATATTTAATGTGGGAGAAACACACAGAAATGTTAAACAAAAAATTAAGCCATTATTGTTATGTTCTTAGAATACTAAAAAATTCCTGTAGTGTTGATGCAGGGTTATGTTCATACTTTGCACTAATACATAGTACACTAAGATATGGGGGAATACCAGTTTTTTCAAACACTTGTTTGTGCTTCAAAAAAGAGCAATAAGAATAATCAGAGGTATGACACACAGAATATAATGTAAAAACGTTTTTAAGGAACTGCAAATCATGACTCTACCATGTATCTATATTTATGAAATTATGTGTTTTATGAAGGCACACGAGGAACATTCTTTGTTAAACAGTCAAGTTCATAACTACAAAATGAGAAATAGAGATGACTTTCATAGAGAAAGTCACACAAAAGCTATGTATCAAAAAAGTGTTATTTAGCAGCCAAAAATTTTATTTAGTGCATGCACTACTAAAGGAAATTAAAGATATACCAAAATTCCACATATTGAGAAAAGAACTTAAAAAATGTTAATTAGCAAGTGTTTTTATAGTGTCATGGAATACTTCAATCACCAGCACTCAATATATAGTAGCTTATTTTCTTCATCATAATGATCCAAAATGCTCATCGAAAACAAAATTGTATTCATTTATTATTCTAATTTAGCATATTATGAACATTGTTATGTGTATGGTTTCATGTTATATCTAATAATATTTTATTTGTGGACATATAATTGTAAATCTTTTCTTGTCATATTTTCTATGTAAGTCAATGTATGGCAAATTCTATATCTTTTTTATAGTGATGAGATACAAGGATGCTTTGCTAGCTTTCAGAATGAAATTCCTTTTTCAAGCTTGTAGGAGAAACATGCACACAAACACACACATGCTCACTCACATGCACATGCCTGTCTCCCTACATTGTGCTCAGTCGACTGCCAGCTCGTTCTTGGCCCACGTGAGTGTACTGGGTGAGGTGGTGGTGCAGGGTGGGGTGGGGTGAGTGATGGAAAGAGGCAGGAGGCAGAGGGGGTGGGGGGGGGGGGGGAGTGTGGGAGGAAGCACCTAGCGGTTCATGGAAGAGTGAGAGCCATCTGTGGGCCTAGCTAGAGGTGTGGGTAGAGGGGTCAGATGGCAGATGGCTGGGCATGTGATTTGACAGACTAGGACATGCAATGGTAGTGCACAAGTAAGCTGACGTGAGTTGGGTAATGGTACTGGGACAAGGGATGGTGCTACCGGGGGGAGGGGGGGGGGGGCAGTGACTTACCTTAGTTTTAGGCAAGGCAGGTTACAGGGGGAGGATCCAGATGGCATGGGTTGTGAAGCAGCCATTGAAATCTTGCATGTTGTGCTCTGCTGCATGTTGTGCCACTGAGCTGTCAACCTTGTTTCGGGCAGCAGTTTGACAGTGGCCATTCATTCTGGTTGACAGCTGGTTGATTGCGTACCACTGTAAAATGCTGTGCAGTGTTTGCAGCACGGCTGGTATATAACATGGCTGCTTGCACAGGTGGGCTAGCCTCTGATGGGGTAGGATAAGACTTTGACACGAATGGAGAAGGTGGTGCTGGGTGGGTGGATTGGGCAGGTCTCGTGTCTGAGTCTTCGACAAGGATATGACACCTGTGACAGGGAATTGGGGGTGGGAGTGGCATAGGGATGGACTAGGATGTTGTGGAGGTTGGGTGGGTAGCGGAACACTACTTTGGCAGGGGATGGAAGTTCTTGGGTAGAATGTCCCTCATTTCAGGGCATGACAATAGATAATCAGAGCCCTGGTGAAGGACATGGTTCAGTCATTCCAGTCCTGAGTGGAATTGAGTGACAAGGAGGGGTGCTTCTTTATGGTTGGTTCTTGGTATAGATGTGAGGATCAGGTGTGTGTGGGGATATGTCACAAGAGATCTAGTTGTGTATTAGGTCTGGAGGGTATTGACTGTCTACAAAGGCCTTTGTGAGGCCTTCAGCATACTGGGCGAAGGTGTTCTCATCACTGCATCTGTCACCTCCAGCACCGCGCATTGAAAGACTAAATGAGAGTGAACATTTTTCTGCCTAACAACTGTTCTGATCTCTAATTTTTCTGAGCATGCATCTGAATTTAAGTCATAAAATGATGCTCTTCAGTGCCTTTTGGATAGGGCACCATATTTTCTTCTCTAGAACTAGTCATGTACCATTTTCTTATGAGCAGGTATGTGTATGTTCATAAAGTAAAGATCATGATGTTATGTTTAACCTACATTTTTGATCTATTTTAAGCAGTATCTGGGAATTGAAACATACTCCACACATTAACATCATTTTCTAACTCCCTCCCATAAATATTGTACAAGCTGTGGGTCCAGCTGGAGTTTGCTCCTACTCAGTAAGTCCTTACAATATGACTAACAGATGTAATATAAATGAGAATCCTCCATATTTCCACAATGACTCTTCCATTCTATGCCAGTGTGTTCCCTCTTTCGAAATTTCCTGACATGTCCTAGACAGGGGACCTTACCTTTTGCATGGAACACTCATACCAATTGAGCAAACAGGTCATAAATTATGACCTGCTCCAACAGCACCACTTCTGCCAGTACCTCATCCTAATTTTCAAACTTCACAGAGGCTCTCCTATATAACTTGAATGACTAACACCCCTAGAAAAATAATATCACAGGGAAACAACTTAGCCACAACCTAGGGGAGGTTTTCAGAATGATTATGCATTGTTTTGAAATTTATGGATGATTTTTGACGTCAGTCAATGCATCCTCCTCATGTAAGGCATGAATCTAAGCAAATATCTAGTCACTTGGCTTTGTAGCCTTTGATGCCCCAAGATACTTTTAGCATTTTTGTACACTTCTCAATCATCCTGTCTCCACATGGCTCTTATAGCTAAGTTGTTATCAAGTCTTCTTTTGGTGTTATATGAGATTTTAGACGTGGAGATGATTTCTGTCCTTTCCTCATTTCTTCAGGGCTAGGAGCTCAACTGACTTGGACTGTCGTGATACATAAAGCGTTTACCAGCAGATTCACAGCTGTAAAGGTTTTCAAAATATTTGACCATGTACACTATGTAATAAAAAGTGTCCAGACACCTGGCTGAAAATGACTTACAAGTTCGTGCTGCCCTCCGTCGATAATACTGGAATTCAGTATGGTGTCGGCCCACCCTTAGCCTTAATGACAGCTTCCATTCTTGCAGGCATATGTTCATTCAGGTGCTAAAAGGTTTCCTGTGGAATGGTAGCCCATTCTTAACAGTACAGCACTGAGGAGAGGTATCAATGTTGGTCGGTGAGGCCTGGCACGAAATCAGTGTTTCAAAACATCCTAAAGGTGTTCTATAGGATTCGGGTCAGGACTCTGTGTAGGCCAATCCATTACAGGGATGTTATTGTCATGTAACAATTCCGCCACAGGCAGTGCATTATGAACAGGTGCTTGATCATGTTGAAAGATGCAATCGCCATCCCCAAATTGCTCTTCAACAGTGGGAAGCAAGAAGGTGCTTAAAACTCCACTGTAGACCTGTGCTGTGATAGTGCCATGCAAAACAACAAGGGGTGCAAGCCCCTCCATGAAAAACATGACCACACCATAACACCACCACCTCCAATATTACTATTGGCACTACACACACTGGCAGATGACGTTCACCAGGCTTTCGCCATACCCACATCTTGCCATCAGATCACCACAGTGAGTACCATGATTCATCACTCCACACAATGTTTTTCCACTGTTCAGTCGTCCATTGTTTATGATCCTTACACCAAGCAATATGTTGTTTGGCATTTACAAGCATGATGTGTGGCTTATGAGCAGCTGCTCGACCATGAAATCCAAGTTTCTCACCTCCCACATAAGTGTCATAGTACTTGCGGTGGACCCTGATGCAGTTCCTGTGTGATGGTCTGGATAGATGTCTCCCTATTTCACATTATGACCATCCTCAACTGTCGGCAGTCTCTGTCAGTCAACTGACGTGGTGGGCCTGTATGCTTTTGTGCTGTACATGTCCCTTCACATTCCCACTTCACTATCACATCAGAGACTGTAGACCTAGAGATGTTTAGGAGTGTGGATATCTCGTGTACAGACATATGACACAAGTGACACCCAATCATCTGACCACGTTCGAAGCCTGTAAGTTCCGTGGAGTGCCCCATTCTGCTCTCTCACAATGTCTAATGACTACTGAGGTCACTGATATGGAGTACCTGGCAGCAGGTGGCAGCACAATGCACCTAATATGAAAAACCTATGTTTTGGGGGTGTCCGGATACTTTTGATCACATAGTGTAGCTGCAGTTATCCAAAGTATTACAAAGTTCATTTCCATCTACTCTTCTAAGGAAAAGGCTGGGTGGAGAGTACTTACCAAGGTACTATTTGAGTGACTGGTAGAAGTTTTAGAAGATTTTCCTTCTAAAATCTCTATCCAGTTTCATCACATTGTTTTGGGTGTACTGGAGCTTTGCTTGTCCAAGGGCCATGTCTGTAAATTACTGCTGTTTTAATGGTATGAGTTTATCCCTATCTGTCTGGGTATTATGCAAGTTTTATCTTAGTGGGTTTTTCTATCTGTGACTGCTTTTTCTCAGGCTGTTGTCAATCAGATGCATTACCACATCCCTCTTTTTGTTTTGCTAAAGGGACAGTCTCTACAGAAACTTTGACTAAGTCATACTTCAGTGGTCCTAGCTGTTATGTTCTGATGTTCCAATGTTCTCTGTGAATTTGTTACCAAACGTTTTGCTAAATTAACCTAGGGATCAATTTACTAGGTACCTTAGTTTCCTTAGGGAGGTACTTCAGATATAATTTGAAAGGCAAATAATCTTGATGGAGGCTGGCATCTCTTAGTACTCAGGCAGTCTAGATCTCTCTTCTGGTCTTTCATTATATAGCCATGTGAGTGGCTTGAAATGTGTTCAGAAAGGGTCTGGATGATGTGTACATCTTCTGTTTTATTTTAAATATATTTGTGACACTGACCTTACTTACAGAATAAGGACCTTACAGTCTCTCATGAATTTCCCTTTGTAACATAGATACTGTTACCACCTACCCACTTTATGTCTGTATTTTTGTTATTTCTCCAGATTGCATTAAAATCACTCATTAGGATGATTGTGTGCTACAATGGTACCTTGCTTCTGAAATTCTCTGTTCTTGCAACAAATAGTGTGTGTGTGTGTGTGTGTGTGTGTGTGTGTGTGTGTGTGTGTGTGTGTCCATAACTACCATATAAAAAATAGTAAAATTACACATATTACCAGTTTCCTCTGCACTTCAAGATGTTGTTAATATTTCATAATAAAAGAAAGTCAAGCAATTGCTCATCACTTTGTGACCTGATAGCAAATAATTAATAAAATTGTACTACAAATAAAAATGTAAATATGTCTCACCTAGAGCCGCAGCAGTACAGTGGGCTAACATGAAGCCTGAGTTCAGACCACCATCTTTGACAAGGAAAGCAGGAAGCTCACTCAAGGCTGCACACAAGAAATATATGGAGTGAACAAGATAGCATAATATAAAATTTTTGATGTATCACTTGACAAGAGATATAAGAATCATTTCATTTTGCACACTTTGCTCCCTCTTAAATTGATTAAACATATTGAAAAACTCTCAACTCACTAATTTCTATTATCTGACAAATTACACACAATTTGCTTTTTCTAAATGAATAAATTAACTTAAAAACTACAGCTACAGCAAGAACAAACATGGTTTATGAAATGCAGTACTTTATAGAGAAACATGTAAGATACAATGAAGTACAGACTGTGCATAGCACTGAACATATTGCCTGTACAACAGTAATACAGGTTACAGACTAGGCCAAGCTCTCATTTGCAATCACTTAAATAATACTGTTTCTTTGGTGGCTCACCAGAGTATGCCAGGGGGCTGACCAGGTGCCCCCTGGAAGCAGGCCTATGAACTGTATGGATGCATGCTCTCTGAATCACACATGTCAGGGGTGAAGGTACATCAAATATCTATTGGAGTACTCTCATTTTGCTGGAATTGTTACAAAACTTTCTTGACAAAGTGAGCTATTGCCTATCTGTTCAAACAATAAAGTAAATAGAAGAGTGGGAATTACAGAGGTTCTATGGGAAAATATAAATAAGCTTACAAAAAGAGTGGATTGTAATGGTGGAAGTCATCTAGTTTGCAAGTTCTCTCTCTCTCTCTCTCTCTCTCTCTCTCTCTCTCTCTCTCTATCTATCTATCTATCTATCTATCTACGTTTCTCATATATTTCTTTTCAGTGCAATTATGGATCAAATAATGATGCATATTAAGCAGACTGAAGCTAAAACTTTGTTTTAGTGTCTTGAGTAGTGCACAAATTACATAATTTTAAGGAAATTTGAAATCCATGGAATAATGTGAGGCACTGCAAGACTTTAACCTACCAAGTACTGACTGGGACATCTATAGATTCATTGCAGGTGTTACAAACAGTCAATCTTGTGAATTAGTTCTGAACACCTTTTTCAAAAACTGTCTTGAGCAGTTAATTCCAGAACCCGCACACAATGGAAATATTTTAGATCTTGTAGCCACCAACAGGTCACACATTATTGACAGTGTCAGAATAGAGACAGGGATTAGTAATCACATCATAATCTTAGTGGCGATGGTTACTAATGTTAATAAATTGATCAAGGAGGCTAGGAGAGTATTTACGCTGGAAATAGTAGATAAAGAGTTGTTAACATCTGACTTAGACAATGAAGGGACATCATTTAGTTCTGATGTGTTGGACATAGAGGAATTATGAGCAAAGTTCAAGTTTATTGTAAATCATGTTCTGGAGAAGTATGTGCTATATAAGTGGATGAAGGACAGGAAAGATCAATCAGAGTTTAATAACAAAGTTCAGAAAATGACAAGGAAGTAGATATTGTTGCATTCACATGTTAAAAATAATGTGAAAATGTTGACAGGCAAAAGGTACTAGAAATTCACATTTCTATAAAAAGATTGATGTGCAAAGCATACACCTTCTATCATCATACCTTAGTGAGAGACCTTGCTGAGAACCTGAGAAAATTCTGATCCTCTGTAAAATCGCTACGCAGGCCAAAGGGTTCTATCCAGTCTCTCATCAACAAATCTGGTGTGGTAATGGAAGACAGAAAAAAGAAAACTGAATTTTCAAATTTCACCTTTATAAAATCATTTATGCAGGAGAGAAGATCCAGGACAGAATAATGACAATATTATGAAAAGGACAGTTGCTACTCACTATATAGTGGGGATACTGAGTCACCAGAGATAGATAGATAGATAGATAGATAGATAGAGAGAGAGAGAGAGAGAGAGAGAGAGAGAGAGAGAGAGAAGAGAGAGAGAGAGAGTTGCATTTGCATATATGTGTGTTGTGTGTGTGTGTGTGAGAGAGAGAGAGAGTCTTAGCACCTCCGCAATATGGTGAGTAGCAACTATTCTTTCCATAATATTTTCATTCATACAGACATAATGTTGTTTGACTGCTGCAGAGACTTCCATATGGAGAGCACAGTTAATAAACATCTTTGGAATAGAGGAGCAATTGAGAGAATTAAAAACAAATAAGTCACTTGAACCTGACGGAATTCCTATTTGGTTTTACAGAGAGAACTCTATGGCACTGGCCCCTTACTTAGTTTGTATTTATCATGACTCTCTCACCCAGCTCAGAGTCCCAAGGGACTGGAAAAATGCACGAAAGTAACACAATTTTACAAAACTGAGTTTGTTCCTTTCTCACACAAAATACTGTGAAACTTGGATGAAGGACAACAGACAGACTATGTACCCCTAGAGTTCTGGAAAGCAGTTGACATAGTGGCCCACTGCAGACTGTTAATGAAGTTATGAGCATAGAGAGTAGGTTTTGAGATATGCGAGTAGCTCTATAGAGACTTAAGAAATAGAACCCAGTATGTTGTCCCCAATGGTGAGTGTTCATCAGAGACAAGAGTATTTTTGGGAGTGCCTCAAGGAAGAATGAAAGGACTGCTCTTGTTCACCATATACTGAAAGATCTGACAGGTAGCATAAGCAGCAATTTGTGATTACAAGGGTAGTAGGAAAAGTTCTCTGAATCACCCTTAGCGCAAGTTGTTCACATGATATTCATTGGACTGTTGCCTGTAAACACATGCCACATCAGTGCTCTTGGAAGAGAGCTGTGGGGGTGATGTGACTCTGTCATTGTTCTCACATAGTGATTTGTGAAGATGGAAAAAATCGAGATTTGAGTAGTGATTAAGTACTTTATAAAGAATGGTGTGCAAGCAAAGGAATGCCAATTTCCAGAATACACTGGGGGACTCTGCTCCTTCATATTCAGCTGTTGCCAAGTGGACAAATGAATTGAAATATGGTTGGGAGAGCTTAGATGATGATCCACATAGTGGTCAGCCAAGATGTGTCACTACTCCAGAAATCATTGCAAAAGTGCACAAAATTGTCATGGAGGATTGCTGATTGAAAGTGTGTGAAATTGCTCACACTTGCCAGATGTCATCTGAAAGGGTATATCACATTTTGACTGAAGAATTAGAAATGAAAAAATTATCTGCAAGATGGGTGCCGTGACAAGACAATGCGCACTGGCAGACATGTGCCATCGCTGTGGCAAAATTACATGAACCCAAGGTATGAATTGTTGCCACACCCACCTTATTCACCTGGCTCTGTCAGACTTCTATCTCTTCTCAAAACTGAAAATTTTTCTTGGTGGATGAAGATTTACTTCAAACAAAGAATTGATAGCCCAAGTTGGCAACTATTTTGCAGGCCTGGAAGAAACATTGGACCAAATGCATTAATCTACCAGGAGACTAGATTGAAAAAGTTTCAGTGATGTAAGAACTTTTTTCTATTCTGTTACAAGAACTTTTCAAACCACCCTCATATTTGCTAATGATGCTATAATGTACAGGAAGCTGTTGTCATTGAGTGACTGTAGAAGGATACATGATGACCTAGAAAGAATATTTATTTAGTATGATGAATTGCAGCTTACTCTACATGTAGAAAAAAGTAAGTTAATGCACATGAGTAGGGAAAAAATCCTGTATTGTTTGAATACAGTATTAATGGTTTGCTGCTTGATACAGTAGGTGTAACATTTCAAAGAGATTTGAAATGGAATGAGCACATAAGGATGGTAGTAGGGAAGGCAAATAATTGATTTCAGTTTATTGGGAGGATTCTAGGAAAGTGTAGCTCATCTGTATACAAGGAGACCATTCACACAACACTAGTGTGACCCATTCTTGAGTACTGCTCAAGTGTTTGGGATCCACACAATGTCAGATTAAAGGAAGGTATGAAGCAATTCAGTGAGGTGCTGCTAGATTTGTTACCAGTAAGTTCAGTCAGCATGCCAGTGTTATAGAAATGCTTTGTGAAGTCAAATGGGAATCCTTGGAGGGAGAATGATATTCTCTTTATAAAATACTATTGAGAAAATTTAGAAGACCTGTATTTGTAGCTGACTGCAGAATACTTCTCCTGTCACCAATGTGAACATTTTGAATAAGGAATGTGAAGACAAGATAACAGAAAATAGAGCTCATAGAGAGGCATATAGACAGTCATTTTAACCTCACTATGTGTGAGAGTGGTAGAAGATACCTTTCACCCTATGATATATGGTGGCTTGTGAAGTATGTATGTAGATGTAGACATAGATGTAGAATATGTGCACAAGAAGATGTCATAGGAACAGTGTGACACAGTGATTCAGATGTAAGATAAACTGGAAAACCATCCATTGGTCATGAGTGGTTCTTCCAGTGTTTGTTGTCACACTCATGGTGCTATACATAATTGAAATAATGGATATGATACCCTCACATGGGAAAGCAGGATGCTGGGATGCATGACACATCCCCACCTTGTGGATAAAACCATCCAGAATGGCTTGGGTTAATGTTTCCTATTCTGGTTAAGTGCTGTCTGAAGGTGAGCCTGCTGTGTCCCACACATATTCGGTTGGATTTAAATCCAGGGAGGCCTATACATCTTACTGATAGCCCTTAAACCCCCCCCCCCCCCCCAAAAAAAAAACAATAGCCCTCAGGGACACTCTTCCACCAACAGTACTCATGTAAATGAGACTGAAGGTTAGAAGAGCGCCTCTGCCCCCTCCCAAGAACTGACTTAATGGCCCCCCACAATCCCTCTATTGTATTCGTACAAGCCTCCATCTCATAATTTTTAAACTCTTAACTATGGTTCACTTCTAAATGATTGTACCCCCTCTCTCCCAACACCTATAAGAAGAAAAAGCATCAGAAACTACAGCAGAACCCAGTTCTATAAATTCCTCAATTAACCCCACTAATTCTCTCTTAATCTGCCCCTCCAAAACCCTAAAATACATTCCGAACCCCCACCCCCTGATACAACGGCCCCCCACACCTAAACACCAACCACACAGACTTACCCCTCCCACACTTCCTTTTCCCAAACTGTGATTCATCCACCTCCACCACAACCCCAGGCCCACCCAACCTACCCCTGCACTTAATAAACTCCGGGCACACTTCATGACAAAATGAAAACCAGTCAATCACACTCCTCTCACTCACACCAGTCTCATGCACACAAAAACTGTGGGAGGATTTATAACAAAAATAGTACATCAAGAACACAATCTCACACATGCCCAACCTAGACTTCTCAAACCAGGAACTGCGACATATGGAGCACCATATGTTATCCCTTTGGCACTGCCACATATAACCATCCCTGGTTCGAGATGCCAGAACTTTTGCCAATTTCATGTCATGACCACAAACAGCACACTTCACGGCCTCTGCCAACAAGCCAAACAGCTGCAGAAACTTAATCAGCTCCATCAGACTCGCCCCCAACTCAGCATGCAAATTCACACTGTTAATTTTGTCAGTCATATCCGTACCCTACAACAGCAGCAACAAATTAATTTACTCAAATTAGCACAAGACCTTCAGCGAGCAGCACTACAATAACTTTTACACAACAAACACCAAATCGGTTACTCACTGAAAACAATTCCTCTCCACACACAGCCAAACCCAGAACCACCCAGAACAAGCATAACACCAAACTGAACCCAATACACCACACAACATGAAACACACCACACGAGGGCGCCACAAACAGCAACACGACAACACCTTCAAACATGCCAAAATCACAGACCAAACTCTGTGCCGTCCTGACGCCACACATCACAACAGCTTTACGTCATGGGTCAAAGCTGACGGGTGGGTTCAGACACTTCCGTTGACCAGGTAGTTGATGTACAGATTCTAAGCAAATACTGTAAAACTTGTGGCAGTGGAACTGAGAAAGAGCATGACCATAACTGTCAGATGAATTATACTGGTCCAAGTGTGGGGAAGGAAGTAGCAGGAGTTCTCAGGATTTTTAATCGTTCAGTGGCAAACAGAGGCATCAGATACACACAGTCTTTAAGGGATGGCTTATGACTGGGTATGTGCAGAACAACCCTATGGTCCTAATGACATAATTTCTAAATTAGAGTGCATTGGACATGTCCAGAAGAGAATGCGGTCCAGGTTGAGAAGAATATTGAAAGAAAATTAAAAAATAGTATTTGAAGCTGATAGGAAGATAGGTGGTAAAGGTCACTTGACAAATGTTGAAATAGATATATTACAGAATTATTATGGCTTGGCCATGATCCTGACACTTGGTGCAAGTACAGGAGAACTGCCAGATATGACCACAAACATTCTTTACCTGCATCAGTAATGAATGAAATTAAACCCATATTTAGAGATCTTTGTCAAGATACCATGTTGAAGAAATGTCTTCATGGGAAAACCCAAAATTTTAATGAATGTGTAAATTCTGTCATTGAGAACTGGTTACCAGAAACTGTATTTGTTCAGCTTACAACCCTCAACATGTTATTTTATGCTTCAGTGATGGTGTAATTAGAAAACTGGCTGTTTTGGAATTATTGAGCATAAAATCTAGTGGAAATACTGCAAAATCCTTGGTGCAGATTGATAAACAGAGAATCCACAAAGCAGATATTGCTAATTTAAAATGCACAAAAGAAGCCAGACAGAAAAGAAAAGGGACCAAGAGAAGAAAAGGAGATCATTATGATTCAGGTGATGCTCAGTTTCATGCAGGAAAATATTAGTGGTAAGTAATTCTCATCAATAACTATACTAGAATTGCAATATTAAACCTTAAATGGTTTTTTTCGATACTACATTTTTATACTTTCAGGTACCATTATTTGATAAACTAATGGGGTTAGAAACATGAAATTTGGTCAATTTGTACTGCAGATGGTAATAAGTTAATACAAGTAAGTTGAGAACCACCACACAATCAGAAACTGTTTTATAATAATTAATGTACAAAAAAGTTAAATTTTACTAGTGAAAGAATAACATTTTTTCCTTGAAAACTGTTAGAGGTATTATGCTCATTTTACTTGTAAATTGAGGCATATATGTTATATATATGCTGTAAAAATTTCAGTTTTATCACTTATATTTCTCTTGAAAAGTGTACCTATTGAAAGGGTAAAATAGCATTGGCAGAATAGGGATGAAAACTGCCTTCCATCTCCCCTTAATAGATGTCTAGAATTTGTAGTATTTCCTACAACATTAAAAATATCAAAAGTTCTTCCACTGTACAAAAAAGGGGACAAACATGATCTCAAAAATTACTGACCAATTTCAGCAGTTCCTACATACTCCAAAATATTTGAATCTGCCTATTTACAACCAACTAAACAACCACTTTGAGTATGTAATTTGCTTCCTATAGTCAATTTGGCTTTTCCAAGGGAATAAATAATACCACTGCTGTTCTCTCAAGAAGTAATAACAGCCTTTGAGTATAAAAATAAAGCTTCACTTCTTTTTTGTGATTTAAGTAAGTAATTTGACTCTATTTTTAATGACATCCTACTTGCTAAACTCAAATACTGTGGTGTAAAAGACTCTTTATTTTCAATAATTGTATCAATCGGAAACAGTTTGTCTCTATCAGAAATAAGCACTCACAACCACATGAAGTTAAAACAAGGGTCCCACAAGGTTCTGTCTTTGGAACCTTCTTTTTTATAATTGAAGTCAATGAATTACACTATTGCATTCCAAACTCTGTTATTTGTTATGCTGATGACACAAGGTTGCTAGCTCAGCATGAGAACACCTTAGTTCTGCAAGATATGGTATGGTGCAAGATGGCATGAAAGTGTCACTGAAATAGTTTTTATCAAATACACTCCTTTGAAATCCAGATAAAAACCAGTAGATTATACTGGGATTGTCAAAAGAGGTAGAGGTGAAAGTAGTTAAAATTCTAGGAATTCATGTGGATTCTAAGTTAGCTTAGGAAACACACATCAACCATACCTGTACAAAATAATCTCAAGTTACTTATTTAATGTGGAAACCGAGAGGCTTAGTAATGAAAGAATATTTAAGAGATATTTATTTTGGACTCTTCCAAACACCATAGACTATGAACTGCTGATATGGGGACATTCTCCTCACATCAATGAAATTCTAAAAATTTAAAAGTAGATGGTATTGGCAATGGGTAATGCTGGTAGATTAAGGCACTGCTGGCCTATATTCAGACATGTCACAAACTTTAAATTCATTAATTTCTCTATATATGCCTCAGCACTGTATGTGAAAAACAACACAGCAGATTTTGAAATGAGGGAAAACATTCACAAAACACTAGATGCAAAATAAAATTAGATATAGTGAGGCATAGGCTGGAAATAACAGGGAATTCCCATCTAATGAGTGGTTTAAGAATATTTAACAATGAAAGCAATCAATTTGACAAAACGATTTAATTGGATGGATAAAAAATCTATTCACCAAGCAGTGCCAAAACACCCACATCAAAGAAGGCTATAACTGGGCAAACCTTTGGAGCCAATGGCTGCTTCTTCAAGCAGAAGAAGCTAAGTTCATTGTACGTAACAGGGTGGAGTGGGGTGGTGAAAATGAAGGTTTTATAAAGCCAAAACAGACTGAAGAAACGAGTAGTTACTGTGAAGAAATGCAGAGACAGAATAAATGTAAATTAAGGCCAGGTGGGTGGCAAGAACCAAGGACATGTTTCAGTGTTAGTTCCCACCTGTGGAGTTCTGAGACACTGGTGTCTTGGAGAAGAATCCAGATGGCACGTGTGGTGAAATGATCACTGAGGTCACAATTGTCACCTTGTAGAACATGCTTTGCAAAAGGATGTTTTGTTTTGCCAGTACACACCCTCTGCTTGTGCCCATTCACCCTAATTGATAATTTGGTGGTAGTCATGCTAATGTAAATGTCTCGAACAGTGTTTACATAACAGCTGGAATATGATGGATCATTTCACAGGTGTCCCTCCTTTTGTTAGCATATGTTTTTCAGTTACAGGGCTGGTATAGGTGGTGGTAGGAGAGTGCATAGGGCAAGTCTTGCACGGACAGTCACAGGAGTAGGAGCCATAAGGTAAACAGATGGGTGCAGAAGGAGCATAGGGTCTGACAAAAACATTGTGGAGAATGGCAGGGCGACAAAAAAAAAACTGTAGGTATGGTGGGCAAAATTTCAGACAGAATGGGTTTCATTTAAGGGCACAATTTTAAGAAGTCATGACCTTGTTGAAGTACCTGATTAATACATTTCAGATTAGGATAATACTGAGTGACCAGTGATGTGCTCCAAAGTTTTTTTGGAGGGATCGGCAGTGCCAGGATTTAATGTGATGGCCCAGGGAATCAGCTTTTGAACTAGGTTCATGGGGTAATTATGACCAATGAATGCTGAGATGAAAATGATGGCATATTGCTTTAAAGAGTCTGCCTCCAAACCAATTTGTTTGCCTCAAATGCCAAGGCTGTATGGGAGAGACCGTAGTGGTCGTGCGGTTCCAGACTGAAGCACCTAGAACAGCTCGGCCAACCCGGCTGGCCACCTATTTCACCTCAGGTAGTCAATGGTAAATAAAGAATCTGAATGTCTCAAGTTTAACACAAAATTTGATTGCAAAAACTTTGCTCTAAATTGGGCTGGCCCATTTTATTAGCGCCGGCCGGTGTGGCCGAGCGGTTCTGGGCACCTCAGTCTGGAACCGCACGACCACTACGGTCGCAGGTTTGAATCCTGCCTCGGGCATGGATGTGTGTGATGTCCTTAGGTTAGTTAGGTTTAAGTAGTTCTAAGTTATAGGGGACTGATGACCTCAGATGTTAAGTCCCATAGTTCTCAGAGCCATTTGAACCATTTTATTAACACACAGCAAAAACACAACTCTGCTGATGATCTCAAAAATGACACAATGGCTGTATGGAGCTGATACTCATACTGAGCATCTGGAAGGATGAACACACCATTCCACACAAATGGAACAATACAGCATTGCCAGATCACTCACAGTGTTGTCAATCTCATTACCTTTTTCACACAGGTACAGGGACACAAATGGGACCAAAATGGAGCCTCATAGCACACCAAAATTTATATTTCTTATCTTTACCTTCTTTCTTCAATAATCATACATAATCTCTGAATATTTGTGTTTAATTTTTAGGTATGATTCTATTAAACGCATCACCTTTTCACTGACACCAATGATTACAATTTCTCATAAGAGCACACCTCAGTAAATTCTGTCTAAAGCTTTTGAGAGGTATAAAAATACTCCTGCTGTTTGGTAACTATCATTTATTTTCTTTGACATATGGTGAAAAAACTGTACTGAGAGTGATACAGTACTATAACTGCTTTTGAAGCCATGCCCAAAGTCACATATGATATTTTTTGTATTATATTGCTCCATTATGCTTTCCTTTCATGATTTTTTTCATTAGTTTGCTAAATGATGAGTTTAAGGAAATTGCTTTGTAGTTCTAAGCTTGCTGTCTTTCCCCTTTTCTAGACAAGAGTTGTTACCCCAAGACAATGTATCAGTCCTCACTCCTAGATGAACAAAGGAAATGTTTTCATACAAAGGTGTTATTTTTATAATGTAAGATGTTTTCACTAGAATTGCCACAGTAGCAGATGACTGTTGCAATGATGAAAGAGCAACTGCTCCATGCAGTATGCTACTGAAAAAATGGTTCTTCATAGCATATGAATTGAAGATGTGTGCAGTGATTTCTTTCCAACTTAATATCCAAAATATTTGATTTTTTAATATTTGATTTTGTTTATTAATAAATACTATATTTTCTTAGTTATTCTTATTTGATCTAATTTTTATTTAAGAAGGATTGTGTAGAAACTGATTTTACCAATTAATAATGCCATTCACCTCAAACTGTACTATTAAATACATGTAGATAAATATTTACTGCAGGTGAACATGTAAGTTTGACTCATTTTGCAGTGTTGAAGCCCTTATTCTGTCAAGTAACTTCAGAAAATGGATTATATGGACTTACCAGGGTTAACAAGGCGTTCAATTCTTCTTTCACTCATCGATGCCAGTTCATGAACAGCAATTGCCAAATAATCAAGCACTTTGGCAGGATATTCCCCATGAAAATTTCCAGCAGAAATAATTTCACCTCTATCAGCAAATACAATATGGATTTATTAAGGAAAATATGCGATCTCATGCTATAAACATTACACTGTCCATGTGATAAAAATTTCTACTACAAAAATCACAAAAGCACAGAACAGACATACAATTCAAGTAGTAGCTAGCTACACAGCACCTATACAACTGACATTTAGTAAGGGTTACTGGTAGTAGTTTTCATACAAAGAAGCAGTAACTAGATAACTCTGGTGAAACTTCTATCCCATCACCAGGAGAAGAGGTTCCACAAGCATTGGTTTTACCACATCAAATGTAAGCAAACATACAACTCAGGTACAGTTTGTGTGTATATCTGTATATTTGAAGCTATCAATCTGTGTTCAGCTGTTTTAGCAATCAGACAACTTGCTCATGAAGATTTTCAGAATTTTACTATGTAAATTACAGTTAAAAAAGTGGATATGTTTTCTGTTTATGACAAATATCAACAAACTGTCAGAGAAATGGTGTGCTTGTATGCTAAAAGGTATCCTGATCATGCCATTCTATCAAGATCTATCTGCATAAACTTTATAAAAAACTCAAGATACTGGAATTGTGGGGAAAAAAAGGAATAGAAAGTTATGAGAGAAATGCAGCAAACATTTTATCCACAGAAACAATAAGTCCACATGTCACTGTTGAGACAGTTCAAATGTGCAAGTAGGCTCATCAAAAAGAGCATTCCGTGAGTACTGAATCATCCTTTCCACATTTTGCTCCACAAACAGCTTCATGGCAATGACTTTCAAAATTAGTTTCTATTACCTGACTGGTGTCTATGAAAACTGCAAAGTATGCAGCATTTCTACATAACATATTGTTTACAGATGAAGCACCATTTACAAATAAAGGGCAATCAAGAATTGTACTGTTGGGCTTGGTTTTACTGATTTTACTGATGGAACCTTAATTAGTCTCAAGTACCTACTGAGATGTTGCAGCATCCCACCTGTATGGTTTGTCAACCTTGTGGTACAACAATATCTGTGTTGCCTACATGTCATGCGACCACTCTGCACAAGAAAACAGTTTTTCAGCAGTTCCACTAGCCATCCCTAGCAGCACCACCATAGGTCATGGACTGGGGTGTACCTATTTGCACCCACAACCCGTGTGACTTAAAATAGTTCCTGTGATATCCTGCCACACGACAGTGTTTAGTCCTGCACACCACTATGCAGAGTGAGTTCACATCAAGCTAGAGCTAAGGACATACATCTGCTTCACTACAATGCCACTGCCTACTGCTAACCAGCTGCCTCCTTGATGGATAGTGCCTGATCTCTGCAGCTCCACAGACAGTCCAGTCTCCATGGTTGGATGTTCACGGTTGATGGTTCACAAACTTTGGCAGAACATTAAGTGTATTCTGTTTTCCAAAGATCTATATCACTGTGCACATATTAAAAATGAACTCTTGTGGAACTTGATTTCTGTGTGCAGGAATAGAACTTGGTAAATATCAGTTTGTGGAAAACTTGGCCAAGTATGAGGCCGTGAGTTGCTGAACAAAGACCTTCAGCTTGTCAGTCAGTTTTGAGTGTTAATTGTGTTTGGTTCATTGGAGCAGATGAGCATACTATATTTTTACAGTAAACCATATTTGTGGAAAAATAGTGATTTTAGTTCCACCTATGGTGGATTATTTGTCAAAAGTTCCAAACAAATATGCTGCTAGAGTTTATAAAGACATCCCACTGAACATAAGGCAATCCATGTGGTATCAACATAATGGGTGTCCTGCCCATTTCACACAAATAATTAGACCTTCCTAGCAGAACATTTGGAGATTGTTAGGTAAGTCACTCCAATCCATCACACTCACTGGAAGTGACACCTGTGGACTTTTATATCTGGGAAAAATCAAAATCCAGGGGTCTATTTAGAAACATATATGACTCTCAAAGATGTGAAATGCTGTATAACACAGGCCAGTGTTGTGATATGTCCAGATGCAGTACTATGTGTCTGGAGTTGCTTTAGTTCATAAAATGAATTAATGCTCAAGGTAAACATTTTAAGCACTCAATATTCCAGACATAATAAATTGACTTTAAATAATAAAAAGCATGACGTCATCCACATGAGTGCTTGAACAAATCTGTTAAATTTCCGATCCATGAGAAATCACACAATCTAAAGGCTGTCAATTCAACTCAACAGTAGGCTACCAAAACATTGGTAACTATTTTAACAAAACTGTACAGGACTCTCTTGCTTTGTAGGTTCAAAAAGAAGAATTTGTGTAAGCACAAAAGGTAAGTTTCTTCCTGCTCCACATTAATTTTCCAGGAACTGTGCTCCCTTAATAAGTTATATGGTATGTGACTGTAGAAGAAAACTTGTTATAAATTAAAAAGAAGGTACTAACTGATACTATGCCATATCCCATGGTATGCTTCAGTATGCCATATTTTTTGTGACTAAATAAAATGCAGTTATTTTGTACACAATTAGTGATATAGCATTGCTGTGCTTCATTCTCATTAGATGCTGCAAATTTGACTACTTTTTTCCTTTGTTTAGTAAACTGTGTATTTTAAGGTACAGTCTTAGAGATGAAACATGACCATTTGCTGGTCACTACAGAGATTAAGACTGAGTCATACTCTTAAGCCACCAATAAAACAGGCTGACCCTCAGATTTGTAAGCTAGGCCATCTGCATAATCTGACAACAATGAAGAATGCACGCGTGTCTAGAGGAAATGTTGTCTTCTGCTCATAATATACAGTGCTGTATCTGTCATAGTCTAGTTGTAAACCTCATGCAATATAGTTAGCCTATTCCTTTATTTTTTTTTTAAGTGCATTTAGGCTGTCTGCAAAGGTAATCACTTTGATGAATCCTTGAAGATAATTTGTTTCACTTTCTAACCCACTAGTAATATCAAAACCTTCCATAAAAGAACTTGTGGCTGTGTCAAGATCAGAACATTTTATGCTTGAGAGCTTCCTCACCCTATAGCAGCCACAAGCCATCTGCAACCTGCCACTGGTCACCTTACCACCAGCTGTCATCCAACCAGGTGACAGAGGCATGGCACATTCCAGCACATTTCTGCTCTCTCATTTTTAGGATAAAAATGTTTCTGATGGTAGTTTGATTTTCCACTTTGATAAATTGAGTGAAGTCCTGGCAGTTATAAAAGACACATGGGTTGCTATGAGTGTATTTATCAAGTGTTGTTTTCTTATTTTAAGTTCTAGCATTTGTCATGTAGTTACATACTGGATTTTTCATACTCCAGTCTTCTGAAAGTTGTTATGAAACTGAGTCACAAGTGGAAAATGTCTAACATTTGTGACATATTGTTCGCCTTTGGTTTAATCGAGGATGAAGGCAGTGGAAGCAGCTCAAAAGATTTGTATTTTGTGTAGGGTGGGGATTTGGACTAATCACATACAAGAAGAAATTTCTTGCTTCACGAAAGATCATTTTCACATGAATGATTTTCCACATTCCTGATGTCTCAATAATTGACAAGTGTGATGAACTGTGACATTTGGATTCAATAGGCTAGGTTCAGAGGTCAAGTGTAGGAGTACTGCATTCTCTAATTCAAAAAACCAAAACCAAAGGATTGACTATTACCACATTCTTTCTTGAACATCATTCTGTTTTCTCTCTGTACATTCCTGTGCAGTACTGTTTCTGGTGTTGAGTTATGATACATCTATGTCTATAACTACATGGATAGTCTGCAAATCACACTTAAGTCCTCATAGAGGGTTCATCAAACTACATTTACAATAATTTTCTGTTATTACAATCTTGAAGAGTGCTTGGAAAAAATGAACACCTATATCTTTCCATGCAAGCCCTGATTTCTCTTATTTTATTATGATGATCACTTCTTCCTGTGTAGGTCAGCATCAACAAAATATTTCTGCATTTGAAGAAGAAAGTTGGTGATTGAAGTTCCATGAAAAGATCCTGTTACAATGAGAAATGCCTTTATTTTAATTGAGTCTACCTCAAATCCTGTATCATGTCCATGACACTCTTCCCATATTTCTTAATAATACAATATGTGTTGCCATTCTTTGAACTTTCCCAATGTACCACATTAATCCTATTTTGTAAGGATACAACACTGTGCAGCAATACTCCAAAAGAGGAAGGACAAGCATATCATAGGCAGTCTCCTTAGTAGATCTGTTGCATCTTCTAAATGTTCTGACAATAAAACACAGTCTTTGGTTTGTCTTTGGTGTTCTTTCCAATTTAAGTTGTGTTCCAAAATCCTACTCCATATGGATGTTAAAGATATGGGCCTGTAATTTAGTGGATTATTCGTATTGCCTTTTTTGAATATTGGTGTGACCTGTGCAACTTTCCAGTCTTTGGGTAAGTATCTTTTGTCGAGTGAGCAGTTGTATATGATTGTTAAATATGTTCCTATTGCATCAGCATGCTCTTAAAGGAACCTAATTGGTATACAGTCTGTACCATAAAACTTGCTTTTATTAAGAGATTTAAGTTGCTTCACTGTGCCAAGGATATCTACGTCAAGGCTACACATGTTGACAGCTGTTCTTGGTTCAGATTCTGGAATATTTACTATGTATTCTTCGGTGAAGGAATTTCAGAAGATTGTGTTTAGTAACTCTGCTTTAGCAACACTGTCATCAATAGTATTTCCATTGCTGTTGTGCAGAGAAGGCATTGATTGATTCTTGCTGCTAGCATACTTTACCTGTGACCAGGATCTCTTTGAATTTTCTGCCAGATTTTGAGACAAAATTTTATTGTGGAAACTATTATAAGCATCAATCTGACATTGAAGTTGTTGCTAAATTTCTTACTTCTGTAAATGATCACTAATCTTGGGGGTTTTGCATTCATTTAAATTTGGTCTGCTTTCTTCATTGTTTCTGCACCAGTTTTCTTGACATTTTTTGTGTGCCTTTGAGGTATCATCTCCGTCATTTGTTAATTCATTTGGTATAAATCTATTAATTGCTGTTGATACTATTTCTTTGAATTCAAGGCACATCTGATCTTAACTACACTGTTAATTTGGAAGGAATGGAGACTGTCTCTCAAAAACCATCAAGCGAATTTTATTTGATTTTTTGAACAGATATAATTTTCATATATATTTGGTGGATTTGGGAGTTACAGTATTCAGTTTTGCCATTACAACCCTGTGTTCACTAATCCCTGTATCTGTTTTGATGCTGGTTATTAGCTCAGGATTATTTGCTGCCAAGAGGCCAAGTGTGTTTCCAGGACTGTTTATGACTCACGTGGGCTCATGAACCAATTGTTCAAAATAATTTTCAGAGAATGCATTTAGCACATTTTGGGATGAAGTTTTATGCATATCTCTGGAATTACACATTCATTTTCACCAACATATCAAGGGCAAGGTGAAGTCACTGTCAACTATAATTGTACAAGTCCGGTACATATTTGAGATTAGGCTCAAATTTTCTTTGAACCTTTCAGCAGTTGTAAGATTTGAGTTGGGATGTCAGTAAAAGAGTTCAATTATTATTTTATTCCAGTTGCCAACAATGGGTGACCTCTACCCATACTAACTCACAGGAACTATCTAACAGCAACAAACATGCTACTGCCAACTGTATTTAGCCTATCCTCTCTGAACACCAGTAGCTCCTTCACAAAAATTTTGGCTAGAGCATCAGTACTTTTTATTAGTGCCTGGAGCTCTGGTATTTTCCCAACACAGTTGTGACAATTTATGACTGTTATACTGATGGTTACTAGATCTACATTCTTTCTGTGTTTGACTTATATTCCTTGAGACTGAAGTCCTTTCTGCATTTCTGCAAGGCCCTCTTACCTAAAAAAAAAAAATAAAAGAAACCATCCAGTCCATGCCACACGGTCCCCGCTATTCATGTAGCCACCTCCTGTGAGTAATGGACTCCTGACCTAGTTATCGGAATCCAAAATACCACCACCCTATGGCACAAGCAGAGAAATTTGCAGCCTACACAGTCACAGAACTGTCTGAACCCCTGATTCAGACCCTCCACAAAGCTCTGTACCAGATGTCTGTAATTGGTCCTGTTGATTATGCTGAAAATGGTGAGCTCTGCTTTCATCTCAGAAGCAAGATTGGCAGCTTTACCATTTCTGATAGTGACTTTGAGTCCAACTGGTAGTGAGGCTGTTCATGCAACTCCAATGTTACCCTTCCATAGCAAGCAAGCCCTCAAGAAACACCAGAGGCCCATGAGAGTGCGACAAGTGCCCACCCATTCTGGGAGCTCTGCTCTACCGCTGGCAGGCTGTGTGAAAAGTGTTGACTTTGGATTAAAGTGCAATGCGTATTTTATTTGTTCTTTGGATTGCAGGCATCCCTTACTATAGCTGTATTTACTCTTTTCAGTTTCTTGTTAACTCAAGTTCTTATCAAATTTCATTTACATGACTTTTTAAAATAAAACAGTTAAATCAAATACTGTTGACTCATTGAATTAGTATAATGAAATAATGGACTGCAGTTACAGAAGTACTGATTATATGCCAGTCAAACTGTACAACAGCATATTTAAAATATGAGCTTGAAACATAAATTTAACAAACTATAAAACTGTTGCTTGTAGAAAATCCTTTCTATTAAGACAATGAATACATACTAAATGCAAAAAAATTGGAAATAGCCACTGTTTGTAATAAAAATAAAATGCACATAGGTAGACAGGTAGTAAATTCAAGATGTGTTCTTATGTATGGTGTAATATAGGTAGACTGCAGAAGATTAAAAATGTATAATTACATATTGTCCTACAGTATTTAAAAATGGTATACTTAAGATAATTAAATAATGTTGTGATTATTATTTTGTAAAACTGACAATGCAGATGTGTACTTCGATCTGATCCATATATGCACATCCAAAGCTTTAAGAAAGTTGTCAAACCAGCAAAGCAAATGACAAATATTAAATTAATCTTAAACATGAGAATAAATCAAAGGCAGTGTGGTCAGTTGTAAAACATGAGTTAGGTATCAAAGCCTCTAGACTTGGAATTAGTACAATTAAGCTTGAAGATGAGATCATTGTAAATCCGGCTCAAATTTCAGAATGCTTCAATGAGTTCTTCATTAATGTAGTGAAACCAGAGATTAATGTTGCAGATTATGAGAACAATGTATGTCCCTTTGGACTAAACCATAATTCCGAATGCCTCACAAAATTCAAAACAGTTTCAAAAATAGATGAAGAAAAAATTATATTAAAACTAAAAAACAAAAATTCTGCAGGTTGGGATGGAATACCAGCAAAACTCCTTAAATTTGTGTGTAAAATAATAGGATACCCACTATCTAAAATAATAAACCAATCCTTTGAAGATGGAAGCTTCCCAGAGGTGCTGAAGTATGCACAAGTAAAACTGTTGCTCAGAAAGGGTCAATAGAGGATATGGGGAATTATCATCCCATCTCCCTCCTTCCAGTCCTATCAAAAATATTTGAATATGCTGCTGCTATGCAGATTCGAAATTTTATGGAGAAATGTGATATCATTATGGAAAACCAATTTGGTTTCCATCCTGGCAAAAGTACTATTGATGCAATTAACAAGTTTATCAATAAGACCAGCACATCATTAGACAACCATAATAAAATCGCAGGAATCTTTTGCGACCTCACAAAAGCCTTTGACTCTGTAAATCATGCACTGCTCATCTATAAGCTTGACAAGTATGGGATCAAGGGCAATGTTCTAAATTGGCTTACCTCATACTTATCAAATAGGAAACAAAGAGT
Source organism: Schistocerca gregaria (assembly GCF_023897955.1). Lineage (NCBI taxonomy): Eukaryota > Metazoa > Arthropoda > Insecta > Orthoptera > Acrididae > Schistocerca > Schistocerca gregaria. The sequence goes on from NC_064931.1 coordinate 54,468,365, forward strand.
GATTGTCTCATAAAATACAGCAAATTTCTATTCAAAATAGAAAACAGTAGCTCAACGTGCCCCTCAAGACTCGTTCTAGGACCTATTTTGTTTTTGTTCTATGTTAATGATTTACCGAACAATATAAAGTCTCCATCAATTTTATTTGCAGATGACACATCTGTATTAATTGAAAACGAGGAGCCAGAAAACATCCCTCTCTACATAATAAACACAATGAACAAACTAGAAAAATGGTTCCAACTGAATGGATTAAGATTGAACATCCCCAAAACCCACATGGTCCAATTCAGAACAAAACAGTCAAAGCCCCAAGAAATTAAAATAACTCATAAAAATCAGGATATAGAAGAAGTGGATTATGTGAAGCTTTTAGGGTTAAACCTAGATAAAAATTTAAATTGGAATAAACATGTTGACTACCTGTTAAACAAATTATGTAGCTTCGCATTTGCTATGCAAATATTAGCTGGTGCAACAGACATGAATACAAGGAAAATTGCATACCGCAGCGACTTTCAATTAGTTTGCGGTGGCGTGGTTCCTTCTGTTCCTTTACGCCGAACCTGCACCTACCTCTGAACATTGTCTCAGCATATCATCAGTAGGGAAGCTGAGTGAAACCTACTGTACTTCAATGTGAACCAGGCTGCAATTAAAGTCACTAATCTACATTTTGGGAGAAAGTTTTCACACAAAATGAAACGTTGGAAATTTTGTCCTCAATATATCCTGAAACTTAGGTGTACAAGTATCACTGCAATGCCAGTCTTAACACAGTCACTCACAATCCCTTTTACTCATGTTAGCAAGTTGATGGTGTTGCATGTGCTGAAAATTTAATAGATACAAAAATACTGATTGTTTTTGATTGATAATGCTCGCCAAATATTAAGTCTGTCGGTATCAAATTCAGTCACAGTTTTTAGCCACAGACCTGCTCAATACACCAAGCAGAATATGTCTTTTCTTGTCACAAAATTCACTTAAAAATTCGGAAATTTCTACACACCCATCATAATAATTATGCTGTCACTTTACCACACTTTTGATGTATGAAACACTGCTAGATTGGGCAACTTATCATTCCCATCAGAACTACTACTACACACATCCAAACTATTTCATGGCTAGGCTCCCACTTCTCCCTAGAATACTCTAAGTCTTCTCTACCAGCAGAGAAAGGTATGCAATGAATATTGCTTTACCATTGGTCAGTTTACTCAACAGCCAATAGCAAAACAACATTCTCCCACATCAGTCCACACTTTTCATTTATAACCAATCACAAAATAGTAAACCTAACGACTGCACTTTTTACCGACATAATTACCTAATATGCTGAAATTTTGTTTATGCATAAAGTTATTTATTTTGTTATTTATGCCTGAATTAACTTTCCCTTTACCATAAACTTACTTTACAAAGGTATTCTACAAAAATCCCCTTTGTCCATATCCATACTTCTTCAAAATGTTCCCACACTAAATCCTACTACTTAACTTGTTAAACAATTATCTTCATATTAACCTTAAACCACACTCACGCATCATTCAAACTGCTAAAACACATTTATAACATTTTACATACACAAAAAGACATAATAACACTTTATGAAAAATTTAGTGCACTCAAGTGGGCACAGTCAAAACTAAATCAGTCCCCTATCCCTATACTGTCATCTATTGGCTGATGCAAAAAACTACATGCACATCCAGTCTTACATCACCATCTGTCACTATCCAGCTCTGAGACACATCTCCCACTTAACCGCCTCCTAGGCAGGATCGGTGTATGGTGCTATGCCTCAAGTTGTAAGGTATGGTATTATTTTTTGGGGAAATTCAAGCAATATATTGCACATACTAAAGTTACAGAAAAGAATAATAAGGAACATGTGTACTAGAATGAGATTTTCACTCTGCAGCGGAGTGTGCGCTGATATGAAACTTCCTGACAGATTAAAACTGTGTGCCCGACCGAGACTCGAACTCGGGACCTTTGCCTTTCGCGGGCAAGTGCTCTACCAACTGAGCTACCAAAGCACGACTCACGTCCGGTACTCACAGCTTTACTTCTGCCAGTATCCGTCTCCTACCTTCCAAACTTTACAGAAGCTCTTCTGCGAAACTTGCAGAACTAGCACTCCTGAAAGAAAGGATATTGCGGAGACATGGCTTTGCCACAGCCTGGGGGATGTTTCCAGAATGAGATTTTCACTCTGCAGCGGAGTGTGCGCTGATATGAAACTTCCTGACAGATTAAAACTGTGTGCCCGACCGAGACTCGAACTCGGGACCTTTGCCTTTCGCGGGCAAGTGCTCTACCAACTGAGCTACCGAAGCACGACTCACGTCCGGTACTCACAGCTTTACTTCTGCCAGTATCCATCTCCTACCTTCCAAACTTTACAGAAGCTCTTCTGCGAAACTTGCAGAACTAGCACTCCTGAAAGAAAGGATATTGCGGAGACATGGCACAGTTTTAATCTGTCAGGAAGTTTCATATCAGCGCACACTCCGCTGCAGAGTGAAAATCTCATTCTGGAAACATCCCCCAGGCTGTGGCTAAGCCATGTCTCCGCAATATCCTTTCTTTCAGGAGTGCTAGTTCTGCAAGTTTTGCAGAAGAGCTTCTGTAAAGTTTGGAAGGTAGGAGACGGATACTGGCAGAAGTAAAGCTGTGAGTACCGGACGTGAGTCGTGCTTCGGTAGCTCAGTTGGTAGAGCACTTGCCCGCGAAAGGCAAAGGTCCCGAGTTCGAGTCTCGGTTGGGCACACAGTTTTAATCTGTCAGGAAGTTTCAACATGTGTACTGCCCATCCAAGGACATCATGTCACCCACTATTTGAAAAACAACAGTTATTAACAGTTCCCTCCTTATGCATCTATGATATTATCATCTTTCTACACAGCAATTTAGAGTTATTCAAGAGAAACTGGTTCAATCACATGTATAACACAAGAAACAAAGACAATTTTATGCTTCCCACTCATCGCTTAAACCTGTATATGCAGTCTCCTCAGTATATGGCAATGAAAATTCATAACAAGCTAAAAGAAAGAATGTTCTGAGTATGAACCCAGAGACACTGAAAACAAAGCTATATGATATACTTGTCAAACGGTGCTACTACACTGTTGAGGAGTTCATGAAGGATGAACTGAACATTTGAGCAGGATAAATTTACATATAATCTGTCCTTCACAAAAGGGAGGAAATAAAAATAAAAGTTTATATTAATGTTAAAATTCTTTGTGCCAATTAGGCCTAAGTTGTGTTATCCATTTTTTGACATGTCTCCTGTACACTAATCATATGATTAGAAATGGTATCTTATGAGATGAATAAAACACTATTCACTAAAAAAAATCTTGCTATCATTGTAAATTTGGAAATATGACTGTAAAGGGCATACACAGATACACAGGTAAAGAAAGTACCATAATACAGTATCCTAGGAGAAATAAAATAGAAGTGGAAGATATTAATTTGTTGACTCACTAAAATTGTGATATCTTGTTGTTATTTTTAAAGCCGTGATAAAATGGTTTGAGACTCATCAGAACATGGTAAATCTAATAAGATATTTTTTTTAAAAAGCGAAGTACACCCACCATCATATGTTTTAATGACTTATTGCAGCAGTGTCATCTAACAGCATATTGTATAATTTATAAAACTAGAAATGTATCTGCTTGGTACCTTACGAGAGAGATTACACCTTAAAATAATTGCTGCTTTAAACAGATGCACCATTTTAGAAAGGATACTGGATTGTCAGTTCCACTATTCATTTCTACAGTGATAACTCCTTGTACGAAATCAATTGTATCATGAACAATACCATGCACCTGAGGGCAACACCGCAGTGTGTAGGCATCTTGCACACGGTTGCAGAATCGGTGGCTCTCTGACAGAATTGACACATGAATGAGAAATAATGATCAAATGAAAATGATAAATATATTTCAACATATTATGTGGTAGATAAACATTACAGAGAGTTAAATAACATTATAACAAATATGTTTTTACAAATTGGTGACTGCTCAAGTCAATATAACATAAGTGAAAAAGAAGAAAATAGCTAAATGAATTCACTTACAGCATATAAAGGTGAAAAGAACTCCAGAAGTATATATCATTATATTGTTATTGTTTTTCTTATCCTGTTATATATTCTGTTATATAAGTTAGTCATCAATGTGCTTCCAGAGGGTTCTTTTGCAATCGAGTATTAAAAGCATTATCTGTTACCATACCTAGTATTTCAGGACTATGCCGATAAACTTTGATGGAGAGCAGATCATACACAGCAAATCATTTTCTGGCCAGGAGTATATCCTCTTTAACTTGTCACTGAGGCCATGAGTGAAGTGTACTGATCATGATACCCACTGCACCACAGTCAACTTAAAGTTAGTTGTCCTGCTTTTAAGCCTTCATTTTGACTGAACTGTTGTTATTTATATGTGATGTTATTAACTGAATGTGGACTACCATTTATTTGAACTTACAGCCATTATTATATGCTACATTGAGGAAATGAAAATCACATTTGTGACAAGTTAAAGTCATGTGCTGGATCAGGACTCAAACCCGAATCTCCGCCTTTTAATGAATTTAGTGAATTAACCATGTACACCTCATGGACTGACTCAAAATTTCAACATATATTCTTTTTCTCCCCAGATGTCAAACCCATTTCAGTGGAACAGATGCATGTATCTATGAACATTGTTTTCCTAACAGGACACATCCACTCCACAGTACCATTGCTGCACTTTATTGATATTTTCAAGAAAGGGAAAATTATTGCCTTGAAAATGTTAGTGGTGAACCACAAGTAAGGATGTTAGATTTGAGGCTGTAGTGATGAAGAGGAGTATTAATCTGTGTTCAACTAACACATATGATGTGGTATGTGCAATGAACAAAGTCACATAATCATTTGGAAGAATGTGAAAGAGTACAACCAACATGTGTACAACCATCAGAAGACACAGCCAACTGGACCGCATATGGAATCTAAGCAGTGGTTACTTCATCAAAATGCCAATTATATTGCCATATTACTCACAGATGATGACTACTTCACATGTATCAGTTATTTTAACAGTTAGAGTGGTCATATTTGGGATTATTAAAAACAACATGTAGTTGCTGTTATGACTCAATAATAAATGTTTTTCCATGAACATTTGGACTGGAATAATTGTCAATTATCTTCATGAACTGTAACTCTGCCAGTACAGTTAACTGAAGTAGTTTTTCATAAGTTTCTGCATATTACACTTACAAAATCAGTGGACACAATATCACTATCTGTACAGAACAAAATTTGTTTTGAGCACAATGGAATTGCAGAATATTGCATTGTTGACATTAAAGTACAGCTAACTTTAAATATATATTTGGCAGTTGAGTAGGAACTGTTGTAAGGCTATCACATCATCTGGTTTCATCTTTGGGAATATGATGCATTTCATGACAAGAAACATAATCCTGCCACCTTCAACAGAGTTGGAGAGTTCTTGACTGCAGTGATGTTATGCATGTGATAAGGCTTAAATATCTGTTGTCAAGTTATGTGAAAATGCTTTTAATAAAAAGGGTTAATAAAAATGTTATGTACATTAAGTTAAAAGGAGTAGATTCCTTAACAAACATTGCTTTTCTGTGTGAGACCTACAGCTCCTCAAAGTTTTAAAGTGAGACACTAAAATTACTTCCAATACAAATGTAGTTTCAAAAATGGCAAAGTCCTGTAGCCTACTTTTTTTGCATTGGTTGTGGTGGCGTATTTTTGTATATGGGGTATAGGTTGTAAAGATATTGCTAAATTTATTTCAATGGGTGTTTCTAGTGTTTATACATCTTTTTAGGAAATAAAATATATTGCACTTGTCATAGGTGAAGAAGTGATTTGTTCTTTTGTAGCCGCTCTGGGTCCTTAAAACAATATCTGTCTCTTGGGGTCCCACTCTGGGTACTCAATAGGTTGTGTAAGCTATTCCATAAGCTGCTGCAGAAATACATCAATCTTGCCAAAAGCCAAGATGTTATTTATTCCTTTGTAGCCATTGTGAATTCTCAATAAATTGTCATATCCTTTGGGGCCTCCTCTGGGTGCTCAATAGACTGTGTAAGCTGCTACAATGCACTGTTGCTTGTTACATGCATTCTAAAATGGCCAAGTGCAAGTGTACCAAATAAGTTCCTCTGACACACATGATTTTTCTAGGCTTGTGACATAATGCGAATGAGATGTTGTAATGTATGTAACCACACAGTCATGATATCTATTAGTCATCAAGATGCCACCACAATGGTTGTGAAAAAAGTGAGTTTACAGGAGAACACACATAAATGCATGCATCCATTGAATTTTGTTCTGAACACTTAGTTGGTCATTTGAGTGATTTTTTGTGGAAAATATGCAGTGGTTCTGCCAATGTACAACCTTGTCATAGTAAAAGGACTGTATTGGTTTATATTTTAATAGAAGATGCTGCTGTATTTTTTTATGTACCAACTTGTAATTTTTCTATTAATGTGGAATTATATTAACATTGCAAAAGAATTTGATTTTCTATATTCCTATATTGTTACACTTAATAATAAAATTGGATTTATTGAAAAGTATCACAGTTCACAGTGGGAGTGTATGAAATAAAGGTTCTTATTTTCAAAGTGTAGACTCATGTTTTGTGGTTGAACTTTTGAAGTTATGAGGTGATGGAATGATGATATTTAGAATGGTTTCAGTAAAACAGTGTATGCACATGGGTTTCCTGGTGTAGGTAAATTTACTTTAGTTGAAAACATTATGGATTACAATGAAGATCATGAAGATTTTTATATGTCTACACCCAACTCATTCAAGAGTGGTTATGAAGGTATTGTGTCTGAAGAGTTCTCTTGGGAATGCTGGAAACCATCTTCCTCACAGTTAAGTGTCTATCTGAAGGAAAAAGCTTTCCAATCACAATAAATATTTTAAACTTAATTATAACACCACATTACTTCAGCAGCAATGTTTATATTCCTATTTCTTATTGGAACATACAATGAGGTGACAAAAGTCATGGGATAGTGATATATACATTTGGAGATGGTGGAAGTATAATGTACACAAGGTATAAAAGTGCAGTGAGTTGGTGGAACTGTCATTTGTACTCAGGTGATTCATGTGAAAAGATTTCTGATACGATTATGTTGCATGACGGGAGTTAACAGACTTCAAACACAGAATGGCAGTTGGAGCTAGAGGCATGGGACATTGCATTTTGAAAATCATTAGGGAATTCAGTATTCTGACATCCACGGTGTCAAATTTCAGGCATTACATCTCACCACAAACAACGCAGTGGCCGACGGCTGTCACTTAATGACTAAGAACAGTGGCATTTCCTTGGAGTTGTCAGTACTGACAGACTAGCAATACTGTGTGAAATCAATGTGTGACATACAATAAATGTATTCGTTAGGAGAGTGCACCAAAATTTGGCATTAATGGGCTACGGCAGCAGATAACTGACACGGGTGCCTTTACTAACAGCATGACATTGCCTGCAGTGCCTCTCCTGGGCTTGTGACCACATTGGTTGACCCTAGACAACTGGAAAATGATGGCCTGCTCAGATGAGTCCTGATTCTAGTTGGTAAGAGCTGATGGAATGGTTCGAGTGTAGTACAGACCCCATGAACCCAAACTGTCAACAAGGCACTGTGCAAGCTGTTGGTGGCTCCCTAATTGTGTGGACTGTGTCTACATGGGATGGAATGGATTATCTGGTCCAACTGTAATGATCATTGACTGGAAATGGTTATATCTAGCTAGTTGGAGACCATTTTCAGCCATTTATGAATTTCATGTTCCCAAACAATGATGCAATATTCACAGATGACAGTGTGCCATGTCACCAGGCCACAATTGTTCTGGACAATTTCAGCAAATGATTTGGCCACCCATTTCTCTCAATGTGGATCCCATCAACTATTTATGGGACATAATTCGGAGAGCCAGTCCTGACAAAACTCTACCATCTGGTGAGCAAGATGTATGAAACAGGCGAAATACCCTCAGACTTCAAGAAGAATATAATAATTCCAATCCCAAAGAAAGCAGGTGTTGACAGATGTGAAAATTACCGAACAATCAGTTTAGTAAGCCACAACTGCAAAATAATAACACGAATTCTTTACAGACAAATGGAGGAACTAGTAGAAGCTGACCTCGGGGAAGATCAGTTTGGATTCTGTAGAAATACTGGAACACGTGAGCCAATACTGACCTTATGACTTATCTTAGAAGAAAGATTAAGGAAAGGCAAACCTACGTTTCTAGCATTTGTAGACTTAGAGAAAGCTTTTGACAATGTTGACTGGAATACTCTCTTTCAAATTCTAAAGGTGGCAGGGGTAAAATACAGGGAGCAAAAGGCTATTTACAATTTGTACAGAAACCAGATGGCAGTTATAAAAGTCGAGGGACATGAAAGGGAAGCAGTGGTTGGGAAGGGAATAAGACAGGGTTGTAGTCTCTTCCCGATGTTATTCAATCTGTATATTGAGCAAGCAGTAAATGAAACAAAAGAAAAATTCGGAGTAGGTATTAAAATCCATGGACAAGAAATAAAAATTTTGAGGTTCGCTGATGACATTGTAATTCTGTCAGAGACAGCAAAGGACTTGGAAGAGCAGTTGAATGGAATACACAGTGTCTTGGGAGGAGTATATAAGATGAACATCAACAAAAGCAAAACGAGGATAATGGAATGTAGTCGAATTAAGTCGGGTGATGTTGAGGGAATTAGATTAGGAAATGAGACACTTAAAGTAGTAAAGGAGTTTTGCTATTTGCAGAGCAAAATAACTGATGATGGTCAAAGTAGAGAGGATATAAAATGTAGACTGTCAATGGCAAGGAAAGCATTTCTGAAGAAGAGAAATTTGTTAATGTCGTGTATAGATTTAAGTGTCAGAAAATCTTTTCTGAAAGTATTTGTATGGAGTGTTGCCATGTATGGAAGTGAAACATGGACGATAAATAGTTTGGACAAGAAGAGAATAGAAGCTTTCGAAATGTGGTGCTACAGAAGAATGCTGAAAATTAGATGGTTAGATCACATAACTAATGAGGAAGTATCAAATAGGATTGGGGAGCACAACTTGACCAGAAGAAGGGATCAGTTGGTAGGACATATTCTGAGGCATCAAGGGATCACCAATTTAGTATTGGAGGGCAGCGTGGAGGGGAAAAATTCATAGAGGGAGACCAAGAGATGAATACACCAAGCAGATTCAGAATGATGTAGGTTTCAGTAGGTACTGGGAGATGAAGAAGCTTGCACAGGATAGGCTAGCATGGAGAGCTGCATCAAACCAGTTTCAGGACTGAAGACCACAACAACAACAACAACAATTCTACACTGGCAATGCTTTCACAATTATGGATGGCTATGGAGACAGCATGGCTCAATATTTCTGCAAGGGACTTGCAATGAGTTGTTGAGTCCATGCCAGATCAAGTTGCAGCACTTTGCTGGGCAAAAGGAGGTCTGACATGATATTAGGAGGTATCCCATGACTTTTGTCACCTCAGTGTATTTGAAAGTGAAATGGAACACTTGATTTATTTACCTAAATGAAAATAAAGTTGAATTCTCTACTTTTTATTTCTTTAAGAATTTTTCCATCTTTGAAATAAACTTAAAATTATTTTATGAGATTTAGTTCAAAATTTTCCAGTGAGAGTTTTATAATTATTGTATAATTTTTTTAACCAAAGAAAATTATCAATTACAAGAAAAAGGAGTGGCACAATTAAGTTACAGTTATCTCTGAAAGCTAAGTTAATTTTGATTATAAAATAACAATTTTTAGACATTCTCGCGGTTTTCAGATTACTGTAACCTACTATCTCAGATGATTTCAGCACATTTATGGGTAGCTCCATAATGATTTTGTATTGTCATTGAAGTACTCAGTAAGCCTAATGGCTAAATTATATTGATAACAGCCATTTTTCCCTGCCATAGTGTGTCATAAATTTACTAAAATCTTATAACCCATTAAATAAAAATATGTTTAGTATTTATCCTTACTTACACACCCATGAGGTCCATTTCATTTAGATTTTAAGGAAAGAACATTACAATATCTCTGTTTTTGTAAGTATGTATTATGTATTTTTATTTTTGGCTCCTAGATCTTTCAGAATCTCCTCTCTATGTATCTCGGGAGTAAAAATTATAGACTTATATAATTTAATCTTCATCTTTTTCTCCATGATAAAGCCATTTTTTATGTTATCAGTCTCTTGGTTGAGATTTATGGTTAGCTTCAAACATTACTTGACAAAAAAACTGATGTAATTCTTGTGTTCAGGATAGAGTGAAAATAGTTTTGTTGGTAATAAGATATTCAAATATATCTTCAACATACACTCACGAGCAATTACATTAGAACACCATCCTAATCATTTTGCCCTGGCGTTTGTGGTGACATACAGTGGCATGGACTCCTCAAAACTGAAAACACTGGGGAGACATCCAAATCTATGACTGTCCAATCAACATCTACAAATTATGGAGACTGGTACCAGCTGGATCCAAAGAATATATGTATCATTTGATGGGGTCCTTGATGTACTCAATGGTATTGAGGTCAGGTGACTTGAATATCTGCTCTCCTTTCTCTCTTTTTGCCATAAAACATTTATTGGTAGAGACTGATAGCTACCCATATTTAGTTTTCAGAACTTCATCTTATATACAATGAGCTTAAAGAGTTTGGAAATCTCTTTTTTCCTCTTCTAATTTCACTTCTGTATACATAAATCTCCAAGCAATTGAAATATACTATAAAGTGCTTCTTTTTCATTAACTTAGAAGAATAGGAAATAAAAATCATGCGGTTAAAGTGTTTAAACAGTTACTTTCACTCTAGATTCAGCGCTTCAAGGATGTCTTCATTTGTGTGAAGGAAATAAAAGTGAAAAAGTCATACATCAAGAATATGTAAATGTGACACAAGATATCTTAATAATACAAACCTGCAATCTGAGAGGGATAAAATTCTGAGTGCAGTAAAGCTCTCAGTCTTTTAGCAACTGCTATTTGGCCCTTGTGTGGACGAATCATTTGAACATCAGAATCAAAAGCTCTTGATGTTCCTTTGAGAACCTCCAAGGTTAGAGCTGCTGCTACATCAGCTTGTCTTGCTATAAAATAAGCCCTTTCTACTGCTTCAGCTCCCAAGGATGTAATGAGCTGTGTCCCATTGATGAGTGCAATGCCTTCCTTTGGTCCAAGTTTCATTGGTTCCAAATTGTGAGACTTCAACACCTTCCATGAAAAAAAAGATTTTTTTCAGTATTTCCTGTACAATTACTGCCATTTTGTTAGTTAGCTCTAAAGGAGACCATTGTCTGAAGGCTCAGTAACCTATATTGAGGACCTGAGTTTGATTCCCAGTACTGCCAGATACTTTTCCTCAGTTGGAGGTGGGGAGTGATAGGCACAATGAGCTGAGTAATGATATTACAGCAAAAAATAACATTTAATGCCACTTTATCATAATGATATACTTTATTCTCATTGTGATCACAAAATGTAACAACACAGAACAGAGCTAGATGTAAAGTGAATTCAAAAATCACAATAAAGAGAGATCACATGGATCGATATATCGAACTGCCACAGATATCAGCTGAGAAGCTACTTGAGTGAGAAGTAGTGGCTCCTAGGTCTGGGAAGCTGGTAACAGCTGGGAGACCAGTGTGGTGACCCCATGCTCCTCAATACTGCATCTGAATGATGCCATTCACAGATGATGACATGGTGGCTGCCCAGTGGACAGAGCTTTAGCTTTTTGGCAACAATTTCTATATTGTTTGTGTACCAGTTAAACACTAAATACTTCAGGTATATGAGAGAATTGGAACAAAGTGAGCATGACTCCTTTGTCTACTGTCAATGTGTTTTGATAGAAGTTATCTCTAGCAGGAGGTGATTATGTGTAGTATATCTTCATGCATGGTTTCTTATATGGTCCATGTCCACACAGCTCCATTTACAATGGGTTTACTCTGCACAGCATCAGCAGCTTAAACTGCAGTTCATGTCTTGAAAATGACAGAGCAGTTACCTGTTCAAATGTCAGAGGCTTTTGGTGAGCTTATCTGACCACATTTGGGTGAGCTATTCAAATAATTTGAAAATGTTAATAGAATTATTCCGAAGAACTATAATGTAGATATTAGATTCTAAATCAGACTGAATGTTATTACAGAGGCATGCAACTATTATAAATATAATTATTGGATATAATTTGAAAAGGCTTTGTGATTGCTTAAAAAGAGACATTGGTTTTCTTGAATTTGTTTGTTAATTCTCATGCTGCCTTTTGGTTTAACCTGTCATCTGATGAGCTATTACAAACAGACAAAAGTAACAGTCGGCACGTTACAGCTTTCACAGAAATGCATATTTCTTATAAAAATTAGTCATAAACAAACACTTTTCAAGAACAAAAGGCTTCCTGACACAGAAATACATGTAATTTTACATAAAAATACATGAGACTTTGATATAAATCTCAAATACTTTCATTACTAATGTGTAAAGTAACACAAAGCACCATTTGTTGCACAGTTCAAGCCTAACTGTTGAAATGTCACACAAGCAATGGCCAGTGCTACACTGTGCTCTGGGAGGAAGGCTCAGTTGCGCTAATTGGCCTAACCATGTCAATGCATGTATAAAGAATGCCACACAGTTTTGTGGCCAGTATAAATATTACACTTACATTTTTAAGGCACAATTGCCAAAAATGTGTATCAATATACAAGGTAAGTCATGAGGTTTCCCCCAGTTGCTGGAGGTTATTCTTCAGGTTATTTGGAACAAAAAATGTAAATAAAGTAATACAATCAGATCAACAATTAAGGAGCTACAGCAGAGTTCTAAAACATGCCATGGTGTATGGAGCACTACACTTGGTTTCACAGGACACATGATCAAAGGGAAGCAGTGGCTGGGAAGGAAGTGAGACAGGGTTGTAGCCTCTCCCCGATGTTATTCAATCTCTATATTGAGCAAGCAGTGAAGGAATCAAAAGAAAAATTCGTAGTAGGTATTAAAATCCATGGAGAAGGAATAAAAACTTTGAGGTTCGCTGATGACATTGTAATTCTGTCGGAGACAGCAAAGGACTTGGAAGAGCAGCTGAACGGAATGGACAGTGTCTTGAAAGGAGGGCATAAGATGAACATTGACAAAAGCAAAACGAGGATAATGGAATGTAGTCGAATTAAGACGGGTGATACTGAGGGAATTGGATTAGGAAATGAGACACTTAAAGTAGTAAAGGAGTTTTGCTATTTGGGGAGCAAAATAACTGATGATGGTCGAAGTAGAGAGGATATAAAACATAGACTGGCAATGGCAAGGAAAGCATTTCTGAAGAAGAGAAATTTGTTAACATCGAGTATAGATTTAAGTGTCAGGAAGTCGTTTCTGAAAGTATTTGTATGGAATGTAGCCATGTACGGAAGTGAAACATGGACGATAAATAGTTTGGGCAAGAATAGAATAGAAGCTTTCAAAATGTGATGCTACAGAAGAATGCTGAAGATTAGTTGGGTATATCACATAACTAATGAGGAAGTACTGGACAGGATTGGGGTGAAGAGAAGTTTGTGGCACAACTCGACTAGAAGAAGGGATCAGTTGGTAGGACACGTTCTGAGGCATCAAGGGATCACCAATTTGGTATTGGAGGGCAAAATTGTAGAGGGAGACCAAGAGATGAATACACCAAACAGATACAGAAGGATGTAGGTTGCAGTAGGTACTGGGAGATGAAGAAGCTTGCACAGGATAGAGTAGCATGGAGAGCTGCATCAAACCAGTCTCAGGACTGAAGACCACAACAACAATGATCAGTCTTAGGTAGACAAGTGCAGTGACTGGTACGTTTGCATAACAACTATGTTGTCAATACTGCAGTCACTGTTCACTGTTATTGTCTCCTGTGTATAGTACACTTTGTGATTTTCATCACAGGAGTATCGAGAGATGGTGTACATTTTGGGCTCCTGTGATGGTAATGCAAAAGCTGTTGTTGCTGAATATCACCATTGGTATCCTAATCGTAAGATTCTGAGTGCCAAAGCATTTAGTTGAACATAATGAACATTGTTAGAAACTGGTACTCTTCTCAGTATTTGTATTCACTCCAGAAGACATCATGACATTCAAGAAAATGAAAAAATTCTTAATTCAGTAGAGTGCAGTCTTCATTCAAGTACAAGATGCCTAGCTGCCCAATTGAACATTTCACAATCTAAGGTATGTAGGATTCTTTATGAGAATGGATTATATCCTTTTCATGTGCAGAAAGTTCACGATTTAGAGCCACATGATTGCGCCAACTGTTTGCACTTTTGTAACTGGTTAAATGTAAATTGGAAGCTCTATCACTTCATAATTTTCAGTGATGAGGCAACCCTTATAAGAGATGGCATCAACAGCATGCATAACACGCATGTCTGGGCAGACAAAAATCCTCATGCCATGGTAGTATCTCAATTCCAATGCAGATTCAGCGTCAATGTCTGGTGTGGTGTTGTGTGTGACCAGTTACTGGGGCCGTTTATTCTCCCAGGAAATTTAAATGGTCAGTTGTATGGTAACTTTTTTACGAGAAGACTTACCACACCTTCTTGAAGACATTCCTCTGGAAACAAGATGCCACATGTATGCCCAACATGACGGGGCACCTGCACACTTCCACCATGAGGTCTTAATCAGCAATTCCCATATTGATGGATAGGTCACAGGGGCCCTATCAACTGGCCTGCCAGATCCCCAGATTTAACACCCCTAGATTACTGCATCTGGGGATGGATAAAAGACATTGTGTATGAAGTTAAGGGGGACACATGAGAAGAATTCATACAATGAATTTTTGATGCCGCAATGTCAATAAGGAATGAGCATGTGAAATTATGAAATGCTCCTGTGTGAATCTTTGCTTCAAATGCAGGGAGGAAATCTTGAACACTTACTTTAAATCCACTCTGAATGCAAGAGACTGCTACAAAATTGTTTAAATTAATTATTATGTAAATTTTCAATAGTGAAATCAAACAATAAAAGTTTTTTCTGCCATTTTCCTGAGTTTATGGCTCTGATCCCATTACTTTACTTACATTTTTTGTTCCAAATAACATGAGGAATACCCACCAGAAACCAGGGGAAAACCATGTGACTCACCCTGTATAAAGCAATTAAAAATTTCTTGCTCACACATTGGCAAAAATCCTACCTTATTTATAAAAATTCAAGTGACATATTATATAAAACCAGTGTATTATATAAAACCAACATCTATATAAATTGTCAAGAAATGACCACCTCAAATCTTTTTCAGTGCATTTGGCAATGTAACTTAGCATAAAAATACATTTTCACTTTTATTACAAAGTAAAAGTTCTTGTGTCATTGCTTATCTGACCAAGGGCAAATATGTACAACTTCACAAATGAATTTACAAATTTAATTTGACAACAGAACAAAGACTCACGGGGCAGCACTCACCCAACCTAACGCAAGATAAGTGTAACTTCGTCTAACTTAAAATTTCATAAATGAAAAGTCTTCCGTAACTCAGACAATCATATGCTGGATTATTTTGTTTTATTATGATGGAAGAACAGTTCATCGCAAAGGCTAAAAAACCAGTTATGGATGCTGGTTGTCTGCTCATAACAAACAAGGAAAACATTAGACATAGCCTCTTTTTTTAGCATGGTTCATTATCTGAGAGGACTGCAAATATATTTAGAAATAAAAAAAATAAAAAAAATCAGTATATGAGTTCCGTTTCTGAACAGAAACAAACTAGGGCAGATTCTGTGACATAGTTTAAAAGTCCCAAAAAATAAATTTTGTGACACAGGTATGCAGGACCAAGTGTGGGCCCTGTGAGTGTTATTAGATTGGCCAAATGGGAAGGGGGTTCAAAATGCATTTCAGGGAGTATTGATACAATAGTAATGGTAGTGCCCTGGAATACCTTTTAAGGAAACAGAATCTTCATCTAGCTTTCATTGAAAACTGTTTATCATTATCACATACTGAGAATGAGGATAATAATTTGGATATACTTGAAGATATGGAAATTTACATCAATAACCAGTTAAGTCTAACCCTTTTGATTAATGAGCAGACAACAAGCAACTGCAACTGGCTTTTTAGACTTTTGATACACTACTGGCCATTAAAATTGCTACACCAAGAATAAATGCATATGATAAACGGGTATTCATTGGACAAATATATTATACTAAAACTTACATGTGATTATATTTTCACGCAATTTGGGTGCATAGATCCTGAGAAATCAGTACCCATAACAACCACCTCTGGCCGTAATAATGGCCATGATATGCCTGGGCATTGAGTTAAACAGAGCTCGGATGGCGTGTACAGGTACAGCTGCCCATGCAGCTTCAACGCGATACCACAGTTCATCAAGGTTTGACAGGAGAATTGTGACAAGCCAGTTGCTCGGCCACCATTGACCAGACGTTGTCAATTGGTGTGAGATCTGGAGAATGTGCTGGCCAGGGCAGCAGTCAAACATTTTCTGCATCCAGAAAGGCCCATACAGGACCTGCAACATGCTGTCGTGCATTATCCTGCTGAAATGTAGGGTTTTGCAGGGATCGAATGATGGGTAGAGCCACGGGTCGTAAGACATCTGAAACGTAATGTCCACTGTTCAAAGTGCTGTCAATGCGAACAAGAGGTGACCGAGACATGTAACCAATGGCACCCCATACCATCACGCTGGGTGATATGCCAGTATGGTGATGATAAATACATGCTTCCAATGTGCATTCACCACCATGCCGCCAAACATGGCTGTGACCATCATGATGCTGTAAACAGAACCTGGATTCATCCGAAAAAATGACGTTTTGCTATTCGTGCACCCCGGTTCGTTGTTGAGTACTCCATTGCAGGTGCTCCTGTCTGTGATGCAGCATCAAGGGTAACCACAGCCATGGTCTCCAAGTTGATGGTCCATGCTGCTGCAAACGCCATTGAACTGTTCATGCAGATGGTTGTTGTCTTGCAAACGACCCCATCTAGTGACTCAGGGATGCAGATGTGGCTGCACAATCCATTACAGTCATCTCGACTGCTAGTGATACAAGGCCATTGGGATCCAGCACGTCATTCTGTATTACCCTTCTGAATCCACCGATTCCATATTCTGCTAACAGTCAATGGATTTCAACCAACGCGAGCAGCAATGTCCCAATACGATAAATCGCAATCGCGATAAGCTACAATCAGACCTATATCAAAGTTGGAAACATGGTGATACACATTTCTCCTTCTTACACAAGGCATCACAACAATGTTTCACCAGAAACGGCTGGTCAACTGCTGTTTGTGTATGAGAAATCTGTTGGAAACTTTCCTCATGTCAGCACATTGTAGCTGCCGTCACCTGTGCCATTCTTGTGTGAATGCTCTGAAAAGTTAATCATTTGCATATCACAACATCTTCTTCCTGTCAGTTAAATTTCATGTATGTAGCATGTCATCTTCATGGCTAGCAAATTTTAATGGCCAGTAGTGTGTGTGTGTGTGTGTGTGTGTGTCTATAATCGAATTCTTGGCATACCTGTCCCAGTATGGCAGTATCGACTGTGGCAGTCGCTTTCCATATTCTCTTACGGAGCTCTGCTACATCACGTGGTAGAGGCGGTACATACACCAGATCTTTAATGTGTCCCTACAGAGAAAAGTCCCACGGAGTGAGATCTTATGATCGGGGAGGCCATTTCATGAAACAGCTCTCTCCGCATTTGAACTTGTCATGTTTGCAACTAGCACTGACTATCAGCAAATTACCAAACTACAGTGTGGTGGTACACGTGAAAAAAAAAAAATTTCAGGGTTTCTCTTCAAAATGACATATGTATGATACCTATACAATGTTTGGTTTGTACTTCATCTAATGTTACATCAATTTTGTATTAGGTCGAGCAAATAATGACAATGAATCTTTGCTCTGTTGTGAAACTCAAATGGTAAATACATTTGTGAAGTCTTAACTCTATCAAATGTATGTGTTTGCACTTTATAATCAAAATGAAAATGTATTTTATGCTATGTTATGTAGTCAATTCTGCACTATGAAAGATTTCAGGTGGTCATTTCTTGACAATTTTACATAGGGATACAAACAAAAAGCATTACAATGGTTTTTATAAGCTCATTTTACATAATATATTCATCAACACAGCTATGCTGCCTACCATGACCAAGCCTTCCTCCCAGCACACACAGTGGAGTTTGTCATTGCTAGTATGGTATTTAAGCAGTTAGGGTCAAACTGTGCAACAAATGGTGCTTCTTGTCTTCTACACATTAACAGGGATAATATTTGACATCTACATCAAAGTCTCATGTATTTGCTTCTAAAGTATTATGCATTTCTGTATCAGAAAACCTTTTGTTCTGGAATATTTTTCATTTAGAACTAATTTGTATATGAAATTTGCATTTCTGTAAAATTTCTAACATAACATCTGTTACTTTTTTCTGTTTGTAGTAGGTCATCAGGTGATGAGTTCAACCCAAAAAGTGATATAGCAGTTAATAAACAAATTCAGAAAAATCAGTGACTGTTTTTAACCAGCCACGCAGCCTTTTTAAATTCTTTCAATAATTGTGTAGATATTGGAGACAAAAAACATGAGTATAGTCGTAGATGAAAATGTTGATTGTGTTTTTACAGTATTTGAGCTGATGGCTAACTGGGTAAGTGACAGGTTACAGATCAAATGGTCAAGGGTTCAATTATGAGCGAGTTGTAGAATCATTTCTGTCCTTTATTCTGTTTTCACCTGTGACAGTTGTTTTATGTATAAGAATAATTTTTGGAGCCCATATTAAACTGTAGGTCCCCGTATAGCTGACTGGGTGAGTTAGTTCAGTGGTCAGAAGAAAGAAAGGGCATACCATTTCCTAAAGCTTGGCTAGTAAAGCATTGCCATGTTTAAAGCAACCTTTTGGTTCAAAATAGCATTAGTTTGTCATCTTAAAAATATGCGCATAAAGATATTTCTATGTATTCATTCCTGTGACTGATCACACTACACCAAACACACATTCAAATGTGTGTGACATTTGAGTGTCTGGAACATATCAAGCAGAAGTTATTTAAATTTGTATTTAAAAAAAATCTCATTTGGAAACTTCTTCCCCTATGCTAACAAAAAAATGTCATAGGACATTTCACATTAGGAAAGGTATTAATGGTTCAGTAATCAAATATATGAAACATAAGTGACATTTATAAACAACATGTTTTCTGTCAGGTATTTATTAACTGTAGCTCTGTACTGGAAAAACATGATACTTGTCTAAACATCTAAAATGTCACAGAGTTATTTAGTGCAATTATTAATAAGATCTTATACAGAAATTTGTTTTAGAAAACTTTCTTTATGTGCATAAAATAAAGGTGTATTTTGTAACTGCTTGGAGTACAAATACAAGTAAAGCTTAATAGAACCTTCTATAGTATGAAATGACTGAAGTAGGTGTAATACATTAGTATGACTTCACAATGACAGATTAATGGAGGTGAATATCAGTAAGAATACTATGAGACATGGAGACAAAATCTCAGTGGATAGGAAACTGCTAGAACAAGTAGCTGCTTGAATGTACTTAAAGTCATTCATAATTTCAAATGGAAAGTCGAAAGAAAAGATTGGGAAAAGAGATGGAGTAATAGACTTACTGTTGACTGTGATGAGACAAAACTTCTTCAATAAGAAAGAGAACTATTCAAGAACACAAATTTTTTCACCTACAGTGTATAGATACTTATCCTGGTTCTGGGTAAAAAGCCATATTTGAGCAGGAAAGAGGAGATGAGTATAGTATAGTAACCAAGTGGAACAATCACAGTGACTTGAACATGTCCAGTTAGTACTGAAAGTTTAATGGAGGTAAAGATGTAAGACAAGAAAGTACGATGACACCCAAGATAGACCTGTGACTATGTAACTGAAGAGTTACAAGAATATAGGGGACTGTTAGAGAGAGAGAGACAATAGCTATGACTCTAGGCATGAAGAACTGTATAGGTCCCTTGCATCCTCTTCACTATAAGGTAGTGGTGGCATGATTAAGTAAGCAAGCTAGACAGATGATTCAGTAAGGTGATCCTTATCTTCAGACAAAAACAACCACTTTTCATTACATAGCAATATTTTCACTAACATTTTTACAGCATAGCGTTCAGATAAATAATGTGTGGTTATAATTAAACTTTCCCTATTTAACATGTTGTAAAACGGAAACTAGTTACCACACTAGTATCAAATTTGGTAGCATTAATGTTAAGGACACAGGGAAGAGAAATAATGCAGAATCAATTCAGTTGAAACACCTTTAATGTGCTGCTATGATACATCATACCATTACATATTGGTACCCTTGCTGCTACAAAAGGGGCTCAATATAGTGTCCATCAGTGTCCAGAAGAGTCTGAAACTGCAGGATTGCACATCAGAACAAAGCATGTCTGCAGTTATGTTGGCTACCCCTCTTAATATGATGTGCTTCAGATCAACACATGTGTGAATGTTCCCCTGGTAAACCCTGTCCTTCAGATAGCCCCACAACCAGAAATCACAGTAAGTGAGATCAGGTGAGTGTGCCGACCAAGCATTTGGAAATGATCAGCTGATAATTCAATCATTTCCAAATGTGTTTTGGAGAAGCAGGTGAATTTCATGAGTGATGTGTGGTGGGGCCTCATCTACCATGAAAACTGTTGAGTTCAATGTGTGTCTCTCCTGTAGGGCGAAGCATATCACTTTAATGCTGGCCAGTAACACTGCATGTCTTTGGTCCTTGAATGCCAACCTATTCAAAAAAGAATGGGCCAATGATGGACATAGGCATGTTCACCATACAGAGGAACTTCGTGCACAGTGACTGGAGGTGAAGATCCTGACACTCGGCAATTCTGTATGTTCACCTCACTTGTCAGAGAAAAATGAGCTTCGTCTGTCCATGGGATAGTCAAGGGACAGCCCTCATCAATATCAATCCTTGTGAAAAATTGGAGAGTGAAGTCAACACATTGTTGTGCATCCCAAGGTGCAAGCTGCTGTAGATATGGATCTTGTATGGATATCATTTGAGATTGGTTTGAAGCACCTTCTGTACAGTGGACTATGGGATGTTCAAGTGTTGTGACATAGTAAATGCACTGCCTGACGATTCAGAATTGTGCACAGTGTTGCCTGCCATAGCAACAGTGATTTCATCAACCACCTGTGGCGCAACTGGTCATTGGTCTCTTCCTGGAGTGACGCCTAGTTCTCCAATTGATTCAAACTTCTTCATCATGCTCAACACAGCAGGTGAGGAACAGGACCCTTCCATAATCCTTTCAGCCAGCAATATTCTCAAAGAGCAGCTGCAGCATTACTGTTGTTTTGATAATAGAGCTCCATCAATAATGCCCTGCTCCTTTTGTCCAAGCTCATGTTGACATGTCAACATGTGCACTGCAACTGGCGAGGTGTGTGAGACTAAGAATCATGATGACTGGTCATGGCACCTGGCGGACAGAGTTGGAACTGGATGGTGGCACTGTGATGCATGGAAATCATGCACCCCATACTCTGGACATTAATGCTACAAAGATCGGTACCGGTGTGGTAATTAGTTTCCATGTTATAACATGTTAAATTGTTAAATAGGGAAAGTTTAATTATAACCACCTGGTATATAAATAAACAAGTGATGAACATACATAAGTTATGAAACAGCTTCTGAATAGTGTAAGTGGCAAAGCAACAGTAATATTTCATGTTAGCGTCTTTTGTTTGTCTTGAGTAAGTTATTAACTTGCAGTCAATTTCAGTATATGTAAAATAAATGTTTTTTATATAATAAATCCCATCTGTTAATATTACACGGACAGAATATTGTTAACAATAGTTATTAGTCAGAGTGACACACTGATATATTTCTAGACTTCTTCAACATCCCTGAGGGGATGCTAGCCACTTTTTACATGATGTACAAACAACTAAAAAAATAAAAAACTGTAAATTATTGAGCTTTAATACAAATGATGAAATGCATTCTCACATCTTTGGCATCCCCCCAGCCTGTTGATGGACTCCACATTTTGCCCTCTCCCAGCAGTCCTAAGGCAAGATGAGCTAAGGGTGCTAGGTCACCACTGGCTCCCACTGAGCCTTGTTCAGGCACCCATGACAAACATGAAGCTGTAAAGAAGATAATTAAATTATTACATGTAGAAAAGAACACTTTCATACTGACTGAAATATTATTTTCCAGCAGCATAAACACATGGTTTTTTTAAACTATGGTAAATTGTAGTATTAACAAACAAATCAATTAAAAATTATATTTAGAAAATATTATACAGTTGTATCTGCAATGTTTCTGGATCTCTTCAAAGCATTTGTCACTGTTCCTCATGAAATACTGCTAAGAAAACTGTAAAACTATGATATTTGAGAACAAGCAGGTGAGAGGATAGAATCATACAGACACAACAGGAAACCATATATATATATAGGGAATACATGTCAGTCAGAAACCAAAGCCATGAAATATGGAATGCCGGAAGGATCTGTAATTGGGCCATTGTTGTTTAATCTATCTGTTAATGACATAGATGCTCAAGAGAAGGAGAAGAAAATATTGTATGCAGATGACATGACAATACTGAACAATGACAAAAATGTGATACTGCTTGACAGAAGAGCATAGATATCTGCAAACACCACAGCTCAGTGACTCCTGGAAAACGAAGTTGTCATAAATCTAAAAAAAGACTGTATGTTAAGGTTCACAAATAAAGAGAAGGCTGTGCGCATGCATTTATAGGTGGATGAAATGAGACTGGAAGAAGTAGAATCCACTAGATTCTTATATATTACTGTGGATAACAAGCTGAAATGGAACCACCATAATAATTCTTTCAGTGAGAAACTCAGCTTCATTATATTTGTTATGAGGCAGGTGTCACAGTATTCAGACAAACAGCTTTTGTGAACAGTATACCACTGACTCTTTGAACTATACCTGCAGCATGGACTGATAGTCCGGGGAAACTTAAACATTCAATAAATAAAATGGGTGTTCAAATCACAAAAAAAGCAACCAGGGCCATATTATGAAGAAAGACTTTTGAAATATGCATAAATTGCTTCAAAAGACTAGGCACCTTAACTTTTACATCCCTGTACATATATATAACTATAATATATATCCCAAAAGATAGTGCAGAGTAAACTACAAATGCTAGTGTACACATCCACAACACACAGAGGAAGAATGGCATACAAAGCATATCCCACCAACTGACAATGCTTGAAAAAAGATCCCAGCACACAGATATAAAACTTCTAAGAAGTCTGCCTAAAAAGTTGTCTGGCAATGTACATGACACGAAGTTTTCAAAGAACCTCAAAGATTATCTGATGGAAAAGGAATTTAACAGTGTTGAAGAGTACTTATCACATTAACTTTGTATATATTGCTACTTAGAATCATGAATGTTAGAATGTAAGAAGAATGATTAGGAAGTATGTGATGATGAATGTTTTCTATTTTTGACATGTCTATACTACATGTACATTTACTGTGTACCATACAATCCTACAGGATCCCAATAAAATTCAGTTTGTTCTTGTTGAGGGTCAGCTGTCAATTCCTGCACCAAGTGTCAATATTCTGCAGGTCTTCCTGCATTCTGTTACAATTTTGTCGCACAGTGTCTTCTCTATACACAACAGCACTATCATTGAACAGTTCCATGGAGCTTGCAATGTATCCTCTCTTGGATCAACAGAGTGAGCAGAATTTCACATGGTTATTGTTTGAATAATGAGTGCTGATTCCTACAGGGGATATTTTTGTCCTCTAGAAAGGTTATTATAGACGAGCATAAAACTCATTCCAAAACTGTACAACAGATTGAAATCACCCATAACAACACACAGTTGTGTTTATTTGTTCAGCAGCCCTTCTTGGAAATGAGGATGGCATGCAAACTTTCCAATCACTTGGAAGGCTTTACTCATCCAGCAACCTATGGCAGTCTGCTTCTAGAAGCACTGCAAACTATTTTTCATTGCCAGGTCTGTGGTACTTCTGTAGACTAAAAATACCTAAAAGATTGCTCATAAGAACTATCACATGACAGTAATAATTTCAAAATGATACAATGACTTTATGTGGTGGTGAGTCTTGTCTTGCTTAATGCCATATTTCAAATGCTCTGTTTCACAGTATTACTCTCTAAGGTAACAAAGCCTGTATAAAGAACTAAAGTTAAAAATACTACAATTTGCATGTTGTGCATCTGGAGTCATCAACAATAGGCATTCAGCAAATTATTATTTTTGATGACTCCACATGCACAACATGCAAATTGTAGTATTTTTATCTTCCATGTGCTTTTATTACCATTCTTGATATCACCGGTACATATTAAATTGTTGGAGGAATCTATTTTCCAGTTTCTTATGTGGTGCAGTTGTGGTGTTTCAAATGGGGGTATTATACTACTACCTATACAGCTCTCACACTAACATGTAGTCATTTCCATCTCTTTTGACTATTATATAAAATAGGCTGCTTCACAAATTACATGGGTGTCCAACATAATATAATGATGAGGCTGTAGAGGACTGTTGCATATCCTTCCTATGCAGGGATACATTCCTTGGTACATCACTGGAATGAACGTTTGCATGGCTGTGCTGTCTGTGTTTAAATATAACATGCATACAAGCCATATAAGACTAAATGTGTTGCAAGATTGTCCATCAGAAGTTTAGTAACCTTACATTTCAAATTAGTCCGCATTTGATCACATGGAAATGAATCAAAATTTCTAAGTTATTTAATTTGGAATATGTAGTCTCAATATTAAGATACATGAGTAAGTTGATGTCTCCTAATTACAAGTGTATGTTCTGTGCATAAATGGCAACAGATAAAATAAATATATCATTATCTGAATAAATATAGTATCTCAATGTGATGAAACTTACCTCTGTGGAACACAAAATAGCTTGTACATGAATATAAACAACAAAAAAGAATTAATCTTGTTTTTGTTTTATTACCAAAAAAGTAACATCAAATTTTAATACTCATAAAACCCCTGCAGAAAGAGTCACACACTGCTTGACATCTAAGAAAAATGATTAGGAAGTATGTGATGATGAATGTATTAATTAGTATGTGTTAGTGCTTAATATACATAGTATTAGAAAATAAAACTTCAATATTTTTCTACAACATGTGGTTTTTATAATAATATGAAATGTATCATTTAACAATGTTTTCACTGCCATGTGAAAATTTAACAGTCTTACCATTAAATGCATTGATTAAGTGTTGTAATGTTTGGAGAGATATACCACTGTGGCCTTTAGCAAGAACATTTATTCGTAGTGCTAGAAGCATTCTTGTCTTCTCTGGATTCAGTGGATTTCCTACACCTGCTGCATGGGATCTAATTAAATTGTACTGGAGCTCTCTGTGGATAAAACATTTCCTTATAAATAACATAATTACCTTGCAAAAGGGCTAATACTTGGACTACACAGTTAATTTTTCTCTATAAGAAACATTTAGAGAAAGAAAAAAATATAGGGTATATAAGATACAAATTTATTGTTCAGATTAACATCTAAAACTTAAGCTTTTTTTATACAAAAGATGACATTTATGAGTTGAGATTTCCACATGTGAACAATTTATCTCATATCATCAGGTTATAAAGGATTGATCCAATGGTCTTAGAGCAAGGGCACCCATAACCAGAGGCAAGGACAGTGGTGGGTGGGGGCAGGGGGGGGGGGGGAGGGAGGGGGGAAGACATCACCCCCCCCCCCAGCTCTCAGAGAAAGAACAAAATATAGTGTAATAAGTTGTTTTTCTTTCAAGAAAATGATTTAAAGTTGCTATTAAAACAGGTTTTCAACATGGTTGGAACTCAAACTTTTTTATGTCCACTAACAATTGTCATTCATCTTCCACATCTACATCTACATGGTTACTCTGGGAATCACATTTAAGTGCCTGGCAGAAGGTTAATCAAAACCACCTTCACAATAAGTCTCTATTATTCCACTCTTGAACAGTGTGCAGAAAAAAAGAAAATCTGTGAGGGCTCTGATTTCCCTTATTTTATTATGATTAGCTTTTCTCCTGATGTAGTTCAGCATCAACAAAATATTTTCGCATTTGGAAGAGAAATTTGGTGATTGAAATTTCATGAAAAGATCCTGCCACAATGAGAAACGACTTTGTTTTAATGATGTCCACCCCAAATCCTGTATCATGTCCATGACACTCTCCCCCATATTTCTCAATAATACAGTATGTGTCGCCATTATTTTAACTTTCTCAGTTTAGCCCCTTAATCCTATTTGGTAAGGGTCCTACACTGTGCAGCAATACTCCAAAAAGAGGAAGGACAGGCACATTGAAGGCAGTCTCTGTAGTAGATCTGTTACATCTTCTAAGTGTTCTACCAATGAAACACAGTCCTTGGTTTGCCTTCCCCTATGTGTTCTTTCCAATTTAAGTGGTGTTGCAAAATCCTGCTACACATGAATGCTAAAGATATGGGCCTGTAATTTAGGGATTACTCCTATTGCCGTTTTTGAATATTGGTGTGACCTGTGGAACTTTCCAGTCTTTGGGTACATATCTTTCATTGAGCGAGTTGTCTACATCTACATATATACTCCACTAGCCACCAAGCGGTGTGTTATGGAGGGTGCAATTCATGCTTCTTTGATGAAGCAATTTCAAAAGTCTGAGTTTAATGAAAACACTCATAGCCCTAGCTCTGCCCCCTCCCTCTCCCCCATGCATTACTAACTATTGTATGGGCCCCCTTGTCTCTGCACCATGTTACGAAAAGGATCTGATAGTACTGTCATGTGCAGTATAATTCAGCTTCACTATGAGCAAAATAAAAGACATATTAGATGTAGTCACACTTCCAGTCAGTCAATTAATATATGTACTTACTCATACAAGTAGATAATAAGTATCCACTGATACCATTATAGACCAAATAAATTTTTATATTTTATGTTACAAATACGTCTTTTGAGAGTGCAGCTCTTAGACAAATATTACCAGTGAAATGACTGCCAGGAGGTTACTTTTTTTTGAGCCAACACATTATGTTTCAAATAGATTTGTATCTGGCAACAGCAAACAATTGCACAGCATATAAATTATAAGATATCAAAGTGCACAAAAAATGACAATTACTTCGATTAGAGACATATATACATATTGTATTTTGCTTTGACACAACCAAGAAGGAGGCAGATAAGCACTACTTACTTTTTGGGTTAAGGTAGCTACATTTCTAGAATAGTTCATAAATGTGTATTTTTTCAGAGAGTTCAAAGAAATAACAATATAAGCAGCCATTGAAAACAGAACATACTGATGTACTCACATTAAATGTGAGAAGAACTTACTGTACAGTGAGATCAAGCCACTTACAAATACAGCAGTATAGTAAAAGTAACAGCCACTTCATTGGGCAGATGTGAACCGACTTTCTGCTAGCGGTATAAAAATGTAAAGAGTCAGCTAAGGTAATTCAGGTAACAAGCTTTCCTTTTCTTTCAAACTTTGAGGAACTTGAAGCAGCAGTAATGGTCTCATTCCTATCTACATTGTTTATACCATCACTATCACAGGAAAAATGTGGAATAGGTATAGGCTGGGGAAATAAATGTACCTACTTTCCAGGGATCCTTGGTTTGCTCAGTTGAAAAAATTACATTAAAAAGCACACTAAATTAAATTATGATCTTTGAAATGAAAAATATAAATTACATTTTGATATAAATTCTGTTTACTTACTCTAATTTGTCAGCATCAATTACGGTCCTCGCAAACTTTCCAAAACCTGTTGTTATTCCATAAACCACTGAAGCAGAAACATTTGCACCACAGATATAGTTATTTTTAAAGACAAAATAATTGTATTAAGTAAGAAATATGGACTTCTCATATCTATTCACCATAATATTATTAATTTTAAAACTAATTGTGAATATTTATGAAGTTATTTCTTGTAGAAATCCTTAGCAAAACTTTCACAAACCCAGAGAGTTACTACAGTTATGCTTAATTTGGTCATATATTCACCACAAAATGTACAACATTTCTATTTTCTTCATCAAGATATACTAAACAATTTTCAGTTGAAATGTAGCATATCATGTTGTTTCCTTACAGTGTATGTATATGTACTAACTACTATATACATCCAAACAGAGCACAGCACATGCATGATAATGAGGTCAGTCTTATGTAATTTAGCAGTTTGCAAGGAAACAGGTAAAGTGATTCATGTATTCGAAAGAAATAAAAAATGAATCATAAAGTACATCATTATCCTCTTATATTCAGAAAGAATACAGAAGACCGAGAAACAAAGAAGTTTTGGGCATATTGGAAATCAAGTGTTTCCAAAATAAACTGTTGTTCTTCCAAGCAAGTCATTTAATTTATTGGACTGTACAACAAAATTTTTGTCACTATTTTTAATTGTTAATGATAAATATTACTGTTCATAATCATTTCAGAAAGGCTAAAAAAGAGTCACAAGAATGCTGAATCAGAATGAAATAGTTCTGCCTACCATTAGCCCATTATTGTGCACAATCCACATCTCAATGATCTGATTTAAAGACAAATGATTATGTAGTGATTTCCCCCAGAGAATGGTCTCGGTGCCATGAATCTTATAAAGTTTTTAAAAGCATTAGTGCAAATGGCCAGGTGTGTCTCCCTCTCTCCATGTGATTTTTTATTGTCACTCTCATGTTGAGTAACCAGAACATGATTTGTGCTTGCACCATGATATGACAAGTATCTTAGCTCTCCTTTCTCCAACATAATTCCAGACTTACCATATCACATTTCTGTGATCCATAAACGTAATTTATCTAGCAACATGGCTCTCATTTTGAAAATAAAACAGTTTGTTGGACTGATATTGATTCCAATAAGTTTACTTCAGGTTTAGGTGAAAAAAAGGTTGAAGTGAAACCAAACAATATTTACAAATTCAGCATGTCCAAATTCCTGAAAAAAAGTTATTTAAAAAATGCCAAACAAGATTCAGATATGTGTTGGCAATGTCATAGTTTAACCTCTTATGGCCACAACATACAATTTTTTAGCATTTTACTCTCCTTCTTCTTTCCTTTCCCCTTCCATGTTCATCATTTTTGTTCTGTTCCACTTGTTAACACTCTTTCAATTACCAGTATCCATCTCCATTTCTTCTCTGTATATCATCTTATTCAAACCCTTAGGTATTTCCTGATTAGTTATTTTATGTCTCACCACCTGGAGATTCAGAGATTCACTAATATACACCCCTGGAAATGGAAAAAAGAACACATTGACACCGGTGTGTCAGACCCACCATACTTGCTCCGAACACTGCGAGAGGGCTGTACAAGCAATTATCACACGCACGGCACAGCTGACACACCAGGAACCGCGGTGTTGGCTGTCGAATGGTGCTAGCTCCGCAGCATTTGTGCACCACCGCCGTCAGTGTCAGCCAGTTTGCCGTCTCATACGGAGCTCCATCGCAGTCTTTAACACTGGTAGCATGTCGCGACAGCGTGGACTTGACCCGTATGTGCAGTGGACGGACTTTGAGTGAGGGCATATAGTGGGCATGCGGGAGGCCGGGTGGACGTACCGCCGAATTGCTCAACACGTGGGGCGTGAGGTCTCCACAGTACATCGATGTTGTCGCCAGTGGTCGGCGGAAGGTGCACGTGCCCGTCGACCTGGGACCGGACCGCAGCGACGCATGGATGCACGCCAAGACCGTAGGATCCTACGCAGTGCCGTAGGGGACCTCACCGCCACTTCCCAGCAAATTAGGGACACTGTTCCTCCTGGGGTATCGGCGAGGACCATTCGCAACCGTCTCCGTGAAGCTGGGCTACGGTCCCGCACACCGTTAGGCCATCTCCCGCTCACGCCCCAACATCGTGCAGCCCGCCTCCAGTGGTGTCGTGACAGGCGTGAATGGAGGGACGAATGGAGACGTGTCGTCTTTAGCGATGAGAGTCGCTTCTGCCTTGGTGCCAATGATGGTCGTATGCGTGTTTGGCGCCGTGCAGGTGAGCGCCACAATCAGGACTGCATACGACCGAGGCACACAGGGCCAACACCCAGCATCATGGTGTGGGGAGCGATCTCCTACACTGGCCGTACACCTCTGGTGATCGTCGAGGGGACACTGAATAGAGCACGGTACATCCAAACCGTCATCGAACCCATCGTTCTACCATTCCTAGACCGGCAAGGGAACTTGCTGTTCCAACAGGACAATGCATGTCCGCATGTATCCCGTGCCACCCAACGTGCTCTAGAAGGTGTAAGTCAACTACCCTGGCCAGCAAGATCTCCGGATCTGTCGCCCATTGAGCATGTTTGGGACTGGATGAAGCGTCGTCTCACGCGGTCTGCACGTCCAGCACGAACGCTGGTCCAACTGAGGTGCCAGGTGGAAATGGCTTGGCAAGCCGTTCCACAGGACTACATCCAGCATCTCTACGATCGTCTCCATGGGAGAATAGCAGCCTGCATTGCTGCGAAAGGTGGATATACACTGTACTAGTGCCGACATTGTGCATGCTCTGTTGCCTGTGTCTATGTGCCTGTGGTTCTGTCAGTGTGATCATGTGATGTATCTGACCCCAGGAATGTGTCAATAAAGTTTCCCCTTCCTGGGACAATGAATTCACGGTGTTCTTATTTCAATTTCCAGGAGTATATGTAGAAAAGAATATTATTTGCTCCATTCAACTATTTTAATTTTATTTTATTCATATAGTTTCTATTATACTTTAATTCACTGTTCCCCCCTTTTGAAATATTTTTATCCATGGCTCTTCTTTGAATTTCAGTGGAACTCTTTGCTTACAAATGGACAAAATTTTGTATGTTTTTTGTTGTGTCGCTTCTCTCATAACTGTTTATTACCATCAAAAAAAGGTACAATGTTCTCTTAGTAACAGACAGCCACGGCAGAAATTTGGTGAGTGTTTTAGAGGACAATTACAAAGATATCCAAGCAATAGGAATAGTGAAACCAGGTGCAATTACAAAATCTGTTACTGATGTTGACCTGCAGGGAAACAAGAAAGAAGAGAACGAATATGTAGCATGTATAGTTGGTGCCAATGTTATCACAAGAAATAAAGAATGAAATTGCCTAGCAAGCCTGGAAAACTTCCTAGAAGCAAATAATTCACGAAACACCATTATTAAAACACTGCCTCCCAGGTAAGATCTCATGTACAATTCATGTGTAAATAAGTTGATTCAAAAAACAAACATTAAAATGAAACAAATGTGTGCTCATTTTGCCAAATGTAAAATATTAGATATAGACAAACTGAACAGAAGCCTACATACCAGACATGGTATGCACCTAAATTTTGAAGGCAAAAAATTCTTGTGTGACAAAATATGTGAAATTATCAAAGAAAAATACGAATTAAACAGAATTCTCAGTCACAAAGTAAACAATGATGTTTTTTTAGAGAAAAGCATAATAAATTAACTGTTGCATATGAGAATGTCCAGTATGTAACTAATAAAACACAGCAGCTGAGTGTTTACCTAAAAGAAACTAAGCCACACCTCTTCCTAGCGAGTGAATTGAGATGCGAGGAAGAGGACACATATGGTTATAGGCTAAAAAATTACAAACTTATAAACTTGTACTGCAGAAAGACACACAAAAGTGGTGGGGTAGTCATTTATAGTAGAAATGATGTAAAATCAGGTGGAGAAATGTAGGGTCCCCCTGATTACGTCAGGCGTGCACTACACGCAGGAAGTGGCTACAAGGGTAGCGGAGTATGTGTGGAGTGCACATGTGGGTTTTTTAGGTTAGAGAATTCCCTCACTAGGCCAGACAAGATGCCTCCTGAGAGGTGGCAAGGTAGTAGTAGGCAAAACGCAACAGGGAATTACAATATTACTGTGGTAATAGTAAACTGCAGGAGCATCTATAAAAAGGTCCCAGAACTGCTCTCATTAATAAACGGTCAAAATGCCCACATAGTACTAGGGACAGAAAGTTGGCTGAAACCAGATGTAAACATTAATGAAGCTCTAAATTCAGATTGGAATGTATACTGCAGAGACAGGCTGGACAGTGAAGGGGGAGGCATATTTATAGCAATAAAAAGTGCTATAGTATTGAAGGAAATTGATGGAGTTTCGAAGTGTGAAATAATTTGGGTGAAGGTCACAGTTACAGCAGGCTCAAACATGGTAACTGGATGTTTCTATAGGCCCCCCGGCTCAGCAGCTGTTGTGGCAGAGCACCTGAAGGAAAATTTGGAAAATATTTTGAGTAGATTTCCCCACCATGTTATAGTTCTGGGTGGAGATTTTAATTTGCCTGATATAGACTGAGAGATTCAAATGTTCATAATGGGTGGTAGGGACAAAGAATCCAGTGAAATTTTTTAAGTGCTTTATCTGAAAACTACCTTGAGCAGTTAAACAGAGAACTGACTTGTGGCGAAAACATATTAGACCTTCTGGTGACAAACAGACCTGAACTATTTGGAACAGTTAATGCAGAATAGGGAATCAGCGATCACAAAGCGGTTACTGCATTGATGATTTCAGCCATAAATAGAAATATTAAAAAAGGTAGGAAGATTTTTCTGTTTAGCAAAAGTGACAAAAAGCATATTGAGAGTACTTGACAGTTCAACACAAAAGTTTTGTCTCAAGTACAGATAGTGTTGACAATCAGTTGACAAAGTTCAATATGCATTAAATCAGTATGTGCTAAGCAAGATTGTAAGAGATGGAAAAGAGCCGCCATGGTACAACAACCTAGTTAGAAAACTGCTGTGGAAGCAAAGGGAACTTCACAGCAAACATAAATATAGTCAAAGCCTTGCAGACAAACAAAAATTACGCAAAGCCAAATGTAGTGGGTGGAGGGCTATGCGAGAGGCGTTCAATGAATTCGAAAGTAAAGTTTTATGTACTGACTTGGCAGAAAATTCTAAGAAATTTTGGTCTTATGTCAAAGTGGTAGGTGGATCAAAACAAAATGTCCAGACACACTGTGACCAAAATGGTACTGAAACAGAGGATGACAGACTAAAGGCTGAAATACTAAATGTCTTTTTCCAAAGCTGTTTCACAGAGGAAGACTGCACTGTAGTTCCTTCTCTAGACTGTCGTACAGATGACAAAATGGTAGATATCAAAATAGATGACAGAGGAATAGAGGAACAATTAAGATCATTCAAAAGAGGAAAGGCCACTGGACCTGATGGGATACCAGTTTCATTTTTCACAGAGTACGCGAAGGAACTTGCCCCCCCCCCCCCCCCCCCCCCCCAATCAGTTGTAGAATTTTGGAACATGTATTATGTTCGAGTATAATGACTTTCCTGGAGACAAGAAATCTACTCTGTAGGAATCAGCATGGGTTTTGAAAAAGATGGTCGTGTGAAACCCAGCTCGTGCTATTCGTCCATGAGACTCAGAGGGCCATAGACACGGGTTCCCAGGTAGATGCCATGTTTCTTGACTTTTGCAAGGCATTTGATACAGTTCCCCACAGTCGTTTAATGAACAAAGTAAGAGCATATGGACTATCAGACCAATTGTGTGATTGGACTGAAGAGTTCCTAGAGAACAGAACGCAGCATGTCATTCTCAATGGAGAGAAGTCTTCCAAAGTCGGAGTGATTTCAGGTGTGCCACAGGGGAGTGTCGTAGGACCATTGATATTCACAATATACATAAATGACTTTGTGGATAACATCAGAAGTTCACTGAGGCTTTTTGCGTATGATGCTGTGGTATATCAAGAGGTTGTAACAATGGTAAATTGTACTGAAATGCAGGAGGATCTGCAGATAGTGTTGAGGATCAGTGGACAAAGTTCAAAACCATGGTACAATATGCGTTAGATGAGTATGTGCCAAGCAAGATCGTAAGAGATGGGAAAGAGCCACCGTGGTACAACAACCGAGTTAGAAAACTGCTGCGGAAGCAAAGGGAACTTCACAGCAAACATAAACATAGCCAAAGCCTTGCAGACAAACAAAAATTACGCGAAGCGAAATGCAGTGTGAGGAGGGTTATGCGAGAGGCTTTCAATGAATTCGAAAGTAAAGTTCTATGTACTGACTTGGCAGAAAATCCTAAGAAATTTTGGTCCTATGTCAAAGCGGTAGGTGGATCAAAACAAAATGTCCAGACACTCTGTGACCAAAATGGTACTGAAACAGAGGATGACAGACTAAAGGCCGAATTACTAAATGTCTTCTTCCAAAGCTGTTTCACAGAGGAAGACTGCACTGAGCTTCCTTCTCTAGATTGTCGCACAGTTGACAAAATGGTAGATATCGAAGTAGACGACAGAGGGATAGAGAAACAATTAAAATCGCTCAAAAGAGGAAAGGCCGCTGGTCCTGATGGAATACCAGTTCGATTTTACACAGAGTATGCGAAGGAACTTGCCCCCCTTCTTGCAGCGGTGTACCAGTGGTCTCTAGAAGAGCGAAGCGTTCCAAAGGATTGGAAAAGGGCACAGGTCATCCCCGTTTTCAAGAAGGAACATCGAACAGATGTTCAGAACTATAGACCTATATCTCTAACGTCGATCAGTTGTAGAATTGTGGAACACGTATTATGTTCAAGTATAATGTCTTTTCTGGAGACTAGAAACCTACTCTGTAGGAATCAGCATGTGTTTCGAAAAAGACGGTCGTGTGAAACCCAGCTCACGCTATTCGTCCACGAGACTCAGAGCGCCTTAGACACGGGTTCACAGGTAGATGCCGTGTTTCTTGACTTCCGCAAGGCGTTTGACACAGTTCCCCACAGTCGTTTAATGAGCAAAGCAAGAGCATATGGACTATCAGATCAATTGTGTGATTGGATTGAGGAGTTCCTAGATAACAGAATGCAGCATGTCATTCTCAATGGAGAAAAGTCTTCCAAAGTAAGAGTGATTTCAGGTGTGCCGCAGGGTAGTGTCATAGGACCGTTGCTATTCACAATATACATAAATGACCTGATGGATGACATCGGAAGCTCACTGAGGCTTTTTGCAGATGATGCTGTGGTGTATCGAGAGGTTGCAACAATGGAAAATTGTACTGAAATGCAGGAGGATCTGCAGCGAATTGACGCATGGTGCACGGAATGGCAATTGAATCTCAATGTAGACAAGTGTAATGTGATGCGAATACATAGAAAGATAGGTCCCTTATCATTTAGCTACAAAATAGCAGGTCAGCAACTGGAAGCAGTTAATTCCATAAATTATCTGGGAGTACTCATTAGGAGTGATTTAAAATGGAATGATCATATAAAGTTGATCGTCGGTAAAGCAGATGCCAGACTGAGATTCATTGGAAGAATCCTAAGGAAATGCAATCCGACAACAAGGGAAGTAGGTTACAGTACGCTTGTTCGCCCAATGCTTGAATACTGCTCAGCAGTGTGGGATCCGCACCATGTAGGGTTGATAGAAGAGATAGAGAAGATCCAACGGAGAGCAGCGCGCTTCGTTACAGGATCATTTAGTAATTGCGAAAGCATTACGGAGATGATAGATAAACTCCAGTGGAAGACTCTGCAGGAGAGACGCTCAGTAGCTCAGTACGGGCTTTTGTTAAAGTTTCGAGAACATACCTTCACCGAAGAGTCAAGCAGTATATTGCTCCCTCCTACGTATATCTCGCGAAAAGACCATGAGGATAAAATCAGAGAGATTAGAGCCCACACAGAAGCATACCGACAATCCTTCTTTCCACGTACAATACGAGACTGGAATAGAAGGGAGAACCGATAGAGGTACTCAGGGTACCCTCCGCCACACACCGTCAGGTGGCTTGCGGAGTATGGATGTAGATGTAGATGTAGATGAATTGACGCATGGTGCAGGGAATGGCAATTGACTCTCAATGTAGACAAGTTTAATGTGCTGCGGATACATAGAAAGTAAGATCCCTTATCATTTAGCTACAATATAGCAGGTCATCAACTGGAAGCAGTTAATTCCATAAATTATCTGGAATGATCATATGAAGTTGATCATCGGTAAAGCAGATGCCAGACTGAGATTCATTGGAAGAATGCTAAGGAAATGCAATCCGAAAACAAAGGAAGTTAGATACAGTACACTTGTTCACCCACTGCTTGAATACTGCTCACCAGTGTGGGATCCATACCAGAGAGGGTTGATAGAAGAGATAGAGAAAATCCAATGGAGAGGAGCGCGCTTCGTTACAGGATCATTTAGTAAACACGAAGGGGTTACAGAGATGATAGATAAACTCCAGTGGAAGACTCTGCAGGAGAGATGCTCAGTAGCTCGGTGTGGGCTTTTGTTGATGTTCCGAAAACGTACCTTCACCGAGGAGTCAGGCAGTATATTGCTCCCTCCTATGTATATCTCACGAAGAGACCATGAGGATAAAATCAGAGAGGTTAGAGTTCACACAGAGGCATACTGACAATCCTTTTTTCCACGAGCAATACGAGACTGGAATAGAAGGTAGAACTGATAGAGGTACTCAAGGTACCCTCTGCTACATGCCGTCAGGTGGCTTGCGGAGTATGGATGTAGATGTAGATAGATAATCTGAGTACTGAATTGGTATTTGAGGTTGCAGCAGTAAACCTAAAGTATGGAAACAACAGCCTTATTATAGCAGCACTGTACAGGTCACCTGGAAGTAACACAGAAGAGTTTCTAAATTGCATAGAGGACCTGCTGGAGGGGACAGCAGTGTATAAAAAACACTTGTTGCTTGTTGTAGACATCAACATAGACTATTAAATAATAGTGTTAATTATTTGCACTATATGGATGTATTACAGTGTTATAACTTTGAACAAATGAACACAGAACCTACAAGAGTCACTGCAAATACAAAGACATATATTGACCATGTTCTCACAAATGTAGGAAAAGAGAAAGTAAATGTAAACACTTTAGAAAACTACATTTGTTATCACAGAGCTCTTACTATGGAAATTGATGTAGGGAACACAGATGTAACTGAAAGTGGTACAGTTATATATAAAAGAAAATTTAATTCTACTAAACTTAAGATGGCACTAGGGAATGAAAAATGGGACCAGTGTACAATGCAACTGAAGTGAACGAAAAATGGGAATATTTCAATAAGTTATTTAGTAACAGTTTAAATGAAACCTGTACTTTTGTTAAAAAAGTAAATAAAGCTGTCAACCATAAAGCTGGGAATCTCCCTTCTGAAATTATTGAACTGAAGGAGAAAATGAGATTGCTATATACTTTTTAGAGATACTAAACTACAATATTTCTCAACAAAATATAAACTGCTCAGGAAAACATACAGAGAGTCCTTGACTAACCTAAAAGCACAGGAATATACCTCTGAAATAATGAACTCTAGCTGTATCAGTAAAACTGCCTGGAAAATAATGCATAAATTAAGTGTGAAACAGAATTCCTGTGAACACAGCAACATAACATTAAAAGAAAATTATGAAAAAATAAATAATCCAAAAGAAGTGCGTGAGAAATTTATACAAAAGTTCAGTACAGTTGGTACAAATGAAGTTCATGTCAAGCCACAAAACTCTAGTCTTGGAATATTTAGCCAGTCCTTTTATATACACGCCATTCATTACTGAGAGCGACACCCTAGCAATCATATCAGCACTTCGACCAAAAATGTCTTGTGGCTGGGATGACATTTCACCTAAACTGGTGAAGGAATGCAGGGATGAATTAGTGAAACCCCAGACTCACTTGATAAATACCTCCCTCAGTAATGGTGTATTCTCTGACCTTTTGAAAATTACTGAAATTATTCCATTGCATAAAAAGGGATTAAAAAGTGACATTAAAAACTACAGGCCA
The DNA here is from genome assembly GCF_023897955.1 of Schistocerca gregaria. Lineage (NCBI taxonomy): Eukaryota > Metazoa > Arthropoda > Insecta > Orthoptera > Acrididae > Schistocerca > Schistocerca gregaria. The sequence continues at coordinate 54,506,453 of NC_064931.1, forward strand.
ATATAATTAACCTCAGAACTAGGCAGATTGTTAGAGAGAGTAATACTAAATCAAGTTGAATCATACTTCACCAAACACAATCTGTTAAACAACCTACAACATAGATTTAGCCAAGGGAAATCTACTACAACAGCAGTAGCATCTTTTATACATGAAATATTAAATAAGCTGGACAAAATTGACAAGGTAATAGGCACTTTCCTAGATATGAGTAAAGTCTTTGATGCTGTGAATCATACCATTGTTCTGTGTTAGCTAGTAGAGTACAGGTTGAGAGGACTAACCTGGAAACTACTTAACTCATATTTGAAAGACAGGAAACAGTGTATAAAGCTAACTTATAAAAATTATAAGCAGCTCCTAACAACCAAATCAACCTTCAGGGCACTTCAATGTGGTGTGCGTCAAGGAAGCATACTAGGGTCATTTTTGTTCCTTGTATATGTAAATAAATTACTTGAACCCCAAAATTGCATGGTTGTAAGCTATGCTGATGACATATCCTTCATCAGCTGAGGCAGTGATATGCAGTCTGCAGTTAACAGTATCGAGATCAGTTTCAATACTCTGTCCCCATACCTTACAGCAAACAAGCTTCTTGTAAATGAAGACAAAACTGTTATAATGCTGTCATAACTGAAACACATCCCCATTGGGTCTTGCATATGCAAATTCACATAATTTTTTGGGCATCATTGTTGATGAACACTTATCATGGAAAGAAAATGTAGATACTATTTGCAAGAAAATCAGTATAAATGTGTATCTACTGAAATGGGTCTCAGTCTTCTTTGACCATGATACTTTAAGGCAAATATATTTTGGGTTGATTAATCCACACCTTAAGTATGCTATTGAGATGTGGGGTGGGGCATCAGCAGTTAATATGGATAGACTTTTTAGATTACAAAAAAAAGTCAGTAAGAATGGTAGCCAAGGTAAAGAAGAGGGCGCCATGTAGAGACATTTTTAGAAAATATAAAATTCTTATGGTGTACTCCATGTATATACTGTAGACAGGTATACACACTCACACACACACATATCCATCTGCACATATAGACACTGTGTCTGTATATGTGCAGATGGATACGTGTGTGTGTGCGAGTTTATACCTGTCCTTTTTTCCCCCTAAGGCAAGTCTTTCCGCTCCCGGGATTGGAATGACTCTTTACCCTTTCCCTTAAAACCCACATCCTTTCGTCTTTCCCTCTCCTCCCCTCTTTCCTGATGAAGCAACCTTGGGTTGCGAAAGCTTGAAATTTGTGTGTGTGTTTGTGTGTTTTTTATTGTCTCTATCAACGTACCAACACTTTCGTATTTGGTTTTAGATATATTTTTCCCATGTGGAATGTTTCCTTCTATTATATTCATAATGTAAATATTTTACTGTATATGTGTAACGTAAGCTAAATTTTCCTGGCAATGTCCGAAAACTTTTTGTTATATGAATAGAAAATAAATAAATAAATAAATGTCTTCAGGCACAGGAGCTTTATTTGTTATGTATGTAGTACATGACTTCCATGCTTGATTTTTGTTTCCATATTTCATTATTCCATAGCTGACCACTTCTACGAGTCACAAGTTGTGCTTAATGTGCTAATTTACACCAATACTTACCTTTCTTTTCTCCTAAAATCTTGTCAATAAGTTCCCTTGCCCTTGTAACATTATTTTCGGATTCATGTGTGAGCTGAAATAAGAGGAAATGCAAAATTATCAGAAACATTTAATATTACTTGAGCTTATTGGTGGCAGTTGATAAAATACACACACAGTAACAGAACTGTGGGTAACTGAAGATGATGACTGAATGAAAATGACAGCCCTTGCAAAATGCTCACTGATTTTCTCATAAATAACCAATTACAAAACCAGAAAGACATTTTCACTGAGAAATGACAAATATATTACAGATTTCTATGTGGCCAGAATTTAATTGTTACACACCTAAAATTTTCTCAAATCCAGTTCATTTCTTTCTTATTGATGAGATATTTAAATGTCTAGGTGTGAGCAGTATTTTGAATGATGATGAAGAAAATAGGGTTACATTTATAAAATATGCTTTTTGGCTGCATGAAACAGGATGAACTGTACTTCATGCAAAACAAGATACCATTATCTGGGTCAATGCTCAATATTTTTTCCACACAAGAAATTTAAATGATAATAATTTTATAATAGCAGAACAAAGTGTGCATTAATTTTACTCACTGTGAACATAAAATGAATATATGATTAGTATGATTCTACTATAAGCAGTGGTATATCAAGGAAGGAAGGACAGAATTTAATGTCCATTGTCAGGAACTATGTAAGCTACAATTGAAGTGGCTTGGGGTGAAGTGCCAGGGACGATTTGCAGCAGGCTGTTGTTAGCTCATGAAACCAGTATTATGAAGTTAAACATTGTATCTAGATTTGTGATGCTACACTTGCAGCACTATGGCACAGAGGTTATACCCCTTTAGTGCATGATGTGGTTGATTTGTGGCATGCTGTTGGCCAAGAAGCTGACCATGAAATCTGTTCCCAGGAATGCTGACACTCAGAAATCCACTCAGTAGTGCATGGCCCAGTTAGGTACACTATGGGATCAAAAGTATCCAGACACCTGGCTGAAAATGACTTACAAGTTCGTGGCGCCCTCCATTGGTAATGCTGGAATTCAATATGGTGTTGGCCCACCCTTAGCCTTTGTGATAGCTTCCACACTTACAGGCATATGTTCAATCAGGTACTGGAAGGTTTCTTGGGGAATGGTAGCCCATTCTTAACAGAGGGCTGCACTGAGGAGAGGTATCAATGTCAGTGGGTGAGACCTGTCATGAAGTCAGTGTTCCAAAGGATCCCAAAGGTGTCTTAAGGGATTTAGGTCAGGACTCTGTGTAGGACAGTCCATTACAGGGTTGTTGTTGTCAGGTAACCCCTCTGACAAGGGCCATGAATTATGAACAGGTGCTCAATCGTGTTGAAAAATACAATCACCAACCCTGAATTGCTCTTCAACAGTGGGAAACAAGAAGATGCTTAAAACATCAATGTAGGCCTGTGCTGTGATATTGCTGGACAAAATAACAAGGGGCGCAAGCCCCTCCTTGAAAAACATGACCACACCGTAACACCACCACCTCCAAATTTTACTGTTGGCACTACACTCACTGGCAGATGATGTTCACTGGGCATTTGCCATACCCACGCCCTTCCATCGGATTGCCAAATTTTGTACCGTGATTCATCACTGCACACAATGTTTTTCCACTGTTCAATTGTTCAATGTTTACACTCCTTACACGAAGCAAGGCATAATTTGGCATTTACCAGCATGATGTGTCGCTTATGAGCAGCCACTCGACTATGAAATCCAAGTTTTCTCACCTCCCGCCTAACTGTCATAGTACTTGCAGTGGATCCTGATGCAGTTTGGAATTCCTGTGTGATGGTCCGGATAGACATCTGCCTCCTGTATGCTTTTGTGCTGCATGTGTCTCTTCACATTTCCACTTCACTGTCACATAAGAAACAGTGGACCTAGGGATGTTTAGGAGTGTGGAAATCTTGTGTACAAATGTATCAAACAAGTGACACCCAATCACATCACCAAGTTCGAAGTCCATGAATTCCACAGGACACCCCATTCTGCTCCCTCACAATGTCTAATGACTACTGAGGTCACTGATATGGAGTACCTGGCAGTAGGTAGCAGCACAGTGGACCTAATATGAAAAATTTTGATTTTGGAGGTGCTTAGATACTTTTGATCACATAGTGTATAGAGTGATTGCTGGCAGATGCAGCCAGTGGATTCCAGCCTATGGAAGTAGAATTTGCCCCTATGAGTGAAGGCACATGGTGCTAGGTCACCCCTTCATCCCTCCCAGTGTGGTAGGGCAGTGGCTGCACCACCCTAGTAATGATCTATTGCCCCCAGTGCACGAGTGTGGCTGACACTGAACTGAGCCTGGAGGTTCCACATCAGTAGAAAGGCACCAGCCAGGGAGGAGGACCCAGTGCTAGAATATGGCCTAGCAGTAGCAGAGGCCCAGACTCATGGAGGCTGCTTGCTGACCCATATCATTCTGGTGCATGATGTAATCCTCTTGTCATAGAACATGCTGCTGGACTGTGAATACCTCTGCTAGAATTGATGTTTATTTATAATGGTTGGAAGATCATTTGTTGTGCCAATATACTGCTTCCAACCACATATGGAGTAACAGATCCATCACTCAACAGCGTAGACACAGCTTGACCTGTCCTGCAAGTCTCTCCACTGTGTCAACAGGATTGTGGTGCTCAGGCTCACCTGACTTGTAATACATAATTAGCCCTGTTGCTACAATTTACAGGCTGTTGACTTGCTGCTCAACAGCTGCTTATAGCTTCTTCAACTGGAATGGCTGTAATGCCCAACAGTAATGCCCTGGACTGATCTGCAACAAAACTCAGCATACATGGACAACAATATATAACATTTACACTTTTCTCTCCAAGTTCTACACAGCTTGAGCTACAAAGTTCGTTGGTAGTGAATATATCTTATGATTTTAGCCCTCTGGCTCATCATTCATCTACACTTAATAATCCTCCTGAAATCAACACTTACAATTGACATGTGAAACCTCCAATTCTCACTAATTAACAGCCACTTTGTTGCTCATAAAATCATATAATACAATATACAACTGCTAGTATTGCCTTTCACTAGTCATACCACGATGGCAGCTCTCCATGTGTTATTTAACACATAAGAAAAGTTGCTCAGGGGCCCTGTGCCACGTTCACTAGTGTTTTGTTGCATCTTATATTCTGGAACATGTATTTTTTTCTGGTACCTAAATTGTGGTGTTCACCCACACAAAAAGTTTCAACTCTCTACTATCACTCTTTGTTCTTAATGTACAACTGGTGGCCCAGTGTGTGGTATCTGCACCACCAGGGGATCACATGGATGGGTGGCTCTCTGTCTAAGGCTGTACAGAACAGAGTCAGAGCTACTGTGGTGCTGGATATTGAGACACTCAAGATCAGAATCATGTGATGTTTTTCCCAGTACTGCTGCACATGGCGTAGCATCCACTTTGCAGAAATATGCCCCTCTTGGGTTGTTATGATGTGGATAAGAGTGTGGATCAGATCAGACTGCTGTCATGTGGGCAACACTGTTCATTTTTTTGCCTAAGAAAAATTGAATCTTGCATTTGTCCATACCAGTCTGGAACACTCGGGTCTAACATATTATAATTCTTTCCCTCTGACAATTTTGGAGCTTCTCTGCTGTCATTACTGCATGGCTACCCCATCCTCTGGTATTAGGAATGTTTCCCCTGTTCTTACCTGTATTAATTTTTCTAAGGCTTCCAACTTTAATGGGAGGGTTGAATGGTAAAACACCAAGACAGTGTGTAACCATTAGCAATCAGGAAACGAATCATCACAGATAGACATGCCTGGTCTATCCTAACTTCCACTGTTGCTAAATGATGGTATAGTGATAATTCCTCTTATAACTTCTCTAAGCCAGTAAGTTACTTCTCTAGTACTAACAATGCTGGACTTTGCTGTCCATACACTACATTTCAGATGACTTCTTACAAACTGACCACTACCACTCACACATCCCGGATGCTGTTGGTTAACAATTGTATCAGCCTAACAGCCTTGTGACTATTACCCTTGTGTCCAAAAAATCCACTTGAGTCAGTGCAATCCTTAGATTTTGGTTCACAGTAACAACAGCTATCTTCATATACTTCATTACCTCTATTGTAAGTTTCTGTAGCACACACATTGTTTAACAGCTCCTGCTTCAAACTTGACATCTGTGTAGTATGCCATTCTATAACTGCCTTTTTTTAACTTTTTGCCATTTCCCTCTTTCTCTTCTTGGTACCATTTAGGACCTGGATATCATTGTCTCCCAGAGCCTCGAACACAGTTTTCAATATCCTTCTTACAGCATATAAAAAACCCATCTTGCACCCTTGCAAGGTACACTGTACTACATCTACTTCCTGTTGTATTTGCTCCTGTAACCATTCATAGGACATGTACAATATATTGTACTACCCCAAAACTTCTCTGAATAGACCCTTTATCTCCCAAATCTACATCTACATATATACTCCGCAAGCCACTAGGCGGTGTGTGGCGCAGGGCCCAATTCGCACCAAAGTCATATTTCCCACATCTGTTCCACTCGCGGATTGTGTGAGGGAAAAACAACTGTCTGAATGCCTCAGTACAAGCTCTTATTTCCCTTATCTTTGAACAATGATCATTACGTGATTTGAAAGTTGGTGGTAATAATATATGCTCTACATCCTCGGTGAGTATTGGATTTTGGAATTTAGTGAGCAGCCCCTTCTGTTTAGCATGTCGTCTATCTGCAAGTGTGTCCTACTTCAAACTTTCTATCAGATTTGTAATGCTCTCATGATGGCTGAATGTACCAGTCACAAATCTTGCTGCTATTCTTTGGACCTTCTCAATCTCTTGAATCAGACCCAACTGGTAAGGGTCCCATACAGACGAACAGTACTCTAAGACTGGATGAACTAACGTATTTTAAGCTATTTCCTTTGTTGAAGGACTGCATCGCTTCAGGATTCTACCAACAAACTGCAATGTAGAGTTCGCCTTATCTGTTACTTGTGTAATCTGATCATTCCATTTGAGATAATTTCGAAGAGTCACACCCAGATACTTGACTTATGTTACCGCTTCCAAAGACTGATCATCTATTTTGTACTCATACATTAATGGGGATTTTTGCCTTGTTATACACAGTAGGCTACACTTACTAATATTGAGAGATAACTGCCAGTCACTACACCATGCATTTATTTTCTGCAAATCCTCATTAATTTGTTCACAAATTTCATGTGATACTACTTTCCTGTAGACTACAGCATCATCAGCAAACAGTCTAAGGCCTATGACAGTACCATCAGGCAGATCATTCATGTAAATTGTAAAAAGCAGAGGACCTATTACACTGCCCTGGGGCACACCTGAAGTTACTCTTGTTTCTGTTGAAGTTACCCCGTTCAGGATGACATAGTGCTCCCTGTCTGTTAGAAAATTTTATATCCAACCACATATGTCATTGGATAGATTGTAAGCACGCACTTTTTGTAGCAAGTGACAGTGTGGAACTGAGTCAAACGCCTTTCAAAAGTCGAGAAATATGGCATCAACCTGGGAGCCGGTATCTAGAGTCTGTTGTATATCATGCACAAAGAGGGCCAGCAGTATCTCGCATGACTGATGTTTTCTAAAATCATGCTGGTTTCTGCAGATGAGCTTCTCAGAGTCTAGAAAGGTCATTATGTCTGAACACAAAATATGTTCCATGATTCTACAACAAATCAATGTCAGTGAAATTGACCGGTAATTATGTGCATCTGATTTTCTACCCTTTTCATAGATTGCTATGGCCTGGGCCTTCTTCTAGTCCCGTGGAACTTTTTGCCATTGTTAGATGATGGATAAGAATGGTGCTATATTTGTAGCATAGTCAACATATAATCTTATGGGAACTGACAGGGGCCGGTGCTACAGTCCTCTACTGTAAATGAGTTTTGAAAGCTAACTTTAGAATTTTGGCCTTATGTTTATCATCATCAGTTACATTACCCATACTGTCAGCAAGAGAAGGTAATGAATTATTTGTAGCGTTCATAGATTTTACGTATGACCAAAATTTTTGGGGGTTATTTTTAGAATCTGCAGATAAAATATTGCTTTCAAATTCGTTAATAGAGTCTCTCATTGTCCTTCTGACAGCTGCTTTCATTTTGCACTGCTTGTTGTAAATTTGAAAACACATCCTTAAACCTTCTCACCTCATTTCTCATCTCTCACTCATTAAAAGTTAGTTTTGTGAGAACCACATCCTCTTGCCTGGTAAAAAGCACTCTACTTTCCAACCACTGAAAATGCAGGCTCCTACTTCACCCTCGGTGAACTGGTGAAGTGCTGCCACAACTAGAATTCCCTTCATCCTTTCCTCTGGTGCACAGAAACCTGGGAACAGTAAGCTGCAACTACTCTTCCTCTCGCCTTAAAAAAGATCTATTGTCACCCTACATAATTCTCTCAAATACATTGACAATAAACAGTTGACATATAACTACAATAACTGCAGCCCACATAAAACTTATTCTCCACACTGTTTTTGCAACAAAATATCACCTTCCAATAACCACACAATTTCACACCTTAACTAATGTTACAACTCAGCCTAACCCCCAACTACATTACAACATAACACAAAATGTACAAAATAATATCCTTATTTCCTTGACATTCATTCATACACTACTTCCTGCACGGGTTGCTCAATATCTTTGTGCCTGCACCATTTCTTACTTCCTTTCACATTCTCCTTGGTGGTGGCAGTGAATCTGAATCTGATGATGGTGTCTCTATTACTTGGTATTGTCCCTGGTAATTTGTAACAGTTTTTTTAATATTGTCCTTTGGGATATGTGACCTTGATAACATTACCCATTGCCCAACCCTATATTGCAGTAATTTTCCAGTGTGTTTTCCTACTAACTGCTGGCATTCTAGGGTCTTGGTGTTTGCCCTCTGCTGTTCCTACTAACTTTTGGCATTCCAGAGCCTTCATGTTTGCCTTCTGCACATGCCTTCATACTGTCTTTAGTGTCTTGGTAAAATTTTGAAATGGCTCCCTGTCCTTATTGATTTTTAGTCTGACCATAGCAAACAGCAAAGCCATATCCACATGCTTAGCCGGGAGGTAACGTGCTCGCCTAAATGCAAGCGGGCCCGAGTTCAGTTCCCAGCTGGGTTGGAGATTTTCTCCACTCAGGGACTGGGTGTTGTGTTGTCCTCATCATTATTTCATCCTCATCACCAGAGTGCAAGTCACCCAGTGTGGAGTCGAATGCAATAAGACTTGTAACTGGCAGCAAAACTTCCCCTACTAGGGGCTACCAGCTAACAATGCCATATGCTCATTTCCATTTCAACAAAGCCATCTTCCTCACACACACCACCTCCTAAAGGAATAGCCCAGTACTAGTGTGAACCTTTGAGCCATATGCTGCTAAGACAAGTGACAAGTCCGTATCTCATTCATTATGGTGGGAGTATACATGGTAACTCTACATCCTACCAAGAGTATGACACACATGCTCTGTTCTAGCATTAGTCTATAGTACAATGGACTAGTTCATAATTTCTGAACCTATAGCAAATGATAGAATTTCAGATACATCATACTTCAGGCCCCAGCTGTTGACCTTTGCTTATGCCACTGTAGTTGCTTGATGATTAAGAATGATGATCGTTTCCACATACCATGAGAAGTGCTCAATAATAATTAAAACAAAATGGTTTCCTGCTAGAGTCCTGTTAAATAGTCCTAGGATATCCATTCCTATCATTTCAAAAGGTTTAGTTGCCACTGGTGGCATTTGCAACGATACTTGCTTGTGGTTCATGTTCGCTTGTTATGCACACTGAACAGAATTTCTCACATATTGGTCCACATGTTCCTTCCTTGTTTTTGACAAGTACCACTCTCCTACCTTCAAGTTCATTGCCCTATGATCTCCATGGTCAGCATCATGTGATCATGTGTTTCCTTTAATACGTCTTCCTTGAGCTTTGCCAGTACTACCATGTGTGGCCCCAACCTAGTTAACTTTCATCACATGCTGGCACACATGCTGAACTGTGGCTGTGTCGTGTACAGCATATAGTTGGTATCAACAGTTTGCACTGTCTGCCATTTTGCAAGTACATAACCCAGGGCTTGCACTACTGTTACCTTTGTGCCTAGCTTTACGTACAACTTTGTAATCAAATTTGGTCAGTATCATCACCTACCTTGCGAGCCCACTAGAAAGTTCTTTTACCCCAACTAAACAATTTAGAGCTGCATGACCAGTTACCACCTTGAATTTCTTTCTATAAAAATAACATAAAAAATAGGTAATTCCATATATTAAGCTGCGCAGGTTTTTTTTCTGTTGTGAAATGGTTCCTTTCCGCCTTATTCAGTTTTTGTGAAGTGCGAGCTACAGGATACTCTTAACCACATACCACCTGTATTAAAACCCTCAAATGCCTGGTTGAAAATGTCATACGACAGCACAAATTTCTTCTGATAGTCTTGGAAAATCAACATTGGGATTGGTGTCAAGGCTTTTTTTAACCTCCTGGCACTCCTTTGTTCACTTGAATTTCACACCTTTTTTCAGCAGTTGTGTAAGCAGGCATGCAACATCTATGAATTCCTGTACAGATTCTATACAGTAGTTGGCCAGCTCCAAAAATGTTGTAGCTCGTTACTTGTCTTGGGAACTGGAAAATCCCATATTGCTTGTACCAACATTGGAGTCCATCCTTATCCCTTCTTTACAAATTATATGCTCTCAAGTAACCAACTGAATCCAAGGAAAAAAGACACTTCTCATGCTCAGTGTAAGATATGCACTTAAAAACCCCTCTTAACCATTGTATAGCTCATATATCCCTCAATAACACAGTTCTGTCACCAAAGTACAACGTGCATTGCCAAAATTTCAACATCTTTAGTACCCAATCCAACAATTGCTGAAATGTTTCTGGTGCACTGTATAATCCAGATGGCACTCTCCAGTATTGATAATGACCCCAGGGGACCAAGGCTGCTGTCTTTGATCAGTTCTCTGGAACCTCCTCCAACTGATGGTACCCACTCCTCCAGTCTATGGTAGAGAAGTTCCAAGTAATTGATGGTCCCCATGATATTCGGTATTAGGTACATGTCTGTTACCATCTTACTATTAAGGTGTTGGTAATCACAGCAGATTCTATATTTTTGGAACCATGTGCTGACTTCTTAGGCACAACTGTGATGGCAGCTCCTCATGGACTGATGCTCTCCTTTTATTCCATCCATTAGCTGTCGGTTTTTAAAATCCTCCATAACTGGCTGTAAATGTTGAGGTACACAATATGATTTCTAATATACTGGTGCTTCATTCCCTGTTGGAATTTGATGCTGCCCTATGGATGTAGCAGAAATGGACCCTGAGAATAAAATAAATCCTTGAACTCTAATAGCAATTTTTCCATCACCATCCTTCCTGTTCCTTTCAGATGCTCTATCTTCTTACATATTGTAGTTTTAGCAGTGGCCTGCACTTGACCATTTTTCATTTTTGACTTGTTCCAATCATCCTCCTTTAGGATATCTACATTTGCAATTAAAAGACCCTTTATTAGCTTTACCTAATTGATGCCAAAATTTTCCCATTTTATTGGTACCACTTGCCTGCCATCTCTCTCTTGTATGAATGCAATGCTTCTTCTCACAAAACAATGTGACCTGTCCAGTACATCATTCTCCTCCAGTGGCTCTATTATACACAACATATCAACAGGCAATTCTGGTTCTACATTCTTACAAAGCAATTTTATGGTGCCTTCCAGCACAATATCATTTAACTCAAGTCTTAATGTTTTTGTTCATAGTTTAACTAGTTTTTTGAGATGGTCTGTAGTTATTTTACTTTATTCTCTGGAAACATAGCAGGGGCCTCAGTTTTCCCCTTAAGACAAATGAAACTTGTGATAATGCATCACTGGTGACAGTGTCCCCCAACTGGAATGATGTCCCTTGAAGTTCCACCGTGCGTTACCAAAGGTCGATTTTGGTATGATGTTCTAACAGTGCATCTTACCCCAGAATTGTACTACAATCTTCAGTTAAACAAGGCACTACTTCCATACCTTGCTTAAACTGAACTGCCTCAACCTGAAAACTTAATACTGCTAAACGTAATGACTTCACATCAGTGTCTCCCACCCCATCGAATCTGCAGTTCATTAGACTCAATTGTTTCTGATCTAAAAGGTTCCAAATTGCCACTGACACATGTGTCTCTACCTACAACAAAAAATTATGTTTTCTGCCTCTGACAATTTCCACTATCCACATTCCACCTCTGCACATACACCAGTAGCATCAAAATTAAATGGAAAAACCACTAAGTGATTTGGGTTTCCCTTTTCTGTTTATTGCCTGTCTACTGCTGCAGTGGCACACCAATGGCTCCAAGTGGGTTTGAATTGATGAAATGCAACTGTATTCCACACTTGGTCCAGGAAGCCCATTTGGAATGAACTGAGTTTTCAAGACTTGTAAGCTGGCCTAAATACAGCCTGGGTTCACGGTACAGCAGGTCCTAGTTGCAGTCACATGCCCCATTTAAGGAAAGAGGTCCATGGGGGCCAGTGACCTCTGACGGCACTTGCGTTGCTGTCTGGTGCCCATGCTGGAAGTGGCTGATGTTGTATATCACCTGCAAGGAAGATGCCTACCCACATAGCCTGGGTGTAATGTGTGTTGCTGGCAGATTAGGTATAGGCCCACAATACAGCAATTTCTTTTGGGGAAAAATGGTTCTGCACACAAATCATCATGTGTTTAGAAAGCATCGCTCATGTGAAACACAGCTTGCCCCATTTTCTTGCACAGTATCCTGCAAAACATGGATAACGGGCAACAGGCAGATACCATAGTCCTAGATTTCTGGAAAGCATTTGACACAGTGCCCCACTGCAGACTTAATAAAGGTTTGAGCATATGGAATAGATTTCCAGATATGTGACAGATATTTGACAGATAGGATGAACTGCTGCAATATGCAACTGTTTGCTTACAACACTGTAGTGTACTGGAAAGTGTTGCCACTGAGTGACTGTAGGTGGATACAGGATGACTGTCACAGAATTTCTAGTTTATGTGATGACTAGCAGCTTGTATAAATGTAGCAAAATGTAGGTTTGTTGAGATGAGTGGGTAAAATATTCCTATAGCGTCTGAATACAATGTTAGAGATGTGCTGCTTGATACAGTCATATCACTTAAACATCTAGGCATATTGTTGCAAAAAGATATGTGATGGAATGCACACATAAGGTTGGGAGTAAAGAAATGGAATGGCTGACTTTGGTTTATTTGGATATTTCTGGAAAAATGTAGTTCATCTATAAAAGGGACCATGTATAGAACTCTTGTGTGATCTTGAGTATTTCTTGAGCTTTTGGAATCCCCACTATGTCAAATTAAAGGAAGATGTCAAAGCAAATACACAGGTGTGCTGCTAGATTTGGTACCAGGAAGTTCAGTCAACACATGAGTTTTACAGAGATGCTTTATGAACTCAAATGGGAATGCCTGGATGGAAGACAACATTCTTTTCACAAAACAGTGTTGAAAAAATTTAGAGAAGCAATATTTGTGATTGACTGCAGACTGATTCTACTGCCACCAATGTATATTTTGCATAAGGACCATAGAGACAAGATTAGAGAAATTAGGGCTCATACAGAGGCATGTAGATAGTAATTTTTTTCCTTATTTCATTTATGAGTGGAACAGGAAACGAAATGACTAGTAGTGGTGCTAGGTACCCTCTGCTGTGCATCATATAGTGGCTTGCAGATTAGACATGTAGATGTAGATGCCATTTTAAAATTCAACTCCTATTGTTAGACACAAAACATTGATGATCTACTTTGTAGCGGTTGCCAACACCATGAGCTGATGACTGCTACGAACAGATTTTAGTTCTTAAGTACACTGAGGAGAGTGGAAGTGATCTGTACACTGCCTTTTGAGAAACATCAGAGATGCAGTGATGACCCACATAGTACACAGCTCTCTCCACATGATCAGTTTTGCATATAGGTGGCCATTATGAACAACATGAAACTTCAAACACTATGGTGCATGAAGAAGGTGGGCAAGAGTGCAACTAGAATGACTGGAACATCTGATGATTATCATAAAAGAGAGTAGAAGCAGTCAGTTATCAATGCATGTCTCCTCAACTATGCAGGCCCATGGGTTCAGTAAGAGGTGGGGCAGTAATGCTTTGGGCTGGCTTCATGTACTTCATCAGTATTGAGTTGTCAGTACAGAAATTATAACAAATGAGTTGTCCAAGTATATAATTTTTTTATTTGAGGAATGCAATATGTTTCAAGAAGACATGATCTCATTGTGAAGTTCTACAAAAAAGAAGACAATGACTCATTGATTCACATTATTTCACATACTAGTATAAACACATTTGGGTAGCTATCTATGTTGTCCATGTGTTGTATGTACTTACTGAGGGTTATTTGAGAAGTTTGCAGTATTGGCACAAGATACCCAACCTAATGTTCAACCTTACAGTCAACACTGCAGCACTGGGTTTATATTTCAATATGATAACTCAGAAGCACACCACACCACATGAACACCTTCCTCCAGGAGGCAGGACTCCATCACATGGGATGGCCCATGGTATCTGCTGATGTGAACCTAAGTGTTCATGCTTGAGACCAGTTGAAAATTGCATTGTGTCATCATGGGGTACTTATTGACATAGTGGATGACAATGGGAAAGCTGTTGTCAAAAGAATAGGACAGACACGAGAATCAATATCTTAACCACATTGTGGAGGGCTTGCTGAAGAGGGTCTAAAGCATGGAGTAGACCAGCACAGTACTGAATGTAACTCAGCAGCAGATTCTGATTCTACAGATGTAAAGTGATGCACCCATCTGAACATTTTTTTATTCATAAGTCTTGTTCTTTCCTTCCATGCTCTCCTTGAATCTAGGTCCATACACTTTCACATATATGGTGTCCACTTACATTAATGTGACCTATGTTCGATGTCAAAGTGAAATAACAACCCTCAGGTATAAGATGGCAGCACTAGCAGTGGTGGCAATATAAAGCATGTCAGGGAGATGTGGAAAACAGTGCGGTAGTTGCTGTAACACAGAAAACGAGTGATTTATCTGGCGTCCAAAAGGGCATGATCATTGGCTTTCAGAAAAGGGACGAAGTATTTCTGAAATAGCTTAAGTCTGTAAACTGTTTGCATGCCACCATTGTCAAAGTATACCATGTGTGACAAAATGGCACTATCTAAACCCAGCATCAAGGCATATGTAGTGTGCCATGAGCCATAGGTGCTAGGGTTCATTGACAGCTGTGGAGATTCATACAGGTGAATAGATGTGCAACAGTTGTGCAACTGACTGTCCAGATAAACCAAGGGGCTACCAACAGTATCACCTCAATGACCATTCACCCAGTTTTGCTGTGTATGCATCTCTGCAGCAGGCACATGATTCATTGACTGCTCTTCATTAGCAATGAAGGCTGGAATTTGCATGCACTGTAATTGGATGTCCACTGAATGGTGAAAGGTGGCCTTTTCAGATGAATTGCATTTTATGACTAAAATTGTTGTCATGCAGTGAGGAGAAAACCTATAAACTGACACTCATTCACTCACTCCCACCTCACTCCTCTCACAGACCTTAACATAATGGAGATGGCTGAAAGGTGCTAGATATTGGATTAAAACAGAAATGAAACCACAGAAGAGGTAAAAGAAAGGCACAGGGTAAGGTGCCACTTCTTTGCATAGCAGGACCCATTTGGTTGTCATCTGTGGCACTCTTAAAGCGCAGAAGTACATCAACGATATTCTACGCCCCGTTTTGTTGTCCTTCATCGCAAGCCATCCTGGGCCTACATTTCAGCAAGATAATACCCACCTGCATGCGGTGATAATTTTTACTGCTTATCTTCATCCTTGCCAAACCCTTCCTTGGCTAGCAAGGTCTCTGGATTGACAAAGTTTAAAACATTATGGCCAGGGTCAACGAGCTTGGGATTTTGATGATCTAATGTGCCAATTCGACAGAATTTGGCACGATATTCCTCAGGAGGACATCCTATAACTCTGTCAACCAATGCCAGGCCGAATAACTACTTGTATGAGTGCCATAGGTAGACCAACTTGCTAAATTTGTGAAGCCCTTTCTCTTGAAGAAATCATCCAGTTTTTCTGGAATTGTAATCACTTGTTTGACTGTACAGGTACATCACATCGACTGATTTCCATCCCATTTGGGTTATTCTTTGGTACTGCATTGTTTCTTTCGTCTTCTAGTGTATCTGTTTGAATACGCACAAAACTGTGCTTCTTTTCAGTTTTTAGATTGGATAACATTTATTTCTTGGTTCCACCAAAAGTTCAAAGCAAACTATCTATTGCCTTGGAGCCCACGTCGACTGACAACAATAACACAAAATAAGAGAGTGAATAATATAGGTTTCGGCTCGATGTTTGATTTAAACGACAAGACTGAAAAGAGGATGTTATAAAATGTTGAATCAGGACTGCCTAGGAACTCTGAGTAAGTTATAGACAAGAAGAGGTGATATCGGAAATTTGATGCAACAGGAAAAGTTCCAGGATGACAGCTGGCACTGGTGGTGTGTTGATGAACATGCCCATGAATAGTGGAGGTTTTTATCTTAAAAAATTGCTCTTTGCAGTAAGCTTTCCTACAGCAAAATACGTACGGAAATGGAAGGGAACTAAGATGAACTTACAAGTGAAAGAAATAAGACAGAGAGCGCACAGACAGAAAATATCACAACTTAATCCTTGAAATCGTAATTCGGTAGTTATGAATCACCTGCTTCTGTATGCATTGCACTCACCTTTATTTTGAAGTTTCCTTTGCCTAGTGACCGTAAGTCGTTTATGGATAAACTGGAGCCGTCCAGGTATAGATACTGGAAATAAATAATTTCTTTTGTAATGCCACTGTTAGAAAGATCTGACACATTTAATTGACCATACAATGGAACAAGTCACTGTTTATTTGGCGATCTTACTTACCTCTTCAGGAGGGGTGAACTTCGCTGGTCTGTTGATACTTGTTAAGGAAAATTATTGTCAAACTTTCTCTTAAACTCTCACCCCTTTCACTGCATTAACTGCCCATTTAAAAGATGTCGCAACTGTGTTACAGAATCACCAGTAATGGACAACTTTAAATAAGAAGATTTGTGGTTGATCTCAGTTCAACTTTTGGACTGTCTTAGCATCTGAAGTTTTGAAGTTGACCAAGTTTCCTACATTTTCCAGCATATGCTAGGTAATGTGAGGTTCATCATTCCATTCATTACTACTGCCTCGAACGCACTTCATCTGAACAAAATCGCACTACCAGTTTTCAAGAAAAGGTGCTGGCCCAGAATGTATAGCACACAAACTATGTTCACGATGCATAGAGACCAGCAGAAAAATGCTCCTATCAGAGCGCAGAGAGGCTATATGCTACTTTTTTAAAAGACTTTGACTGAAAAGTAGGGTACCAGCTGCTTCATTCTACCCTCAATACGTTCAGAAACTTTGGCATGCGATCATACTCGCAGTCTTTTTAACATGTAACTCACATCTCACCCCCACAAGCTCCCCTAACTGTTATTCGTTCACAGCCACTTGTCCATTGTCATATGTCACTCATACCCCACCACTCACACGTGCCAATTCTCACTCACTCATCCAGCTCACCTCAATATGTCTTTGTGCCTCTGTAACTGTCTCTGACTCCTCTCTCAAATCCACAGTCTCCTTCCTTATGTCCTACTACTGCTGTCTTCTTTCACTACCACTGTCTCCCTCTTGCTCTCTGTTACTGCTAGTCTCTCATTCTTTCTTCCCACTGATGCTGTCTCTTCTGACTGTCACTATCTCTCCCCTCCTCGTTCTGTCATAAACTGTCTCTCATCATCACTGGCTTTCAGCCACTTCCACTTTCTCCTTCTCTTTATTCCTTGTCCACTCGCGACAGTCCCTTCACTCTTTTCCGTGTAATGTTCTGTCACTGTCAAATGTGTTCCACTGCCACTGTGTCCCTCCCTCTCTCTCACACAATGGACTTATCTCTTTTGCTCTTTCTATACCACAACCACTGTCTACTATCTCCCAGTATTTATTACTTACAACCACTATCTACTATCTCCCAGTATTTATTACTTTTCCATCTCTTTCCAAATGCCTCTGTCTCATTCTTTCACAGCATAAAGAAGCGCTAATACAAATAGCGTATCATGCCAACATTTTTGTGAAAATTTTTAGAGGTGCTGAGGAACGTAGGATGAGGTAACTGGTACTCCAGTTTTCAGTCAGAGTCATTTAAAACAGGAGCGTACTATCCTTTTCTGTGCATTTCTTCTCTGGTTCCGTTTTTCTCCTGATACAGTAGGCCAATACGACAAAACTAATTTTACACCTAAGACCGGATTTTACGTACAAAAAAATTTTGCATGTGCTTCAGTACCACAACATGGAGTTTCCAAAACCCTTCTGATGATAACGGAGACACTGTACAGCATATTGCTTGACATTATTGCTAAAACATTTCCCTTATAGATCATATATATAGGCTGTCCTAATTTTGTTACAGTATCGTGTGAAAATTTGAGGTCAACTAGTAAAATCTTTTCCACATTTTTGTTAACAACGTTTTCTATTTATATACTAGATGTATATTAATATGAAGTGTATATGTAAAAAATAAGTAGCCTCTCTCCAGCTGAACAGTCCTATACAATACACTAAAGTTGAGAGTTCATTAAAGTTTGTGTATATAGTTAAAAATTACTATATACATACAAATTAATACTAAAATAAAGATTAATAATATTACATGTTAAAATCACAAGTGTTTATAATCATGTCAGTCTATAATCAGAAAAGTTTATAAACATACATTCATTTATTCATAACTATGTTTTGGTCAAAAAATTCCTGCACTGAATAAAATGGATTTCCTGTCAATATTTGTCTAATACAGTTTTTAAATTCATTCATTTCTCTGTTTGTGTGATGATGTTTGTAAGACAGTTACAAAGGTGTCTTTCTATGTATGTAATCCCTTTCTCATCCCTTAGAGATTTACTGCTGTTAGGATGTTCAGTTCCTTGAATTTTGGTCTACAAGTGGTACACCTCTTTTGCCTTGTCATTATGCGGATGGCATTTTTCTGTATAATAAGGATCTTATTCATATTTAATGCACTCCCCGAAAGTTCAATCCTATAGGACATATGGAACAAAATTGTGCGTAGTAATATTTTATCAGGTTTTCCATGTTGGCAATTTCACTTAACTTCCTGATAGCAATACAAACCGAGTTGAGCTTATGACGTACGATACTGATGTGCTCTGACCATGTCATTTTGTCATCTATGAGGAGACCCAAAAATTTTGAATTTTCATTTGCTCAAGTCTGTTGCCATTAACTTTTAATTCTAAGAAATTTTGTTTGGTCGTGTTGTTTTTAAAACAGATAAAATTGGTTTTATTGTAATTTGGTACTGATCTATTATTGAAAAACCATTTATCAAGATAACAAAGAACCCCTTCAGCATTCAGAGCACATTCTTCTAAATTTGCAGCCTTCATTACAATATTGGTATGATCAGCATAAAGCCTTGTCTTATTTTGGGTGCCATTGGATTTACATAAATAATGAAGAAAATGGCCCAAGTACACTTCCTTGTGCCACATCATGTGTAATTTCCTTTGTATCTGAACAAAATTTATTTCCTTTTTCATCTAATATTTCCACTTTCTAATACCTGTTTGTCAACTAGCATCTCAACAAGTAAAGTGCAGTACCTCTGATCCCAAAGGATTCTAATTTCTTCAGAAGTAGTTTGTGTTTTACTAGGTCAGTTGCTTCAGACAGGCCAAAAAATACCCCTGTTGTAGTTTCTTCCTTGTCAAAAGCATCTAGCACATAGCAGTCAGTGGTGGACTTATTTTTCTGGTAACCATGTTGACTTCTGAGTAATATTTTGTGTGCAATGAAAACCTCATCAACCTGTTGTACAGAATACGTTCAGCGATCTTTGCTGCTGTTGCTAAAATACTCACAGGTCTGTAATTTTCTGATTCTCCTGCAACATCCTTTTAGGCTTTCTGGGAAGACCCCCTCCATGTCACAAGCATATTTGATGATCCTGTGTCTTAGTGCTTATTGTGTGAAAAGTTTGAAATAAATTGAGCAAGAACTTTTCGAGCTTTTTGGTAACAATTCTTGTCTTTTATATAGTATATATATTATATGAATTACTTATGTATCATGTACATAAAAAAAGTGTAGCCTATGTCTGTTAGTATGTTTATTAGAGTATTGTGTAGAAATATGAATTACTCAAGAACTTTTTGAGATTTTTGCTACCAAAATTTTCCTTTTATATAGTATATATACTTATTTATAAATCATATATGAAAATATATAGCCTATGCCCATCCAAACGCTTATTAGAGTATGGTGTACAGGCCCTAAACTTGAAGTAATTAAGTCATGAACTTTCTGAGATATTTGCCTTCTACTTTTCTTTTTATATAGTATATACATTTATATGCCATACAGATTAAAAATATGTAGTCTCTGTCCATCTCAACGTTTACTAGTGAATAGTGTAAGAATTTGAACAAAATCGCTCAATACCTTTTCGAGATATTTTGCTAACAACCTTTCCCATTTCTACAGTATGCATATACTTATATACCACATATATATTAAAGATATGTAGCATATATATGTCTGCACATTTATTAGAGTATCATGTAAAAATGTGAAGAAAATAAGTCAAGAAATTTTTGAGGCTTTTGTTAGAAACCTAATGTAGCTTGTGTCTGTCTAAACGTTTATTAGAGTATCGTGTAAGAATTTGAAGTAAACTGATTTTTGGTAACAATAATTCCCCTTTAAATACACTGACTGAAAAAAGACGATTAGTGTAGAGTAATGAAATTTTGAAAATACATTTGTATAGATAACATATTTAAGCGATTAACATTGCACGATCATAGATTAATGTAAGCGCGAGGTAAACTATTGCAGACGTGAAATGCTGGTCCATTAACTGATGTAACTGCCAGGATGTTTAATGCAGCTATGCCAATGTGCGTGCATTGTGTTGTGCAGGTGATGGATGTTAGTTTGTCGGATAGATTTTCGTGCCTGTTGCACTTTGTTGTTCAATACAGGGACAGTTAATGATGGTTGTGGATGACACTGGAACTGTCGTCCGATGATGTCCCATATGTTCCCGGTTGAAGATAGATCTGGTGACCGAGCAGGCCAAGAAAACATGTCGGCACTCTGTAGAGCATGTTGGGCTACGACAGCAGTATGCCGGCGAGCGTTATCCTGTTGGAAAACACGCCCAGGAATGCTGTTCGTGAATGGCAACCCAACAGATCGTGCTTGTCAAATCCTATCTTGGCCAGCAAGGACGCCAAATCTCTCACCAATTGAGAATGTCTGGCGCGCTATGGGTAGAGCTCTTTAATCACCTTGGGACTTTGACAACCTAACGCGCCAATTGGACATAATTTGGCACGGTATTCCTCAGGAGGACATCCAACAAGTTTATCAATTAAAGGTATGTCGAATAAAAGCTTCCATAAGGACCAGAGGTGGACCAACGCGTTATTTAGCCACTCAATTTTTGTAGCTTTTTGTCTTGAATATTTCATCCAACTTTTCTGAAATTGTAATCATTTGTTTATCTATATATGCACATCACATCTACTGATGTCCGTCCTATTCGGATAATTCCTTCGTCGAGCGTCCTTTTTCTTTTTCTTTTTTCAGAGGTCCGCTTGTCTCTTGTTGGTTATATCTTGTAACACCTTGTGCACAGACGCTTCATTCTTCTGAAGAACTGTCGCAGTTTAAAGCTTGACACCTAGAAGATCATCTCGTGTCACAGTGTCTCTTGAGACTCGTTTTAAGACAACCGAGTAAAGCCTCCCACGTCCGCAGCTCGTGGTCGTGCGGCAGCGTTCTCGCTTCCCGCGCCCGGGTACACGGGTTCGATTCCCGGCGGGGTGAGGGATTTTCCCTGCCTCGTGATGACTGGGTGTTGTGTGCTGTCGTTAGGTTAGTTATGTTTAAGTAGTTCTAAGTTCTAGCGGACTGATGACCATAGATGTTTAGTCCCATAGTGCTCAGAGCTATTTTTTGAAAGCCTCGCACCTCAAAATACAGCTGCTGAAATACTTGAGAAACTGCATCACTATTCCCAAAAAAGTAATCATTAGCCCTGACACTCCCACACCAACAAGATTTACATTGTGTGCTGTACAGGGCACAAATTTAGCAAGGTCGTTTTTTGGCGTATATGTGATTGACCGCCTTCGTATTTTCCTGCCATGTTCGAGCTATTACCAAAGCTTTGGCCACGACAGTATTCAATGTCCAACCCATGACTGCCCAATTTGTTCAATGCTTCTTTCGGTAACCGTTTTCCAGATTTTTTATCACTAGCGATGAAATCCACAAAATTGTCTTCAACTGAACGTTTCCATTCTTAATGTAGATTTACCTAATAATTTGACTCTGTTCTAAATGCGCCGTTTTTGTAGTACAGTCTAGTAATGGAGCACTACTTAGCATTTTTAACAGCTTATTATTTCGGATCGAACCTTATTTCCCAAAATTTCTGTAACCTCGTTGTGAATTTTAGAAGAAAAATATCTTGATACATGTTTTCCTCTTCTAACATTTTCTGTGTAACAATACATTTCAGGACACAATGTCCCTTTTCCATTTCAGCTAGTGTGCTGTTTTGGAAGTCAGCGTCAATAGAAGCACCTGCTTCCATTCCAATTTCTAATTCTTTCCACTTGACGTATGAGTTTAGGTGATTTGACGATCTTTCGTGTATTTGAATGAAGTAATTTACGTGTTTCCAATCACTGAATCCTTTCTCCAAATCAGAAAATTAGAATTTGTCGTCTTCTGAAGGGGGAAGGCAAGGGAAACAAAATAACATGTCCTTCGACTGCCTGAACAACATCCATCGCCTTTTTACTTTTTCACTGTTTGGTAGAACTTAAAAAAAAACATTTTAGAGAGAAGTGCCTTCCCTCAACTGTGTAGGGAAATGTGTAGTTATTATTTAAGTCAGTCAGTCGCCTGTGGGCCTCGTTCAACAAGTTTATATCAAACTGTGTCGGATCGAAACTTTTATGGGATCATCATAGATTATTTGTATTCTCGCATCAGTTGAATTAAATGTACGATTTAAATGTACGAATTGAATGATATGATCCCCCACTCTTTTGGCTGCAAAACCCAGTTTTCAACATAATTTCCGTTCAATGCGACAGACTTACTCCACCTTGCTGGGAATGCTTGTATGCAAGGATGGCACCACTCTACTGATAGACATCGAAGCCAACGTCTTGCTGCACGAATAACGTCCCCGTCATCCACATACTGCATCCTTCATAGGAACAAACGGATGGATGTTGGAAGATGAGGGAGCCGGGTGGTAGAGTGGATGAGGGAGCAGACTTGTGTGAAGCCTTTCGTTGTGCTAGAGAAGGAGAACTTCGTTTGCATTTTTGTGACGATGAACACGCTGAAGTCGTTTCTTCAATTTCCTGAGGGTAGCACAATACACTTCAGAATTGATCGTCGAACATGAGGGAGGACACGAAACAGACTAACACCCTTCACAGTCCCAGGAGACCGTCGCCACGACTTCACTTGCTGAGGGTGCGGCTTTGAATTTTTTCTTCAGAGAAGAGGTGGTGTGGCTTCATTCTACGGACTGCCGTTTTGTTTCGAGTTCGCAGTAGTGAACCCGTTTTTCACCGCCTGTGACGATGTTCGACAAAAAAATCGTCACGATCAACCTCGCAACGCGCATGCAATTCCGCACAGACAGTCCTTCGTTGCTGTGTGCGGCCAGCCAGCAAGCGGGACATCAGAGAGCTTTACACAACCTTATTGCGGTGATGATAGACGCCTCGCCCACGTTATTTTTTTTATTTTTTGTCTCCGTATACATTCTGCAAGCGCCCATTAATGACTGCGATGTTCTGGTGTTCCGGCAAAAGAAAGTCGATGACAGCTCTTTGCCGAGAGCGCTTCTCTGTTAAGGCGGCTGTTGTCGATACATCAAAGGGAGTGGCGCTCAGTTGTCTAAACTGGCTGCATCTTGAGACCGCTTGCTCCAACTGGAACACAGTGCTCGCCTCGGAGCGGCGCACTCTTCTCGGTGCGCGGCGCGCTCAGTGTGGGCCCGCCTTTACAGACACCATTCTGAAGGCTACGTATACTGCCACCTATCGGAACATCATGAAACTGTATAAACAGGATCATTCCACGATGCTCCACAACAAATTCCCCATTTTTTCAACCAAAATTGGCCGAGAAAAGAAATGTGTTGCATTAGTTATTGAGCGTCCCTCGTAAATGTAACAGCAAGCTGCAGCGCTAGTCCACAAGGACTTTTCTGTTTGCTCACCGAGGTGACAACGCTCAACGGACCCGACAGGAACGTGGTTGTGCCGAGTAGAGCCACCAGCTCACTTACCACAATGCATCCAAAGTGGTTCAAACGGCTCTGAGCACTATGGGACTTAACATCGGAGGTCACCAGTCCCCTAGAACTTAGAACCAATTGAACCTAACTAACCTAAGGACATCACACTCATCCGTGCCCGAGGCAGGACAATGCATCCAAAGAGCCCTTTGTTGAGAAGTACTAACCGTAATAAAATCTTCACGGGTTTCTTGTCGAATAAGAGCGCAATGTGAGCGAGACGTTTCACACAGGCTACTCTGTTATTGCATCTTCTGGCGAAGACACAATTTTCGCGGGCGATGTTGGAAGCAGAGGTGTAGGAGCTCTCTTTACAGCCTGCTCGCCCCTCTCTCCGCGATTCAACCTGCCGCCTGCCGCAACGGACACACGGGAGAACATGTGTACAGTGGCTACAGCAGGCCAACTTGGAGTCGGCAAGCCTGGCAAGGTGCCGTTCAGCCTGCTGCAACTGGCAACAGATTGCGCCTTCGAACGAACGTGACTAGCCAGAAATATATTTGCGTCGATAGTTACACTGTGGCTCGTTTGTCATAACGGTGAGAGCGTCCAAATGAACAAACCGAACTGAAAGGTGGTTGAGAAAAAATGAAGAATAGCGGAATACATACCAGCCACGAAACAGAGCCCCAGTCCAGCAGGGGAAAAGTTTTCGGTTGTTTAAATCAGGCAGCTTCGTGTAAATCGGTAGGTTTCTCGCAATGCAAATTGTGGAAAACGTTATTAAACACTCATTCGGCAACCTCGAGTATGTTACGACACGTTCGTAAATTTGACCAGTAGTTTCATCACTATACTAACTATTTTGAAAGATGACAAAGACTTTGTGGGTGACAACTGTGTGGAAATGTGTGCTAAGAACTTGAGGCCATTAGGATGGAAAGGCTTTCTAGATTTAGTTCAACCATTGATTAAAGTACGAAAATAATATAACCCATTGGATATAAAAAAACACATTCTGGTGGTTTGCAGCGTAGTGCGGAGAGAATTTAGTACGAAACAAAAGCTTCTTCTTTCAGATATGTACTTCGTAGATGAACGTAATATGAAAAACGAACCTCGTGTTTGATAAAATGCATTTGGGAGGTTTCCAATGAACAATTTTGGCCACTTACAGTGAATGCAGCCAACCCACAGTACACATCCTGAAAAAATTAATTAAAACTGGTGTAACTGGGGTCATATTTGGCTGAAACATACGTAGCTTACAGAAATTAGATTACAGAAACTAGACTTCCGAGACCTTACTTCAGTTGGCTTTGCTGTGTAAAGCATATCCTCAGGTTCTTAGGCGAAAAGGATCGCGACATTCAGAGAGGTGACGTGATATTGGTTCATACTGAGAATCGCCAGTACTAGTTGCAGACAAAAGGGCTCATGTGTAAATTAATTGGAAACCCCGAAATACGCCGAAAAGGAAGTAAAGAACAAATAAAAACCGCTATTCTCTGACCTACAATGTCCCAGACTGAACACATATTTCACTGAGTCTCGTCTTGTGACATTCGGTGTAATATTTCTGGCTTTGCAGCCATCACATTTAGCTACAAGAAACTTTTCTTAGAGCAGTTGAGAAGGAAGCAGTAACTTAGGTATTAGTGCCCATACAGAAGCCTGGGATAGACCCTGGTCAAGCGACATCGTATAGTCCGATTGCACTGTCGTCCTGCGTGTGTAAGACATTCGAACATCTCCTCCAGTTTCGCTTAGAATGGTCGTTGAAACATGAGAACTTGATCCCGCGCACGCAAAACGGCTTCCGTAAGGGCAGAAGTACTTATGAGAATATTAACTTGCTTGAGATGAACATCGAAAACACGTTCTTCACTAACGGGTATTTAACGGCCTTATTTCTTGACTCTTGGGGGGTGTATGACAATGTCCTGATACCTAAACTTATCAACAAATTGCAACTGCTGAATCTTCCTATGTTTATTTTAGGGAATATATGCATTTACTTGGTTGCCGTACCGTATAAAAAAATGGTTCAAATGGCTCTGGGCACTATGGGACTTAACATCTGTGGTCATCAGTCCCCTAGAACTTAGAACTACTTAAAGCTAACTAACCTAAGGACAGCACACACATTCATGCCCGAGGCAGGATTCGAACCTGCGACCGTAGCGGTCACGCGGTTCCAGACTGAAGCGCCTAGAGCCGCACGGCCACACCGGCCGGCCCCGTACCGTATACATGAGCGATCAGGACAGTGTGGTGTTGCCGACCTATAGATTTTGTTGAGCCGCACCGTCAAACTCCTCTAGTACGCGGACGACGTCTGTATAGATCGAAGCTCCAAAGACACTGGTATAGGCATGCGTATAAAAATATAGAGACAGGTAGAATACGGCACTGCGGTAGGCAACGCATATATAAGACAAAAAGTGTCTGGCGCTGTTGTTAGATCGGTTACTGCTGCTAAAATTGCAGGTTATCATGATTTAAGTGAGTTTGAACGTGGTGTTACAGTCGGCGCACAAGCGATGGGACACAGCATCTCCGAGGTAGCGATGAAGTGGGGATTTTCGCGTACGACCACTTCACGAGTGTGCCGTGAATATCAGGCATCCGGTAAAACATCAAATCTCCGACATCGCTGCGGCCGGAAAAAGATCCTGCAAGAACGAGACCGACGACGACTGAAGAGAATCGTTCAGCGTGACAGAAGTGCAACCCTTCCGCAAATGGTTATAGATTTCATTGTTGGACCATCAACAAGTGTCAGCGTGCTAACTATTCAACGAAACATCATGAATATGGGCTTTCAGAGCTGAAGGCCCACTGGTGTACCCTTGATGACTGCACGACACAAAGCTTTATGCCTCGCTTGGGCCCATCAACCCCGACATTGGACTGTTGATTACTGGAAACACATTGCCTGGTCAGAGGAGTCTCGTTTCAGTTCGTATCGAACGGATAGACGTGTACTGGTCTGGAGGCAACCTCATGAATCTGATCCTGCATGTCAGCAGGGAACTGTTCAAGCTACTGGAGGCTCTGTGATGGTCTGAGGCGTGTGTAGTTGGAGTGATATGGGACCCCTGATACGTCTAGATACGACTCTGACAAGTGACACGTATGTAAGCATCCTGTCTGATCACCTGCATCCATTCAGGTCCATTGTGCATTCCGACGGACTTGGCCAATTCCAGGAGGACAATGCGACACCCCACATGTCCAAAATTGCTACAGAGTGGCTGCAGGAACACTCTTGTGAGGTTAAACACTTCCTCTGGTCATCAAACACACCAGGCATGTACATTACTGAGAATATTTGGGATGCCATGCAACGTGCTGTTCAGAAAAGATCTTCACCACCTCGTACTCTTACGGATTTATGGAAATCCCTGCAGGATTCATGGTGTCAGTTCCCTCCAGCACTACTTCAGATATTAGTCGAGTCCATGTCACGTCGTGTTGTGGCACTTCCGCGTGCTCACGGGGGTCCTACAAGATATTATGCAGGTGTATTAGCTCCTTTGGCTCTACAAAAATGTTCAAATGTGTGTGAAATCTTATGGGGCTTGACTGTTAAGGTCATCAGTCCCTAAGCTTACACACTATTTCACCTAAATTATCCTAAGGACAAACACACACACCCATGCCTGAGGGAGGACTCGAATCTCCGCCGGGACCAGCCGCACAGTCCATGACTGCAGCGCCTGAAACCGCTCGGCTAATCTAGCGCGGTTTGGCTCTACAGTTTATATGTTTTTGTGTGAAATGCCTACGGCTTACCGGCGCATGTGAAATGTTGGCCGAATGGGAATTCAAAACGGGCTCATTTTGTCATCTGGCCAATCAGTTGTGATTTTCACGAGGAAACGGAGTAATAACTTCTCATCCGAACTTCATATTGGCCTGTACACATTGCCCGTTCGGACACATGCTAAGGTCCTCGGCGTTTACTTTGACAGCAAGCTGACGTGGATGCGACACATTACGTACCTTATCGACTAGATGGATCACACTGTGAATATTTTGCGTATGCTTGCCCGAATGCGGTGGGGAGAGGAACCGATTAGGCCCTTGGCTCTTTTTAAGGTTTTGATCGGTTCTGTCTTAGATTGTGATAGCATTGTCTACGGCATTGCACCGCCATCAACTTTGCGCAAGCTCGATGTCGTCCATTACAACGCGATTCGTCTTGTTCTCGCAGCCATGAAATCATAGCCCACCAACGCCCTACTAGTGGAAGCATCCGTCACGCCGTTTTCTACCAGACGGCAGATATTGTCTGATATTTTTCTCCTCAGTCTATCTTCGATACCTGATTGTGCCTCTCTTAGAGCAGTGGTTCGATTCTGGAAACTAACACAGGCACCTCACGGACGACGACTGACCAGAAATCCTTTACTAGTTCGCAGCTACGAGAAATGGTACCATCTCTTTCCAGTCGTTCTACAGGACGCAAAACTTTCCTGTTTTCGTTTTTCGTTTCTACATCTACATCTATACTCCGCAAGCCACCTGGCGGTATGTGGCTTTTCTTCACTCCAGCCCCAGTGGCATACCTGCCGACCAGCATCACGCTTGTAGCTGTGAATGGCATGTCTCTTAACGACCATACAACCGAACATCTCTTACCTGCCATGGTTTGCCTCGGTGCAGCTTCGTAGACGTCGTGTGACTTTTATCATTCGCATGAGGTTGGGCCCCGCATCTATGTCGGTTGAAGATTGTCACATCTGGATACTGCGATAAGGACACAACTACATCATTTGGCATGTTCCAACAACACGGCTGCACAGTCAGACTTGTATCAGAAATTGGTTTCGATAGGTCTCCCTACCAATGTTCCTCTTTTACGCCACCGTTTCGATAAATTTGAGTACTGACCTCTATTTGTACGTTACATATTCATTTTTCCTCTCCTGTGCATTTTATGTCACTGCTCTACTGGCAGTATTGTACATAGCGTTGGTTGTATTGTGTTTGTAATTTTGGGTTTTCTTTTACTTCAAGTGCGTCTGTCTGTATGCTACAATTCTAACATTCTTATATGGCGTTATTTCCAGTTATGTTCTTCAGCTATTGTTATACTTACTGTATGATGTACAGTGTTTGCCCTTTAATGTTTTGTCTTTTCTATAAGAGCATATTTACGTTTGTCATAATGATCCTATATAGTGCTTTTTGTAATTCTGCTCCAAAATCATTGTCATCACTGCCGTCGTCTCTTTGGTGTTTGTCTAATTGCGCTTTTACACTGAATAGCCAAAGAAACTGGTACACCTGCCTAATATCGTGTAGAGCCCCCGCGAGCACGCAGAAGTGGTGCAACACGACGTGGCATGGACTCGACTAATGTTTGAAGTAGTGCTGGAGGGAACTGACACCGTGAATCCTGCAGGGATGTCCATAAATCCGTACGAGTACGAGGAGTGGAGATCTTTTCTGAACAGCACGTTGCATGGCATCCCAGATGTTCTCAGTAATCTCCGTGTCTGGGGTGTTTGGTGGCCAGTGGAAGTGTTTAATCGCAGAAGAGTGTTCCTGCAGCCACTCTGTAGCAATTTTGGACGTGTGGGGTGTCGCATTGTCCTGCTGGAATTGGCCAAGTCCGTCGGAATGCACAATGGACATGAATGGATGCAGGTGATCAGACAGGATGCTTACATACGTGTCACTTGTCAGAGTCGTATCTAGACGTATCAGGGGTCCCATATCACTCCAACTACACACGCCCCAGACCATTACAGAGCCTCCACCAGCCTGACAGTTCCCTGCTGACATGCCGGGTCCATGGATTTATGAGGTTGTCTCCATACCCGTACACGTGCATCCACTCGATAAAATTTGAAACGGGACTCCTCTGATCAGGCAACATGTTTCCAGTCATCAACAGTCCAATGTCGGTGTTGACGGGTTCAGGCGAGAAGTAAGACTTTGTGTTGTGCAGTCATCAAGGGTACACGAATGGGCCTTCGGCTCCGAAAGCCCATATCGATGACGTTTCGTCGAATGGTTCGCACGCTGGCACTTGTTGATGGTCCAGCATTGAAATATACAGCAATTTGGGAAGAGTTGCACTTCTGTCACGTTGAACGATTCTCTCCAATCGTCGTTGGTCCCGTGATATTCATGGTACACTCGTGAAATGGTCGTACGGAAAAATGCCCACTTCATCGCTACCTCGGAGATGCTGTGTCCCATTGCTCGTGCGCTGACTATAACACCACGTTCAAGTTCACTTAAATCTTGATAACCTGCCATTGTAGGAGCAGTAACCGATCTAACGACTGCGCCAGACACTTGTCTTATATAGGTGTTGCCGACCGCAGCCTCGTATTCTGCCTGTTTACATATCTCTGTATTTGAATATTCATGCCTTTAACAATTTCTTTGGCACTGCAACGTATTTTACTTAAGGGTGTGTTTACATGCTACCTTCGTCATTATGTGCTATTTGCTTTTTTGCGATTATGTTTATAAGTTTATATAAACGCTATCAACAATGTAACAAATGAATTAGCTCGACAGAATTGGAGTAACCCATGTGGAAACTCTTCAGTTTAGATTTGAAAGCGCGTGGATTACTGCTAAGGTTTCTGAATTCTTGTGGTAGCTTATTGAAAACGGATAGAGCTGAATACTGCACGCCTTTGCATGACGTGATGTAGCCGCGCGGTCTCAGGGGCCTTGCAACAATTCGCACGGCTCCCAACGTCGGGGATTCGAATCCTCCCCCGGGCATGGGTGTGTGTGTGTTGTCCTTAGCGTAACTTAGTTTAAGTTAGGTTAAGTAGTGTGTAAGCCTAGGGACCGCTGACCTCAGCAGTTTGGTCCCATAGGAACTCACCACCACTGCACGCCTTTCTCCACAAGAGTGAAGTAGGTGCGACCCAAATGCAGATTGGGTTTGTGCTAGTATTAACTGAGTGAAAGCTGAAAAGTCTTGGGAATAAGGCTATATTGTTAACAAGAAACAACACTGAGGTTCGCGAACTTACATCGCTTATTGCTCGAACTTTTTAGCCGAAAATACCCTTCGAGAATGGGAAGAGTTACCCCAAAAGATAATACCATACGTCATAAGCGAATGAAAATAAACAACGTAGAGAAATTTTCGTGTCGAAGTATCACTTACTTCAGATAATTTTCTAATAGTAAAAATTGCAGTATTAAGTCTTTGAACAAGATACTGAACATGTGCTTTCCAGGACTTTTTACTATCTATCTGGACACCTAGAAATTTGAACTGTTCAGTCTAACTAATCATATGCCCATACTGTGTAATCAGAACGTCAGGTTTCGTTAAATTGTGCTTTAGAAACAGTAAAAACTGAGTCTTACTGTGATCTAGCGTTGGTTTATTTTCTACAAGCCATGAACATATGTCTTGAGCTACACTACTTTAAACAGTGCAAATGTTGCACAAAACATCCGTTACTACCAAGCTAGTGTTATTATCAAACAGAGATATTTTAGAATCACCTGCAATGTTAGGTGGCACATCATTTATATAAAAAAGGAACGGTAGTGGCCCCAACACTGATCCCTGGGGCACCCCTCATTTAACTGTGCCCTACTCGGACCCCACATCATAGCCATTTCAATCCTGTGGAGAATGAGCTTTTGCTGTCTGTTCTTAAGGTTACAGCTGAACCAATTTTAAGCTACTCCCCATATTCCATATTGGTCCAACTTCTGAAGAAATATTTTCTGATCAACACAACCAGATACCTTAGTTAAATCAAAATGTGTTTGGTCGCTTCAGCAACTCACAGATAAAAAGAATATAGCATTTTCATTTGTTAAACCACTTCTAAAACCAAACTATACATTTGACAGCAAATTATGTGAAATCAAATGATCAGTTATCCTTACATACCCAGCCTCTTCAGTAACTCCAGCAAACACTGATAGCATAGAAGTAGGTCTAAAATTTCCAGAACGAGATTTTCACTCTGCTGCGGAGTGTGCGCTGGCATGAAACTTCCTGGTAGATTAAAACTGTGTACCGGACCGAGATTCGAACTCGGGACCTTTGCCTTTCGCGGGCAAATGCTCTATCATCTGAGCTACCCAAGCAGGCCTCACGACCCGTCCTCACAGCTTCAGCACTTGCCCGCGAAAGGCAAAGGTCCCGAGTTCGAGTCTCGGTCCGGCACACAGTTTTAATCTGCCAGGAAGTTTCAGGTCTAAAATTGTCTGCATTATCCCTTTGTCTTTTTTTAATAAAGTGGCTCTGCTATTGAGTACTTGAATCGCCCAGGAAACCCACAATTCCTAAGTGAAACTATAAATATGGTTAAGTAGAGGGCTAACATGTACAGCACGGTATTATTCTGCTAGATACTCCATCATATCCATAAGAGTCCTTAGTGTTCAGTGACGTCATTATTCACTTGATTTCCCCCCTTTTCATTATCACGGAAGAATATTTCAGAAAACAGGATTACAACTTGCGCAAATGAAGTGTGCTGCTAGAGTCAGCACTGTGCCATGTTGTGCGTTGTGCGGCGGCGAGAGAGGAAACAGCTAGTTGGAACTCAATCAAAACGGAAAATAGAACATGCACTATTACTCTCCACCGTGGAGACGGTACACAAATATGTAACAAAGGCGTCTTGATATTACTGAAAACTATTAATTGATGAGGAAGTGTTATATGCATACAATAATATTAAAGTTAATGTTTCGTTGTTGTTGCTTAGCACTAAGGTAGTTCAAACCACTCAAAAATGATACTAAAATGGCTTCTGTAAAGGAAAATTGTGCACAGACTGTTATTCACTTTGAAAAAGGAGAGAAGGAAGATTACTTTTAACGTCTCGCCGACATCAGGGTCATCGGAGATATCTGGATGGTTGGACGCGGTTTTGAACCGTCATCCTCCCGAATGTGTGTGCTAATCACTGCGCCACCTCGCTCAGTTTCATTCAGTTTGGCACAGATGATGGAAAAACACAGGGAATACAATTCACCAATATACACCGCTTTCACTGATCATGAAAAAAGCATTCGAGAGAGTAAACAGAGTGAAGGTATTTGAAGTCTTAGTGAACAAGTCTCTCACATCATCTGGTAAGAGCAAAAGGAAGTGTGTACAAAACAACGAATATCAGAATTCTAGACGACACCACCCAAGCCGAGACAACCAGTGACCTTATATAAGAGTGGCCTCTGGTATACACGCTATTTTATTGTTACATTGATGTCATTAATAAATGACAGAAGAAAATACCTGTATAATGTATGATTAACGACGCCACTCTAAAAACAATGATCTTTAAGGTTGGCCAAGTGATTTCAGTGCACTTAGAGAACGATCTCTAACGAATGCTGCAGATACTTATGAAAACAGCAAAGGGATAAAATTTGGATATCTTTGCAACAAACACCACAGTGTTGACATTCAGGGGAAGTGAGTCAGTCCGGGCCAACATAGATAACAACAACAAAACAACGTAGTAGGTCAACAAGTTCTTGTATCTGTGAATAACGACGTTACCTGTACGTCACATCGTGACACCATAACAAAGCTTTTGTTCCAGATTTTGTACGGAACAATCAAGTGGAACTTTCGGAATAGCAGATGGGAGATTTCTAAAGTTTCACAAAGTAATGGTAGTGCCAACATTGCTTTGTGGGAGCGAGTACTGGACGGGCACTAACGCAAGAAGAAACCATAAGAACAGAAAGTGCAGAAATGTGAAACCTTGCAAGGGAACCTCCCCATCGCACCCCTCTCAGATTTAGTTATAAGTTGGCACAGTGGATAGGCCTTGAAAAACTGAACACTGATCAATCGAGAAAACAGGAAGAAGTTGCGTACAACTATGAAAAAAATAAGCAAAATATACAAACTGAGTAGTCCATTCGCAACATAGGCAATATCAAGGATATCATAGGTACAGGAGCGCCGTGGTCCCGTGGTTCGTGTGAGCAGCTGCGGAACGAGAGGTTCTTGGTTCAAGTCTTCCCTCGAGCGAAAAGTTTATTTATTTTATTTTTGCTAAGATATGATCTGTCCATTCGTTCATTGACATCTCTGTTCACTGTAATAAGTTCAGTGTCTGTGTGTTGCGACCGCACCGCAAAACCGTGCGATTAGTAGACGAAAGGACGTGCCTCTCCAATGGGAACCGAAAACATTTGATCGCAACGTCATAGGTCAACCGATTCCTCCACAGGAAAACACGTCTGATATATTCTATACAACACAGGTGACGGCATGTGCGTCACATGACAGGAATATGTTGTCGACCCACCTAACTTGCACACTTGGCGAATGGGTAAAAAGATTCTTCTACCTTGCCGATTTAGGTTTTCTTGTGGATGTGATAATCACTTCCAAAAAAGTGATGAAAACATAAGAGTGTGTCACATAAACTGCAACAAATGAATGCAACAGTTTCACAGTCGCACAGTTTTCTCTGTGCTCTGTCAAAACATATGTTTTTAACGTTTTCAAACTTTTCCGTGTGTAGATCGTCAAATGCTGCATATGTCCAAGCAGATCTGAACATGTCCTGGAATTTTGGAGAGCGAGGCTGATTATGTGTGAGTGCCTGAACTCTGATAATTGTCTGAAAATAAAAAAATTAAACTTTTCACTCGAGGGAAGACTTGAACCAAAGACCTCTCGTTCCGCAGCAGCTCACGCTAATCACGGGACCACGGTGCTCTTGAGCTCAAATTGTCCTAAATGTTGCCTATGTTGCGCATGGACTACTCAGTTTGTATATTTTGCTTATTTTTTCATAGTTCCACATAACTTCTTCCTGTTTTCTTGATTGATCTGTGTTCAGTTTTTCAAGGCCTATCCACAGTGCCAACTTATAACTAAATCTGAGGGGGGTGCGATGGGGAAGTTCCCTTGTTAGAAGCGCCAGGGCAGTTTGCATCAGGAACGTTTGCAGTTTTGGTTTCCACAGCTGGAGCTTGTTGTTGATGGACTTCCTGTCTGTATTCTTCGGCCAATGAGCGATGATTGTCCATTTGGTGGCAGCACTATTCCAGCTTCAAAGTAAGTTGTTACTAGGAGTCTTCCAAATTCATCGAGAAAACATTGTTCTTTTGTAAAGGACATTTTTTTCTACCCTGGATTTACTTCTCTCTACAGCACAAAAGCACTGTAGGCAAAACAATAACATTATATAATATCGATGGTAGGCAATGAGAACCTCGTAACTCCATCCGTCAGTGAAGACGTTTATTTCCAGTAAGCATTAACTCCGTAATCAAAGTGAGGTTTGAGTGTGCATGGATTTCTCTAGTCTGTCAATAACTGGTCTTCTACTGTAGCAACTTTCTCTATAACTTTACATTTTTTTTAAGAAACCACTTTTGCTTCACCTGAAATATCTAAGGAAATGGATTTACGCAGTTCTCTTTGCCTACCTTCGATATGATCATTGGCCAGCGGTTGGTTTTCCTCTTGCATGTGTAGGTGTCAATAAGCTCATCCAATGCGTCAACTGGTCGCTTACTTGCGCTGTAGTCCAATATAATTTTTGGTTTCTTGTCTTCTCTGTTGCTTACTTCCTCACTGTTGTGCATTGTACTCATCAGGGCAGCCTGTTTATTCTTCGTTGAAACGTAATATACGACCGTGGTATCCTTAGTAAAAAGGAACTTTGAAGTGTGAACATCTTCTTTGCTTGCTATATTATTAGGGAGTTCAGGCTTATTTTTTCTCGCCCTCTACACCATTGTAAGATGTTTTTTGAGAAGTCCTTGGCCTAATGCATATGATGTGAAGAAACTATCACATGTGACATTTTGTCGTTTTAGCTTACGTGTCACATCCATGCCATCATACCTTGAGTTTCCTCAGGTGCTTGTCCAGCTAATTTTCCTGCATGGATTCGTGTCTTCAAAACATAAGAAGTAGCACTATCACACAATGTCTGTATTTTTAGC
Source organism: Schistocerca gregaria (assembly GCF_023897955.1). Classification (NCBI taxonomy): domain Eukaryota; kingdom Metazoa; phylum Arthropoda; class Insecta; order Orthoptera; family Acrididae; genus Schistocerca; species Schistocerca gregaria. Next base: position 54,542,577 of record NC_064931.1, read on the forward strand.
CCATATTTTGAGAGTTTTCTCGGTAGATACTGTCTGAATGGACTTAGAACTCGGAAACCCACCAGTTATTCTTCTACGGTTGCATTTGTGCCAGGATTACATAGTTTTGCAAGTATTTCCACCCAATCATCCCACAGAACTCTTATAGATACCAACTTGCCATTTACTCTTTGTGCTCTTCGATCAGACTTGTCATCGAAACGGAACACATGTGAGATGCAACAGAACCGTTTCAGCGACATTACGTCAGGAAATGTGGCTCTATCAGTTTCTGGACGCGGAAAAGGTTCTGAAGCTCCACATGAATTTTTTACCTTTAAATTGAATCAGTTGAACAGCCTGTACATTGTCATTAGAGGTATCAATATCTGAAATGCCTTCTGAACCGAATGAAGTACCAATATTGTCATCACTAGTGTGATTTTCTTCTCCAGAAATATTCTCCACGCAGTCAGATGCGTTTACTAATGCTTCCAATTTCTCATCGGAAAGAACTCGTTTTGTCCGGATAGCCATACAGGAATTACAGAAATTACTACGGTAGATACGATAACTGCGTCTGCACACAGCAGTTTATAAAATGTAACTGTTAGCGATAATTTAATATAATAATCTGAACGCAATCAGCAACTTGCATAGTTGCGTAACGTTCGTACATTACAACAAGGATCAGATACTTACTTTGTCATAAAAAACATTATGCATATTCCTCAGGGATGTGGAAATAAAAGTTGACTATGACATTTGTACATTCTGTGAGTTTTTATGCTCCTCCGGTCAGTATTACCCGAGTAACGTAAGTGTGACAAATCGAGTTTTAGTAAAGGGGTGAAAAGTAATTTTTTTAGAGTTTGAGCTTCAAAGTATTTAGAATGTTTAGAAAAACATAGTCATCATGTTTGGGGCAATTCTATTTAAATATTAAAACGTTATGGAAGAACGAAGCCATTATCAGGTCATGTTGTTGTTGTTGTGGTCTTCAGTCCTGAGACTGGTTTGATGCAGCTCTCCATGCTACTCTGTCCTGTGCAAGCTTCTTCATCTCCCAGTACCTACTGCAACCAACATCCTTCTGAATCTGCTTAGTGTATTCATCTCTTGGTCTCCCTCTACGATTTTTACCCTCCACGCTGCCCTCCAATGTTAAATTTGTGATCCCTTGATGCCTCAAAACATGTCCTACCAACCGATCCCTTCTTCTAGTCAAGTTGTGCCACAAACTTCTCTTCTCCCCAATCCTATTCAATACCTCCTCATTAGTTACGTGATCTATCCACCTTATCTTCAGCATTCTTCTGTAACACCACATTTCGAAAGCTTCTATTCTCTTCTTGTCCAAACTATTTATCGTCCATGTTTCACTTCCATACATGGCTACACTCCATACAAATACTTTCAGAAACGACTTCATGATACATAAATCTATACTCGATGTTAACAAATTTCTCTTCTTCAGAAACTCTTTCCTTGCCATTGCCAGTCTACATTTTATATCCTCTCTACTTCGACTATCATCAGTTATTTTACTTTCTAAATAGCAAAACTCCTTTACTACTTTAAGTGTCTCATTTCCTAATCTAATTTCCTCAGCATCACCCGATTTAATTTGACTACATTCCATTATCCTCGTTTTGCTTTCGTTGATGTTCAACTTATATCCTCCTTTCAAGACACTGTCCATTCCGTTCAACTGCTCTTCCAAGTCCTTTGCGTCTCTGACAGAATTACAATGTCATCGGCGAACCTCAAAGTTTTTACTTCTTCTCCATGAATTTTAATACCTACTCCGAATTTTCCTTTTGTTTCCTTTACTGCTTGCTCAATATACAGATTGAATAAACTCGGGGAGAGGCTACAACCCTATCTCACTCCTTTTCCAACCACTGCTTCCCTTTCATGCCCCTCGACTCTTGTGACTGCCATCTGGTTTCTGTACAAATTGTAAATAGCCTTTCGCTGCCTGTACTTTACCCCTGCGACATTCAGAATTTGAAAGAGAGTATTCCAGTCAACATTGTCAAAAGCTTTCTCCAAGTCTACAGATGCTAGAAACGTAGGTTTCCCTTTTCTTAATCTTTCTTCTAAGATAAGTCATAAGGTCAGTATTGCCTCACGTGTTCCAACATTTCTACGGAATCCAAACTGATCCTCCCCGAGGTCCGCATCTACCAGTTTTTCCATTCGTCTGTAAAGAATTCGCGTTAGTATTTTGCAGCTGTGACTTATTAAACTGATAGTTCGGTAATTTTCACATCTGACAGCGCCTGCTTTCTTTGGGATTGGAATTATTATACTCTTCTTGAAGTCTGAGGGTATTTCGCCTGTATCATACATCTTGCTCACCAGCTGGTAGAGTTTTGTCATGACTGGCTCTCCCAAGGCCGTCAGTAGTTCTAACGGAATGTTGTCTACTCCCGGGGCCTTGTTTCGACTCAGGTCTTTCAGTGCTCTGTCAAACTCTTCACGCAGTATCTTATCTCCCATTTCGTCTTCATCTACATCCTCTTCCCTTTCAATAATATTGTCCTCTAGTACATGCCCTTGTATAAACCCTCTATATACTCCTTCCACTTTTCTGCTTTCCCTTCTTTGCTTAGAACTGGGTTGCCATCTGAGCTCTTGATATTCATACAAGTGGTTCTCTTCTCTCCAAAGGTCTCTTTAATTTTCCTGTAGGCAGTATCTATCTTACCCCTTGTGAGATAAGCTTCTATATCCTTACATTTGTCATCTAGCCATCCCTGCTTAGCCATTTTGCACTTCCTGTCGATCTCATTTTTGAGACGTTTGTATTCCTTTTTGCCTGCTTCATTTACTGCATTTTTATATTTTCTCCTTTCATCAATTAAATTCAATATTTCTTCTGTTACCTAAGGATTCCTAGCAGCCCTCGTCTTTTTACCTACTTTATCCTCTGCTGCCTTCACTACTTCATCCCTCAGAGCTACCCATTCTTCTTCTACTGTGTTTCTTTCCCCAATTCCAGTCAATTGTTACCTTAGGCTCTCCTTGAAACTCTGTACAACCTCTGGTTCTTTGAGCTTGTCCAGATCCCATGTCCTTAAATTTCCACCTTTTTGCAGTTTCTTCAGTTTTAATCTACAGGTCATAATCAATAGATTGTGGTCAGAGTCCACATCTGCCCCTGGAAATGTCCTACAATTTAAAATCTGATTCCGAAATCTCTGTCTTACCAGTATATAATCTATCTGATACCTTTTAGTATCTTCAGGATTCTTCCATGTATACAACTTTCTTTTATAATTCTTAAACCAAGTGTTAGCTATGATTAAGTTATGCTCTGTGCAAAATTCTACCAGACGGCCTCCTCTGACGAATTCCAGTCACCCATGACTATTAAATTTTCGTCTCCCTTCACTACCTGAATAATTTCTTTTATCTCACCATACATTTCATCAATTTCTTCATCATCTGCAGAGCTACTTGGCATATAAACTTGTACTACTGTAGTAGGCATGGGCTTTGTGTCTATCGTGGCCACAATAATGCGTTCACTATGCTGTTTGTAGTAGCTTACCCACACTCCTATTTTTTTATTCATTATTAAACCTACTCCTGCATTACCCCTATTTGATTTTGTATTTATAACCCTGTATTCACCTGACCAAAAGTCTTGTTCTTCCTGCCACCGAACTTCACTAATTCCCACTATATCTAACTTTAACCTATCCATTTCCCTTTTCAAATTTTCTAACCTACCTGCCCGATTAAGGGATCTGACATTCCACGCTCCGAACCGTAGAACACCAGTTTTCTTTCTCCTGATAACGACGTCCTCCTGAGTAGTCCCCGCCCGGAGATCCGAATGGGGGACTATTTTACCTCCGGAATATTTTACCCAAGAGGATGCCATCATCATTTAATCATACAGTAAAGCTGCATGTCCTCGGGAAAAATTACGGCTGTAGTTTCCCCTTGCTTTCAGCCGTTCGCAGTACCAGCACAGTAAGGCCGTTTTGGTTAATGTTGCAAGGCCAGATCAGTCAATCACCCAGACTGTTGCCCCTGCAATTACTGAAAAGGCTGCTGCCCCTCTTCAGGAACCACATGTTTGTCTGGCCTCTCAACAGATACCCCTCCGTTGTGGTTGCACCTACGGTACGGTCATCTGTATCGCTGAGGCACGCAAGCCTCCCCACCAACCGCAAGGTCCATGGTTCATGGGGGGAGGCCATATATTCAGGTCATATTCACCCGAAAATAACAGCGGAGATAATATAAGACACATGGGGCCGCAAATGTCGGGAAATACAACAAAAGTAGATGACAAATATTGAACATGTGACGTCACCAGATGACGTATCTCGCTGTACGTGGAGCCTATCGGTCTGCGCACCTGGTCAGCCTACCCCAAGTCATGTATTTACGTCGCTGTGACTCCAGGCCTACGTGCGCAACTTCAGCGCGTGCGGCTCAGGATTCGACTCTTGGGTTTAGCAGGGAGTATTTTTTTTTTTTTGCATTTTGTGACAATTGTGTGTTTACATTGACATAATATTCATTATTTTGTTTACCGGTCTCGCAGTCTCCGCTGCTTAACTGTAAGGTACAGTACAACAAAAACCTAATATATTGCGTCACAAGTATAAGCTTCCGAGTTGCATCGCTACCAGTAAAGGACGTACGTGTTCTTTACTAAATGAAGTCGGTAAATAAAAAAGAAAGGGCAAATGGAAAACAAATGAATAACAACAAAATACCAGACATATAGTTATTGCTTGAACAAAGCAGCAAATGAGCGATGGAAGAGCATAAGTTTGTTTACATGGTTGGAAGGGTGAAGTAAATTAGACATCTTTTCAACTTTTTATGCTTGCTTCTTCTACTGTCACGCCTCACTCTAGACGTCAGCCGGTAGGCATCGGGAGTCTTCAGTCGCCGACCTTTGAGATCTTGAAACACCAGCGTTGCCAAATCAGCTTTTCCTAGAGCTAACTCTGGCTTCTTTTTAGTACCATTTAGTTGGCAAACGATTGATTTAGCTGGGAACCGGAAGTGTGACTTTTTCCATAATCATTTGGAGCTTTTTCTGTCTTTGTTTTCCTTGATTATAGAAAAGCACTAAAATACATGTCAACTGAAGGAAAATCATTTGCATTAATGTAAGGTTTAAAAACACGCATTAATATTTCTTGAAAATGAGTTATTAGACTGAATTAAAAGGCACAACAAAGCAAGTTAAAATTGTGTTGGTGGCCGTTCTGGGCTCGTCACAATACGTATACACGTGAAGAAAAACATAGCTACGAAATATAAAAAGCTGAGAGCGTCACTGGAAAAACCGTTACAGCATAGCTGACATCAGCGAAGTATCGAAACTCCACACTAATGAAGGAAGCTTTCCTAATCAAGACAGTCTTTGATTTATGCGGGATGAATCAGAAGTCGAATGTTTCACAGTTCCAGTAAACAATGGGCGAGCATCTGAACTGAGGAGAGGAACAGCAAAATTCTATTCAGTGCACTAGTTTGCTAGTCAACCTCACTACATTGTACAGATGATTTAGATGAAGCAGTACTAAATATAGGTTTCATGGATGCAAATTAATGTTTAAATTGAGAAGTATAGCGTTCCATGTTATCCGTTTTAAACTTTTAAAAATGCAAGTCTATCGCTTCAGTATTATCAAGGATATGTAATTCAAATAATGTTATACTCTCACAATTAGTTGTTTGTCTTAGTGTAATGTCCAGCAGTTTCCAAATTAAGAAAATAAGTACAACCTAATTCTTGTTCTGTGTACTCTTGAGGAGCGATGTGGCCAGATACATGTGAAATTTTAGTGTTTTTTAATGTATTTTGACATTTAAGAGTAGCCACTGACTTTATTATTTAGAAACTGTTACACAGTATAATTACTGAAAAAGTAAATCTTTTATTTAAATTTTTTCTGGTTTCTTTCTGTAGACACTTTTAGCTTATTTCGTTTTGGAGAGTTGAAACACTGTACAATACTGGAGCTAAGTTGCAACAAGAAGTCCAGGGTTTAAGATGAGCTTGCTGTGTAGGCAGAAGATAAGATCATGAAGAGTAGAAGAGGCCATGTACCTCTCCCAGTTAATTCCTAAACTACTCGTCAAGCCTTCGGTACGTCCTCGGTTTTATTGTCCACAATCTGCTGATTTAGACTGATCCCATAACATAAAAGTACATGTGATATTGAAAGTCTGGTCATCGTTTGATTCTGGTTCGAGTACAGTTTACTTTATTTTGTTCTTATATATCCATCCATGGTTGGTTGGTTAGTTAGTTACGTGTTCCAAGGATCATTTGGCACGATAGATCGTAAGTAGTGAGATAAAGTATGTGCCACCCCACTTTCCGTTGTTGCCAACTTTATTCAAGATCGCGGCGATGACCTCATCGAAGATGGCGGCTTTTGGCGGGAAAATAGGTCAATTGGACTACGTCCACTAACCTAACGCTCCAGAAATATGGCGGCAAATTTGAATTTCGGCGGGAAAATAGGCCAATTGTCTACCTCCACTACACTAACCCCCCCCCCCAAAAAAATGGCGGTAATTTTGAATTTTGGCAGGAAAATAGCTCAATTGGGCTATGTCCACTAACCTAAGCCTCCAGAAGAAATTGGCGCCAAATTCAAATTCCAACCAGATAAAGCATGCAAAACCATACTTTTCTTTATTATTATTCATTATTATACATGATCGTTTATTATAATTCATTATCATTTATTATTATTAGTCCACCTCCACGAGAAAATTCACGCCTAATTCAAATTCCAACACAATAATGGCTGCAAAACCGCACTGATCTTTATTATTATTATTCTTTATCATTCATCATTTATTATTATTTATTATTAATATTGCACTACCTCCACTAGAAAATTACGCCAAATTCAAATTCCAACACGATAATTTCTCGAAAACTGTACTTCTGTTTATTATTATCATTTACTAATTATTCAAGATGTCCCATGTTGGTGGGAAAAAAGCCATTTGCGTTACATCCATAACAAAAAATCTGTCACAAGTTCATATTCGAACACCGTAAACTATCACACGTACGAAATAGCCCACATTCTACGAACTTTCGCGCTCATTTACCCTTTCACTCCTAAGTTATGAAAATCGCATCAAATAATATAGTGCACTTACAGTAACCTAATTCACTTCCTATGATTTTGTGTGGGGAAAAAAGGGCTTATGTCCATATTACAAGCAGTACGGTCATCACTTGTACTTCAACATAATCAGTACACATCTTCGAGACCCCAGTGCAGTCAGCACGACGTCCACAATACAACTGAATTAGTTGAAATCGTCGCCACACCTGGCCCCGTGTCCCAGGCGCCACGGTCGCCGACCGAGCGGCAGCATAGCACCGCCCGCCACACGTAAGGGAGTGGCCGCTTCGCGCTACGTCATGGCCAGTCCAGCTCTCTCGTCCACAACATGTTTTCGTGGACAGGGGAGTCTGTCCCCACCGACCAGTTGGCGCCAAAGCTGTTCGCTGGACACGTTCAAACCTGTCGATGCCGACCGTCCACCGTCCACCACGTACTTTGTGTGACCGAGAACGCCGTGCTACACTTTTGGCGCCATAGTTTACTCGACGGTGGAATCCGCCATGACTGTATAACAGCACGTTTGGTCGCCACGAGAACGCTCACAAAGTTAATTGACTCTCCCACGCGCGCGCGTTATAACCGGACACTCACCACGCCGCCCCCTGGCTGACGTCCGACCGCTTACGTCACACACCCTCGGTCGCCCCCTCCATACACGCGACGGACATAGACTTCTGTAAATACGCTAACTCCCACATCGCTCATCTAACTTATCAATTACCTAAGTACCTAATTCCATTTCAATTTTAATCATATTAAATAATTCAATTTACAATTTCACGTACGTATGCAAAGGTTTCAACTACCTACTTTCAACTACCTTTCGAGGACCATACCGCCACTTCTTTGTAGGAAACCTCGCCAAGTGTGAAATCTGCTAGTAACAAAGCTCACTGGCGTCTTCGCTACCAATGTAAGAAAATTGCTGAAAACAAAGTCGCCCACCATCACCAATTTCTAGTGGGTGGATGGTAAAAAGACTCAGCCCGCACTAGGCTGATGGAAGGAGTGTACTTTATTTACTTGGGAGCAATTTATTTAGTGATGGAGTATATGTATCACAGAACACACGCTCTCACACGGCCCCACAGCATACAGATCTGCAAACTACTCCTACATAACTCATGTATAACGCTCTACACACACGCTTGCTAATTGTAAACCGTCAAAAAAGTCACAGCTCAGCCTACAGACGTGTGAAGCACACCTAAATAATTCAAAACATTCACGCCCTTAGAACCGAACAACTCTTAATTTCTCTACATAATAATCCATCTTAAATACCCTGCTCCCTAATTGTCAACTTTTCAAACTCATACACCTGTCTTTATTAAAACAACTAGAGACAGACAGCACCACCACCCTCTGTATTCGCCCCTTAGTACACGGTCGAGCTGACTTAGTACACAGCCCCCCCCCCCCCCCCTCGACATCAGAATATGTCAATAGTTTCACATATATTTTTGAAACTCTTGCTTTTGTAGGTTTTAATATGCAAGGTAGATCTAAGGCAGGTTCTGAACTCCAGTACTGCACTACACTTGGCAACACAACCACACCCACCAAGATATTCATTCCAATCCAAGCCTGTAACTCTTCTACAGATAAATTTGTCCAGTTATTTGTTGGCTCACTCACAGTCTGATCAGATTGCTGTTTTTGCGCAAAAACCGCTCAGACTGCGCTGTGCTGTTCGGGGAGGTAAGGAAGGACTGCGCTCTATTTATTTCGAGCCCTTTTATATAGTCATGGAGTATTTTTGTCACAAAACACCCGCACTGATCTGACTGTGGTCATGTGACACTGGCCACAAACACGTAAACAACTCCTAATTTCACCACACAATAGCAAATTGCTCTTAAATAATGCAGTACACAATATCTGCAGACGAGGTCTGCACTCTTAAACTCTCCAAATAACGCACAGCACAGTGCACAGACATGCTCGCAAAATATTGCAACAGACGCGCCCAAACACCCTCACCCAATACCCTGCCCCCGGGTGCCAAACCGACCAAAAGTCTCTGCCCAACCTCCCCCAAACATGACCTCCTCACAGTCGCACTCGCGCCTAACACCGAAGAAATTGATATCACCTATGCGCCTTAAATTACGCTCCAAGGCAGGCCGCGCGTGCGTGCGGTCGGCAGGAGGGGGGGGGGGGGGGGGGGTTGCATAGCCTCCACCCAAGTTCAGCTTCCGCGCTCTCATGACAGCCGAGCAGAAAGGACGCTCTCCTCTGACACATGTGAAAGCTGCTTTGTTCTTCACATGTATACCGCCAGCGTCTCAGGTCTGGACCTGAATATTGTTATCATTGGTATGTGTTTCTGTATATTACATTAAATAACCTATTCTCAGTGAGAGGGGTGTGTATGTCGGTAAAAGTGTTTGCTTATTTGACTACATGTATGAGTAATTTAGTACGTTTTATTGTTCACCGAATATGACTACCTGTGGAAAAAGGAATTATTATGTTCTATTGAGCTGGGTTGTATGTGTGGGCGTAAATGCTTGTACAAAATTATTATAACAGGGCGGGTGGCATATAAGTAGAACAAGTTCTGAGAAAGCGCGTGTTGAAGGAATGAGCGAGTGGATAACATGACTCATCTACGACTGTATCATTAGGACATGTAAATAAATGTCAGATAACCTATATTGAGGTAATTTTTTTTTTTCTTTTTAATCATATGTATGACTTCTGCTTGGAATTATGTTTGTCTATTTGTTCTAAATGCATACTCATCTATGCTTAGAAAGGGAGAATGCTTTATTATTATTAAGTGAGTTTTGGCAGGAGTGAATATGGTTTTATACATGCGAGTGTTTAAGATTTGTGAGAGGAAATTGTCAGAGAAGGGTGAAAGACTTCGGGTTCACTGGCTGGGGGAGCCAATGTTTCCATGTCCAGTTGGATGATGCGGGGGAGGGGGGAGATAGATCTGCGCTATTCAGGAATTCATTTGTGCACTGTATGTCGTTGGACAATAGCTGGAGAGCAGGTATAGGGAGAGGCCACTTCAGCATGCTGGTCCTGGGGCTCAGTGGACGGCTGTTTAGATGGACAGATATGTGGCTTTGACATGCCACCTCCGGCGCTCGGACGCTAGCTTTGTAAGGTGCAATGGGATTAGTTTGAGCATTTAGTACTTGTTTTGCTGGTTATTGGATTAAGAACTGTAACATTGAAGGTCATATCCTCAGCAGGAACGCTGTGTAATTGAGTAAGAGTGTTTACGTATTTGAAGATATGTTTCGCGATTGGTGATGTTAAGTTGATGGCGAAATTAAGCTACCACTGTAAAAAAATAGCTATCTGCTGCTGAAAGAAAGAAAGAAAGAAAGAAAGAATGGGGTGACCTTGCCCCCAGACCCGATGGATTAGTTATTAGATAAGAGCAAATGATAGTTGTTAAATTATGCTGTGTTCCGATATAGGAGTCTTTAAACGGAGGCGCGAATGAATGTGTATGTTGAATGGATGATGTGTAATGCAGGATGGAAGGAGTGAGACATTAGAACATCGAGGACGAGCGGATTCGCGTTTTTCCTTGTTGTTCAATGAAATGTGACGATGGTTACAGTACACAAACCCGCGTCAGCGACGTCTTCACAGGCCTTACGCACACTGGTCGGGTATTCATTATCGGGGATAGCGACTGAGGCGTGTCGCTGATAAAAGTTGTATAATGACTAGAGAAGATGAGTTTGTATGCTATCGTGAGAGGGTGCAACTTGATAACATAGATAACTGGGCTAGATTTTTCGTTTATGAGGAAATTTGTGCAGTCAATAGATAGTGATATTGGACCGCTAGTGACAAGAGTTAAGAGCGGAAAAATAGGTCCATATCGAGCGCTGGCAGAATGTTGGGGCAATAGTAATAATATTTAATTCAAGTTGGAGGTGGTAAATATGGACCAGGCTTTGAATATTGGTGTGAGCGTGGTATCTGCTTGACGGTCTGTATAAAAGTTTGACTCTTTAATTGCGTTTGGTATTTCGGGGTGTGTGTAAAATTAATTTTACTGCTGAAAGAGCGAGAAAGATGAGTTGATGGGTGGTTAGATAGAGGCTACGTTTGCAATTCGAAAAGAGGGGATGAGGATGGTAAATTGATTGATGGTGTGAGTGGTGATATATGAGCGTCAAGATAGGGTTGAGGACATTTGCGTATGTTGATGGTGGGACGGGTCAGATGTTAGGAGCGGTGGCAGGAGTAAATTATATATTATTTTTTAAAAATAATGTTGTAAAGTAAGAATAATACTGAGAAGGTTTTAGATGGCTGGACACGCGACGAGGCGAGAGTAGGGATGTGTGGTTATGTTTCGTTAAAGGGCCTTGCAATGTCGTGTCAGGAGCAGTGCACAGTGTATCATAGGAGGTAAAGACATGTGCTGCTGCTGTGATGTGTCGAGCGTATGGAAGCTGCGCTTTGGAATTATGCTACGTTGATATAAATTTGACTTTCACCCACGTGTGGTGGTCGTGGCTAGGGGTTGTGATGCATCGTGGTCCTGGACGGACAGCTGACGAGCACGTCGACAGCGCCAACTCACGCTTGCGGAAGCCGAGCAGGGGCTGTGGGCGGTCTGTAATCAGACGGATGCGTGACTTCACGATCTTGTGTACAGGGAACGGTGAGGGGTACTTGCAGACGACTGATGAGTTATTTTGCTAACGAATCTGCAGACTCTGCTGTGCGTTATTTGGAAAGTTTGCGAGTACTGAGTGTATCTACACATCTGTGTGAGGAATTATTTAGTAGCAGTTTGTTATTGTGTGTACTGAAATTATGAGTTGGGAGCGTGTCTGTAAGCAGCGCAATATGGCCCAGGACACATCTGGGTGGGTGTTTCGTGATAGTGTGATAGATATACTGTATCGTAAAATAAATTGTTTGAAAAAATAAATAGAGTGCTGTTAATCATTACACGCCCCTGCAGCGCAGATCAAAGTGACTAGTTTTCCGTCACCATCACGGTTGCAGGCGAGTAGTGAGTGTTTCGCGGCGACGTTAATTGTGCGTCTAAACGAGCTATGGGCTATTCTGACAATAGACGTGAAGGCAGGTCCAGACCTGAGACGCTGGCGGTATACATGTGAAGAACAAAGCAGCTTTCACATGTGTCAGAGGAGAGCGTCCTTTCTGCTCGGCTGTCATGAGAGCGCGGAAGCTGAACTTGGGTGGAGGCTATGCAACCCCCCCCCCCCCCCCCCCTCCCGCCGACCGCACGCACGCGCGGCCTGCCTTGGAGCGTAATTTAAGGCGCATAGGTGATATCAATTTCTTCGGTGTTAGGCGCGAGTGCGACTGTGAGGAGGTCATGTTTGGGGGAGGTTGGGCAGAGACTTTTGGTCGGTTTGGCACCTGGGGGCAGGGTATTGGGTGAGGGTGTTTGGGCGCGTCTGTTGCAATATTTTGCGAGCATGTCTGTGCACTGTGCTGTGCGTTATTTGGAGAGTTTAAGAGTGCAGACCTCGTCTGCAGATATTGTGTACTGCATTATTTAAGAGCAATTTGCTATTGTGTGGTGAAATTAGGAGTTGTTTACGTGTTTGTGGCCAGTGTCACATGACCACAGTCAGATCAGTGCGGGTGTTTTGTGACAAAAATACTCCATGACTATATAAAAGGGCTCGAAATAAATAGAGCGCAGTCCTTCCTTACCTCCCCGAACAGCACAGCGCAGTCTGAGCGGTTTTTGCGCAAAAACAGCAATCTGATCAGACTGTGAGTGAGCCAACAAATAACTGGACAAATTTATCTGTAGAGGAGTTACAGGCTTGGATTGGAATGAATATCTTGGTGGGTGTGGTTGTGTTGCCTAGTGTAGTGCAGTACTGGAATTCAGAACCTGCATTAGGTCAGCCTTACATATCGAAACCTACAAAAGCAAAAGTTTCAAAAATATATGTGAAACTATTGACATATTCTGATGTAGAGGGGGGGGGGGGGCTGTGTACTAAGTCAGCTCGACCGTGGACTGAGGGGCGAATACAGAGGGTGGTGGTGCTGTCTGTCTCTAGTTGTTTTAATAAAGACAGGTGTATGAGTTTGAAAAGTTGACAATTAGGGAGCAGGGTATTTAAGATGGATTATTATTTAGAGAAATTAAGAGTTGTTCGGTTCTATGGGCGTGAATGTTTTGAATTATTTAGGTGTGCTTCACACGTCTGTAGGCTGAGCTGTGACTTTTTTGACGGTTTACAATTAGCAAGCGTGTGTGTAGAGCGTTATACATGAGTTATGTAGGAGTAGTTTGCAGATCTGTATGCTGTGGGGCCGTGTGAGAGCGTGTGTTCTGTGATACATATACTCCATCACTAAATAAATTGCTCCCAAGTAAATAAAGTACACTCCTTCCATCAGCCTAGTGCGGGCTGAGTCTTTTTACCATCCACCCACTAGAAATTGGTGATGGTGGGCGACTTTGTTTTCAGCAATTTTCTTACATTGGTAGCGAAGACGCCAGTGAGCTTTGTTACTAGCAGATTTCACACTTGGCGAGGTTTCCTACAAAGAAGTGGCGGTATGGTCCTCGAAAGGTAGTTGAAAGTAGGTAGTTGAAACCTTTGCATACATACGTGAAATTGTAAATTGAATTATTTAATATGATTAAAATTGAAATGGAATTAGGTACTTAGGTAATTGATAAGTTAGATGAGCGATATGGGAGTTAGCATATTTACGGAAGACTATGTCCGTCGCGTGTATGGAGGGGGCGATTGTGGGTGTACGACGTAAGCGGTCGGACGTCAGCGGGGCGGCGGCGCGGTGAGTGTCCGGTTATAACGCGCGCGCGTGGGAGAGTCAATTAACTTTGTGAGCGTTCTCGTGGCGACCAAACGTGCTGTTATACAGTCATGGCGGATTCCACCGTCGAGTAAACTATGGCGCCAAAAGTGTAGCACGGTGTTCTCGGTCACACAAAGTACGTGGTGGACGGTGGACGGTCGGCATCGACAGGTTTGAACGTGTCCAGCGAACAGCTTTGGCGCCAACTGGTCGGTGGGGACAGACTCCCCTGTCCACGAAAACATGTTGTGGACGAGAGAGCTGGACTGGCCATAACGTAGCGCGAAGCGGCCACTCCCTTACGTGTGGCGGGCGGTGCTATGCCGCCGCTCGGTCGGCACCGTGGCGCCTGGGACACGGGGCCAGGTGTGGCGACGATTTCAACTAATTCAGTTGTATTGTGGACGTCGTGCTGACTGCACTGGGATCTCGAAGATGTGTACTGATTATGTTGAAGTACAAGTGATGACCGTACTGCTTGTAATATGGACATAAGCCCTTTTTTAGGTTACTGTAAGTGCACTTTATTATTTGATGCGATTTTCATAGCTTAGGAGTGAAAGGGTAAATGAGCGCGAAAGTTCGTAGGATGTGGGCTATTTCGTACGTGTGATAGTTTATGGTGTTCGAATATGAACTTGTGACAGATTTTTTGTTATGGATGTAACGCAAATGGCTTTTTTCCCACCGAAATGGGACACCTGGAATAAATAATAAATGGTCATAATAAATAGAAGTGCCGGCAGGTGTGGCCAAGCGGTTATAGGTGCTGCAGACTTTAACCTCGCGACCGCTACGGTCGCAGACTCGAATTCTGCGTCGGGCATGGATGTGTGTGATGTCCTTAGGTTAGTTACGTCTAAGTAGTTCTAAGTTCTAGGGGACCGATGGCCTCAAGTCCTATAGTGCTCAGAGCGATTTGAACCATTTTGAATCAATAAATATAAGTACAGTGTTGGAATTTGAATTTGGCGCAATGTTCTACTGGAACTAGGCCAATATTAATAATAAATAATAATAAATGATGAATGATAATGAATAATAATAATAAAAAGAAGTACGGTTTTGCAGCCATTATTGTGCTGGAATTTGAATTTGGCATTAATTTTCTCATGGAGGTAGGATAATAATAATAATAAATAACAATAATAAATAACAGTAATAAATAATTATAAATGACAATAAATTATAATGAATTATAATAAATGATAATGAATGATAATGAATAATAATATAGAAAAGTAAAGTTTCGCATGCATAATCTTGTTGGAATTTGAATTTGGCGACAATTTCTTCTGGAGGCTTAGGTTAGTGGACATAGCCCAATTGAGCTATTTTCCCCGCCAAAATTCAAAATTCCCGCCAATTTTTCGGGGGGGGGGGGGGTTAGGTTAGTGGAGGTAGCCCAATTGGCCTACTTTCCTGCCGAAATTCAAATTTGCCGCCGTTTTTCTGGAGGGTTAGATTAGTGGACGTAGCCCAATTGACCTATTTCCCCACCAAAAGCCGCCACTTTGGATGAGGTCATGTGCTGTTGCCAAGTCTACATGCTGCCATCTTGGATCACATCATCGCCACCATCTTGAATAAATTTGACAACAATTGAAAGTGGGGTGGCACATACTTTGTCCCACTACTATCCTAATGATGTGGAATGGGTCATTTTACATCCACATTAGAAATAATTAGGAGCATACAATTACATATTGAACATCACTACAGTTTATTGATGTATTTATTTTATAAAAATAAAAAGATATGCAGATGTGAATTAGTAATTCGTACCCACTACTTTGTATACATTACAGTAATAGAAGTTATGCTACAGAGCAGTTTCTATTAAAATTGTACTTTGCTGTCTGTCAGACATTTTAGATCAGTGGGTAAGTGATGAAAACTTTTTGTTGCACCATTATGCAACCCTTTTTGTGCTAAAGACACCCTTAATGTGGAGTAATTGATGTCATTTTTCCTTCAGGTATTGTAATTATGTACCTCACTGTTTATTTTGAACTGTAGTAGATTATTTACAACAAACGTCATGAGGTAAAAAATGTACTGTGAACAATAATCAGAATACCCAAGTCCTTAAATAGATGTCTACAAGATGATCGTGAGTGAGTACCACATATTATTCTTACAGCACGTATTCACGCAATGAAGACTTCCTTTCTTAAAGATCAGTTACTCCATAACATTATTGCATATGACATTGCTGAATGGATATACACTCCTGGAAATGGAAAAAAGAACACATTGACACCGGTGTGTCAGACCCACCATACTTGCTCCGGACACTGCGAGAGGGCTGTACAAGCAATGATCACACGCACGGCACAGCGGACACACCAGGAACCGCGGTGTTGGCCGTCGAATGGCGCTAGCTGCGCAGCATTTGTGCACCGCCGCCGTCAGTGTCAGGCAGTTTGCCGTGGCATACGGAGCTCCATCGCAGTCTTTAACACTGGTAGCATGCCGCGACAGCGTGGACGTGAACCGTCTGTGCAGTTGACGGACTTTGAGCGAGGGCGTATAGTGGGCATGCGGGAGGCCGGGTGGACGTACCGCCGAATTGCTCAACACGTGGGGCGTGAGGTCTCCACAGTACATCGATGTTGTCGCCAGTGGTCGGCGGGAGGTGCACGTGCCCGTCGACCTGGGACCGGACCGCAGCGACGCACGGATGCACGCCAAGACCGTAGGATCCTACGCAGTGCCGTAGGGGACCGCACCGCCACTTCCCAGCAAATTAGGGACACTGTTGCTCCTGGGGTGTCGGCGAGGACCATTCGCAACCGTCTCCATGAAGCTGGGCTACGGTCCCGCACACCGTTAGGCCGTCTTCCGCTCACGCCCCAACATCGTGCAGCCCACCTCCAGTGGTGTCGCGACATGTGTGAATTGAGGGACGAATGGAGACGTGTCGTCTTCAGCGATGACAGTCGCTTCTGCCTTGGTGCCAATGATGGTCGTATGCGTGTTTGGCGCCGTGCAGGTGAGCGCCACAATCAGGACTGCATACGACCGAGGCACACAGGGCCAACACCCGGCATCATGGTGTGGGGAGCGATCTCCTACACTGGCCGTACACCTCTGGTGATCGTCGAGGGGACACTGAATAGTGCACGGTACATCCAAACCGTCATCGAACCCATCGTTCTACCATTCCTAGACCGGCAATGGAACTTGCTGTTCCAACAGGACAATGCACGTCCGCATGTATCCCGTGCCACCCAACGTGCTCTAGAAGGTGTAAGTCAACTACCCTGGCCAGCAAGATCTCCGGATCTGTCCCCCATTGAGCATGTTTGGGACTGGATGAAGCGTCGTCTCACACGGTCTACACGTCCAGCACGAACGCTGGTCCAACTGAGGCGCCAGGTGGAAATGGCATGGCAAGCCGTTCCACAGGACTACATCCAGCATCTCTACGATCGTCTCCATGGGAGAATAGCAGCCTGCATTGCTGCGAAAGGTGGATATACACTGTACTAGTGCCGACATTGTGCATGCTCTGTTGCCTGTGTCTATGTGCCTGTGGTTCTGTAAATGTGATCATGTGATGTATCTGACCCCAGGAATGTGTCAATAAAGTTTCCCCTTCCTGGGACAATGAATTCACGGTGTTCTTATTTCAATTTCCAGGAGTGTATGTAAAGTATGTCAACATATTGATTTGTCTCTCTCCAAGATTTGCAATGATTCTGAGCGCAAATGTGGCTGAACTAAGTTGTGTTAGTGTTTTTTTCCCAGTTTAAATTCTCATCAATATGGACTCTTAAGAATTTTGATGTTTGCACAAAACTTATTATTTAGTCACCATGTGTTACCCTTATCATTGGTGTAGTACCTCTACATGTGCAGAAATGAATATGTTGTGTCTTTTTAGAATGTAGAGTGAGACCATTTGCAGAAAACCAGTCAATGATACCGCTAAGAAATTTATTTATCATTTCTTCTGTTTATGTACATATGCTTGGACTGATCGCAATACTATATATCATCTGTAAAATGGACTAGTTCTGTTTGTTGTATACTGGGCGGAAGACCGTTTAAATATACGAGGATAATCCCAAAAGTAAGGTCTCCTATTTTTTTTATAAGAACATAGACCTGTTTATTTCTACAATTGTTTACATCAGTCTAGAGCTTGAACATTTAGCTATTTTTCAACATAATCACCATTTCTGTCTATGCATTTTTGTAGACGCTGTGGCAGGTTTTGTGTGTCCAGCCCGCCGCCATGCTGTTCAGAAAGTTATGAACCTCTTCTTTCAACTCGTCGTCGGAGCTGAATTGCTTTCAGGACATATGTTCTTTTAACTTAGGGAACCAGGACTATAGCGTGCGTGGGTGATTCTGTACCACTGAAACTGTTGCAGGAGGTCAAAGTTTGCCGTGCAATGTGTGGGCGAGCGTTGTCATGGAGAATTCTCAACATTCCTCTTCTCTGGTTCTAAATTGCCCGTTTGAGTTTTTTCAGAGTCTCACAGTACCTGTCAGCGTTAATTGTGGTCCCAGCGATTCAGCTCCGACGACAAGATGAAAGAAGAGGTTCATAACTTTCTGAACAGCATGGCAATGAGCTGGTATGACATGGGCATACAAAACCTGCCACAGCGTCTACAAAAATGCATCAACAGATATGGTGATTATGTCGAAAAATAGTTAAATGTTCAAGCTGTAAACTGATGCAAACCATTGTAGAATTAAACATGTCTATGTACTTATAAAAAAATAGGAAACTTTACTTTTGGGATTACCCTCGTACAAGGAACATTACTGGACCTAAGATTGGATCTTGGGGAACCCCATACATGATTTCCCCCGTCAGAATTATGTCTCTGGACTATATTGCTTGAATTTCTTGGTACAATTCTCTGCATTCTTTTGGTTAGATATGACGCTATTTGTTGGTTGGATATATCATCAATCCCATAACACATTAATTTATCTAAGAGAATACTGTGATTCCCACGGTCAGATCCCTTAGAAAGGTAGCACAAAATACCAAACAGCGCTATTTTGTTGTTTAATGCCTGTAAAATCTGGTCAGTGAACGTGTAAATGGCATTCTCAGTAGAGCAACACTTGTGAAACCCAAACTGTGATTTTCTAAAGATACTATTGTTGCTAAAGTGAGATACTATTCTAGAATACATCATATTCTCAAACAATTTGGGGAATGATGTCAGTTGTGAAACAGGTCGGTAGTTATTGACATCTCTCTTATCGCTTTTCTTAAAGAGGGGTTTAACAATGACATATTTCAGCCTCTCTGTAGAAATATGTTGGGTTAGTGATGCATTACTTATTTCAGATAAGACTGGGCTTCTTACATGGGAACAGGTAGAATACAGCGTTGCGGTCGGCGACACCTATATAAGACAACTAGCCTCTGGCACAGTTGCTACATCGGTTATTGCTGCTACAAAGGCAGATTATCAAGATTTGAGTGTTATAGTTGGTGCACGAGGATGGGACACAGCATCTCCGAGGTAGGGATGAAGTGGGAATTTTCCCGTGCGACCATTTCACGAGTGTACCGTGAATATCACGAATCCTGTAAAACATCAAATCTCCGACATCGCTGCGGCCGGAAAAAGATCGTGCAAGAATGGGACCAACGGCGAATGAAGTGAATCGTTCAACGTGAAAGAAGTGCAACCCTTCCGCAAATTACACAGATTTCAATGCTGGGCCATCAACAAGTGTCAGCGTGCGAACCGTTCAACGAAACATCATCGATATGGGCTTTCGGAGCCGAAGGCGCATTCTGGTACCCTCGATGACCGCACAACACAAAGCTTTACGCCTCGCCTGGGCCTGTCAGCACCAACATTGGAATGTTAATGACTGGAAACATGTTGCCTGGTCGGACGAGTCTCGTTTCAAATTGTATCGAGGGGATGGGTGTATACAAGTATGGAGACAAAATCACGAATCTCTGGTTTTTCAGAACGCAACTAGCGACAGAATATTATCAGATCCGTTAGATACATATGTCTGTGGCCTGATGTGCACGGAGATGACTTACAAGGTACTCTTGTGCTTCGACCGCTTAAGCTTGTGTCATATGACTGCGAGCCCAAGCTAGATGGCTTAATATACGCATACTAAGTAGAATGTGTGCTTGGAAATCCGGTCACCATTGTATTATCTTTTTCTGGAGGATAGCAGGTGGAGCTTTTCCTGCAAAAAGGTGAGGTATACAGTTAAATATTGGTTCAAATGGTTCAGATGGCTCTGAGCACTATGGGACTTAACATCTTAGGTCATCAGTCCCCTAGAACTTAGAACTACTTAAACCTAACTAACCTAAGGACATCATACACATCCATGCCCGAGGCGGACTGCAGCGCCTAGAACCGCATGACCACCGCGGCCGGCAGTTAAATACTGGTGTAACTTTCTACGCTCTCAGTTATTAGCCTCCTGAGAGAAGGAATGCTAAATCACAAGGGTTGAAAAAACCTGCACATACGGCAAGGATATGTATGGGTACCCATTAAGGGCTATACTTCGTACCACATAACAATATGCAAACGCTTAGAGAAACAAATACCCCAAGAAAACCATAATATGTAAGGGGTGATCAAAAAGTTTCCGTCTGAAGCCGTTGCTGCATTGTATGTACAACCTAGCGCGACTCCTATGCAGGTATATAAGCACGATAAGGCGAAGTGCCCGGGAAAACTGCGACTGCGGGTGCTGGTGCTTCATGATAATGCACATACCAGTATAGCAAGTTTCGTAATGCTGAAGTTGTGTCAACTCAAGTGAGAGACACTCGAGGTCCTGATCTCTCCCCATGAGATTATCACGCCTTAGATCCCTCCAGAAAAGCCTCGAAGGGTCGAACGAGGATGTACAGCAGGCAGTTACGGACTTCTTCAGCCAGGACTTCACGGTGTCTTACCAAACGGGTATTTTCAACCTGGTGCGTCGCTGGGATGATTGCCTCAACGCTCACAGCGATTTTGCCAGATTAGCATACCGATTCTGAACTGTACGGCCTTCGAACGGAACTTTCTGAATGCCCCTTATACCATACCGTAGTTGATACTTCTCTCCAACCAAATTATTCCCTCTGTCCATCACCTATTCGCTTCTCCAACTCTGTCCTCCTTGATAAACATACTTTTCACAGTCTACATGAAATAAACATCATTTGGCCACTTCACCTTCTATCTTAATATAAAATTAAGGCATTTGTATATCAAGTACATTTTGCATTCGCTGTACATGATACTCTACTTCATCAATTTCCTATTTGACATTTTAGTTAAGCACACTAATAAGCATCGTCGTCCACACTCACTCCAAACTTGATCCAATGACCACTTTCATACAAATACTCGTACACACACATTTCCTACAACACCCATCTCTTTCTCTCCACATATCAGCAGCCAGATTTTATTTTCCGTCCCCGTTTCGTCCAGGAACAACCGAAGGGAACCGGGAATCTACGGTCAATGAAGCCTCGTGCACTACAGCATCACCATCAACAGGAAAAACAACAAAATCTCTACTGTCATATCACCGAAAAGCAACCTCCAAATCAGCGTCGTTACACCAAAAACTGTTATCATATAATAACCACAGTTTTTTGAAAAAATAATTTCATTATTCTCGTGTCGCTATCTGCTTTAATTCATTCCGTTGTCGTTCCGTTTTGTATACAACGTCACCGGACGAAATATAAGGGGTTATCAAAAAGTATCCTTCCGAAGGCTGTACAGTCCAGTATCGGTATGTCAATCAGGCAAAATCGTTGTGAGCATTGAGGCAATCATCCCACTGACACACTAGGTTGAAGATATCGAGTTGGTAAAACACCGTGTCGTGCTGCGTGAAGAAGTCCGTAACTGCCTGGTGCACATCCTCGTCCGGCAGGAGTCGTCTGTCCTTCGACGCATTTTTAAGGGACCAAAGCAGTGAAAATCTCGTGGGGAGAGATCAGGGCTATATGGTGGGTGTTCGAGTTGGGCGGATCTTCTGCGTTACGACATTTGCGATATGGGGATGTGCGTTATCGTGAGGTAGCAGCACCCCTTGGCGCACAATTTCAGAACGGTGATTCTCGCACACATGCTGCCCCATACACATTCTTCATTCTCCGACAGATGTCTACCGGTATTTGTCATTCGGCAACCGAGAAAAGAATAACAGCTTGTCAACCTGTTTGGACTCATTCGATAATTAAGTCACTGTAGTTCACCTACCGCATTTACGGCACGCACGTCGGAAAGACACGAATGCTACACTAATACTTGCTTACATGATCGTGCTTATATTCCGGCATTGGACTCACGCTACGTTGCATATACAGTATTACGCAGTAGCAACGCACTGAAACGAAAACAATTTGATCTCCCCTGATAATAGTCAACCCTCTTCAAAGAAAGGAGCTGATTGGTCGCTTTGGAGCGCAGTATATCAAGTGGAACTGGTAGTAGGCGGTCATGTGACGTAAGCCACAGCAATGAAGTGAGGTGTGTGAGCCAGCGGTTGTTTAAAATCAGTGCAGTAAGATGGGTCGACGTGGAGATGGGGCAGAATATCAGGAAGGAGCTCTCTTGTTTGAACGTGTCCATAATCACGCCACGATTGAAGTTGTCCGATGTGTTGGTGTATCAGCACAGATTGTCCAATGTGTATGCAAGGAATGGTGCGCAGCTCGTAACAATGTGCCACTGAATAAAAGCAGTGGCTCTAGAAAGGTCCTAACAGAGACTTTCAGTGTTGTAATAATAATCTGTTTCAAACTCGACAGGCCTTGCTGCCGTCAGTGAAGGCGAGTCCATCTCAGACAGATTCCGAGGGACCATTACGAAGGGAACTGTATTCAATGCATATTTTTAGTTGGGTACTTAGCAAAATGCCATCACTCACAACCGACAACACACAAGAATACACGCCTTCGCGTGCCAGTCAACATTTGGAAAACAGCTGAATGTAGACATGTAGTGTGGTACGACGAATCGCTCATTTGGCTTTTCTCAAATGATGCAAGGCGTCGAACGCACCGATGACCCAATAAGGCGTTCAGTTCGCTGCGTTTGAAGATTGTTCTTCAGGCCCGAGCTGATGCTTTGAGGCAGTTTTTCGTATCACGATTTGAGGCCAGTCATTCAGTTTACCTCGAGTGAGCCAGGACTTTTATTTCGATATTGTCGTTGGGCAAGTATTGTCCTTTCTGCCACACCTTCACGAAGACCTCCTGTCTTCCAAGTTGACAAGAGTCGTGTTTGCACGGCTGCACCCATTCGTTCCCGGCTGCACGCATTCGTTCCTGCGTTGGCAGATACGCCGCCATCATATCGCACCTAGAGTGGCACGCCTAGTAATCACTCTGTCTTAATCCCACAGTAAATTCACTGATGATCCAAACCATTACGACCCCTGCCCTTCTCGAGGTTGAATGCCTCCTGTTGGCGTTGCGGGCACATGACGCAGTAAGGAAGGAATGTAAGCGGAAGATATACGAATGGGCAGTAATTATAGCGAAGATAGGGGCGGAAATCTGGTATGAGCGGTTTTGACAAAGAGCACATTGTTAAAGCCATGCAGCTGGAAACGAGAATCTCTGAAACGGCGAATCTGGTCACCTGTTGACGAACTACTGTCGTGAGCACCTACGGAAAATGGTTGGAGGATGGTGAAACAAAGAGTAGGCCGTATGGTATTGGACGACCACGTCTCATCACAAAACGTAGACGTCGAAGGATCCCCCAGTGAGTAATCAAGATACGCAGCGATCTGTGGCAGATCTGACGACAGAGTACAGTGCTTGTGCAGGCACAAGTGTTTCGGAGCACGCCTTTCAAAGGCCATTGTTGAAATGGAGCTCCAACGACCACTTGTTCTTGTGTTGACCCAACATCGCCAGTTATGATTGCAGTAGGCACAAAATTTTGAGTTTTCACCTTGGATCAATAGAAACGTGTCGCTTGTCTAAAGAATCGCATTTCTTGCTATAACAGATCGATGTTTGGGTCCTTACACGCCGTCATCCAGGCGAATGGCTGTACAAAACATGCAGGCCGGTGAGGGCAGAATAATGCTACAGGGTACATTGAATTGGTCTCCCACTGGACCTGTGGGGGTAATCGAAGGCATCTTGAATGCACTGAACTACGTGAACATTTTTGCGGATTACCTGCGTCGCTTCGTGCTTCAAGTCTCCCCACACGACTATGACATCTTCGGGCAGGATTGCAGGGTCAGAATCGGATGTGTTGGCCAGAAAATGTGCCTGATCTGTGCCTATTGGGACACAGCTACGTTCCCGTAAACCACTATCCCGTAATTTTCGGGAATTGCTTGGCCTGTGCCTAGACAACTGGTGCCTCATACTTCTGGAATCCTGTCACGGACTTGTTGAATCCATGACAAGCAGAATCTCTGTTGTACTGTGACTGAAAAGTTCACCAACACCATGTTAAACAGGAGGTCATAATGTTTTGGCTGATCAGCGTACCTGGGATAATGTGGAACAGAGGATGAAACGCAGAAATCAACATTCTCGGAATTTGGTAGTTCTATGTGATCTAATTATTAATAAAGAAACTTGTAGACTGCCTTTGAGGCCGTTTATCAAGTCCAGAGACGGTGTTGTGTAGTATTAGTGTGATGTCTCCCCGGGCCGGCAACGTTTTTGCCCTGAGTGGTTACTTTGTAAGGTTGTACAGTAGTCGTATGGCAACTATCAGCCGACCCCTCACAAGGGGAATGAAATAAACGTTAAAACGGCAAAACGCAATCAATATCTTCACTGCACGATAACAGTGGTGATGTTATTGATGACAGTGTCACTAAAGCAGAGTTACTAAACACGGTTTTCCGAAATTCCTTCACAAAAGAAAACGAAGTACATATTACAGAATTCGAATTAAGAACAACTGCGAACATGAGTAATTTAGGAAGCAGATATCCTCGATGTAGCGAAGCAGCTCAAAAGTCACAGCAATACCCAAGGACTGAAAAGTTGAGTTACAGACCCATATCGCTAACGTCGATTTGTAGTACGATTCTGGATCATAAACTGCGCTCGAGAATTATGAATTACCTCGAAGAAAACGATTTATGAACAAACAGCTGACACGGATTGAGAAAATATCCTTCTTGTGAAACCGAACTAGCTCTTTATTCTCAGGAAGTAATGAGTGCTATCGACAGGGGACGTCAAATTTATTCCACATTTTTAGATTTCCAGAAGGATTTTGACATCGTTCGTCACAAGCGACTTCTAATCAGATTGCGTGCCTACGGAGTATCGTCTCATTTTTTTTATTGGGTTCTTGATTTCCAGTCAGAAATGTCACAGTTCGTAGTAACTGACGGATAGTCGTCCAGTAAAACACAAGTAATATCTGGCATTCCCCAAGGAACTGTAATGGGCCCTCTGTTTTTCCTGATCTACATAAACGGTTTAGGGACAATCCGAGCAGCCGTTTTAGACTGTTTGCAGATGATGCTGTTATTTGCCGTCTGGTAAAGACGAAATGGAAAATGATTTAAACAAGATAGCTGTATGGTCCAAAAAGTGGCAATTGACTCTAAACAACGAAAAGTGTGATACTAAAAGGAATCTGGTAAATTTCGGTTACACGATAAATCACACAAATCTGAAGGCTGTAAACCCTACTAAATACTTGGGGATTACAATTACAAAACTGGAACGATCACATAGATAATGTTGTGGGGAATGCAAACGAAAGAGTGCTATTTATTTCAAACACTTAGAAAATGTAACAGGTCTACTAAATAGACTGCTTACACAACTCTTGTCCGCCCTGTTCTGGCGTATTGCTGTGCGGTGTGGGATCCGCATCAGATAGGACTGACAAAGTATATCGAGGAAAGTTCAGAGAAGGGCAGCTCGTTTTGTATTATCGTGAAATAGGGGAGAAAGTGCCACCGATACGATACACGAATTGGAGTGGCAGTCATTAGAACAACAGCGTTTTCCGCTGGGTCAGGACCTTCTGATGATCAATCACCAACTTTCTCTTCAGAGTGTGAAAATGTTTTATTGGCGCCCTCCTACATAGGTAGAAATGATGATCGAGATAAGAAATTAGAGGTCGCACGGGAAGGTGTTAGTTTTTCACGCACTCTGTTCGAGAGTTGTACGGTAGAGAAGTAGCTCGAACGTGGTTCGTTGAACCCTCTGCTAGGCACTTGCAGAGTAATCGTGTGGATTTAGACGAAAAAATTAAACAGACAAGGTAAAAACATACATTGGCGAGAGATGTCGGATATCATTTACGACGATATAATATAGTGAGAATTTGAAGGATACACAGGCTCCAGTATGTGCTTGAGGTTGTCTGGAATGATGGATGCGCTCCGCAGGTCCGACCTCATCACTGAAAGAGAACAAGTCGTGTGTGGACATTGGCGGTAAAGCGGGCGCGTGCGGGTGGGAGCGAGGCGCCGGCTGACGTACCGACGATGACGAAGTCGTTGTCGTCGAGCACGTCTGCGATGGCGTCGTCCATGTGCAGCAGCACGCCGCCGCGCATCTTGCGCACCTCCTCCACGTCGTTGTCATCGCTGCTGCCCTTGTTCAGCTTGCGGTAGCGCACCAGCGCCTCCGAGCCGAGCCACTGCACGTTCTGCGAGCCTGCAACACGTTCGCCTGCAACTAGGTCTCTGATAAAATATCCTTCATCGATAGCAGTAGTGCTACGCAATTGGTGCAGTGGATAGCGCTTTCAGTTAACGTGTAGGAGGACGACGGTTCGATTGTGGGATGTGGAATTTTTTTCTGCTAAAGGTAGTCTGCGAGGTACGGTGTAGCGATTACTGTGGGTCTTCTACAAAACATCTACAGTTACGTATTACGAACACGGAAATGGAAATACAATCGTTTTCGTTGGTCATCTTTTAAATAAATCTTTTGCATGTGGTGGACGCGAATTGTTTCACACAACTGCGTCTACTAGATTCCAAACTTGTTTTGTGTGTAATCCTTCCGCAATGGTCCCATCGATTAATACCGACAATTATTCTTGTCACGTTCGGGTCCACTACAATCCGTTAGGGCCTTCCTCACCAGTAGGCCTAGCGACTTACTTAGCAAATAATTTCGATGGGACCACTGGGGGGAGGGTACATAGAAAACAGGGTTGGAATCTAGTAGAAGCAGTGGCGCGAAACAGTTTGCGTCCACGACGTGCTGAAGACTTCTTTAAAAGCCGACCAATAATAACGATTGTACTTCCATTTCTGTGTTCGTAATAGGTAACTCCAAATGTTTTGTAGAAGGCCCACTGTAATCGCTGTATGACGATTAGGACGCTAGATAGCGTACCACGCAGACTACTTTTAGCAAACAAAGACAAACACGCCTCGACTTAGTATCGAACCCTCGACCTCCTGCGTGCCAACCAAAAACACTATCCAGTGCACAAACTGCACAGCACTGTTTTTCTTCTGACAGAGGTAGTTACCAAACTTGTGATTACAGTGCCGCCGGACTGCCTATCTTTAACGTCCATTTATTGCCCGAAATATGCGCAGGACGAAATTTTGTGAGAGAAACTTTTGTGTTGCCAGTATGTGAGGAATCGCGCTGCGACGTTCCACTGAGCGATTTTTTTTTTGTCGTTGTGTATCGGTAATATTTCTTCCCTATATATATCGATATCAAAACGGCAATATCTAGTGCCGATTTTTTATTTTATACTGTATATTTTTCAAAAATTTCGGTAAATATTTGAAGTTGTTCTTTTGAAATTGTAGTAGAACATAATTTTACTTTCACTGTGTGAAGGAACCTTATTATTTTTAGAGCTTTCGTGACGTCCAGTCCTTCTCTTTGATTATGTGAAGCAAGTATACGTGGCACTAAACAAGTAGTCTGATTGGACTGGGAGCGGCGGGGGAGGGGAGGGGGGGGGGGTGCGGTGTGAATGGAACAACAAGATTTCCAGCTGCTTTAAAAAAAAAAAAACGCGGAGACGTCTGAGGGGAAATGCTAACGTAATCGTCGTTTGGAGCTACCAACAGAAACTGCAACGTCTTGCTTCATCTCGTAATTTTGACACTACAGCTGCTAGTTCGCTGGCGTTGGCAGAAACGAAAAAACTGAGAAGTCGACATGAAGTGTTCCGGACAAATCCGGTATGTGACGAAACTGAACAACGGGTCCATCGGGCATCTTTTATTGTGCTACTTGCATGCAGTTACCATTGTTAGCAAAGGGGTTGTCGCCAAGCGTTTTCCTTTGAATTCTTGCTTTAAGGGAGATTGGCAGTCTGATAGCTTGTTGATGTACAGAATATCTAACAATGAATCAATACTTAAATATAAAGCTATAAAACCGGCAGTGTATTTACAATGTGAATCCGATATGTCTATAGGTCGGTTGGTCGATATTTTTCCGTCGATGTATCGGTACCTTTATTTGATATATCAATGCCGATAATGTTATTCTTTTCAATACCGATATCTCGAATTACCGATGTTTTTAAAAATATTAACAGTCCTACCTGGAAGCACATGTACAGCTCCTCATCGGTAGCGAATATCTCAGCAACATTCTATTACAATACTAAGGATGAATAAAATGAACGACCAGGTAGGCCCGCATCTAACGTGCCGAGAAGACACAGAGTGCCGAGGGACTTGTTTCATTGCTGAGGTCAGTTGGAGGATGATTAAGTCCCTGGTCGGAAAAGCTGTATACACTATCTGATCAAAAGTATCCGGACACCTACACTGCCGGAAAAAATGCATCAGAATCAAGGATCGTGTTTAATGGCGTGCGTACTGAAGTGTTAGCGATTTATTTGTCACAGTCATCGGCGATCAGATAGCACTCAGGAGACCAATCTGTGCACACTCTGTTTTGACTTTGCAGGCAGTAATTGCGCTGAGTTTAGAGGTAAACAGTGTTAGCAACATTCATTCTAGGATGCAACCATGCCCCGACGACGTGTATGTACT
Source organism: Schistocerca gregaria (assembly GCF_023897955.1). Lineage (NCBI taxonomy): Eukaryota > Metazoa > Arthropoda > Insecta > Orthoptera > Acrididae > Schistocerca > Schistocerca gregaria. The sequence goes on from NC_064931.1 coordinate 54,571,457, forward strand.
CCAACTGAACAGTTTCAGACATTTGAGCAGTGTCTCATTGTGGTCCTGCGGGAAGCTGGATGGACGCATCGATGTATTGCTGCACTTGTTGGGCGCAGTGCATCGGTGGTGCACGCCTACTTTCAGCAGTGGTCTGTGGAACATTCCCACACTTGTATAGCAGCTACTGGAGGTCCGCATAGTAGAGACACACATCAACACCGATGCGTTGTGCAAGCAGCAGTGCCCGACCAAACATCATCCAGTGACGAAATCGGGCACATGTTATACCTGATGTGTAATCAGGGACCATTCGTAGCCATCTGCGTGTTTCGGGATAGAGATCAAATGTGCCTCTGGCCAGGATAACAGTGACACCACAATACCGCCAGGCATGACTGCTCTGGTGTCACAAAAGAGTTGACCGGAGAGAGAAATCGGCTCTGTTGTCTTCAGTGATGAGAGTAGGTTTTACCCGTAGATGAGCGATGGACGCACACATGTATGATGTAAACCTAGTGAGCCTCCCATTCCATCCCAGGCCATCAGTTACAACTCGCAGTTACGTTTGGTAGTTTTGCTGGGTAAAGTAACCAGTACCCACCACATTGGACACGCTATTTCCCGCATGCTACTGCCAGTTATTCGACAGGAAGAGCATGGACTTTTTCATGATGATAATGCACATCTATACACGTCTGCTGCGACGAAGGTGCTCCCCATGGCCCACAAAAACTCCACTGGCCAGCAAGATCGCTAGATCAACTCACCAACTGAAAATGAATGGGACATAATCAATTGGAAACTTATCCGTTCTACAGGGACAACAAAAAAACTGCCGCATTGCAACGAAATGCGCAGCATGCTTGGGACAATTTGTCTCAGGATGCCATTCGGAACTATTATGATCTGTGTACACACTGAAAAGCCGAAGAAAGTGGTACACCTGCCTAAATCGTGTATGGCCGCCGCGAGCACGCAGAAGTGCCGCAACACGACGTGGCATCGACTCGACTAATGTCTTAAGTAGTGCTGGAGGGATCTGGCACCGTGAATACTGCAGTGCTATCCACATATCCGTAAGAGTACGAGACGGTAGAGAACTCTTCTGAACAGTACGTTGCAAGGCATCCCAGATATGCTCAATAATGTCCATGTCTGTGGAGTTCAGTGACCAGCGAAAGCGTTTAAACTCAGAAGAGTGTTCCTGGAGCCACTTTGTAGCAATTCAGCACGTGTGGGGTTTCGCATTGTCGCATTGTCCTGCTGGAATTGCCCAATCACTCCAACTGCACATGCCCCACATCATTACAGGGCCTCCACCAGCTTGAAGAGTCCCTGCTGACATGCAGGGTCCATGGATCCATGAGGTTGTCTCCGTACTCGTGCTCGTCCATCCGCTCGATACCATTTGAAACGAGACTAGTCCGTCCAGGCAACTTGTTTCCAGTCACCAACAGTCCAATGTCGGTGTTGACGGTCCCAGGCGAGGCGTAAAGCTTTGTGTTGTGCAGCCATCAAGGGTACACCAACGGTCCTTCGGCTCTGAAAGCCCATATCGATAATGTTTCGTTCAAAGGTTCGCACGCTGACACTTGTTGATATCTCAGCATTGAAATCTGCAGCAATTTGCGGAAGGGTTGCACTTCTGTCACGTTGAACGATTCTCTTCATTTGTCTTTGGTCCCGTTCTGGCAGGATCTTTTTCTGATCGCAGCGATGTTGGGTATTTGATGTTTTATTGGGTCCCTGATATTCACAGTACACTCGTGAAATGGTAGTACGAGAAAATACTCACTTCATCGGTGCCTCGGAGATGCTGTGCCTCATCGCTCGTGCGCCGACTGTAACACCACGTTCAAACCCACTTAAATCTTAATAACCTGCCATTGTAGCAGCAGTAACCGATCTAACAACTGCGCTAGACTCTTGCTGTCCTACATAGGCGTTGCTGACGCGACGCCGTAGTCTGGCTGTTTACATGTCTCTGTATTTGAATACGTATGTCTATACCAGTTTCTTAGGCGCTTTAGTGTTTTTGAGTGACGTCCGACAGAACAGACACCACTCGTGATGACGCTGCTGATGCGCACATTTATATGGGAAAGAACGGAGGGGATGGGTGTTAATTCGCGACTTCCAGCCGCACTGGGCATTGTGATAATGCAGTCCGGAATTAACGCATTTCGCGAGGGGTCGCCTGTTCTGTCGGACGTGTCAAGGACCCTTCCCACTCTTATAGAAAGGTGGCGTCTGTTCGTCTCGGACAGGTCCGACAAAACTGGCATAACTCAGCGCGACGGTTCCTTGACGTTTGTTTGAGGGCACATGCATTAATATCAGAGTTCGAGTCCCGGTACGGCACAAATTTTCAACTTTCCACCACAGTGCCCTGAGCGATTGAATGTCACCAATTCCCACCCACCTCTTCCTCTTTTTTCCACATTTTCTATTTTTATGATCACTTGCATGCGAGAGTACACCTACCTCCTTTTACTCTGTTGATTCGGCCTCTCACGACATCTAACGGTGAATTCCGCGTTACATAGAGGTGGCCGGGAACCTGTGATCAGATAGTTTATAGCTTCTCACTGTTCAGGAAGCAGAGGAATCGAGGCAAGTCGGATGGCCTTTGGTCGGTATCGCTTGTTTCTGTCCATTACTATTATTTATTTTATGGCCTTCATTGGAACACTCTAGTGAAAAATACAAAGTTGTAAACAAGTTGTTACACAGGGATACAATTTGGCTCAACAATAACTTAATATGGTATTTAGGTAATATAATTATTAGAGTCTATTCTTATATGAAAGATGTGTTGCTCTTTTGTCTGTCCAATATTTCTTCATTCTTTCAGATATTTTCTTTCTTTCGTTACTAAATTTAGCTAGGAAACAATATAGCGCTCTGTAGCGATATAGCATCGAAGTCTGCATGTTGAATACAATGCTGATTTGAATGTATTTCCCTCCCTGCGAGGAGGAGTTTGGCTTGTTCCGCCCATACCTCTCCTTCCCGTGCAGCAGGCAAATTTTAGGCGGTGGTCTCGTGCTCACTCTTTCAGCATACCCGCGAAAGCTGCCATGTTATAGGGGAGAGGACCAGCATGTGGACACACCACAGATATTGAAGATCTGCAACTAATATATGATACTAAAAAGACACTCAATTTCTGGTCAGATAGATGGCAACGCGGTTTCAACCCAGATCTGTGCTTTGACCACAAGGGTAAAGTTTACCCATCAAGCAGGAAAGCACTAACTAACTTCCCACACAGCCAGCATAGACCTGTCATTGTCCGCATTGCAATACAAGTCCCTCCTGTAAAATCAGCTCCAAAACCAAGATGGAATTTTGAAAAGGCTGATTGGGAGTAATACGCTAAACGTGCCGATGCCACTGTACGGTGGATAAAGCCAATCATTAACAGCTATGGACGATTTAGTAAAGCTCTTATTGCATCAGCTAAGAAAACTATATACCACGCGGTTTCAGGAAAGAATATACACCTGCCTGGAATGAAACAACTGAACGCCTCTACAACGAGTTCAAAGACTCGGGAGACAAGGAAGTGGCAGAGGAACTTATCGAGTCACTTGTCAGCGCCCGAAGAGAAAAGTGGAAAAAAAAACGTTGAAGGTATAGACTTTAGAAAGTCCAGTCGAAAATCGTGGGCCCTACTCAGGAAACTAGGGTCTGGTGTATACAATCCCTGTGAAAGAGCAAAAACCACTCCCAATGCAATTGCAGGCCGTGTAGCCAATATGTTCAGGGCACCTCTTGACAAAGAAACCGCCAGAAACATTAACAAACTAATTAAAACACGGTGGAGACAAGCTACTGAAAGATCACATCCTGCAGCACCTTTCACAGTAGAAGAACTGAAAACGGCTATCTCGAACATCAAAACTAGGAAGGCAGCTGGGTCAGATGAGTGATACCCAGAATGTATTAAGTATAGTGGGGAAAATGTTACAACTGGCTCGTGAACTTCTATAATAACGTCCTTGAAGAAGGCCGAGTGCCTAAGATATTCAAAAGATCTAAAGTATTGCCAATATTAAAACCTGGGAAAACACCAGACAAGCCTGAACATTTTATACCAATCTCTCTCCTGAGCACCTGCTTCAGACTCTTGTATAATCGTATTGGGACGACTTTGAATGAAAGAATCCCCATCTAGCAGGCTGGTTTTCGACCACAACGTAATTGTGGCGACCAAGTACTGGCTTTAACAACACATATCGAGAACGGTTATGAACGGAAACTTAAAACAGCTGTTGAATTTGTAGATTTAACCGCTGCATACGATACTGTATGGAGGCATGGTCTTCTTAGCAAGATACTTGAGATTGTCCCTTGCCAGACCTGTGCCCTTCCTCCCGCAAAATAGCGCAAGCGGAGGTAACGATGATGGAGGTAGATAGCGATCACGCATCCGTGTCTTCAAAGCAGACCTCAAAAGGCTCAATAGTATTGAGATATAGTGACGATGGTGGCCAAGGGAAATGCGATAATTCATCCTCGTGCTCACAAAACTGGTCCTGGACAATGCGAGCTGTGTTATCAGGGACCCTGTCGTCTTGGAACATATCGTCACCGTTGCGGAATAAATGTTTTACAGTGGGAAATACCTGATCAGGCAAAATAGTCACATAATCCTCGACAGAAAAGCGAACTAGCAGATTACCCGTGGGGCCCATGGAATACCTCCTTATGGCTGCCAAATCATCACCGAATCCCGACCATGTTTCACTCTTGGAACGTAAATTCAGCCAGAAATTGGAAATAGTGTGTAACAATAACTTTCTTACAGTGCTCCACGATCCAGGTTTTATGGCTTCGGCACCACGTTTTCATGTTACGGGCATTTTCATCACTGCTGAGTGGTTGTGGAATTCCAGCTCGCCCTGAAATTCGCACTTTATGGACTCCCTTAGTGTTTTTTTTTTTTTTTTTTTTTTTTTCTTGCTGACTGGGTTCGCGAGTGCGACATTCAGTTCTGCAGTGATTTTTGAAGCTTTCGTTCTTTTTATTTTTCGTCATAATCCTCTCGAATGACCATCTGTGACAACCACTCAGCACACACTTTCACCTGCGTTGTGACTTAGCGGATGATGTTTATCCTGTTTCCCTGCACCTAAATTTTCGATATGTGCCTCTTGAAACACCAAACACTTCGGCTACTTCGGTTACACAGGCACCCAACATACTAGCACCAACAATCCCACCTTCTAATTCACTTAGCTCTCACAACTACACAGAACACTGTTCTGACCACGGCGTCCAATCACTTGCGAACGCAGACACTTTCGGTTTTACCTGATTCGAAGGGTTGAGTGCCCTTGTCTCCTCCTCCTACCCTGGAACACGGCCTCTGGGATTCCCCTGGAAGGTGTACAGAAACTTACCTGCTCCGAAGGGAAAATAGCGCCACGCTCGTCGAAGCACAAGTCCTTACGATCACTTTACTTCCGAAGTTCCTAGGGTGACCATCAGTATAGAAGTTATTACAACGGCCAAGGGCATCACAGTACTTATACGATCGTAAAGTGAAGGAACCTAAAGAATCTGTTTTTACGTGGGTGACCTTACGCCAAAAGTCGTATCATTGCAATGGAAGGATGCATTCGAAGAACGGAGAAGTGTTTAACATAGCAGAACATCTCTGTGGACCACCTGATGATTCAGTTCTGGCAGTGAAGAGCCAAGTGGAGAGCGCGAAGAAGAGACATGAGAAGAAACTACGCAGTTATCACAGAAATAGGTGGATGAAATGGGAAATCTTCATGATAACGATTATGCCTTTGTGACGTGATGCCTAACTCAAAATCTTTGAAGAGGACCTTGCGTCGTCACTGGAGTCAAGTGTGAACAAACAATAGCTCATAAACACTTATGAATTTGTACTTTCATCATTGCAACCCAGTCAGCAATCGTGATCATCTAATATATAAGAAACTACCAGCCTCCATTGCGGTAATGAAACCAACCTTTACCTAGGTTTCAGACCAAATAATTGAGCCTTCTTCAGAAGATATACCTGAATCTATAATATGTCAAAGAGAGCATGGTCTAGAAATACAACTACAACAACCTGAATAGGCGTAGTCACGTTTTAAAAATGAATCATCTTCATGAAGGTCTTTTAAAAACGGGAGATGGCAGTAACTTTCTTCGAGAAGACGATAAATTGCAGCAGAAGTTAATCATTTTTAGTGGAAATAAAGGGAAAGAAAGCTCAAAAACGTTTTTCTAATTTTTTATGGATGGGACATTTAAGAAGTGCAGCAAGCAGTTTGCACAAATCTGTACCAAACATGAAAACTTTGTAGGACCGAGTGACGAAACAAACTTTCTTCCTACTGCACTTTCACTGCTACTAATATAACGAAAAGCTCTCTCAATCTTTTGACTACTTTGTTAACAACTGCCTACAGAATGAGGATATCCCCAAAGCAATGTGCCACGGAAAGTGGCATGGAACAGTGAACACCGTAGAAGGGTGGCACAACAAAATAATAACAACATAAATAACATTATTGGACACCCTCATCCTACGTCACCTACTTGGTGGAGTGCTTGAAGAAGGAAGTGAAGCTCACAAACTGCGTGTTCATGAATTTGGAGATCAAACTTGAAGGAAAGAAGAGGAAGAAGAAATAATTGAAGCTGGACAACAGGAGACAGATTCGCAAAAAAAAAATATGAAGAGTTTGGCAACTTTAGGTCCTGCTTGCGACCCATTGACTGTATTCAGAATGTCGATTAATATATGTTAAAAAGTAATGTATTAAGAAGCTATGGAGACCACTGAGTCCTCTCGCAGATTATTTAATTAACATTATAAAGTACTCCCTAAGGCAAAAAAAAAAGTAAAAAACGACGCACCGTGAAGGAATTATCCGAATGGGACGGAAATCGGTAAACGTGATGTACATATACAGGCAAACAAATGACTACAATTTCAGAAAAATTGGATGATTTATTCAAGAGAGAGGGCTTCTTAAATTGAGCAAATCATTGACGCGTTTGTCCACCTCTAGTCCTTATGCAAGCATTTATTCGGCAAGCCCTTAATTGATAGGTTTGTTGGATGCTGGCCAAGGTAGGATTTGGTAAGCACGAAGACAAGCAGTAATACTCTCGCCCTATACGGCTGGGCATTATCTTGCTGAAATGTAAGCCCAGGATGGCTTGTCACGAAGGCAACAAAACGAGGCATAGAATGTCGCGGACTTACTGCTGTGCTGTAAGAGTGCCGTGGATGACTACCAAAGGGATCTTGCTATGAAAAGATAAGGCACGCCCGCAGTACGGCTAGACAGCCAAGAGTGATACCGGATTTTACTCTCGGCTGTCGGGCTGTATGGAGGGCGATCATCAGGTTGGTATCCCATTGCTGTCTTTCTTTCTTTTTTTGCGTTTTGTGTCCAAAGAGTGATCACATTTGGCGATTTTTTCTTCTGGGATGGCAAAATAAGGAAAATAGTTTCATATTATTGTTTATTCGCTTGCAAAGGTACTTGGGCGCTCTATGGGTCCTTTAGTCCTTTGAGGATGTTGGTTACGTAGTCGTACGAGTGACGAGTGAGAAACTATTTACGTGTAGGATACTTAATAACTAAACATTGCATCATATTTGATGGCCCTGTGGGGACGCAATAGTGGCTCGAGGCACCTAGTATTTGTGCCATTGTCGTGGTAGGGCCTGGCCTACATTCTCGAGTTGGCTCGTGTATTTCTCTCGTTCTGGCCCACCTTGGGGCGCCTAGGCTCTACTTCAAGCACCTGTTTTGTAGTGGTTGCAAACTGCAAATATTAGAGTCACATGTTGTTCCCCAAGACGTTGAGCCGTACAGCAGGGAGGGTTGTACCGTTGGTCTATGAAGTTGTAATTTCGTTGATGGGTTTAGATTCCTGCTCGTGAATAACGGCGTGAGTGACCGGATCATATTCATACTATTCAATTTTCCATCTTGTATGTGTGGGGTAAAAGTCATCACTTTATCCAGTACCATTCCCACGTATTTCGTAATCGTGGTCCAGGGTATTAGTTGTCCATTGTTGGCAAGTCGCACCCTCAGTTCCGGCCGTTTATTCGTAAACAGTATTCCTGCAGTTATCGTAGGGTCTAGGGTGATTTTATTGCTCTTCACCCACTGTTCGGTGACTCGAGTTATAGCTGCGTCCTGTTGACAAGTTGTTTGATGTTCCTCCCAGAGGCTAGGAAGGCCGTGTACCGGCGTACAGACTGACAGTGACTTGTCGAATGGTGGGAAAGTCGTTAATTCGTAAATGAAAAATACACGGTGATATCACTGCTCCCTGTAGGATGCAAGCTGAGACAGTTTTCGGTGAAGACTTGTTCCTGTCTATTTGTACAAACAGACGTCTGTCCTGCCACTGCTGTCTGGGGCGTCTCCAAACACGTCTTGCTGGTTAGTGGGGCTCAGTTCGAAGTGGAACTCATCAGTCTTCAATCCCGCTTTGAACTCAGCCCCGGACAACAACAAGGATACCAACTTGAATGTCACCCGCCGACAACAGGAAGCGATGGCCTGGGGTGCGAAGCGAATACGACGAATACGAAGAAGGGCCTTCTTTACCTGCGGGATAGCTGGTTAAATTACCTGGCGAAAGGTGAGTGTCTGGCAGGGCATTGCACAGGTGCCGCTTACGGTCAAATACAGCGACGCCACCTGCACATTTGGCAAGCATCTGCATTTACGTTCGAGCATGCGTTTCCGTACCTTTGTCCAACCTTTGGAAATTGTGCGTACAGCATTCTCTTTTCTGTGACGATTTTTTAAAAGTACGTTTCCTTAAATCAAAATGTGTAAACCGCAGTTGGACTTGACATTCAGGTAGCGACCTTTAATATTCATCATCCAGACCCTTAAAAAAGGTAAAGATGAAATCAACCTCAAGGTTGGTTTGAACACCACAGTGCTTTACTAGCCTCGGTCATGCTGTAGATGGTGTGCTCTTGCCTTCTTCCAATTTTTGAACTGACTCAACCACGAAGTTATGGGTGCTACTCAAGCTTCGATTAATATTGATTAGAATGGACACAATATTTAGTATTAACGATGACTGTAGCCACGGTTTTGCACACAACAAATGTTACAGCTAGGTGGGCGGGTGTGTTAGACCCCCAATTGGCAGGTGCAACTAAGTTTCACATAGGCATTTTGGTTGGACGTGTCAGTTGAGGTTCAGCTATACCCGTTAATGGATGTATGAAATGAATCGTGTTTTCGTGAAATCAAAAATGGTTGAAATGGCTCTGAGCACTATGGGACTTAACATCTTAGGTCATCAGTCCCCTAGAACTTAGAACTACTTAAACCTAACTAACCTAAGGACATCACACACATCCATGGCCGAGGCAGGATTCGAACCTGCGACCTTAGCAGTCCCGCGGTTCCGGACTGCAGCGCCTAGAACCGCACGGCCGCCTTTGTGAAATCCTTGCGGATGTACTGTACATCGATTCCTTCAGTACGTGCCTGAATTCTAATCCCTGTGGCTTCATAATGGAATGCAAATAAAGAGTAAAGCAGAAAATACTGTCATTCAGACGTAAAAATTGAAAAACGCGCGCATAATTTCAGAAGCTCACTTCCTCCTTTTCTACCGTCGCCATGAAAGCCACAAAATGAATCGTCGTTCAGTAGGGAGAGATGTTTCTGTAATGGAGAAAGACTTCCTCCAGGTACAACACTACAGAAGGTCTTATATTTATGAAATACACTCCTGGAAATGGAAAAAATAACACATTGACACCGGTGTGTCAGACCCACCATACTTGCTCCGGACAATGAGAGGGCTGTACAAGCAATGATCACACGCACAGCACAGCGGACACACCAGGAACCGCGGTGTTGGCCGTCGAATGGCGCTAGCTGCGCAGCATTTGTGCACCGCCGCCGTCAGTGTCAGCCAGTTTGCCGTGGCATACGGAGCTCCATCGCAGTCTTTAACACTGGTAGCATGCCGCGACAGCGTGGACGTGAACCGTATGTGCAGTTGACGGACTTTGAGCGAGGGCGTATAGTGGGCATGCGGGAGGCCGGTTGGACGTACCGCCGAATTGCTCAACACGTGGGGCGTGAGGTCTCCACAGTACATCGATGTTGTCGCCAGTGGTCGGCGGGAGGTGCACGTGCCCGTCGACCTGGGACCGGACCGCAGCGACGCACGGATGCACGCCAAGACCGTAGGATCCTACGCAGTGCCGTAGGAGACCGCACCGCCACTTCCCAGCAAATTAGGGACACTGTTGCTTCTGGGGTATCGGCGAGGACCATTCGCAACCGTCTCCATGAAGCTGGGCTACGGTCCCGCACACCGTTAGGCCGTCTTCCGCTCACGCCCCAACATCGTGTAGCCCGCCTCCAGTGGTGTCGCGACAGGCGTGAATGGAGGGACGAATGGAGACGTGTCGTCTTCAGCGATGACAGTCGCTTCTGCCTTGGTGCCAATGATGGTCGTATGCGTGTTTGGCGCCGTGCAGGTGAGCGCCACAATCAGGACTGCATACGACCGAGGCACACAGGGCCAACACCCGGCATCATGGTGTGGGGAGCGATCTCCTACACTGGCCGTACACCTCTGGTGATCGTCGAGGGGACATTGAATAGTGCACGGTACATCCAAACCGTCATCGAACCCATCGTTCTACCATTCCTAGACCGGCAAGGGAACTTGCTGTTCCAACAGGACAATGCACGTCCGCATGTATCCCGTGCCACCCAACGTGCTCTAGAAGGTGTAAGTCAACTACCCTGTCCAGCAAGATCTCCGGATCTGTTCCCCATTGAGCATGTTTGGGACTGGATGAAGCGTCGTCTCACGCGGTCTGCACGTCCAGCACGAACGTTGGTCCAACTGAGGCGCCAGGTGGAAATGGCATGGCAAGCCGTTCCACAGGACTACATCCAGCATCTCTGCGATCGTCTCCATGGGAGAATAGCAGCCTGCACTGCTGCGAAAGGTGGATATACACTGTACTAGTGGCCGGCCGCGGTGGTCTCGCGGTTCTAGGCGCGCAGTCCGGAACCGTGTGACTGCTACGGTCGCAGGTTCGAATCCTGCCTCGGGCATGGATGTGTGTGATGTCCTTAGGTTAGTTAGGTTTAAGTAGTTCTAAGTTCTAGGGGACTAATGACCACAGCAGTTGAGTCCCATAGTGCTCAGAGCCATTTGAACCATTTGAACTGTACTAGTGCCGACATTGTGCATGCTCTGTTGCCTGTGTCTATGTGCCTGTGGTTCTGTCAGTGTGATCATGTGATGTATCTGACCCCAGGAATGTGTCAATAAAGTTTCCCTTTCCTGGGACAATGAATTCACGGTGTTCTTATTTCAATTTCCAGGAGTGTATAATATTACATTACTAACACGAATTATGTTATAATCTAGTTTTTCAAACTTAACAGTTCCTGTGAAACTACAGTTCAGAGGAGTAGAAGGAATTGGCCAACAGAAAATCCCTCAATTCCCTTGTACTTCCAGTGTATTATCAGCAAGACATTAAATATACTCTGGCAAATTTTGAAAACGTCTGTACCTATCAAATTTAATTCTCATGTATTAATGCAAACTCTTGAACTTTTTATGGTAAGGCGTTTTTCTATTGGAAACATTTTTTCTCCGAATATCGAATTCTTCCCGCTCAATAAATAAATAGCCGGCCGATGTGGTCGAGCGGTTCTAGGCGCTGCAGTTTGGAACCGCGCTGCTGCTACGGTCGCAGGTTCGAATCCTGCCTCGCCAAGGATGTGTGTGATGTCCATAGGTTAGTTAGGTTAAAGTAGTTCTAAGTCTAGGGGACTGATGACCTCAGATGTTAAGTCCCATGGTGCTTAGAGCCATTTGAACCAATAAATAAATGAATCGATTCTGTAACTTCTTAGTGATTGACGACAATATTGTACAATAAACTGATTTCTTCATCCTAATATCATACACTATTTTAAAACTAAGCTAATGCGCTTTATTAAATTTAGGCAGTGCGTTTTCCAATTCAAGTTGTGGTCGATCTGTACTCCAAAAACCTGAACACCGTCTGCTTACGAGCACAGTGGTGGTTTTATTTGTCGTTGTCGATGTGGTCAATGTAGATCTAATTTGATGGCTTGACTCATTAAGATATCCTAGAGGTCGTTCTTGCACCGTGAATTTAAAGCCCTTACATTTAGTGCACAACTGGTCCTTAAACCCTTTTGAGTATTTAGACAAGTTAGCGAATAATATACAAATAAGAGAAATGACTGAAAAGTAACAGCTCCGAATTTTTTATCGTGTTCTCAACATTACTTGAGGTATTACGTGTCATGTACATTACTCGGCTGACTTTCCCGCTTCGCTGACTCGAGTTATGACCCTCTCACGCTAGAGAGCTCCGAATTGCAGTATGTAACATGGCACTGTGTAGTGTAACTACGTCAGTGCTCGAGAAACAACGTGTTGTAATCGAGTTTGTAACCGTTGAAAACGTGTCTTCAATTGAAATCCATAACAGAAGGACAGGTGTGTACGATGATGATTGTATCGACGTCAGTAATGTTCGACAATAGGTTGTTCGTGCTCATAATGAAGGAAACGGTGGTGCTAACCTCAACAGAGCTCGGAATGGCCGACTGTATACGGCAACCGACGAGTTTCATCGCAATCAGGTTGACTAATTCATAAGTGAAAATCATCTGATAACACAGACACAACTCTCAAGTAAGTGTGGCATATCACGAGAGCATCTACAGGCCACCACAGCAGAACTGCGGTACAGGAAACTATGTGCATGGTAGGTGCCTCGAATGCTCACTCCTGAGGTGAAACAGAGGAAATTGGACATCTGTCAACAAGTTCTTTTGCGTTTTTAGTGTGAAGGTGATGGGTTCCTTAATAACATTGTGATAGGAGATTTAAGCTGGATTCGTCATTTTGACCAGAAGAGCAGCAATCGAGTTCCGCCACAAACGATTACCGGTGCAGAGAAAGTTCAAGACCATGGAATCAACAGGCAAAGTCATGCTCACAGTGTACCGGGATGTTCAAGGTGTGGTGCATTTGGAGTTGGTGCTTAAATTCACCATGATAAACTTTGCAAGGTACTGTGGGACCCTCAGAAAAGTGAAAGCACGAATTCGAAGAATTCATTCACATATAAAGCACCCTCTCCTTTAGGATGTCAATGCCAGATCAGACACGAGCGCTGCAACAATACGAAGCCTGGGGTTCCCTGTCACGGATCATCCTCCATACAGTCCCGACTAGGCCCCATCCAATCGTATGTACCCAAAACTTAAAGAACAACTTCGAGGACTTCCCTTTGATAGTGATGAAGCAGTAAAAGTAGAGATGAGGTTGGAGCTCCGTCAACAAAGTCAAACATTCTACAGTGACGGTATCAACAAACTAGTTTATCATTGGGAGAAATGTATTCGTCGCCAGAGTGACTATGCTGGAAACAAAGACATATAATGTTAATAACGTTTGTTTTATATAAAAGCTTTAAGAGTTTTCACATAAAATTGCGGAGGCATTACTTTTCAGCGCGCCCTCATAAATTAATGTGCCGCATTGCCCACAAATAGGCGGAAAACCCCAATTTTTTTTGATTGTATGCTCCGTTATCAATCGACTGAAAAAGAATCAAACGTAAAATGCCTATGAGTGTGAGTCCGGAGACAGTAAAAACGAAACGACCACAGAAAACGACCCTGAGATTAGTTAGAAGAATTCAAAGGAAGTTTAATTCTCTCACGAGGAAGATAGCTTACAAATTCGACAGGTTCTTGGTTATTAGTGTGGGACTCTCACCAAGTAGAATTAACAGAGTATATAAGAGAAGACTCAAAAAAGAGCGGTATGTTTCAGCACGGGTTGCGTTGGTCGTGAGAGCGAGAGGTCATGGAGATGCTCATCGAATTCCAGTGAAGACATTCCATGAAAGACGTTATGCAAGACGAACAAGTTTACTATTAAAATGCAGCGATTTTACGTCCCAAAAACGTTCAGATAACAAATTATGTTCTCCCACATACATTTCGTGAAATGACCAAGACGGTAAAGTCAAAGAAGGGTTACACTTTAATTGCTACACTTACAAAGAGCTCCCAAAACCAAATTTCGTAATACTGATTTCCCGAACCGCTTCTGGTTGATCATGTAAACACCCCAATATCGATTTTGGAAATGCGGTGCTAGCGGCCGGATTTCTTTTTCCACAATCGGTTTTAGCTCCCATGTAAACACACAACCGTTTTTGAAAAGCGTTAGGGCTGAAAGGTGACGTCTTCTTTTTAAAGAATTTCGGCTAATCTGGACGGTGTGACTTTTTCTGCAGTGAAGGAGAAGCAGAAATATTACACTAGACATGAAGTTGTCTACTTCCAATATTTAATTACAAAGAGAAAAAGCCATTGTGCTGACTAAATCAGATGCCAGAACAGCTGATTTCTAGAAGAGATTTGTGTAATCCAATTGACGATCGGAAAACCGTTATTTGACTGGTCTAGCGAAACCGCTTCAGGCCGTAAGATGTGAACACAACAGAGGCAAACGGTTTCCGAATTTCAGCTTTCGTCTCCGGAAGTTGTACGTCATGTAAACGTAGCAAGTTAACTTCTCGCGCATCATTCCCGAACTGAAAAGGACAGCGCGGAAATAACAGTCGTACAAGAAGTATTCACGACTTCGCACAGTAAGGTGCCTTGCTGAGTATATGGAGATGTAAATGTAGATATACGGATGAACCGTTTGGTCTAATTTAATAATTTGTCTGGTAGCAGTAAATGGCAGATCAGTAAATCACGGATCCGAGTTTAGCTTGATATACGCCGAAATCACACTAAAGCAGTACACATTCTGCTCGCAAATACATTTCATACACTGAAGGGTCAAAGGAAGTGGAACATCTGCCTAATATCTTGTGGGGCCCCGCGAGCACGCAGAAGTGCCGTGACATCGACTCGACTAATGTCTGAAGTAGTGCTGGAGAGAACTAACAGCATGCATCCTGCAGGGCTGACCATAAATCCGAAGAGCGTGAAGGGTGGAGATCTCTTCTGAACAGCACGTTGCAAGGCATCCCAGATATGCTCAGTAATTTTCATATCTGGCGAGTTTGGTGAACAGCGTAAGTGTTTAAACTCAGAAAAGTGTTCCTGGAGGCACTCTGTAGCAATTCAGTACGTGTGGGGTGTCACATTGTCCTGCTGGAATTGACCAAGTCCATCGGAATGCACAATGGACGTGAATGGATGCAGGTGATCAGGCAGGATGTTTACGTGCGCATCATCTGTCAGAATCGTATTGAACGTATCAGGGCTCCCATATCACTCCAACTACACACGACCCACACCATTATAGAATCTCCAACAGCCTGAAAAGCCCCGTACTGACATGCAGGGTCTGTGGGTTCATGAGGTTGTCTCCATACTCGATACAATTTCAAACGAGACTCGTCCGACCAGGCAACTTGTTTCCAGTCATCAACAGTCCAGTGTCGGAGTTGACGGGTCCGGCGAGGCGTAAAGCTTTGTGTCGTGCAGTCATTAAGGGTTCACCAGTGGGTGTTCGGCTCCGAAACACCATATCGACGATGTCTCGTTGAATGATTCGGACGCTGACACTTGTTGATAAGCCAGCATTAAAATCTGCAGCAATTTGCGGAAGGGTTGCCCTTCTGTCACGTTGAACGATTCTCTTCATTTGTCATTGGTCCCGTTCTGGCAGGATCTTTTTCCGGTCGCAGCGATGTCGGAGATTTGATGTTTTACCGGATAGTCACGGTACACTCATGAAATGGTCGTACGGCAAAAGTGAAGTGAGGACTTCATCGCGACCTCGAAGATGCTGTGTCCCATCGCTCTTGCGCCGACTATAACACCACGCTCTAACTCACTTGAATCTTGATAACCTGCATAACCTGCCATTGTAGCAGCAGTAACTGATCTATCAACTGCGCCAGTACTTGCCTTATACAGGTGATGCCGACTGTAGCTCCGTATTCTGCTCGTTTACATATCTCTGTATTTGAATATGCATGCCTATACCACTTTCTCTGGCGCTTCAGTGTATTATTATGACGCATAATGTGCACAATTATTTCTTACAGGGTGATCAGAAACAGTCTGAAAAGCTTGTAAGAGTACTGCAGTGTAGGTTGTGCTGAGAAATAACTGCTCAGAAAAAAGGTCGATATGTTGCGCCGTTTCCGAGTTAATTAGCATTAAAGTTAGCCAGCAAGGCCGTTGAGCGCGCAGATTCAAGCGCCCACCATATACAATTAGTGGTCAGTTGTTCTCGTAGCGTAGATGATAGCGCGCGAGACTGCTCAGCCTTTAACTCGGTTCGGTCCTTACTACCATCCCATGTCCAATTTTTGTATCGCTCTCTTGTTCGGTTTTAGGAAACCAACCGAAGAAAGCGTTTGGCGACACCGTCTCTGGCGGGTCACTTGACTCTGCTCGCACAACGGTGTGATTTCAATGCTAATTAACTCGGAAACGGGGCAACGTTTCGAATTTTTTTCTTAATGATTCTTTCTCAGCACCACCTACCCTGCAACATTCTTACAAGTTTTTCGAACAATCTCTGACCACCCTCTATATTTTATCTTTTAGCTTTCGTCAACAAATGAAATTTTTTACGATTTAATCTCTATAATTGAAAGTTACAAATATTTGATTAACGTAATAAAATCTGTAATCTTAGCCTTCAGAGCCACCAGAGAGACAGGTGGGTTAAGAATTCAAATAATATTTCCTTATAAATACGTAAGGAATGGCTCACAGCCCTCTTTGCATTTAGATGATCTCCGATAATGTCTCGGAACATGTATCCAGCGTGCGACAGTAAAACCTCAACTTTCCGTGGGATACTGAAAGGCGTTAAATACTCGTGCTGCTGGAGGAGAACTAGCATTCATTTCTATGATGGATATGCTGGGCTCGATATGTATCTCTACGGCGAAGAAATGACTTCGCCGTCACGGGTGCTCATAGTGGGAAAATGGGGAAGTTCTCATTTGAGCCAGCCTAAGTGGCCGTGAGGTTCTAGGCGGTGCAGTCTGGAACCGCGAGACCGCTACGGTCGCAGGTTCGAATCCTGCCTCTGGCATGGATGTGTGTGATGTCCTTAGATTAGTTAGGTTTAACTAGTTCTAAGTTCTAGGGGACTAATGACCTCAGAAGTTGAGTCCCATGGTGCTCAGAGCCATTTGAACCATTTTCTCATTTGATCATTGAATACTGAAACTGTAAATTCACTTATTGAATATGATTAAAATTGAAATGGAATTAAGTACTTAGGAAATTGTTAGGTTAGATGTGCAATGTGGGTGTCGCATGTGTTGAGTTAAATTCGATAGCATATTTACAGAAGGCTATGTCTGGTATGGGTATAAAGGTCTAGGCTGGACGCTGTGATGTCAGCGGTCGCTTCCTCGGCGGGCCGCTGATGTGGCGCTTGTCCGGTTATAATGTGTGTGTGAGAGAGAGAGCAGACGATCTTGTGTCATCACGGTAGCGCCCTTTGGTGGGTACAATATGAACTAAATCAGTTGGGCTCTGGAGCTCATGGTGAACACAGTAGGCGCCGCTATCTTGAATAACGTTGCCTGCGTCACGATCTGACCTCAGGAGAGCGCCCTCTGGTGGCACCGATATGAACTAAGCCAGATGGTGTCCAGACCT
Source organism: Schistocerca gregaria (assembly GCF_023897955.1). Classification (NCBI taxonomy): domain Eukaryota; kingdom Metazoa; phylum Arthropoda; class Insecta; order Orthoptera; family Acrididae; genus Schistocerca; species Schistocerca gregaria. The sequence goes on from NC_064931.1 coordinate 54,589,141, forward strand.
AGTGGCGAACACATCTGCTTGAAATTGGTTAAATAATAAAGAAAAGTACTTTTTTCCCGCCATTTTCTTTGCTTAGTAGAGTGGTGTGGTGTATTATCGTGCTGGAATTTGAACTTTCCCGCCAAAATTCATACTTCCCGCCAAAATTCGTCCTCTTGATTGACGTCACGTCCGCCATATTGGATGGTGTCATCGCCGCCATTTTGGATGACGTCGTCGCCGTCGTCTTGGATAACCATACTTCAGACTAGTACGAATGTTGTTCCAATACTTTTATATCCTCCCTGTTTCGACCATCATCAGTTATTTTGCTTCGCAAATATCAAAACTCATCTACTACTTTAAGTTTCACATTTCCTAATCTAACTGCCTCAGCATCACCTGGTTTAATTCGACTACATTCCATTATTCTCGTTTGCTTTTGTTGATGTTCATCTTACATCCTTCATTCAAGACATTGTCCATTTTATACAGCTGCTCTTCCACGTTCTTTGCTGCCTCTGACAGAATTACAATGTCATTGACCGATTTCAAAGTTTTTATTTCTTCTCCCTACTCCAAATTTTTCTTTCCTTTCCTTTACTGCTTGCTAAATAAACAGATTGAATAACATCGGCGATAAGCTAAAAGCTATGTGTGACAAATGTAATTCATGAAGTAGATGTGAATAAAAACAGATGAAATATTACCTCTGAGTTAGTAGCCCTACTAAAGTCTCTTCTACAATAATTGCATTAATAGGTTAAAATGGCTCTGAGCACTATGGGACTTAACATTTGCAGTCACCACTCCCCTAGATCTTAGAACTACTTAAACCCAACTAACCAAAGGACATCACACACATCCATGCCTGAGGCAGGATTCGGACCTGCGACTATAGGGGTCACGCGATTGCAGACTGAAGCGCCTAGAACCGCTGAGCCACACCGGCCGTCTTGCATTAATAATGTTGGGGTGCAGTCTCATATGTTTAACTATTTATGGTTAATAATATTTGAAATAAAGTTAAATTTTTTTGCGAAATTCGAAATTTAAAAAGTGCTTTGCGTGATTGTTGGCCTGTTGTTGTAACTCATGAAGGTATCCGCATTGTGGAAGTTCTGGATTCAATGGGTACACTCATACTTCCTCTTCTTTCTCCTTATTAAGATGTCGTCCTCGCAGTGCATCATTGCAAGTAGTGCATTCACCTAGCTATTTGAACAACTGTAGGGTAAATGCTCCAGGACTTCAGCGAGGTGCCAAGTGGCAGCATAGAGGCGGGAGCGTTAAAGCGACCTTATACGCAGCTAGGACGTACAAATAAGAAAAATTGTACGGATCCGCCAGTATTTAGAGAGATCACTCATTTGTGAATTAGCCGTTAAACACTATTCGTTACGTCGTACAGAAGCTAAAACAAGTAAACATTATGTATTTGAGTAGGAAATGGCGCGTAAAAGACAACAGTAGAACCTGCAGTAAGGTGTTAAGGAAATAAACTCAGATATTTTGGGTAATGTTTCTTTTGAGAATATAGTTCATCATTTATAATTTAGTTTAAATTCATTTGAAATTAAAATGTTCAGTTTGGCAGCAGGGTGCAGTCGTGAAAATGGAGTTCAGTTGTTTCGCAAGTGACTGGAAGAGATGCATCTACTCTGTGCATAGTTTACTCATTAATATGTTACTCAAATACCTTCGACGTACGTAGCCTTGTACCCCAGCAGTTCTCAATTCTTCAACGTAAACTCGCTGGGTGCCGAGTAAACATCACCCCGCTTAATTGTGCAGACCGTAAACAAATGTTAGAGTTATTATACACATTATGGGATATGGGTAGTAAGTTAAGATGGGAAGACGCTATGTAAGTACTGAAATTTCAGAACACTCTATTTTAGAAAAAAAATGGTCAGTCATTAATAACGACATTTAATATAATAACTTTCGTCTTGATAGTTGAATAGTTCTTTAATAACAAATTGGACACAATTCCAAACCTTAAAATTAAAAATATTTTCTGTAGGCAGTGATGCAGAGCTTCAGGGTACGCTATGTGATGAAAAGTGTCCGGACGTTTATTAGTGAACACTAACATTGGGTGCGTCCACCCTTGCTTGAACTCTACTGCGGGGGGGGGGGGGGGGGGCTTTCCGTAAGGTATGTGAATGAATGTGGAGGAATGGCAGCCCACTCCTCCTCAAGAGGCGAAACCGGGGAAGGTAGTCATGTGTGACGCAGGGGTCTGGAGAGAAGTCGACGTGCTAGCTCAGCCCGAGGGTGTTCCATCGGCAGATCAGTCCATTTCAGGAACGTAACAATCCTCACAGATGGTTCTTTATGACAGGGTACATTGTGATGGTGATACAAGTAGTCATCATCCCTGAACTGTTTCTTTACTGTATGCAGTATGCAATACAGTAAAATGAGTTCACATCCTTCCCCATTAAGCGGTTTATTAAGCGCAATAACTGGACCACGCAATAACCACTAAGAGTACCCCCACTCTGTAACAACCATCTCCTCTGCTCGCACGCAAGATGCTAGATAACGGACTCCAGTCATTCGCCAAACTCAAACCCTTCCACCGGATTGCTAAAGGTTATAGCGCCATTCATCACATCCAATAAGTCTTTTCCAGTTGTCCACAATCCAGTGGCGTCATCGTTCTTTATACTACGTCATTGACTACAGAAATGTGCGGCTTATGAGGAGCAACTGGACCATCATAGAATAGCCTTGGATGTACACTATTCTTTTTAACTGCCTACGCATAGTCACCGTGCTAGCTGGACTGCTGGTAGCACTTAGGAACTCATGAGCGAATCCTTCCATTGATTTCTTGCCATTTTAACTGCCACCTTTCGCAATACTCCACAGTCCCTGTCCATCACTGCATAATGTGTGCCTGGTCTTGGTTCAGCTATGGTCGTTCCTTACCGTTTCCATTTCACAATCACATCACCAAAAGTTGACTTGGGCAGCTTTAGAAGGGTTTCAATGTTCCTGATGGATTTGTTCCTTAGGTGACATCCAGTGACTGGTCCACGTTCAAAGTCACTGAGCTCTCCTGACTTGTCCATTGTGCAGTTACTGCTTCTCTACTGACAACACAATGGTCCCCGCCTCCCTTTATACTGGCAGGTCTACCTCTCGAGACATCTTCTGCGAGCCGGCCCGCTGTGGCTGAGCGGTTCTAGGCGCTTCAGTCCGGAACCGCACTGCTGCTACAGTCGCAGGTTCGAATCCTGCCTCGGGCATGGATGTGTGTGACGTCCTTAGGTTAGTTAGGTTTAAGTAGTTGTAAGTTCTAGGGGACTGATGACCTCAGATGTTAAGTCCAATAGTGCTTAGAGCCATTTGAACGATTTGAACATCTTCTGGTCGATAAGGGTGTCCTGATACTTTTGGTCAGATGGTCGTATTGACAGATCATGTTCGACAATGTTCCTGGGTGCATCACGCGTTCCCAGCTCTCGCTATTTGAGGTTACGTCCAGCGTCGTCGAACACGATTGTTTTGATGGCTCAGAGCAATAACGTTGCGCAGGCCAACTGACCTCCAAATCTCACCGGTCGACGGACACTGTACTCCTTCCGCATGTGCAGTTTTTCGTGGGTGCATTCGGCTCTGACTTCATTCTTGTGGACAACAATGCGCGACAGCATCGAGCAACAGAGGTGGAGGAGCTCTTGACGCTTGGACTGGCCTGCCAGTCCCCGACTGAAAATCGCACTGAGAAGTTTGCAGCACGTCCACATACACCAATGACCATTGAGCAGTTGTTAGCCGCGTTCGAGTGCTCTACAATAGGAACTTCTTACCAGCATGGGGGCACGTTGCACAACATGTGGTCACTCGCCTTTTGTATTACTCAGAGTAATCATAAATCCCACTCACTCCAATGTAATTACTGTCTCTGAATAAAATTGTAGTTTCTGTTCGCCTCATTGCGTATTTATTTCAATTACCTTTTGTTTCATGCTGTAGTAGTTCTTTCTGTGTGTGGTCCAAGATTCATCGAGATATGTTACTTGGCATCGTACGAACGTTACTTTGGCCCTTGTGTTTTGTGCACCAGTGTAGTTGTCGGTGAATAGATATTATTACAACAGGTTCTGGTGGTTTCACGAGGCCGTTCTTTAAATTTTAAAATTTACATCGAATTAAATAACTACCTTTGTGAAAGGGAATTTCCGCGTGCGCTTTCGTTTAGCATGGTTATCAGTACTTACAGTAGTCTCAGCACGGAATCAGTATGTAATTTTTTGCGTTCAGTGTAATTATCTAACGTGCCCAAATAATATTGCACAGTACGTTACGGGCCATATTTCGCCTCAACTCTTTACGGATATAATTCCAGCCACGTCTAAGTTTAAAAGGTACAGATGCTATAACGAAATGTACTACGATGTTGTATGTGTTGTATGTATATCGTTATACAAAGAAAAAAAAAAAAAAGGTATTCGGGAGGAAGAGAGAAACTGCCGTGTCTGGTGGAACCAGAGTTGCTTGCGTAACAACGCTACAAGCGGCAAACATGCAGTGCAGGAAGCTGGAACATTATTGCGGCAGCTGAATTTAATAAGTTGTGTACTGCAAAAAGTGGCCTAACGCTTTTCATTTATTCGTGTTAATGTTTCCAATTTGATTTTATATGGCTAATGCCAGTGCAATTCTGGGCAGAGAGGAGTGCGAGAGTTCCACGAGTCCATATCGCTCTGTACCGAATCGGATTGTAAACTACTGTTTCGGAAAGTTTAATCTGAAAGTTTTAGTGTAACTTGTACGAGGAAACTCATTACAAAGGAAGCGAGTTCACGTTAGATCTTGTACAGTTTTGGAGAGCTGCGAGGGCCTATTTATTCGATTTGAATCCAAAAGAGATTTAGACGAAAAGTGGTTTTATCACAAGCCACCTGTGGTTGCGTGGAAAGTTTAACTGGCAGTCATATGGAGTCGGCTTGCTTTCATATGCTGTTCTAGTTTACAAACCTATTTCCCTATTACGAAGACTCCTGTAGACAATAGTGCTTCTACACCGTATTGGTGTTTGTGGTACATGGTAGCCGTGAGATCGAAAGACGACTCATTGTGCTGAGATTAGTACGCAGGCACTAGATTAGTCGTACTGGAACTTTTTGGCTTCGTGATACCGTACTGTTAGCCCACTGGCAAACAAGAGCTACACCAGTCAGCTGAGTAATATTGTACCTAACCGAACCATTAACCCGCGTGAGGAATAGCGTTAGTACCCACTGACAAAATATTTGCGGCGAGTCTTCATATAAACGTAGCAACTGGAGAAAAGTGTTGTAGAGTAGAGACAAGTGTCTGAACACGCACAGCTTTAATTAATTCTGTTTCATTTTGGACCAAAGTGGCGGTGGCAAATTAGTATATTTTTCTTTATAAATAGGCCAGGTGAGTAATACGATTGAGGAAACACGGGTACTCGTCCGCAGCGACGCATTATCTGCATGTGGGTATTTTTTCAAACAAATCACATTTGATGTGGACGTTTAAACAGAGTGTAAAGAGTCCCGACTTGTTATTTTAGTTTCCCAAAATAAACAAATATTTCAATAACCTCATTCTATTTTTAAATAAAAGGAAACAAGAAATGAGAAAAAATAAAAGGAATAATATTTGACGAATGCTTTACTATTCACGAATTGATTCGCTTTCAGCGATAGTCTTTGAAATAAGATAACGAAATAGCGATCGAAGATAATAATATATAGAAACACACTGAAACCAAATGCTATCCTCAAAAATTTTGGTCAGTCAGTGATATAATCCTAGCGAGTTTATATGAAAGGATAAAAAAGGAAAAGGTACACGTTAAAATTGAAAAGCACGAAAAAGTATTTAGTGGGCTTGCGAGCAAAGAATTACTGGGAGAGTTAATACTATATCGCCGACTAGTCCGTAGTTGATATTTTTTAAGAGAGAAGTTCATCTTGGAACAAAAGAAGGGGAACCGCTCGTAATTTTCTAAATGTTATTAAGCACGGGAGAAATATTAAGTAAATTTTCATATGAATTTGTTTATAAAATAAAAATTGGAACTTCTCACCCGTGGTAATTAAAAGTTACTAGTAAGTTTGTGGTGTTACGTATTTGTTTGAGAAGGGCTAAAGCCAGTGATATCGTATTTTTTCTAGCCCTCGTTTTGCGAAAAACCTAGCAATACTAGACTAACGTTATAGAATATGAGTTTCGTTCTCTATGCACTGTACAACTGATTATTTATACTTGAGAACAGAAGCTGTATAATTAAACTAGCAATGTAATACTTAATTTAAAGGACCACTGAGGTTTGTGTAGTGTTGGTGCACTGTCAGAGACTAGAACAAGATATTTGAGAGATTTTCTATTTGTTTTATTATTTACGATAAGACAAGTAGTTTACTTCAAAAACATAACAGAAAATTAGCTTATAGAACCTTGAAAACCTGAAGGTACATCTTTGTCATACTGTGTTATCCCATTAGCTTGGTGCCACGTAAAGTTAATGTACAGCAGAGGGAGTTTAACTCAGCCGCTTGGTCAATACTGGGAAAGCTAAAATCTTTAAATTTTATTGGAGTGTTATGAGAAGCGTAGATCACTGATCGTAGTTGTTGGTCGTTGGCGGTTTAAATCTTTATATGTCTATGTCCTCCGCATTACAGTTACCGGAGAATATGCACTCTAAAAAACGTCGATTGTGATGTGTTGAGACTTTCCTGATACTTAAGGTTAAAGTAGGTAAGCCAGCGGCACTCTCCTTCACGTACAGTGTAATATTGTCAGATAAGCAGTTAAAATTTAATATCTGGACTGTAGACGATTTCAGCGCCACTAATGTCTTCTAATAATCGCATAATATTAAATGTAGGCTGGTTTGTCCGGTATGTAACATTATTGTTCTTATTGTTCTGTTCTAATAGTGCCTTGGGTCTATCTTTCCTGTTACAGCGGCAAGCCGACTAATAACGAAATGTGCCCGACAGATCATGGTTAAACACAGATGACGCCCGTTGCGGACACAGAACGAATTTTATGCTACAAATGGCTAGTGGCGGTATAAATAAATAGTTACAGTTTCAGGCTAAAGCAGTCCTAGTAAAACAATTGATATTTTTTGATGCTGTCCTTTGTTTCAATAAGCCCCTTTATCGCGGTACGTAATCAGATCAGAGAGCTGTGGTACTTCTCTGTATAATACATGACAGACTGTTTAGTCCCAAGTATGCAGTTCGTTGTTTGTTACTTCGGGGAGGGCGTTGGTGATTCGATTACTAAGTGACAGTCTCATTTATGCTTTCAAGCGGCATTTTGTCACGTCAGCACCCAGTCGAGAGAAGAGGCGTAAGGTGCTATGCTGTACGGAAGGTTTCCACGCTCCTGGCATCGTACAATGGGGTAGTCTTAGTGGAAAACGAGCTTCCAGGAGCTGTTTCAAGAATACATATAATTTGCACGCCCGGTTAGCCGTGAGATCTAACGCACGGCTTTCCGGATTGGGAAGGAGCGCCTGCTCCCCGGCACGAATCCGTCCGGCGGACTTGGGTCGAGGTACGGTGAGCCGGCCGGTCTGTGGATAGTTTTTACGCCGTTTTCGATCTGCATTGGCGAATGTGGGCTGGTTCCCCTTATTCCGCCTCAGCTACACTATGTCGGCGATTGCTGCGCAAACAAGTTCTCCACGTATGCGTACACCACCATTGGTCTACCACGCAAACATAGGGGTTACACTAGTCTGGTGTGAGATGTTCTCCAGGGGGGGGGTGCGGGGGTGGGGGGTGGGGTGGTGTTTGGGGGGGTTCACCGGCGGCCAAACCGCACAATAACCCTGAAAGACTGGTTCGGTGTGGGGAGGCAGAAGGGTGAAGTGGACCACTGCGGCTGCGGCGGGGACGGAGCCTCTCCATCGTTACTAGGCCCGCAGTTAACATGCATACATAAATACATACATACGTGTATAATTTTGGCCTCCACAGTTTCCTGAAACAGCTATTTCCAGAGAAACATCCAACGTTTGTAAAATTGTAGATCCAAGACGGTATCCAAGGCTCGCTTTGCCATTGCTGTTGTCTTTCATGTGGTAATATGCTTCAAATTACACATTAACTTGCGGGCGTCCCTTCGACTAAGAGTAAGAAGGAATTTTGTGAAAATGCGAGTTCCTTCTGATCCTTCTTGCACACTTAAGCAACTACTACATTAGGCTACTTAGTGATTTAGGTACAGAAAATGTCGTGATGCGAATTACTTCCATTCAGTAATGTAATAAAGAAGAGATGCGTCATAAAATTTGTTGTTTTCGACAGTTAAACGCCAACAGAAATTCAACCAAAGATTGGGAATATTTTAAGAACTCTAGTCCTTATTTTTCAGTAGTTGACACCACACTCATATCCACGCCAGAGTAAAGAGTTTAGATATATGACACACGAGTAATTAATTATCGTGTATCTCTGTGTAAAATGTGTGCCATGTTTGCTGAATGCTGTCCAAAACCAAATTCGAAGGCGAAAAAGACTGCTACATATTTTGTGCACTGATATATTGTGGATAAGAGCATTAAGTGAGGGAAGAGTGGATGTTGAGCATTTCACATTAGACACGGAAAAGCAGCCTTGTTTTACGACAAGCATATTAATTTTCGTCTGATAAAGCAGTGGGTGGAAGCCACCATTGTGTATTCGTTAGAAGAGTTATAACAGTGTTTTATGTTTTACAAAAGCGATTATTCTGTCTGGCGTTTGAGTATTCCTTCTCTGTTCATGTAACACATTTCATTAACAAGATAATCGTATTAAGTGACTTAAAATTTTTCATTATACTTTTCTTGGAACAGTGTGTCTCAAGGCACTTGAGGCCCTCTGGCGGTTAAGTTCCACCGACTTCACTCCTATGCTGTATTGTGGCGGCAACGCCAACAGATGTCGCTGATAACTTACGTTAGTCTTTTTTTCTTATCCATGTTCCCTTCTTTCCTCAGTTATTCTATCAACTTTATGTTATTTAATTAGGTCCATAGCTTGTTCTTGTGTGTGTTAATATTTTTATCTAAAATCAGCACAAGAGCGTCTGAAAATCATATGTTGCTACTTTACCATTTCCGTTTAACAATTTTAATTTTAACTTTATTCTTGTTTTCAATTATTACATTTTGTCACCATGATAGCTTACACATTTGGCTAGCCCACTATAGACTCTACCTCTTGTACTCTTCATTTGTTGCATATTGTACAATTTCTTTAATTGACGAATATGTGTAGGGTTACACTAGCGACATCTAACGAGCTTACTACCCAAACGTATGTTGTGGTAACGGTATTGCAGTTTGTTATGGACAGTAACGATAGAGACAGTATAACTCTGCCAGAACTGTGGCATAGCTTACATCACATTTTTAATATGCTGTGCTGATTTTGTGTATATTTTCTGATGACACCACTATGCTTTTATTATTTTAGGACAAGTTATAACACAGGATGGCATGTCATATTACAAGCACATGTTTTCATATCCATGAAAGTAATAATTTTTCGTTGTGGTATGTTTTATTGTCCTAAGAGGTAATTTGTTCACTAGTTGTATTCCATTTCCCATGATTTGCTGCAGATCTGAACATGGCCATTGCTGACTGAAATGGGGAGTCTAAGGACCAAATACTTTGTGATCATTGGCGGAAATAAAAAGAAATATTCTCATTAATTGACTTCAGTGTATGAATTTACACCTGGGGAATAATACCAAAGTCTACTGGAACAACTGGACCTAACATTTCAATACAAGAGATGACCAGATTGAAACAAATCTTTCATCAGGAAAATGCAACTGCCCTCAAAGGTTCTTTGGCAATGAAAAAACTCAGATACTGAAACTAGGAATTGTTGGAATATCCATCTTACTCACCATATTTGACGCCTTCTGTCTTTCATCCATTCCATCTAAAGAAATTTGTGGTTATAAATCGGTTTGATTCCGGTGAAGAAGTTATGTAAGTCGTAGATAGGTATTTTACAGATCTTCCAGAATCACATTTCGGAAACTGTATTACTGAAAAAGCATTGGATGAAGAACGTTCGTCTGAAAGGGAACTACACAAAAAAAACAAGCATTATTTCACTGCTAGGACATGACCATTTCATCTTGCACTTATACTTAACATCTACTTTTACAACATACAGGAATTTAAAGTTTACACATTTCAAAGAAATACGCCGAACACAACTACTTTAGAATCTGTATGCACCAAAGGAAACCATACATTGAGCTAACATTCGACTATAATACACTCCTGGAAATGGAAAAAAGAACACATTGACACATTGACCTGACACTGCGAGAGGGCTGTACAAGCAATGATCACACGCACGGCACAGCGGACACACCAGGAACCGCGGTGTTGGCCGTCGAATGGCGCTAGCTGCGCAGCATTTGTGCACCGCCGCCGTCAGTGTCAGCCGGTTTGCCATGGCATACGGAGCTCCATCGCAGTCTTTAACACTGGTAGCATGCCGCGACAGCGTGGACGTGAACCGTATGTGCAGTTGACGGACTTTGAGCGAGGGCGTATAGTGGGCATGCGGGAGGCCGGTTGGACGTACCGCCGAATTGCTCAACACGTGGGGCGTGAGGTCTCCACAGTACATCGATGTTGTCGCCAGTGGTCGGCGGAAGGTGCACGTGCCCATCGACCTGGGACCGGACCGCAGCGACGCACGGATGCACGCCAAGACCGTAGGATCCTACGCAATGCCGTAGGGGACCGCACCGCCACTTCCCAGCAAATAAGGGACACTGTTGCTCCTGGGGTATCGGCGAGGACCATTCGCAACCGTCTCCATGAAGCTGGGCTGCGGTCCCGCACACCGTTAGGCCGTCTTCCGCTCACGCCCCAACATCGTGCAGCCCGCCTCTAGTGGTGTCGCGACAGGCGTGAATGGAGGGACGAATGGAGACGTGTCGTCTTCAGCGATGAGAGTCGCCTGTGCCTTGGTGCCAATGATGGTCGTATGCGTGTTTGGCGCCGTGCAGGTGAGCGCCACAATCAGGACTGAATACGACCGAGGCACACAGGGCCAACACCCGGCATCATGGTGTGGGGAGCGATCTCCTACACTGGCCGTACACCTCTGGTGATCGTCGAGGGGACACTGAATAGTGCACGGTGCATCCAAACCGTCATCGAAACCATCGTTCTACCATTCCTAGACCGGCAAGGGAACTTGCTGTTCCAACAGGACAGTGCACGTCCGCATGTATCCCGTGCCACCCAACGTGCTCTAGAAGGTGTAAGTCAACTACCCTGTCCAGCAAGATCTCCGGATCTGTCCCCCATTGAGCATGTTTGGGACTGGATGAAGCGTCGTCTCACGCGGTCTGCAAGTCCAGCACGAACGCTGGTCCAACTGAGGCGCCAGGTGGAAATGGCATGGCAAGCCGTTCCCCAGGACTACATCCAGCATCTCTACGATCGTCTCCATGGAAGAATAGCAGCCTGCATTGCTGCGAAAGGTGGATATACACTGTACTAGTGCCGACATTGTGCATGCTCTGTTGCCTGTGTCTATGTGCCTGTGGTTCTGTCAGTGTGATCATGTGATGTATCTGACCCCAGGAATGTGTCAATAAAGTTTCCCCTTCCTGAGACAATGAATTCACGGTGTTCTTATTTCAATTTCCAGGAGTGTATTTTGTAATACAGAAAAATATAACAAAACAATACTATGTTGATAACAATGCTTACTCTGTGTCAATCATTTCACTTTGCTCTTGTACTGTATATCTCCATTTAGAAGAGGCGTCACCCGAGGGACAGATTTGGCATAAGTATTGGGACAAGATGAATTCTGGCACACTCTGCTTTGTTGCCAGATGTATCCAAGATGGCGCATGACGTAATCAAAGATGGCGGCGACGAAGTCATTCAAGATGACTGATTTTGGTAGAAAGGTAGCACAAGTGCGTTACCTCCACTAACCTAAGTCACCGACCACCACCTCTTCCTAGGGACTGGTGGGAAGTTCAAATTACATCAGGATAATGCAATACACAATGGTTAGCTCTACCAACCTAAGAAAATGGTGGGAAAATAGGTCAACTGGGCTACCACCACTAACCTAAGTCATCTGACCACCACCTAATCGTATGAACTTGTGGGAAGTTTGAATTTTGGGCGGAAGTTAGGTCAATTCGCGTATGTCTACTAACCAAAGAAAATGGTGGGAAAATAGGTCACTTGGGCTACCTCCTCTAATCTAAGTCACCTGACCACCACTTTGTCCTAGTGAATGGTATGGGGAAGGACTCGAATTGTAATGGACGTCAGTCTTTATTTAAACAATCAGAGGCATTACCACCATCCAGTGTGTTCGCCACGAGGTCTGCGCTCCAACTGACCTAGTACACAGTACTGTCACCAGAGGGCGCTCTCATCTGTGACGCAATCCAAGATGGCTGCCATGACATCAGCTGATGACACAAGTACCGTTATCCAAGATGGCGGCAAACAGTGTTTTTCACCCCCTGGACCTATTACACAGTACTGCCACCAGAGTGCACTGTCATACCTCCCATTACGAAATCGAAGATTGTGGGACAAAATGGAGGGAAACAGAAAGACCACTTGCACTATCTCTACTAACCTAAGCACACTGCGGCAAAGAAAGGACACTTCAACTAATCGCAGTGACCCGAACGCCACCTGTTCCTAGTGGCTGGCGGGTAAAAGGATCCAGCCTGGACAGGGCATAAGACTTTATTTTGCATGCAGTCCTGATTCAAACAATTTGAGGCACATCCGTCATCCAGTGTGGTCGCCATGGAGTCCAGAGTACTGCTACTAGAGAGCACTATCGTCTGTTTTGTGACGTAAGCCAAGATGGCTGTCTCAAGGGGAAATAACTCAGCCTGTGCTGGGGTGCTGGAGAGAGGAAGGAGTGTACTTTATTTATTGTCAAACAATTTATTTAGTGATGGATTTTGAGAGATAATATGTTTATGACACTGATACAAAATACGTGTCTGACATGCTTGGGGTCACGCCACACAGCCTAGAGACCTGTGAACTTGTCCTAAATAATGCACTATAAACAGCTCGTAAATTACCGAAATAGTTTCACTACATAGCGTTCAGACATGCAAACTACTACTAAATAATCCAGTACAGTGATGTGCAGACACTAAATCATGGACTGTGAAAGTTCTTTGACAGTTATACTGATGTCACATGTCTGTCTATGTAAATAAGTGCAAATTCATCCTGTGGGCCGCCACACATGTGATCGCCACTGTTGGTGTATGAACCTTCTATCTCCACCTGTGGTCCAGGAAAGACTTAATTGCCGAGCAACTCATCCTCATAGACGCTGTAGGAAACGTTTCCAGAATAGCACAGGGTACATTGCTCCTTGCGATCCTAACGGAACTTGCGAGCTGTGTCTAGCGTGCACATGTACCCACTGCGGGTAACGATTCGTGGTGAAATGTTCGTCCTGCTGTCAATATGCGTCTCAGAAACGTTAAACGTTCACACTGCTAAAAAGCCTGTCTAGTCATGCGAAAACACCATTTATAATAAAAGCATTCTTGTTGTTTGGAAAGAGATCACTGTCTAAGCACAAACAGGGGGAAATCAGAACAATTACACAAACAGAATTGAAAGCACTGTCATACAGAAGAGAAAAATGTCTGGAATTTTCTGTATCCTACAGTTATAGGTCTGGAGGTGTCCTAATGGCACAGTGACAGATTAGTGACAGCATCCCCACCAGAGATGGATGGTCTGCTTCAACTTTTCTTTGAATACTTGCTTTCTCAGAACTTTTTATACATTCAAATGAGTTTGTAGACTCTCGTACGTCCTAGCACAAAGAATACTTTGTTAATTATTAGAGCCTTATGATTGTATTTTGTACAGATTGCCATATTGCACCGACAATTAAGCCCTCCAAAGTGCCCCTACATATCGTCAAATATGGAAAGACTCTTACTCAATTACACTGCTCTCCCACTAAGCCACTGAGGACATGAGCTTCAATGTTAGAGCCCAAAACCGATCTCCAACCGTGTCGATGCAGTACACATACAATTCGTATCCTGCGCCATACAGAATAATCCCTTTTACATTATTTGTACATATATCGCAAAGACAGAATGCACCGTATATATTCCTCGGAGCAATAGATATTTCCCTGTGAGATTTGGCGGTCATTCACTCTCGATGGATGACTAAAGTGCTCTCAGCAGACCGAATTTACTCTCAGAACTGTTCTACACATTTGGACTCGTTCCCCCTCGGCACAAACACGTTACTGTTTCTGGTCCGGACATGCTTGCTTTTCTACATCCATCTCCAGACTCTGGGATTACAAGAACACATGTAATTTTGCATGGTTTGCCATGATGTTATACCATTTTCGCGGTACTTCTCGATATCAAGCACACAGCAGTAGCCTACCGATCGCTCGCGCAACCTAATTCCTAAGGTATAAACTGGAAATTATTTCTCTACAAACACGAAACTTTAGCGCTTATCTCATCTGCGAAGACCTTTACGTGAGAACTCGGAACAAATAAAAGAAACTGATATTTCCATTCGCGAATACCGATGTCCATGATGTAACAGATTCATACGGAAAATGGAAATGAGCGTTTGGCATCACTGGCTGGGAGGCATCTTGCGGGGCAGGTCTGGCTGCCTTGGTGCAGGTCTTATTACACTCGACGCTACATTGGGCGACCTGTGGGCTGGATAGGGATGAAACGATGATGAAGACAACACAACACCCAGTCCATGAGAGGAGAATATCTCCTACTCAGCTAGGACTCGAACTCGGGCCCGTAGGACGGCAATCCGTCACGCTGACGACTCAGCTATTGGGACAGACACAGATTCCTATAATTTACAAAGTCAACTAATGTGTTTCTCATGTCTTTCACCTGCTAGATTCACACACCACAATCCATGTTCCCGCAACTAAATAAAGGCACGAAATGTACAGAAGCAGTCAACCGAACTATTTACATGGGACGGAATAACTGTCCAGCGCAAACACACGTCTCTCTTCAATATTCTCAAATTTCCATGTGATCACTAAAACTGCCCAACATATACTAAGTATTAGTTCGCTGTTCTACCGTCTAGAGGACGATAAAGTTAACTCAGCTACATTCCTGCATTCCAACAGGCCTTTGCATTCGGATGGCTCCTGCTATTAATGGGAAACGTGAATCATTCCCGCACAGGTCACTGGCGCTGCGGGCCAAGCACACATAGACAGAATGATCCTATGAAATCGTTATCCCTGTACTTACAACTAAATGTTACCATTGCAGTCTCAGTTGAATGACAATCGACAATGAGCAAAGTATCAGAAATACACCCTGCTGATGGCTGTGGCTCTGGAAATAGAAATATCGATAACCATTCTTATGACTTGACATACTCTTCCCATACTATCACAGTACTTTAAATCAAATCTATACCTTCCTTACAACCTGGACATAGTCATTTCCTTTGCACATGTCAGAGCACAAACACATACTTTTTAAGCCTGATGCCCAAAGGAGAACCTATCACACACCCCCTACTACAAAGTATAATACTTCGTCAATAACTGATCAATGGCAATACGAAATAATACTGACAGAAAACCAACTATGGGTGGACATGTCTCATACGTTTTTCTTCCGGATGCTACCATTGTGTCTTAGAAAGGGAGGTTTAATCGTCCTGCAAACCGCCAGATGTTAAAAAACCCGATCCCAACAACTACTGTATGTTACTGTCACAAGTGGTCTTGGTTCTACAGGTGAACACAAGAATTCATGTTAAAAGCTATATCCGCTTTACAAATTGAGGTACGACATTGCCTATGAATGAGGTGGTATTTCATCCAGACAAATAGTGTGACTGTGATCGCTGGAGTATATAGTATCAGACCAACAGTGCTCATACACGTCGCCGACTGTGCAATCTCATGATAACATTACCCAATTTAGTAAGTGATTTGGCTAAGGAACATGGTATGAAACCTGTATTTGCAGATCCCTCACGCCACCACAACTAGATATTTCTACAGTATTTTTAATGCATTCTGTCTCGATCCCATGTCAGAGGTTCAGTGATATATCCACTGGGCTACAGGCGATGGTTGATTGAGAAGGATCATAAACAGTAGATGGTGTGCTGACTGAGGTCGTAAGATATCCGCTAGAAATTCTGTCTGGGATTTGAAATCAAGTCTTTCCATTCAACACCATACCTGCGTTCGATACTATAGAGAAGTCATTTAATGATTACACACAATTGAATCATATTTCTGCCACTCTCATATCTCGAAACAAGTCACCTTTCTCGAATCTGTGTGCTACAGTAAAATTCCAATGTGTTTTTAGTCAGAGAAAGCCATATCATCCACGACATGCAACCTGTGCATAAACAGAGCGACCTGAGTCAGTGCGACAGGACTCTGTTTTGACCATTTGGTGGAAATGGGCGCATTGTGGCGCATTCCCAAACTAGATACAGATACTACAGATCCACACCCATTCACGTCTACCTCCCGAACTTGATATCTTCGTTATTCTGCACCATCCACAAGAGAAAATTGTGAACTATAAAAGCTCAACTAACTTCATCCAATACAGAACTAGATAGGATTTCTAACGGATCTCTCTCCTCCCACGTATCGAAACCAAATACCGCATGCATGCAGGCATTGAGCACATGTGACAATCCTATTAAATATACAGGTATTGATCAACTGTACAGACCAGTTTAAAGTTCCATCACCTGTACTCTAGGAGTATGATCGTATCCCTTGGACTATAGTGTAAGTCGCAAGAGACGCCCCCCTGTGGCCCTGTCTCGTTGTTTGAAACATTATTTTCTAACAAGCTTTATACATTGCCAAACATTTTATTTTTATGACACGACTTGGAGGTCTGTGTCAGCTTTTAAACTGACATTAAGACGTTCTGAGCCATGGACTCTTGCAGACAACAATGGACTCTCACAGACAACAAGGACATCACCCAAAAGTACAATTATCCAAGACATTGCACTGTGGCGAGATTGATGTCATTCAAGATGGCTGCTGTGGTGTCAGCTGATATTGCGAGTACCGTTACCCAAGATGGCGGGAAACTGCCACACCCCCTGCCAAGCTCCCCTGGCGTGAAATTTGAATTTTGGACGGAAGATGGGTCAACTGGGCTACCTCTACATTTAAACTCATCTGTCACAGTGGTGAAATAGCTGAATGCTCTCCATTCTGTTCCGACTGATTCCTCATATTGCACTCATGTATGCGATCACTGTTTGAGTGCTAGCAACACCAAGAAGGTTTCACCCACCCACAAAACTCTTTCCCCGATTCAAACAAGCGTTGCCAGTCAATCATTATGTGGTAACCAACAACCTGTCAGTGTATGGATGGGATGGAAAAGGCAAAGCCAATATACTGTAATAAAAAGCATCACAGTTGATAGTGCGAACAATTTTAGCAATTTTACAGTAATTCCAACACTGGAAAATGATATGACAGCATGTTTCCCCAATTTCAGTATTATAGCTAAACCGCCCCATCTCTACTTTGCGAGTATCATTGCGAATGTAGATAGATGACTGTGCAGTACGTCCATTCATTGTTAATTCTTGAACACACAAATCGTCAAAGTATACCAGACAACGCTCTAAATATTTCTAACATCTCAAGCATGATGCATAATTTACGATCTGTCTCAATGCGGATGGGACTCACAGAACATTCTCACAGTCTTAGGATAAAATTAGAGACTGAAATGCCTCCTCGCACTGTCTTTGACCAGCCCACCCTGTAGCACCATTACCAATTTAATCTGCAGTAGACCAGAAATAAACCTCTACATTCCACGTCTCGTGAATGAATGGAGCTTGCCGAGTCCTCACCCATTCAAGTGCACAAGATCTCACCAGATGCACCCATGTTGAGGAGGTTAGCACCCCTTATTGGTGTATAGTAAGAGATTTGAAAGTGTTGTGATGAAATAGCACAGGGTTAAGAAGAACAAGGATTTTTATGCATGATGGAGCTCCAGACTGATGGAGTTCAAAGCATTTTACATAAATCAACTACGTTATCAACTCTACAGTATGGTTTTAGAGTCTAGGATCAGGACTTGGAATGTATTGGTAAGAGAGAAAATAGACACCTGCACTCGCAAGGCTACAACATTCTGCACTTAAAACAGGCTATAATGTTAGATCGCTTGACTTTCTGACCTATCAGTTGTGTGGAATGCAGCGCTGTTAATATTCCTACGTAAGAAATATATTTCCATCGCGTGAATTACATCCTTCTTGCAGGTTTCTCTACGATAATCTATGTTCACAAACTGTAAAACACTGGTTCTATGTGTTACATGGACAATATCTTTCCAGATATGTATACCATCCACTGTCCACATGCGATCACGGTTCAGAAATTATACTATGCCCACATCAGTTCTATATAAAATGATCGTTAATAACTGAGAATACCTCTTACAAGGAAACAGATAAACGCATAGCAGCGATGTCCGACATTTGAAATTACAAGTCTTGCCGCCACTAACTCTGTAAACAGCGCATCTGCCAAGCAGATGTATACACCACAGGGATTGTAGTGTCTCAAGCAGGCCAGGGTGGCCGAGCGGTTCTAGGCGCTACAGTCTGGAACCGCGCGACCGCTACGATCGCAGGTTCGAATCCTCCTTCGGGCATGGATATGTGTGCTGTCCTTAGGTTAGTTAGGATTAAGTAGTTCTAAGTTCTAGGGGACTGATGACCTCAAAAGTGAAGTCCCATAGTGCTCAGAGCCATTTGAACTATTTGCAGTGTCTCACAAACACCTATCACTATCTTATTTGTGACCTGAAGATCGATTTTACTCTTAACATGCGATGAGGAAATGGAGTAAATCGCATAAATCTTCGGAGTAATGTGTCATGATTCATCATACGTGAGATGGAGGTTCTCTGATGATCCAGAGGTTTACTGTTAACGATTGAAGTAGACAGTGCTCTAAGACCCACACAGAACAAGTGGTTGTATACGAGTCGAACGCCGGCTATGTCATGCGACTGATGCATCCGGACAGAACAGTGGAAAAAAATGGTCAAATGACCTGTGCCAACATATCCATCCCGCTCTAGAATGCATCATCAGCCTGCCATTAAATCGTATCTCGCTAAATCTCTATCTCAATAACCCACCCTGTCGACTTGCTGTTATCCTTTAATGCAGATGCAAGTAAGTTTAGAGGCAGATGGTTCTCTGTCTTCCTGAAAAGCGCCAAATACACTAGTCAAGTCGCGTGTATCACTATTACCTCAATAGACGTACAGTTGAATGCCGCCTCAACGGAAGGAAAAGTGACTGTTTCCCTGCTTTAGTTTGCTTCTATGTCTACGTTTTCCTGCATTCCTGTTGCTGTTGCATACTTACCCACATGCACAAATTGCTCTGCGCCAAGCAGAAGACACACAAGTGCTTCCTCAGTTTTACAACACGAAGCGTGAGGTTACATAGTGATCGCATGGGTGGAAGTGACATAAAAATTAACAGAATTGCGGAAAATAAGTATATATTGAGGAAAAATACGCTGAAATGCAAGGAAAAAACAAGAATGCTTTTATGAT
Source organism: Schistocerca gregaria (assembly GCF_023897955.1). Taxonomy (NCBI): domain Eukaryota; kingdom Metazoa; phylum Arthropoda; class Insecta; order Orthoptera; family Acrididae; genus Schistocerca; species Schistocerca gregaria. Next base: position 54,608,785 of record NC_064931.1, read on the forward strand.
TAACTGCGCGAAATGGCTTTGTGGTTGGAGGCGCCATGTCATGGACTGTGCGGTCCCTCCCGCCGGAGAATGAGCCCACGCTCGGGCATTGGTGTGTGTGTTGTTCTTAGCATAAGTTAATTTAAGCAGTGTGCAAATCTAGGGACCGATGGCCTCAGCAGTTTGGTCCATTAGGAATTTACACGCATTTGAACATTTTTATAATTAATGGTGTTTTTGCATGAGTGCACAGGCATTTTAGTGGTGTGAACGTTTAACGTTTCTGAGACGTATATTGACAGCAGGACGAACATTTCACCACGAAGAATTAGCCGCGCTGGGCACGCGTGCACACTAGACACAGCTCACAAGTTCCGTTAGGATCGCAAGGAACAATGTACCCTGTGCTATTCTGAAACGATTTCCACAGCGTCTACGAGGGTAAGTCGCTCGGCAATTAATTGTATGCTGGACAGCAGGTGGAGATAGGAGGTTCATACACCAACAGCGGCGATCACACGCGTGCGCGGCGCACAGGATGAATTTGCACTTATTTACCTAGACAAATATGTGACCCCTGCGCTGGCTCGTGATGGCTGGCCCTGAGGGGCGCGTTGGGGTCTGCGATAGTAACGGTTGATGATAGTTGGGAGGCGTTACATGTACTGAGTGTTTGTGCACTGGATTATTTCCTGTGGTTTAAGTGCTGTGAGCGTTAGACATGCACTATGGTTTGATGATTTATTAGGTGTTTTGGTGTTTCATGCATTTGTGAAAGGGTGTGCAGGGCATGATTTCGAAAGTTGATGATTAGAAAGCGTGTTTGGGGAGTCTTTTAGATGGAGTTGACAAGCGCACGCCCTTGGAGCATTTGCGTTCTGCAAATATGTCTTAGCTCCCATCTGCTCACATCAGCAACGATGCCTAGGTGATCATGTATTTCGAGTGGAATTTGTCAGATGTCCTGTATGAAAGGGCTGCCACAGCATCATGCTTCCGGGCACCTGTGCATCACTTCACGAGGTTGCTGCTGCATCCCAAGTTCTGGGAGTGTGTGTGGTAGCCTCTTGTGTGGTCCAGTGGACAGGGGGGTGCGACGGGCGGTGCCTGCACGCGTTGTTTGTGAGCAGGTCTGTTGGTTTATGAGTTTGCACATCATTTAATAGTAGTTTGCATTTGTACCCTGTGTAGCGAAATTGTTTAAATAATTTACGAGTTGTTTGTAGTGCATCATTTAGGACAAGTTCACAGGTCTCTAGGCTGTGTGGCGTGACCCCAAGCATGTCAGTGTCATAAACATATTATCTCTGAAAACCGTCACTAAATAAATTGTTTGACAATAATTAAAGTACACTCCTTCCTTTCTCCAGCAGCCCAGCACGGGCTGAGTTATTTCCCCTCGAGACAGCCATCTTGGCTTACGTCACAGAACAGACGACAGCACTCTCTGGTGGTGGAACTGTATACTAGGTCAGTTGGACTCCGAACCCCATAGCGCCCACACTGGATGTTGGTAGTGCCTCAAATTGTTTGAATAAAGACTGCATGCAAAATAAAGACTTACGCCCATCACAGGCTGGGTCCTTTTCCCCGCCAATCCCTAGGAAGAAGTGGCAGTCACGTGGCTTAGATTAGAGGAAGTAGTTGAAGTGTCCTTCCTTCCTGCCGTGTACTTAGGTTAGTAGAAATAGAGCAAGTGGTGTTTCTGTATCCCTCCATTTTGCCACACCACCTTGGATTATGTAATGGGAGGTATGACAGTGCACTCTGGTGGCAGTACTGGTGACAAATCTACACACTGACATAATGGATGATGTCATCCCCGCCATCTTGGATACATGTGGCAACAATGCAGAGTACACCAGAAGCCGCTTTGTCCCAATACTGGCACATACTCCTCCACTTGGCAGTTGCCCCTCAGTGTGTTCCATGAGTGCACTTAAATGGAACCAGACTGACAGGCATTACCTAAGAAAGCCCGAAATGTCTCTGTGATTCGTTTTCATGCACACAGAGGGAACTGTTTCTGTACCCTGTTGGTTTACAAGGTACACAGTGTATCTGAAATTGAATCGTTGCGAGTAAGAGCGATGCATCTCCCTAATACAGGAAAGTGATCTACAAATCCCTTGAAACCTAGGAATACATGAAATGCGCCTCGCTTTCCACACCCACGTACTTTCCCCAACTCACATACTATATCAATTCAGCCATTTCCCACATCATACGCTATCCTTGACGTTTCCTTTGACCCAATACATTAATCAGAAAATTCAGTTCCAGCATCCAATATTCTACTCACTAATCCCCAATCCACTACGACCATATCACTCATTTTATGCATCTCCATGCCTTATCCATCTTCTCCCATCGGATAACCAGCGATAAGATCCGTCCCAAGATGTACTCTTCCTTCCATCCCTAGTCAACGGCACTCCACCTTGAGCCCTCCTCTTTGTCCTCCCTCCAGTTTCCTCCTTCCTTAATAGATGTTAGTTGCTTCCCACGATTCCACAGAGCCTAATTCTAGTATTCAACATTCCATAGTCATCATGAACTGTATCATGCACTATCAGCATCACCATTATACCATAGCCGCATTAACATTATCAGTGATTACATTTTAAATGACGTATAAAGTCACCTAAAAGTAATAAAAATGTTAAAATTTGTTCACCAGTGTATGTTTCTAAAAACAGAAAGCTTACATGTAAAACCTTTGGCTGAAGAACAGCATATCAGCTGCCAGCCCGCTCAACTCGTGAGGAATTGAAAAAAAAAAGACAATAAAGAAAAAGAAAAACTCGCGATTATTCCATCAGGGAGTTTACGCTCTACTGCACAGCTAAGAGTCGCCGGATGGATCTTGTCCAACAGGATATCACACAATCAGTTACCTTGCCAGCGTTCCTCATTTACATTTGCAAGTAGTTTCTTATGTAGCTTACGGCTGTTCGAAATATGAGCCTGTTTTCTCTGAAAGCGGCAGACGACTTGATTCTTGACTACGAGCGAAGTCCCCGAGTAGTAGCGACGAGCTGTACATAAGATTTTACCATAGCATCGTTGGGAAGTCGCGAAGCATTGTGGAATTCATTGTCATTGAATCAGTTCTGCAGCCATAATGTCACCAAAAATTCACATAATTCGTAGTAGTATCAGTTAATATTGGTTTTGATTCAGTAAAATGAATCTCGGAATTCTTTGTAAGTAACACACTAGCAGAGAATTAACTTACGTGGCATAGAAATAAGGTCGTATCTGACTGTATTCACGTATCGCCTCGTCTGGTAAACTGACCAAACAAGAAGTAGTTTTTAGATAATTTTTCGAATATATTAATCAAACGTAGATTTGGTCTTCATTTCTCACGTCAGATTCTCAATACTCAAACAGATAAATATGAAAACACGTTAGACAGGTACAATGTAGTTCCCAAACTGATTTTTAATATGATTGCTTCCACTTCTCCTCTTCCTCCTCACAAGCTTCTTGTTCAGAAACGTCGAAGCGACAAGCGACTGGAAGGATAAATAAGCACAGAAAAAATAAATGTGTAAGTTAGAATGAACAGTCAAGATAGCAATAATATTTGTTTATTAACCGGTTTCGGCGTATGTAAAAATTATGTTCAGAGTTTTTTGGCCCCCTACGGTTGGTACTGGCGGCTCCTCGCTTGGCTCGTGATAGGGGGTCAAAAATACTGAAGATCGTATCAGGTGGCTATTCTCCGTAAACTATGTTGTCTAAATTTTTGAAAAATAAATGTGCCAAGGTGAGGCGAACTTAAGGTCCTGTTGTAGTAGATATTTCAGAGGTGGTAAAATCAGAAGAACAAGAATGAGTATGCAGTCTTTACGTTTTGACAACAATGAACTTGTGACTGTTACGTGTCAATCGAGTAATATAGGGAGTGATTCTGAGCAATGAGAACAAACTGCGGAGGTCGATCCGTCATAGGGTAATGAACAAATACTGTCTACAGGGCGAAGTTGAACTCTAATGAATTTCGGAGGTTTTTAAGGAATATTTTGGCGTTAATATGTTATGGCAGCAGACGACCGACGCTATTGAGTTTGCTAGCAGCACGAAATCGTCTGCAGCGTCTCTCCTGTGCCCGTGACTGGACGACTGGAAAACATTGGGTTGGTCAGATAAGTCCCTATTTCAGTTTGTAAGCGCTGATGGTAGGGATCGAGTGTGGCGTAGACCCCACGAAGGTATGGGCCCAGGTTGTCAACAAGTCACTGTGCGAACTAGTGGTGGCAACATAATAATGTGGAATGTGTTTACAAGGAATAGACTAAGTATTTTGGTCCAGTTGAACCGAGCTTTAAATGGAAATGGCTATGTTCGGCTACCTGGAGACCATTCGCAGCGATTCCTAGACTTCACGTTCCCAAACAACGATGGAATCTTTATGGATGACGCTGTGCCATGTGACCAGGCCACAATTGTTCGTGATTAGTTCAAAGAACACTCTGGATAGCTCACCAGCAAATGATTTGGCCACCCAGATGCACAAGACTACATATGAATGGCGTCACAGACAGAGTGCATTCGTTAAGAGGGGAGGGTAAAGAGGTGGGGGCATATGTTCAAATGCACCAGCCTACATATGAATGAGGCCACAGACAGAGTGAATTCGTTGTTCTAGTGTCTCTTAATGTTCGATACCTCACACTTACCTCCACGAGTAGATACACAAGGCTCGAGACCCTACGATCGGACGGGCTTTGCAGCTGGACAGCCTAATCCGATCCATCGATTGTGGAAGACGAAAATTCTTTCACAATAGGGCGGTGTCTGCCACACTAGTTACCTTGCTGCCAAATACAGCGTGGTCATAGACTCTTGACTCATTTACAGTAAGTAATGAATACATTTACGTAATAATACTGAATGGCAGACAGACACATCAAAAGTGAACGTGTGGCGTGGATTTACAAAGGCCAGAATTGATGGAACTCTCCTTTTTTCCCCAGAATGGACGCTTACAGAAAACATTTACCTGCACGTGGAGCAGTTTCCGAACCGCGGGTTTCAGAAAGATGGTTCTGCTGACGTTGTTGTGTTCCAACAGGATGGAGCATCTCTTACTGCCCCCCCCCCCCCCACCCCCCACCCCCCCGTAGCTGAGTGTTCAACACGTGACTGCCCCATGCAGCGGGCCCGGGCTCAGATTCCGGCCGGGTCGGAGATTTTCTCCTCTCGGTGATTGGGACTGGGTGTGGTGTTGGTCTCATCATTATTTCATCGTCATTGACACGCAAGCCATCTATTGTGGCGTCAATTGCAAAGGCCTGCAACTCGGCGGCTGGTCTTCTCCAGGTGGGATTTCCGGCCATCATTTCATTTCACCCCTTACTTTGCCCTCATAGTAAGGGAGTACTTAAATCCTAAGATCTCTAATCCGGGATGCAGCGTCGACTGTTTCACCAGACGTGTTTCAGAATGTATTTAGATCTCCACTTCAACGGTGGAAGCTCTGCTTCGAAACTGACGGAGGCCATGTAGAAGCACAACGAAAATGTATACGTACACTGACGATAATCATACGTGCGTATTTTGTAAATACATCAGTTATTTCGTAGAAATGACCAGAGACTTTATTACCAACCTGACAAAGGCTGGGTCTTATGCAACTTCTAAGGGTAGAATACTCTGTAGAGGATGCTGCACAGTGTGAATAAATCATCTATAGTATGGGACGCCAACGGCCTTGCCGCAGTGGTAGCATCGGTTCCTGTCAGATCACCGAATTTAAGCGCTGTCGGGCTGGGCTAGCACTTCGGTGGGTGACAATCCGATCTGCCGAGCGCTGTTGGCAACCGGGGTGCACTCAGCCCTTGTGAGGCGAACTGAGGAGCTACTTGACTGAGGAGTAGCGGTTCCGGTCTCGGAAACTGACTTAGGGCCGGGAGAGCGGTGTGCTGACCACATGCCCCTCCATATCCGCATCCAGTGACGCCTGTGGGCTGAGGATGAAACGGCAGCCTGTCAGTACCGTATTGGGCCTCCATGGCCTGATCAAGGGAGTTCAGTAGTTACATAGCTAGTATAGGACCCTTGCAACTACAGACATACGTTCACTATACTTTATTTATCACTCTCCTTCGCAGGGATCGCCTGCCGCAAATTTCCCATTATTCGGAATCGTTATGTGCTGATGGGCCTGTTTTATCTGACAGAATTATTGAGCTATTGCCGTAATATAAGTAATGTTTAACTCCTGGGTACCCAAAGTAAACTTCTAACCTTATACATTTCTCAGACAGACACAGTTCAGTCACATAACTGTGACCACCTGTGAGAAGCCTGGATGACCGCCTTTTGCAGCGTGGACGACTGGACGTGCAGGAAGAGAGTCAGTGACGTTCTGGAAGGTACCGACAGGGATGTGAAGCCATGCCAACTCTAGTCGAGAGTCCACGGAGCGAACAGCCCGATCGTGTTGATCCCACAGACTGTCGATCGGGTTTTAATTCGAGGAGTTTGGTGGCCAGGGGAGTACGGTAAACTAATCCTGGTGCTTTTCGAACCGTGCACGTACATCGCGAGCTGTGTGACACGTTGCATTGTCCTGCTGATAGAAGTAAACTTCTAACATTATATATTTGGTGCATATACACTGTCCAGTTGGTGGATGCTATGGTGCTGAGAAAAAACAAACTGCATGTAGGGCTGAGCATGATCTACAAGGATACTTGTGTTGATTCGTTGTTACTTCCGGAAAAATATTCCCCAGACCATAATGCTTTCTCCTCTGGCCTGGACTCTGCTGACAATTGCTGCAGTGTGTGTACTTTCAGACGTTTCACGCCGTACGCGCCAACGGCCATCTGTTCGATGGAGCATAAAACGTGATTCATCTTAAAAAGCCACCTGTCATCACTCAATGGATGCCCAGTTGCGGTGTTGGCGAGCAAATTACAGCCTTTGTCGCTGATGAGCAGTAGTCAGCACGGGTGCATGAACCGGCCGCCTGCTGAAGCAGACCCACGCAGGAACGTTCGCTGAACGATCGTTGAGAACACGCTGTTGGTAGCCCTTTGGTTCATCTGGGCAGTCAGTTGCTCAACAGTTGCACGTCTACCCGCCGTTGTTCGCTCCTGTCATCTGTGGCCCGTGGTGTACCAAATTTGCCTCAGCACTGGTTTTAGATAGAGCAAGATTGTCATGCCTGGTGTTTTTTAAGCACAGCAGCTCGCAAACAACTTACAAACTTAGCCCTTTCGGAAATGGCGCTCTTGGCCTGAAAGCTAACGATCGTGCACTTCTGAACGTCAGATAAACCGCTCTCTTTCCACATTACGACAACGACTGCATTATTTTCCGCTTTATATATTCTCCACAGCTAGTGTTGCCAGCTGCCACCTGAAAGTGGTTACTGCACGTTGACGTCGAACATTAGTGTGACTGGACAGTATACACCTACGAGGGTCATTCAATAAGTAATGCCCCACATTTTTTAAAAAATCCATTAATATACATCGACAAACGCCCTTGTTGGTGCTTCACATTGGATGTTTGTTCTGTGAACCGGAGAAGTTTCGAACGGTTCTGGCAGATGGCGTCTACATACGACTCACGTTACAAGCAAGGCGCTGTTATTGAATTCTTGTGTGCAGAAAAAGAAACCGTGGTGAACATCCATAAAAGTTTGTGTACGATGCCACAGTTGATAGGAGTACAGTTGGGCGATGAGTAAAGAAAGTTACAGCCTCAGGAAATGCAAAAACAGAGCTCAATAATCGACCACGCTCGGGGCGTCCTGTCATCGTCACTGCTCCAGACATGCTGAATCGTGCGGATGCAATTATTCGTGCCGGATTGCACATCACAACTCGACAGTTGGCTCTCCAGTTGTCGGTCGGCATTGGAAATGGGTCTGCCATGATTGAGTCTCACGGACAACCCCCTTTGCTGGAATAGTCATGGTGACAGTCTTCTGGGATTATGATGGCGTCATTCTCGTAGATATGATGCCAAGATGATCAACCATCAATTTAGAGGCATACGTGAAGACTTTGAATAAACTCAAGAAACGTTTCCGACGTGTTCGATCGGACAAGAATCGAGCACAAATCTTGCTACAACACGATAATGCACGCCCACACACATCGCCAAACAGGATTGGACATCAGTGCCCCATCCACCTTACAGTCCAGATCTGGAACCGTCGGACTTCCAACTCTTTGGTCCGCTTAAAGATTCTCTACGAGGAACACACTTTGAAGATGACGAGAGGCTACGGCTACAGGACAAGAGCTTCTACCAGCAGGGAATACGTGATATTCCACAACGTCGGCGTACGGCCATAGAACGTGATGGAGACTACGTAGAAAAAGAGTACATCTACAACACATGTTGATGTATATTGTCATCAAATTCTGACTCTTAATAATAAATATGTACTGACAAAAAATGCGGGGCATTATTTATTGAACGACCCTCGTACATAGACTCCGTACGCCACAGTACAGTACATGAAGCAGAATACATCATATCAATGTTATTGATTTTCTTTGCTATTCGGGTCAGTATAGAATGACGAAAAATGTCTATCTATATGGCTCTGTACACGCCCCAGTCTCTCTGATCTTATTCTCATGCTGTCTACGGCGATGAACAATGGTGGACATTCTTCGTTGAATACAGGTTCACCAGATTTACACAACAGGGCTTCATGAGAAGTAAATCGTCTTTCTTCCAAGAATTCCCATCCAAGTTCCACGAGGATTTCTGTTATACTATCGTATGGGCTATACTGACTGCAGTGGGCTTCTATCGGCGTCTGTTATCATGCCTTTTTGAAGAGGACTCCAAACACTAGAACAATACTCTAGAATTGATCACACTAGTGTCATGTGATTTCCCAAAACCTATCGAAGGGTCATTTAGCTTCACAGTTTCCATACGCGTTACTGGATGGTCTTTGGCAAGCAGGTTTGACACGTGCTGCACCGTTTAAGGTTTTTCAGTCTTCCTTCTGCTATAGGTCAGCCTTCATGGTGACATGATTTTGTCACAAATTGATCCACGAATACCGCAAAAATAAGGTGTGGGAGTAGTAGTGACACGTGGGGTATATGAGACGGGTCGCAGCTCATGGACGCGTAACTTCTTCGGTGAGAACACTACCTCTGAGTAGAAGATTTATGTTGGAAACAACACCTAGGCCGTTTTCCCACATCTACAAAGATTGATAGCCCAGACAGGTACGCACGTTGATCCGCTTTCATGGAGTTTCGGAGGTGGTGTGGAAGGGCTGTTAGATAATAGTTATCCTTCGACCAGTGAGTCACACCTGTAGAGCTTATTAGATAAAGACTCTGGCTGCCAAATGCAGTTTAGTAAGGCAGACAGGTAGAAAGCTTAAATTTTTTGTAGACTTCATAAACCAAGTTATTTCACACAATTTATTAGGTATTTCTAACAGGGAAATAGAGAGTTTTGCGGAAGATTCTCTGAGAAAAACACAAAGGAATGGAAATATATCGTCTACAGCGAAGTCATTGAGACGGATGAGAAGATGTTTATTGATTAGACGTCAGGGTTAAAAGAGACGGAGAACAAGTTCAGAGGCACTAGGATGGCGATTAGGTTAGGAAACCACCCGAGCAAATGGCTGAAGTGCTTTAAGGAAATCACAGGAAATATGGATGGTCAGATGGGGCTTTGAACCTAGCTTATTCCGAATACCATTCCAAGGCTTACTGCAGACGGAGGACTAGCTTGAAGGAACAAGAAATACGTAGATTGGTTAAAATGGCTCTGAGCACTATGGGACTTAACATCTGTGGTCATCAGTCCCCTAGAACTTAGAACCACTTAAACCTAACTTACCTAAGGGCATCACACACATCCGTGCCCGAGGCAGGACTCGAACCTGCGACCGTAGCAGAGAAATACGTAGAGAATCTCCTTATGCAAATATCTACAGAATTAGTCTTAAATTATGTAGGGGAGCCCGTGGGAAACTCGAGTGACGCTGTCTGCACGTGGGTCTGAACCCTGAGCCTCCCCCACCGCAACCGACCGAAGCAGAGCAGCCCTTTAGACACTGGATTCGCATCCGTGAGGACGACGGTTCAAAACCTCGTGCGGTCGTTCAGATTTAATTTTCAGTGGCTTAAGGCATACGCCAGGGCGGTTCCATTGGAAGGGACACCGCTGACCGCCTTCCACATTCCGAGCATGTGCTTCGTCTCTGATACCCTCTCCGTCGACTGAACGGTAAAACCTAACCTTGATTATCCTGAATCCTAGTCAAATGCCTTAACCCCCGAATTGCCCGGCCAGTGTATAGGTCCTAGCTTCTATTTAAAAAATAATTTTTACTGAATCGTAGCACAAGTTGTACGGTAATTTCTCCGTGATCGTTTCCGACCCTTTGGCTATTGGAAAGTGTTCACAAACAACAAGAGCCTCTCTGTCGACTGGAATATCTGTTGCACTGTAACAGACAGAGGGGTTTCTTTTGTTCTGTTATGAACACTTGAAAATGAACTAAGGGCCGCAACCGGTCGTGGAGACATTTTGACGCATTCGGTGCTGTGACTCAATTATTAAAAAAATTGAAAAACGTGGTGAAATATTTTGTGAAATAATTTTTCTGAAAGTAAGAAATAAAATAGATTAGACAAACATTCGACATGCCTTTGGTGGATACTCGAAATCACCTACAGCAAATAAGACTGCATAGTCTACACAATCCACCAGGTGAATATGCTCCAGTACTCTTTGAAAGCCTAAGATTATCATTGAACTCTTAAATTCTCAATCGGCACCTCGTACGTGACTTCAAATTACATCCAAAGATGCGTAAAATGTTTCTCTGATATTTTATTTCTTACTTTTAAAAAAGTAATTTCACAAAAAATTTGACGGTTTTTTTTTCAAAATTATTATTACTTCAGTTTTTATATTAATCGTTAGATACCATACTAATGTGGCTTTTAATGCACTTTTCGAACAGCAGCAGCTTTTCGTGACACACATAATTTTCCCTCAAATCTCTATTTAAAGTTTTCCTTAATTACCATGATTACTTTCAAGCAATTAAAGCGGTTTTTGCAAAACTATGCATCACGTTGGGCAATTTGATACCCCATTTGTCTATTTCCCACTCTCTGTTTAGCACTGATTGCCGGCCGCGGTGGTCTCGCGGTTCTAGGCGCTCAGTCCGGAACCGCGCGACTGCTACGGTCGCAGGTTCGAATCCTGCCTCGGGCATGGATGTGTGTGATGTCCTTAGGTTCGTTAGGTTTAAGTAGTTCTAAGTCTAGGGGACTGATGACCACAGATGTTAAGTCCCATAGTGCTCTTTGCCATTTGAACCATTTTTTTTTTGCATTGAAAATTCGGGCTAAAATTCTTTGTGTGAGTTCTAGTGAGTCTTATTTTCTCTTCAGTCAAACATTTAACCAAAAACTGTTACTGACAGCTGTCATTATCGTATTTTTGTGGTTGAATCGTTGCTTCATTTTACTAATGTTTTGTTTCTAGAAGGAAGAAGTAAAAACAACATGATGTACGCTTTCAGAGAGAATCATCAGAGAAAGTCGGCTGAGGTAAGCAAAGATTTATCAGTGCCGACCTTCCCTGAAAGCGATATTAAGCACGCGCGATTACAGCAGATCGATGTTTTCTTCGCACTCTGTAATTTCCGCAGTGCTGCGAACAACTCTGTGTCGTGGCTACCGTAGACTTCTCACATGTTCCGGCACGTATGTTCCCTAACCAATAGATAGATGTCGGCTTGTCCAAATTCATTGTTGTAAAAACATTTTTGAGTATATGAGAGTATGCCAAACCTCTTGCTGGAGTGTTTTTATAAATGCATTCCTTTAAATATTCCAACGGCCTTGCCGTAGTGGCAGTCCCGATTCCCGTCAAATCCCCGAGGTTAAGCGCTGTCGTGATTGGCTGGGTCATCGTCCGGGTCTGCCGAGTGCCTTTGGCAAGTGGAGTGCACTCAGTTCTTGTGAGCCTCCGTATCCACATCCGGTGAGGATGACACGGTGGACCGGTCGGTACCTTTGGGCCTTCACGACCTGTTCGTACGGTGTTTGTTTTATTACTTTTAGTATATATATAAAATGTCCTTTTTTCATTTGGTGCAATTTTTCACGTCTTAATGTAAAGACATATTCCCTAAAGAAACTTATTTTTCTTACATAGCTTCACCACCTCTTACCTTATTATTTTCATTGTGAAATCTCACAAGCAAGTACACTTGATTGACAAATGTTGTATTGTGAAAGTGTGATTGCCTGTAATTTACCATTCGCTACATTTTACACCACAGTTTGACGAACAGAAAAGTATTTCTCCTTTCAGAAGACGTATAGATTCTGAATGAAGAAAATAGGACAGAGTTTTATGTGATATGCTGAACGTAATTAGTAGTTGATGATAATAAATCCATGTTTTTTCTTTGTGTCCACATCTGTAGGCTTGTTCATAGCTCAAGCCTTTCCTGTACCGCCGGCCGGAGTGGCCGAGCGGTTCTAGGCGCTACAGTCTGGAGCCGCGAACCCGCTACGGTTGTAGGTTCAAATCCTGCCTCGGGCACGGATGTGTGTGATCTCCTTAGGTTAGTTAGGTTAAAGTAGTTCTAAGTTCTAGGGGACTGATGACCTCAGAAGTTCAGTCCCATAGCGCTCAGAGCCCTTTGAACACTTTCCTGTACCAAAGTAATTAATTACTCGAATTATGTGGTTCCAGATACATTTTAAACCCTTAAACATTTATGATGCATACATACAGATTGAAGCGATGAATTAAAATTTGTACCGAGGCCTGGATTCGAATCCACATCTCCTTCTCACTAGGCAGTTGCGCTAACCACTACGATACCCTGGAAAAGTGGCTTTACGTAACTGCACGGACGATCCTAGCATACCTCCCTCCTCAGTCCAAATTCCTGTTCACACCTCAGCTCCCTAAACTCGAGTAGCCATGGAGAGGCTCTCCAACTTTGTTGGTATAACATTTCAGCATCGAATAAAACAGGGGATCCTGCCTGAAAGCCAGGTGTGGGTGCTTTAATCAAATGATGTTTGGAGACTTGAAAAGGTCTCTGGAACCATATAGTTTCACTTGATTTAAGCACCTGTGCCTGCGTTTCAGGCAGGATCTCCTTTTTCGTTCGATGCTTGGGTGTTATTTCAGTTAAGTTGGAGAATCACTCCAAGGATGTTCGAGTTTAAGGGGAATACCAAGTGGGCTGACGTATTTGGATTAAGGAGGGAGGCGTGCGAGGGTAGTCCATGCCAATGTGCCAGGGTGTCGTACTGGATAGTACATCTACCCAGTGAGCAGGAGATCCGGGTTGGGATCCTGGTCTCGGAACAAACTTTCAATCGTCGCTTCAGTCTGCATATTTGCATAATTTCTGTGTTTCAATTTCAGCATCCATTTTCTCACAAAAGCGCCATGCACACAATAACGAACACAAGTAGTAGGGCCACGAGTCATTCAATAAGACCGTTACTGCCTCACAGGGGCCCCTATAGCCAGAATGGCGGTCCGTGTGGTAATACATGGCGACAGACAGCAAGTCGGACCACCGTTTTAACTTAGCTTTCACCTCTCAACGCGCGAGGAGTCGCCAGAAGCAACACGTGGTTCGGATTCCACGTTAAACTGTAGGTACCCTTTCAGCAGTTGGATAACTGGGGTAGGATAGGGACACGCAAATCGTCGAAGTGGCGTTCAGTTGAAAGACTTGCACTCTCGAGCCACACGAAATTATTGGTTCAAATGGCTCTGAGCGCCATGGGACTTAACTTCTGAGGTCATCAGTCCCCTAGAACTTAGCACTACTTAAACCTAACTAACCAAAGGACACCACACACATCCATGCCCGTGGCAGGATTCGAACCTGCGGTCGTAGCGGTCGCGCGGTTCCAGACTGTAGCGCCTAGAGCCGCTCAGCCACTCCGGGCGGCACACGAAATTATTATTATTATTATTGTTATTATTATTATTACTATTATTATTATATAAGGGACAGACAAATGTAAACGAGACAGATGGAAATAAAGGAAGTAAACTGTTCATTATTTAAAAATCAATCGCTTCAACTGTTAATACAAGAGCAATTAAAAAAGTAACAGCAAACTATCAGTATTAAATTCAGTTTACACGTCAGGCATTTGGAATTCCCGTGATGTGAAGATGCATGTTTTGAGAAAGTTATGGAATATGCCGACAGATGATATGACAAGCTGAATAGGGAAGGCAGTTGAAACAAAATGGTCACGTCCCAAAGCCGTGTGCACCGTAGAAGGACAGCGAGCAGTAATACGACTTTTGTGATCGGAGGGCGTAAGACGTTAAGAGATCCATAAAAGGTGTAAAGGCAGAGAGATAGATGTACAGTAATGAGAGAAGAGTGTATGAGTGGGTAGTGGATGCACGTCTGTCACAGAAGAGCAGGGGCGTACTTGGCGACAATGTGGGACGCGTTGACGCCACGATTCGTGAGAACCGGCTTATTTCTGCAAAAACTTTAGCTGGGGAACTGAGTATCAGTGTCGGATCCATTCGTACCATCTTTAGTGTACACGATGGGTGCCTAGGATACTCACTGGTGAACACAAAATGATGCTGTTCAGGCTGGCGTGATATGACGCTGAAGGACACGACTTTCTACCACGTATCCTCACAGGAGTGCATCACTATGAACCAGACACCAAAAGAGAGTCTTCGGAATGGTGACACACATCTTCTCCAGCCAAGAAGAAATTCAAGTCTCAGCACTCTGCCGGAAAGGTCCTTTTCACGCTGTTCTGGGGTACGAATGAGCGCATTTAGGAGCACTTTCAGCAAGGGGTGAAAGAGTGATCAGTGCCCGGTACGGCGCCATGTTGGAGAATGATCTGAAGCCAGCAATACAGGCCGTCGCAGAATACTTCTGTGGATTTCAAGTCGTACTGTATCCCCCATAGAGCCCTGATCTCGCTCCTTCAGATTACCATGTCTTTGAACCGCAGAAGGACGCTCTCAGAAGACGACGATTTGAAATTGATGATGAGGTTAAAGAAGCGGCGCGCTCGTGGTTGCTGGCGCAACCGAAAACCTTTTATTCAAATGCAATAGAAAAATTGGTGCAACAGTATGAGAAGTGTATTGAAAAGGAGGGTGGTTAGGTTGAAAACTAACATCTTGTTTGTACCTGTAATTGAAGTATATGCTTCGCAAAAAATAGTTTTTCTTTACTTTCCATATTTTTGGAGTCCTGAAGGAAGACATTCGTGGCCGTCGATTACCATCTGATGAAGAGGTGCACGACTGGACACAATAATGGTCCCGTAAACCGCAAACATTTTTTCAAGACGGCAGTGACCGTCTTGCATTGCAGTGGGATCGATGTATTAACAGTTACGGCGATTACTTTTGAAATAACAAACAGTTTACTTACTTTTTCTCCATGTGTCTCATTTTCAATGGTTATGTGGTCCGGGCACGTTAACTCCAATATAGTATTTTCAAGTGGGGACAAGTCCATCATGTGGGTTCTACGGATCCGCCGGCGGCTTCTGTAGCTTGTAGCTGATGGGAATGACGAGTTTCAGGCCGACAGGCGTTGTAATGCTGTTAGTTAATGTTTCCTGCACTTGTCTGTACCTCTCGTCAGCTGAGATAATGAATTCACGACCAGTTATAAAGTTTTAAATTGTTTACGCTGATAGGAAAACAAATTATGGCAGTTTTTAATCGTGGGGATAAATTGTTTTGGATCTTGTTCTCGATTTGCTCGGATAGAGTTATTGCATTTACGTCGACAACTGGCACAGTATTTCAAGCTGAGCTGACAAAGTAAAGAGTTAGAGGACCAATGTTTTCGGCACAATGCGGCGAAACAGAAGTGAGTTCCCTGGTTTTATGAGAAATGACTGACTGAAGATGGGCGCATAGGAACAAGCAGTTGTTCATCAGAAGGAAGGACAAAAGAAACGTCATGACTGCCAACATATTCCATGACGATAAAGAATTAAATTTATATAATGGGAGGCGTGAATAGGAGCAATTCTCTGTCACAAAGCTACGAAATGGACAGGAGCAAAACGAAAAAAAAAAATAACAGGATGATTTTTCACCATTCATTTGAACGGCGCTTGCTTCAATGCCTGCGTTCTGCACAAAAAATAAAATAAAATAAAATAAAATAAATATAAATAGAATGGCGAAAACATCAGATTGGAATTCGTGATTAGTCTAGGGTATAGTTGGCCTTATCCTCTTGGCAACAAATGTCATCGAGTGGACATCCAGCTCTAACACCAAAGCGAATCGTCTTACAGCCAGGCAGTTTCCAGAATTTGTATCAAGCGCAAAGAAGAAAAGACCAGCAACGCGCTATGCAGCACGCACGAGAAGAGGCCTTGGAAAAGAGACATCTTACTGGTGAGCAGAATGTGAAGTTCCTCTCTGTGCGGCGCCATATTTTAAAATTTTCCATGCGGAAATGAGCTGTACGTATGTGAAAATAAAATTTCATTCTCATTTTTAATATATTCTATTCGAGCCTAAACGACTGTAGTTTTCGTATGTAAACTAAAATCAAGCTTAATTTTGAATGAACGATCAAACCACGCGACATCGAACGCTGAAGTGGTTGATATTGTAAGCCGGTGACTTGTACAGTAGCCTTCTCACCCAGGACTCACCGTCTTTGCAGGGCACCTGCAACCACTCGCCACAAACGCGCGCAGAGATCTTCATGCTGAGGCGCTTCACAACACACTGCACACCAGTCGTGCTCCACGCCAGCCAGCGCCTTTCGCCAGAACCACTCCTTCAGCCTTGGTTAAAGAATTTATAGTGCAGACTCGTACTAGTAAACAACGCATAAATTAAAGTCGAAAGCGCTGCAAATAAATAGACAGCGCCCCTCTCTCGTAAAGAAGGACTTTTATTTCGGCCTTGAGACCACTGCCACCTTTGGCCATGTTTTCCCGGTTATTCCAGTCCCACTCGAGTTTCAGAGGGGAACGTAACAGAAAAATAAGAGTACGCGTTACGACATATGCTGATCAGCCTGTTCGGAGCATAATCTCATTAACGTCGACAGGGTTAAATTGGTGGCTGGTCCGAATGTACTAGGAGGCTGAGTTGTCGCTAGGCTGATTGATTCGCTCCGATCCACTGGACTGTATAGTTTCCTAATACGATCACGATTTAACGATTTCAATGCTAAGATCAGTACAAGTGGCTACAACGAGTTTTATGCTACTGATTAGATACCAGGCAATGCATAAATGACTAGGATGACAGAACTCTTTGTGAGCTCCGGTTTTAAGAATTCAGTAAGATGTGAATGCTACAATCAAAACCTTTTTTCTTTTTGCCTAGCGTTTATCCCGTCTAGTACGAGGCCCGTTTTCTTTCAGAATTTGGCAAACTTTATTTCATTATTCAACTTTCTGGCTGACGCCACAGTTGCCAAGATAACCTACTGGAGGAAAGTCGTGTGAGCTTTGTTCTGCGCGTTATCGTATTTTAACTGTTTTCTGCATCACTTTCTGTAAGGCGGAATTTAGCGCCAGCGCAGCCTTTGCCTAGGCGAGTGTGGGAAACCCCCTTAAACCAAACCTCCCAGTGCCAATAGTTAGCGCGCTGTTCGAGGAAATCTTACAATGAGTACCTGTAACCATCTACAATTGGCCGTCGTAAAGTTTTAAACGCCATCTGGAAAGTAATTATTTAAATCATACTGCCCTTATACATCCCCGTATAGATTTCTAACCCCATACGGAGAATCCTGAAAATTTGTGATAGTGAATTTTAATAGATAGAAATACTTGTAAGATTTAAAACAAAACTGCAATAGCTAACAGTAAGGAGGTGAATTACTCATACACCAATTACGTATGACATGGGCCCCATGTTTTTCGTTTTAATTATTACAAGTATTTTCATAGATATTAAAAATTCACAATCACGTATTTTCAGGACTCTCTGTATGGGGCTAAGAATCTGTATAGGACTAGGAGAAATTTTTTGTAGGTCTACTTTTTAATCCAATTTAAAATTGTGGTATACTGACAAGTGATTTTTATTTAATTATTTTCTGCTATTTGGCCATGTGCCTGTGATTGCTTTCAAACGATTTCAAACATTTTGATGAGACTCAACAGAGACATGTGATAACAGGTTTCTCTTCACTTGAGTAAAGCAATATATTCTTTCCTCCAACGTAGATCTCACGAAAAGACCAAGAAGGGAAAATTAGAGGGATTCGAGCTAGCACGGAGGCTTACCATCAATCGTTCTTCCCGCGAGCCACTCGCAACTGGAGCAGGAAAATGGTAATGACACACAAAGTACCCTTCGCCACACACTAGACAATAAATATATTTAATATTCTAATGTCCTCCAGTTCTGAGCTATGTTGAAAATTTTTAGGTCACTAATTCATCGAGAAATGACAGTAGTAAACAAAGTACACACTGCTACACACCAGGCAAGAAAAGGAGTTAATATTGCGTTGTCATCCAGTTCTGAGGTTTGTTGAAAGTTTCACGCCTCTAGCTCATCGTGGTGACGGTTTAATATCAATTGCAAAATATATACCGAATAGCCGAACAGACAAACAGACAGACGAGAAAGCGATCTGATAAAAACGTGTTAAAATAAAGTCAGTTTTGAAAACAATTTATTTTACCACACACGCGATTTCAATAATAAATTTGCGGTTGGCTGTCACCATGCATCTTAAATCATAAGACGGATACACAGTGGTTGTCAATAAATATTATTTTCTCCGTGGTTAAGGTAAACTAATGAACCGAAGATGGCCAGCGACAGCCGACATGTTTGATCGCCGAAATATTGTGCCTGTTGGACACTACAGACCGGCAGTACACCCGTGGATATTTTGATTATCAAATACGCCGGGAGAAACTCAAGAATCACATGGTAATTTATTATTGAAATTTCGTATGAACCACAGTAGGACCTCGCTAATCTGTCCCATATGGGATCGAGAGCATGGTCAGAACGTAAAACAAATCAGTTTATCAGAGATACATTTTTATTGACCTGTAACGTCACAAGAGAGTATGGAACCGCTTTAATTTTCATCTGGAAATACTCTTTGACATTCTGTTCCTCGTTAAAACAGTACAAAACGAAAACTGCGATGCACAAAAAAAAAAAAAAAAATACACGAAAGTGTAATATACAATAGAGCTTGTACTGTATAATACGTTTGTATCGTACGGCAAGAGTTGTTACTGCGATTGAAAGTTTAACAACTGTACCTACCTTATTATAGGACAGCATTGACACACAACTGAGTCATTTTGTGTACTGTTCTCGTAGGGAGCTTTTGGTAGTTTAAATCAGACTCGTGAATGTCATCCTTGACCAGGGAACGGATTAAGCTCTTTAACTAGGTTTTCAATTTTAGTAAAAATCAGTGCCTTTTCTTTCATGATTGGTCCAGGTGAGGAGTTCTTTTCCTTATGTTCTGCTCACACCACACCCAAAAAGCATTGTCTAGAATTTCACTTTTAGCGCTCTTCAAAGTTTGCACATTTTCAGTTCTCTCTTATTGTCAATTGTGATTGTGTAACTTTCATGAGTTTTTCTAATTTTTGTCCAGTCTTTAATAGTATCTGTTACGCCTACCACTTGCAATGTTTTGAAGAGACTCGCATCTCTCTAATCTCAAAAGTTGTTTCAGTTTTCCCGCTAAAGACAGCGCCATACTTTTACGTTTGGTTGATGCCATAATTTAGTTTTAGACACTTTAAATTGTAAGAAAAGTACTGTAACTAATTTAGAAAATAAATGTCTACGCAAACTAACACTTATTGATCGAGTTAGAAACAAGTTATTTAATTGAAAAACTGACCTAATTACCGCACTTATCATCGGTCAACTGCCTGCTGATCCATATCGCAGGCGATGAGTCCAGTGGCTGCTCCTGAGTATACATCTGAGAGTCCACAATTTCAGATAAATTTGAAAGTGTGAAGCTGATAGCATCTGCTGGACAACAGTTATGCTTATCAACAAGTTTATTCAACTCTAGCCACTTCCAATAACAATAATATTAATAATAATAATAATAACAGCAATAATAATAAGATGCATTACTTATCTGACAGATGAAAGAATTGTTTTTGTCGAATTTGGTTGTTTTGTACAAAATTAAGTACAGTTTAGGGTAATAACGAAAAAATGTGTAAGCTTTCGCATCTCTCCGTTTCGCTTTTTTGTGTAAGTGGGAGTTTTCGTGCTTTTCCATTTTTTTTTTCGGGCAGATGTACAAGATCCCTAACAGATGTTTTAGCTCTCGATTTTACTTCCAGGCTGAAAATCAGATATTCTTACGTTAAATCCACACAACAAATTGTTATAACTGTACACTTCCCTAGTTAAATGTTCGCTTTTAGTCACGCTTATTTCGTTGCATCAGTCTTTCAGTCAAAGGATCTCTTCTTGGAGGCCCTAGTTCCTTTGCGGCTAACTTTTCCTGATTATTTACTTTTATGTTCTCAGAATGAGATTTTCACTCGGCAGCGGAGTGTGCTCTCAAATGAAACTTCTGGCAGATTAAAGCTGTGTACTGGACCGAGACTCGAACTCGGCTCCTTTGCCTTTGGCGGGCAAGTGTTCTACCGGCTGAGCTACCCAAGCACGACTCACGACGCGTCCTCACAGCTTCACTTTTCTATTAGCATTTAAAATAGATTCAATATGATTCATGTTTACACTGCACACGAAAGCCTATTCCCGCACAATAAACAACCAGCTCTAAACACAAAACTGCCGTTTATAGAAATGATTAAACTCGAGTAGTAACGTCTACCGACATGGTCACTTGACTGGAATACAAATGAGGCGCTGAGATCCATAAGGGCCTAAAGCACACAAGCACACCGTCGTCGATCCCACATTTAAGTGAGTATCAGAGAAATCAGTGATACAGCCTTACATGAATGTTCGTTTATACAACACAGATAAACCTGCCTCAGCATAAGATCAACAGATTTCAGAAGCATGAAGAAATGCTACAGTCTCACAATCGACGATGATGTGCTTTAGGCCCTTATGATTCTCAGCTCTTCAAATAGTTTACTGTACGATAAAATTCAAAACTTAATGTCCTATAAGTTATTCATAAACCCACAAAATAGGTTTTTCTGTCAGTATAACACACTGACGACCGATATAATTATGCTATACAGGGTGCCAAATATTTTAATATGTTATTGTACAAGTAAAAGTAAAGAAAAAAGATCCGCAAATGTTTAGTTATGGAGTTACGGATAATAAAAATTTTACCTGAAATTTAGCAACTTCGCTAATATGAAACCATCGCAAAACTGTACGAGGTTAAAGTAAATCACGATTTCCATTTATTTTGTTGTTATTGATCTGGTGAATTTAACAAAACATGTCCCAAGCATGTATCTGCAGTAGTTTTCCAGAACATCCAGAGAGGCAAAGATTATTATACAAGTAAATTTGTTCACTTACGATTAAGAATGCAGAAACGTTTATGTGATTGTTGGCAACCGTTAGTGAGTTGTTTCAGCCATTTCTTAACCTTGAAACGAGTTAGTTTTCTGTATTGTTCAGCAAAAGAACATAATAACAACAGTGTATTTATGTGAAACTGTTGTAGTTTGTAGATTATTTGTGAAATAGGGATAGCATTAATAAAAGCAGATTATCTGACACATTCATAGAGTTTCAGTTAACGTTATTATCACCATTTTTCCAAAATTAAATTTTGTACAACTTCTGTTGAAACCTTTGTTCAATTGTCTGGAATTCAAAAACCAAATTGTCCCATGTAGTTAATAAATTAAAATTTTTGCGAAATTGCGTCTTCGCTTCTTTGGATATTCTGGAAAACTACTGCAGCTACACGTCTGGGTCAAGTTTTATTTTCGTCTCGCCTGTTTTTGGAATGGGGGACTGATGACCTTAGCTGTTTAGTCCCCCTTAAACATCCCAACAACCACCACCACCAAGTTTTATTAGATTCATCAGATCAATAACAACAAAATAAATGGAAATCGTGCTTTACTTTAACCTCATACAGTTTCGCGTTGGATTCATATTAGCGAAGTTGCTAAATTTCAGACAAAGTCTTTTATTCGCCGTAACTCCGTAACTAGACATTTGCTGGCGTATGTTTATATGAACTTTTTCTTTAGTTTTATTTGTAGAATAACATATTAAAATATTTGCATATCTTAGTGAATCACCCTGTATTGTGAGTTAACTGTCATATCTGAGGAGTGTGCTTGCTTATCTTAGTGAATCACCCTGTATTGTGAGTTAACTGTCATATCTGAGGAGTGTGCTATCATCTAGCCGGATTTATGAATGAGTGAATGGGGATAAGAGTTTGTTGCAGTGTGCTACCATCTGGTGCCACTGACGTAAACTTGGAGTGAGCGATGATTGCAGCTGCGCACAACGTGAATTGTGCACGTTATTTATCAAATCCATATGCATGTAGCCCGTACGGCAATTACAGAGCCCCAGTTACACATGCGAAAAAAACTCCCTAAAACGTGCTCAGCTGAAGATGTGCTCGTGACCCTGATGCCAAGTTTCACAGAGGTTCTACTGTATTTTCAAAAAAAGGGATTTGAACAGTTATTTACATCTCCAGTAAGACAGAAATATAGTTCTTTCGAGAATAAAGCTATGTAATAAATTTATTGCTTACAGATATAATTATGTCTGCAGTGCTGGTATACATAAAAGTTCCTCGTGCCACAGTACTGTAGCACATCGCTAGAGGAGCTAAAACAAAATGGCGCAGACCATTGATAAGGAGGAGTATCGCGTTGCATTTGGTTTCAGGCATTTCAAGGGGAAAAGCGCTGCAAGACCCCACACTGAGTTGATGGAAGTGTATGTTAGCAATGCACTATCGTGTGATGCAGTGGTCATGTGGCAACAACGCTTCCAGTGTGGTCAAAGAAGTCTGAATAACAAAGAACGAAGCAGCACACCATCTCTCAGTGAAGAACCAGGATTCACAAGAAAAGTGTAGGCGCTGGTTGCTGAAGACTGGCGTATCACAGACGATGTGGTAGTGGAAAAAGTGAAAATCAGTCGTGGATCGGTTTTAAATGTCTTGTACAACATTTTGAAAACGACAAAACTGACGCACAGTGGATTATGCGACTACTCACACCCATTCAAAAAGAAAGCCGAACTGAGGAAGCAGCGAAAATGTGGCATGTGATGAGCCCAATCCATATGACTTCTTTTGCCTCTTGTCATAACGGACAACCACTGCTCGCATCACTATGACCTCAAGACCAACAAGCAAAACAACAGCGGTAGCAAGTGGGATCATCGAGCCTGAAAACGACAAACACCCAGCCCTCATCGAGCAATGTGATGCTTCATGGGGCAGAGTACAGAAATCTCATACTCAGGTTGCCGAAGGCTGTTAATATGAAGTGTCACGGGAAGTTATCCGAGGGGGGCATTTGTGCTTGACGACACTGCTCCAGCTTATTGTGGACAGGACAGCCTCACACATAGGCTGCTCTCTGGAAAATCAAATTTTGTGCCATCCCATATTCCCATGACATGTGACTCAGTTGGTCGTGGATTCAAGGAAAGGCTCATGTGATTGGTGATCTCTCGAAAGAACTAATTACTACAGTTTTTCTTGGAGTATCTGCTCAATGAACAGCCAACAGATGTAAAGCCGGTTCATAGGATCCAACAGGCATAATATTTCGTCGATCAGACACTGTGCTACCTTCAGATTTGCTGCCAAACTGGGGGCTTACGTACGATATATATCCCTTCCCCCTCGAGCTGTTTCATACGTGGTCAAAACTTTTGCAACCCATCACTGGAAGCCCCATGTCAGACTGTCATCAACCTAACTAACATGCAGCTGCGTGTCAATGTAGTTTTGGCTGTAGATAGGGAACTTAAATTTGCTCCCATCCCTCAATTCACGTAAGAGGCAGATATCTTAAATGCAGTGCTCTGATCAGAACCTAGCCTACGAAATGAACAATACCAGCAGAGAGAGGGTGACCATTCCAAGACGTGAGAGAGTGTTCCGAGATTGTTACCTTACCTCCTGACAATGGCAACACTACTCTTGTTCTCTCACACAAGGACAACACTGAGACGATGCAGAGGCTGCTAGACGATGACTTCTACAGAAAGATCAATGTTGATCACAACAAGAAGGTGGAGAGCAGGACCAGAGCGCTTGTCAAGTACTCGAATTTAGTGGAGGGAGTCATCAACAAATTGTCACCACAAGGAACTGCACTGCCAAGATTTAATATACTCCCTAAGGCCCAGAGAGATGGGGTCATTGTCAACAACATCAGAGATCCCACATAGTTGTTGGCAAAATTCCTGACACCACTAAGAAAAGAACAAGAGAAAGATTGACCTTCATCAGACGTAGGCGGAAATGACGAAAACAAACTGTGTTCCACATTCATGTGCTTGCATAGTTGCAATCTCCAGGCCTGTATTCCAATGGCCGTGCTAAGTGAAATACTGGTGGGCGAGTACATACTTTGATTTCATTGATGTGCACAAATGCAGAAGTAGTGGGGCAAGGCTGGCACCATCACACATTACATTGTTGTCAAATTTATTCAAGGTGGTAGATCCAAGATGGTGACCATAGATGTGCAACGTTGCCGTGACACCATGGTGGGAAGTTCAAATTTTAGCAGGAAGAAAGGTCAATTGGGTTAACTTCAATAACCTAATTCACTGCCCTCCCTCCCTTCTCCTATTTCACTTCCCTCCCCCCATCTGGAAATTGGTGGGAAAAGGACTCAGTCAGAGCTGAGCTGCTGGATATAATGGACGTAAGTCTTTATTTTCAGATGTTTTTTATTCAAGTCTCTGATCACAAAATGAATTCTTTAGAGATGACTGGTTTCAGTAATGACCATCCTCAGATCCTTTTTACACCATGTCCTAAAGTACGATTATGTCGCAGTTAGTGAAAGTCTTTATTTTGTATCCATTCCTCTCCTCTCTTCCTGTCCTCATCAGGAAATTGGTGGGAAAGGGCTCAGTCTGTGCTGGGCTGCTGGATAGGATGGATGTAAGTCTTTATTTTGTATGCATTGTTTATTTAAACAATTTGAGTTGTTATAGGCAGTAGCTCCATCCAGTATGTTCACCATAAGGTCCAGAGTTCAACAAACCTAGCTCACAGTACCACCACCAGAAAGCACTGTCGTCCCTCCCCCTTTCCCCTCCCATGACGTAATCCTAGATGACGGTCTAGGGAAAATGGCAGGAAAAGGACTCAGTCTGTGTCTAGCTGTTGGACTAGAAGGACATATTGTTCAGTGAACAAGATGTTTGTGCTAGAGAAGAAGGAATACATTGGCACCTGACGGCTATGTCGAGACCATTAATATTTGGTGAAGACGAATACACTTCATGAAATAATAATTATGGGCTAAGTTATACGTAGCAACTCATACTGATAAATGAATGTGCTGTAAATGTAGACCATTCGATAAAAGACCAGTAGTACTGATTTTTGCACAGAAGACAAATATGGGCTAAGTTATGCTTCACAAATCATATTGATAATGTGTGTGATATAAATGTCGATCATTCGATAAAAATTCAGTCAGACAGTAAAGGTCCAGTCAGTCAGTTATCTGAAGTGCAAGAGACAAGACGTTCACCCACGTCAGCGTGTGGCCTCTTCCAGCAGACCAGACCAGCGGTCAGGCAACATGGCAGCTTAAGGCACAGCCATGGACTGCGCAAGCTTGCAGCACAGTCACACAGTAACTGCTAAGCACTTCCTCTCACGTTGGAAATAACCACGGCCTCCCTCCTCCTCATCTCCTGCACACAGATACCCTTTGTCACTGAACACGAACTGCTTCAGGAGTTATTACATCTGTTGTTGCACAATATTGTCACACACGTAACCTGAAGATTTCACGGGGACTAAATGTACCACTGCACAAAGAGAGAGGGAGAGGAAGGGAGAAGGGAGAAGGGAGGGAGAGACAGAGAGAGAGAGAGAGAGAGAGAGAGAGAGAGAGAGAGAGAGAGACAGAGCCTTTCAGATGATGCGAGAATGTTTAAACAATTACACTTTTTATGCTGAGAAATACAGGCACCGCCACACTTGAACACGGACTCTGAAAGAAATAGGTCGCAACACAGTTATGAAACCAACCCAGAGACACTTCGCTCGCTTTTGTGTGAAGTACTCTTGCCTTCGAGCATGAGCTGCTTCAGGAGTTACTTAATCCTACTGAATATGTCTCTAAACACACATTCAAAAAAATCGCTGCACACTTATGAATCCTCTCTGAGACACTTCAGAGACTTTCGTGGAAAGCAGTTCCCGAAACTGATATCAGCTGCAATATCTGATTTGACATACCAGACCAATGATACCTGGAAGTCGAAATAAATGTCTACGTAACTCCATCACTACTTTTCCAGTTTTAGCTGATTTTTGAAGACACTTCCAGGGAGAGGGAAAAATTGCTGAGTCCTACAGCTGCTGTGGTGTTCATCACTTTCCTGAAATGGTGAGTGGGTTTAGTTTGATATTTATTGCTGCTGCAATCAGGGTCGTAATTTTTTCCTCACATTGCAAAGCAATGTCTAAGAAAAGACGGGAAAATCAGAACAACTACACAAACAGAATTGGAAGCACTGTCCTACAGATGAGAAAATTGACTGGAATTTTTCGGTGAATTTTCGTTGTCCTATAGTTGCTCATATAAAGCCACTATGGCAGATGAGAGACAGCATCCCGCCAGAGATGTATGGTTTGCTTGGACATGTCCCTGAGCACTCAAACGAAGAAGACATCAAGTTACTCTCAGACCTTTCTGTAGATACTTTTCTGCCGTCTTGTTTGAGCCAGTCTGTGAAGACTCCTACGCCCAGCACAAAGAACGTCTTGTGAATGAATTTACCCGCCAAACTGCTGCTGCTGCCAGTATCGGAGCACTGTCAGCCTTTTTTTTTTCAGACGAGACTTTCAGTGTAAAGTAAAAAACGTCTTTCATTCCCACTACAGCTTTTGCAGTTTTCCACATCAAATCCACACATTCCTTACGACGGGTCATAGTCACGTTCTTTGCACATGTTGGAACATACGCATACTTTATAAGACTGCTGCTCACAGCGAGTCTATTAGGCATCCTCTACCACTACTAAGTATAATACTTCACTAATAAATGGTTACCGGTGTTACGAAACTATATTGACCGAAACTCTGTGACGGATGGACTTGTCTCATTTGTTTTCTTGCGAGTGGTACCAGTGTGTGTTGGAAGAGAGGTTTTATCGCCTTCTAAGTCACCAGATATTAAGAAAAACACGATTGTATTGGCTATGTTACTTTCCCCTAATAGTCTTGGTTCTAGCGTGTAATGTATCGTTGGATTTGTTAATTTTGAATGTGGCAAAGGATAACATTCAGGCCTTATCTCAAAGAAGTCAAAAATGCTACTGTGACATTCCAGGAATACATAAACTGATATTAATGACAAGTTTAGGATTTAACGCAAAATTATAACAAAATCTCTCCCTTTTCCATATTACATTTAATTTACCAAAGCTCTCAAGAATCAAGTTATAAGCAATAAGCCAGTTTAATTACTTCTTCCCACAATAAATCAATTAATATTTAAACATTGAAAGTGTAATTAATCAAATTATATCTCTATATGTGAAAATGTTATCAATCGAAACAAGTAAACCTTTAGCAGTGAAAATTACACCTATGTCATAGCTGTACAATGAACTAAGTTAGGGGAGGATGACTTTATCTAATATATTCTCATGTACTCATTGGAGGGTAGGTTCGTAATTATCTCTTGAATATCTCTATTCAAAGTGTACACATGTTCGCGTATGGAATTCTCGCAAAATTGGACTCAACATTTAATTTCGCCAAAAGCGCTTCGTACATTACCAAATGGTAACTGTGGCGGGTTTGTGTCCATGCTGGGTCTGAAATCACTGATTCCCTACTCTGGCCTTGATTGAAAGTAATTACTCTCAAACGCTATGCGTTCTGTGGAATGTTGACATTTTCCTAGTCGAAATTAATGGCAATTGCACACTCACTCTGAGCTGAAGCGACATGCGCCAAATTCAGCCAGAAATTATTCCTGCAGGGATATTTAACTATCGCTTTACGTTTGTCACCACGATACATGAAGCATATCGCCCTCACTTCACAAATGTAAAGTAGAGTTAGAGTCGCGAATTTACCACACGCATGGATGTGTCCTGCCGCTAGATGTAAGCGCCCGCTCTCCCTGTCTTTGTGTCTTAAATGAGTCCTCAAAGTGCTTTTATATGACGTTATCATACCCACCTTAATTCTACTACGTCACACATCTGGCTTCAGCCGACCGCTCCCACGTTAAAGGTAAATTTTTCTTGCTCAGGTCTCCACTCGTCAATGTACTCTGGCCAATTACTTGCGTCTTGGCCGTGTTTATTCTGATAGGTATAATAATGATTTTCTCTTATTTCTTTCTGCAGTGCGCCTGGGCTTTCTTTTGTTAAAGCTAATTGAGTCGTTCCAATGTCATTAGCCACCTGTCCTGTCCGTCTTCAATCTGAGTTCACTTTGTTATATTACTCATACCCCTATTTTTAAAAGGGTAAATCGCTTGTTATTCCATACATGGGATGGCTGTAATTACACTCCTGGAAATTGAAATAAGAACACCGTGAATTCATTGTCCCAGGAAGGGGAAACTTTATTGACACATTCCTGGGGTCAGATACATCACATGATCACACTGACAGAACCACAGGCACATGGACACAGGCAACAGAGCACGCACAATGTCGGCACTAGTACAGTGTATATCCACCTTTCGCAGCAATCCAGGCTGCTATTCTCCCATGGAGACGATCGTAGACATGCTGGATGTAGTCCTGCGGAACGGCTTGCCATGCCATTTCCACCTGGCGCCTCAGTTGGACCAGCGTTCGTGCTGGACGTGCAGACCGCGTGAGACGACGCTTCATCCAGTCCGAAACATGCTCAATGGGGGACAGATCCGGAGATCTTGCTGGCCAGGGTAGTTGACTTAGACCTTCTAGAGCATGTTGGGTGGCACGGGATACATGCGGACGTGCATTGTCCTGTTGGAACAGCAAGTTCCCTTGCCGGTCTAGGAATGGTAGAACGATGGGTTCGATGACGGTTTGGATGTACTGTGCACTATTCAGTGTCCCCTCGACGATCACCAGAGGTGTACGGCCAGTGTAGGAGATCGCTCCCCACACCATGATGCCGGGTGTTGGCCCTGTGTGCCTCGGTCGTATGCAGTCCTGATTGTGGCGCTCACCTGCACGGCGCCAAACACGCATACGACCATCATTGGCACCAAGGCAGAAGCGACTCGCATCGCTGAAGACGACACGTCTCCATTCGTCCCTCCATTCACGCCTGTCGCGACACCACTGGAGGCGGGCTGCACGATGTTGGGGCGTTAGCGGAAGACGGCCTAACTGTGTGTGGGACCGTAGCCTAGCTTCATGGAGACGGTTGCGAATGGTCCTCGCCGATACCCCAGGAGCAACAGTGTCCCTAATTTGCTGGGAAGTGGCGGTGCGGTCCCCTACGGCACTGCGTATGATCCTACGGTCTTGGCGTGCATCCGTGCGTCGCTGCGGTCCGGTCCCAGGTCGACGGGTCCGTGCACCTTCCGCCGACCACTGGCGACAACATCGATGTACTGTGGAGACCTCACGCCCCACGTGTTGAGCAATTCGGCGGTACGTCCAACCGGCCTCCCGCATGCCCACTATACGCCCTCGCTCAAAGTTCGTCAACTGCACATACGGTTCACGTCCACGCTGTCGCGGCATGCTACCAGTGTTAAAGACTGCGATGGAGCTCCGTATGCCACGGCAAACTGGCTGACACTGACGGCGGCGGTGCACAAATGCTGCGCAGCTAGCGCCATTCGACGGCCAACACCGCGGTTCCTGGTGTGTCCGCTGTGCCATGCGTGTGATCATTGCTTGTACAGCCCTCTCGCAGTGTCCGGAGCAAGTATGGTGGGTCTGACACACCGGTGTCAATGTGTTTTTTTTTTCATTTGCAGGAGTGTATTTCCTGTTGTCAGTAATATCGTTATTTGCTGGGGATTTTACTCAGTATCGTCATTATGCTGCTTATGTAAGGCTCGAAAATGTGTACACCTTGCACATGCCGTTCCTTCTGACTTCATTTTGTACTGCTGTGAACAATGGTAGAGGTATTGATCATTGCAGTGCCAAATTATAATCTCAATTAATTTTCCATTATCCAGCTACTGGTATAACCTATTCTAGATGAGCTTATGTTTAGTCTTGAATTTCTAATTTGAATCCTGACATTACATGTTATATTCTCTTGATAATCTTCTCTTTACAGTCTTTATAAGGGTCCTGAAGTTGTAGGACAACTTCTTTCTTTTGTTATGACATATTTTAAAATGTTTCATGCACTCTGATATTGTCCTTTGTCAATAATAATTACAGTCATTCCACATTTATCAAACACTCATGAGATTATGAGGATGACTTTTTTTTGCTCCTAATATCTATAGCCTCAACCTTTATATATCTATTACTCAACTTCAGTTATCATTATATTAATGCAATCATTATTTGTCTTTAAAAATATGTTTTCTACATCTACAATATACCAATAATTTAATGGATGGACTTTACATATGAAATATAAAGATATAAAATATAATTCAGATAAAATGAAACATCTTTCATTGTGAATTACATAATATAAAACAGGGTACATTTTTCAATTACATTACAATGAATTTACAACATTACAAAGAAATTACCAATGTGCAGGGGTACAGGTCAAATGTCATGTAAAATTTTAGATTTGTTTGTATAAATGAGTGTCTTTTTTTAAATATTTTACCATGACTTTGCCACATGCATCACTTTTTCTAAGTACACTTTCACTTTTTGTTGGTTTTTGTCTCAACGTTGCTGATTAGCGGTTGTTGGTCAATGGTTGTAGACTCTGCTGTAATTGAAGTTCAATGGTGTCTACAGTTCTGAGTGATTGAGTATGACTGCTAATAAATGTTCAATTTGGCCAAGGTACTGTCATAAGGCTATGACCTAAATGTCCTTGCTCCTTTTCTGGTATGGTTGGCATCGAGGATGTCATATGTAACTCCTCGATGATTGAGTACCGTTTATTGATGTTTGACATCCCCAATATGTGCTCTGCTCACATATTTGGTCTCTGTTCTTTTGAATAAGTTATTTGTTACAGTTTGTTGACTATTACTTGTAGTGAATTTGAGAAATCTCATATTGGTATTGAGATAAATGATTGGGAAGAAAAGGAATCTTCTGTCTTCTACCCTCATCTTAGGATCTTTCTTTTCTTCGTTTCTTTGTGCTTCCTCATATCTTCTGCCTTGGAACTTGTGCTTCTCGGGCATAGTAATAGGATCTGCCGTTTAGAGAAATTATTTAAAACGATTACCAGTTGTTATTATGAGATACTAAGTTTGACTATATCACAGAAGTGATAAATCTGCTTTCAGATATTATGCACGTGTCCATTAACTCATTAAGAGAAATATTCCGTATATACTTTGCCAGGTGGTCATAATGATGAGCTTGTTTCCTGTCGCTATTGTTGATTATTCTTTTGGCTATTTAATGTGTAATTACTGTAAGACATTTTATTAATTATAAGCTTTAAATGGCTGACATGATGTAAACCTATATTCCTTCCAGTTCATGGGTTTACCAATTCCACTGCATTGGCATGAACTATTTTATTAATTACCATATGTCAGTGTCGCCCTAACCGCTGTCTGCTTCACGTCTGCTGTGCAGCGAGCTACCTTAATTTAAATATTAACTGTATTTCTCTTACTTGTTACTTCTTCTTCCGTGTGTTTTTGCTTTTAGGAAGCTTTAATTGTCGAGTGCTAGTAATAGAGTTCCATAGATTTCGTGTTTGTTTTGAATACAGTCAGAGAGTCCCTTTAGTCAGTCATAGTGCCAGTAGTGCTAGTGTTTGTTTTGAATACAGTCCAGAGACAGGTAGTGCTATTTTCATTGTTTTCTACAAGAAGTGGTTAGCAATCACAGTTTAGTCAATAATCAGCCGCCTTTAGTGAATTAGCAGTCTAGTTAAAAGTTGATTAAGTCTCTTCAGTAAATTGATTCCTTAGGATGGATAGGATGTGTGACTGCTGTGTACGGACGCAGGAGGAGCTGGCCACTCTTCGCGAACAGCTGAGCGTGTTGATGGCCGCGGTCAGCCGTCTTCAGGCTGCTGCCTCGGAGTGTAGCGGCAGTGGGGAGTCTGGTGCGTCGCAAGGTACACCGCAGGTGTTACATGCTTCACCCACTGTCCCTGCTGTCAAGACATCTTCGCGGGTACCGGGCGCGGTTGGGCCACCCTCTCCCCAAGGGGAGTGGCGGGTTCAGCGGCGTTCACGGCGCACGAGGCGGAGGGTCAATGTGGAGGCTGGCCGTGTGGCATCGCCCGTTCTGCCTGTGAGTGGACATGTGGCTGCTCCTTCAGCAAGGTCCGAGCAGGCACACGGGGGGAGGGGTTTATTAGTTATTGGGAGCTCCAACGTTAGGCGGGTGATGGAGCCCCTTAGGGAAATAGCGGAAAGGTCGGGGAAGAAGGCCAGTGTTCACTCAGTCTGCTTGCCGGGGGGTCTCATCCAAGATGTGGAGGAGGCCCTACCGGCGGCGATAGAAGGCACTGGGTGCACCTGACTGCAAATTGTTGCTCATGTCGGCACCAATGACTCCTGCCGTCTGGGTTCAGAGGTCATCCTCAGTTCGTACAGGTGGTTGGCGGAGTTGGTGAAGGCGGAAAGCCTCGCTCGCGGGGTGGAATCAGAGCTAACTATTTGTAGTATCGTTCCCAGAACCGATCGCGGTCCTCTGGTTTGGAGCCGAGTGGAAGGCTTAAACCAAAGGCTCAGACGATTCTGCGGAGAGCTGGGGTGCAAATTTCTCGACCTCCGCTATCGGGTGGAGAAATGTAGGGTCCCCCTGAATAGGTCAGGCGTGCACTACACGCCGGAAGCGGCTACGAGGGTAGCGGAGTACGTGAGGAGTGCACATGGGTTTTTTTAGGTTAGAGAATTCCCTCCCTAGGCCCGACAAGACGCCTCCTGAGACGCGGCAAGGCAGGAGTAGGCAAAATGCAACAGGGAATAACAATATTAATGTGCTAATAGTGAACTGCAGGAGCGTCTATAGAAAGGTCCCAGAACTGCTCTCATTAATAAACAGTCACAACGCCCATATAGTACTAGGGACAGAAAGTTGACTGAAACCACATGTAAACAGTAATGAAATCCTAAACTCAGATTTGCAATGTATACCGCAGAGACAGGCTGGACAGTGAAGGGGGAGGCGTGTTTATAGCGATAAGAAGTGCAATAGTATCGAAGGAAATTGACGGATATTCGAATTGTGAAATCATTTGGGTGAAGGTCACGGTTAAAGCAGGCTCAGACATGGTAATTGGATGTCTCCATAGGCCCCCGAGCTCAGCAGCTGTTGTGGCTCAGCACCTGAAGAATAATTTGGAAAATATTTCGAGTAGATTTTCCCACCATGTTATAGTTCTGGGTGGAGATTTTAATTTGCCGGATATAGACTGGGAGACTCAAACGTTCATAACGGGTGGCAGGGACAAAGAATCCAGTGAAATATTTTTAAGTGCTTTATCTGAAAACTACCTTGAGCAGTTAAACGGAGAACCGACTCGTGGCGATAACATATTAGACCTTCTGGTGACAAACAGACCCGAACTATTTGAATCAGTTAATGTAGAACAGGGAATCAGCGATCATAAAGCTGTTACTGCATCGATGATTTCAGCCGTAAATAGAAATATTAAAAAAAGTAGGAAGATTTTTCTGTTTAGCAAAAGTGACAAACAGCAGATTACAGAGTACCTGACGGTCAACACAAAAGTTTTGTTTCAAGTACAGATAGTGTTGAGGATCAGTGGACAAAGTTCAAAACCATCGTACAAAATGCGTTAGATGAGTATGTGCCAAGCAAGATCGTAAGAGATGGGAAAGAGCCACCGTGGTACAACAACCGAGTTAGAAAACTGCTGCGGAAGCAAAGGGAACTTCACAGCAAACATAAACATAGCCAGAGCCTTGCAGACAAACAAAAATTACGCCAAGCGAAATGTAGTGTGAGGAGGGCTATGCGAGAGGCGTTCAATGAATTAGAAAGTAAAGTTCTATGTACTGACTTGGCAGAAAATCCTAAGGAATTTTGGTCCTATGTCAAAGCGGTAGGTGGATCAAAACAAAATGTCCAGACACTCTGTGACCAAAATGGTACTGAAACAGAGGATGACAGACTAAAGGCCGAAATACTAAATGTCTTCTTCCAAAGCTGTTTCACAGAGGAAGACTGCACTGTGCTTCCTTCTCTAGATTGTCGCACAGTTGACAAAATGGTAGATATCGAAATAGACGACAGAGGGATAGAGAAACAATTAAAATCGCTCAAAAGAGGATAGGCCGCTGGTCCTGATGGGATACCAGTTCGATTTTACACAGAGTACGCGAAGGAACTTGCCCCCCTTCTTGCAGCGGTGTACCGTAGGTCTCTAGAAGAGCGAAGCGTTCCAAAAGATTGGAAAAGGGCACAGGTCATCCCCGTTTTCAAGAAGGGACGTCGAACAGTTGTGCAGAACTATAGACCTATATCTCTAACGTCGATCAGTTGTAGAATTTTGGAACACGTATTATGTTCGAGTATAATGTCTTTTCTGGAGACTAGAAATCTACTCTGTAGGAATCAGCATGGGTTTCGAAAAAGACGGTCGTGTGAAACCCAGCTCGCGCTATTCGTCCACGAGACTCAGAGGGCCTTAGACACGGGTTCACAGGTAGATGCCGTGTTTCTTGACTTCCGCAAGGCGTTTGACATAATTCCCCACAGTCGTTTAATGAACAAAGTAAGAGCATACGGACTATCAGATCAATTGTGTGATTGGATTGAGGAGTTCCTAGATAACAGAACTCAGCATGTCATTCTCAATGGAGAGAAGTCTTCCGAAGTATGAATGATTTCAGGTGTGCCGCAGGGGAGTGTCATAGGACCGTTGCTATTCACAATATACTTAAATGACCTGGTGGATGACATCGGAAGTTCACTGAGGCTTTTTGCAGATGATGCTGCGGTGTATCGAGAGGTTGCAACAATGGAAAATTGTACTGAAATGCAGAAGGATCTGCAGCGAATTGACGCATGGTCCACGGAATGGCAATTGAATCTCAATGTAGACAAGTGTAATGTGATGCGAATACATAGAAAGATAGGTCCCTTATCATTTAGCTACAAAATAGCAGGTCAGGAACTGGAAGCAGTTAATTCCATAAATTATCTGGGAGTACGCATTATGAGTGATTTAAAATGGAATGATCATATAAAGTTGATCGTCGGTAAAGTCGATGCCAGATTGAGATTCATTGGGAGAATCCTAAGGAAATGCAATCCCACAACAAAGGAAGTAGGCTACAGTACGCTTGTTTGCCCACTGCTTGAAT
This sequence comes from Schistocerca gregaria, assembly GCF_023897955.1. NCBI lineage: Eukaryota > Metazoa > Arthropoda > Insecta > Orthoptera > Acrididae > Schistocerca > Schistocerca gregaria. The sequence goes on from NC_064931.1 coordinate 54,644,352, forward strand.
ACTGCTCAGCAGTGTGGGATCCGTACCAGACGGGGTTGATAGAAGAGATAGAGAAGATCCAACGGAGAGCAGCGCGCTTCGTTACAGGATCATTTAGTAATCGCGAAAGCGTTACGGAGATGATAGATAAACTGCAGTGGAAGACTCTGCAGGAGAGACGCTCAGTAGCTCGGTACGGGCTTTTGTTAAAGTTTCGAGAACATACCTTCACCGAAGAGTCAAGCAGTATATTGCTCCCTCCTACGTATATCTCGCGGAGAGACCATGAGGATAAAATCAGAGAGATTAAAGCCCACACAGAAGCGTACCGACAATCCTTCTTTCCACGTACAATACGAGACTGGAATAGAAGGGAGAACCGATGGAGGTACTCAGGGTACCCTCCGCCTCACACCATCAGGTGGCTTGCGGAGTATGGATGTAGATGTAGATGTAGATATGTCCTTTATATACGGAATAAAATTTGTCACGGAACTGTTTCCCTTTATTTGATAATGGATGTGTTCTAACAAGAACGAACTGTCCCACAGAAAATTTTCTTGTGGATGCACCTTTGTCACCACTAAGCTTCCGTTTTTCCGCTGCTCGTGTTATGTTTTCCAATGCTATTTTTATGATCTGTTGGTGTGACGGACTTCTGGATGTGGGGAACAGTACCACTTCTCTTACCCTATCCACAGGTCTTTTGATCTTGAATACCTTGATTTGCGGTAAGAGCGTAGTACTATGTGGAATTTCATTAATGATATTTTGTAACTGATGTAAATTTGCATCCTGTGTCGTGAGCTATAGTTTAACCGACACCATGTTCCAATATCTTTCATTGTCCGTTCTGTACTATTAGGGCTTGTTTTGTAGCGGGATATGAATATGGCTTTAATTTTGTGTCTTTTCAAAGTTGTTATCCATGGTTTTGACCTATATTGTGGCCCATTGTCTGAAATTAATCATTGTACATGTCCCACTTGTTTAAGGAAATCACGCTGTAGTGCTTCACTAATTGTAATACCTGCTGTACTTTTCAGAGGGGTCAATGTGACATATTTTGATGTTAATTCTATAACCACGAAAATAAATGTGTTCCCATTCGTTGTTCTTGGTAACAGTCCCATTAAATCTGTTGCTGTCAAATGTTTTATTTTTTAGGGTACTATAGGTGATAATGGTGGTCTGGTCTGAAATTTCGCGTGTTTAGTTCGTTGGCAATCTTTACATCTTTTAAGCACTTGACGAATTCGTCTTTCGGTATTAGAGAAATTTGCCGTCTCTTTGAGTTTCACGAAACGTTTCTTTGCCACAAAATTTCCATTACTTAAATGAGTGTACTATATATACTTATTTATTAATTCATCAGGAACGCATACCGTCCACAAACTAGTGCCTGGGTCTCATCTGTGGAACAACACAGCATTCTTCAGCAGATAATGCTGACGATGTCGACCGAGTTCTAGTCGCTCCATTTATGCTTGGACCCCAATACTTCTGGATCAATATTTAGAAAGGCTGTTGTAATGTAATTCTCAAAAGGTACTCCTCTTAGATAATATATTCCACCTTGGTCTTGATCTGTACCGAACTTACCTGGTGTTGCGCCATTTGGACATCGTGAAAGAAAATCTGCTAAGCTGCTTGCAGATCCTGTTATGTGTTTTACACACAAATCATTTTCTTGCAAGATTAAAATCCACCTTGCTAGGCTACCATGCGTCAACTTTGCCGTTAGTAAAAACTCGAGAGCTTTATGGTCCGTGTATACAATAGTTTTCGTTCCAAATGGGAAATATCGAAACTTTCGGAAACCCCAGACGACCGCTAAAGCTTTCAACTCTGTAATGGAATAGTTCCTCTCACTTTTTGATAAGACACGACTTGCAAATGCAATGATTTTATGCACAGTCTGTCCATGTTGTTCATAATGTTGAAATAATACTACTCCTGAGCCAGTCTTGGCGTTGTCTGTTGCCATATAGAAATCTTGGGTAAGATCTGGGTGTGACAGAATTGGTGCTTCCACTAGCGCCTTTTTAAATTTCTGAAACTCTTGTTCTGCAGTTTCACCCCATATCTATGGAGTGTTTTTACCAGTTAAACTGCATAACCGTGGTGTAGGTAGATTATCTATGCAAATAAACCTTTTAAAAAATGTTACTAGTCCCAAAATTTCTTATTGCTTCTAATTTATTTGGATTCAGTTTTATTTCCTGTGCAGATATGACATGCCCCAGAAAGTTTATCTGTTGTGCCCCAATGTGGATTCTTTCCAAATTTACTGTTACCCTATGTTCTTTAAATGTTTGTAGTAATGTATCCAAAACTTCATTTTGTTTCTCCCATGATGACTCATCTATGAGAATGCTATCTACATAAAATGTCAATCTTTCCTGAAACTCCTTAGGTAAAATACACTACTGGCCATTTAAATTGCTACACCACGAAGATGACGTGCTACAGACGCGAAATTCAACCGACACGAAGAAGATGCTGTGATATGCAAATGATTAGCTTTTCAGAGCATTCACACAAGGTTGGCGCTGGTGGCGACACCTACAATGTGCTGACATGAGGAAAGTTTCCAACCGATTTCCCATACACAAACAGCGGTTGACCGGCGTTGCCTGGTGAAACGTAGTTGTGATGCGTCGTGTAAGGAGGAGAAATGCGTACCATCACGTTTCCGACTTTGACAAAGGTCGGCTTGTAGCTTATCGCGATTGCGGTTTATCGTATCGCGACATAGCTGCTCGCGTTGGTCGAGATCCAATGACTGGTAGCAGTGGGTTCAGGAGGGTAATACGGAACACTGTGCTGGATCCCAACGGCCTCGTATCACTAACAGTCAAGATGACAGGTATTTTATCCGCATGGCTGTAACGGTTCGTACAGCCACGTCTCTATCCCTGAGTCAACAGATGGGGACGTTTGCAAGACAACAACCATCTGCACGAACTGTTCGACGACGTTTGCAGCAGCATGGACTATCAGCTCGGAGACCACGGCTGCGGTTACCCTTGACGCTGCATCACAGACAGGAGCGCCTGCGATGGTGTATTCAACGACGAACCTGGGTGCACGAATGGCAAAACGTAATTTTTTCGGATGAATCCAGGTTCTGTTTACAGCATCATGATGGCCGCATCCGTGTTTTGCGACATCGCGGTGAACGCACATTGGAAGCGTGTATTCGTCATGGCCATACTGGCGTATCACGCGGCGTGATGGTATGGGGTACCACTGGTTACACGTCTCGGTCACCTCTTGTTCGCATTGACGGCACTTTGAACAGTGGACGTTACATTTCAGATGTGTTACTACCCATGGTTCTAATCTTCATTCGATCCCTACGAAACCCTACATTTCAGCACGATAATGCGCGACCGCATGTTGCAGGTCCTGTACGGGCCTTTCTGGATACAGAAAATATTCGACTGCTAGCCTGGCCAGCACATTCTCCAGATCTCTCACCAATTGAAAACGTCTGATCAATCGTGGCCGAGCAACTGGCTCGTCACAATACGCCAGCCACTACTCTCGATGAAATGAGGTATCGTGTTGAAGCTGCATGGGCAGCTGTAACTGTGCACGCCATCCAAGCTCTGTTTCACTCAGTGCCCATTCGTACCAAGGCCATTATTACGGCCAGAGGAAGTTGTTCTGGGCACTGATTTCTCAGGACCTGTGCACCAAAATTGCGTGAAAATGTAATCACATGTCAGTTCTAGTATAATATATTTGCCCAATGAATACCCGTTTATCATGTGCATTTCTTCTTGGTGCAGCAATTTTAATGGCCAGTAGTGTACTTCCTAAACCTCGAATAAAAGTTGCAGATGAACTGTTCAATCCTAAAGGGAGTCTTTTAGATCTATAACACTTACCAAAAGCAGTGAATGTAGTATACTTCCTACATTCTGGCGCTAGTTCAGTTTGCCGAAAACTACTTCGTATATCGAGTGATGAGAATACTTTTACATTATGAAATTTTTGTAGTAAATCTTCTAGTCTCTCTGGATGATCTGCTTCTGGTATTATAATTGTGTTAATTTGTCTGGAATCTAGCACTAAACGTATCGTTCCATCCATCTTTTCTACAACACGTAACAGGCTGTTATACGTTAACGGTAACTGTTCAATAACACCCTCCTGTTCCATCTTGTTTAATTCTAAGAATACAGCTCGTCCGTAACTCAATGGAATGTTATATGGAGCAACTCTAAGAGGTTTGTGGTCTTTAAACTCGAATCTGTATTGAAAATTTCTTGATTTTTCCCGGTTTTGTTTCAAATACAATAGCATGCTTGCGTTATATTCCATCTGAATCCCGCATTTGTTGATCTGTTAACCACTCTAGACTTTCCATTTTTTTCCGATCTCTGTGTGAATATCTTCAAATATTTCTACATCCATAGACTGTGACTCACGTATCCTTAGATATCACGGGTTATCCTGACACGCCATATCTCCTTCTACTTGCATCTGAAGCTGTGTGTAATTTCCGCAGATTTCTCCATGTCTCAGGTTGTCTTCAAACTTTAAAGTAATTTCTCCTAGAGTGAGACTTCCTCTGCCCATATCTAATACCGCTTTCTGTTGACTAAGAAAATCAGATCCGATAATCATATCGACTAACATTTTCGGTACTATGACGAAGTTGGTATCTATTATATGACCCTGGCAGTCAAATGTAAGTCTTGTCTGCCTTGTGACGTTCGACGAACGTCCTATAATTGGACCATGTACTTTAACCTTGCATGTTTTGAAATCTTAACAACTCATTGTCACTATGACATATTGTCGTTAACTCACTTCCGCTATCTATAACCGCGCTACCTTTTACTGTTACACGCACTATCGGACTTATTTCCAAAATGCTATCATCTTTAACTTCCTCCATTAATGTATCCTCAATTTCCATCGTAATTTAATCGATTTATTTGTGTATGTTCTACTATTTGGGGAGAAGTACTTCCCGTTTGCAATTCGTGTAACTGTATTTTTGCTGCTTTTAGATCAGCTGTTACCTTAGCCAATCTCGATTTTAAAATCTCATTCTGACACCTTGCTCTCTCTTTTAAATGTGTTTGTTCCTCACACATTCGCGTGATCGTGTTTAATTTGGATTTTAAGACATGACAACTGTTCTTTAACTGTGATAATACCTCTCGCTTAGATTCTATGGCTCCATTAAATTCTGTATTAGGTGTGACTGTACGCGCACCCTGAGTCAATAACTCGTTCTCATGTTTGTGTTCTGCCACTGAAGGTTGCAGATTCATCTTTCAAGCTAAATCGTCTTTTATGGCGACGCTGTTTTCTGTATTTGGACTTCGTTCTGCGATGTACCTTCTGTGTTTTGGAAACTCAAATTATACCCTAGGCTTGCATCAGATCTCCACAAACGTGTGTAATTTGTGTGCTCATTGTGTGACATTTGTGCTGCAGAATCACTTGCAGGTTTCATTGCGCAATATGCGTGCATAACACCCGCTGCTACTGGCTCTCTGTATCTTGTCTAGAAAACAATTCTGGCTCGATAGATACCGTACTGTAACCTGTCGGTACTCGTGCTACTGGTTGTGGTATTGTGTAATCTGGTGCTATCGCTTGGTCTGCGAATGTCACGTTCTGTGTTTGACGTATGTAACCTTGCTGTAAACCACATTGTTCCCCACTGTTATTGTGCTGTTATGGAATATGCTGTTTTGAATTAATTTCCCGATCTCTCTTTGTGTTTTCGGAATGACATTCACATGTGCCTTTCCGTCGTGCGTTACACGTACTTTGCCGCTCGGGATTAGCCGAGTGGTCTCAGGCGCTGCAGTCATGGACTGCGGCTGGTCCCGGCGGAGGTTCGAGTCCTCCATCGGGCATGGGTGTGTGTGTTTGTTCTTAGGATAATTTAGGTTAAGTAGTGTGTAAGCTTAGGGGCTGATGACCTTAGCAGTTAAGTCCCATAAGATTTCACACAGATTTGAACACTTTTTTACACGTACTTTCGCATTCGTTTATTGTCGTGTTAGTGGCGACTGTTGACTTTGCCGTCTTCACAGTAGTATCTACTGATATTAACATGGATTCTATCATCGTCTGCGACTCCCCATTAATGCTTTTTGCGTCTCCTCGACTTTCAATTGAACGCAAAATTTCCGACCTGAGCCTTTGACGTTGATGTTCGTTTTCTTTCTTGTATCTTTACTATAAGAGCATCGAATTTCCGTAATGCAGCTTTAGTTGTTCGTTTTTGAGAAATCGTCTTGGCAATGACATGTTTCGCTTTTGTCGACGCTCTGACGGCAAAAGCTCACCTTTTACCTTCTTGACACTATGTTGCTTATCTTCACGTAACATATTCATGTCTGCTTGTACAGTGTTGATATATGTTCTCATTTGTGCGTTCCGTGTCATAAGCGTTTGAAGCGTGACTTGTGCTTCTTGAGTTTCAGTTCGGATTTGATCCAATTGCCCTTGTATATTATCACTAGTTTTCCGTACTTCTCTATTAGTTTCTTTCAGCCCCTGTATTATACGTCGTTCTAAACGCTCTGCTAATTCTTTTTGCCCTTTATTAGTTTTGTAGTAAACACTGGAACATAACAAATATGTTAGCATTTTCTACACGTACATCATTCTAACCTGTTGCCATGTGATGCAACCGTTCCCTCTCTCGTTTTTCATAAAATGTTTCACTCTCTTCCGAACGCAGTGTAGGTGCACTAACACTCGTTCTTTCATTTGGTTGTAAACCTGTCTGATTCATTATAATCACGTCCGGTTCTACATACTGTCAATTGCTGTCTACTGGCTATACATCTGAATCCTATGCAACGCTATTCTCGTGCCCATTACTTTGACCTGACTGAACACCATGGGTTGTATTTTTGGTCTCATTCGGTATTGCAACGTTCTCTGTTAAGGGTTGTTCACACGGGTGTTGCATGTCCAACTCGATCCTATCACGATTTGTCATTATTTCGCCCTGTCTTGACCTATTGTTGTCTGTGATTTTCGATCGTTCTTCTATGCGTTGTTGTTCTTGAATTTTACGAAATTGACTACGTGTTAACATCAGATTGTAAGATTTGACTTTACCCCAAAATCTTATTCACACAGTCCTGTACTCAATGTTTTCTGTTCATGGAGTTGAGACAGAACCCAACACAACCCAATACAACAATATTTTTGTGCCAGCAATAAACATACAAAAAACACTTCTGTCTTCACTTATGTACTATTTATGTACTTAACTACTCAGTTGAGTCACATTTAATGTTAAAATTAATTTTTTTCCAATTTGCGCTAGCTTTTGTCTACCTCTCTATCTATCAGTTTTCTATCCTGTCTAGCAGAATGTTGTTAATTCAAAATCCTGGCAAGCTATCAGAATGCTGTTAATTCAGTATCCTGGCAGGGTAAAGCCATTTTTTAATGTGTCGTTGAATTTGTTAATTATGAATGCACTAAAGGATAACATTCTGACTGTCTTCTCAAGCCCAGGGTGGTGAACAGACATTCCACATAGCTATTAATTCTGGTCCTATCGCAAAGTAATCAAAAATGCTACTGTGACATTCCAATAAACTGATATTAATAACAAGTTTGGGATTTAACCCAAAATTATAACACAATCTCTCCCTTTTCCATATTACATTTAATTTACCAAAGCTCTCAAGAATCAAGTTATAAGCAATAAGCCAGTTTAATTACCTCTTTTCTCAATAAATGACTTAATATTTAAACATTGAATGTGTAATTAATCAAACTATATCTCTATATGTGAAAATGTTATCAATTGGAATAAGTAAATCTTTAGCAGTGAAAATTACACCTACGCCGTAGGTGTACAGTGAACTAAATTGGGAGAGGATAACTTTATGTGCTGGCCGCGGTGGTCTCGCGGTTCTAGGCGCTCAGTCCGGAACCGCGCGACTGCTACGGTCGCAGGTTCGAATCTTGCCACGGGCATGGATGTGTGTAATGTCCTTAGGTTAGTTAGGTTTAATTAGTTCTAAGTTCTAGGCGACTGATGACCAAAGATGTTAAGTCGCATAGTGCTCAGAGCCATTTGAACCATTTTTTTTATAACTTTATGTAATCTATTATCATGTACTCATTGGATGGTAGGTTATCAATTAGCTCTTGAATTTCTCTATTCAAAACGTGCGCATGTTGGAGTATGCAACTCTCGCAAAATTGGACTCGACATTAAATTTCGCCAAAAGCACTTCGTACATTACCAAACGGCAACTGCGGCGGGGCTGTCTCCATGTTGGATCTGAAATCACCGATTCCCTACTCTGGCCTTGACTGAAAGTAATCACTCTCAAACGCTATGCGTTCTGTGGAACGTTCAAATTTCCCTAGTCGAAATTAATGGCAATTGCACACTCGCTCTGGGTTGAAGCGACGTGCACAAAATTCAGCCAGAAAAGATTCCCTCAGGAATATTTAACTATCGCTTTACGTTTGTCGCCACGATACGTGAAGCATGTCGCTCTCACTTCACAAACGTAAAGTAGAGTCAGAGTCACGCCTTTACCACATGCAGGGGTGTGTCCCGCCGCTAGACGTGAGCGCCCGCTCTCTCTGTCTCTGTGTCTTAATTGAGTTCTCAAAGTGCTTTTATATGACGTTATCATCCCCACCTTGAGTCTACTACGTCAGACATCTGGCTTCAGTCGATCGCTCTTACGTTAAAGGTAAATTTTTATTTTTCTTGTTCCGGTCTCCACTCGTTAATGTACTGTGGCCACTTACTTGCGTCTCGGCCGTGATTATTCTGATAGGTATTATATTGATTTTCCCTTATTTCTTTCTGCAGTGCACCTGGGCTTTGTTTTGTTAAAGCTAACTGAGTCATTCCAGTGTCATTAGCCACCTGACCTGTCCCTCTTCAAGCTGCGTTCACTTTGTTATATTACTCGTGCCCCTGTCGTTAAAAGGGTAAATCGTTTGTTATTCCATACATGAGATGGCTCTAATTATTTACTGTTGTCAATACTATCGTTATTTGCAGGGGATTTTATTCGGTGTCGCCGTTATGCAGCTTATCTAAGGCTCGAACATGTGGACACCTTACAACCGGTGCACACAAATATCCATATTAGAAACTGAGGTAGGCTTAGAACCCGTGCACGGACATGTTGCTGATGGAGTAAGGTCATAATGATACTGCCGAATTTACAAAGTGATTCAGCTAAGGAAGCCAGTATTTGCAACTCCCTCTTGCCGCTACTACATATTCCTCCAATATTTGTAACGCATTCTATCTTGATGCTGTGTGAGAGGTTCTGTGATATATCCACTGGGTTATAGGCGATGATTGATTGAGAATAATCACATATAGCAGATGGTGTGCTATGTGACGAATCATTTTAAAGAATGCAATGAAATGTACACTGGCTTTTCAGATCTATAGTGTCACGCTTTCTGGTAAAAACGCTGTCAGCGATTTGGAATCAAGTCTTTCCATTCAACCACATACCTACGTTGGATCCTGTGGAGATGTCTTTTAATTATTACAGCCACTAGTGCATCATATTCGTGGCATTATAATATATCGAAAGGAGTCACCTTTTTTTGAACCTATCTGCTGCAGTAAAACGGCAACGTGGGTTTTTTAGACAGTGCCTATGTATCACGTAACTGTTCCTCAGACTCTGTCCCGCCATCTTTGCAGCATTGTGCACGTGATCGTTCAAATTTAAGTCGGAACTGGGCAGATGTTGGAGAGCATTATACTTGCCACCTTCTGCAACCCATGTAGAAACAGGATGAGCTGAGTTAATACGACAGGACCATGTTTTGACTACTCAGTGGAAAGGGGGACGTGTTGTCACAGCTCCGCCAGCCATGTACCATGAGGTCGTAATATAAAAAGACAGTACACGAACTGAGAGAAGGACGAGGATTTTGCTACTACGTTGCTGCACGTTTCCAAACTACATACAGTACTACATTCCCTCGTAGATATGAGTCCCTCGTGGTGCATCCACGTGTGTCACCCAAACATTGTATCATTGCTATTTTGTACCATCCAAGAGAGAATAAAAAATTACGAACTATAAAAGCCCCTCTAACTTTGCCCATCAGAGAACTCGCTATAGACAGGGTGTTCAAAAGTGATGGTCAGTATTCAGGGATAAGACAGGAAAGATCATTTTAGACAAAAAAGTCAAGTAAACATGGGCTCTAAAACGCGTATCTCATGAGCTATGAGCAATTCCTCATCTTCGATATTGTGAAGCAAATCTCTTTTACTGCAAGCTCTTTGCGTTCCACATTTTGGGAAGTGCTAGTATGGACCAAAACAAGAAAAAAATGACCAGTAAACATGTGCTCTAAAATGCATACCCTAACAGCTGTGAGCACCTGTTCATCTTTGCTTCTTTGGAACACAACTCTTCTAATGAACTAGTGCTCATAACTTTTAAAGTATGCATTTTAGAGCACACGTTTAATGGCCTTTTTTTACTTGTTTTCGTCCATACTACAACTTCCCAAAATATGGAAAGCAAAGAGCTCGAAGTAGAAGACATTTGTTTCACAATATTGAAGATCAAGAATACCTCATAGCTCTTAAGGTATGCGTTTTAGAGCCAATATTTACTTGAATTTTTTGTTTTGAATGATCATTCCTGTCATATCCCTGAGTGTTGACCATCACTTTTGAAACATTCTGTGTATATCAAAAACAAATATATGTGCATGTTGGCATCCAGTATATGTGGTAATCATGCTAAATACACAGGCATTAATCCATTGGAGCAGATGGCCACTGACTGAAGTCGCCTGCATGGACCAGTGTGAAGTATCATCGCCTGTACTGTAGGAGGAGAGCCATATCCCACAGACTATACTATCAGTGACAAGAGAAAGTCCATGTGTCGTTATTTGTAGCATTGTTTTTTCGTACTGTAACATGTACAAGCAGCGTATGACACAGCTTTGTACTCCACAATATATTTTGTTTTTTCCACCACCACTTTGAGGTCTGTGTCAGGTTAACATGTTTCGAGCCATTAGCTCTCACAGAAAACTAGACATCACACAGTCTATATTACATTGTTGCTGCTGCTCCGACAATACACACACACTGGATGATTTTAAGTAAAAGACAGTCAAACATAAGGAAAGTGAAAGAGTTTTGCGGCTTTATGGAATGTTTCCAGACAGCTGTCCGAAGGTTATTGCTGGCCTCTGCATTTAAACTCATTTTTCACAGTGACAGGATAGCTGACGGCTCGGTGTTTCATTTCGATTTATTCCTCATATTGCAGTCATGTATGTGATTGATGTTTCAGTGCTAACCATCCCTGGGAAATGTTGCCCCTCCACCAAGACTCTTTCTCCATCTCAAACAAGTGATGTAAGTCAATAATTATGTGGTAATCAACAGAGTACCAGTGGACGGAAGGGCTGGAAAGGGCACTCTCAGTCTACAGTAATAATAAGCATTACAGTTGAAATTGCAATAAATTTCAGCAATTTTACAGTAATTTCAACACCGATCAATGACACGGCAGCATGCTTCCCAGTTTTTTTATCACTACTTTGTGAGGACCATATAACTGATTGCAAATGTAGATAGAAGACTGTGCAGTACTTTCATTCATTGGTAACTCTAGACATATTCACCAAAGTATACCAGACAGCAATCTACATATTTCTAACACGATCAAAGTGCGGAATTCGCGGTCTTTCTCTATGAAGATAGAGGTCACAGAAAATTCTCGCATTCTTAGGATAAAGTTAGAGATTGAAAGATCTCCTCGCACTGTCTGTGACCACTCTCCGTGCAGCACTGTCACCGATTAACTCTGCAGCTGAACAGAAGTAGACCACGACATTCCGCATCTCGTGAAGGAATAGAGCGAGCCGATTCCGTAACGGCTCTTCGCACTGATCTTGCTCATGGTGCCCATCCAAGTGCACAAGATTTCTCCAGATGAGTGCATGTCGAGGAGGTTAGCACCCCTTATTGGTGTACAGTAGTAGATTTGAGTGTTGTGATGTAATAGCAGACGGTTAAGAAGAAGGAATGGATGGTTTTCACGCATGATAGAGCTCCAGACGGACGGAGTTTGATGTATTTTACCTAAATCAACTGCCCTATCAATTCTTAAGTGTTGTTCTAGTGTCTGGGATCGGTACGAAGAAGATATTGGTAGGAGAGAACATAGACACATTCACTCCTAAGGCTACACAGTTCTGCACTTAAAACACAGTATAATGTTAGAGTGGTGCTGTTTCCCAACTATTGGTCATGTGGAATGGAATGCTGTTAATATTCCAATCTAAGAAATATATTTACAGCGCATGATATACATTCTCCTTGCATGTTTCCCTACGATAAATTATGGAAACAAACTGTAAAATGAAAAAACTACGTCCTTAAAACATCCATTCTTTGTGATACACGCACAGTATTGCTTTGCAGAGGTGTGTAGCACTCACTGTTCGCATCGAATTACAGTTTAGAAATTACACTATACTCGCATCACTCGTTAGTAACGGAGAAGGCCTCTTACAATAAAACAGATAAACACATATCAGCGGTATTTGGGATGTGAAATTACATGTCATGCCATCAGCAACTCCATAAACATGACATCTGTCAAGCATATGTATACATAGGGATTGCAGTACCACACATACACCTGTCGCTAACTTAGAACCACCATAATTATGAAACTGAAGACTCGATTTTATACCTAAGATTTGCCACGGGAATGGAGTATGTCTCATAAATCTTCGTCTAGAGAAAAGTGCTAAAACTAGATGGACATGTTCCATCATCATCACAAATGAGATGGAAGTCCTCTGATGACTGAGATATTTGCTTTTAGTGATCATAAGTAGATAGTGCTCTAAGTCACACAAAGAACATGCAGGTGTATGCGAGTCAAACGCAGGCTATGCGACACAACTGATGCACCCCGACAGATCAACGGAAAAAAATGGTTAAATGAAGTGCACCAACATCTACCTCTCTTCCTAGAATGCCTTGTCAGCCTACAATTAAATCATACCTCGTTACAACTCCGTCTCAACCGATCACTCCAGCCACTTTCTGTCATCCTTCAACGCAGATGCAAGTAAGTTTAGAGGCAGATGGTTCTCTTTTGTCCAGGGAAGCATGAAAGACAGCAGTCAACTAGCGTATATCACTATTATCGAACTACAAATACAGTATAATGTTGCCATACAGCAACTGTTTGTTAGCTGACACTGCAAGGTTGAGACTGGCGGAGAGTACAGAGAACTACATAGTAAACACTGTTGGTTAGGATTTAAAACACAAAATCATTCCTACATGGGGTCAAAAACGCAATCCATTCTGTAGTTGTATATTGCAGTCACCCCAGTTCCTAATACAGTGCTAAGGACACATAGCGTCCCATCGTCTGCCGGCCTGCAACACACGTCTTTTGCCGGGCCAGCTGCTACCGGTCAGGGCACGTGCTCGGACAAGCGGTAATCCTAGGCACACGTTCTATCTCTCTGGAAATACCGCAGCCTTCCTTCCTTGTGACCATGTGAAGCCAGCAGTAGACCTGAAGCACTATCCGTGATACACAGACATACAGTAAACAGAGCAAATACACTGCACCTGTGTTCGAGTACAGTGCTATACTGTACCGTCTGAGCAGAGAACAGTGCATTTGCGCTAGGTATTGACGGCTGTACTACCACATTTACAAGAACTTTTAGAATATGTGGCGTGAACTGATGTCATGATGGTGTCGGCATAAGTGACATAAAATTACGAAAAAATTAACGGAAAAGACGTAAAAGTTGAGGGAGAAATATGCTGAAACGCTAGAGTACATGCATGTCTTCATCTTGCTGACACATACAAAAAATGTCGTGCACCAAGCAGAAGCACTTCATTCAGAAGGAATACCATACCTCGAATACTAAAGCTTGTATAGCTTTTAACACGGGTATTTGTAAGCGATAGGAGAACCGAGACAATTTGTGACAGTAACATAGCCGTTGTGATCGTGTTTGTCGAATGGATGGTCACTTATAAGGCGATTACATCTCTGTTCCTAAGACACACTGGTACCACTCGCAAGAAAAACAAATGAGACGTGTTTGATCCATAGCGGATTTTCGTTCAGTATTGTTTCGTATCACAGGCATTCAGTTCTTGGCGAAATATTATACGTAGTAGTAGTAGGGGATGCGTGATAGATTCGCTGTGAGCAGCAGGCTTATAAAGTATGTATGCCTTCCAACACGTGTAAAGAAAATTACTATGACCTGTCGTAAGGAAGGTATGGATTTGACATGGTAAACTGCGATATCCACAAGGGGAATGAAAGACATTTTACTTGGAAAATAATGTCCAGTCATAAGAATGTTACAGATATTTCTATATCCAGATCCACAGCCCTCAGGAGGCGGTATTTCCGATACTAAGCTCATTGTCGAAAGTTGTCCGACTGAGGCTGCAATCGAAATATTTAATTGTAAGTACGGTGATAAAATATATGGTGCCGGTTTCCTATGACTATTGTGCCTGGTGTGCGGGGAGTACGTGGCGGCGGTGGCCTGTGGCGGGCACGGTTCACGTTTCCGGCTTACGGCTGGGAGAGGCCGCCTGGGGTGCATGAATGTACTGTAGGTGGCCCAACCGTGTCTCCCTCTAGAGCGCTGGATTATGAACTAATATTCAGTATGTGTTGGGCAGCCTTCTTGATCGCGTGTGTTCTCAGTGGAGATTTGAGAAGATTCAATATGGACGTGTATTTGTGCTGGACAGTTATTTCCTCCCAGGTAAATTGTCCGGTTGACTGCTTCTGCACATTTCCCATCTTTATTTGATGAGAGAACATCGATTGAGGTGTGTGTTGAGTGTGCATCTAGATGGTAAAACACAGATGGAAGATACATTTGCTGGTTCTCTAGAATTGAGAAACACCTTAGTTAACTTTGTAAAGCAGAAGGATGATTTGAAATCTGTTTTGTAATTGACACCGGTATTCGCGAATGGAACTACCAGTTTCCTCTATTTTTTCACGCTTTCACGTGAAGATCTTCACAGATGAGATAAGTGTCTAGTTACGTAGTGGTTTGCAGCACGTTCCACATGGCTAAAGTTCTGGGTTTGTAGAGATATAATTTCCAGGCTTTATCTTCAGAATGATACTGTGCAAGAGATCGGTTGCATACCGCTATGTGCTTAATATCGAGAAGTATCGCGTAAATAGTGTTGATATTCAGGCAAACCGTATGAAACTGCATATGTTCTCGCAATTCCAGAATCCGGAGGTGGAGTAGAAAGCAAGCAAGCAAGGATGTCGGGATCAGAAGCAGTAACTTCTTTGTGCCGAGGGAAACGAGCCCAGCCTTTGTACAACGGTTTGGAGAGTGACTGCTATCCGTGGAGGGTGCATGTGCAGGGGGCAGCTAACTCGTGACCGCTGGCTGCGGTGGATGACCGAGAGACCTCGCGGGAAATATTTAGTGCTGCAAGGACTATATATGGTAGATGTGCTTATGCTGTCTGTCTTCGCCATCTGATGGTCGACAGGTATATGCAGGATGCAGAAGTAATGGTTTTGTATGGCACAGGATATGAATTGTGTTTACTACATCGGTATAGTATGTGGTGACATAACCTGATTGGAGATCAATTTCACGCTGAAAAATTCAAGCTTTCCTCCACAGTAGCAGAGCTGTGTAATTTAGGAAGTGTCTTTCAGTATTTCATGATCTGTAGACCACTTATGCAGGCTGCTGTATTATGTTTTTCAATCTATACTAAATAGTTTTGCCACTTGAAGTCTCATCTGCAGAAAAAAATGGCGGACAGTGCTCCCATACTGGCAGCAGCAGCAGTTCGGCGGGAAAATTCAGTGACAGTTAATCAGAATGCTCCATTCGTTCACAAACATCCTTTGTGCTGGGCGTAGGAGCCTCTACAGACTGGCTCAAACAAGATGGCAGAAAGGTATCTACAGAAAATTCTCTAATGTCTTCTTCGTTTGAGTGCTCAGGGACATGTCCAAGCAAACCATCCATCTCTGCCATTATGCCTTTAGACCAGCAACTGTAGGGCAACGAAAATTCACCGACAAATTCCAGCCATTTTTCTCATCTGTAGGACAGTGCTTCCAATTCTGTTTGTGTAATTGTTCTGATTTTCCCATCTGTGCTCAGAAACTGCTTCGCGAACTGAGGAAAAACTAACGACACTGTCTCCAGCAGCAGCAAATATCAAACTAAACCCACTCACCATTTCAGAAATGTGATGAACACCACAGCAGCTGTAGGACTTAGCAACTTTTCTCTCTCCCTGGCAGTGCCTTCAAAAAGGCAGCTAAAACTGGAAAAGAGATGATGTAGTTATGTAGATGTTTATTTCGACTTTCAGATATCATCGGTTTGGTATGTGAAATCAGATATTGTGCTGATATCAGTTTCAGGATCTGTTTTCCACGAAAGCGTCTGATGTGTCTCAGGGAGGATTCACAAGTGTGCAGCGATTTTTTTGAATGTGTGTTTAGAGACATATTCAGTTGGATTAAGTAACTCCTGAAGCAGCTCATGCACGAAGACAGGGGTACTTCCCACAAAAGCGAGCGAAGTGTCTCTGGGTTGGTTTCATAACTGTGTTGCGATCTTTTTCTTTTAGAGTCCGTGTTCAAGTGTGGCGGTGCCTGTATTTCTCAGCATAAAAAGTGTAATTGTTTAAACATTCTCGCATCATCTGTAAGGCTCTCTCTCTCTCTCTCTCTCTCTCTCTCTCTCTCTCTCTCTCTCTCTCTCTCCCTCTCCCTCTCCCTCTCTCTCTGTGCAGTGCTACATTTAGTTCCTGTGATATCGTCAGGTTACATATGTGACAATATTGTGCAACACCAGATATAATAACTCCTAAAGCAGTTCGTGTTCAGTGACAAAGGGTATCCGTGTGCTGGAGATGGGGAGGAAGAAGGCCACAGGTATTTCCAACGTGACAGGAAGTGCTTAGCAGTTACTGTGTGACTGTTCTGCAAGCCTGTGCAGTCCCTGGGTGTGCCGTAAGCTGTCATGTTGCCTGGCCGAGTCTCTGGGCCTGCTGGAAGAGACCACACGCTGGCCTGGGTCAACGTCTTGTGTCTTGGACATTGGAAGACTGACTGACTGGACATTTGCTGACTGACTGGACTTTTATCGAATGATCGACATTTACAGCACATGCATTATCAGTATGAGTTGTGAAGCATAACTTAGCCTATATTAATCTTCAACGCAAAAATTAGTGCTACTGGACCTTTATCGAATGATCGACATTTACAGCACACGTATTCATCAGTATGAGTTGCAAAGTATAAATTAGCCCATAATCATTATTTCATGAAGCGTATTCATCCTCACCAAATATCAGTGCTACCGATACAGCCCTACGATGCCAATATATTTCTCTTTCTCATAAACAATTATGTATGTCCCCCCAGTCCAGCAGCTAGACACAACTGAGTCCTTTCCTCGCCATTTTTCCCTATACCGACATCTTGGATTACGTCATGGGAGAAGAAAGGGAGAGGGATGTCAGCGCCTTTTGATGATAATGCAGTGAACATGGTTAGTTGGCCTACAGATCTTATGGTGAACACATTGCCTATAACAACTCAAAATGTTTAAATAAACAATGCACACAAAATAAAAACTTACATCCATCTTATCCAGCAGTCCAGCACAGACTGAGCTCTTTCCCACCAATTTCTTGATGGGGGAGGGGAAGAGAGGGGAGCAATGCATACAAAATGAAGTTACATATGTTCTATCCAGCAGCTTAGCATTTACTGAGTCATTTTCCCGCCAATTTACTGATGGGGAAAGGCAGGGAGGAGGAGAGGGGAGGGGGAGGGGAGTGTGTTAGGTAAGTGGAGGTAGGTGAAAGGACCTATTTTCTGCCAAAATTTGATCTTCCCGCCATGACGTCACTGCGATGTTGCCACATCTTGAATAAATTTGGCAGCAATGCAACTTGTGCTGGTGCCAGCCTTGTCCAACTACTTGCAGATGGTAGTAGTATCGCGTCTGCAAGGAGTGAAATCGTAGTGCATTATCGGAGCTATCATTTGTACTCAGGTGATACATGAGAAAATGTGTACAACGTGATTATGGTCGCATGATGGGAATTAACACACCTTGAACGTGGAATGGTAGTTGGGGCGACACCCATGGGAGTTTCTATTTCGGAAATCGTTAAGAAATTCAGTAGCTCGAGATCCAGTCTCAAGTGCGTGCTGAGAATATCAAATTACAGCCATTATCTAGCACTGAGTGAAATATCTGTAGAAATCAATGTGAGACATATGACGAACGTATCCGTTAGCACAGTGCAGTGAAATTTTGGCGTCAATGTTCTATGGAAGCAGGTGACCGACGCGACTACCTTTGCTAACAGCACGTCATCTCATTCGGTGCCTGTACTGGACTCGTGACCATATCGGATGGACCATAGAGCATTGGAAAAACCGTTGTCTGTTCAGATGAGTCCCGATTTCCGTTGGTAAAAGCTGATGGCAGGGTTCGAGTGTGGTGTAGACCCACAAAGCCATGGACCAAAGTTGTCAATAATTCGCACAAGCTGGTGGTTGTTCCATAATGGTGTGGGTTGTGTTAACATTGGATGGACTGTGTCCTCTGCTCCAAATGAACCCACCATTGACTGGAAATAGTTAGGTTTGGAAACCTTTTGCAGCATTTCGTGGATTTCATGTTCCCAAACAACAATGTCATATCACTGGGCCACAATTTACGATTTGTTTGAAGAATATTGTGGACAGTCCGAGCGCAAGATCTGGCCATCCAGATTTCCTGACATGAATCCCATCGAACATTTATGGGGCTTAATCGAGAGCTCAGAGCAATTATGGACGGCCACAGGGGCAGCATGGCTGAATATTTCTGTAGTGGACTTCCAACGACTATCCTGGGGATAGTGAAATTCTCTTAGACGTGGAAATAATGTGCCATCACTGGATAAACAGGACAGCCAAGACGCTCCTTGTTTGTGACTTTTTGATGGCCTTTGCTGAATTCCTGTATCCAGTTGAACACAAGTTTTCGTGAAATACAGTTCTAACCATATACGAGACGAATTTCTCTGTGGACAGTCCTCCGGCTCATACTAACCGCGTTGTTCTAATTGGGTAGCACATGTGCCAGCTTGGTCTGAGGGCATATCATTAACAATTGGCCTTGGAATACTGCCATCTTTATGGCTCCAACAGTGCCCTTTCCATCTTCCACCTTTCAACATTTTGCCCTTCATATCACTGACAAGTTTCCTCGATCTAGAGTCCGTTATCTTCTGGATGTTTCCAGTGCATTCAGAAATGCATTAGGAAATTAGTCCACGAAATCGTTGTTCATCGAGCTAGTGTCAAAGTGTTCCTTCAAAAAGTGGGCGTGGCAGGAAGGTCACTTCACACATTTAATTACTTTTAAGGCATTTCGGATGCGATTTTATTATTGAAACTCTGGGAACTTATTGTCCACTAATTCTACTAATAAATATAAAAAATTAAAACTGACATTTTCGATCAATTACAAGAATGTCTAACCATTAAGCACTGACAGAAGCAAATTATAGCAACATTTTAATACTTTATTGTTATTATAATTAAAAGTCCTAGGCATCTACGTCATGTTAGAGTCTGAGTAATTGCATGTTTCTGCTACCCACCAAACAGCCAACAGAAAGAAACGTTTTAAAAGTCGCCCTCCGTCACCGCCACGAACATACTGTGGCTCCTACAAGAAGCGAATCTTCTATCAGCGACTGCACTCACAGCCTTTTTCACCTCTCCACGAATGAAGAAACTGTTGTGTCAGCTTTGGAGGTGGTCAGTAAACACAGACAGACATCTAAAAACAGATAACATGTCAATACGTTTATTTACATTATGCACACCTAATAAATGAGCTACACATGTCTTTGAATGGTGTAGATCCTTCTGTGGTGCAGAGATATACAGGATGAATCACCTAAAACTTGTTGCGCAAATCTTGCGGTAATGGAAAGTGCTGTTGATGTGCGATTTTCACAGAATGGGTTGGTAGTTAGAGGCTCGTATTGTTAGCCTTTCAACAGATTGTAATAATACTTAGAAAGTGTATTTTTTATGCAAACGCACACTTATTAAATTTAACAATGCCTATTGACATTATCAAACTTTTGTAGTGTAGATTAGAAGGTCTGTGGTGTTTGTTTCAGGTTTCTAGTACGAGTCGTTTACGAGATATCGTATTTTGAAAAGTTACCACACCCACACTTGTACAATAATGTAGTGACACACACCAAAGAACAACACAAGTTGATACACTAATTATACATGGATTCTGATCAGTAAAGAGACAGTTGACCATCATAGACTGTGTTGAAAATGGCCACCGGCAGCGGCAATACACGCTCCCAGTCTGATATGCTACGATTGCTGCACAACTGCTAGAATTTCAGGGGAGATGTCCGTGCAGGCTGCAGCAATACGTCGTTGCATGTCACTGGGTGTAGTTGCTAGCCTATAAAACTGAGTTAGCATCCGTCTATAAAGAGTGATATGTTAGAGCTCAGGAAATGAATAAGATGTCAGTATTATACATTGCATAGCTTTGGAAGTATGTTTTTCCAGAAAAGGAAAAAAGGAAAAAGTATAGTGTGAAAATGTTATGTGAAATGTTAGATGTTTTATTATCATCATAACTATTTGTGTTACAGTTTTCGGCAAACCCCTGCCCTCTGTTATGTAAATAATCTTTCAATGTATAGAATAAGTAGGTTAACAGGTGTTTTTTAACTGTATTTTTAAGTAACTTTGTTTTAACAATTTCTATAATCTCCTTTGGTTATTTGCTGTAAAGCTTTATTAGTTGGCAGAAAATACTGTTTTGAGTCTTATACCTATGCTTTCTTGGTAAATGTTGAGTTCAATCGAGATCTTGTTCAGTGATCATGTACAGAGCTCTTTGTGCAGTAATTATCAATGCTATTTCTTATGTGTACAACTGCTTGGCAAATGTATTGACATGGTGCAGTTAAAATACCCAGTATTTTGAACATACTATTACAACTGTTTTTGGTTATAATTCTTATGACCCTTTCCTGAAGTCTGAAAACTGTGTTCATATTTCGTGCATTTGTTCCCCTGAAAAGAATGCTAACAATCGAGTGTATATATGAATAGTGTGTAACTAAAAGACGCTGTCTGTTTCACACTGATGACAAGACTCTAAGGGCATAGACAGTTTATTTACATAGGTAGCAACAGCTATTTGTAAAATATTTCAGCTTTCATAAAATCACTCTTTCTCTCAATCACGCTAATTACTTTCAAGCAATTAAATGCTTTTTTCAAAACTGGCTCCATGCAGGTCAATTTCATATCCCATTTGCTCATTTCCCACACTTTGTTTAGTTATGAATATTTGTACAAAAATCCATTGTGTAAGTTCTAAAGGCTCTTGTTTTCGTAGTGCTTAAACATATGACATAAAAAGAAAAAATAGCTAAAATCTGTGGCGAACAGCCCATGACTGTGCTACTTATTTCTCTGCAGGTGGAGTACAGCCTTTCCTCTCTACGGCTCTAAGAATAACGGGACCAGCACACTGGCTGCTATTTACCATAGGGAGAAATGTCCAGTACTCATTTGGCAGAAGACTGACTGGACCTGAAACCATCTTGGAAGACCTGGAACGATAAAGAATTCTCTCCAGTACTAATGCTATGCCAACTCCTAGAACATTTTGACCTTTAAATGATCTTCAAGGTGACCACCACATGATCATGAAGGTCATGCATAATGTCATCAGTGACCTTGAACTCACTATGCCATCACCTCTTTAGTCAATAAAGTCAGTCACATAAAATAAATTTAATAAATTCAGGTATCTCAATTGCGCTTTATACCCCCTCTTCCACTCCCACCCCATTTCCTTTCAATCGGCAGCGAATAAGAGCCGCCGGCCGGTGTGGCCGTGCGGTTCTAGCGCTTCAGTCTGGAACCGCGTGACCGCTACGGTCGCTGGTTCGAATCCTGCCTCGGGCATGGATGTGTGTGATGCCCTTAGGTTAGTTAGGTTTAAGTAGTTCAAAGTTCTAGGGGACTGATGACCACAGATGTTAAGTCCCATAGTGCTCAGAGCCATTTTGAATAAGAACCTACTATTAATATGGGCCACAAAAATGGCTCCATATATCGAGTAAAAATTATGTAATGTCAACCAGATGCAGTCGCACTAGGGCAGAGAACCTAACAGTCTTTTCTCTTCTCACGCTTAGATGCCCAATCCGTCCAGCTGGCAACTGCTTTTGAGGATTTATTCTGGCCTTACGAAACAGGTCAGCAGACATCCCAATATGGATACGATATCACAGTGCCTATGTTATTCTGATTACGATTCAAAGTTCCTTTGGGCATGCATGCGTGTCCAAAGGAACTTTAAGTGGAAATCAAAATAAATCAGGCACTGCAATATCGTATTTCTCTGCCGATACTGGGCAAGTGACTTTCAAGCACAACGTCTGACCTGTATACATAATGGAGATAGCAGTACAGATGGTAGAGGCACGGTTGACGACATACGGATGTTGGGGGTCTGGCCCCGAGACTTGCTCGGTTAGCCAAATGGTACAGTATGCCTTCGGCGGTGCTACGGCACGGACGTCTGTTTACGTCCCTGCCGGGGAAGTTCGCGCAGTTGTTTACCTCTTCCGCGTACTCGTGCGTTTAGACGACTCGATATAGAATGGCACATGCATACCGGAAGTCGACTCTCAAGATTAGTTTTTCGAATGAATATGCGAGACCGAAAGCCTACGAAATAGAGAGGTTCCTACGAGACGAAGTTAAACTTGACTACAACGAACTTATCGGAATCCACCTCTCCATAGTGAGAAGTGTCGTTTACGTCAAGCTGATTAACAATGCAGTATGTGACAGAATCATCCGAGATACTAAACATGGACTCAAATTTCGTCACTCTGATGGACATCTTGGAGAAGTAACTATTGATCACGCAGGACTGGGCTTACGAAACATACGTATTTTAGAACCTCCCTTCGAGGTTCCGTCTGACTTGGTCGTTGACGCCTTACGCCCATATGGAAGAGTGCTTAGCCACGTAGAGGAAAAATGGTCCAACTTCACGACTTACCCCGTTCTCAATGGGGTGCGTCAAATCAGAATAGAACTGACACAACATGTACCCTCGTACTTGTTCATCGGCGGATGCAGAGCTATAGTCATCTACGATGGACAACCGAAAACATCCTCAGGCTGCGGGAAAGAGGGCCACCTACGTTCCGAATGCATGCAGCGGAGGATAGTGCAAGTTCCAAACGGCGAACCCGTGCCTCCGTCCACGTTGACGCCGCTGCAGCTATCGTATGCGGACGCATTTCGACCAGATCCCATCCCGAAGAATGACCAGCTACAGAATCCTGACAGTTTACGGCAACCGACTGCAGCAGAGACCGCCTCCAGTGACGAAACGACACACACCTCTGCTGCTCCGGCGCCGACGACGCCCTTAACCGAGCGGAAAGAATCGGTAGGAGGTATGGAAATTGATCCTGCTGTTGTGCCGACAGCTGCTTTCGTCCCTGAGCACCGCGAGTCACTTCCGCACTCGGATACGGAGGCGCACACGCGCAAACAACGATCGCCGAAGCGCCACAAGAAACGACGGCTAGCGCAGTTGGATACCTGCTTACTGCAGTCCACGTCAGATGGACTTGGGTGTAACGTCGATATAGTGCATCCGGATGCGCAACGGGAGGTTCTACCTCCCACACAGCAGTACGACGCGAATCGTGCTAGACAAGGGTTGAATACAGACACACCGGACGGAAAGCCCACGGAAGCAGTCCCTCCACCCACCGCAGCAACGCCACCGCCTTCGGTCAGCCCGGCCGGAGAGACACGACGGGAGCTGGACCTCCAGCACAGGAACTGGGCCGACGAATCCGATACTGACCCACACACCGACGACGCACCCGCAATGGCGAGTGCTGCGTCCACCGGATGTTAACCACACAGAAGATGCAGACTGACGCACAGACAGCGTGTCACCGGGCAGCAGCATACAAATTAACATAAGCGTTCATGTGCGCTTTACGCACTGAGGAACAGCGGCAGGCATATCGAACAGCATCTATTAATATTAATACGATCAGAACGCCAGTCAAATTGCAATTATTACGAGACATGTTGCATGCGTCAGACGTCGACATCGTTCTGCTGCAGGAAGTATGTATTGAGAGATTCCCCGACCTCTATGAGTACGATACATACATTACACCTACTACCGACGGCGGCAGCGGAACAGCAATACTTCTACGTAGCGGCATCGTAGCCGAGGACGTGGTGTACGTGCCGCCAGCGCGAGGACTGGCGCTCACAGTGCTGGGAGTACGGGTCGTTAACATTTACGCACCGTCGGGGTCCGACAGACGGCGCGACCGATCCCGATTTTACGCAGAGGAGATTGTAACACTGTTCTTAGGTCGGTATGAACATGTCTTATTTGGAGGCGACTTCAACTGCGTGCTCGCACCGTAAGATCAACACCCACGTTATACTTCATGCCCGGAGCTGCGGCAACTCATACAGGACATGAATCTCATTGATACATGGGAGAAGGTACATGGCGACAGACGTGGATACACCTACGTCACGAGTCACTCTGCAAGTTGACTAGATCGCATTTAAGTAACACGTCGTCTCGAACCTGCTATCCTCGATGCGGAATTGTGGCCTGTCGCCTTTTCAGATCACATAGCATATATATGCACGGTCGCCCTGAGTCGTCAACAAGTGTGGAGGAGTCGCAGTGTTTGGAAACTGAATGCAGCACATCTCAGGGAACCTGAGTGCAGACGCTTAGTCGAAGACACTTGGCACGTGTGTGAACGACGTCTCCCGACATATCCGACGACGTTGCAGTGGTGGCTGGAATGCGTTAAGCCTGCATTGCGCGGAGCGTTAATTGCATACGGAAGAGAGCACATGATGTGGAGGCGACACACGACGGAATTTTATTTCACGATGCTCCGCGAACTTTCTGTACAAGCACCTGCACAGGAGCGTCGTGCCGGTATAAAACGAGCACAGGTCCAAATAACCTCCATAACGCGCCGCCGTCTGGAGGGTGTCGCAATCTGTGCCATGCGTTATTTGGACTGTTTACGAGTACTGAGCGTGTCTACACATCAGTGTGAAGAATTATTTAGGAGCAGTTTTCTGTTGTGTACTGAACTTACGAGTTGGTCACGTGTCTGTGGACTGTGCAACATGACCCAAAGCACATCAGGGAGGATGTTTTGTATGAGAGTGATTGATATACTCTATCCTTAAATAAGTTGCTTGAAAATAAATAGAGTGCACTCCACCCTTATTCTCCCCAGCAACCCTGAGCACGCTGAGTCGTTTTCCCACCATTTTCTCTCACCATCTTGGTTTACATCACGAAAAAGAAGACAGTGTCCTCTGGTGGTGGTACTGAGTATTAGACCTCATGGAGAACACACTGTTTGCTGCCATCGTGGATAATTGTACTTGCGTCATCAGCTGTTGTCATTGAGGCGTCCTCTAGAAGCGTCGAAATGTACTAAGCTAGTTGGGGTCTGGAGCTCATGGTGAACCCACCAGGTGGCGCCATCTTAGATTACGCTACTTGCGTCATCACCTGACGTCACTACAGTGTCCTCTAATGGCATCGATATGAACTAAGTCAGTTGGGCTATGGACTCAGTGGCGAATACACTGGGTGGTGGTGCTGCCTCTAATTGTTTAAATAGAGACTGGTGTATGATATCTACAGTTGAAGATTAGCAAGCAGAGTGTTTTAGATGGATTATTATTTAGAGAATTAGGAGTTTTTTGGCTATCTGGACGTAAATGTATTGCATTATTTACGAGCGGTTCGCATGTCTGTGCAATGAGTTATTTCTGACAGTTTACAATTAGCAAGAGTGTGTGTAGAGCATTATACATGAGTTATGTAGGAATAGTTGCAGGTCTGTATGCTGTGGGGCATGTCAGAGCGTGTGTTCTGTGATACATATACTCCACACCTAAATAAATTGCTCCAAAATAAATAAAGTACACTCATTCCTCTCTCTCTCAGCCTAGTGCAGGCTGAGTCGTTCTACCAGCCGCCCCTAGGAAGAGGTGACAGTCTGGCGACTTAGGTTAGTGGTGGTGGTGAGCATCGTTTGCAGCAATTTTCTTACGTTGGTAGCGAAAACGCAAGTGAGCTTTGTTCACTGGCATAATTCAAATTTGGCGCGGGTTCCATGAGGAAGTGGTGGTCGGATGGCTGAGGTTAGTACAAGTGTCCTTTCTTTCCCCCAGTTTTCTTGGATTGGTAGCGAAAGCGCAAGTGGTCTTTCTTTACTGCCAGAATTCAAACTTGGAGCTGGCTCCTAGGAGGAGGTGGCTGTCTGCACCTTGAAAAGTAGTTGAAATTAGATAGGTCAAAGTATAGTGAACACCTTTTCATACCTATATGAAGAGAATCACGTGGCCAATAAGCAATAAGAGTGCAGCATTATAGGGGTGGGGTGGGGGCTGGGTCATGAATGAACACCGCACTGATAGTGGGTGAATGTGGAAATTGTCATTTGATCATTGAATATTGAAATTGTTAATTCAGTTATTGAATATGATTAAAACTGAAGTGCAATTAAGTAGTTAGGTAATTAATAGGTTAGATGCACGATGTGGGTGTCACTTAAGTTAGCATATTTACAGAAGACTATGTCCGGCACGTGTATGGAGTTGGCAGCCGAGGGTGTGTGGTGTAAGAGGTCGGACGCCCGTGGGCCGATGGCGTGGTGCATGTCCGGTTATAACGCGCACGCGAGAGAGAGGGAGAGAAGACGATCTTGTGTTATCACGTGACTTCATGGTAGCGCCCTCTGGTGGGCACAATATGAACTAAGTCAGTTGGGCTATGGGGCTCATGGTGGATACATTGGGTGCAGCTATCTTGAATGACGGTACCTGTGTCATAATCTGACATCACTTTGGCGCTTTCTGGTGGCGATGATCTGAACTAAGTCCAGACCTGCTGGTGAAAGCACATGCTTGAAATTGGCTACATTATAAAGCAAGTCCATTTTTCTCGCCATTTTCCTAGGTGTGAAGCATTATCATGTTGGAATTTGAACTTCCCGCCATTTTTCTGGGAGGGGAGGGGGCGTGGCACTTTCCCGCCAAAATTCAAACTTCCCGCCGAAATCCGCCATCTTGGATGACACCATCGCCGCCATGTTGGATGACGTCTTCGCCATCTTGCATAAGGGTACTTTGGCGTAGAATCCCCGTTGCTCCAATACTTCCGGTCTCCTCCCTCAAACATACCATGCAGACGAGCAAATTATTCGTGGATCACTGAAATAATGCATGCAAAGATGCTCACAATGCTTAATCACCAGAAAATAATTCAATGCACAAACACCCAAATGGTTCAATGGTTCAAATTGGCCCTAAGGACTATGGGAATTAAATCTGAGCTCATCAGTCCCCTAAACTTTGAACTACTTAAAACTAACTTAACCTAAGGACATCACACACATCCATTCCCAAGGCAGGATTCGAACCTGAGAGCGTAGCAGCAGCGCTCTTCCGGACTGGAGGGCCTAGAGCCTCTCGGCTGCAGCTTCCGTGAAAAATAGAACATTTATTGTTATCGGAAATGTTTTGCTGTATTATAGGAGCGAAGTTGACGTCAAATAAATAATAGTCGAACGCTGAACGGTAGCTCTCGTCTGGCTCCACTCGAACGTACTACGTGACGTAAAAACAAAGTCTGTGAACGCGAGTGGTTGTGGGGGTGTGCCAGCGATGCTTCGTAGCCATTACGGACGAACAGGGTTCCAAATGCTGTCTGTGGCTGACGCTGTCGCTGAGCCAGATGCTGTTGCCTGTCCTGTTTCAGAGGAAATCACTCAGCCTGCAAGATCCGGGCAATCACATTGGGTGGGAATATTGGTAACTGGGAGCTCCAACTTTAGGAGCGTTATGGGCCCCTTAGGGACTTGGCTGACAAGGAGCGTAAGAAAACCAATGTGCACTCCGTGTGCATACCATTTCAGATGTGGAAAGGGTCCTCCCGGATGCCATGAAGAGCACAGGGTGCAGCCAAGTGCAGGTGGTTGCTCACGTCGGTACCAATGATGTGTGTCACCTTGGATCTGGTTTCGAGCGGCTAACAGAAGTGGTAAAGGCCGCCAGTCTTGCTTGCAAAATGAAAGCAGAGCTGACCATTTGCAGCATAGTTGACAGGACCGATTGCGGACTTCTGGTACAGAGCCGAGCGGAGGGTCTGAATCAGAGGCTCAGACGGTTCAGCGACCGTGTAGTCTGTAGATTCCTCGACTTACGCCAAAGGGTGGTTGGGTTTCGGGTTCCGCTGAATACGTCAGGTCTCTACTATACCCAGGGGTGGCTACACCGTTAGCAGGGGCTGTATGGCGTGGACTGGGCTGTTTTTTTAGGTTAGATGGTATCGGGAAAACACAAGAAGTGCTTCAGTCACAAAGGGTGCAGGCTGAACACAGCAAGAACGTAGATAAAGCAACCATTGGTATAATAGTTGTAAATTATCGTAACTGTGTTGGGAAAGTACCAGAGCTCCAAGCGCTAATAGAAAGCACTGATGCTCTAATCGTTATAGGCACTGAAAGCTGGCTAAAACCGAATGTAAGCTCAGCCGGAATTTTTGCGAAGAACCTAACGGTGTTCCGAAAGGATAGGCTAAACACGGTTGGCGGTGTCGTGTTTGTTGCTGTCAAAAGTAGTTTAACATGTTGCAAAATTGAAGTAGGTACTTCCTGTGAGTTAGTGTGGGCAGAGGTCATTGTTGGCAACCGGAATAAAATAATAATTGGATCCTTTTACCGACCTCCCAATTCAGATGATACAGTTGCTGAAAGGTTCAAAGAAAACTTGAGTTAGTTTTCAAACACATACCCGAATCATACGACAACAGTTGGTGGTGACTTTAATTTACCCTTGATATGTTGGCGACAATACATGTTCAATTCCGGAGGTACGCATAAAATATCATCCGAAATTGTGCTAAACGCATTCTCTGAAAATTACTGCGAGCAGTTAGTTCATGAGCCCACGCGAATAGTAAACGGTTGTGAAAACACAGTTGACCTCTTAGCAACAAATAATTCTGAGTTAATAACCAGCATCAAAAACGTTGAAGGGATTAGTAAACACAGGGTTGTCGTAGCGAGATTGAATTTTGTAATCCCGGTATCCTCGAAAAATAAGCGTAAAATATACCTATTCAAAAAAGCACATAAAAATTCACTTGACGCCTTCCTGAGAGACAATCTCCACTCTTTCCAAATTAATAATATAAGTGTAGACCAGATGTGGCTTGAATTCAGAGAAGTAGTATCGGCAGCTATTGAGAGATTTATGCCAAATAAATCAACAAACGAAGGGGCTGATCCACCATGGTACACAAAACGGGTTAGAACACTGTTGCAGAAAAACAAAACAAACATGCCATATTTAGACAGTCGCAAAATCCCCAAGATTGGCGAGCATTTAGAGCAGCTTGAAATTTAGCGCGGACTTCAGTGAGAGTTGCTTATAACAGTTTCCACAACGAAACTTTGTCTCGAAACCTGGCAGAAAATCCAAAGACATTCTGGTAGTATGTGAAGTATGTTAGCGGCAAGAAACAATCAATACCTTCTGTGCGCGGTAGCAATTGAAATACTATCGAGGACAGTGCTGCCAAAGCCGAGTTACTAAATGCCTTCACGAAAGAAGACGAAGTAAATATTCCAGAATTTGAATCGAGAACAGCTGCCAACATGAGTAATGTGGAAGTAAATATCTTCGGAGTAGGGAAGCAACTTAAATCACTTAATAAAAGCAAGTCCTCTGGTCCAGACTGTATACCAATTAGGTTCCTTCGATAGTATGCTGATGCATTAGCTCCATACTTAACAATCATATACAACCGTTCGCTCGACGAAAGATCCGCACCCAAAGACTGAAAGTAGCACAGGTCACACCAATATTCAAGAAAGGCAGTAGGAGTAATCCACTAAATTACAGGCCCATATCGTTAAAAGTCGATATGCAGCAGGATTTTGGAACATATATTGTGTTCTAACATCCTTCCTGTGAAACACAACTAGCTCTTTATTCACATGGAGTGTTCAGTGCTATTGACAACGGATTTCAGATCGATTCCGTATTTCTGGATTTCCAGAAGGCTTTTGACACGGTACCACACAAGCGGCTCGTAGTGAAATTGCGTGCTTATGGAATATCGTCTCAGTTACGTGACTGGATTTGTGATTTCCTGTCAGGGAGATCACAGTTTGTAGTAATTGACGGAAAGCCTTCGAGTAAAATAGAAGTGATTTCTGGCGTTCCCTAAGGTAGTGTTGTAGGCCCTTTGCTGTTCCTTATCTATATAAACGATTTGGGAGACAATCTGAGCAGCCGTCTTCGGTTTTTTGTATATGATGCTGTCGTTTATCGACTAATAAAGTCATCAGAAGATCAAAACAAACTTCAAAACGATTTAGAAAAGATATCTGAATGGTGCGAAAAGTGTCAGTTGACCCTAAATAACGAAAAGTGTGAGGCCATCGACATGACTGCTAAAAGGAACTCGTTAAACTTCGGTTACATGATAAATCAGTCTAATCTAAAAGCCGTAAATTCAACTAAATACCTAGGTATTACAATTACGAAAAACTTAAATTGGAAGGAACACATAGAAAATGTTGTGAGGAAGGCTAACCAAAGACTGCGTTTTATGGCAGGACACTTAGAAAATGTAACAGACGTGCGTAGAGACTGCCTACACTACTCTTGTCCGTCCTCTTTTCGAATACTGCTGCGCGGTGTGGGATCCTTACCAGATAGGACTGACGGAGTACATTGAAAAAGTTCAAAGAAAGGCAGCACGCTTTGTATTACCGCGAAATAGGGGAGAGAGAAAAGATAGAGGATTTGGGATGGACGTCATTAAAAGAAAGACGTTTTTCGTTGCGACGGAATGTTCTCACGAAATTCCAATCACCAACTTTCTCCTTCGAATGCAAAAATATTTTGTTGACACCGACCTACATAGGGAGGAACGACCACCACGATAAAATAAGGGAAATCAGAGCTCGTAATGAAGGATATAGGTGATCATTCTTTCCGCGCGCTATACGACATTGGCATAATAGAGAATTGTGAAGGTGGTTCGATGAACCCTGTGCCAGGCACTTAAATGTGGTTTGCAGAGTATCCATGTAGATGTAGATGTAGATGCAGGATAACACGAGTTGTCAGTTTTTGCGTTGTATTGCGGTTCTTGTGCAGTGCCATGCAGATAGTTATGTAATTAATGCATGACAAAGTGAGTTGTATAGATTATTTTTGCAGTTTTAAGCCGTCCTTGTGCAGCGCTATGCATATAGTTGTGTAACTAGTACCGATCTTTGTGATTAATTATGTAATTAGGATGGATATTTGGGTTAGTTTCCTGATCAAAATAAATAAAGTAGACTTACCTTCCTCTCCTGCATCTGGTGAGTTTCCATGCGTTTGGGGCGGGGGAGTAGAGAAAGTCCAGTTTTGTGAGCAAAAGTCTATATAGTTTTTCACGTTCGACTTGGAAACTTATCACCTCTGCGAACACATTTACGTCCAAACCGATATTTCCACTCGCGAATACAGATTTCTGTGATTTAGCAGATTCCAAAAAAGGCCCTATAATTTCCAAAGTCAAAGAACGTCTTTCTCATATCTAGACAACCGGCAAACGTGTCTTCCGCCTGCTAGATGCATACACCACAATCGACCTCCTGTCAACCAAATAAAGAAGTCAAATGCAAAGAAGCACTCTAAGATAATGGAATAATGACCCAGCACAAACACATATCCATAGTCAATCTTGTCAAATTCCCACTTGATCACGAAAGCTGTCCAACACATACTAAGTGTTAGTTCGCTATACGGTCGTCTAGACGACTACACGGTTAGGTCAAATACATTCCCGCATTGCAACAGCCATCTCCAACCAGATGGCCTCCCACCTTTAGTGGGAAACTTGAATAATTCCCACCACAGGTCACGCTACAACAGAATCATCCTACCAAATCGAACACATATATATTTGGTCGCTATACTTACAATTGAATGACATACGACAATGAGCGAAATATCTGAAATAAACCCTGCTCACGGCTCTGGAGATAGAAATACATGTAGCACTCTTATCACCTGACATACTCTTCCCT
Source organism: Schistocerca gregaria (assembly GCF_023897955.1). Classification (NCBI taxonomy): domain Eukaryota; kingdom Metazoa; phylum Arthropoda; class Insecta; order Orthoptera; family Acrididae; genus Schistocerca; species Schistocerca gregaria. The sequence continues at coordinate 54,676,624 of NC_064931.1, forward strand.
TTGCTATCACAGTATTATCCGTCAGATCCAAGCCTTCATTGCCACTGGACATAGTCATCTCCTTTACACATCTCAGAACACAAACACATACTTCATAAACCAGATGCTCCCAATTTAGAAAATTATTCTGCTAAGGAACATGTTATGAAATCGGTATTTTCAACCCCCTCAAGCCACCGTGGCTAGATATTTATCCAGTATTTGTACAGCATTCTCTCTCTATGCCATGTCAGATCTTCTGTGGTATATCGACTGAGCAGTCTCTCTCTATGCTACGTCAGAGGTTCCGTGATATATCGACTGGACTCTAGGCGATGCTTGATTGAGAAGGATCACAAATAGTGGATGATGTGCTGATTGAGGTCATAAGAAATGTACATTAGCTTTTCAGATCTCTAGTGCTACGCTATCCGCTAGAAACCCAGTATCCGATTTCGAATCAAGTCTTTGCATTCAAACATATACACTCCTGGAAATGGAAAAAAGAACACATTGACACCGGTGTGTCAGACCCACCATACTTGCTCCGGACACTGCGAGAGGGCTGTACAAGCAATGATCACACGCACGGCACAGCGGACACACCAGGAACCGCGGTGTTGGCCGTCGAATGGCGCTAGCTGCGCAGCATTTGTGCACTGCCGCCGTCAGTGTCAGCCAGTTTGCCGTGGCATACGGAGCTCCATCGCAGTCTTTAACACTGGTAGCATGCCGCGACAGCGTGGACGTGAACCGTATGTGCAGTTGACGGACTTTGAGCGAGGGCGTATAGTGGGCATGCGGGAGGCCGGGTGGACGTACTGCCGAATTGCTCAACACGTGGGGCGTGAGGTCACCACAGTACATCGATGTTGTCGCCAGTGGTCGGCGGAAGGTGCACGTGCCCGTCGACTTGGGACCGGACCGCAGCGACGCACGGATGCACGCCAAGACCGTAGGATCCTACGCAGTGCCGTAGGGGACCGCACCGCCACTTCCCAGCAAATTAGGGACACTGTTGCTCCTGGGGTATCGGCGAGGACCATTCGCAACCGTATCCATGAAGCTGGGCTACGGTCCCACACACCGTTAGGCCGTCTTCCGCTCACGCCCCAACATCGTGCAGCCCGCCTCCAGTGGTGTCGCGACAGGCGTGAATGGAGGGACGAATGGAGACGTGTCGTCTTCAGCGATGAGAGTCGCTTCTGCCTTGGTGCCAATGATGGTCGTATGCGTGTTTTGCGCCGTGCAGGTGAGCGCCACAATCAGGACTGCATACGACCGAGGCACACAGGGCCAACACCCGGCATCATGGTGTGGGGATCGATCTCCTACACTGGCCGTACACCTCTGGTGATCGTCGAGGGGACACTGTATAGTGCACGATACATCCAAACCGTCATCGAACCCATCGTTCTACCATTCCTAGACCGGCAAGGGAACTTGCTGTTCCAACAGGACAATGCAAGTCCGCATGTATCCCGTGCCACCCAACGTGCTCTAGAAGGTGTAAGTCAACTACCCTGGCCAGCAAGATCTCCGGATCTGTCCCCCATTGAGCATGTTTGGGACTGGATGAAGCGTCGTCTCACGCGGTCTGCACGTCCAGCACGAACGCTGGTCCAACTGAGGCGCCAGGTGGAAATGGCATGGCAAGCCGTTCCACAGGACTACATCCAGCATCTCTACGATCGTCTCCATGGGAGAATAGCAGCCTGGATTGCTGCGAAAGGTGGATATACAATGTACTAGTGCCGACATTGTGCATGCTCTGTTGCCTGTGTCTATGTGCCTGTGGTTCTGTCTGTGTGTTCATGTGATGTATCTGACCCCAGGAATGTGTCAATAAAGTTTCCCCTTCTTGGGACAATGAATTCACGGTGTTCTTATTTCAATTTCCAGGAGTGTATTTGCGTAGGATCCTATGGAGAAGTCCTTTATTACAGCCACTAATGAATAATATTTCTAGCACTCTAATATCTCTAAACGACTCACCTTTCTCTAGCCGATCCGCTACAGTAAAATTCCAACCTCGTTCTAGTTATCCCCCATGCAACTGGTGCCATTTCCCCAGCTTTACGAATCTGATCGTTCCAATTTATATCACAACTGAGTAGGAGTCGGGGAAAATAAATCTACCACCTTCTGCAACGCATGTAGAAACAGGCTAAGCTGCGTTACTGTGACAGGACTGTGTTTTGACCATTCGATGGAAGCTGGAACTGCTAGAAGAACAATGATTTTTTCTACCGTATTGTGGTGCGCCCCCAAACTACATACAAGTATTACAGATCCGCCTCCATTCACACCTATATGCGTTATACTGTACCACCCAACACAGAAATATTACCAACTATAAAATCTCCTTCCGAACTGACTATGCGAATGTAGACGAGATGTGGCTCAAATTCAAAGATATAGTAGCAACAGCAATTGAGATATTCATACCTCATAAATTGGTAAGAGATGGAACGGATCCCCCGTGGTACATAAAAAAGGTCCGAACGCTGTTGCAGAGGCAACGGAAAAAGCATGCGAAGTTCAGAAGAACGCGAAATCCTGAAGATGGGCTAAACTTTACAGACGCGCGAAATTTGGCACGTACTTCGATGCGAGATGCCTTTAATAGGTTCCACAACGAAACATTGTCTCGAAATTTGGTAGAAAATCCGAAGAAATTCTGGTCGTATGTAAAGTACACAAGCGGCAAGACGCAGTCAATACCTTCGCTGCGCAGTGCCGATGGTACTGTTATCGACGACTGTGCCGCTAAAGCGGAGCTATTGAACGCAGTTTTCCGAAATTCCTTCACCAGGGAAGACGAATGGAATATTCCAGAATTTGAAACACGAAAATCTGCTAGCATGAGTTTCTTAGAAGTAGATACCTTAGGGGTTGCGAAGCAACTCAAATCACTTGATACGGGCAAGTCTTCAGGTCCAGATTGTATACCGATTAGGTTCCTTTCAGATTACGCTGATACTATAGCTCCCTACTTAGCACTCATATACAACCGCTCGCTCACCGATAGATCTGTACCTACAGATTGGAAAATTGCGCAGGTCGCACCAGTGTTCAAGAAGGGTAGTAGGAGTAATCCATTTAACTACAGACCTGTATCATTGATGTCGGTTTGCAGTAGGGTTTTGGAGCATATACTGTATTCAAACATTATGAATCACCTCGAAGGGAACGATCTATTGACACGTAATCAGCAGACTGTTCGCAGATGATGCTGTAATTTACCGTCTAGTAAGGTCATCCGAAGACCAGTATCAGTTGCAAAGCAATTTAGAAAAGATTGCTGTATGGTGTGTCAGGTGGCAGTTGACGCTAAATAACGAAAAGTGTGAGATGATCCACATGAGTTCCAAAAGAAATCCGTTGGAATTCGATTACAGGATAAATAGTACAATTCTCAAGGCTGTCAATTCAACTAAGTACCTGGGTGTTAAAATTACGAACAACTTCAGTTGGAAGGACCACATAGATAATATTGTCGGGAAGGCGAGCCAAAGGTTGCGTTTCATTGGCAGGACACTTAGAAGATGCAACAAGTCCACTAAAGAGACAGCTTACACTACACTCGTTCGTCCTCTGTTAGAATATTGCTGCGCGGTGTGGGATCCTTACCAGGTGGGATTGACGGAGGACATCGAGAGGGTGCAAAGAAGGGCAGCTCGTTTTGTATTATCACGTTATAGGGGAGAGAGTGTGGCAGATATGATACACGAGTTGGGATGGAAGTCATTACAGCATAGACGTTTTTCGTCGCGGCGAGACCTTTTTACGAAATTTCAGTCACCAACTTTCTCTTCCGAATAGGCATTAGACAGTTTGCCGATGATGCTGTAGTCTAAAGGAAAGTAGTATCACACGAAAGTTGTGAATAAATCAATGACGATTAGCAGAAAATAAATGCGTGATGTAATTACTGGCAGTTACTGGGTGTGACTATTCGAAATGATCTCAAAAGGAACGATCAGATTACGTAAGTAACCGGTAAGGCGAACTCTAGATTGCGGGTTATTGGTAGAATCCTGAAGCGATGCAGTCCTTCAACAAAAGAAATAGCTTACAATACTTTAGTTCGTCCAGTCTTACAGTATGGGATCCTTACCAGTTGGATCTGATTCAAGAGATTGAGAAGCTCCAAAGAAGAGCGGCAAGATTCGGGACTGGCACATTTAGCCATCGCGAGAGCGTTACAAATCTCATAGAAAGTTTGAACTGGGACACACTTGCAGATAGACGCGCTAAACGGAAGGGGCTGCTCACTAAATTCCAAAATCCGATATTCGCCGAGGATGTAGAGTATATACTAATACCACCAACTTTCAAATCACGCAATGGTCACCATTCAAAGATAAGGGAAATTAGAGCTCGTACTGAGGCGCTCAAACAGTCGTTTTTCCCTCGCACTATCCTCGAATGGAACAGAGGGGGGGGGGGGGGGGGGAGAGGGGACATGACTTTGGTGTGAATAAAGCCCTCCGCCACACACCGCTTGGTGGCTAGCGGAGTATATATGTAGATGTACAATTGGTAAGGGCTACACTCTCTTAACTGTTAGGCGCGCTACAGTCTTTCGCTGGTTTCCAGAGAGGAATTACTATTGATCTCTTCCAAATTCTCAAATACTGTCCATCAAACCAAACCTGAGAGGAGCTGTCCTTTCGCTTCAGGACACAGAGGACGAAGCATGGCATAATGGATCTCATCAGGTCCTGGAGCAGTATCTCTGGCACCAGACAAATCTGATTCCAGTTCCCATATGAAGGGCTTATTTGGCTCTGGCTCTGAGCACTATGGGACTTAACAGCTATGGTCATCAGTCCCCTAGAACTTAGAACTACTTAAACCTAACTAACCTAGGGACAACACACAACACCCAGCCATCACGAGGCAGAGAAAATTCCTGACCCCGCCGGGAATCGAACCCGGGAACCCGGGCGCTGGATGCGAGAACGCTACCGCACGACCACGAGATGCGGGCAAGGGCTTATTTCAATAGTGGTACAAGTCCATTTTTGTTCATTATGAGATACAGAGTCCTAAAGTTAAATAGTTAAATGATCGCCGAAAAATCTGTAGTTGAGATACCAGAAATATTCAAGCATATGGCTGCTTGTTAGAGATGAACCTTTCTTTCTGAAGGCCGGAGTGGCCGAGCGGTTCTAGGCGCTACAGTCTGGAACCGCGCGACCGCTACGGTCGCAGGTTCGAATCCTGCCTCGGGCCTGGATGTGTGTGATGTCCTTAGGTTAGTTAGGTTTAAGTATTTCTAGGTTCTAGGGGACTGATGACCTCAGATGTTAAGTTCAAAAATGGCTCTGAGCACTATGGGACTTAACATCTTAGGTCATCAGTCCCTTAGAATTTAGAACTACTTAAACCTAACTAACCTAAGAACATCACACACATCCATGCCCGAGGAAGGATTTGAACCTGCGACCGTAGCATCTCTCGGTTCCAGACTGCAGCGCTAGAACCGCACGGCCACCGCGGCCGGCTCAGATGTTAAGTCCCATAGTGCTCAGAGCCATTTGAACCTTTCTATCTGTTTGTTTGGATCATTAATTTCAGAAGCATTATAGGCAGAAAAGTGGAGGTAATGGACTTGTATCACTATTGAAATAAGCCCTTCATATGGAGGACGCAATATTGTAGACTTCCTCATTATGCGACAAGAAATTCAGCTTCCTCACCTCCGCAGTCCTACGGAACACCTGAAAAGCAGGAGCTTGTCTGGATGACGTACTTGTTGTGTCTAGGAATCCTGCCTACTCGGTTCGCTAGACAAACAATCAAATAACTCGTGTTAATGAGTTTTACTACAAAAAGACAACTTTGGCATTTGCACAGATGTGTCGCAAGCAAAGGGCGACATACGAAATAATCAGTCTTTGCAGTGATTGCTGACCTCTGACTGACGGCAGTCTTTCCTGAATTGTTATTGAAGTGCCTAACGTTGACGTTGCTGTCCAAGTGACTGGTGACGACCAGTCGCGCGCGGAGCTTATGTCCTCTTCACATAGGAGCCGTTGCTGTCACATTGTCATCCTGGAAGGGAGGTCAGTCAGCACACAATTGGCTGTCCCCTTCTCACAGCCTTCTCTGCTTTGTCGTTCCCAACTGGCGTCCCGACGCTCGACTTTACGCCGTAAAATTCCTCCTCCTCCCCCCTCCCCCCAATCTCCCCAAGCGACGGACCGTTGTCGCACATGGAACACAACAACGGAGGGGGAGGGGGGGGGGAGGCAGAAGCGTGGAGGCTCTGATGGATCAGTAGCTGTGGCTGCAGCAGGCGGGGACGTCAGACATTCGGCCTTCGCTCTTGTGCAAACGTCCCCTGGAAAACGCCCAGAAAGGTACCCAGATGTAGAAGGCATCGACTGATGTGGCGCGGGCGGGTCGACATCCATCGGTAGGGCGAAAGGAGACGGAAGAGGTGAAGGCTCGGTATCCGTGGGGTCGTCCTGCGGTGTCGTGATGACAATCTCTGGCGTTTACTATGGCCGCGTGGTCCTCGGGATCCGTGAATCTGGGGGAAGAGATACAGAAGGATCACCGTGTACGTGACAGTGGCGAGGTCGATTGTGATGTCGGCGCTGCAATCTGTTTGGTCCTGAAATGAGACACATGCAGGCACCAAGTCGACGAAGGACCACTAGTCGCGCCCTCCGTCTGCTGCCGCTAAAAACCCTGAAGAGCACAATATCGTGCGGCGCGGAGCTCTACTTACGGCCTTCCTTCGGCGCCGGATGCTGAGGAGAGTGGAGCAGGTGGAGCAGTGTCCGATGGCGGCGGAAGTGAAGCAGTTCCTCCGGCGACGGTCCATCTCGTGGGTGCGAACGATAAGAGGCGAGAAACAGTTGCAATGCTCGATCTCTGGTGTGTGTGGAGCGAAGTTTGGCTATCTGCTGCTTGAAGGTTCTGACAAAACATTCCGCTTCGTCATCTGACTGTGGATGGAACAGTGCACTAGTTAGATGGTGTATGCCACTGGATTCACAGAATGTCTCAAATTCATTTGACGTGAACTGAGGGCCGTTGTCCGACACTATGACTTCAGGCAAACCTTCGAGGCAAAAAATAGAGGACAACGCCTGAACTGTGCTAGGTGAATTTGTAGAGTTCATTTCTGCAGCAAAGAGAGTCTTTTTATAAGGGTCTACCACAATCAACTAACGAATGTTCCAAAAAGGTCCCGCAAATCTATGTGCACACGTTGCCATGGTGATTGCGACTTAGGCCAAAGCAGAGAATTTTTGTGCGGAGCGGACTGATTTTCCGCACATCCGTAGCACTGTGACGTCATCTGTTTCATTTGGGTGTCCATAGCCTGCCAAGTACAGTGTCGACGCGCTAACTGTTTCGTACGAACAATCCCACACTGCCCTTGGTGAAGTAACTGCAACACTTTTTGTTGCAAAGTTTTGGGGATCAACACACGTAACTGTCCACTGTCATTTTGAACAAGAATCACACCTTACTATGTAGCGAGGCTATGCCGACTTGCAAAGTATCGGCACACTACAGAGTTCTTTATGCTACGCAATGAGCGAGGTCAAGATGTGCGAATGTATTTTAGCAAAATGTTCAAATCTGAGTCAACTTCAGTGACCAGTGCAATTTTCCTATAGTTCAGAGGAAATGATTGAAGCAATTCAGAATCGTAAACATCGATGTGACAACAAGAGGCAGCAGAAACGTCAAAGTCTGTATCAGGGTCAATCGGAAGACGTGAAAGGGCGTCCGTATTACCATGTTGAGCTGTCGGACGATACACAATCTCGTACTGGTATAGAGACAACAACAAAGCCCACCTTTACAATTAGTCGATTGTGATCCGTTACTAAGTAGAATTCTCTGCCATACAAATAATGGTGGAATTTGACGACGCCAACCACAATAGTTAATGCCTCTTTCTCTATTTGTGAATCGTTACACTGAGCTTTGGACAACAATTTTGATGCGAAATCAATAGGCCTGCCTTTATCACCAAATATGTGAGAAAGCACTGCACCGGTTCCATAAGAGGAAGCGTCAATTTGTAGCACAATTAGTTTGTCGGGACCAAAGTGAACCAAGCATCGATCACTGAGCAATGCGTCTTTAAGTTTGTGGAAAGCTTCTTGGCACTCATCTGTCCAAACAAAGGGGGCGTCCTTGCGCGCAATGGAACTACAATTTATGCAGCATTCGGTACGATCCGAATATAATAATTAATTTTCCCTAAGACTGACTGCAGTTCCGAGACATTGACAGGAACTGGCAAGTCACGTATGGCCAACAAATGTGACTGGAGAGGATGTACACCTTGACTTTTTATGAGATGACCACATACTGCAACTCAGTTTTAAAAAAAACACACTTACCCACTTTACGCTTTAGCCCTGCATCAGATAACACACGAAACAAAGCACGCAAATTGGCAATGTGTTCTTCAGGTGTACAACCTACTACGACAATATCGTCCAAACGGTTTGAACAGTTTGGTACTTGAACAGTCAGGTGTTCCAAATACCGTTGGAAAGTGGCAAGTGCGAAAGCACTGCCAAAAGGCAAGCGCAAATACACTCCTGGAAATTGAAATAAGAACACCGTGAATTCATTGTCCCAGGAAGGGGAAACTTTATTGACACATTCCTGGGGTCAGATACATCACATGATCACACTGACAGAACCACAGGCACATAGACACAGGCAACAGAGCATGCACAATGTCGGCACTAGTACAGTGTATATCCACCTTTCGCAGCAATCCAGGCTGCTATTCTCCCATGGAGACGATCGTAGACATGCTGGATGTAGTCCTGTGGAACGGCTTGCCATGCCATTTCCACCTGGCGCCTCAGTTGGACCAGCGTTCGTGCTGGACGTGCAGACCGCGTGAGACGACGCTTCATCCAGTCCCAAACATGCTCAATGGGGGACAGATCCGGAGATCTTGCTGGACAGGGTAGTTGACTTACACCTTCTAGAGCACGTTGGGTGGCACGGGATACATGCGGACGTGCATTGTCCTGTTGGAACAGCAAGTTCCCTTGCAGGTCTAGGAATGGTAGAACGATGGGTTCGATGACGGTTTGGATGTACCGTGCACTATTCAGTGTCCCCTCGACGATCACCAGAGGTGTACGGCCAGTGTAGGAGATCGCTCCCCACACCATGATGCCGGGTGTTGGCCCTGTGTGCCTCGGTCGTATTCAGTCCTGATTGTGGCGCTCACCTGCACGGCGCCAAACACGCATACGACCATCATTGGCACCAAGGCAGAAGCGACTCTCATCGCTGAAGACGACACGTCTCCATTCGTCCCTCCATTCACGCCTGTCGCGACACCACTGGAGGCGGGCTGCACGATGTTGGGGCGTGAGCGGAAGACGGCCTAACGGTGTGTGGGACCGTAGCCCAGCTTCATGGATACGGTTGCGAATGGTCCTCGCCGATACCCCAGGAGCAACAGTGTCCCTAATTTGCTGGGAAGTGGCGGTGCGGTCCCCTACGGCACTGCGTAGGATCCTACGGTCTTGGCGTGCATCCGTGCGTCGCTGCGGTCCGGTCCCAAGTCGACGGGCACGTGCACCTTCCGCCGACCACTGGCGACAACATCGATGTACTGTGGAGACCTCACGCCCCACGTGTTGAGCAATTCGGCAGTACGTCCACCCGGCCTCCCGCATGCCCACTATACGCCCTCGCTCAAAGTCCGTCAACTGCACATACGGTTCACGTCCACGCTGTCGCGGCATGCTACCAGTGTTAAAGACTGCGATGGAGCTCCGTATGCCACGGCAAACTGGCTGACACTGACGGCGGCAGTGCACAAATGCTGCGCAGCTAGCGCCATTCGACGGCCAACACCGCGGTTCCTGGTGTGTCCGCTGTGCCGTGCGTGTGATCATTGCTTGTACAGCCCTCTCGCAGTGTCCGGAGCAAGTATGGTGGGTCTGACACACCGGTGTCAATGTGTTCTTTTTTCCATTTCCAGGAGTGTATTTGAACAACCCCAAATGAGTTTTCACAACACACACGGTTTGAGATTCTTCATCTAGAGGTATTTGAAGATATGTGTCACGCAAAACAATAAGTCAGCACAGAGGCGAGTACAACCTGAAGGTTTGTGGAGCATAACCAGTGGACTTGGCCATTGATTAGCTTGTATGGGCGCAATAGCTCCGCTATCTAGCAATTCTTTAAGTTCGACAGCCACATTGTCCCGTAATGCAATGGGAACAGGCCTGGCTCGGCAAAATTTCGGCTGAGTATTGTCTTTTATAGTAATATGTGCAACATAGGTGTTAGCCTTGCCTAAACGTTCAGAAAAGAGTTCAGGGAATTCTTTCAGCTGTCGTTGGCGTTGAATGCAGTCATTGACAACACAGTATCCTTAATTTGAAAGCCAAACAATTCAAACGAATCAAGGTCAAATATGTGATTGTAGCACAGTGAAAGTCACAGTTCACGTATGCGAACAATACGTCGGGCATGGATGTGTGATGTCCTTAGGTTAGTTAGGTTTAAGTAGTTCTAAGTTCTAGGGGACTGATGACCTCAGAAGTTAAGTCCCATAGTGCTCAGAGCCATTTGAGCAATATGTGGCAGGCAAAGTACATTTTCTGAGAACGGGAATGTCTTGTCTATTATAAGCCGTCAGGTGTGTACTAGTTTTAGACAGGCGCGGGGAGTCTAACAGTTCTTATGTGTTACGATTCCGCAATATAACAGAGGCACTCGTGTCCAACTGAAATTTCACACGTTTTTCGCTAAGACGCAAATGAACAAGAAGTCTGTTTCACTGGTGTATCATTGCAGAAACTGTTTGCTTGCTAGTTTTGCTAATGCCTGCAGAAGGCTTTGAATACACTGCATTGATTACATGGGCCTTGTGACTAGATGTTTGTGAGTGGGCAGAATCCTTATGTTTGTTCTGTTGTAAACATACAGATTGTACGTGATCTTTTTTGCCACAAGCGTAACACTGTGCTTGTCTGGGCGGGCAATCCTGGATGGCTTTTGTACCGTTAATTTTGTTCACCGATGTAGTTGTATGTTTAGAAAACTGTTTACGCGGCGCGGCGCGCGCTTGCTGTTGCTGCCAACTTGGCCAGTCATGACCAAGGGACGACTCAACTCGACAAATTGGTGGCTGCTCAGATTTATCGGCCGCTATGGCACCTAAATCATACTGATCTAGAATTTGCACTATATGATGAAATGAGAGATCTGACTGTTTCTGAATATGTTCTCTTAAGGTTTACATCAGTTACATTGTATACAATCGCACCATGCAACATAACATATGAATATAAAGCACCACAAGCACTTACGAATTTGCATTTCTTCATCGTACCCTACAAATGTTTTACACACTCGCGATAAGTTTGTTCTAACCCTTTTTTTATTTTTTTATTTTAATGAAAGAATTGGTACCTAGCTGCCACCACATTCACGTGTTGGTTATAATAGTTATGTTACGACTTCTGCACCACTTGTTAGCAGCAGACACAGTGGATGCACCAAAGACTGAGACGGCGTGGAGTTTTACAATTATTTATTGAACTGTCTTTACAATTTCTCCCTCGCCGTCGCTGCCCAGCCCTGTGGATCCCTCCGCCTGGCTACTGCTGTGTAGATTCTCAGACAATGCGCTCAACGCGCGGCGCTGATCGCTCTCAGGAGCTTCAGGCCAGCAGTGCTCTGCTGAAGCCAGGATGCCCTGTGGTTGAGATTAACTCGTCGCCGCTCGGCGCCTCAGTCGGGCACGCCCACGGAGCCGCGTCGCCTTGAGGTCAGCTGCCGTCGCCTGCCGCACCGGCGGCTGGGAAGCCGTCAGTCACGATGTCCTCGAGGTCCCTTGAAGTCCGGGCATCAGTCCCCGGCCGACACCTCCGAGAAAACAAGGCCAACCAACAGGGGTTGCTACGTCACCGTGACGTCACGACAAGCGGCCCAATATGGCTATAGTATATTGCTGTGAGTGGATTGCTTTCGAGTTCGAGCTGTGAGTTGCTGAAACTGTTGTTATTTCGATACATCTCATTCACCACAGCAAAGTACTTGTCCGTTACACTATGTTGAATAAGTGCTGTGTACCGGGCTGTATTGGCAACTACCGGACTGGGAAAAAGATATATGTGTGTTCAGATTTCCAAAGGACGCTGAACAGAGGAAGAAGTGGACACATGCTATTCGATGGCAGAACTTCACTCCCTCTGAACATTCAGTGGTAAGTAGTAACAAGGTACATTATTAACACAAAAAACTAAGCTAATTTCGTAAGAATAAATTACAACTACAAAGACTCCACTGTTTACTTTCATTGAAAGTATTGTTTAAACGATTTTTATTGTTCCGATTTAGAATGTTTCAGTATGTATTAACTGTAAAGTGTGTAAGTTAACGTAAAACTATAGATAACAATGTAAGAAGTATATTTGATTTAGGCTAGCAGTTACAAATGCAAGTCAGGCTACCAAATGTTCTGGCCCTAAGGTTTTCTCGTTTGATAAGTAGCATTTTTGCATTACTAACAACAAAACATTTTAAGGTTGTATTAAATACTTATCTCACCTTGTGTTAAAGATGTGTGGCATACTTTTACTAATGTGAAATCTTTATATCTTAAGTACAATTAATTAATTTCGAAATTATTATGGAACAATTTTCATTTCCTTTCCAGGTTTGTCAAGAACGCTTCAGTCATAGTGACCTGATTCTTCAAAGCACAGCAGGTGACTGGAAAACAGGGAGAACTTTGACATTGCCTCTAGAAAAACGAAGACTGAAAGAAAATGCAGTGCCATGTTTCCTGCCAAGCTGTCCCAGTTATTTATGCTCAAGACAAGATGTTCAACGAGAGCCCCCAACTCAAAGAAGACAACGGCTAAAGTAAAGCTATATCTGAAAGTATAGAAACAGCTTCTGCACGAAGGGAAAATGACAGTTTTCAAGATTATATTGAATTTTTGAAAAAAGTGAGAATGTTACATTAAATCAACAGTGGAGTAAAGTTGTGAAAGAAGACTGTATATTGTTCCTCTATCTTAACTTTGAGAAAACTCCACATGATATTGTGTATTTAACAGTTTGTAGAAACCTGAGTGTTAAATTGTATGTAAATGGTGTTGAGATTGTTGCCAGCACACTTCCAGAGGTTTTGATTCTTTGTTCAATGTTGTTTACAATTTCTCCACATGTTTAAAAGTTTTTGCGATCATCTGGTTTTGTCATTCTATCACATCCAAACATATTAAGGAAGCTTAGTTGTAATATAAACGTGAACCCAAGCAATTCAAATTTTTTAAGTCATTTGAAAGATGAAGTTTCATATTTGGAACCACATGAACTGTTTGTTACCTTTATGCTAGATGAAATCCACATCAAACCATATGTAGATTATAAAGGGGAAAATATTAATGTAATGACTTTGGATACTGCTGAAATAGCAAGCAGTGCACACGTATTCATGATTCAGAGTACTCTTTCTCCTTTCAAAACTGTTGTACATGTATTGCCAGTGAAAAAAAGGGTACAGAGAGCTTGTTTAATGTAGTAAGAACTAGCAGTAGATATAGAAGCAGCTGGCTTTCAGGTTGTTTCACTTGTTACAGATAATAATGCCATTAACAGAAAATGTGTACATACTTTGCAAATCCTCCACAAGCCATTTTGTATACCCATCTCCTTCAGATGGTAAAAGACCAATGTTTTTTCTGCATGACACTGTCCATATTTTTAAGTGCATGACGAACAACTGGATAAATCTGAAGAACCACAGGCAAACATTTTGTTATCCAGATTTTGATAGTTCTGATATTGTTAGGGATGCATCTTTTGCTGCAGTTAGAGAAGTACATGACATAAAAAGCCAAAAACTGTTAAAATATGGTTATGGGTTGCCTGTGAAAGCCCTGTGGCGTTCATCTTTAGAAAGCCAAAATGTTAAGCTGGTGACTCAAATGTTCAGTGATTATGTAGAAAGTAGCATGGTTGAGTTGGGGCCAGTTCATAATGTAGAAAACTGGGAAGGTACTGCTAAATTTATAAATCTTATTAGGACTTGGTGGGGGATTGTCAATGTTAAAGCATCTCTGGAGGCACTTCACCATAAGAAAGAAATGCAGAAGCCTCTGACCAGTAAAGCAGGAGACATAGGTTACAGTTTTCTTGACAAATTTCTTACTTGGTTAGATAAATGGAGAAGTGAGAGTCAGGGAATGGTAAATTGTCTGTGGAAACACACGCAGCACTTCGACTCACAACATATGGCTTAATGCAAGTAACTGAATACTATTGCAAGGAACTAAACATGTCATATATTCTGCCAGGTAAGTTCCAGACCGATTCTCTTGAAGCAAGGTTTAGTCTATATAGAGCGTTATCAGGATGTCAGTATCATATCTCACTTAGGCAGTTGTTAGAAACTGAAAAGAAGTTAAGACTCATGACTGTTTTAGAACTCCATGTTCACCCACAAGACAAGCTGAGAATTGTAGAGACGCATAGTTGTGATGAAAGTACTGAGAGCAGTGTGAATGATAGTGGATATACCTTTAATGTCAATATTAGTGAAGATGATTCAAAAAATGTTGAATCTGAACGCCCAGTTTTAACATACATTGCTGGTTACTGTTGCCACTCATTGATTAGGAAACTTCAGTGCAGAGACTGCACAGATTTTTTGGTACTGCATAGGTCAATGACAACTGAGAAACAGTTTAATTTAATTAGACAATTGGAGAGAGGAAGTTTGAAATTCCCACATGAATTTCCTGTGACAGTAGTTATGTACAGTTACTTGACTCTACAAAAGTTGTTGGCAACATCATCATTCCTGAAGCTGCTGAATCAAAGTGCAGTAGCAGCTGAACTAATTTGGAAAATAATTATGGCTGCTGATCTGTTGTGTGAAAGTTCTTGTGCTCAGCACACTGTATCAGAACCGTGTAAGAAAATTATGTGGACCACTGTAAATATAGTACTAAATAATTTTTGTAAAAAGAAAAGTGATGAAACTTCTGTGCAGTCTCTCCAAAGTTCTAAGAAGATGAAACTTCTAACACTGTGCCACAATTTGAAATAAACTTTTTTTTTTAATTTAATATCTTTAATCTGTATTTTATTGCTACCTCCTACTGAACTCTTGAAGTCCCCAACACAAATTGTTTTACTCATTGATGAAATGTGTTATGTGTATAAGCGAATGCAAGTGCTGTACAGTGTCTTCAAAGTACTAAGAATCAAAAATCTACTTCTTAATGGCCACAATTCCTCAAAATTTTTGTAATATTGCGTAAAACACATTGCTCGCTCCCTGTCACTAACCTCCAGATAAGTAAACTGCTTTTACCCTTTAAATGAATGATGTTATGCTCTGTCAAGTGTTAAACCAAGTGTAAGTGCTCTACAGTTTCCTGAAAATTGTAAGAAACAAAAATGAGTCTTTTTGGCACAGCCTTAACATCTTATTTTATTGCTTAGGATGAATTGATTGCTGTCATTAGCATACATCTGAACCCATAGTAAAAAATTCAGAAACTTCTGAGTAACAAAATAAGGGATATGTGGTAAAATTTCCTGGATAAGTTCATTACTTGGTTGGACAAATGTAGAAGTTTAAAATTGCAGAATGGTGAATTGCCCCTAGAGAAATATACAGCACTTAGGATTACCACATATGGCTTAGTGAAGATAAATTATTACTGCTGTGGAGAACTTAACATGTCATATATCTTGCAAGGTAAATTTCAAACTGACTCACTAGATACTGTAGCTTGATTTGAACTTTACTGGCGATTATGTGGAAGTCAGTGTCATATGTCATGTAGGTAGTATCATATGTCATGTAGGTAGTTGTTAGAATCAGAAAAGAATTTTAGACTTATGAGTATCTTAGAACTAAATGTGCATCCACATAGGAAACTGAAAATTGTACAGATGATTGGTGATGATGAGAATCCAGCAATGTGTAGGTTGATGGTGCTTCATTTCGTGATGTGTGCCAGTGATGATTTGAAAAGTATTGAAACAGATGTACCAGTTTTAACATACATTGCTGGTTTCTGTTGTCACTGATTGCTAAGAAAACTCCATTGTCTAGAGTGCACAGATGTCATATTTGCTACTTCAGTACATTGCTATGTCACGCAAAGGAAGGCTTAATAGTTTAGTAACACATCAGGTGGCCTTGGTTGTTCAACATTTCTTACTATATGTGATATATGCCTGCTTCTAGAACTCCTTTGAAAAGTGTTTATCTTCAGTACCAGAATGAACATAAAATTGTCAGGTTTTCTAAATAATAAACCACTTTGTCAGTACCAGACAGCAATAATAAGACTTATAGTTGATGATTTGTATGTGACAAAGGAAGTAACCTGTAGAGAGATTGAAAATGGTAAGTAAAGAGAGCCTCAGCCTTTTGCTCACATTCTTACGTGTAATGCACTTGGCTGTTTTTCATTTCCTACTGATCTTACCATTCATAACATTTTTTAATATTGTTTCTAGAAGTGTATCTTCAATAGCAGAGTGAACTTCAAATTGTCAGGGTTTTCTTAAAGGAAAGAGCAGTCCCTTAATATTATAGTGCAAGACAGAATCTTGTGTTCAGTGATGTCTATGTTAAAAGGAGAATATTTGATCTCTATCCTTTGTTTCCATTTTTTATTACTGGGATACACTTGTAAAAATTCTTGAAAAGAGCTCTCACCATGAACATATGAGTAAATTCACAACAGTCAGGTGTTTTATGAGATAAAGCATACTCTTTTTGCCTTATTGTAAACGAAAGTTGTGAGGGTTTGGTACGTATGACAGTGTTTAAGATAATTTACTTGCAGTGTAATGGCTTGAAAATGTTAAGTCCTGCTGTCAGTTAGCATTTGTCACCAACTGTATGCGAGTTTTAAATCTAAATAGTGTTCTGACAATTATAAAATAGTGGCAAAGTTCCTGAATCGATTAAACTTATTCTTGCCCGCATATGTAATCGGTATTTCGTTATGAACCTTTATGCTGTTTACAAGAATATATATAATTTGGTCTTTGGTTAGAATTATCGATTAGTTCGCTCCAGTTCAGCTGGGCGGCCTTGTTCCTTGTTATCCCGGGGGTGTCGCCCCGGCGGCGCCTGTGATCGAGGCCGTGCTGCGGCCAGTCCTGCTGGAAGTTCTCACTGTAGTTAGTCAGCCATGGTGCCAACCAAATTCCGGCCGTCCTCCAGAGCTGAAGTTGACATCTGGCGGCGAACGGATGACTCCTGTGAGCTGGAACAGACTTCCAGAATCGTCACCTACAAAGACTGAACATTCGGACATGGACCACATCCGTCCTCAGATCCGAACTGCTTCCTAATGGCTTCTGTCTGTTGCTGCCTGTGCTCCAGTATTTATATCTGGCAGGAAGACGTTTTTTACCCTCGGTGGTAGCTTTTTGTTATTACTCCCGCAGTATATTGCAGCGTAACTTACCTTGCTGGCCTCACTTCCCCTTACTCAGCACTCTCCAGGCTTCGCTTGGCGCTCGGTCTGTGTGCGGCCTTGCATCAGGCTGTTGGTAGACTGCTGCTGTCAGCCAGGCTATCTGTGTGTGCTTACTTCACAACACCTCAGTCGCTGGCGTGCCTCCGTTTTGCCATCTCCACTGCATGAAGCAACGCTTACTACATGTGGCGGCAACACTGGCTCCTCCTAAAAATTAAATTCGTCCCCGAATGTACCCTATCATTAACTCTAGTTCTATCCTATATTCTACTTCTTCCCTATATACATCCAGGTTGCCCTGACTCATGCCCTACTGGTAATCCATTCTACAGGAATCTCATCGAGCAGTCTTGCATTAACATGCTGAATCCTCCATTGTACTAAGGCATATAACACACCCATAAATACAATCAACACAGTAATAGTACTGGTTGAAATACCAACAGTCACTATGCTATGTTTCCGCCTGGTATCGTACTCCTCCACATGCCTTAATAATTGCTGCATTGAAGTTTGAACTTTCTCCGAATCTACTAGGTTATCTATCATTTGCAATAGTGTAGCATACAAGGTGTTGTTAATATATGTCAAATTTTCTCCTGGGGCAATGCTGAATGACGCATCTGGCCAGTACAACGTCAGATAAGTATCTGTAACCTTGGTGACTCCCGTGACTGTTGCTGGTAAGCTGAAACGATCCCCAACTATTTCACAATTTGTCCCGTTGATTAGCAAACCACTGTCCAGTAATTCCATCTCCATGGTTGCTGTCCAATTCCCATTGTCATAACACTTGGCTGATATCCTCTCCGCAGCAGATACTGAAAACAACCAATGTCTCCCAACTTGCTGAAAATGTGGTGTAGGCTTCACTATTATTCTCCGACACTCCTGTAGCTGCCACATCTCGTTCCTTACCTGCAGGATGTTGAGTGCCAGCCGAAGCGTCCACTTGTGACTCTTGAGGACCACATCTGTTTGTTTCTCGAACAACACCCCACTTCACAACAACACATCCTGTACCTGGCCAGCTTGTGTCAGCTGCCAGAGGACCACGCCCCATACTATCCACTTGTACCCCATTCTGCATCACCTACAGAATGGAGAGAGAAGGAAAAAACTCCCATCACTACCCCTTAATACCAATAAAATAACCCTAGTCCGTGAACAAAAATAATACACACGTGATAATTACTGCTAACTACACATCCCTTGAACGCAACTTATACTTAATACCCAGTTTACTGTCTGCTTCTGGCGCTTCTTTTCGCCTTCTGCCAGAAGGAGAAGTACATATACATGGATCTACTACCCCCTAGAACGGCTTAACTCTACTAACGTGAACCACCATTGACTTGGTAGGCAATTGTAATTTTAGATTGACAGGTGATGTCATTTCTACTACCTGGTACGGTCCCTGGAACTTGTTTGCGAACTTCTTGGTTCTCCCTTTTGGAACATACAGATTATCTAGTAGCACCCATTGGCCTACACTGTACTGTGGCAACTTCCTCGCTGTATCTCCCATCTGTTCTTGTCGTTCCAACACTTTCGTGTTAGCTCGTCTAACTCTGTGTCATACTTCCTTAATGGTTTTCGCAAACTGCCTTACATGCTCGCCCTCCACTCCCAGCCTTGGACAAAGCATGTCAAAAGGTGATGGCATCTTCCACCCATACACCACTTCGTATGGCGACAATCCTGTCGACGTATGTACCTTACTATTATATGCACTGGTTACAAATTGCAAGTACACATCCCAGTTGGTGTGTTGACTATTTATTTAGTGACTCATCATCTTAGCGATCCTACGATGCTCTCTCTCTGTTCGTCCGTTTGCTTGCAGATGGAATGCACTAGTCCATAGTAACTTACACAGTTGCTTCATCAGATCAGACGTGAAATTAGTACCTTGATCCGACATTAAGGACTGAGGTATGCCATACCTGAGTAACCAGTCATTAACTAAAGCTTGCGCCACTGTACTTGCTTTCTGATTGGGTAATGTGACCATGACTAAATACCTAGAAAAGTAGTCAGTCACTGTTAACACATACTTATTCCGTGCGGCACTCCTTGTAATGGGCCTAATACGTCAATTCCGATTTGTTGGAAAGGTCCGTCTGCCTCGGTAATCTTTGAAGCTGAATCTTTTGATGGCTCAAGTCTGCATGCTGTGTGCATGGCACACAATTCCTGACGTATCGTCCACATCTTGACCTCGTGCCCTCCACCAAAACTTCTCCGCTATCCACCTATCTGTAGATCTTCTTCTGCCATGACCTGAAAGAAAATGGTCATGCGCCTTTTGGCAAACGTCAGATCTTAACGCTGCTGGTACGACGACGCGCAGGCCGCATTTTGTCGACCTGCAAAGTAACCCGTCCTGTACTAGGAACTTCGGTTGCTTTCTCAATAATTGGCGATAACTATCCACGGCTTGTGCCCTTTTCCACTCATCTTCAGTCACCCCTGTTACCTGTAATACTGCCACTTTCCTGCTCAATGCGTCATCATTGGCATGTTTCCCACCTGGCTTGTGTATTACCTCATAATCGAACTCACTGAGTTTCAGCGCCCATCCCAGTACCTACTCGCTGGGTCTTTCAGACCTAATAACCATTTCAGAGCTGAATGATCTGTCACAACCTTAAAGCTTCCTGTATATTACAGCTAACAATTCCTTCTCCATTGTGGAGTTTATCCGTCCCGCCTTGTTGACGAGACGCGAATGCAATCGGATGTTCTTTGCCATCAATTTCTTGCCCAAGTACAACCCCAAGAGCGTGATTAGATGCGTCACATTGTAGTATAAACTCCTTCGAAAAGTCTGGAAACTTCAAAACTGGATCTGATGTCTGTTTCAACTCTTGAAATGCTTTCTCGCACTCTGACGTCCACTGGGAAGTAACAGCTTTACTTAGCAACTTAGTAAGTGGCCTCGCTATTTCTGTGAAACCCTGTACGAATTTCCGATAATTGCTCGCAAGACCAATAAACGACTGTAGTTGTTTAACCATTTGCGGAACCGGAAAATCTCGTACTGCAGTAGTGAGACGAGGATCTGTCCGTACCCTGTCATGACTGATAACATGCCCGAGATAATTTACTTGTGCTTGCGCAAAATGGCATTGTCCAAATTTAATGTTTGCTGTGCTGCCTCCAATCTTTTAAACACCTCCTCTAACTATTCCACATGCTGCTCTTGAAAAAACTATGTCATCCAGACTCACCATGCATTTTTTCGGTTTCACCCGTGAAAGACTCCATCCAACAACCTCTGAAATCTTGCTGGAGTGTTTTTTAGTCCCAACGGCATTCTTTTATACTCGAAGTGACCACAATGCATCGTAAAAGCTGTTTTTGGCCTGTCCTCCGGACATACTTTAATCTGGTGATAACCGCTTCGCAAATCCATAGTGGAGAAAAATTTACTCTGCCCCAGGTTGTCTAACGTTTCTTTGGTATTCGGAATCGGATATATGTCCGCCACTGTCTGTTCATTCTAATGCCTGTAATCGCAACAAAAGCGAAATTTTTTCGACCCGTGGTGTCTTCTTTGGAACTAGGACCACGCTACTGGACCAAGGACTATTACTGTGCTGGATTATCTCATCTTCCAGTTGTTACTCTATTAATTGCTCTACTGCTGGTTGTAATTGTTTCGGTAGTCTGTATGGCTTATGATGCACCGGAGTGTGATTCCCTGTCGGAATATGATGCTGTGTTATCGGTTAGCAGGTAATGTACCCTGTGCTTCAAACAATGCTTTATACTTTAGTAATAATGCTTACATATCCGAACCATCATTTCCTCTCAAATGATTTACCTTCTCACGAAGAGCAGACGTGCTGACTGTTTGCTTTACATCATAGTATAGCCTGGAACTATCGATGTCCTCTTCATCCATTAACTCTACTGTGGCTATTACTAATCCCTTCGGAAGATCGACATTATCCCGCTCGAAGTTATCTAAACTCACTGGAACCATAAACTGCCTGTTTATGTCCATTACCCGTGATACATTCCTATGAATAAAGCAATGCTTTTCGTCTAAAACCTCATTACTCGGTAGTGGCTCTACCAAGAATAACCACTGCTGTGGCACATCGACATCCACTGGTACCCAAATCAGCTTTCCTGTACCTGTTCGTACATTGTCACACGAAACCACCTTTAATGCACTTGTACGCAGTTTAGTTGGTATCAGCTTAGCTATTGGTGCACCTTGCGACTATGAAACATTTGCAACGGCTCTACCCATTGAGAACAAGTTCCCATCGAGTTCCAGCGTATGTTGCGAAAGGTCAATTTTGGTGTGATGTTTAATCACAAAGTCCAACCCAAGTAACGCTGAGAATCCCTGTCCCACAGTTGACAACACCTCCATTTGCTCCCGGAACCACACGTTCCCTGTCTTAAAATTTAGCTGTGCTGTCCCTAGTGTATCTAATTTTTTATCACCTACTGGGCGCAATCTGTATCTTGGAGCTTCCAATCCTTTCTTGGACACGAGGTTCACACTGACAACTGACACATGCGCTCCAGTATCCACTAAAACTCTTCGCCACTTATCTTTTATCCAAACCATCAAACTACAATCCGCCTCTTCGTGCACTCTCTGAGTACTTCTTTTTACTGGGAATGCCTTCCGACGGCAGGAACACTCCCTTTTCCGTTTAACTGTTTTTTACCTGCTGTATCACTAACCCATTTCTTGGCTTTACACTGCCGTGCCTTATGCCCTATTTTCTGACAATTGAAACACTGCGGTTCCCGACATTGTCCCTTAAAATGACCTTGCTTCCCACAACGGTAACACTCTTTGGAAGACGAAAAAATCTTCTTTTCATTGCGACTTCTAGTGGCGCTATCCACTTCCCGCAAATGTGTAGCTACGCACAATGCTGCTGCTAAGTCACTTGGATTTTCCATCCGTATCGAA
Source organism: Schistocerca gregaria (assembly GCF_023897955.1). Classification (NCBI taxonomy): domain Eukaryota; kingdom Metazoa; phylum Arthropoda; class Insecta; order Orthoptera; family Acrididae; genus Schistocerca; species Schistocerca gregaria. The sequence goes on from NC_064931.1 coordinate 54,699,040, forward strand.
CGTGCAAAATCCGGCGAGACCCCTCTCAAAAATGCGTCGAAAGCTCTATTCTCCGCTTCTTTCGTTAACTCATGCGTATGCGCATTCGTTCTCCTAATTCTGTCTGAAAATTCTTCTACCGTTTCACTCGTTTTTTGCATCATCCTCCCCAATTGTTCTCTAAAAAATCTGGCACTGTTTTGTTTCCTAATCCTTTACAATAATCTGTCAGCCAACTCTGTGAACGTAGTAGCATCCTTTAACCCTTCGTGGTAAGCCACATAAGCCTTTGTGTCACCTTCTAACCGTAACCTCGCCATTTGCAAACACATTTCATCCGACCAGCCACACAGTCTAGCCGTACTACGTATGTCACCAATGAAAACATTCACATCCTCTGATGTTTTACCCGAGAAGGAAGGTATCAAATTAGCCGCTGAACAATTCGCCACACCGGCAGAGACAGTACCCTTGCATTCTACACTATCGCTTCCCGAGCCTGATTGAGTATTTTCCAACAATTGTTGCTCCATCCTCTGTATGTGCTGCTTTTTGTATTACCCAGAAGCAAGTTAATTCCTAGCACGTCTAATGGCAAGCCATCTACACTTACCACATCGCCCCATTACATGACCATAGAAGCCACACACATCTCAAGTGCTTGGTACAAATTTATCGCAAGGAGCGACGTGACCTGTTAATCCACACACTACACATTTAGATGGTACTAAGTTAATGTGACTATCATTCCCACGAAACTGCGATAAGTCTACAGGGCTGCTAGGCCATTCAAATGACACTCTCACATCCCTTAACGTTACCCTCGACATGTCTAGCTACATAGAAAACATAGAGAGAAGGCAGTTTCTGGACTCACCCTATTCGGTGTTTCTCAGTTGCCCCGCACGGTGCTAGTCAAAGTCGTGGCGTGGGTGTGCCTAACACCACTTGTTACGACTTCTGCACCACTTGTTAGCAGCTGCGTCAAAGACTGAGACAGCATGGAGTTTTACAATTATTTATTGAACTTCCTTTACAATTTCTCCCTTGTCGTCACTGGCCAGCCCTGCGGATCCCTCCGCCTGGCTGCTGCCGTGTAGATTCTGATCGCACTCGGGAGCCTCAGGCCACCAGTGCTCTGCTGAAGCCGGGATGCCCTGTGGTTGAGATGAACTCGTCGCCACTCGGCGCCCAGGGTGGGCACGTCCACAGAGCCGCGTCACCGTGAGGTCAACTGCCAATGCCTGCTGCTCCAGCGGGTAGGAAGCCATCAGTCGTGATGTCCATGAGGTCCCGTCGTGGATGGACCACGCGCTGTGGGGCAGGGTTGCCGTGAAGTCCAGCGGCGTCTGTGACCAAGTCTGCGCTGCGGCCGGTCCTGCTGGAAATTCTCACTGTAGTTAGTCAGGCATGATACCGACCGAAGTCTGGCCGACCTCCAGAGCTGAAGTTGACATCTGGCGGCGAACGGATGACTCCTGTGAGCTGGAACAGACTTCCGGAATAGTCACCTACGAAGATTGAACATTCGGACATGTACCACATCCGTCCTCAGATCCGAACTGCTTCCTAGTGGCTTCTGTCTGTTGCTGCCTGCTCTCCACTATTTATATCCGGCAGGAGGACGTTTTTAGACTTGATGGTAGCTTTTTGTTATTACTCCCGCAGTATATTGCAGCGTAACTTACTCAGTACTCTCCAGGCTTCGCTCGGCGCTCGGTCTGTGTGCATTCTTGCGTCAGGCTGTTGGTAGACTGCTGCTGTCAGCCAGGCTATCTTTGCGAGCTTGCTTCGCAATGCCTCGGTCGCCGGCGTGCTTTTGTTTTGCCATGCTCCACTGCGTGAAGCAACGCTTACTACATATGGCCACAACAGTTAGTCAGAGGACTTGTAACCTGTTCATAGGAAGGTTCACTCAGAGTGGCGTTAGGGAACAATTTCTGAATGAGCGAAAGACTGCACTTCCTAGTGTGTACAAAATGTAATATAGTTTCACAGTACCTGGCACTTTCTGAGCAATGATGTTGGATTAATACCGTTGCAACCACTCGAGAAAGTCCTCTTCTTTTACGTTAAACTGTCGAAAAGGAGGTATGGCACTTGGAGCTACTAAGTGGGCTTGCTATCTGCTGTGTCTAAAACTGGAATATCTGTGTTAGCTGCGTTGCATCTATCACTTGCAGCTGAGGTGCCTGAGAAGCGGGGGGGAGAGGTGAGTTGCTCATTTTGCAACTGGCAAATGCAATAAACAGATAATACAAGCAATAAAAATAAGCTCACAAGCCAAAAAATAATCCCACAACGCCCATCTGAAAACAGTGAATAGAAAAAACACTATTAGAGACTGTTAAACACATAAATACGCCCCTGCAAGGAAAGGTAAGGTAGAATTTAGGTGCCAGCAAAACACAAAAGCCCACGATAAAATAAAATCAGTGGTAGCTGGCTGCTCTGGGTTGTCGCTATGGCATTCGTTCACCTTATCGCCAATCTTCTTGCGTCTACTAAGCCTACCTACTAGGTTCGCAAGACAAACAAACAACTCGTATGAATGAGTTTTATTACAAAAATACAATTACAGAACTTAACTTTGACAGTTATACAGATGTGTCGTAAGCAGAGGGAGACGTACGAAATTATCAGTCATTCCACTGATTGCTGGTTTCTAACTGACAAAATTCTTTCCTGGACTGCTATAGAAGTGCTGCTATCGAAGTAGGCCCGTCACCAGCCGGGCGCAGCGCTCATGTCCTCATCATGTAGGGACCGTTGCTGTCTCATCGCAGTCCTGGGAGTCATGACAGCCAGCACACAATTGGCTGTCACCTTCTCACAGCTTTCTCTGCTTTGTCTCTCCCAACTGGCGTGCTGCGGCTTGACTTTACGCCATAACAGTAGTGGCAATAAAAAACTTTCCACGAAAACCTGAGCCATGTCTTCTGCCTTGTCCACCAAGACCCCATTACTTGAGAAAGCTGTAAGGGAACGAGTAATGCCCTCGCCTGCAAACCGCCTTATTGAGTCCTGAAGTGGTGCAGTGGAAGTGGGCCGATTAATGAAAGTTGTGAATTCCTTCCAGGAAGCTCCTTCCATTCTTTTATTACTCGCCTCACACGTGCTATGACCCACCTTTGTGGTTTCCTATTAGCCACCGTCCTAGTTTGCAGACAGATAAACTCTGGGAAGTGGTCACTAGGATGTAAATCTGTAGACACTTCAAACTGAACTGAGCCTGCAATAGTTCAGGAACAAAAACAAAGGTAAAACAAAGGTCTGTGGCAGTATTGGAACAAGGCCGGTGTCATTCCAAAGTGCCGTTATCCAAAATGGCGGCGATGACGTCATCGAAGATGGCGGCGATCACGTCAATCAAGATGGCAGATTTTGGCAGGAAGTTTGAATTTTGGAGGGAATGTGCCACGCCCTCCTCACCCAGACAAATGACGCAAAGTTCAAATTCCAGCAGAATAATGCGCCACACCCCATTTATCTACTAAGCAAAGAAAATGGCGGGAAAAAAGTACTTTTCTTTACTATTTAACCAATTTCAAGCAGGTGTGTTCTCCACTGGGTCTGGACTCCAACTGGCTTAATTCACATCGGTGCCACCAGACGGCACTCTCCTGACGTCAGGTGATGACACAAGTACCGTTATTCTAGATGGCTGCACCCAGTCTGTTCACCGTGAGCTCCAGAGCTCAACTGACTTCGTTAATATCGTGGCCACCAGAGATCGCTACCGGGACGTTGAGTGATGACGCAAGATCGTCTGCTCTTTATCTCACGCCGCTTTAAGTCAGTCCACTACGAGGTCCAGGGCCCAACTGACTTAGTTCATATCGTGGAAACCAGAGGGCTCTACAGTCACGTATGGTGATGACACAAGATTGTCTCCTCTCTCTCCCCTAGCTGTTATAACCGGACGTGCGCCGTATCAGCGGCCCATGAACGTGCGGCCGCTATCGATACCGCCTCGACCCTGTACCTTCATACTCGTGCCAGAGATAGTTTACTGTAAATATGCTAACGAATTTTATTGAACACTTGTGACACCAACATCGCGCATCTAACCTATCAATTACCTAAGGACTTCATTCCAATTCAGTTTCAATCATATTCAATAATCGAATTTACAGTTTCAATATTTAATTATCAAACGATAAGTTCCACATTTTCCCTTTATGAGCGCAGTGTTCGTTCATGACCTAGCACCCCTCACCTCTAGAATGCTGCACAACTACTAATTTCAGTACAGACCTGCAAACTCATCCTAAATAATGCTTCACAGTGATGTGTAGACATGCTCAATACTCGTAAACAGTCCAAATAACGCATAACACAGCCTACAGACCAGCTTGAGGAATAATGTAATCAATGCGCACAGGCAGTCCAGCAAGTGACGTATCTGTCAGCTGTCAAACAACACACAACTGCACTCAGGCATGAGGCAGATACATCCTTTTTCATACTTGACGCTAGAGAAATTCCTATCGCAATAAGTTTTCACCTAGACGCCGATGATGACGCTATCGGACGGGAGCGAAGACATACACTCCTGGAAATTGAAATAATAACACCGTGAATTCATTGTCCCAGGAAGGGGAAACTTTATTGACACATTCCTGGGGTCAGATACATCACATGATCACACTGACAGAACCACAGGCACATAGACACAGGCAACAGAGCATGCACAATGTCGGCACTAGTACAGTGTATATCCACCTTTCGCAGCAATCCAGGCTGCTATTCTCCCATGGAGACGATCGTAGACATGCTGGATGTAGTCCTGTGGAACGGCTTGCCATGTCATTTCCACCTGGCGCCACAGCTGGACCAGCTTTCGTGCTGGACGTGCAGACCGCGTGAGACGACGCTTCATCCAGTCCCAAACATGCTCAATGGGGGACAGATCCGGAGATCTTGCTGGACAGGGTAGTTGACTTACACCTTCTAGAGCACGTTGGGTGGCACGGGATACATGCGGACGTGCATTGTCCTGTTGGAACAGCAAGTTCCCTTGCCGGTCTAGGAATGGTAGAACGATGGATTCGATGACGGTTTGGATGTACCGTGCACTATTCAATGTCCCCTCGACGATCACCAGAGGTGTATGGCCAGTGTAGGAGATCGCTCCCCACACCATGATGCCGGGTGTTGGCCCTGTGTGCCTCGGTCGTATTCAATCCTGATTGTGGCGCTCACCTGCACGGCGCAAAACACGCATACGACCATCATTGGCACCAAGGCAGAAGCGACTCTCATCGCTGAAGACGACACGTCTCCATTCGTCCCTCCATTCACGCCTGTCGCGACACCACTGGAGGCAGGCTGCACGATGTTGGGTCGTGAGTGGAAGACGGCACTGCGTAGGATCCTACGGTCTTGGCGTGCATCCGTGCGTCGCTGCGGTCCTGTCCCAGGTCGACGGGCACGTGCACCTTCCGCCGACCACTGGCGACAACATCGATGTACTGTGGAGACCTCACGCCCCACGTGTTGAGCAATTCGGCAGTACGTCCACCCGGCCTCCCGCATGCCCACTATATGCCCTCGCTCAAAGTCCGTCAACTGCACATACGGTTCACGTCCACGCTGTCGCGGCATGCTACCAGTGTTAAAGACTGCGATGGAGCTCCGTATGCCACGGCAAACTGGCTGACACTGACGGCGGCGGTGCACAAATGCTGCGCAGCTAGCGCCATTCGACGGCCAACACCGCGGTTCCTGGTGTGTCCGCTGTGCCGTGCGTGTGATCATTGCTTCTACAGCCCTCTCGCAGTGTCCGGAGCAAGTATGGTGGGTCTGACACACCGGTGTCAATGTGTTCTTTTTTCCATTTCCAGGAGTGTATTTACAGCGCGCAAACACTAGAAACTGGTCCCCACTCCTGCGGTCGACGAGGCCGTTAGCTGTCAAAGCGCACACAGACATCCATTCAGGACCGCGCTCTGTCACAGCCTCTAACCGCGGCCACCAAATGCATGTGAACGTCACCGCTAAACCGACGTCGTAGGTTTCCAAGGTGCAGCCCCCATATGCGAGACACCTCCTAGCAGCAGCTGTCTTTACCGCCTATGACACAACAGCACATTGTGCATTGCTCCTAGCACGACATGACACATGCGTTTAACCGTACTTAACTACCCAGTGTGACTGACTCATCGCCGCCAAGTGCACGCACATAGTTACAAATGCATCTAACAACACTCCCAATGTTATTCTTGTATCACATCTCTTTGTAAAAAAGTAACAGCCTAGTCAACCTCTTAGGAATTGTACACTGTTCCAGAAATAGTTAACCCCTCTTTCTTCATGCTTCAGCTTGTATGCACGGAAATTCTTACCCTAACAGAACCTGTTTACGAAAATAACATCGAATGCACTCTCCCGAGTGATCCTGACGTGTTACTCTTCCTGCTCTCAACATACGCAAATATTCCCTACGCTATTTAGAGGCTCCTATATCCCAGCACAAACGATGGAGTATTATGATTGGCTCTTATAGACTTTACCCGACGAATTACTGATGCTGCCGGTATCGAACCACCATCCTCCTACTATTTCTGGACGTATCAGAGGAAAAATTATTTTCCACAACATCGCTAAATTGCACTGACAGTTAAACCTGCAGAGCTGTCTACAGATCTGAAAATACTTGCTACACTCACAAGAATATTCTAAGCCAGGAAGATATATACCAATATAACTACAATTAAATATTACAATTGCTGCTACAGTCTGACACTGATCAGTGTACATTTAATGTATCCTCTTGATGACCTTGCTTCAGTATCTATAGCGTATATAATTTTCCATGTAAAAAATCTCTCTCATACCCTCATGGTGAAACGTCCCCTTAGAAAAAATTGTGCAAGACTGTGCTTAAACTGAAACACAATATTTTTGGCGCAACGCAATCTGACTTCCAAAAATCCCTACGAAAGAATGGCCCTGACTAACATTAACCTATACGTTTCACAAATCACTTACCTCACAAAAATCTTCGTTACTCAAGCTACTGCAATACAGCGACCGCCACTACTGCCAGCTAAATAAAAGATTCAAACTACTGATAGGCATAGTTAGCAAATGAAAGATTTTAATAGAGAACAAACAATGTATTTACCTCACTATTCATAATATATATATCAGTTCATGACACCAATTCTTACAAATTACAAAACTCCGCCATCTCTCTCCCCACGTCCACCACTGCTGGCGGCTCACCTCCAACTGCCCAACGCTACACGCTGTTAGCATCCAGCTGCCGCTGCCCGACACTACAATGGCAGACAACAATGCAAACTAGCCACAGACTGCGCACAGCACAGCCAGTGATTTTTCATACAGAGCGCTACGTGGCGTTACCAATAAGAAAACGTAAACATCCTACTTACATAGCCCCCATGGTCCCCACAAAAAAAATTTACAAATGGTTTTGGGCAGTGGCCAATACAGATTTGAAATTTTTTTTTCATAATTATGATTACAATAGCAAAGAAATCAAATGCACACACTTATTGATACAATGTTGGTCAAAAGCTAAAATTTTCTCACAGTCCATATAGACAGTCCTGATCATTCATCACAGTAAAAATGCAGTTTTTTTTTCAAAGTCTGAGCAATAAAAGAAATTGCACTTAGAAGTAGTGGATTTCTAAGTAGTCTTGAAGAAGTAGTGTTGTCCTTCCAACGAAAGGCAGTGCTGAGTCTTGACATGCAGACAGGTAATGGGCCATAGCAGAGTCAGTCGACATTAAAGACTATCGGTAGGTAGGTCATCATAGAGCAGACCCACTGTAGTCCTGGTATTGGTGGGTCACTAGAGGTGCAGACCACTGCAGTCCTTGTAGAAATAATGGTATTGGTGGGTCATCAAAGGTGTAGACCCACTGTAGTCCTTGTAGAGATGGCCAGCAGCCATCTGTTTGACTGTGCAGGCGCACAATCACTATTGAAGTGTCTTGCGGATAATATAGCAAGTCCACAACCACCACTTGTGCACTCACAAAAATTGTTTTTGAAATGTCCTTACAACCAGCAATGCTGTTATCCAGTCCCTTACTGAATTATTAACACATGTGCAAACACTATCAGTCCCTACTTCTCACATATTGTCCATATACTATGACCAACAAAAACGTATGCAGTGAAATGTAATTTACAAGTTACTTAATTTGATGAACTGGTGTCAATTACAATTTTATAACATAAGAATACAATAGCAAATTTACAAAATACATCTTTAAAGAACATAACAATACAGATGACATTTGTAGTAGTACAGGCTTTACAAAAGAATCGAAATAGCAAATACATCAGTGTTACAAAAATTACATACATAAAAGATCAGAATAACTTTTGAAACATCAACTTCACACATGAGCTTTAGAACAAAACAGAATAAATAATGTGTAAACATCTTTACAAAGTAAATAACATGTTATTAATGCAAATTGTATTTGAGGATAACAGTATTCCTCATCATAGTGAATGTAGCTGAATATTAGAAAATTGTACAACATAAGTCTTATCAGATGAACATATAAAGACAGGAAGAACATAAATACACAAGGGTACACAAACACATAGTGGGATAACAGAAGGAAAGGGCAGGCTTTGTTTTACTGCAGTATTTTGCAAACAAAACTTTCTTTACTTCTCGGAGATCTCCCTTCGTTCTTTTCCAAAAAGTCCTATCTATACCTGCTTTCTGTACTTTTCACATATAACCTCTCAGTGCATTTCTTCAAATTCATCGCAACTCATTCTCTTATATAGGCTACCCCCTCTTAAGCTAACTTAAATCTACTGAGCTCAGATGCTTAACTAAGGGACGAGGCAATGCAGCAGCACAAAACAATTAATACAAACAGCAATGAAAAAAATGAAAATTGGCAAAAAAAGGCAGCAATATTACAACTAATATAAAGCAATGTGCAGCAAACAAGAAAAAATAAATCAGTAGTAAAACTGGCTTAACAGAGTAATGCAAAGTGAAATTTAGTAGCACTATGAATGGCAAACAGCTGCAGCAAATACTATAACTTATACCTAAACATGACAAAGCTCAAGCAGAAAAAATATTACACTAAAGACAACAATGCAGATAAGGGAAATGTATATTCACATCTTAATGTCTATATAATTAAAGCGGTGCACCACGAAAACTTATTGTAAAAATATATTACCATGTACTTGAAAAGAAAATTCTGTATGCAATTCCTATGAAGGGAAATGTCTTTTTGAGCTCCTTCCTTTTTTTAAGTACATCATAAAGTTATTATTTACTGGATCTGTAGGCATAAAATATCTATATTAGTACATCCATTAAATTTTATTTTAACCAGTGCTGCAGTGCAGATAGAAACTGGATATTAAACAAAATGAGCAATGTCTCAGCTAGAAAGACAATAGATATAAAATGTTTCTCATCATTTCATTTCAGTAAATATCATAAATTAAGAGCTTCACAGTGTAATCATATGTTTTCAAGTTTGGGCGTGTCGTATTTGCGATGCTTTCTACAAAGGATTGTCAATAGCAAGGTTAATGCCCTCCCTTTTTTTTCTCTCCACCTGTGCCTCTGAAAGGCACAAACTAATGGCTTTCTTTTGTCAGGTGGTTGTCCTGCAGCTGGGTGCCCACGACGCATTACGTGCAGGTGGTCACTTAATTGTCTTACCGAAATATTTACGACACCAGTTTCCGCTACAGTGGCAGTCACATATAAAAAAAATTCACAGGTCAAGAATTTGCGTTACAAATCTGTGGAAATAAAATCATTTAAAAATAATAGTGTTCAAAAAATTTTCGTCGTCATTGTAATACATTCACGCACTTACATACATTTCATAACTCTTAAAGTACGATTCTTGGTTTCCAACAACCTTTTTCACAAACCAGAGTCCCTAACCACTACTCATTATTCCTTACCTTATTCGTCGACACTTCTTCAATATTTCATCATAACAGATACGTAGCATAATCAAATAACTCTTTTACCATCAGCTTATTGATCATAAACATACCGCAACAGCGTAATACACATAGTCATCGTAATAATAATATCATAACACCTCAGTCAAATCTCAAAATCGTCGTAGCTTCCTTCAATAATTTCAAAACCTAAAAAAAAATTCTTTGCTCATGTCAAAAGTGTCATCTACCTCAAAAGTACTTTAAAAATCGTGATCCCATACCAAATATGTCATTCAAAGCTCTCATAGTATCACAATGGTTCTGAAAAAATATGAACATTTCACAAAGTACAGACAAAATAGAATTTCATAAGTGTGAAATTATCCAACTGTATGATTGCGTAAACATGTGTCACTGACGTAATAAAAAAAAAAATTTTCTCTCTCAGTTAAGTGATCAGATAAATGTGTAATTTATGTGTTAGAGAAATATGGCACCGATGTGTAAAGTTGTATAAGCAAATACCATATTAGCTAGGGCTCCTTGTGCTTGCCAAACACATGATACACAAAGTAAGCGTGTACCCCCCTGAGGATTAATGTAATTATATCCTCAGGTGTTACAGATTACAGCAATGGAATGAAATGTATCACGGAAAACTTTCTTTGCAATTCAAATATGTTGAAAAATAAATAGTTTAATGAGTGTCCTGTAGCGCTAAATGTGCGTCTTGCTGTAAGACAATCTCTGTGGAAGTGTCGTAGTTATTGTCCTCCGAAAGCTAAGTTCTGCAGAAGTCAATGTACTTACCTCATGATAAACGAAATTGAAATGCTTTGCTTATAGATATCTTAGTTATTACGCTTATTGCCGTGATGAAGTAAGTACTGTACTGTACGTATTGTTGTGCTACAGAAAAGGCTGTCTCATTGTAGCTATACCACAAACGTTACTACTAAAACATATTTTACTTTCCAGAAAAATTCATAAAAACTGTGCAGATATAAAACAGATAAACTGCAAAAGCAACATTGTAAATTGTCACTCATTAGTAGCGTCGTGATAAAATCGTGTAGCTGTCACATAAACTAATCACTGTATCATCTGGTATCTCACAGAAAGTACTTTAAATCCAGAATGTATTTTCAAGTAAACCAAAATGTTGCATTAAAATCTCATTAGCAATACTGGTAAATGTTCTAAGTATGTGAGCCTTATAGTCGTTACGTAATCGTGCAACTAACAAGCAAGAATGTACACACGTAATAACACAGTGATGTCTGTTCACTATAACAATGCACTCGTAAATATTGTCTAAATATGTTCCATAGGTTCTAGACTGGATAGTAAACTTCAAAATATTGTTGCATGTTAACAGTTTCTAAGTGTGACAAAGCATGCTAGAAATGTGAAGTGAAATGTTTTATGGCAAAGACAAAGTTAAAAAGCAGATTATCTTTCAATAAACGGTTTTACATGTGAAATGTGGTGTAAACCATTACTCTTTGTAGTACTCAAAGTTTCAACTTGAACGCAATTATCATGCGGTGTACGTCGGTAAAGAATACAGGACCTTTTCTCAAGGTTAGCGTCTATGTTATTTTTCGCTAAGCCAGCCGGCGCACGTGGCGGCCTGGGGTGCGAGTCATTGTCTGTCTCTTTGTTGGCGCTCGCCGTTATTGGGATTAGGAGACCTAACTTCTACAAATTCACCTTGCCGAGAGGGCCCCGCCCTGTTTCAATCCCGCCAGTTCTGATGCAATTCAGGTCTGTCGTTACGATCATACCGTCTGTCGTCATGTCGGTAGATTCCATAGTTTATTTCTTGTCGGTCACGTGGTCGAGAATTTCTCTCTGAATCATAACTGCGCACTGGACCGTTGCGTCTGAAGTTATTCCGTCTCCCGTGATGATAATAGTTCTGGTTGACATATTGTCTGTTTCTATGATTGTCTCTGTCATATTCATTACTACGGAAATGCGATCTTTCTCTGTAATTATTACTAACCTGCCAACGGTTGTCATACGGGTGGTGTCTGTTTTGGTCACGATTTGCGTTGTAAGAATAGCCGTGTCGTGTCCAGTTATTATTTCTTTCATCGCGGAATTGCGACGGATGTGACCTGTAATTGTTGTGTTCCTGTTTTCGCGTTCCGCGATTGTCTGTGTCAATTTCTACTTCTTGTAAGAGTCCCTGAAAAGCTTCAATGTCGTCTTTGCAACGCCCTGCCATAATAATATTTTCCTTAAATGTTCCGGCAATTTCATTAAGCAAATGCGGATCAGTTCTGAAGGGCTGTATGGGTTTGAAAGATATTTATTCTTATGTAACATGTCTTCAAAATATTTCACAAGACTTGAAAATTCAGATTGTTCGAAATTTTTCATCATTATGATGCCATGTTTTACTCGGTCTTGTGTGGCTTGGGACCAATATGCTGAGAGGAAGGCATGGTGAAATTCTCCTTCACTGTGGCAATCGTGAATGACCGATCGCATTCTTACAGCTGGTTCATTCTCTAAGTAGCCACACATAAATTCTAATCTGTGTTCTAATGACCAGTTGGGAGGAAAACAATGAGAGAATTGATGGAGCCACGCTTGTGGATGAATGTCGTTGCCAGAATTCTTAAATGTTTTGAATTTACGTGCAGTAATGAACAGCTTATAGTCAAAATCATCGTGTCGGCGGGTAGCATATCGGTCATTGTTACGTCGTTTCGGCGGTTCCATCTCAAAATTCGGTGCACCTTGCCAATTACTTTCATGATTTCCGAAATGCCCTGTGTTATTATTTTGTGGTTGTTCTGTATTGCTATGTCCCTCTTCCCATACTGGGGCGCGAGTGTCCTCTGAAATATGTAATTCTTGTATTACTTGAGCCAACTGATCTTGTACTTCCCGCATTTCTCTTTTGTACTGTGTGTTGATTTGATTTTGATTCTGTTTGCATTTCCTAATTTGTTCATACTCTTCAGTGTCAGTGAAGGCTACAGGTTTTGTGTCATTCAGATCATCATCTACCTTCGTAGATAAGTTAGTGAACTGATCTGAAAGTTCGGCTACTTTATCCAACAGTGAAATTATTTCCTCTGTGTGTCTTTCTGAACCAATTTTCAGAGTATCTACTGTGTCCTTTAAGTTTGCTTGAGTTTTTGCAAGTTGCGTAACCGAATCGGTAGATGCAACTGAGTCCATTTTAGCTTGCAAGGTGTCGTGATTTTCATGAACAATAGTTTGCAGTTCTTTTATGGCTGCTTCATGATTCTGTAATGCGTTTTCATGCCGCGAAAAAATAGGTTGAAAATGCTCACAAATTTGTGTTTTTACGTCATTACAGATTTTTTGACATTTCGATTCAATGTTATGTAACTCAGTAGTTAAATCTTCAGGTGTTTGTTCAAGTGTGGTGTCTAACTTCCGAAGATTTTGTTCCATTGTGTCTAACTTTTGAAGCTTTATTTCTGTGTTTGTCTCTGGTGTTGTTCCATTGTGTCTAACTGTTGCTGTGTTTGTCTCTGGTGTTGTTCCATTGTGTCCAACTTTTGAAGATTTTGTTCCATTGTGTCTAACTTTTGAAGATTTTGTTCCATTGTGTCTAACTTTTGAAGATTTTGTCCCATTTTATGTAAGTAGGCTGTTTACGTTTTCTTATTGGTAACGCCACGTAGCGCTCTGTATGAAAAATCACTGGCTGTGCTGTGCGCAGTCTGTGGCTAGTTTGCATTGTTGTCTGCCATTGTAGTGTCGGGCAGCGGCAGCTGGATGCTAACAGCGTGTAGCGTTAGGCAGTTGGAGGTGAGCCGCCAGCAGTGGTGGACGTGGGGAGAGAGATGGCGGAGTTTTGTAATTTGTAAGAATTGGTGTCATGAACTGATATATATATTATGAATAGTGAGGTAAATACATTGTTTGTTCAAGTGTATGTTCCACTGAGTCTAACTTTTGAAGCTTTTGTCCCATTTGTTGCATTAATTGTAATAACAGTGCACTGGTGTCTGAAACATGTTCCTTAGTGCTATTCGGAAATGTATTTTAACCGGCAATATTCGCAGTTTGAAAAACAGAAAATGTGTCTTGACTTATTTGAGAAACCGGTGAGGACGCAAAACCTGAATCTACAGTATTTGCAAGATTGTGTCCTGTCATTTCGGAATCCTGAGGCGAGCTGTTGCCGACCGATCGATCGATAATGCTTCCCTGTTCACTAATTGTTTCACTGCCTACACCATTATTTGCAGCCCGCTCCATTTCCCTATGCGCTATTACCAAATTACTACTTTGAACGTTAGTGAATTCATTACATGGTGACGCTAACACACTGCTTTCGTCTTCACAGTCATTTCTCAGTTTACTTTGGAGCCTAGTGTTACGTTTTTCACACGCCATTATTGTCACAATTTTTCACACGACAACACAGAAAAACACAATTTGAAGAACAAAAATAAGAGAACACATTAACATAGCACTGAAAATAATATCTAGTTAATTGCAAGCGCAGCTGCGAAATACTTCGTGCAAAACTACATGCACGCCACAACTTTTTTACTGTACAACAATGAAAGACTGCAACTACAAAGAAAATTCTCTCTATGACTACGCACTAGCAATAAACAAAAGCTACACTAATTACACAAACTACAAGGAAAAAATCAGAAGATTCCAGTGAGGTATCCTTGGCTAAGGGTCGACATATGAAACGTCCCCTTAGAAAAATTTATACAAGACTGTGCTTAAACTGAAACACAATATTTTTGGCGCAACGCAATCTGACTTCCAAAAATCCCTACGAAAGAATGGCCCTGACTAACATTAACCTATACGTTTCACAAATCACTTACCTCACAAAAATCTTCGTTACTCAAGCTACTGCAATACAGCGAGCGCCGCTACTGGCAGCAAAATAAAAGATTCAAACTACTGATAGGTATAATTAGCAAATGAAAGATTTTAATAGAGAACAAACAATGTATTTACCTCACTATTCATAATATATATATATATCAGTTAATGACACCAATTCTTACAAATCTCCGCCATCTCTCTCCCCACGTCCACCACTGCTGGCGGCTCACCTCCAACTGCCCAACGCTACACGCTGTTAGCATCCAGCTGCCGCTGCCCGACACTACAATGGCAGACAACAATGCAAACTAGCCACAGACTGCGCACAGCACAGCCAGTGATTTTTCATACAGAGCGCTACGTGGCGTTACCAATAAGAAAACGTAAACAGCCTACTTACAATGGTTATGGATGTGATGATATACGTCCCTCACGATAGGACACACAATCATCGTCTCTACTCATGCCATAACATAAACCATACTAACTTTACAATACAATATATACACATTTTACACAAACAGCACAGTTATTTTTTGTATCTGTACAGCACCCAAAAACATTATCATATGCCTACACTCACACAACTATATGTCACAATGCTCCCCAGTCCTAGCGAAGCACTGTCCACCTTTTATTTCTTTCTACAGACGTGACATTCAGCTGCAATAAACTATTTTACATTGTTTGGCAGCTAAACCCCACAAAGTGCCATACATATCGTCAAATACGTAAAGACACCTGCTCATTTACACTGTCCTCCCACTCATTCCAGGAGCTTGAATATTAGTGCGTGAAACCGATCTCCAAAGCTGCAATACATCAACAAATATCGTTACTGCTGCCGTTAACGGCGAACATGATTCAATAGCACCACAAACTTTGCATACACCCAAACATTCTAGAAAACCGGCCACATATATCTTCTATCACAATTAAATGTTACGATCGCGGTCTCAATCTAATGGCATTCGGCAATGAGCGAAGTATCGGGAATACACCCCCCCCCCTCCTCCCACTGAAGGCTATTGCTTTGGAAACGGAATTATCTATACCTTCCTTACAATGGGACGTACTCCCCCCTTTGCTCTCACAGTACTCCAAGTCAAATCCTTACCTTCCCTACAACAGGACATAGTAATCTCCTTTCCACAAACACACATACTTTATAAATGCACCCATCAATACTACTAAGTTTATTACTTCATCAATAACTGATTGCCTACAATACCAAATAATACTGATCGAAACTCAGCGATGGGCATGCGTGTCTCGTAAGTTCTTCTTTCGAGTCCTCCCACTCTGCCCTAGACAGAGACACGTAATCGGCGAGATGTTAAAGAAAAAACCGATGCCAGCAACAACTGCACGTTACTGTCACTATCAGTCTTGCTTCTACAGGTGCACACAAGTATCCATGTTAAAACCTATACCCGGTTTACGAATCGAGGTACGACATTACCTCTGAATGAGGTTGTTTTTTTCTGGACAAATACCGTGACGGTGATTGTAGGAATACGTATTATCAGCCAACGATGCAACCTCGGTATAAAGTCACTGACCTTTGAAAGTGATTAGGCTAAGGAACGTGGTATATAAACGGTATTTGCGACTCCCTCCACTGCCCCAACTAGATAATCCTTTATTATTTGTTACGCACTCTGTCTCGACATCATATCAGAGGTTCGGCAATATATCCACCCAGTTATAGGCTATGACTGATTGAGAAGGAACACAAACAATAGTAGCAAATGATGTGCTGACCGAGATCTCTAGTGTTACGTTATACGTTCGAAATGATGTCAATCATTTGGAATTACCACTCTCCATTCAAGCACATACATGCATCGGATGACAACCACTACTCAATCATAATTCTCGCTCTCGCATATCTCGA
The DNA here is from genome assembly GCF_023897955.1 of Schistocerca gregaria. Taxonomy (NCBI): domain Eukaryota; kingdom Metazoa; phylum Arthropoda; class Insecta; order Orthoptera; family Acrididae; genus Schistocerca; species Schistocerca gregaria. The sequence goes on from NC_064931.1 coordinate 54,715,685, forward strand.
AACGAGTCGCCTTTCCCAAACCTAGCTTCTACAGTAAAATTCCAACGTGGTTTTAGTCACCCCCTACGCATCGTGCAACTGCTCCCGTTTCTACAGCTTCGCGCATGTGATCGGTCCAGTTTAAGTCTGAACTGAGCAGAAGTCGGAGAAAGACTTATCCACCACTTTCAGCAACCTGTGTAGAAACAGACCGACCTGAATTACTGCAACAGGACCGTGTTTTGACCATTCGGTGGAAATGCACGGAATGTGGCACGTCTTCAAACTAGATACAAGTACTACAGATCTACTTCCATTCAAATCAATCAGCCGAACAGATAAAAATTACCAACTATAAAAGCTCATAAAATTTAGAAGTCACCAAGGCACCTATGCGGGCGCAATGACGCAAAGCTGCGGTCGGCCTCCGGGGAAACAGGTCTCACAATATTTCCCACAATGGCGTAGCATGCAGGCTTACAAGCATTCCTAGCCTTATAACCCCTTCCTCTCAGGCTCTCACCTCAAACTGCTTCTCCTACTGCTGCTGTATGTATGACAAGATTCTATTAAATATGTGGACGCCGCCGAGGCCACTTTAAAGTATGATTACCTATACTCTAGGCGAATTATCGTATGACGCGCTCCCTCTGGTCCTGTTTACTTGTCTCAAACACTGTTTTCTAACACGCTTTTGCACAACGCCAAACATTTCCTTGTTCTGTTACGACTTCCAACCCTGTGTCAGGTTCTAAACTGACATTCAGACGCTCTGATCCACGGCGTCTCACAGAAAACTAGATATCGCACGGTGTAACTGATATTCTTACGGCCGATAGCATAAAACTGGATAATTTTAAATAAAAGACAGTTACAAGATAAGGAAATTAGAAGAGTTTGGCTGCGTTGCAGAGAGCTTCCAAACTACCGTCCAAAAGGTATTCACGACCTCAAAATTTAAAATCACATGTTACAGTAACGGAATAGATGATGGCTCCGCATTCCATTTAGGGTGATTCCTCATTTTGCACTCATGTACGGGATCACTGTTTCACTGCTAGCAACGCCCAGAAGTTGTTTCCCATCCACAAAACTTTTTCCCCAACTTAAACAAGCGTTGTCTATCATTATGTGGTAACCAACAGAGCACCAATGCACGGATGGGATGGAAAAGACACCGCCGTTGTACTGTAATATTAAGCAACACACTTGATAGCGCAAAGAATTTTACAGTAACTCCAACACCGACCAATCATGTAACAGCATCTTTCCCAAATTTCAGTGTCATAGCTAAACCATCCCTTCTCTACTTTGCGAGTATCATTGCGAACACGGGTAGATGACTACTCAGTACACCTATTCACAGTTATTTCTCGAAAACATAAATCGTCAAAGTATACCAGACAGCGCTCTACATATTTCTAAGACCTCGAGCATAGTAACCACGAGGGTGTGAGAGAGATTTTTTATGTGTAAAATTGTATACGCTATAGATACTGGAGCAAGGTCGTCAAGGGAGACATTACATGTACATTGATCAGTGTCAGACTGTAGCAGCAATTGTAATTTTTAATTGTAGTTATACTGGTAAACACCGGGTGATCAAAATGTCAGTATAAATTTGAAAACTGAATAAATCACGGAATAATGTAGATAGAGGGGTACAAATTGACACACCTGCTTGGAATGACACGGGGTTTTATTAGAACAAAAAAAAAAAAAATACAAAAGTTCACAAAATGTCCGACAGATGGCGCTTCATCTGATCGGAATAGCAATAATTAGCATAACAAAGTACGACAAAGCAAAGATGATGTTCTTTACAGGAAATGCTCAATATGTCCACCATGAATCCTCAACAACAGCTGTAGTCGAGGAATAATGTTGTGAACAGCAGTGTAAAGCTTGTCCGGAGTTATGGTCAGGCATTGGCGTCGGATGTTGTCTTTCAGCATCCCTAGAGATGTCAGTCGATCACGATACACTTGCGACTTCAGGTAACCCCAAAGCCAATAATGGCACGGACTGAGGTCTGGGGACCTGGGAGGCAAAGCATGACGAAAGTAGCGGCTGAGCACACGATCATAACAAAACGACGCGCGCAAGAGATCTTTCACGCGTCCACAAAATGGGGTGGAGCGCCATTCTGCATAAATATCGTACGTTCCAGCAGGTGTTTATCAGCCAGGCTGGGGATGATGCGATTCTGTAACATATCGGCGTACCTCTCACCCGTCACAGTAGCAGTTACAAAACCAGAATTTCCTCGAAGAAAAAAGGCCCGTAACGGTAGATGTGGTAAATCCAACCCATACCGTGACTTTCTCGTCCTGCAATGGAGTTTCCAAGACGGTTCTAGAACTTTCAGGAGCCCAAATTCTGCAATTGTGGGCGTTCTATCGTCTAAACAACCCGTGGCTTCGAACTTCGAAATCATTCTCGCCACAGCTGCATTTGTCAAAGGACCTTTATCCATTCGAATTCCCTTCTATGGCGGTAGGATCGTAACTCTGAACTAGCATATTCCCCATTCTGATAATACAGCTTCACTAAAAGCACCTTTTCAGGTAACATCAACATGTTGCGACTGCTGGCGCATCTGATTCTCTCTCTTTTTTTCCTTTTATTGTTACTTTGCACCTCATACAAAGGTGGGCTGGCAGCTGATAAAGATACTCCGCTCTTCAGCCACAAGCATTACAAGTAAAGAGACAATGAAGACAAAAAGTAACAGATTGGTGGTTAAAAATAGTAGACACAAAAATTAAAAACACGAAGCCGTTCACACTTGACGAAAAAACACAAAAAAACTGTCGGCACTGCGCACAAACACTGATGACTTGGCTGGTACAAGTGAACGAAGGAGCGTGGCGGCGAAAAACACTAAATCACAAAACGATGGCACACACACGAGAAACTGATGGCGATGATCTCCAGCGCGCGAATGTCCACTCAACGTGTGCGAGTCCGAGGGATTCTCTCTCTCATTGCTGCTCCTTTTATACACGATTGTCATGCTCAGTCACTGGCGTTTTTCTGTCCAGCACCATCTGTCGGACATTTTGTGAACTTTGTTTTGTTTTTGGTTCTACTAAAACACCATGTCATTCCAAGCATGTGTGTCAATTTTTATCTCTCCATCTACATTATTCCGTGATTTATTCAGTTTTCAAATTTATACTGACTTTTTGATCACACGGTATCTTTCTGGCTGAGAATATTCTTGTGAGTGTAGTATGTATTTTACGATCTGTAGACAACTTTGCTGGTTTAACTGTCCATGCAAGTTAGCGATGTGTGGAAAGTAATTTTACCTCTGAAAGGTCCAGAAAGAGTAGGTGGATGGAGGTTCGATACCGGCGGCATCAGTAATCCGTCGGGTAGACTCTATAAGAGCCAATTATGATACTCCATCGTTTGTGCTGGGATATAGGAGCCTCTACATAACGTAGGGAACATTTGCTTATGTTGAGAGCAGGAAGGGCAATATGTTAGGATCGCTGGGGAGAGTGCATTCGATGTTATTTTCGTAAACAGGTTCTGTTAGGGTAAGAATTTCCGTGCATACAAGCTGAGGCATGAAGAAAGTGGGGTTAATTATTTCTGGAACAGTATACAATTCCCGAGAGGTTGACTTGGCTGTTATTTTCTTACAAAGAGATGTGATGTAAGAACAACATTAGGGGCATTGTTAGATGCATTTGTATTTATGTGCGTGCACCTGGCGGAGTTGAGTCAGTTGGCTCAAATGGCTCTGAGCACTATGGGACTTAACATCTGTGGTCATCAGTCCCCCAGACCTTAGAACTACCTAAACCTATCTAACCTAAGGACATCACACACACCCATGCCCGAGGCAGGATTCGAACCTGCGACCGTAGCGGTCACGCAGTTCCAGACTGTAGCGCCTAGAACCGCAAGGCCACACCGGCCGGCAGTTGAGTCAGTCACGCTGGGTAGTTACGTATGGTTAATCATCCCGTTACCAAGCTTTTTCACACCTCTATTTTATCAAGCGGGATATTTGGACTTCCCCAAAAGATTTGTGTGTTTTATTATAATATTTGTTCTCAGATTTCGTTATTTTCATTGAATGGGTTTATTTAGTATTCAAAAACAGCTTTTCAGGTTATTAGAAGAATTTAATCAGATCACAGATACAAAGTATTAAAGTTTTTTTTATTCTTTCACTAAATTCAGTACTCAACGAACAGAAAATTAATCATGTATGTACCTCAACAGTCACTGCAGTAAAATAACACAAGACTTTTTTCAACTCTTCAGTCAAGCACTTTTTTGCACTGCATGCACTTCACAGTAACAGTTTCTTCTCTGAGTATATTACAAACAGCTTTCTTGCACGTTACACAACAGAATCTTGTTTTCCGATCTTCGTTTCTCTTGCAGTCTTGACACCGTTGTGGCGTTGGTAACTTGGAACACTGGGTCTGGATCACTGCGGTAGGATTTGCGATACCACAAGCTTTAGTGCATCTTGTACATCTTTATGAAGACCGTTGATATTTTTGGCTCTTTCTTCCACGTTGCCTTTGCTGAGTCCAAATGCCAGTTCAGTCGAGAAGAGTTTAATTCGGCTTCGGTTATTCTTCTGCCATTCAGGAAATCTTTGAGTGTACAGAATATATGCATTCAGTGCTACAATATCTATCATTTCCATGAGGATTCTTAGTGGCCACCGCCTCGTTCCTCTAACACAACTGTGTTCTCTTGTCATTATGTGCCCATTATCTACAGCACCTTTGGTTTTGTTGAAGTGCAGTATGATTTCGGGTTTGTGTTCACTTTCTTCACCACTCACTTGTCTCTCATTATGCTGAGTAGAGAGTGGTATTATTGCCTTTCCCTTCTTTGGAACATAGGAAACTAGGGTCAAGTCATTTGTGAAACCAAACATTGAAGAGTGAACTTCTCTCTTTCTGTTGGGCATGAATTCTTTCGGAATCTCTTTCTTATTGGAATGCAAGGTACCAACCAATGTCATGTTTCGTTTTAAAAGTTAGCAACCAATGGAAAACTGGTGAAAAATTATCAGTTGTTACATCATGACCGTTATTCAGAAATGGTTCCATCAGATCCAAAACAACGCTCTGTCCTTGATTCACTTCCCGAGTATTGTCCACCATTCCTGTGTAAATTTGGATCTGTAACAAGTAAGATGTCTTCACATCAGCACAAACCCAAATTTTAATGCCATACTTGTCAGGCTTGCTCTTCATATAAACCCTAAAAGGGCAGTTTCCTCGGTAGGCTGCTAACCCTTCATCAATAGGCACGTATTCATAAGGATAGAGGTTCTTGCACAAGTTAGATTGAAATTTGTCGAACACTGCCCTGATGGCTTGTAGCTTGTCCTTGGTTTCTTCAGTTCTCTGTGCTCTTGGGAGACACTGTTGTCAAATCGCAAGAATTTCAGTATAGACAAAAATCTGTTTCTTGACATGGCAGCAGAAAAGAATGGTTGCCGAAAGACAACATTACCTCCCTACAGATCGGAAGCACTTGTGAAATGTCCATGAGCAGCTCCTATTAGAATTGCTAATACAGTGTGCACTTCAGTTGCATTTATATCTCTCCATGTCGTTTTGTTCGAAGAATAAGCTGCATTCCACAAAGAAATTACTCGTTTGGCTTCCCTGTTCGTTTCTTCTACAATAATGCTCACAATTTCCGGTGAGATAAATAATAAAAATGACTCTGTTATTGTTTTGATTGCTTTTCCATCATTCACTGGGCCAGGTGTTACGTTCAAAATATTGCGACGTTGAGGCCGCCCAAGTTTTGGTGGTTCACTAGAAAATTGCAGTCCACTTCTAGAAACAAACAAACCTCCAGTGTCTTCTTCTTCTTCTTCTTCTTCTTCATCTTCTTCTTCTTCTCCTACTTGTTCACGTGAATGTGTAGTGTCTTCTGGTATTTTATCATCAGCTTCATCTGATGCTATGATATGGTCTCTGTCAAGAGGTTCCATATATTCATTCAGTTCATTATCAATGTCCCATTCATTTTCATCGTCACTGACAGAATTGCATAGAATTTCCATGATCTCTTCGCTAGAAAGTCCTTTGGAGATCCTTATTTGCAGATGAAATACTGAATCGTGTAATATCAGCTCAACAGTGAACGTCAGATTCAACTCAACAATAGTAGCCAGCAAAAATAACAAACATTGGATCCATGGCAAAACTCAACAAAGAAGGTGAATGTCAGATATATTTCCCATAATCTTCTTTTTCTACAAATAAGAAAATAAGACGTTTCATACTAACTGGGGTAGTCTCACAATCCCACCAATAAATACCTTGAATAACAATGATAAAGCCAAAAAAATTAGACAGTCGTGAGTGTGAATTCAACGTCAATAATTTTAGTACGAAGTGATGAAACCACAGGCATGTGGCACTTCAGATGACATTATTATAGGGAAAAATCAACCTGAGGTAGACAGAATACCCTGCTTGGTAATGCGAGGGTTAACCATGTCGCGCTAGGAGCAGTGCGCCCTGTGCTGTTGTGTCATAGGCGGTAAAGACATCTCTGCCAGGAGGTGTCTCGCGTATAGGGGCTGCACCTTGGAAATCTGCGACGTCGATATAAAGGTGACTGTATAGACCGAACTTTCACCCGAGTTTGATGACCACGGCTCGGGGCTGTGACAGAGCACGGTCCTGAACGGACATCTGTGTGCTTTGACATCTGGCGGCCGCATCGACCGTAAGTGTGCGGACCAGCATCTAGCGTTTGTGCGCTGTAAATATGTCTTCGCTCCCATCCGATCGCGTCATCATCGGCGTCTAGGTGAACACGTATTGTGATAGGAATTTCTGTAGTGTCGAGTATGAAACGGGATGTATCCGCCTCATGACTGTGTGCAGCTGTGTGTGGTTTGACAGCTGACAGATACGTCACTTGCTGGGCTGCCTGTGCGCGTTGATTGCATTATTTCGCAAGCAAGTCTGTAGGCTGTGCTATGCGCTATTTGGACAGTTTACGAGTACTGCGCATGTCTACACATCAGTGTGAAGCATTATTTAGGAGCAAAAAATGTTCAAATGTGTGTGAAATCATATGGGACTTAACTGCTAAAGTCATCAGTCCCTAAGCTTACACACTACTTAACCTAAATTATCCTAAGGACAAACACACACACCCATGCCCGAGGGAGGACTGGAACCTCCGCCGGGACCAGCCGCACAGTCCATGACTGCAGCGCCCCAGACCGTATTTAAGAGCAGTTCGCAGGTCTGTACTGAAATTAGGAGTTGTTTGCGTGTCTGCAGACTGTGTATTGTGACCCCTAGCACATCAGGGCAAGTATTTTGTATTAGTGTGATAAATATACTCGACCGCTGAATAAAATGTTCCAAAATAAACAAAGTGCACTCCTTCCTTGCTCTCCCCAGCAGCCAAGCGCAGCCTTAGTCATTTTCGCACCATTTTCCCCATACAGACCATGGTGTGGGATTAGGTCATAGGTGGGATGACAGTACCTTCTGGTGGTAGTGATGTGTACTAGGTCAGTTGGACTCTAGATCTCATGGTGGAGACATTGATTGCAAAATAAAAAGTTATGTCCTTAATAGAGAGAGTCGTTTTCCCACCATTTCGCCCCTCCATCTTGGATTAAGTCATGCACTATGCACATTAGTACACGTTAGTGCATGATTGAGCGACAACTTTGGTCGGTAAGGGGGCATGGCGCTGGGTTGAGGATCGTGGTGGAGTTGTTGTTGTTGTGGTCCTCAGTCCTGATGCAGCTCTCCATGCCACTCTATCCTGTGCAAGCTTCTTCATCTACCAGTACCTACTGCAGCCTACCTCCTTCTGAATCTACTTAGTGTATTCATCTCTTGGTCTCCCTCTACGATTTTTACCCTCCACGCTGCCCTCCAATACTAAATTGGTGATCCTTCGATGTCTCAGAGCATGTCCTAAAAAACCGATCCCTTCTTCTAGTCAAGTTGTGCCAAAAGCTCCTCTTCTCCCCAATTCTATTCAATACCTCATCGTTAGTTAATGATCTACCCATTTAATCTTCAGCATTCTTCTGTAGCACCACATTTCGAAAGTTTCTATTCTCTTCTAGTCTAAACTATTTATCGTCCATGTTTCACTTCCATATATAGCTACACTCCATACAAATACTTTCAGAAACGACTTCATGATACATAAATCTATACTCGATGTTAACAAATTTCTCTTCTTCAGAAACGCTTTCCTTGCCATTGCCAGTCTACATTTTATACCCTCTCTACTTCGACTATCATCAGTTATTTTACTTTCTAAATAGCAAAACTCCTTTACTACTTTAAGTGTCTCATTTCCTAATCTAATTTCCTCAGCATCACCCGATTTAATTTGACTACATTCCATTATCCTCGTTTTGCTTTTGTTGATGTTCATCTTATATCCTCCTTTCAAGACACTGTCCATTCCGTTCAACTGCTCTTCCAAGTCCCTTGCTGTCTCTGACAGAATTACAATGTTATCAGCGCACCTCAAAGTTTTTATTTCTTCTCCATGGATTTTAATACCTACTCCGAACTTTTCTTTTGTTTCCTTTATTGCTTGCTCAATATACAGACTGAATAACATCGGGGATAGTCTACAACCCTTTCTCACTCCCTTCTCAACCACTGCTTCCCTTTCATACCCCTCGACTCTTATAGCTGCCATCTGCTTTCTGTACACATTGTAAACAGCCTTTCGCTCCCTGTATTTTACCCCTGCCACCTTCAGAATTTGAAAGAGAGTATTCCACTCAACATTGTGAAAAGCTTTCTCCAAGTCTACAAATGCTAGAAACGTAGGTTTGCCTTTTCTTAATATTTCTTCTAAGATACGTCGTAGGGTCAGTATTGCCTCACGAGTTCCGACATTTCTACGGAATCCAAACTGATCTTCCTCGAGGTCGGATTCTACCAGTTTTTCCATTCGTCTACAAAGAATTCGCGTTAGTATTTTGTAGCTGTGACTTATTAAACTGATAGTTCGGTAATTTTCACATCTGTCAACACCTGCTATCTTTGGGATTGGAATTATTGTATTATTCTTGAAGTCTGAGGCTATTTCGCCTGTCTCATACTTGTCTACTCCGGGAGCCTTGTTTCGACTCAGGTCTTTCAATGCTCTGTCCAACTCTTCACGCAGTATCATATCTCCCATTTCATCTTCATCTACATCCTCTTCCATTTCCACTATATTGTCCTCAAGTACGTCGCCCTTGTATAGACCCTTTATATACTGCTTCCACCATTCTGCTTTCCCTTCTTTGCTTAGAACTGGGTTTCCATCTGAGCTCTTGATATTCATACAAGTGGTTGTCTTTTCTCCAAAGGTCTCTTTAATTTTCCTGTAGGCAGTATCTACCTCACCCCTAGTGAGATAAGCCTCTACATCCTTACATTTGTCCTCTAGCCATCCCTGCTTAGCCATTTTACACTTCCTGTCGATCTCTTTTTTGAGATATCTGTATTCCTTTTTGCCTGCTTCATTTACTGCATTTTTATATTTTCTCCTTTCATCAATTAAATTCAATATTTCTTCTGTCATCCAAGGATTTATACTAGCCCTCGTCTTTTTACCTACTTGATCCTCTGCTGCCTTCACTACTTCATCCCTCAAAGCTACCCATTCTTCTTCTGTATTTCTTTCCCCCATTCCTGTGAATTGTTCCCTTATGGTCTCCCTGGAACTCTGTACAACCTCTGGTTCTTTCAGTTTATCCAGGTCCCACGTCTTTAAATTCCCACCTTTTTGCAGTTTCTTCAGTTTTAATATACAGTTCATAACGAATAGATTGTGGTGACTTTAACTATTTGATTCCAAGTCCGGGTGGGTGTGGCATTCGCGAAAATTGATTCCAAGTCCTAGGTTCTATGAAGTCGAATCACGTGACTAATGTAGTAGCCAATAGGAGTGCAGCATTCTAGGTGTGAGGGGTGCTAGGTCATGAATGAACACTGCGCTCGTAGTGGGAAAATGTGGAACTTGTAATTTGATAATTGAATATTGAAATTGTAAATTCGCTTATTGAATATGATTAAATTTGAATTGGAATTAAGTACTTAGGTAATTGATCGGTTAGATGCGCGATGTTGGTGTCTAAAGTGTTCAGTTAAATGCTTGAGCATATTTACAGAAGACTATCTCCGGCACAAGAATGAAGGTGCGGACTCTAGGCTGTGGCGTTAGCTCGCAGGCCACTGACGCAGCATGTGTCCGGCTATAATGGCCGAGAGAGAGAAACAGAGCAGACAATCTTGTGTCATCAGCCGACGTCACGGTAGCGCCCTCTGGTGGCCACGATATGAAGTAAGTCAGTTGGGCTCTGAAGCTCATAGTGAACTCACTGGCAGTGGCGTGAGAGAGAGAGAGATAGCAGACGATCTTGCGTCATCACCCGACATCCCAGTAGTGCTCTCTGGTGGCCATTATATGAACTAAGTGAGTTGGGCTCTGGAGCTCACAGTGAACAGACTGGGTGCAGCCATCTTGAATAACAGTACTTGCGTCACTACCTAATGTCAGGATAGCGCCCTCTGGTGGCACTGATATGAACTAAGCCAGTTGGAGTCCAGACCCAGTGGAGAACGCACCTGCTTGAAATTGGTTAAATAGTAAAGAAAAGTACTTTTCCCGCCATTTACTTTGCTTAGTAGAGATAAGTGGGGTGTGGTGCATTATCCTGCTGGAATTTGAACTTTGCGCCATTTTTCTGGGCATAGGGGGTGTGGCACTTTCCCACCAAAATCTGTCATCTTGATTGACGTGATCGCCGCCATCTTGGATGACGTCTCTACCGCCATTTCGAATAACGGTACTTTGGAATGGCACTGGCCTTGTTCCAATACTAGTGGCTGAAAAAGACCCTGTAGCTGTGGAAAAGTGTTTCATCCAACCCGAGTTCAGAAAGAAAATACTCTCAGAATGGATGAGTCGCTCGATCATCCGACCCCTGGAGCAAGTGGTAGCCGAGCCCTACAGCCCAGTATGTGCACTGAAGTCCTCCACAAGGAGGAATGCGCGTGGGAGTGCCCATAAGAGTTCTGTCAGTGTGTCTGCATTCAAAGCACCATTAGGTGGAAGATACAAAGAACACACTGTGATATAAACCGTGCTAGAACTTTCCCGGAAATTGCTCAGATGGTCGTGGTAAGAGGGACAGGAGAGGAGTGTCACCTCTGATCAATGAAAACAGCCACTTCACCTTTAACCCTGTCTCCAGTAATATCGTCCTTCCTGTACGCCTGGTAGCCCCACAATTCAGATGTGTTGGTGACTGTAACATACGTTTCTTGTAAGCACATGCAGAAGCGTTTCTCGTGAACCAGACTGATATCTATTTAAATTTCACTGCAACACAGAAGTCCCTGTGGAAACCATTGTTTAACGATGGTTATTCTTTTCTTTCTCTCTTGGAGGTGGTGATTTATCAAGGATGTAAGGGGGAATGTTAGCAAATTCCCAGCTCTCTGGTTCCTCCAATTGGAAGTCCATATTCTCAAGCGCATACTCCCCATCAGAGAGGGAGAGAGGTCGCTGTTTCGAAGGTTTAACTACCACTTTCTTCTTCGACTTGGAACAACTTTTCGATGGACGTTTTTCTGTACTTATGAGAGGAGGTGGTTGCTTGGGTTAAGGGAATGGCTTAGTAGGATTCTGATGGAGGGCACTGGTATGTGGCTTAGTTGGTAAGCCCATAGCTGACGGCTTCCAAATGACTTCTGTTTCAAGTGTAGTGTTTCCCCACAGGTACACCGATAAGTGCATGTGCTCGTACTTCAATCTGTGGTCTGAGTTAGTGTGAAGGCATCACACTTGGCGACTGGCGTCTTAGCGGCTGATGTAAAAGAAGTAGCAAAAACAGAAGGTTGCTTAGCTTTGAAAAGCTTTTTAGCTTCACCGTAGCTGCAACTCCTGAATTTTCCTTTCGTCATTGTAAACCTCATACTTTCTGCTCCACACTGGGTGATCCGCAGAGCAGTTTACACATTTCGGAAGAAGTGTACAAGAATTGCCTAATTCGTGAGCTCAGCCCCTACAGTTGCCACACGTCGCCCTCCCATTACATCCCAGAGTGGTATGGCCAATTCTTTGACATTTGAAACATCTTATTGGGTTAGGAACAAATCGGTGAACCTTAAATCAAATATAGCCTGCAAGGATATGTTCAGGTAATTCTTGAGTAGTACACGTTTCCAGTTCGCCATTGACTCTCCTCATACAGTTCTGCACTTCCGTGACGCCCATATTTTGCCATTCTTCACGTAATTCCGCAGGGTCCACCTCCATTACATCGGAGCAGGTAACCAAGCCCTTACTAATGTTAATAGTGTTATGCAACTGAGCCTCGACTGGGTAGTCACCTAAGGCCTTACATCCCTGAAGCTTAGATATTTCTTTTGAATTGGAAGTTGCAACTAGAAGTTTCCATTACGAAGTCGTTTGACACTTTTTAGGGACCCAGCAATACCTTCCAATGCCTTGTGAATATTGAAAGGGGATACCTTCTCATAGGTTCCCCCTGTTTGCTTGATTTCAATGAAAGTGTTATGGCACACTAATGCCATGTTACTATGATTCTGAGACTTCTTTCCAGGAGGACCGACCAACAGAGCTCTCTTTGATGAATGGGTGTAGGTACTAGCTGACGGTACTCCCGTCCCGTCAGGATTAGTAGTTTGATGAGATCGTTACACAGGGATCCTACGAGACGCTAGGGAAACAGCCACCCCTGCAGGCCTGAGCAAACGTTATACACTAGGGATGGCATGTGCCCCCAGAGGCTGCCCGCTAGAAACTATCTTACATCAACAGCCATTCATCTCATCAGCACGTAGCATACCTTGAGGTTGAGGTATTTTTTTATATAGATGTGTACCTTCCTCGCGGTCTAGGTGGTGAAGCCAATGCCCACGTTCTCCGAAACACAGATCGGGGGGTATAATTCACAACTGAAGTAGTTGGATTTTTAAAACTCACTTTATTTATTTTATTGATTGATGACAACACTGATAACGGTGAAGATGTCACGAGTTAAGGTCGCTGATGACATCATACATGACTCTGATCATGTGATCACCTTGAAGGTCATTTCAGTGTCAAAATGTGCTGGAATCAGCATAGCATTACTGTCCCAACTATTATCTAAATTCACGGTCCTGGGGGAACTGGACTGAGGAACTGGAGGGATTGAGCCTAGGACCTCCAGAGCTGGAGCCTATTGCTCTACCCAATAGACAACCAGGGCCACAGTACACGAAATATAAAATGTAGAAGTTATGGTTCTTGTAATGTAGTAATCCCACAGTCACTCCCCTCCATTTTTTACACTGCATCAGCGAGTATTTTAAAATTTCAAAACCTACATCATCATATTTACTTTGTAAAGTCAACTTCCACTACCAAACTACAGGGCGGATATAATTAAACTTTCGTCACTTGAGTCAGTGTAGACGGAATTCTGGATACTCAACGTTACAGAAATGTTGTTTAGACAGTGCGCTTCAGGATTTGCGTTAATAGTAGTGTTAGTGTCATGACTTGTACGACAACGTGTTGCAGACAGTCAACATCGGTCTGGACAAAGCAAGTACGGCTTTACTCGAAGGTATTTCATCAAAACAACAACAGTGTTGCTGCTTGAATATCGAAACATTAAGGAAATACACAAGGGTCCTCTTTCCGCATCGGAGGAAGTTCGAATTAACTGGCAGCTTCAGAATTGCTCCTAGGAGAGGCCGACAGCTAACTGCGCCACAAAGTGTTAAAGACGTTACTTTTGCCACGTCTAAATCTACATCTACACAGATATTCCCTAAATCACCGGCGGAGGGTACCCTGTACCACTACTAGTCATTTCCTTTTCAGATCCACTCTCAAATAGAGCGAGGGAGAAACGACTGCATATATGCTCCGTGTCAAAAGTTTACCAGAAACCTAGAAATATGGCATCTCTGCCAGTTGTCTTTTCTCCATAGTTCGCAGTATATCACGAGAGAAAAGGTCAAGCTGAGTTTGATTCGTGGGCATAAGTTTCTCAGTCTCGAGAAAGTTTATTATATTCGAACAGAGAATATGTTTAAGGATTCTGTAGCAAACCGAAGTTAGGGATATTGGTCTGTAATTTTGCGGGCCCGTTCTTTTACCCTTCTTATATACTGGAGTCACCTGCCCTTTTTTCCAGTCGCTTGGAACTTTATGATGGGCGAGAGATTCGCGATAAATGCAAGCTAGGTAAGGGGCCAATACTGTAGAGTACTCATTGTCAAACCGATTCCATTCGGACCTGGTGATTTATTTGCTTTAAAATCTTCCAATTGTTTTTCTACGCCAGGTATGCTTATTACTATGTCGATCATACTGGAGTCTGTCCGATGGTGAAATGACGGCATGTCTGTACGATTCTCCCGCGTGAACGATTTCTCGAACGTGAAACTTAAAACTTCGACTTTCCTTTTGCTATTTTCAACCGCCACACCAGACTGGTCAACAAGGGACTGAATGGAAGCCGAGGACCCGCCTAGCGATTATACGTAGGACAAGAATTTTCTCGGGTTCTCTGTCAGATGTTTCGCTAAAGTGTGATGGTGGTAGTAGTCGTATGCTTGGCGCATAGATCTTTTCACAGCTGCACGAATCTCTACTAAGCTTTGCTTGTTTCATTTGTGCGTTTCCTTTTGAACCGGGAGTGCAGCAGCCTCTGCTACCTCTGCTACCTCTGCATCTTCCGAATTTCTTTATTAAACCGCGGTGGGTCGTTTTCATCCTTTATTCACTTACAAGGCACATTACTCTCCAGTCCACTATATCTGCTTAAACTTTGCCCATATTTTCTCTACGTCCATCTTTCTGGGACTAAGTGATGTCAATTCACTGTCTATGTGAAATGTTGACAACCGCTTATCTGCTCTAACAGAAACACTCTCCTAGCCTTCTTGGCTGATTTATTAACTTTCATAAACACAGTTGCTATAATGACATCACGATCGCTAATTCCCGTTTCTATACTGACATTGTTCATAAGGTCCGGCCTCTTTGTAGCTACTAGGTCTGAGATACTTCCATTACATGTTGGCTGCCAAGAGCGCTACTCAAGGCAGTTTTCAGAAAACGTGTTCAAAAGTATTTCGCATGACTGTCTGTCTGTACAGCTCGCAGTGAATCCACGGTCATCCCGGTTTATACTCGGTAGACTTTGTTTAAATGACTCTAGAACGGTCACAGCGGAGTCAGGTGGCCAGTAAGAATAGCCAACAATTAACTCGGTTTTACCTACACCTGTCGAATGTGACCAGATAACTTCACTGTCACACTGAACTTCGACATCAGTAGAGGCAATATTTTTGTCATCTGGAATGAACACTCCCCTCCTATGGCCTATAATCTGTCTTTCCGATATATGTTCTACAAATCGCTAAATTTCTCAGAGCTCTCCACTTCGGGTTTCAGGCAGGTCTCGGTCCCAAGAATAATCTGAATGCGATAACTATCCTGGAGGACAATAATTCGGGAACTTTATTACGAATAGTTCTACAATTTATTGATAAAATTTTGAAAGTCGACGTGTCTTTACTCTGAACTCCGCCTGACTTCCCTTGTTGCATATCGATTGGCGAGTGTTTATCAGAGCACTTCAAACTACCGTCTAGCCTAAAAAACCCTCTCGTGCACTCCACAAGTACTCTGCTACTCGAGTAGCTGCTTCCTTTGTGTAGTGCACTACTGATGTATCGAGGGGAGTTCTGCAAATCCGCACACGATAACGCAGGTCTAAAGCTTCAGCCGAGGCCTTCAGAGTCGACAAAGCGTTTGGCATGAACATTGTACGCTATTAAACAATGTTACCCTCTCATGTGTAAATTAACATGTGTTTCTTTCAATGGTTTATTCGTTATTTCCCTTCTGCAAGTACACAAGTACTCTGTTACCCGATTAGCTGCTTCCTTTGTGTTGTGCACCCCTGATCTGTTTCATTGTCCTACGATCACTCGTTTTTCGCGGGACCATTCGAGTAAGTTAAGTTTAATTATAACCACCTGTACAAAGGGTAGCATACAGCCCCGCTCAGGAGTGTAGCAAGAAATCGAGGTTAACAGAACAAAAAGCCAAACTCCTTTTTTATGAACAGGGAAGGAAATCCCGTGATCAGTCCCTGTAGACCACGTGACAGTCAGGAATTTAAATTTACAGACTTTAAATTGGTTGTATTGCATTCATTCTTTTTTTTCTGCCACTGCACGTGTCATGTCTGCAAGTGTAGGCGAACTGTCACGAAGGTCACTGAACTACGAGTAGAAGACGCTCACTGATATGCTGTTGACATTTCGAAATGGTCTGTTGGAAAAAAGTTTTACCTTCAGACTCTACTGATTCTTAATGATGTCACGAATTCACATAATCGAATGTGTTGTTGTGACAACACAGATAACTGAAGCTGAAGTCAACATCAGCTTTCTGCCGGATTTCCACTGTCACGTTTCCCAAGACTTACTCATCCATATACATTTGCAATGTCAAATATCTGCAACAAACACACAGGATTTATAGCGAGATTCACACTGGCTGTCACATAAGATAGGTTTATCGGTGACTAGTAACATTAAGTTCCGACCTATGTTGTTAAAAAGTACACAATTAGACGGAGATCGTTTTCATTCCTTTCTCTCTTCATTTCATCGGCATAGATTAATTCAAAAACTGTCTCAGATAGTGACGAAAAATCAGTGGAAATAACCCCAGCTCGTATCAATTGCAACTTCAAGTTTGTTTTGAGTAGTTTGCCTGTGAAGTGTGGTATAGGACAGAGAATTGTAGGAAATTTGACTTTGGCATTCCATTTCATTAGCAGGCATGGATGAATATACACCGACGGGAAAGAAATCGCATCACGAACATGGAGGTGTACGTGTCTCTATACAAATTTCGCGCCGGTCCCATAAGAGTGGAGCTAGTAGCGTCACTATGGGGATGCAAATAACCTTTGCTTTAAATGCACGCTGCAGCGGTAGTGAGCGTTTGTTACTTTTGAGACTGGACGTGGTGAGTTGGTGTTAGTGACGAATGCTTTTACGGCCACAAAGACGTCATTAGCAACACCTCACTGAGTTTGAACGAGCTCGTATAAAAGTGCTACAAGGAGATGAATATTCCTTTTGCGATATTGTAGAAAGATTTGGCAGAAATGTAGCCACTGTACATGACTGATGAGAGCGGTGGTCACAAGAATGTGTGGTCGCAAAAAGACCAGGCTCCGTGCGGCTACGTGGTACTACGGCTTATGGCTCTGGCACATTGTACTGCATCTGCAGCAGCCATTTGAGCAACAGATAGCACCACAGTGACGCAACGAACTGCTAAAAATCGGTTACTGCGAGGACAGATCAGCTTCGAGTCAAATGCCCCTAACCACTGCCATTTGCGACTTCAGTGGTGTGAAGTGAGAGCTCCTTGGAGGGCAGGGTGGAGGTCTGATGAAAGCTGGTTCTGCCTCGGTGCCAGCGATGGCCGCGTGTTGGTTAGAAGGAGGACTGTTGAGGGCCTGCAGCCAAACTGTCTGCATGTTAGACACACTGGACCTACACCTGGAGTTAGGTTATGACAGCGGGGACACACTCGAGATTACCCCACGCACCCTAACTGCAAATTTGTACAACGATCTGATGATTCGACCTGTTGTACTGCCATTCGTGAACAGCGTTCCAGGTGGTATTTTCCAATAGGGTAACGCTGTCCGTCCATGGTAGCTGGGTGGTCAGCGCGACGGAATTTCGTACCTAACGGTCCGGGTTCTATTTCCGGCACGGCTGGAGATTTTCTCCCCCCAGGGACTGGGTGTTGTGTTGTCCTTATCATCATTATTTCACCCCTATCGACACGCAAGTCGCCGGAATTGCGTCAACTCGAAAGACTTGCTCACATACCGCTGTTGTAAGCCAACATACTCTACAGCGTATTGATATGTTTCCTTAGGCTGCTCAGTCACCAGATATATCTCCAATTGAGCATATATCAGATATATCTGACGACAATTCCAGCATCATCCACAAACAGCATTAACCGTTCCTGTATCGACCGACCTAGAGGCATGGAATTGCAGCCCATGTACTGATATTCGGCACCTGCACAACACAATGCGTGCACGTTTGCATGCTTGCAGTTAACACTCTGACAGTTACACCGGTTATTAGTGTATCAGAATTTCACATATGCAATGTCTTATCACGCGCTTACGTTAGCTTGTGATCTTGTTATGTTAATCACTTAAATATGTTAGCTAGACAAATGTATTCCCAATATTTCATTACAGTAAATTAATTATTTTTTGATCTGTCAGTATAGTTCTTCCATGGATTATGTTATCAAGTCTTCCACACCAAAATATGTTTAGTACCAGATGCCAGGCTGTGAGGCTTGGGAAGTTAGTGCACTTGTAATGCTTTCATTATAATATTTGATGGAATGTACCCATTTGCACTCTGACACTATTTGTTTACTTTTGCTAGCTTTATCGCCATGTTGAAATCGAAATTAATTTGAGATGTAGAATCTGTTAATAACAGTAGAAATAAGTCTACCTTGGCCCTTTTAAAAAATCTCTCCTGGAATCCTTTGCAGTAATTTAGGAAATTCACTGTCAGTCTGAAGAACACTGGCTGAACTGCCTTTTTTAATTTCATTTTGTTCGGATTTTTTAAAATTCCGGCTGGACGTCCCATGACGCTTCTTCAACTTCATCATTGACCCATTAACTCAGTTCTTTTGTTACAGAGGGCGTTAACCCTCTTACTGAACATGCTGAGCTACCGTGCCAGCTAGTACAATGTAACACTCAGCATGATATACAGGAAGGCGAGTCAACAGGGGTAGAATCTGCGAATTAATGTCCATTGATGATGTGCAATGGCCAGTTAAGGGTTGGTGATAATAAATTATTCCACAATCATGAAAACAGGCAAAAGTGAACCCTGTGACAACATGACAACATTGGAAAGCAGATAATGGAAAATAATATAAAAGTAAAAATAACCCAGAGACCACTAAACTTAATGGAACAAAGCAGAATTCAGTAACGTGCAGAGTAATTATTCCTCCTTTGTTTTACGTGGCAGTATTTTCCCCTCGCAATGTGGCTGTGAGGCTCATAGTCGATGGCCTGCAAGTGAATCTCTGCAGTGGCATGCTTCTCATCATGACCGCAAAGCGGCGCTCCTCATTTCACTACGGAACAGACAGGCTTCTAGGCCCTGGTAAATATTTTCAAATGAATGATTCAGTAGAGTGGTGCACTATGCTGCTAATATGATTCGTCGGCGAGCAAAGAGAGTATCAGTGCAGTTTCATGTGGTTTGCCTACCTCTGGAGCAACACTCCCTTGATTTATTTCTAAAACCCCTCTGGGCTAACTGCCTTATGTACAAATAGCGGAATTATGATTAGTGAGCCTTGTCTCTGAATTTAATACCCTGCTAGGATAATTTATTGTCATTGTCTCTGAATTTAATACACATTAATAATAATTTATTATCCAAGATAATTTATCCCCCCCTCCACATGCAAGTCTCAAAGGGTACAATAGGGTCCAGGATTATTTATTACTCTGCTGTAACCAAATCCTCATCCTTTTGGCTGACAGCTGAATTAATTATGGCTGCCCAAGTGCAGGTTCTTTTTCCAAGGTAAAACATGAAGTGAAATGATCGTGTGGCATTGTTGGCCAGGAGACCTCGTCCAGGTAAGTTCAGCCCCTGGGTGCAAGTCTTATTTCCTGCTTAACTGAGTGTTTTGCTTAGCATTCAACGGCCCCAGGTTCGATTCCTGGCCAAGTCGGATATTGTCTCCACTCATGGACTGGGCGTTGTGTTGTCCTCATCATCACCGGTATGCAAGTTGCCCAATGTGGCGCCGCCTGAAATAAGACTTGCAACTCGGCGACCGAACTTTCCCGGATAGGGCCTACCGGCCAACCAGACAACACGATCATTTTTTTAAGGTAAGGAATCCTGACAGGGCCACTACCCTCCGACACTACCCCCTTCGCAGATTCTACAACCCCAATCCTATCCCCATGACATGATATGAATTTTTTGCCTCTGCCTCCATACACAAGGATAGAATCTCATTTACCATGATCTAGTGCATAGTATTATATTTTCTCTAACCTGAAAAAAGTTTCCAAGAACTCAGTTTTCCAATTCATCATTAAGGTTGAGAGCTCAATCCAAATTTTATGCATGTGGAAGGAGGCAAACATGCATGAACAGCTTGTCTTGTTATAGTGTCCCTTCCCATAAAATAAGTGGGCAAACCGTACATAACGCAGAACAAATGTTATTGGTTGATCTGAAACACCAAAACGCTATTGTCTTTTTGTGTGCTGCGTAGAGAATGGGATTGAATCATTCTAAAACTGTGATATTTGAAGCATTTTAAGTCTTTAGCGAGGGAATGTTTAGCTCATAGAATGCAGTACGTTGCACAGGTTGCCGGGTGTCCCATATCTCAGTATGAGTCTGAGTGTACTCTAGAAACTTAATGGGAATTCACTAAAGAAAGACAATGTAGTTGGTTGGTTGGGTGTAGAAGGGACCAAACTACGCTCTCATCAGTCCCCTTGACCTTAGATTAACTAAAACCGATAAAATTCCACATTATAAGAGGGAACTACAATATCCATAAAATGATAAACGATGGACAGGGAAGGAAGGAAAAGGGCGGAAGAAGAGATGAGGGAAAGAAAGTGACTAATGACAGGGGCGTGAAGGAAGAAGCACAGGAGACAAGAGAGACGCTCAAGGCAGAACAGACCCCATAAGGAAAGGAGTGGGGAGGAAGAGGGCTGGAGTGAGCCACCACGCCCAGTTGAAGCCAATCCGGCCGGGGTGAAGGGGAGAGCAAGAGGTCCTGCCATCCCCTCCACTCAACGATAAGGTGGAAGGTCCCTCCCTTAAATAAAGTGATAAAAACTCCCATCACGAATAAAACGTAAATATATATCCGCCACTGAGGCATTGTCAGCCAGCACCAGGGTAAGCGAGCCTGGAAAGCTAAAAGTCCGTCGCAGGGTGGCAAAGTTGGGGCAGTCCAATAAGATGCGAGCCATAGTCAACATTGATCCACAACAACAGGGAGGAGGGTCCTCACAACGGAGGCGATAACCATGAGTCAGCCAAGTATGGCCAATGCGGTCCCAGCATAGGATGACAGAAGCCTTACAATAGGCCTGTAAGGAGGACTGCCACGGAGTTGTAGAATCCTTAATCGCCATGAGCTTGTTCGGCGAAGAAAGAGTGTGCCATTCGGCATCCCAAAGGCCCAAAACCTGACGACTTAATGACGAGCGAAGGTCTATTTCCAGAATGCCAATAGTAAGAGGTGTCCTAGTAGTAGCTAATTTAGCCAGTCGATCGGCAAGTTCATTGGCAGGTATCTCAACATGGCCTGGGGTCCAAATGAAAACCACCGACCATCGCGTTGAGCAAGGGGAGAAAGGGAGTCCTGGATAGTGATGACTAATGGGTGGCGAGGGAAGCACTGGCAGATAGCGTGCAAACTGTTCAAGGAGTCACTACAGACAGTGAAGGATAGTCCTGAGCAGGAGCGGATACCGTCCAGTGCGTGCAAGATGGATACCAATTGTGCAGTAAAAACACTAGAGCCATCTGGCAAGGAACGAAGTTCCGTGCGTCGCGCATGGGTGTAAGCAAAATCAGTGTGGCCAGCAACCATAGAGCCATCAGTATAGATCACTTCTGAACCCTGAAAAGAACTGAGGAGTTAGTAAAACTGGTGGTGAAGAGCCATCAGAGGGACAGAATATTTTGAATCGATTGAGAGATCAATACAGAGTTGTGGCCGAGAGATGCACCATGGAGGGATACGTGCGTGAGCGGAGAAAAGAGGTGGTAAAGGAAATTGCTGGAGCTCAGAAAAGAGTGACTGAATGCGGACAGCCATGGTAAGCCCACACTGTGGCCGCTGCTGCGGCAGGGTGATTTCTGTGTCTGGATATAGGAGACCATAATTAGGGTGCTTTGGGGTGCAGCAAATGCGAAGCGCATTAGATATCAGCTGTAGCTGGCGCAAAACTCGCAGTGGTGGAATCCCTGCCTCTGCGAGAAGGCTAAGTACGGGGTTAGTCCGGAAGGCACCAGTCGCAAGTCAGACCCCACAGTGGTGGATGGGGTCTAGTATCTGCAATGTCGAAGGCGACGCAGAACCATAGACAGGACTTCTGTTGTGGTTGGCAGGAGAGCCAACCGTATGGTTAAAGGAGGCCGAAATGTACGCGTTTTAGCTCACGCACGCTGACGTGAGGTCTGGAACATGACAAGGGAATTAGAATTTAGAAAAACGGACGTAGCTGGTGGAATACTTAACTTTAATCCATTAGTGAAGAACGTCGCTCTTTATGGTACATGATTCACAATATCAATAGTACGGATACTGGCGCCTTGCTAGGTCGTAGCAAATAACGTAGCTGAAGGCTATGCTAAATATCGTCTCGGCAAATGAGAGCGTAGAAGTCAGTGAACCATCGCTAGCAAAGTCGGCTGTACAACTGGGGCTGAGTGCTATTAAGTCTTTCTAGACCTTCCGTGTGGCGGCGCTCGGTCTGCAATCATTGATAGTGGCGACACGCGGGTCCTACGTATACTACCGGACCGCGGCCGATTTAAAGACTACCACCTAACAAGTGTGGTGTCTGGCGTTGACACCACAACTTCCATAGCCTAAACGAGACTGTACTAATGCTTGATAGAATCACAGAACAGAGCAGTCTGCACCCCATGCGGTCTTGCACAGACACCTAAGAGCATTGAGATGGGACCAGCACATCCTCTTCAGCAGGGGAAGATGAGGGAGCCATGTCAACGAGGCATTGAAGACCAGACCCAAGAAGTGATGGGTGTCCACCACCTCGAGGGGCTGGCCACCGAGGGACAGTTCCAGATGGGAATGGACTGTACAGCGACGGCAGAAATGCATGACACACAACTTGGCCGCTGAAAACTGAAAGCCATGGGAGAGAGCCCATGAGTGCACCTGGCAGATTGCCCCCATAGACAGTGTTCCATAGAACCCATTGTGGAGGAAGCAACATGGATACAAAAATCGTCATCATACAAAGAGAGGGACACTGCCCGCCCAACAGCTGTCACCAGACCATTAATGGTTATGAGAAAGGGCGCTCAGCACAGAACCTTGTGGAACCCCATTTTCTTGCTGATGGGGAGTGTTGTAGGAGCACCCAACTTGGACCCGAAATGAGCGACTCCATTCGTGAAGGGTGGTGAAGAGGTGGTGTTGCCAGGTGGTGTGATAGGCTTTATGCAGATGAAAGAAGACTGCAAGGAGGTGTTGCTGATGGGCGAAAGCCGGCCGGATAGCACACTGCAGGTGGGCCAAGTTATCCACCATAGAGCATCCACAGCGAAAACCACTTTAAGTCGATGACAAATGGTAGCGGGATTCAAGGATCCAAAACAGCTGCCGACGCACCATGCATTCAAGGAGGTTGCAGAGGGTATTGGTAAGGCTAATTGGATGGTAGCTATCCAATTGAAGAGGTGGCTTCCCTGGCTTCAACACTGGACCAACAATGCTTTCCTACCACTGGGTAGGAAAGACTCGCTCACTCCACAGACAGTTGAAGAGGGTCAGTATACGATGGTAGCCAGCCACTGATAAATGTTGGAGCATTTGGTTATGTATCCGATGTGGTCCAGGAGCCATGTCGGGACAAAAGGCGATTGCGCTGGCAAATTCCCACTCGCTGAATTGGGCATTATATGGCTCTAAGCAGCGAGAAACAAAAGAAAAAGGCAGTCGTTCTGAGCGCTCTTTCAGGAGAAGGGACGTGGGCAGATACTAAGCCGATGCCAAAGCTTCAGCAAAGTGTAGGCGAAAATTTTCTGCTACAATGTCTGGATTGGTAAGGACAACACCATGTACACAAATTCCCACAACCCCAGTGGGAACACGAGGGCCAAAACTTCGCCTGAGTTTCGCCCAGAGCTGTGAAGTGGGTGTGTGTGGTCCTATGGCAGCTACATATCGTTCCCAGCAGATCCGTTTCTGAAATGTGATTAGGTAGCAGGCCTGGGTGTGGAGTCGTTTAAAGACCAGAAGAAGAGCAGTAGAAGGGTGCTGCTTGAAGTGTTGAAGAGCATGGCGGCAGTCTTTTATGGCTGCAGCAATTTCCAGAGGCAACCAAGGGACCATCTTCTGGCGGGGGCAACCTGAGGAAGAAGGGATTGCTGAAACAGCTGCTGAAAGGATGGCGCCAGTCAAAGTCTGTGTAGATTCATGAACATTGTCGTGTGGCAGTACAGGGGGGTATGGGAGCAGAGGATAAGGTACCCCAGCCCTAAATATGACCTACCTGTGAGGGTGACAGAGTGAGAGACACTGAAGGCTTGTCAAAACAATCGAGTAGTGGTCACTGTCACATAAGTAATCGTGGACACCCCACTGAATCGAGGGAAGAAGGCTGGGACTGCTGGTGGAGAGATCAGTGGTCGAGAAAATGCTGTGCGCCACACTAAAATGTGTAGGACCGTCTATGTTTAGTAAACAGAGGTCAAGGCCTGCCAGAACAGCTTCAATTGTCCTGACCAGGGCAAAAGTCCCATAGTAGCAGGAAGGGAGAAAGGAGTTGTTGGAGAAGGGTGGTTAGAGCAAGGGATGTGGGCAGCCTGTCAGGTGGGAGGTAGAGATTGCAGATTGTGATTGGAGTGACCAGATGGATTCTGACAGCAGTGGTTTCCAGAGTGGTATGGAGGGGAACCCATTTACTAACTATGTCTTTGAGGACCAATGTGCAAACACCACCAGAAGCCCACAAGGGGCCAGTTGAGTTCCAGCAGAAAGCATGGAACCCACGAAGGACAGGTGAGTAAGAATTGAAAAAAGGGGTCTCCTGGAGCGCAATACAAGCAGCAGAGTAGAAGGAAAGAAGGGGCTGCAACTCTGGAAGGTGATGGAAATATTCATTAAAATTCCAGTGGAGGATTCTCAAGCCAGATTCTAAATGGAAAGTGAATGGACCAGAGTCGATCACGCCGCCGAGTCTCCATCTATCACCAATAAGGATGGGGTAATATCCATATAGATTGGGTCAGACTCTGATGGTTCATTGACTGGAGGAGGGGAAGGCTGCACTTCAGGGAGTACCAGAGGGGCCTTGCCCTTGTTCTTGTGTTTATGCTTCTTGTCTTGGGAAGGAAGTAAAGGGCAGACTTCATCGAGGACAGGCACAGAATTACACTGGGCAGTCTTGGCGCCCACGGGCTGCAGATCACGCTGCTGATGTGGAGCAGCAGATCGCCTTGCAGGGGGCGCCAGGAAGAGGAGTCCTGGGAGGGAGCTCCAGTAGCGGCGGCCGCTAAAGGAGCGGAGCACTTCTCTAGCAGGGGAGGGGGAGCAGCTCCCGAAGTGGTGGGTATGGGTATTAATGGGGAGGGGACGGGGGAGTGGGAGAGGGAGAAGGGGGTTGGAGACATGGGGTGAATGGGGTGGGGCTGGGAAGAGGAGGTGGTAGGAGGGGGAATGGATGTAACTCAAGCAAAAGTAGAAGTTATAGATACGGGATGGAGCCGGACACTTTTGACCAGCCTCAGTGTGTGAGATGATCTAAGATTTTGTGCTCTTGAATCCTTCTTTCTTTCACAAACACCGGGCATGCAGGCACGCGTAGAGAATGCTGTCTATGACAATTTACATGCACTGGCGGGGGAGCACAGGCACTCCCCTCATGCAAGGGGCGCCCACAGTCACCGCAGAGGGCATCAGTGGCACAGCAGGAAGACATGTGTCCAAACTGTAAGCATTTAAAGCATCTCATCGGTGGTGGAATATAAGGTTTTACATCACACCGATACACCATTACCTTGACCTTCTCTGGGAGGACATCCCCCTCGAAGGCCAGGATAAAGGCGCCCATAGCGGTGTGGTTCTTTGGAGGACGTCTCTGCACACAGCGGATATAACAAACCCCTCGCCGTTCGAGGTTAGCACAGAGCTCCTCGTCAGTTTTGAGACGAAGATCTCGGTGGAAAATAATGCACTGTACTGAGTTCAAAGATTAGTGGGGCATGACGGAGACTGGGATGTCACCGATACAGTCACACAAATGCAGGTCGTCAGATTGTGCAGCAGAAGATGTCTTTACGAGTGAAGCACCGGACCGCATTTTACTCATCGATTCCACTTTGTCATACTTATCTTCAATCGTCTCCATGAAAAACAAAGGCTTGGTCGTGGCTAAACTTACGCCATTTGTGCTGGTACAAATCACGTACTAAGGGAAAGGTTTCGACCCAAGCTGGCGAGTTTGACCCTCCTCCCACGGGGTGACCATGGAGGGAAAGGACTAAGAATCAGAGGAAGGAGTGTCATGTCTGCTACCACTCATAGAGACGGCCACAGAATGGTCAGGGTGGTGAAGCTTTTGTCTTCCCGGCGGGGTCAGGGATTTTCTCTGCCTCGTGATGCTGGGTGTTGTATGATGTCCTTAGGTTAGTTCGGTTTAAGTAGTTCTAACTTGTAGGGGACTGATGACCATAGATGTTAAGTCCCATAGTGCTCAGCGCCATTTGAACGAAGCTTTTGTCGCTTCATGCGCAAGGCGTCCGCCCTAGTACCACCTACTCCAATCAGGGGCTCACCCCTCAGGTGCCACCCAGCCACATCAAGGGCCGTCTGGCACGGCGGCCATTGCCTGGAGTTCTGGTGCTCCAAAGTGATGAGCATCGACTCCTGCACATACACGAGGTGTTAACAGCTCAGGCACTGGCAGTGTGATCCCTGTGGTTTCAGGGGGCTCAGCCAAGTGGGTACCTAACAGCCCCACCACACGGACTGGCTACCGTGCTGGCGACCTAGCAGGAAGGGGGCCAGGGTGCAAAGGGAAAGGGGAGGGGAGGGGGAGAGGAACCTACAGCATGGAAGCTAGGTAGGGAGTTCAACCCCAAATGCCTCACCCTGAACGGAAAATTTTGTTTTGGAAATGTAGGTTACTGCCGCTGTAATATACATGTATATGGGATTGTACTTGGGGTCGACATCAGTTGTAACATTTACTCGCTTTCAATTCACACTTCTTTGCAACTTGTCTGTGTCTTCTGACAATGTAAAGGTCCAAGACCGATGAGCAATTCTAAAAATCATTCACGAAGAAGTATTTTCTAAGCTACCTCTTTCATTTTTGTGTTACATTTCCTGAAGATTCCTTCAATGAATTTCCGCTCCATGTATGCTTTCCTGATTATTTGATTTGTGTAGTCATTCTATGTTAGGTCACTCCAGATGGATATTTGCAGGTATTTTACAGTAGTTACTGTTTCCAGTGAGTTGTCATCACTAGTATAATTGTAAAATACTGAATTTCTTGATATGTCATCAATAGTGTAATTATAAAATACTGAATTTATTGGTCTATTTTTGGCAGTATGTTTCATTTACATGAGTCCATGTCCCTGTATCAGTCTTCGACCCTGTAGTCCTGTGGCAATGCTATCTTTTTATAGACAACTGCATTATTTGCAACCATACTCATAGAGCTTCCAGTCTTATCCGTGGAATATTTATGTTGTTGTCGCTGCTTCACTGGTCAGTCGCAACTAATCAACCACATAATGCATTTTTATCAGCGATAATTTCAATATAGGCTCTGAGCACTATGGGAATTAACTTCTAAGGTCATCAGTCCCCAGAACTTAGAACTACTACGTAAACCTAACTAACCTAAGGACATCACAAACATCCATGCCCGAGGCAGGATTCGAACCTGCGACCGTAGCGGTCGCACGGTTCCAGACTATAGCGCCTTTAACTGCTTGGCCACCCTGGCCGGCCTTCAATATAGGATCCATATGTATTTTTCTTTACTGCTACAGAACAAATAAGTTACTACAGTAGCATCTCGTGTGACTTATTCTCGAAATATTATGTATTTTGATAAATAATAATAATAATAATACAGACATTTTTATTTTTACACAATTTTTTTCATACGCTATCTGAGATCTCTAATAATACCTCTGTATTACGATAAGCAATCTACGTGTGTTTTGCACATATTGTCGTGTGCTATAGTGATATCCTACGAACGATGATGATTGGTACATGTCGAGGCGCGGACGAAATTGCGTTGTTGACGATTCCAAGCGACAGTTGCGGTACGCGCATGGGCGTGCCTTCCGCTTGGAGAAAGCATATATCCTGCAAATTAAGTCTCTCGCTTCCTCATGCGGAATGTATCACTTACCACTAACATCAGCCACGACAGGTCGCAACAAATGGAACTAAATTCATTTAACAGCTAGCTATGATAAAGTTTAACGCTCGCATTAGCTACGGCCTTCTGAGCAGAGCGTTCAGAACACTACTGTACATTGCTAACTGAGATTAATCGTTCTGCAGCTGTTCCAGTGTTGGAAGAATTGTGGTATTATAAGCCTAATTTGGAAGAATTGGTGCGTCAGTTTAGTGACTCTTATAGAGAATACGTATTTATGCCAAATGGCGTAAGGTATGCAAACAGGTATTTTGATTTTAGGCAAGGCCGTTATAGGCCATTGTGGTAAAATTATTAGAACCTCAATAAAATAACCTCATAAGTGATACTTCAGACGCACAACCGAAGGCCATCCTAGAGAATGGCCTCATAGGCAGTGAGGTCTCCTGATCAAGGTAGAAAGAAATATAGGCTTGTACGCAAGTTATCAAAACAGAAGCGACATTGTCATTGTAAATGTTCTCAAAAAATGGCTCTGAGCACTATGGGACTCAACTGCTGTGGTCATTAGTCCCCTAGAACTTAGAACTACTTAAACCTAACTAACCTAAGGACATCACACACATCCATGCCCGAGGCAGGATTCGAACCTGCGACCGTAGCAGTCGCACGGTTCCGGACTGCGCGCCTAGAACCGCGAGACCACCGCGGCCGGCGTAAATGTTCTAATGGTTGTTGTTTGTATTTGAGGAATGCATGCAGAATGTATCACTTACCACCAACATCAGCCACGACAGCTCGCAACAAATGGAACTAAATGCATTTAACAACTAGCTATGATAAAGTTTAACGCTCGCATTAGCTACGGCCTTCTGAGCAGAGCGTTCAGAACACTACTGTACATTGCTAACTGAGATTAATCGTTCTGCAGCTGTTCCAGTGTTGGAAGAATTGTGGTATTATAAGCCCAATTTGGAAGAATTGGTGCGTCAGTTTAGTGACGCTTATAGAGAATACGTATTTATGCCAAATGGCGTAAGGTATGCAAACAGGTATTTTGATTTTAGGCAAGGCAGTTATAGGCCATTGTGGTAAAATTATTAGAACCTCAATAAAATAACCTCATAAGTGATACCTCAGACGCACAACCGAAGGCCATCCTAGAGAATGGCCTCATGGGCAGTGAGGTCTCCTGATCAGGGTAGAAAGAAATATAGGCTTGTACACAAGTTATCAAAAGAGAAGCGACATTGTCATTGTAAATGTTGTAATGATTTTGTTTGTATTTGAGGAATTCATGCGGAATGTATCACTTACCACCAACATCAGCCACGACAGCTCGCAACAAATGGAACTAAATTCATTTAACAACTAGCTATGATAAAGTTTAACGCTCGCATTAGCTACGGCCATCTGAGCAGAGCGTTCAGAACACTACTGTACAATGCTAACTGAGATTAATCGTTCTGCAGCTGTTCCAGTGTTGGAAGAATTGTGGTATTATAAGCCTAATTTGGAAGAATTGGTGCGTCAGTTTAGTGACACTTATAGAGAATATGTATTTATGCCAAATGGCGTAAGGTATGCAAACAGGTATTTTGATTTTAGGCAAGACCGTTATAGGCCATTGTAAAATTATTAGAACCTCAATAAAATAACCTCATAAGTCATACCTCAGACGCACAACCGACGGCAATCCTAGAGAATGGCCTCATGGGCAGTGAGGTCTCCTGATCAGGGTAGAAAGAAATATAGGCTTGTACACAAGTTATCAAAAGAGAAGCGACATTGTCATTGTAAATGTTCTAATGGTTGTTGTTTGTATTTGAGGAATGCATGCAGAATGTATCACTTACCACCAACATCAGCCACGACAGCTCGCAACAAATGGAACTAAATGCATTTAACAACTAGCTATGATAAAGTTTAACGCTCGCATTAGCTACGGCCTTCTGAGCAGAGCGTTCAGAACACTACTGTACATTGCTAACTGAGATTAATCGTTCTGCAGCTGTTCCAGTGTTGGAAGAATTGTGGTATTATAAGCCCAATTTGGAAGAATTGGTGCGTCAGTTTAGTGACGCTTATAGAGAATACGTATTTATGCCAAATGGCGTAAGGTAAGCAAACAGGTATTTGGATTTTAGGCAAGGCCGTTATAGGCCATTGTGGTAAAATTATTAGAACCTCAATAAAATAACCTCATAAGTGATACCTCAGACGCACAACCGAAGGCCATCCTAGAGAATGGCCTCATGGGCAGTGAGGTCTCCTGATCAGGGTAGAAAGAAATATAGGCTTGTACACAAGTTATCAAAAGAGAAGCGACATTGTCATTGTAAATGTTCTAATGATTTTTGTTTGCATTTGAGGTGGTTATTATTACCGCGCTTGTATTATTTCCTGGACATTTCAGGATGGCGTACAACCTTCGTTCCGTTTTGGGTTTCAGAAGAACAAACTATGAAACTCTTACCAATATTCATCAACCAACTCAAGATTCTGAACATAACATTATTAATTCTACGCCGGAACACCGGCCAAGTGAAGATGTTACACAATCTGTATTTGACGACGGATGGGAGGTGTCGTTGTGGCGCATGCCACATACCTACCCGGAACTGCAGGGGCATCCGCTGCGAGTGACCACCCGTTGGGAGCCTACTGAACGCTCATTATCTGTCGGAGAATGCGTGACGTACGTGCGCACAAGAAGCCTAAACGCGACCGCCATCGTTCGTGCCCCCAACTGTAGTATAGAACAGAGGGAGAAAGGAGGTTACAGGCTAGTCTGCAGTTCCTGAGTGGTTAGGAGCAGGTGAAGACAAACTTCCAGTGATGGCAGATTGACTGCTTGGGTGAGCGCCAGACACTGTCACAGGGCACCAGTGGGAGCTGCGGCTTCTGAAACTCGATAGGATACTCGCAGGAGGCTCAAGGGACTCAGAGGTTTGGATGGACAGTTTTATTTCCTTCAGACTTACTACTCCAATGCAGGCTGATTCTAAGCATTAAAAAAGCACAAGATGTTACTAGTTGCAGAACAGAAGTCAGTGTGTGAGTCTCTGGGGTGAGAAATAACAGAAGTAGCAACGTTGCTAGATGTGCTTGCGAAGGTAAGTAGCTACACGCGGCGAAGTGTCAACCGTATGTCAGGCATGATCTGTTAGAATCGCTAAGGAGAAAGCAGCTTGTGTTATTCTGGAATGGATTTCTGCAGCGTCTTCGCCGGACCGCATTTAGAGCGAGGGTAGCGACGAACCCACGCACGCGGCCAAGCTAGACGCGTCTGTCGTCTGTAAATAAGTCTTCGCTCCCGCCCCATCGGATCATCAACGGCACCAAGATGCAACTTTCACCTGCGTTTGGCGGTAGCTCGCGACTGTGACAGCGCGCGCGTCCCTGACCGATTGCGCCAGGACCTGTGTGTAGGTGAACACGTATCTGTATAGGAATTTCTCAGAAATGAAGTACGAAAGGGGTATGGCTGCCTCATGCTTGCGGGACCCGAGCGGGGGTCTGTGCGCGGTTTGACGGCTGACGGCCGCGTCACGAGGTCCAGTTGACAGGGGGGGGGGGGGGGGGGGGGGTGCTTACATTATTTTGCGAGTGGGCCTGTAGGCTGTGCCATGCACTATCTGGATAGTTTACGAGTACTGAGTGTGTCTGCACATCACTGGGCTGCATTATTTAGGAGTAGTGTGCAAGTGTGTACTGAAATTATTTGGTTAATTTAGGAGTTGTTTGCGTGTCTGGAGAGCGTTATTTAGAAGTAGGTTGCAGTTTTGTGGATTGTGTGAGATGGCCCCACGCATGTGAGAGCGTGTGTTTTGTATCAGTGTGATAAATGTACCCCATCTCTAAATAAAATGTTCAAAAATAAATAAAGTGCAGTCCTTCCTTACTCTCCCCAGCAACCCAGCGCAGCTTGAGTCATTTTCGCGCCATTTTCGCTATACAGATCACCATCTGGGGTTCTATGACGTAGAATCACATGACTAATGCAGTAACCAGTAGGAGTGCAGCATTCAGGGGGTGGTGCGGGGGGGGGGGGGGGGGGGGGGTTCCTACGTCATGGATGGACACTGCGCTCCTAGTGGGAAAATGTGAAAACTCTCATTTGATAATTGAATATCCAAATAGTACATTCATTTGTGGAATATCATTAAAACTGAATTGGAATTAAGTACTTAGGTAATTGACACGTTAGATGTACGATGTTGGTGTTACGTATTTGGTTACATTCGCTAGCATACTTCCAGAAGACTATGCGTGGCGCTCTCAGGCTTTGCACTCGCGGCACATGCCGTTATAGACGCGTGAGAGAGAAAGCATTACAGCATCTATCTCTCTGAGCGCTTGACTACAGGGGTGACTTGTGTTTAATTCACTGCGAGCGACGATCTTGGATTACGTAATGGGATCGTGCAGTGGCTGCGTCCCACAGCACATGGCAAACTAAATATATGCAGCCATCTTGAGTAATGGTACTTGCGTCATCAACTGTCATCACGGTAGTGCCCTCTGGAGGCGACGAAATGTACTGAGTCAGTTGCCATCTGGACCTCGTAGTGAACACACTGGGTGCCGCTATCTGGGATTACGGTACTTGCGTTGCCACGTGACGTCGTGAGAGCGCCCTTTGCTTGTGGCGATGTGTTCTAAGACAGTTGGGCTCTGGACTCAGTAGAGAACACACCTGGATGAAATTGTTTAAATAATAAAGACTTATGTCCAGGTCCTTTCCTCCCACGAATCTTTAGGAGGGGGTGGAAGTTGGGTGACTGATGTTACAAGTGTCCTTTCTTTCGCCCCATTTTCTTACCTTAGTAGAGATACGCGAATTGACCTTTGTTTACTGCCAAAATTTAAACTTGGTGCCAGTTCTTAGGAAGAAGTGGCGGTCAGGTGACTTAGGTCAGTGTAGGTAGCCCAAGTGAGCTGTATTTCCGCAATTTTCATTGCTTACTAGATATAACTGGAGTGTGTTGCACCATTTTTCTGGGGAGGGGGCGTGGCACTTTCCCGCCAAAATTCAAACTTCCCGCCATATTGAATGACGTCATGACCGCCATCTTGGATGTTATCTTCTCCGCCATCTTGTATAACGGTACCTGTGGTAGAACCCCCATTGTTCCAATACTTGTAGAGGCTCTGTAATGGTGTGCAGTGTGTGCAGTTGGAGTTATTTGGGATCGCTGATACGTCTACATACGACCCTGACAAATGACACGTATGTAAGCATTGTGTCTGATCACCTGTATCCATACACCCCACACGTACTGAATTGCTACAGAGTGCCTCCAGTTACACTTTGAGTTTAAACACTTCCGCTGGCCACCAAACTTCCCAGATATGAACATTATTGAGCATATCTGAGATGCCTTACAACGTGCTGTTCAGAAGAGATCTCCACCCCGTCGTACTCTTACGGATTTATGGACAGCCCTGTGGGATTAATGGTGTCAATTCTCTCGGGCAGTACTTGAGACATTAGTTGAGTCCATGGCATGTCCTGTTCCGGCACTTGTGCGTGCACGAGGGGGCCCTACATGATATTAGGCAGGTTTACCAGTTTCTTTGACTCTTCAGTGTATTTATTTCCTTCTGTCAGTTCTTTCGCGGGGAAATAATGCCTGAGTTCGAAGAGGAAGGAACAAGTTTTAGAAATTTACTTTCCATTAGGATATACCCTCCATACTGAGTACGGTATGGTTTTTGGAGAGATTCCTATGGCAATGCAGGTAAATGACCACTTCATAAACACATTATACAAAAAGAAGAAATGTATTCGCAATTGTGAATACGATTACACTTCAGCTACACAATTTATTGGTGATATGTCGAAATTTGGGCTGGACTGGGACTCGAACCCTGGCTCGCTACTTCGCGCGAGCGGTCACCTAAACAACTTCGACTCTGGACTGAAACAAACCTACATCTATCACCATGTGTCCATATCCTGAATTCGCATAGTTTCTGTGATTTCCGCACCAGCAGAGAAGTTTTTCTTATTGTCGTGGTCTGTTTAGGCATGTAATACTATTTTGCAGTGTCTGTGTTTTACAGAGTATTAAGCAATGTCCTTCAGGCATGAATTCATGTAACAGATACTGCTATGATACACAACTGTATGAAATACAGAAGAAATGTATTCACAATTGCGAATATGATCAGCTACAGAATATATTGGTTACTTATGAAAATTTGTACTAGATTGGGTCCAAAACCTGAACTTCCAGCTTTACACAAATGGTTGCATTAACAACTCTGGCTATCCGAACGCCACTCCCAGACTGACCCAACCCTCCATATGTCACCATGTGTTGGCATCTTCCATTCAGACAGTCATAATGATTACCGCACAGGGAGAGATGTATTTATTATCGTCGTGATATGTCTAGTCACGTAATACTACTTTTTAGTGTCTGTGTTTTATGGTATACTATGCAAGGTCTTTCAGAGATGCACTTACACTGGTAGGATTTACAGATGCATGAAATGAAAGAAATGTATTCACAATTGTGGATACGACTGACTTCAGTTGCACAATGTATTGGTGACATATGAAAATTTGTACAAGACTGGAACCCGAATCTGGACTTCCCGCAGTATGGGATTGGTCGCCTTAACTTATTCAGGTATCTGAGGATTCGTCCTGGACCAACCAAAACCATCTGTTACCATGTGTTCACGCTCTGCATTTGCACAGGAACCTCTCATAATTAATCGGGTGCAAATAGTTAAATACTTGCATTTAATTGAGGATGGCATTAAGGACAAGAAGTTCCCAGTTGTTGTTACAGAACAGATTGGACACCAGTCATTACATGCAACTGATCCTGATACATTTATGTATGGCCACGTGGCATGTCTGGTGAGGTGCCGTTGTAAGGTGACACAGTCGACAGTGGTCGCAAACAGGCACGTCTTAGAATATACACTGAGGTGACAAATGTCATGGGTTAGTGATGTGCACATATACAGATGGCCGTAGTATCGTGAACACAAGGTATAAAAGGGTAGTGCATTCGCAGAGCTGTCATTTGTAATGAGGTGATTTATATGAAAAGTCTGGCGACTTGATTACGGACTCACGAGAGGAATTATTATGACAACACCAAAGGAATTAACAGACTTTGAACGCGGACTGGTAGTTGGTGCTAGACGCATGGCACGTTCCATTTCACAAATTCAGTTCTCCGAGATCCGCAGCATCTGGAGTGTGCTGGGAATACGACATTTCAGCCATTAGCTCTCACCACGGGCAACGCAGTGGCCAACGGTCTTCACTTAACGACCGAGAGCAGCGGCATTTGGTTAGAGTTTTCATTACTAACAGACAAGCAAACTGCGTGAAATAACCGCAGAAATCAATTTGGGAGGTACGACGAACGTATCCGTTACGACACTGCCGCGAAATTTGGCTTTAATGGGCTATGGCAGCAGACGACCGACGCGAGTGCCTTTGATAACAGCACGAGGTCGCCTATCCAGCGCCTCTCCTGAGGTCGTGACAATGTCAGCTGGACCCTAGACGGATGTCAAACGGTGGCCTGGCCAGCTAAGTCTCGATTTCATTTAGTATGAGCTTATGATCGGTTTCAAGTGTGGCGCAGACCCCAGGAAGTCATGGACTGAAGTTATCAGCAAGGCACTATGCAAGCTGGTGATTGCTTCATAATTATGTGGGCTGTGTTTACAAGGAATGGACTGGGTCTTCTGTCCAATTGAACCAATCATTTACTGGAAATGGTTACGTTCGGCTACTTGGAGACCATATGCAGCTATTCGTGGACTTCATGTTCCCAAACATCGATGTCATGTCACTGGGCCACAGTTGTTTGAGATTGGTTTGAAGAACATTGTGAGCAATTCGAGCGAAAGATTTTGCCACACATATCGCCCTACATTAATCCCATTGAACGTTTATGTGCCATAATTGAGACGTCTGTTCGTGTACAAAATCCCGCACCGGAACAATTTTTCAATTATGGACGGGTATAGAGTCAGCAATATTTCTGCAAGGGACTTCCAACGACTTGTTGAGTCCATGCCCCCGTCGAGCTGCTGCACTATACCGGACAAAAGGAGGTCCGACACGGTATTGCGAGGTCTCCCACGATTTTTGTCACTTCATTATACAGCGAGCATGATACTAGGTCCTGAAAACCGTGCCGTAGCGTCAGTGGATTCATACAGGTTAGAGTGAGATGGGGAATGTGTGAAGCTGCTGTAACAACGCTCCCCACTCATTAGAGGCCTCCGGAGGGGACCAGGTACCGAAAACACTGTTGTTTCTAGTAATCATAGGAAAAGTAGTGACGTTAAGGTTGCAGCTGAACGCTGTTGCTACCAAACTTGGAGTTTGTTAATGTAAAGACCAGAAATATCACTACTTACAGAGGAGGAAGAGGGAAAGGACCAGATCGTGATTGGTTGGAGGCACCAGAAAGGTATAGGGCCTCATTTCAAATTGACCGATGTCTATAAAGTACCGGTGGTTTGAAGGGCCGGCTGTAAATAGGGAGAAATAGTGGGCCGCCACAACCCTTTAAAAACCCAGGATTTTTGTATTCAAGGGAGTTCTGTCAGATTGCCGGTTTTCTCACACTGTGTTGCTCATCGCCAGCCTCGAGTAAGCTGCGACTAAAGAGGGAACATTCCCAGGTGTAAATGAACGATTTTGATGAAACTTGGCAGGTATACAGACAGGTCAAAATAATGTAATACGTATTTTTTCGTTTTTGCCCAATTTCACTTTTAAATGTTAAAAGACACCACAAAAGGTAATTTGATATAATAGTTTAAGACAGAATATCTTCGAAACCATGAAATATAAAAAATCTGTTTCATATAAAAGTTGAAATATGATTAACATTCTTGAAAACTGTATAACAAACTTTTGTAATAATTTGAAATTTTGCAAAATACCCCACCACCATTCATTAGTTTTGAAAAATGAAAATAATTATTATAACAAAAAATAGAGAAGCTTTCATGCCACGTCCATCCATGTGTAATAAAGCAGGTTCTCTGAAATACCATTTTTTGAAAAAATGTTGTATACATGCGCAGTCAGAATATTTTCAATATACCTAATTAAAATATCTAAATGTTCATTATTATTAAAATTATTTGTTTTACTTATTTTGTTTTATGTTTTAAATTGTTATTTTACATTTTAAATTCATATGTGTAATTTGTTACCTGAAAATTATAAGTAACACTCATTATGGTACAAAATCATTACGAAAACGGTAATCTGTAAAGAAAAGGTTAAAACATAACTTTTTGCACCATGGACATAAAATGAACAAATTTTCTTCACGGAATACATACAACACACAACACAATATAAAACAAAATCAGCAGGATTCTGAGACTTTCGCAGGCAGTGCTCTAAATATTCTGATTTTTCAAGACATCTTTCAATACAATGGTCATACCTTGGTGAAGAGAATTATTTATGTGCTAGTGACTGCAACTTGATTCTATTGTTTCTCAAATGGATACTGATGTAATAATCTTTGAGCAGAACTAGACCTGAAAATCTTCTCAAAGTCCTTCCAACATCTAAAGCCATATACATTTGGTGACGGTACCTGTCCCATCGAGCCTTTTGGGATCGCTCAAAACGCTTCTTATACACGGACCACACCCGCAATGGAAAAATAGTACAATTTTTTTCCCAGACTGAGAAAGAAAACTGCTGTCAAATAGCTTTTGATGTAGTCAAACGTTAGTTTACCAGATTTCAATGCCATCACAAGACCATTGGGGACTTCAGAGAAAGATTCTCGAATTCGTGGTCCAAACTTTCGATTAGTTTCTTTAAAAACTGTGAAATGGGGGGTCAGTACGAAAAAACCGTTTTCAGCATCATAGCTGAGGACAAGGAACTTGTTCATCTGGTAATTCCAAAATACTCGATAAGTTAGGTACAGCTGTTAGAAGCGTACAGCTATCGATGTTGAAAGAACTTTGTGAGAAGATGTTCATATGTAGTTCTGCTGAATGACTGTGACCCAATCTACACTTGAGAAACAATATAATCAAGCAGCAGTCACTTGCATTAATCAAATTTCTTTGCCAAGATCTTCCATTGTGCTGAAAAATGCCTGGTAAAAATCAGGGTATTTAAGGGATCACTGACATGATTCGAAATTTTGCTATTGTATGAAGAAATTTCGTTCATTCAATTTGCTTTGTGAGAAAGGTCATGTTGTAAGAATTTCTTTACTGCAATGATTTTGTATAATAATAATGGGTTACTTATTTTTAAAATTAACATAATATACACTCCTGGAAATTGAAATAAGAACACCGTGAATTCATTGTCCCAGGAAGGGGAAACTTAATTGACACATTCCTGGGGTCAGATACATCACATGATCACACTGACAGAACCACAGGCACATAGACACAGGCAACAGAGCATGCACAATGTCGGCACTAGTACAGTGTATATCCACCTTTCGCAGCAATGCAGGCTGCTATTCTCCCATGGAGACGATCGTAGAGATGCTGGATGTAGTCCTGTGGAACGGCTTGCCATGCCATTTCCACCTGGCTCCTCAGTTGGACCAGCGTTCGTGCTGGACGTGCAGACCGTGTGAGACGACGCTTCATCCAGTCCCAAACATGCTCAATGGGGGACAGATCCGGAGATCTTGCTGGCCAGGGTAGTTGACTTACACCTTCTAGAGCACGTTGGGTGGCACGGGATACATGCGGACGTGCATTGTCCTGTTGGAACAGCAAGTTCCCTTGCCGGTCTAGGAATGGTAGAACGATGGGTTCGATGACGGTTTGGATGTACCGTGCACTATTCAGTGTCCCCTCGACGATCACCAGAGGTGTACGGCCAGTGTAGGAGATCGCTCCCCACACCATGATGCCGGGTGTTGGCCCTGTGTGCCTCGGTCGTATGCAGTCCTGATTGTGGCGCTCACCTGCACGGCGCCAAACACGCATACGACCATCATTGGCACCAAGGCAGAAGCGACTCTCATCGCTGAAGACGACACGTCTCCATTCGTCCCTCCATTCACGCCTGTCGCGACACCACTGGAGGCGGGCTGCACGATGTTGGGGCGTG
This sequence comes from Schistocerca gregaria, assembly GCF_023897955.1. Lineage (NCBI taxonomy): Eukaryota > Metazoa > Arthropoda > Insecta > Orthoptera > Acrididae > Schistocerca > Schistocerca gregaria. The sequence continues at coordinate 54,755,023 of NC_064931.1, forward strand.
AGCGGAAGACGGCCTAACGGTGTGTGGGACCGTCGGCCAGCTTCATGGAGACGGTTGCGAATGGTCCTCGCCGATACCCCAGGAGCAACAGTGTCCCTAATTTGCTGGGAAGTGGCGGTGCGGTCCCCTACGGCACTGCGTACGATCCTACGGTCTTGGCGTGCATTCGTTCGTCGCTGCGGTCCGGTCCCAGGTCGACGGGCACGTGCACCTGCCGCCGACCACTGGCGACAACATCGATGTACTGTGGAGACCTCACGCTCCACGTGTTGAGCAATTCGGCGGTACGTCCACCCGGCCTCCCGCATGCCCTCTATACGCCCTCGCTCAAAGTCCGTCAACTGCACATACGGTTCACGTCCACGCTGTCGCGGCATGCTACCAGTGTTAAAGACTGCGATGGAGCTCCGTATGCCACGGCAAACTGGCTGACACTGACGGCGGCGGTGCACAAATGCTGCGCAGCTAGCGCCATTCGACGGCCAACACCGCGGTTCCTGGTGTGTCCGCTGTGCCGTGCGTGTGATCATTGCTTGTACAGCCCTCTCGCAGTGTGTGGAGCAAGTATGGTGGGTCTGAGACACCGGTGTCAATGTGTACTTTTTTCCATTTCCAGGAGTGTATGTGTATGAAATGGTAAACTAAAAAACAAAGAAACATAATTAAAAACTAAAAATAAACATTTAAAACTTAAAAAATAAGTAAAACAATTATTGTTCATTTAGATATTTTAATTCGCTAGTAACATAAATAAATATGAATGTTCAGCTGTTTTAATTAGGTATGTTCATTATAATTTGACAGCACTTTGTGTACAACTTATGTTCCAAAAATGGTATTTCCGAAACCAGCTTTATTACACATGGATGGATGTGGCGTGAACGCTTCTTTAATTTATGGTGTAGCAAATGTTTTCATTTTTCCAAGTTGGGTTGGGCTATATTGGATAATTTCAAATTATTATAAAAGTTGGTTATACAGTTTTGAAGAATGTTAATCACAATTTAATTCTTATATGAACGCATTTTTTATATTTCGTTTTAGATATTCTAGCTAAATCTAATATTAGAAATTACCTTTCACTGTGTGTTTTGCTCCTTATATGTAAAATTGACGAAAAATGAAACATTACGTATCACATTATTTTGACCCATCTACATAGCAGCTAAGTTTCATCGAGATCGTTTGTTTACATCTAGGAATGTTTCCTTGTAAGTCTATTTGCTCACATGAAGTGCTGTTCCCAGTTAGTTAATTTCATGTTTGACAAATAATTTTGCATAATAAATACTAAAGATTTGGAATGAGTCATTTCACAATCAAATAAAAAATTAATGTGTAAGTTAGGGTACATGCTGAACATTAATAACTTTTTTAATATACAGATGTTTCTACTTTACAGCGCTGATTTCTAGAAAGATTTCTAACACACACCACATGTTTTGATACTTTAGATTTGTCACGCCGGCCGGAGTGCCCGAGCGGTTCTAGGTGCTACAGTCTGAAACAGCGCGACTGCAACGGTCGCAGGTTCGAATCCTGCCTCGGGCATGGATGTGTGTGATGTCCTTAGGTTAGTTAGGTTTAAGTAGTTCTAAGTTCTAGGGGACTCATGACCTCAGAAGTTCAGTCCCATAGTGCTCAGAGCCATTTGAACCATTTGAAGATTTGTCACAGAAAAGATTTCTAGCACACACCACGTGTTTTGATACAATTGTATTGTATCAAAACATGTGGTGTGTGTAGAGGCAGTCAACTGAACAGTTTACATGGGAAGGAATGATAGTCCATTGCAAACGCACTCCCATACACAATCTTCTCAAATTTCCACTTGATCACGAAATCCGCCCAACACATACTAAGTATTAATTCTCTATTCGATCGTCTAGAGCCGTCAAAGTTAACTCATATACATTCCTACACTCCAACAGGCCTTTGCATTCGGACGGCTGCTGCCGTTAAAGGGTAACGTGAATCATTACCACCGCAGGCCATGCATACATGAAATTATTCCAGAAAACCGGTCACATATATCTTTTATCATTATACTTACAATTAAATTTTACGATCGCGGTCTCAACTGAATGGCATTCGGCAATGAGCGAAGTATTGGGAATACACCCTGCTGTCGGCAGTGGCTCTGGAAATAGAAAAATCTGTACCTTCCTTACAACTGGATATACTCTACCCTTTTCTATCACAGTACTCCAAGTCCAAACCCTCCTTATGAGTGTACATGGTCATTTGCTTTCCACAAACACATGCTTTGTAAAACTGATGCTAAAATGAGAACATATCACGCATTCCCTACTGCTGCTAAGTACAATACTTCGTCAATATATGATTGTCTGCGATACTAAATAATACTGACCGGAAATCAACGATCTGTGTGCATGTCTCTTAGGTTTTTCTTGCGAGTCCTACCACCCTGTCCTAGAAAGAGAGACGTAATCGATGAGATGTTAAAGGAAAACCCGATCCCAGCAATACCATGACGGTGATCGTAGGAATGCATATTACCAGCCCAAGATGCAACCTCGTGATAAAATTACCCCATTTTGAAAGTTATTCTGCTGAGGAACGTTGTATGTAAGCTGTATTTGTGACTCCCTCACACCACCCCAACTACATAATTCTATGGTATTTCTAGCGCATTCTGTCTCGATACCATATCAGAGATTCTGCCATATATCCACTGAGTTATAGGCGATGGCTGACTGAGAAGGAAAACAAATAGTAGTAGTAGTAGATGATGTGCCAATTGACGTCATAACAAGAAAAATGTACAGAAGCTTCTCAGATCTCTAGTGTTACGCTATCTCTAGAAATGATGTCAATCATTTGGAATCAGGTCTCTCCATTCAAGCACATACCTGCATCCGATCACTCCAACAAGTGAAGCATATTTCTGGCACTCCCATATCTCGAAACGAGTCACCTTTCCTGAACCTAGCTGCTACAGTAAAATTGCAACGTGTTTTTAGTCCCCCCCCCCCCCCTCCTACGCATCTTGCAACTGCTCCCATTTCTACAGCTTTCCGCAAGTTATCGGTCCAATTTAAGTCTGAACTGAGCAGAAGTCGAAGAGAGACATACCCACCACCTTCTACAACCAATGGAGAAACAGAGCTACAGGACAGTTTTTGACTATTCGGCGGAAATGCGCCCAATGTTGTACATCCCCAAACTACATACAAGTTCTACAGATCCACGTCCATTCAACTCAGTCAGCCTCACATGCTATCATCGTTATTCTCTACCCCCAACATAGAAAAATTACGAACTATAAAAGGTCATCCCATTTAGAAGTCATCTAGGCACCGACGCGGGCGCAATGACGCATAGCTGTGGCGCAGTCCAGCGTGGAGAAACAGATTCCGCAATGCTTCCCCAGAATAGCGAAGTGTGCTGCCATCCAAACATTCCTAATGGTTTACCAAGTCCCTAACCGAATTTACACCTCCAACTGCTATTGCTCCTAACGCGATGCGGAGGCCACTTTGAAGTTTGACCAGCTATACTCTAGGTGCATGATCTTATCCCGCTGACTATACTAAGTCACATGATATGCTCCCTCTGGTCCTCGTTCAGACACTGATTTCTAACACGTTTTTGTACAATGTCAAACATTTCGTTTTTCTGCCATGACTTCAAGGCCAGCGTCAGGTTCTAAACTGACATTATGAAGTTCTGATGTACGGCCTTTCGCAGGAAAGGAGACGTTGGATGGTGTAAATGATATTCTTACGGCACGATAGCATAACACGTCACACATCAGTTTATTTTAAATAAAAGACAGTTACAACATAAGCAAACTGGAAGTGTTTTGCAGCGTTGGTCTAGGTCTCGAAACTACAGTCCGAAGGTCATTCACGAACTCTACATTTCTACTCGTCTCTCACACTGACAGAATTGCTCATGACTCTGCGTTCCATTTCGACTGATTCCGCATATTGCACTCATGTATGCGATCAGTGATTCGGCGCTGTCCACCCCAGAAGTTGCTGTTCATCCACGAAAACGTTTTCCCCAACTCAGACAAGCAATATCAGTCAATCATTATGTGATAACCAGTGCACGAATAGAATGGAAAAGAGAACATTCATGTACTGCAATAACAAGCATCACAGTTGATAGCGCGAACGATTTTACAGTAACTTCAACACAGGACAGTGATGTGACAATATGTTCCCCCAATTTCAGTATCATAGATAAACCACCCCCTTTCCAAGTTGCGAGTATTAGTGCGAACATGGATAGATGACTGTGCAGTACAGCCTTTGAGTGTTAATTCTCGAACACATAAATCTTCAAAGTATACCAGACAGCGCTCCACATATTTCTATCACCTAGAGCATAGTGTTTAATTTACGATCTATCTCTCTGCGTATGGGAGCCACAGAGCATTCTCACTGTCTTAGGGTAAAATTAGAGAGTAAAAAACCCTCCTCACATTGCCATTGACCAATGCAACACATTAGCGAATTATTCTGCAACCGACCAGAAGAAGACCCCTACACTCCATCTCTCGTAAATGAATGGAGCTTTCCGAGTCCTCGCCCATCTCAAGATGCGTCCATTTCGAGGAGCTTAGCACTCCTTATCGATGTATAGTAACAGATTTCAAAGTGCCGTGATGTAGTAGCAGACAATTAAGAAGAACAAGAAACGAATTATTTTTATAGGCGATGGGGCTCCAGACGGATGGAGTTCAACGCATTTTTACGTAAATCAATCAAACTATCAACTCTAAAGTACTGTTCTGGAGTCTAGGATCGGTACATGGAAGGTATTGGTAAGAGAGAACATAAATACACGCACTCCTAAGGCTACAACGTTCTGCACTTAAAACGGGCCTATAATGTTAGATCACCTGCGTTTCCGATCTATCAGACGTATGGAATGTAGCGTTGTTAATATTCCTTTGTGAGAAATATATTTCAAGCGCATGACATACATCTTCCTTCCCGCTTACTCTACAGTCGTAATACACTTGCACTGTGTGAAACCAGCACAATATAGAGTGTCCACTGTTCACATCCGACACTGTTCAGAAATCATACCATGCATGCATCAGACCTAAATGACCACTAGTAGTGGTGGATACATCCTACAAGGCGACAAATAAACGCATAGCAGCAGCGTCCAACATGTGAAAATTGTGTGTCATCCATCACTAACTCTGTAAACAGCACATCTGTCGGGCAAATGTGTGCGCGGGGATTCGAACGCCTCACAAGCTCCTATCGCTAACTTAGTTATGACGCTGAAGTCTGAATTTTACATCCAAGATGCGATAGGGGGGATGAAATACATTACATAAATCAAAGTTCGTTTAGAGGAATGTGTCATCATGCATGAGATGGAAGTCCTCTGATAACCGACAGGTTTACCGTTAACGATCGCAAGTAGAAAGTTGCTTTAAACCACATACAGAACACGTGTAGAACGCAGGCTATGTCACGCGACTGATGCATCCGGACAGAACACTGGAAAAAATTGACCTGCAGCAACTCCTCATTCTCTAGAATGAATCAGTCAACCATTAAATCGTAACTCGTTATAACTCTATCTCAATAGATCACCCCGTCCACTCTCTGTTATCCTTTAACCAAGATGCAAGTAAATTTAGAGCTGTGTGGTTCTCTGTCGTCCTGAAAAGCATCAAATACAGTAGTCAACTCGCGTGTATCACTGGTACACCAACAGACATACAGTATAATACTGCCTCGACGGAAAAAATTGACTACCTCCCTGATTCCATTCGTTTCGATGTCGACGTTTTCCCGGATTCCTCCTGTTGCCGCGTACTCGTTCCCATGTACAACTTGTTCGGCGCGAACCAGAAGATACGCAAGTACTTCCTCAATTTCACAGCAGTTCCGTGCATATTCCGTCAATTTATACCTATTCCCTCGTGATTTTTCGCAATTCTATCCATTTTAGGTCAGATCTATCCATACTATCAGGACATAACATCTTGTTCTGTATCCTAAAATTGCCTGTAAATATAGCACAGCTGCCAACACCTAGCACAAATGCACTGATCGGGAGACGTAATATAGCACTGTACTCGACTGTATCCAGTCAGCTCCACATTCGGAGGTTGTTTGCCCTGTTTTCTATATGTCTGTGTATGTGCACACCTCAAGTCAAAAACGCACAAGTCAAACACCAATCGAGCCCCTGGGGAAGACAGCACAATCGCTGAATTAATAAAAACTGTTGGTGAGGCTGTAATAAATGAACTGCACACATTAAAATCAGATATATTGGAAACAGAAAGTATGTGATATAATTGGAAAATTGGAATAATAATCCCCATTTATAAGAGGGGTCAGAATAGCATGTGAAAACTGTAGAGGTATAACACTCCTAAGCACAGCCAGCACAGCCTATAAGATCTTCACAAGTATATTAAACGAAAGGATACAGAAGTGTGCAGAAGACATACTAGGACAATATCAGAGTAGCTTTCGACCAGACAGAGGAACAACTGCTCAAATATTTGTGATAAGACAAATGTTGGAAAAGGTCTATGAATATGATGTAGATCTGCATTTCCTGTTCATCGACTTTAAACAAGCCTTTGACAGCATAAATCGGCAAGAACTCTACAGAGTACTTCTATCGACCTACGGACCCCCTTGAAGATGTCTTCCGCAGTCGGAGACAAAAACGTTGGGAATTGAGACAAAATTCATCAACCGACCACGGCATAACAGCCCGGATAATTATAATGGACATGATATTTCCGGCCGTGAAAGTCTGCGTTTTAGTATCAATTGAAATTTCTTGGACATATAATTACTCCTGAAGGGATAAAACCAAATCCTAAAAAGATGGATGCAATTAACAGATGTGTTTATCCAAAGAACAGAACGGAATTAAAGTCATTTATCGGCTTAGTTTCATTTTTTCGACGATTTTTACCCAATTAGTTAGGGAGCCAAGACTGTTTGTTACGGCTGTTAAGAAAAAATGTCATGTGGGAGTGGAATTCCGAATGCACGCAAGCTTTTGATAGCATCCGCAATGCTTTGACTAATGCTCCACTGTTACATCATCCGAGGCTTGATCAAGATCTTTATATTGCTGCGGATGCTTCTGAAACAGGATTGGGTGCCACTCTTTTCCAGATGGACAATCCAGAAGATATGAGTACCATCAAAATAATTGGGTTTGCCAGCAGAACACTCTCTAGCTGTGAACGTGCGTATTGTACTACTGAACTGGAAGTACTGGCCGTGGTCTGGTCCCTTAGAAAGTTTCTCTATTTTGTATATGGAAAGAAGATCGTTGTATTCTGCGACCACAAAGCTTTATCTTTTATTTTAACAGGAAGGATGTTCCATTCACGTTTAACCCGGTGGGCCTTGCTACTGCAAGAATATAATATTACGCTCAAATACATCAGAGGGAAAGACAACATCATAGCCGATGCTCTTTCGAGACTATCGAAAAGAAAGAATGACGACGAGTGTGAAGAACGGACTATTGACTTTAAAGTCATGAATTTATCAAGGCAATATTGTGAGAGGCAGATTTCACAGCTATGTCGAAGACTTCCACAACTGCAAGAAGATGATAAGTCGTGGAAAGCCATTAGACATGCTGTTGAAAGCAAAACGCTAAGTCACTCTCAAGAACGGTATCAATTAAAATCCGGAATATTGTATCGGAGGAAAGATGAAGAAGATGTTTGGAAAGTTTGTGTTCCAAATAAATATTTAGAATCACGAGTATGGTACACTCACTTGAATTGGGGTCATTTTGGTGTCGCTAAATGTACAGCCAAAATAACACAATACTGCTATCATCCAAATTTGGGACGTCTAGCTACAAATAATCTTAAGAAGTGCAAAATATGTCAGAAGGTAAAACCCATAAACTATTGTCGGAAGATAGAATTACATACGATCATCCCACAACAACCTTTAATGTTGGTGTCATGTGATGTCTATGGGCCATGTCCCATGACACGTGGACGGTTCAAATATGTTTTGGCTTTCTATGATCTCTTTTCAAAATATTTGAAATTATATCCTTTGAAATATCCCCACGTTCGACCCATGTTACGCAAATTTATCAACAACTATATAACTGAGCTCGGCAAACCTATAATGATCTTGACAGACAACGCTGCTTATTATACAAGCAAAGTATGGAGAGACACTATGAAAGAACAAGGAATCCAGCACATTTACATCTCAAGATTTTACCCTTGTGGAAATCCAGTTGCGAGAATCTTCCGAGAGTTGAACCGATTTTTACGGACGTACATACCCAAACAACATTATAAATAGATCGATTGGATTTATGAATTTGAGAAAGTGTATAATGACTTACCACACTTATCGACAGGTTATTCACCTAACCAAATAGTATTTGGTGAAAGTATTGTACCAGGATGGATGAAGAAATTACCTGCGATAGAACAAAAGATTACCAAGAAAGAAGATATGGTGAAGAAGGTCTACGAAAACCTGAAGCATCAAGCACAATTGAGAAAAACCCATTTTGATAAAAATGTGAAGAAAGTAGTCACATATGATGTAGGGGAAGAAATTTTATTGAGAAATCACCCAAAAGCATCAACCAGGAAAAGACTGAATAAGAAATGGCAATATTTATATACAGGTCCATACAAAATAATGAAAATACCTCATGAAGGGATCTACCTCCTGGCAGATTGTGATACTGATGTAATTAAGGGCTTGTTCCCTCACATAGACCTGAAGAAGTATTATCAATAATGAGCAAAATATAGATTCAAGAAACACTGAATGATACCAAGACTACACCCAGAGTAAACTAAATAAAAGCACCAGTGGATAAATAAGTACTTATACTAACTTAAAAAGAAAATTAAAGAATGTACCGAAGATTTCCATGAGATACCTTCTTGGTATCAGCAACAATGACGACGCTGAAATACGATTTATCCTCTCACCGAACAGCGAGGATGGATGATGTAAAAGTGGAATTAAGAGGAAAAGAAAAGGACCAAATCCTCTCTGGTTAAACAAGTGGCCTGATAAGGGTTTTGGCCTAAGATGCCAATCGTCGAACCCGGCTGTGGTCCCTGCCTTGCACAGTCGGTTGAAGAACTGAGGACTTCATCCAAGAAAAAAAAAAATGTGGTGTGAATATGAAGTGATTAGTGCGAAGTGTTCCTAAGACAACCTATAAACAAATGTGGAATTTAGTTAAGGGCATTTTGTCTAGGCCCATTAACTCAACTTAAATATTGTAGAATGTATGTACTGACTTGTTGAGTGAATCTGAGAGTGAGTGTATTCGCCGAAACAAATACCCTCTCCTGTCACAGTACAAAAAAAAATAAGCCTGTTTTGTCTGGAACCCTCTTCAAGACATCACAGTCTGGGGGGCCGTGTAACATTACGAGTCAAGATAGCTGTAACGGAACTTGAATAACGTAAAGTTATTATTAAAAACGCACGCCGCGCGATTTGTTACGATTTGGTCGGTCATAATAATAGTAACATGCTTTTGAATACAATTAAAATATAACGGCGATACCTATTTAGTGTTATTGGAAATAATATGTAGTAAATTAATGAGTAAGGTAGCCGATCCTATAAGAAGAGGTAAAATTGGGCATATTAAGGTGTTTTGCTTTATATCGACTAAGCCAATGATATGGCGTCTTTTTTTTTTCATTTACTCTTAGAAAGAAAAAAAAACGAGTAAAGAAGTGCTAATTGTGCCTTGTGAAAAATACAGGGGCGAGTTTTAAATAGCTACGGTGTACAATCAGACTAACAAATGGACATTTAGTTACACGAAATCGCGGATAGCAAAGTGTGGTCATTAAATTGAGCACACCTACAGGGCGGTCAATTCCGGGATAAGTCTATTCTCATCTCACGAACGACGCAGTATTGAGACCGTTTTTTTTTTTTTTAATTATATCGCGGAGAGCGGGCTCCAATTTATAAAAAGGAGAAAAGCTGTATCATTATCATTGACTGTTGGTGTCAAGCAACCAAAACTGTTCATCAAAGGGTTTCGGCGAATGAGTGGTGAATGCGAAATGAAACTGTTAACGAAGTTATGTTAAATAAAACAGAAGAGACAAGACAGTTTGGTAGTATCTGTTATTATTCCATAAACTGAAACATTTCTTCTCGTTGTACGAAGCCTTTATAGACGATCGTTATGACAATTTGTTTTGAAGGGATCTCGTTTCGAGTTAAGTTTTGGGGACCTGGTCAAGAAGGGACAGTTCGTAGATCCTAACTACTGAAGCTATTCTAGAATCAGGTGCTACCGTGACCGTTGTGTGTTGTCAATGGCTTAAGGACATCATATCATGCTCTAAGATCGACGCGCCTTTCCTCTTGGTACAACGGTGCTCCACGGTAACAACGACAACGTCGACGACGAATGAAGAAACGGTAGAATAGAATTCCAAAGAAAATGATGAACGGTGTGATCCATTCAGCTAGGCAAAAGTGAGACCTAGAAGAAGATGGATCGACGACGGAATAATGGATATCACCAGTTTGGGAGTATGGGAGTGGAAAAGAGCAGCAAATAACTGAGAAGTGTGGAGGAAGATTGTTGAAGAAACCAAGGCTCACGACGGGCTGTAGCGCTACTGGAGAAAGAACGAGAATGTATATTAGTTAACTTTGACGTCTCTAGACGATCGAATTGAGAGCTAATACTTAGTATGTGTTGGGCGGCTTTCGTGATCAAGTGGAAATTTGAGATGATTGTGTATGGAAGTGCGTTCGTGATGGACTGTTATTCCCTCCCATGTAAATTGATCGATTGACTTCTTCTGCACATTTCGGGCCTTTATTCAGTTGGGAGAAGATCGATTGTGGTGTGTGCACATGTCATGTGGAAAACATGTTTGCCTGTTCTCTAGACATGGGAAAGACCTTGGCTTGTAAATTATGGGGATGATGTGGAATCTGTTACATCAGCGAGATCGGTATTCACTGGTGGAAATATCATTTTTAATTTGTTTGTTTCTAGTTACTCAGTGGTCTAGAGCACGCTCCACCTAGCTAAAGTTTCGGGTTTGTAGAGAAATAATTCCCAGTCTATATCTTCGGGATTATGTTGCATGAGCAATTGGGCGGCTACTTCTGTGCGCTTGATATCGAGAAGTACAGGGAAAGTGATACAATATTATGGCAGACGATGCGGAAATACTTGTGTTTGTGTAATCCCAGAGTCTGGAGATGTGTGTAGAAACGCAAGCAAGCAGGCAGGTATGGACCAGAAACAGTAGCGCGTTTGTACCGAGGGGGAAACGGGCCTGTCTTTGCACATCAGTTCTGAGAGTGACTTCGATTCACTGAGGGGTTTCAGATGTAAAAGGGGTGATTTTGTATGGCATAGGATACGAAATGTATGTTTACTACATCGACACGGTATGCGTTGATATATTGCTGAGTTGGAGATCGGTTTCACTAACTAATATTCAAGCTCCTGGCACTAGTGGGAGGACAGTGTAAATGTGCAGGTGTCTTTACGTATTTGACGATATGTATGGCACTTTGGGAGGTATAGTTGTCGGTGCAATATGGCGATCAGTGTTAAATAGTTTATTGCGGTTGAATGTCACGTCTGTAGAAAGAAAGAAAAGGTGGACGGTGCTTTCCTAGGACTGGGAAGCATAATTACATATGGCCTTTGTGAGTATAGGCATAGGATAATTTTTTCGGGTGCTGTACAGATATAAAAGATTACTGCACTGTTTGTGTAAAATGTGTACATATTGCATTGTAAAGTTAATATGGTTTATGTCATGGCAACAGTAGAGAGGATGACTGTGTGTCCTATTGTAAGAGTCTTTCCGTATTTGACGACATGTGCAGTAATTAGTATGATTTTATTGTTAGTGCAATGTGGCGATCTGTGTAAAATAACCGCTGAAAGCCACGTCTGCAGAAGGAAAAAAGGCGGACCGTGCTTCGATATCGGCGGTATCAGTAATTCGGCGAGTAAATTCGAGAATAGCCAATCAGAAGGGCCCATTCTTTCACATCCTTTGTGCTGGGGCATAGGAGCATCTACATAGCGGTGAGAATATTTACGTATGTTGAGAGCAGGAAGGGTAGCACGTGATGCAGTGGGTACCATGTTAGGTGCGCCAGGAAGACTGCATTCGACGTTATTGTGCGTTATTTTCGTAAAGAGGTTCTGTTAGGGCAAGAATTTCCATGTATACAAGCTGAGACAACATGAAAACTCCTGCAGGAGCACACGTTAAGTATTTCTGGCGGACTATGCAATTTACTAGAGTTTGATTTCAAAAGAGGTTCAAATGGCTCTGAGCACTATAGTACTTAACTGCTGAGGTCATCAGTCCCCTAGAACTTAGAACTACTTAAACATAACCAACCTAAGGACGTCACACACATCCATGCTCGAGGCAGGATTCGAACCTGCGACCGTTGCAGTCGCGCAGTTCCAGACTGAAGCGCCTAGAACCACTCGGCCAGCAGAGTTCCATTTGGTTATTATTTTAGATAGCAATGTGGCTTCAGTATAAGATTGAGAACGTTGCTAGATGTGCTTGCGACGGTAAATAGCTACGCGCGGCGAAGCGTCAACCACACGTCAGGCCCGGTCCATTAGAACCGCTGAGGAGAAAGCAGCTTGCGCTATTCTGGAATGGATTTCTGCAGCATCTTCGCCAGACCACAGTTAGAGCGAGGGTAGCGACGAACACATGCACGCAGTCAAGCTTGGAGCGTGTGCAATCTGTAAACAAGTGTACACTCCCATCCGATCACATCATCAATGGCGCCAAGATGCAACTTTCACCTGTGTTCGGCAGCGGCTCACGACTGGGGCAGCGTGCGCGTCCCTGGCTGGTCGCGCCAGGACCTGTGTCTAGGTGAACACGTATCTGGATTGGAATTTCTCAGAAATGAAGTATGAAAGGGGTACGGCCACCTCATGCTTGCGGGACCCGAGCAGCAGCCTGTGCGTGGTTTGACAGCTGAAGGCCACGTCACTTCGTGGTCCAGGGGGGGGGGGGGGGGGGGCTGCTTGCATTATTATTGCGAGTGGCCTGTAGGCTGTGCCATGCGCTATTTGGACAGTTCACGAGTACTGAGCGTGTATACACATCACTGTGCTGCATTATTTAGGAGTAGTCTGCAAGTGTGTACTGAAATTATTTGGTAAACTTTGGAGTTCTTTGCGTGTCTGGAGAGCGTTATTTAGAAGTAGGTTGCTGTTCTGTGGGCTGAGTGAGATGGGCCCAAGCATATGAGAGCGTGTTTTGTATCAATGTCATAAATGTACCCCATCCCTAAATAAACTATCCAAAAATAAATAGAGTGCAGTCCTTCCTTACTCTCCCCAGCAGCCCAGCGCAGCCTGTGTCATTTTCGTGCCATTTTTCCTATACAGACCACAATCTGGAGTTCTATGACGTACAAACTCATGATTAATGCAGTAGCCAATAGGAGGGCACCATTCTAGGGGTGTGGGGTGCTACGTCATGAATGAACATGCGCTCCTAGTGGGCAAATTTGAAAATTCTCATTTGATAACTGAATATCCATATAGTACTTTCATTTATACTGCTAGAAGACTATCTGTGGCGCTCACGGGCTCTACACTCGCGGCACATGCCGTTATAGACGCGTGAGAGAGAAAGCATTACAGCATCTATCTCTCTCAGCGCTTGACTACAGGGGTGACGTGTGTTTAATGCACTGCGAGCGACGATCTTGGATTACGTAATGGGATCGTGCAGTGGCTGTGTCCTACAGCACATGGCGAACAAAATATATGTAACAATCTTGAATAATAGTACTTGCGTCATCAGCTGACGTCACAGTAGCGCCTTCTGGAGGCGACGAAATGTACTGAGTCATTTGGCATCTGTACCTCGTGGTGAACACACTGGGTGCCGCCGTCTTGGATTACAGTACTTGCGTCATCTCCTGACGTCATGAGAGCGCCCTTTGCTGGTGGCGATGTGTACTAAGCCAGTTGGGCTCTCGACTCAGTGGCGAACACACCTGCATGAAATTGTTTAAATAATAATAAAGACTTATGTCCAGGTCTTTTTCTCCCATGAATCTTTAGGAGGAGGTGGCGGTCGGGCGACTGAGGTTAGTACAAGTTTACTTTTTTTCTCGCCATTTTCTTACCTTAGTAGAGCTACACAAATTGACCTTTGTTTACCGGCAATATTTAAACATGGCGCCAGTTCATAGGAAGAAGTGTCGGTCGAGTGACATAAGTTTGTGGAGGTAGTCGAAGTGAGCTAACTTCCCTCGATTTTCTTTGTTTAGTAGATATAACTGGGGTGTGGTGTGCCATTTTTCTGGGGAAGGGGGCGTGGCACTTTACCGCCAAAATTCAAACTTCCCGCCATCTTGAATGACGTCAGGGCTACATCTTGGATGACGTCATTGAAGCCATCTTGGATAACGGTACTTGGGGTATAATCTCCGTTGTTCCAATACCTCCACAAACTTGAACAGCCCCTGCTGACATGTAGGGTCCATGGATTCATGATGTTGTCTCCATATCCGTACATGTCCACCTGCTCGAAACATGTTTCCAGTCATCAACAGTCCAAAGTCAGTGTTGATGGGCCCAGGTGAGGCATAAAGATTTGTGTCGTGCAGTCATCAAGTGTACACGAGTACCCTTTGGCTTCTAAACCCCATACCAAAGGTGTTTCGTTGAATGGTTCACACACTGACACTTGTTGATCACCCAGCGTTGAAATGTGCAGCAATTTGCGGAACGGTTGCACTTCTCTCACTTTCAATGACTCTCTCAGTATTCGTCGGTCCCGTTTTTTCAGGATCTTTTTCCGATTGCAGCGATGTTGGAGATTCGTTTTTTTTTTTTTTTACCGGAATCATGATATTCATGGAACACTCGTTAAATAGTCGTACGGGATCTATATTTATATCTGAAAGCTTCGAATAGTGAGATCCACAATTATCAAACAAGGAACAGGGATGACTATCACAGGGATGTCCACAGATATCCAGAACAGTGCTGTTTACAAACCAAAAATTCTGTGCAGTGCATTGCCAGATAGCATCAAAAAATAGCGAACATTAATACATTCAAAAAAGAACTAAAAAAGTCAACTGATAAACAACAGCTTCTACAACATTAATGGACACCTGAAATTTTGCTCAAATTTGTACATCTGCTTCATAACTCACTAAACAAAAATTCATAATTATCAACCATTCCTAGATAAAACCAAACTTCTTTCTTCCATGTATGTACATGATGTAAATATGTAATATTTTATACTGTTCTGTACCTTGACAAGTCCAGTATCATGAATGTGACAATGTGGGTGCTAAATAAATAAAATAAAATAAATAAACCACTGCACCAGGCACTCTTTATCTTATATAGGCACTGCCGACCACAGCACCGTATTCTGCCTGTTTATATATCACTGTATACGAATACGTATGCCCATACCAGTTTCTTTGGCAGTTCAATGTATATTGTAATATATTTGTGTGGATGTCCACTTTTCGCATCAAAAGTTACATAACAAGTGTTATTTTACTTTTTCTGTCTTAAGTATGCTGCAAATTAAAAAAAAAAAAGGAAAGAAATTTCACCTAATGCGTTTCGTTTTATTGATAAAGCATCATCAGTGGTAACTGGTGTTTATGATACTTTCTCAATAACTCGAAACGCATCGGTCGGCCGGAGTGGCCGTGTGGTTCTAGGCGCTGCAGTCTGGAACCGAGTGACCGCTACGGTCACAGGTTCGAATCCTGAAGCGGGCATGGATGTGTGTGGTGTCCTTAGGTTAGTTAGGTTTCATTACTTCTAAGTTCTAGGCGACTGATGACCTCAGAAGTTAAGTCGCTTAGTGCTCAGAGCCATTTTGAAACACATCTCGTTAAAATATTTCTTAATCTGCAGTACGCTTAAGACACAAACAGGCAAATGATACTTTCTGTGACGTAGCTAATGATTCACCGGTAGCTGAAAGTAACAATAATTAAAACAGTGTTTATAGTTTTTACAGTTTGATTTGCTAGTAGATAACATATTTAATAAAGACACTAATTTATTTTCATGACTGATTTTATTATTGGTTCGTGTGAAGAAACTAATTCACTAACGTTCATGCATCACACAATTACAGAAACTGTAAAGAGATTTGGTCCTGCAGTGTCCAGCTCACGCTGGCTAAATCACGTCCCGTTCTCATGCGACATTCGTAAGCATTTATCAGAGTTTACGATTTCACGTTTGCGAGCGATTGGTGGAAACCTGCTTGTAACTTGGCTCTTACACTCGGCGCTCCCTGCCTGCAAACAACAAGAAGGATGTTTTTCCTCCCGTTCCGGTGTGACCAGTTCTTGTGCCAAGGATACCAGACAGCTATGAATACGTTGTAAGACAAAAAAATACGTCTGCTAGCTGAAAAAAGAATAAATATGGAATTGCAGCACTTCGGAACCAATAGCTAACCTTTGAAAAAGGTCAAGAAATATCTAAAATATTCAGAATAAGTCCGTTTTAAGAAATATTATTCAATTATTCTTTAAAAGCAATGAGGCGGTACGTATTGGAAGTAGTACGAGGTCTGTTTAAAAAATTCCTAAACGTTCGCAATTTTGCGCCAGTAGCGTGTTGAAGCGAAATGCGGTTGGTATCCCTGCACACGCCTGTGTTTAATGTGTAACTGTCGGTAGTTTCATTGTTGTATGTCTGTTAGTTATTGTTCAGTGCCGTATTAAGTTGAACGTTATGTCGTACAGTTTGCGTATTTCGAGATGGCAGTGTTACAGGGGCAATGCATCTTAATTACATTTTGCTTGAAATGCAAGAAATCTTTACAGGGACGCACCAAATGATGCAGGAAACCTTCTATGACGAGTTCTTACACTGTACTCGGTGTTACGAATGGTTCACAGGGTTTAAAAATGGCCGGACGGAAGTTAAAGATTCAGGACGCCCTTGACGTCTACCGACGTCAGTTCAACAAGAATTTGTGCAACAGGGACAAACTGTTAATTGATGGTACTATCGGGTCGTTTGTGACGCCTGCGAGAAAATGTGAGAAGGAAACTGCCTGAAATGTGGCGAGGCAATTCGTGCTCTTGCATCACGATAACGCAGGAGCACATTCATCCCTGTTGGCGCGTGACTACTGCACAAAAAACGAAATCATTGTGCTGCCTCCGACTTCGTACGCTCCAAGTCTGGCCCCTGTGGACATTCCTTTTTTTAATTTCCAAAGTTGAAAACACCGTTGAAAGGACGAAGATTTGCACCGTTAGACGAGATAAAAGAAAATTCGCAGACGGCGCTTTGCGGGTCCAGCAAAAGACGTACCGAGACTGCTTCCGGAAGTGGAAAAGGCGTTGAAAGCGGTTATAAGTCATGGAGTAGAGTATTTCGAAGGAGCCGGCCGGGATGGCCGAGCGGTTCTAGGCGCTACAGTCTGGAACCGCGCAACCGCTACGGTCGCAAGTTCGAATCCTACCTCGGGCATAGATATGTGTGATGTCCTTAGGTTAGTTAGGTTTAAGTAGTTTTAAGTTCTAGAGGGCTGATGACCTCAGAAGTTAGGTCCCACAGTGCTCAGAGCCATTTGAACCATTTATTTCGAAGGAGACCATGCACAATAAGTAAAAGGTAAGCGCAGAAAACTTCCGGGGACAAAGTTCTGGAATTTTCTGAACATCCCTCGTATGCCCTGGCCTTCCTCCACACCCTAAGTTTACTAATCTAGCCATTTATGGAGGGGCTTCCAGTTGTCTGAGGACACCGAACTACACTGAGAATTGGCATTTTTGTCATTAATAGATAATTGTGAGAGGTGTAAGCGACAGCGACAGAAAAATACTAGGAGCTTCGCGAATGCTAGATTTCACCAACAAAAGTCTCTCTGTGGATGTTTTTTTCTGCAATGACTGTAATCATCCTCTAGGATTTGTTTTGCTGTCAGCACGCGTAATTGGAATAGCGCAGAATCAGTTTCTGCGTTCCGCACGTTACGGAACTGGTGTGTGGTTCCGCCGCATAACACTGCATACGTGGCATTTGCGGCCAAACTTAACACCAAATGAAAGAATGCAAAAAATGAGTCCATTTGTTGAATACCACATTATTGTATCAAAAAAAGTACAACAAAGAAAAAAATGCATGTGCTATGAGATTAACGTTTCGTCAACGGCAGATGGACAGAATAGTTTATGGAGACTAAATTTACATATACAGTAACAAAATTTTTACATTACACCTGTAACAACTAACGAGACAACAAATACGAATGAAAACCTTCATTTACCATACTTATGAACTAGCAATGAAAAATAGCTTTGTGACAATTATTAAGAATATTTTCGGCAAATAAATTGGAATCTGTAAAATATCAATATCCCTTAAGAATTTCTCCCACAAAAATTGAAATCTGTAAAACGTCAGTTTCTCTTAACACACTCTTCTGCAAAATCAACGTCTGCTTTTTAAGACTAGCGACTCGATAATACTCGGCCGTTTGCCAGTGAAGATAGTTATGCAAATTGGGGCACAGTTTTCCCATAGTGTGATCCTTAAATCCAGGCGGGTGCGTGAACTGAAAGAGGAAATACAGATTAGTGAACAGGAAGCAGACCAGGGTACGTAAAAGATAGTAGATATGAACGCCGGCTTCTCAGGAATATATATCCTATGAACACGAACATTTACTTAACCAAAAAATAAGGCGGGAGATACATGTTATACACTGCAAAACAGAATTAAAGGACAAAGTTTTCGAAACCCCTTAATTCCTACTCATTGCTACGCTTAAGTTTGACATTTGGCTCAAAGATGCGTACAACCTTCCTCTATAACGGTTCAAATGCGTGGCGCCCGGCGACGTCACCCTCGTCCTCGAAAACGCTTCAAACAGCAAGGAGTCGACAAATGCGAAAAACAGGCCACAGCTCAGAAGTTTATGTGACGTGTAAAGTGGATCAATGATGTCACATTGGCACCAAACTTCACCACAATTCTGCCCAACGTCACAAAATAGGAAGATCGTCACACTCCCTATTACCCACATTTCACTCCTTTTGACTCATCTGTGACGGAGGTTAGAATAGCGGCGCACTGCGTTGAAATCACCCGGTTTTCTTATGCTTGCCCGAGAGAACATTCCACACACACAGCCGCTCCGAACTGGCACGAAAAGGAAGCAGGGGGTGCCATAAAGGACCTCAAAGAAACCAACCCCTTCTCTCGGGTGTTGATTTCCACACATTTGTCGGTCGAAAACGACAGTTCGTAGTGCGATGAGCAACACAAAGATATTCTTGACAACCTTTGACACTGCTGACACACTCCGACGTTTTAGCCCTTCTCTAAGGATATTATGGGTCTGCCCCGTCTGCAACGTCACCTGACCCCTTTGTAGCGCAGCGAAACCGCAATTTTTGCTCTCGAGTGCAGGTTGGAACCACCAGTGACCTTTGAACACCAGTATATGAGATTTAAATGTGATCCAGTGCAGCAACGGGGGCTTACGATTTAGCAGAACATCTTAAAATTGAAAGACACGCTTTCCCCATTATCTTTACTCAATACAGAAATTTTGCAAATGGTCGACAAAGGGAACAACACGAATCTTTTAGGAAAAGCTGAAATTTACAAAAATTCCCGCCTTACCTCTAAGGATTTGCTGATTGATCATCTCACACTGAAAAACAGATTTTTATAATTGTACAGCTTCTCGATTAAAATGTTGACAGTAACCTACTTATATGAGATGTCAGTCTTTCTCAGCGTATTCCAATGATGAATTCTTCTCAGGTTATCAGCCGAATATTGGTGTCGTCTTGTCGCAACGTTTCGATGAGTTTCGTACCCGGAAGATCGTGGTTACGAAACTCATCGAAACGTTGCGACAAGACGACGCCACCACTCGGCTGATAAGCCAAGAAGAATTCATCATCAGTAACCTACTTAATGTTTAAAGTAATTTTATTTTATCGTTTCTAGCCACCATGAGTAGTAGGGCAACAGTGGTGTCACCCCACTCAGCATTGTTGCCAAATTTATTCAAGATGGCGGATCCAAGATGGCGGAGATAAATGTGGAAAACTCGCAAAGACGACATGGCGGGAAGTTCAAACTCTGGCAGGAAAACAGGTCAATTGGGGTATCTCCACTAACCTAACCCCCTCCCCACATCCTTCCCTCCCCACCCTAAGAAAATGGTGGGAAAAAGTGGCGGAAAAAATGGAGAGGAAAAAGGTCACCTGGGCTACTCCGCTATCCTAATAATATGGCGGGAAAATAGGTCAATTGAGCTACCTCCACTAACCTAGGTCATCAAACCACCACCTCTTCCTTGAAATTGACGGGAAAAGGACGCAGTCTGTGCTGGGCTGCTGGATAGGATGGGTGTAAGTCTTTATTTTGCATCTACTGTTTATTTAAGTAATTTGAGTTGTCACTGGTAGTAGCTCCATCCAGTGTGATCACCACAAGGTCTGGAGTCCAACTCACGTAGTACACAGTACTACCACCAGAGGGCACTGTCATCCTTCCCCCCTCTCCCCTCTGATGACATCATCCAAGATGGCGGTCAGGTGAAAAATGGTGGACAAAGAACTCAGTCTGCGTCCAGCTGCTGGAGAGGAAGGAGTGCACTTATTTTCAGTGCGAAGAGGGAACAATTTATTGAGGGATGGATTCCATGTACTTTGTTTATTATTTTGATACAAAACATTCGCCCTGGGGTCCTTGGGGTCACAATAAATAGCTTACAGACCTACAAAGTACTTGTCAATTTGTAAGGTGTCAGGCAGACCCAACACCTTCCATGAAAACCCTGACATGATAAGCAAATCCAGTAGTATGTCACATAGCTCCAAATAAATCGTGACATTAAATTAACCAAAGTAATATGAGTAACGAGTGAGCAAATGGAATACCACAGCCTAACACAAGAATGCCTAAATGTATGTCTTACCTTCCCACCATGAGACAGATGCAGTTCCGAGGGGGAAACGAGAACAGAAGCAAAGAGCAGAACCGTGTTAAGCTAGAAGGCCCTACAATAAGGGACAGACTGGACACCTACGTCGCCAGCGAACCACTAGGGCCACACCACCCGCAAGTTTTACCGTGAGACTTTTTCGCGTCTCTGTTACGTCAAGGACCACCCCCCACCCCATGTTAAAAGCTACAGCCCTCCAGGAAAACAGTACAGATCTTACGATAACACAAAAAGGGCCACACCGCCCGCAAGTTTTAGCGTGAGACTGTTTCGCGTCTCTGTTACATTAGGACCATCACCCAGCCCATGTTAAGAGGTAGAGCACTCCAGAAAAACAGTATAGATCTTACGATAACGCTAAAAGGACCACAGCAGCTGCAGTTTTTAGCGTGAGACTTTTTCGCGTCTCTGTTACATTGCAAACTTTAAAAACATTGCCCCACCACGAAAAGTATAACGTTTCTCATTGGATAGACAGAATTTTTGTAGGCGTAGCTTAAGGTTAACATTGAGACCCTGACTGGTCAGATGAAAACACAGCCAGATAGTTTTTTTTAAACCAACTTCGGTAAATTGTAGTAAGGAGACGTTAGGAAAAGTTAGTTAGTTCCGAGGCGGGGAGGTGAGCGGAGCTGCGACGGACGCCGCCCGTGACAAACACCGACAAGGTAATGAATGCACGCGATGCCGCATATTTGAGTGCATAAGGCTTCACTCAGAACTGCAGCAGTCTCATCTGTTACACCCCCTTTTTGCGTAATGCTAGTGTCGATCGTAAACTAAAGCTCATGGTGTTCACATTTGCCACTTGAAGTAAAAATCTGAAACGCGATGATTTCTAAGTTATATAGTTATTGAGCCCCCCCCCCCATGAACCATAGACCTTGCCGTTGGTGGGGAGGCTTGCATACCTCAGCGATACCGATAGCTGTACTGTAGGTGCAACCACAACGGAGGGGTATCTGTTGAGAGGCCAGACAAACGTGTGTTTCCTGAAGAGAGGCAGCAGCCTTTTCAGTAGTTGCAAGGGCAACAGTCTGGATGATTGACAGACCTGGCCTTGTAACACTAACCAAAACGGCCTTGCTGTGCTGGTACTGCGAACGGCTGAAAGAAAGGAGAAACTACGGCCGTAATTTTTTCCGAGGGCATACAGCTTTACTGTATGATTAAATGATGATGGCGTCCTCTTGGGTAAAATATTCCGGAGGTAAAATAGTCCCCCATTCGGATCTCCAGGTGGGGACTACTCAATAGGATGTTGTTATCAGGAGAAAGAAAACTGGCGTTCTTCGGATCGGAGCGTGGAATGTCAGATCACTTAATCGGGCAGGTAGGTTAGCAAATTTAAAAAGGGAAATGGATAGGTTAAAGTTAGATATAGTGAGAATTAGTGAAGTTCGGTGACAGGAGGAATAAGACTTCTGGTCACGTGACTACAGGGTTATAAACACACAATCAAATAGGGGTAATGCAGGAACAGGTTTAATAATGAATAGGAAAATAGAAATACAGGTAAGCTACTACAAACAGCATAGTGAACGCATTATTGTGGCCAAGATAGATACGAAGCCCACACCTACTACAGTAGTACAAGTTTATAAGCCAACTAGCTCTGCAGATGACGAAGAAATTGAAGAAATGTATGATGAAATAAAAGAAATTATTCAGATAGTGAAGGGCGGTGAAAATTTAATAGTCATGGGTGACTGGAATTCGGTAGTAGGAAAAGGGAGAGAAGGAAATGTAGTAGGTGAATACGGATTGGGGGAGAGAAATGAAAGAGGAAGCCGCCTGGTAGAATTTTGCACAGAGCACAACTTAATCATAGCTAACACTTGGTTTAAGAACCATGAAAGAAGGTTGTATACATGGAAGAACCCTGGAGATACTAAAAGGTATCAGATAGATTATATAATGGTAAGACACAGATTTAGGAACCAGGTTTTAAATTAAAAGACATTTCCAGTGGCAGATGTGGACTCTGACCACAATCTATTGGTTATGACCTGTAGATTAAAACTGAAGAAACTGCAAAAAGGTGGGAATTTAAGGAGATGGGACCTGGATAAACTGAAAGAACCAGAGGTTGTACAGAGTTTCAGGGAGAGCTTAAAGTAAGGGTCAAGTAGGTAAAAAGACGACGGCTAGTAGAAATCCTTGGGTAACAGAAGAAATATTGAATTTAATTGATGAAAGGAGAAAATATAAAAATGCAGTGAATGAAGCAGGCAAAAAGGAATACAAATGTCTCAAAAATGAGTTCGACAGGAAGTGCAAAATTGCTAAGCAGGAATGGCTAGAGGACAAATGTAAGGTTGTAGAGGCTTATCTCACTAGGGGTGAGATAGATACTACCTACAGGAAAATTAAAGAGACCTTTGGAGAGAAGACAACCACGTGTATGAATATCAAGAGCTCAGATGGAAACCCAGTTCAAGGCAAAGAAGGGAAAGCAGAAAGGTGGAAGGAGTATATAGAGGGTCTATACAAAGGCGATGTACCTGAGGAAAATATTATGGAAATGGAAGAGGATGTAGATGCAGAAGAAATGGGAGATACGATACTGCGTGAAGAGTTTGACAGAGCACTGAAAGACCTGAGTCGAAACAAGGCCCCCGGAGTAGACAATATTCCATTAGAACTACTGATGGGCTTGGGAGAGCCAGTCCTGACAAAACTCTACCATCTGGTGAGCAAGATGTATGAAACAGACGAAATACCCTCAGACTTCAAGAAGAATATAATAATTCCAATCGCAAAGAAAGCAGGTGTTGACAGATGTGAAAATTACCGAACAATCAGTTTAATAAGCCACAGCTGCAAAATACTAACATGAATTCTTTACAGACGAATGGAGAAACTAGTAGAAGCCGACCTCGGGGAAGATCAGTTTGGATTCCGTAGAAATACTGGAAGACGTGAGGCAATACTGACCTTATGACTTATCTTAGAAGAAAGATCAAGGAAAGCCAAACCTACGTTTCTAGCATTTGTAGACTTAGAGAAAGCTTTTGACAATGTTGACTGGAATACTCTCTTTCAAATTCTAAAGGGGGCAGGGGTAAAATACAGGGAGCGAAAGGCTATTTACAATTTGTACAGAAACCAGATGGCAGTTATAAGAGTCGAGGGACATGAAAGGGAAGCAGTTATTGGGAAGGAAGTAGGACAGGGTTGTAGCCTCTCCCCGATGTTATTCAATCTGTATATTGAGCAAGCAGTAAAAGAAACAAAAGAAAAATTTGGAGTAGGTATTAAAATCCATGGAGAAAAAATAAAAACTTTGAGGTTCGCCGATGACATCGTAATTCTGTCAGAGACAGCAAAGGACTTGGAAGACCAGTTGAATGGAATGGATAGCGTCTTGAAAGGAGGATATAAGATGAACATCAACAAAAGCAAAACATAGATAATGGAATGTAGTCGAATGAAGTCGGGTAATGCTGAAGGAATTAGATTAGGAAATGAGACACTTAAAGTAGTAAAGGAGTTCTGCTATTTGGGGAGCAAAATAACTGATAATGGTCGAAGTAGAGAGGATATCAAATGTAGACTGGCAACGGCAAGGAATGCGTTTCTGAAGAAGAGAGAGTTGTTAACATCGAGTATAGATTTAAGTGTCAGGAAGTCATTTCTGAAAGTATTTGTATGGAGTGTAGCCATGTATGGAAGTGAAACATGGACGATAAATGGTTTGGACAAGAAGAGAGTAGAAGCTTTCGAAATGAGGTGCTACAGAAGAATGCTGAAGATTAGATGGGTAGCTCACATAACTAATGAGGAGGTACTGAATAGGATTGGGGAGAAGAGAAGTTTGTGGCACTACTTGACGAGAAGAAGGGATCGGTTGGTAGGACATGTTCTGAGGCATCAAGGGATCACCAATGTAGTATTGGAGGGCAGTGTGGACGGTAAAAATCGTAGAGGGACACCAAGGCATGAATACACTAAGCAGATTCAAAAGGATGTAGGTTGCAGTAGGTACTGGGAGATGAAGAGGCTTGCACAGGATAGAGTGGCATGGAGAGCTGCATCAAACCAGTCTCAGGACTGAAGACCGCTACAAAATCAACATACACTCCTGGAAATTGAAATAAGAACACCGTGAATTCATTGTCCCAGGAAGGGGAAACTTTATTGACACATTCCTGGGGTCAGATACATCACATGATCACACTGACAGAACCACAGGCACATAGACACAGGCAACAGAGCATGCACAATGTCGGCACTAGTACAGTGCATATCCACCTTTCGCAGCAATGCAGGCTGCTATTCTCCCATGGAGACGATCGTAGAGATGCTGGATGTAGTCCTGTGGAACGGCTTGCCATGCCATTTCCACCTGGCTCCTCAGTTGGACCAGCGTTCGTGCTGGACGTGCAGACCGCGTGAGACGACGCTTCATCCAGTCCTAAACATGCTCAATGGGGGACAGATCTGGAGATCTTGCTGG
Source organism: Schistocerca gregaria (assembly GCF_023897955.1). Lineage (NCBI taxonomy): Eukaryota > Metazoa > Arthropoda > Insecta > Orthoptera > Acrididae > Schistocerca > Schistocerca gregaria. Next base: position 54,780,477 of record NC_064931.1, read on the forward strand.
CCAGGGTAGTTGACTTACACCTTCTAGAGCACGTTGGGTGGCACGGGATACATGCGGACGTGCATTGTCCTGTTGTAACAGCAAGTTCCCTTGCCGGTCTAGGAATGGTAGAACGATGGGTTCGATGACGGTTTGGATGTACCGTGCACTATTCAATGTCCCCTCGACGATCACCAGAGGTGTACGGCCAGTGTAGGAGATCGCTCCCCACACCATGAAGCCGGGTGTTGGCCCTGTGTGCCTCGGTCGTATGCAGTCCTGATTGTGGCGCTCACCTGCACGGCGCCAAACACGCATACGACCATCATTGGCACCAAGGCAGAAGCGACTCTCATTGCTGAAGACGACACGTCTCCATTCGTCCCTCCATTCACGCCTGTTGCGACTCCACTGGAGGCGGGCTGCACGATGTTGGGGCGTGAGCGGAAGACGGCCTAACGGTGTGCGGGACCGTAGCCCAGCTTCATGGAGACGGTTGCGAATGGTCCTCGCCGATACCCCAGGAGCAACAGTGTCCCTAATTTGCTGGGAAATGGCGGTGCGGTCCCCTATGGCACTGTGTAGGATCCTACGGTCTTGGCGTGCATCCGTGCATCGCTGCGGTCCGGTCCCAGCTCGACGGGCACGTGCACCTTCCGCCGACCACTGGCGACAACATCGATGTACTGTGGAGACCTCACGCCCCACATGTTGAGCAATTCGGCGGTACGTCCACCCGGCCACTCGCATGCCTACTATACGCCCTCGCTCAAAGTCCGTCAACTGCACATACGGTTCACGTCCACGCTGTCGCGGCATGCTACCAGTGTTAAAGACTGCGATGGAGCTCCGTATGCCACGGCAAACTGGCTGACACTGACGGCGGCGGTGCACAAATGCTGCGCAGCTAGCGTCATTCGACGGCCAACACCGCGGTTCCTGGAGTGTCCGCTGTGCCATGCGTGTGATCATTGCTTGTACAGCCCTCTCGCAGTGTCCGGAGCAAGTATGGTGGGTCTGACACACCGGTGTCAATGTGTTCTTTTTTCCATTTCCAGGAGTGTTGTTATTGAGAAGCCACATTAGCCACTGTAATTTACGACAAGTTAGATAAGTAATTAAAAATAATTGAAGGTCACTGTAGACCATTTTATAGTTTGCAGTTTTGTGAAACTTAATTTAAACCTAGATTATAGATGTGATATGGCATAGGTCAGCCTTCGATCCATTTTAGAACTTGGAAACCCACTCAGGGAATATTCGTTCACATTTTTGTTGAACTCAGTTGGATTTTACCATCCTTTATTAAAACACTTCCTTTTATCAATAGTGCAATTTATAAACAATGTTTTGTGAGTAGAATAAAATTTCCAATGGTAAACTTAACTGCTTTTTCGACGTTATTTTACCAGCTAATAAAAATAGGAAAGCCTTGAACCCCTTCCACTAAATTTAGTTATATTAAGATTCTTTTACAGGGAGTGCAGTGGAGCTGACGCTGAGATCATTTAGTATTTGGTTATATCATCGCTAGTCTCACTGATCTCTTCTGAATTCTACATGTCATGTGTGGTCTGGCGTCTCCTTACCAGCAACAGGTCCCAGGTTCAAACTAGTCAATTCCTTAAAAAACACACTCACAGCGCTGTTGCGCGAAAGTGGTAGGGAGACACGATATAGAAGAAGCAGACACCACCATGAATGTTTAGAAATTACCGAAATAATGCAGTAAATTGATGTACATACAAGCAAACAACTTTTAAATTGTAAAAATAATGCGTGTATAACGCTCTGCAAACACGCTCACAACACTTAAACAGCCAAAATAATGCAGTGCACGAACACTCATTGTACGTAGAAACACTTTCCAACTATTGTTAAGAAATTCGACCGCAACGTATCAGCGAACTGGTCCTTACAGAGATCCAAGGTGTGCGCGCCGGGTGCAGCACATGTGGCGGCGCAGCATGTCTCATATGTGAGATGCCTCTGGCCACACATATGTTTACCTAACCACCAAGGCTGACATATCACCTTTGTACCTGCGGGTCCAGCGCCAGCAAACTGCCGAGTGAGATGTTCGACTAGTGACTCACACTCACAAGCACAGCTAAAATGTTGTCAGTGCTATACTGACATCTAATGTGTATGTAAATAACGGGCAAGTCTCCCTCTGGTCGCGCTATGGAAATCTTTTCCAGCGCTTTTTGAAACTCTATACAAAAATATTCCAGAATAACACAGGATGCATTAGCAATCCTAATGGGACAGCCCTTCCATTACATATCAACCCTTCCAGGAAATTGTAAAGTGTTGTAGAAATAGTTAATGGTCGCTTTTGTTGTTGTATGAGCTTTCATGATGTATCATCTTGTCTGGATGGAAATTTTTGTTGTAACAGGATCTGTTTACGAAAATAGCCCAAAATAACACTGAATACATTCTTCCTGATGGTCCTAACCAGGCACCCCATCCATCACGTGTTACCCTTCCCAGGAATTGTAACATTCTGATTTTAACATACGTTTCAGAAATGGTAAATATTCTCACCGCTAAAAGCCTCCATCTTGTCTGTATATGCTTCCAAAAACAATGTTAACCATAAAAATAGTCTTGTTGTTTGGAAAGAGGGCACTCTCTAAGCACAGAGGGGAAAATCAGAACAATTATACAAACAGAATTGAAGTACTGTCCTACAGAAGAGAAAAATGGCTCGAATCTTCGGAATCCTAGTGTTGCTGGTCTGGAGATGTCCTAATGCCACAATGGCGGATGAGGGACAGCATCACGCCGGAGACGGATGGTTTGTCTCAACTTGTCTTTGAACACTTGAACAAAGAAGACATCACGTTATTCTCAGAGCTTTCCATAGATACCTTGCCCCCATCCAGTTCGAACCAGTATGTACAGGCTCCTATATCCCAGTGCGAAGGATATCTTGTGAATGAATGAAGCGTTGTGATTGGCTCTTACTTAATTTATCTGTCTAACTGCTGCTGCTGCTTCTGCTAGTGGGGGACCATTGTCCATTTTTTTCTGCAGATGAGACTTTCAGCACCAAAAGTATTTTGTACAGGTCTCCATATTGCACTGACAGTTAAACCCTGCTAAAGTGGTCTACAGATCGCCAATTACGAAAAGACACTTCCTCAGTTACACTGCTCTGGTAGCTGTGAGCAAAGCTTGAATTTTTCAGTGTGAAACCCGCCATACTGCTACTGCATGTGTGGGAGCACTGTCCGCCATTTTCTGCAGACGAGGCATTCAGTGGCAAAACTATTTTGCACAGATTGACATTTCGCACTGACAGCTGAACCTTGCAAAAGTGGTCTACAGGTTGTGAGATATGAAAAGACACTTCCTCAATTACACTGCTCTGCTTCTGTTGTGGAAAGCTTGAATATTTCAGCGTGAAGTCGATCTCCAACCCGGCTATATCACCACATACCGTAGTAGTGAGCAGGAAATCGCGTATGTTTGAAATCACAGTGATTGAGAAGTCACAGATATCACAATAACAACTTTACAAAATCTAACTGCGATTTCAGTCACAGTTAGCAGTCGCAAGTAGCATTTCACATTAAACGCCGTGAGCCATCTATTGGCCGAATTCCATACTGCTTTCTGCGATTTCAGTGCCGAATCGCAACTAAGAGTCGCAAGTAGCAACTAAAAAAGCGCAGTTAACAGTGCCATCTGTTGGCCAAAGTTCGTACTACGCTCATCTCTGCGACACGCTATCGAGTCTAACTGCGACTTCCGTGATAAGTCGCAACTAAGAGTCACAAGTAGCAACTAAAAAGCGCAGTTAACATTCTTTTCCTAGTGCCATCTGTTGAATGACGTACGTACTTCGTTATGAGAGCCTCGTGCCTCACGAGATCGGTGTGCTGTGTGTGCATATGAAGGACTTATTTCATTAGTGGTAAAAGTCCATTTTTGTTCATTTTGAGATATGGAGTCGTAAAGTTAAATGAGCGCTGAAAAATCTACAGTTGAGATACGAGAAATATTCAAGCATATGGCTTCTTGCTAGAAATGAACCTTTATTAATGTTTGTTTGGATCATTAATTTCAGAAGCATTATATACAGAAAAGTGGAGGTAATGGACTTGTACCACTATTGAAATAAGCCCTTCACATTATATAACGACATGCACATTCAGCATCAGTTATGGTTGGTGAAACACAGCTGTGACTCTGAATGTATTATATTAATAAGAAGCAACATTACCTTTTCTCCTGAAAATATGAAGTAACATAACAAATGTGATTCTGCTTCCAATATGACAATTTTGATTAATTCTCCACAGTCCACATGCCTACAGGACTTTGCAATGTTAACACAGCAGAACTCAGACATCTGTAAAGTGTAGTGAAATGAAAACAGCATTATTGAGTCATATGAATGCCTCACTTTTGTTCCGGCACAGTTCAAGACTCGGGATAAAAGTTTTGCACCTGGTGTTCTACGTAGCAACTTCACACACACGAACTTTTTGCCGACACTACTACCACCTACATAAGTAAGCTTTTCCTGTGTTACTTTCCAGTACTGAACTTAAGGTATTCCTGATTTAACTGGAAGATCTGTACTTCCCACTTTCATATCAACAACCTCAAAATGCATATTGTAGACTTCGTGATATGTTACAGGTCAGTGTCACACCAAGATTGTGGAGAAGAGGGGGGGGGCGGCATTTCACTCTCCAACTAGTGTTTGCCAGTAAATATATGGCGGAAAATTACGCGTATAGGACGGCCTAAACATGTGGAAAATGAGATTTTCATTATTCACTTACTGTATTTAACATTTATTATTCCTTTAAAATCGCATAACAACTTTAATAAAACACAGTTTAATTACTCATCTGCACACTTATTTCACAATTATGTCACTTTTAAACTGCAAATCCTCTAAGAGCTGTCTTGAATCTTCAAGAGTCTCTCTCAACAGCCTTGATGTGGATAGATACGTACAGCAACCAGTAATCAAGAGTCAGAACTGTGTCTGCAAAATCACAAGGATTATTAAACAATTTTTGCTGTCACTAATTACAAGCAATATAATTGACAGAGTAGAGTGCTAATATTTCCTGTAATGAATACCACTCAATGGGGTATATTTCACATCTGCAAGAACGATCTCACTGAAGTAATTAAGTCCATCGAAACACTTAGAAACTAACCTCTCGGCTGACGAAAACGGTCTAAAGACGCAGTGGTAATTTCTCCAGATCTGTTGAGTATTCAATTTACTGAGTGACTGAAATGTAGTTCGGGTACCTGTGAACATAACGATATGTTAGAATTCATTTTCTAAACACGAACTATTACGCTACTGTATGGCTATTTACATATTAATTACACTATTAATATTTTGACAGTTGTTTCTTTAATACATAATTAAAGCCAACGGAAGAACAAACATAAAACTTACTTACCAATGACAGGTTTGTTGAGATGCAGTTTTCTGTGTGGGCAGATGTAACTTTTTCATACGGTGGTAAGTCGCAGAAATCGCAGGAGTCACAGAAATCGCAGAAGTAGCAGAAATAGCAGTGGCGGAGGGATACGCGACCTACGTTCCTTAACTGCGACTCTTAACTGCGACAAATCACAGTTAAGAATAGCAGATACTGAAAAGTAGCATTCACAGAAATCACTGATATCGGAAAATCGCAGTTTAGGCCCATCACTAACATACCGTATCGATGTAGTAAACACATAATTCGTACCCTGCGCCATACACAATCTCCACTTCTGCATCTTGCATATAGCTATCGACCACCAGATACTCTTGATACCACAAAGAACTGTTGTGGGTTCCCTCGGCGAAAAGGCGTTACTGTTTCTGACCCCAGCCTTCTTGCTTTCTACATCCGAAACTTTATTTTAGCGAGGTGCAGCAAGCTGGAACAAGCTGCAAACCACTGAGTAACTAGAAATGTATCTCGTCTGTAAACACCTTTACGTGAAAAGTCGAAAAAAATAGAGGAAACTGATAATTACACTCGCGAATACCGATGTCGGTGATATAACAGATTCCAAATTATCCATATAATTTACAAAGTGAACTAAGGCGTTTCTCATGTCTAGAGAAAAGCTAACACGTCTCCCACCAGCCTCTCACATGCTAGATGCACAAAACACACACCACAATCGATGTTCTCTCAACGGAATAAAGACAGGAAATATGCAGCAGGAGCCAACTGGACAATCTGCATAGGGGGCAATAGTGGTCCAGCCCAAACACGCGTCCATACTGAATCTTCCCAGATTTCCACAGAGAACACACGCAATCATGAAGAGTGCCCAACACATACTGAGTATTAGTTCGCTATTCAGCTTTCTAGAGGGTGGCTTGGTCAGGTTAGCTATGTTCCTGGCCTTTCCATTCAGACGGCTCCTGCCGTAAGCTAGAAACGTGAATTGTTTCCACCACTGGGCACCGCCGCCGCGCGCCACACATCCTCAGAAAGAATCGTCCTAGGAAACGGGCCACATATGTATTTTATCACTATATTTACAATAAAATATTAGGATTACAGCCTCAATTGGACAACATTCGACAACGAGCGGAATGTCGTAAATACGCCCTGCTGACGACTGTGGCTCTGGAAATAGAAATATCTGTACTGTTCTTGTGACTTGACATAATTTTCCAAGTAAAAAAAAAAAAAAACTTTCATTCCCTTTGCGGCTGCCGAAGTTTTCCACGTCATATCCATACCTTTCCATATGACAGCACATATGCATTTTCCTTGCACGTGCCAGAACACACACACATACTTTATGAGCCCGATGCTCATGGCGGATGCGAACATAGTATTGGAAGGGGTTTCTTTCAATGATTGATGATAAGGGACCCTAGGCGGGTCAGCCAAATGTCGGGGGGTTTTAACAAGAATGCTTTTACTTGTTAACTTTGCCTATTGGATCGGGTCGTTGGCTCTGGCTGAAGGCCTGTTATGAGACCCAACCTGTTAATTAAAACTGCCCCTTCACTAATTTTGATTAATATTTAATAACTAAATAGTGTTCAGGAAACTGATCACTACTAAACAAACAAGGATAGCTTTGAACAAATTTATTGAACACCAGTCTTCCTGACTTCAAACTAAACAATGACATACATTTATAAGTAATAAAATTAAGCTAGTAACGGCAATGGCACTTAAATTCCAAAACTAACTCTTAAGGTCGTATAACGCATCTGTACTTGTTATTTTCTACTCTCTCCCCTTGTCAGATGGCATAAAATACGTCAGACAAATATACTGCAGTTAACAAATTCTCAATAAGAGCGTGGCTGGAAAACTAAGCTCTGGTAATCACAAGCGCTCGTAATATCGGATTAAATGCCGAAACTGAGCAAATGCAGCATCGTGGACAGGTCAGCGAGCTGCCGATGGCGTCTGCGTCGTCGAGGAGCCTCAAGTGCAACAAAATGAATTTATTTTCGCGGACAGGCTTCCTGTTCGTAAACTCCCACTCAAAAGCTAATTCTGCTTTCTTTCCAATCGTCTCGCACTCGTTAAGACGGGACTCACCAGCCCAAAGGCGGAATCCAGTAACGTCTTTAATAAAGTGTGGCTCAAGGAAATTGCTCCTGTCTGCTTCCTGTGAGACGGTATTCCCAACCGTAATTAACGGAATCAGCCTGTCTCTAACAGTAAAACATGACAGTTCCCTTAACTGAATACTAGTTTCAGTTGCAACTGGCAGACTTATTCAAAGTCCTGCACAGCACACTGAAAAGAATTTACTCTCCTACAGCAGAGCCGAAAGCACGACGTCCGCTCGCTACAGGAGCTAAGACGCTTCTCTTCGATAACAGCTCCAAAAGCTTCCCTGTGCAAAAATCAGCACCTCTCGCTGTTTTTCGAGCTGGCCAATCCAGTTGCTCTAGACCAGCACAGTTCGCTTCCACTATTATTTCCTGGCTTCTTCCAGCCAATTAAAACATTCTGTGCCTTACTGCGCCTACAATGTTCTGGAACAAACTGAAACTCCGTTCAAAATTGATCCCACCAATCGTGTCTCTCTGTTCGCCCTCGCGCAGGAAAAGGTCATTGCACTAGCTTAACCGCGTTTCTTAGAAAGCCCCAGAAAACGTTAAGATTCGTGGGAAGGCTCCCTTAGGCGCCAGCTCGTCTCGACATAGTGGCGTCGGCATAACGTCCAGCGCCAACGGGGCGCTGTGTCTCGAAGGCCTGCCTCTGTTGTCCGCGCAATGGGTGCCTACCTGCTCTGGCGGCGCGTCTCCCCCTGTGGGACGCTTTCGCATGCCGACTCGTAATGGTCGGTTGTAAACTTCCGCACCCCTCTGTCCTGCCTTTGAGCAGTGCCTCTCGTCCGCTCCAGCCAAACTCCGTGAAAATATCACCTGTACCCCGAATTCATGCAACATGCGAATTTCTTAAAGTTAATACGCGCCTTATGCCGTCTGATACTCCCTATATTAATTTCAATAGGCTGATTGCCTGGTAAATAACACAATAACCGATATCTAACTTGTCTTTGCAACAATTATTATATTACAGTAAGGTGCAAAATACTGCTACCTTACAGTATAAATTCTGAATTGTGATCGGATATGAACAGTGGACGCTATACACCTCTGGAAAGCTATATTGTGCATATAGCACACAGAATCGATGTTGTAAGGAAATAGTTTTTTAATGTTACAGTTTGTCACCATAGTCTGTGGTGGAGAAACGTACAAGAAGGATGTTTGTCATGCACCGGAAATATATTTCTTACATTTGAATATTAACAGCATTGCATTCCACATGTCTAACAGGTCGGAAACTGCAATGATCTAACATTATAGCCTGTTTTAACTGAATAACAGTATAGCCTTAGGAGTGCCTGTGTCTATGTTCTCTCTTACCAATACTTTCTTCGGACTGATCCCAGACACTAGAACAATACTTAATAATTGATAGCGTAGTTGATTTACGTAAAATGCTTCGGATTCCGTCCATGTGAAGCTCCATTATGCATGAAAACTACCCGTTTTTTGTTCTTCTGAACCATCTGCTATTACACTGCAACACTTTCATATCTACTACTACCCACCGAAAAGGGGTGCTAACTTCCTCGACACGCGCGCATCTGGAGAAATCTTGTGCTCTTGGCTGGGTGCGGAACAGCAGTTAAGGACTCGGCACGCTCCATTCCTTCATGAGAAGCAGAGTGTAGCGGTCAACTTCTGCTCAGTTGCAGATGATAATGGTGACAGTGCTGCAGGGAGGGTCGGTCAAAGACAATGAGAGGAGATCTTTCAATCTCTAACTTTATCCTAAGAATGCGAGAATGCCCTGTGACTTTCATACACATAGAGAAAGATCGTAATTTATGCACTATGACCGAAGTGCTAGAAATATGTAGATCGTTGTCTGGTATACTTCGATGTACATGTTCGAGAATTAACAATGAATGGACATTCGCATTGGTACTCGCAGAGTAGAGGAGGAGCAGTTTAGCGATGATACAGAATCTGGGAAGATGCTGCCGTTTCATTGGTCGGTGTTGAAACCACAGTAAAATTGCTAAAATTGTTCGCACTATGAACTGTGATACTTATTATTACAGTACACTGACGGTGTCCTTCCCATCCCATCTGTCCACTGGTATGCTTAGTGGAGGGACAACACCTTCTGAGGACGGCTAACACCAAAATAGTGATAGCGTACATGACTGAAATATGAAGAATAAATCCAAATGCAACACAGAGACATGAGCTACCCTGTTATTATGACAGATGTGTTTAAATGTAGAGCCCGTCAATCACCTTGGGACAGCAGTTTGGAAACACTCCACAATGCCGCAAAATTCTGCCAGTTTCCTTATATTGTGACTTATTTCAATCATCCAGTGTGTGTGTCTGTGTGTGTATGTGTGTGTGTGTGTATGTGTGTGTGTGTTTCTGTTGTTGTTGTAGCAGCAGCAACAATAAGACTTACACCACGTGACATCTAGTTTTCTGTAAGAAGCAGTGGATCCAACCGAGCTAATATCAGTTTAGAACCTGACACATACTTCGAAGTCGTGGAGGACGGAACAAAATGTATGGCAGCATACAAAGCGCGTTACACTGAACGGGTACAGTACCGACCGACATTGAAAATAGGTACAACATTCTTCGTTTTCTTGTCAGAACAACATATTTTTTGTAATAATAACTCAATTTCACTTAATACGCCGAAGCCGGATAACATCATCATCATCATCATCATAATCATTTAAGACTGATTATGCCTTTCATCGTTCAGTCTGGAGCATAGCCCCCCTTATAAAATTCCTCCATGATCCCCTATTCAGTACTAACATTGGTGCCTCTTCTGATGTTAAACCTATTTCTTCAAAATCATTCTTAACCGAATCCAGGTACCTTCTCCTTGGTCTGCCCCGACTCCTACCCTCTACTGCTGAACCCATGAGTCTCTTGGGTAACCTTGCTTCTCTCATGCGTGTAACGTGACCCACCATCTAAGCCTGTTCGCCCTGACTGCTACATCTATAGAGTTCATTCCCAGTTTTTCTTTGATTTCCTCATTGTGGACACCCTCCTGCCATTGTTCCCATCTACTAGTACCTGCAATCATCCTAGCTACTTTCATATCCGTAACCTCAACCTTGTTGATAAGGTAACCTGAATCCACCCAGCTTTCGATCCCATACAACAAAGTTGGTCTAAAGATTGAACGGTGCACAGATAACTTAGTCTTAATACTGACTTCCTTCTTGCAGAAGAGAGTAGATCATAGCTGAGCGCTCACTGCATTAGCTTTGCTACACCTCGCTTCCCATTCTTTCACTATGTTGCCATCTTGTGAGAATATTCATCCTAAGTACTTGAAACCGTCCACCTGTTCTAACTTTGTTCCTCCTACTTGGCACTCAATCCGTTTATATTTCTTTCCCACTGACATTACTTTCGGTTTGGAGATGCTAATCTTCATACCATAGTCCTTACATTTCTGATCTAGCTCTGAAATATTACTTTGCAATCTTTCAATCGAATCTGCCATCACAACTAAGTCATCCACATATGCAAGACTGCTTATTTTGTGTTCACATATCTTAATCTCACCCAGCCAGTCTATTGTTTTCAACATATGACCTGTAAATAATATGAACAACAGCGGAGACAGGTTGCAGCCTTGTCTTACCTTTGACACTACTCTGAACCATGAACTCAATTTACCGTCAACTCTAACTGCTGCCTGACTATCCATGTAAAGACCTTTAATTGCTTGCAAAAGTTTGCCTCCTATTCCATAATCTCGTAGAACAGACAATAACTTTCTCGTAGGAACCCGGTCATATGCCTTTTCTAGATCTATAAAGCATAGATACAATTCCCTGTTCCACTCATAACACTTCTCCATTATTTGCCGTAAGCTAGAGATCTGGTCCTGACAGCCTCTAAGAGGCCTAAACCCACACTGATTTTCATCCAATTGGTCCTCAACTAATACTCGCACTTTCCTTTCAACAATACCTGAGAAGATTTTACCCACAATGCTGATTAAAGAGATACCTCTGTAGTTGTTACAATCTTTTCTGTTTCCATGTTTAAAGATTGGTGTGATTACTGCTTTTGCCCAGTGTGATGGAACCTGTCCCGACTCCCAGGCCAATTCAATTATCCTGTGTAGCCATTTAAGACCTGACATTCCACTGTATTTGATGAGTTCCGACTTAATTTCATCCACCCTAGCTGCTTTATTGCACTGCAATCTATTGACCATTTTCTCCACTGCCTCAAATGTGATCCTATTTCCATCATAATTCCTATCCCATCCTACCTCGAAATCTGAAACATTACTGATCGTATTTTCACCTACATTGAGCAACTCTTCAAAATATTCCCTCCATCTGCCCAAGGCATCCACAGGGTTCACCAGCAGTTTTCCTGACCTGTCCAAATTACTTGTCATTTTCTTCTTACGTCCCTTTCGAAGGCTGCTAATTACACTCCAGAATGGTTTCCCAGCAGCTTGACCCATAGTCTCCAACCTGTTTCCAAAGTCTTCCCAAGATTTCTTCATGGATGGTGCAATTATCTGTTTGGCTTTGTTTCTTTCTTCAACATAACTTTCTCTGTCTACCTGAGTTCTAGTATGTAGCCATTTTTGATACGCCTTCTTTTTCCTTTTACAGGCTGCCTTGACTGTGTCATTCCACCAAGCTGTTTGCTTCATCCTACTTTTACACACTACTGTTCCAAGACATTCTTTAGCCACTTCTAGTACTGCGTCCCTGTACCTTGTCCATTCCTTTTCCAATGACTGTAATTGACTACATTCAACTAAGTGGTACCTTTCTGAGATCGCTGTTATGTACTTGCGCCTGATTTCCTTATCCTGAAGTTACTCCACTCTTATCCTCCTACATATGGACCTGACCTCCTGCACTTTCGGTCTCACAATCCCAATTTCACTGCAGATTAAATAATGATCAGTGGCATCAAAGAATCCCCTGAATACATGTGTGACCCTCACAGTATTCCTGAATTCCTGATCTGTTATTATATAGTCAATGACAGATCTGGTTCCCCTGCCTTCCCAAGTATACCGGTGAATGTTCTTATGTTTAAAAAAGGAGCTTGTGATTACTAAGCCCATACTGGCACAGAAATCCAAGAGTTGTTTCCCGTTCCTGTTGGCCTCCATATCCTCTCCAAATTTACCCATAACCTTTTCATACCCTTCTGTTCGATTTCCAATCCTGGCGTTAAAATCACCCATGAGCATAACACTGTCCTTGTCCTTTACCCTAACAACTACATCACTGAGTGCCTCGTAAAAACTATCCATCTTATCTTGATCTGACCCTTCACAATGCGAATATACTGACACAATCCTAATTTTCTTTCTGGACACTGTCAAATCTATCCACATCAGTCGTTCGTTTACATACCTTATTGCAACTACGCTGGGTTCCATTTCTTTCCTGATGTAAAGCCCTAAACGTCATTGTACTATTCCTGCTTTGACTCCTGACAGGTAGACCTTGTATTCTCCCACTTCATCTTCTTTCTCACCCCTTCCCGAATGTCACTAACAGCTAAAACGTCCAGCCACATCTTACTTGCAGCCTCTGCCAGCTCTACCTTCTTCCCAGAGTAGCCCCCATTGATATTAATAGCTCCCCATCTCATTAGATTTGTTTGCCAAGTCGTATCTTAGGAGTCCCTGGTTTGTCAGTTAGAGGTAGGACTCCGTCACCTCCAAAGGTCCGAGGCATTTTGTTCTGATTGTTGCCAACATCATATTTAATGTACCAGGGAAGCAGGTTGCTAGCCTTACTTGCCTGGAGTCCCATTGGATTTTACCCCTAACGGCTAAGGGACTAACCGGTGGGTTTGGTAGTCTTTGCCGTATGAGCACAAAGGTGACCACAACTCAGAATATGTCCGAGATGCCCAGCCTTATTGCAAAGTAACTGGTATCCCGACTGTCAGGACCACTTACTTGGCCACTCATACATTGTCCGTGGTTCATGAACTAGGACATGACTACAGGAACCCACACCATGAACCAGCCGGATAACAGTGTAGGAAAAAATGACTATTTATTTATTTATTTGATCACATGTGCACCCCCACAAAATAAATCCCTACACCCAATTTGGTGAGGTCTGTGAAATGAATGAATGTATGGTCGTCTGCTAACCACATATAGTGAATGTGCAATATATGATCATCTTTGCGACAGTCCTTTGGTCACCTTTGCTGGAACCAAAGAGATGAAATTTACCTGAGCTTTGAGCGCCTGAAATGTGGCTGACCAATATGGTAGCAAGGTGCTCCCCCACTTCGGCAGAGGTGCGAGATGACCTGGAGAACAGCCATGTTTCAGCACTCTGGCGCTGGATCTTGTGTTTGTAAGACCTGTCTTAGGTGTGCTCCGTAAAGACAAAAGAGTGGAGAAAATGGTATGCATGTGAAATACTTAAGAGTAGTTTGGAATAATTATTTCTCTATTTCAGGAACTTTTTTTGGGGGGGGGGGGAAGAATTAAATGACAGGCAGATAATATTAAGGGGATCGTAGTAATCTTTGGAAGTGACCAACGGTCACAGTGAAACCACGTGTAGCAATAAGTTGAAATAGTTGTGAGTGATAGTACTAAGTTGGAATACTTGCGAGTGCTAGTACTAACTTGAAATACTTCCGAGTGCTAAAGTTAAACTGAATTACTGGCGTGTGTACTACAAGTTGGAAATATTTAAGAAATGGCGTGTGCAGGACTTGAAATTAGAGACGAGTACTTCCACGTGGTGAGTTCTGTGTGAGTCTCAATCAGTGTATGAGACAAAGGATAAAGAGAAGTACTCGTCCATGGTATCAGTTGAGGACTCGCGTGTATGACGAATATGTTCTTAATATTACTTTGCGTCTTATGTTTCCGAGTGACGCTGGATTCAAACTCTAATACTCTGAGAGTGAAGCAAGGTGAGACAGCGGTCTATCCAGCAACGGCACTTGGCTTGCATTGCACAGGAAGACGAGCATATATCCTCCAGAGCTCGTAGTAGAAAAGAAAAGTTACGAAGTGGGGCAGTGTCGTGTGAAACTGGGATGAATACTGATTGAAGTGGGAATGCTGAAAGTGAACTGATTCTAACGTTGAGACTATTTTTTGTGTTGTATTGTATGTTGCCAGTGTGATGTATTTCATGTAATATAAGTATGTGTGGTTTGCATGGGAGAGTAGCAAGATAGGTTCAGAGGCAGGGGTTATGCATGTTCCTTTTGTACCGCTCGGTCTGAAGTAAATTTTCGTGATGATGGGCGTGAGAGTCGAAGTGTGAGATACAGCAAAAGATCTGCCATCCCATCCAGAAAGTGCACTGTAGCGTTAGATAATTATGAGACCATAAAGTAGAGAATACCAACGTAAAGCCATGCCCACTGGGAGGAGTTTCTCATGACTGTGTAATTATTGTATAAAAATGTAATAATAGAATAATAGAATTTATCGGAATAAAAAAAAAAGATAGTGAAAAGAAAAAGATTGGTGGCCTTGTTCTTCGAATAGTGTGTAGTCATGATATCCAGGATTTATAATGTGTGCGCCATTCACATTCAGTGTGATGGCCACGTGCTGATCAAAGCCATTGAGTAAGAAAGAAAATGTGGTATTGCCAGTGCGTAGTGAACAATCAGAGTTGTGTAAATTACTAATAGTCAGATGTGCGTCATCCGTTTCCGTTGCGTAATGTTCAAACATGAGAATAATTTGTAGCTTAATTGTGAGTACTAGAGCTCATAATCAGTCATTGATGTTTTGCGATAAATAAGAATAAATCTACACGCTTGGCAGACCACTCATCTTGCAGGCCTGACTGCTTGATGCCACAGTATGAGCAAGGCATGTGGGTGCCTCTCAACACCACAAAAAAAAAACAATGTTTCAAACAATGACACAGGGTCACAGGGAACCTCTATTGCGACTGATAATTTGTGGGATATGTTCCTCCTCCTCCTATAGAACGGATGTTGACACTTTAACTGGTCTGTGCAATGGTTGAATACGTGTATATTTAATAGGATTGCCGCATGTGCTCGATGCCGGCACGCAAACGGTATTTGTTTTCGATATATCGGAAGAGAAAGATGCGGTAAAAATCTTATTGAGTTCTGTGTTGCATGAAGTTAGCAGAGCTTTTACATTTCGTTATTTTTTCCTGTTGGGTGGTACTGAATAATGAAGATAGAATGTTGGGCTGATTGACTTGAATGGACCCTCAGGGACGCAGATCTGCTTTGGACTGCAGTACCTGTATGATGTTGAGTCTTCATAATTTTCCTGATAAGAAACACCACCGTAACTGTTTGTACTGTCTTCTATACTATCTTGTGTTACAGGAGCATGCTTCGTTTGGCGTTGACACTATACATCGTACACAGTTGACAGAGCTACGACATCATGTTCCCATTTCAACTGAATGGTCAAAACGCAGTTTTGTCGCACTAACTCAGGTTAGCCTGTTTCTACACGGCTTGCGGAATATGATAGATATAGCTCTCTCCGACATAAATTGGAATTATCACATGCGCAAAGCTGCAGGGCAGAATCTGAGGAGCAGTTGCAAGATGCCTAGGGACTGTCTAAAACCACGTTGGATAGGTTCGAAACAGGTGACTCGTTTTGAGATATGAGAATGTCACAAATATGATTCACTAGTGGTTGTAATCTTAAAAGACTTCTCCATAGGATCCAATGCAGGTATATGGTTGAATGGAAAGACTTGATTCCAAATCTTAGACAGCATTTCTACCAAAAGTGTAACACTAGAGATCTGGCAACTTAGTGTACATTTCTTACGACCTCAATCATCACACCATCTACTGTATGTGATAATTCTCAATCAATCATCGCCTGTAACCCAATCGATATATCACAGAACCTCTGACATGTCATAGAGGTACTATGCATTACAAATACTGGAGAAATATCTAGCGGTGGCATGAGGGAGTTGCAAATACCGGCTTCATGCCACATTCCTTAGCAGAATCACTTTCAAAATTAGATGATTTTATTACGATCTTACACCATCGGCGACGTGTAAGCGCACTGTCGGTTTGTTAATATACACGACAGCACACACTGTCTATATTCACTGTCGCAGTATTTGTATGGAAAACGCACTTCATTCGGAGATATGGCCATACCTCGATTTATAAGGCTTGTATAGTTTTTAACATGGATATCATTAGCGACACAACTGTAGAACGAAGACCAAATTGTGACAGTAACATAATTGTTGCGATCGTGTTTTTAACATCTGGCGGCTTGTAAGACGATTACGTTTCTCTTTCTAAGCCACAGTTGTACCACTCGCAAGTAAAACTTATGAGACATGTCCGCCCATCGCTGATTTTTGATCAGTGTTGTTCGTATCGCCAGCATTCAGTTATTGGTGAAGTATTATGCTTAGCAGTAGGAGATGCATGATAGATTTGCCTTGAGCATCAGGCTTATAAAGTATGTGTGTGTGTGTTGCGACATGTGCAAAGAAAATGGATATGTACTGTCATAAGGGAAGGTTTGGATTTCACGTGGAAAACTTCGATAGCGGCAAAGGGAATGAAAGATATTTTGTTTAATAGGCAAATTATGTCAAGTCATAAGAATAGTGCAGATATTTCTATTTCCAGAGCCACAGTCGTCAGGAGGGGCTATTTCCGATACTTTGCTCATTTAATGTCGTCTGATTGAGGCTGCAATCATAATATTTAATTGTAAGTACAGAGATGAAATATATATGTGGCCAGTTTCCTAGGACGATTCTTTGTGGGGTTGCGTGGCGTGCGGTAGTGGTGGCCTGTTGCGCGAACGATTCACATGTCACCCTCTGGACAGCTGAATAGCGAACTAATACTCAGTATGTCTTGGGCAACCTTCGTGATTGCGTGTGTCCTCCATGGAAATTTCAGAAGTTGGCGCTGGACCATTATTCTCTGCCATGTAAATTTTCCAGTTGACTACCTCTGCATATTTCCTATCTTTATTTGGTTGAGGGAACATCGGTTGTGGTGTGTGTGCATTTAGCAGGTGAAAGATGGGTGGAACACATGTTTGCTGGTTCTCTAGACATGAGAAACACCTTAGTGGACTTTGTAAATTATAAGGATAATTTGTAATCTGTTATATCAAATGGCTCTGAGCACTATGGGACTTAACTTCTGAGGTCATCAGTCCCCTAGAACTTAGAACTACTTAAACCCAACTAACCTAAGGACATCACACACATCTATGCCTGAGGCAGGATTCGAACCTGCGAGTATAGCGGTCGCGAGGCTCCATAATGTAGCGCCTATAACCGCTCGGCAATGTGTTATATCACCGACATTTGTATTCTCGAGAGGAATGATCAGTTTCCTCTATTTTTTTTCAAGGTTTCGTGTAAAGGTCTTCGCAGAAGAGATAAGTTTCTATTTATTCAGCGGTTTGCTCATTTAATGTCGTCTGATTGAGGCTGCAATCATAATATTTAATTGTAAGTACAGAGATCAAATATATATGTGGCCAGTTTCCTAGGACGATTCTTTGCACCCCACTAACGCTTCTGGTTTCTAGAGAAATACTTTCCGGTCTTTACCTTCGAAGTTGTGGAAGCGAATGTGTTGTTCATGTGAAATTGCTATGTGCTTGATATAGAGAAGTATTGCGTTAATAGTACGATATTGTGGTGAACCGTGTGAAAATACATATGTTCTTGTAATTTAGAGTCTGGAGATGGATGCAGAAAGCAAGCAAGCAAACAGGTAGGGATCAGAAGTTGTACAACAGTTCAGAGAGTGACATCAGTCCCCTGAGGGTGCTCTGGTCCACATCAGAACAGCGTGCGTATGGTGGCAGATGACTTGTGACTGTTGGCTGCAATGGTTGACTGCCCGACCTCATGAGAAATATCTAGTGGTGCAAGGAGTATATACAGTGCATATGCTTGTTCTATACGTCTTTGTGGTATCTGTATGAGTATCTGGTGGCCGGTAGCCACATGCAGGATGCAGAAGTTGTGATTTTGTATGATGCAGGATACGAATTGTGTATTTACTACATTGATACGGTACGTGGTGATATAGCTGCGTCGGAGATCGACTTCACGCTGAAATGTTCAAGTTTTCCTCTACAGCATCAGATCAGTGTAACTGCAGAAGTGTTTTCCATATTTCATAATCTGTAGACCACTTTTGCAAGGTTTAGCTGTCAGCGCAAAATGGCAATCGGTGCGAAATAGTTTTAGCTGAACGTCTCCTCTGCAGAAAATCGCGGACAGTGCTCTCACACCAGCAGCAGCAACAATTTGGCGGATGAATTCAGTAAGAGCCAATCACAATACTTCATTCTTCCACTAAACATCCTTTGTGCTGGGACATAGGAACCTCTACAGACTGGTTCGAACAAGATGGAAGCAAGGTATCTACAGAAAGTTCTGAGAGTAACGTGATGTCTTCTTTGTTCAAGAGTGCAAAGACAAGTTGAGACAAACCATCCCTTTCCGGCGTGTTCCTCATCCGCCATGGTGGCGTTCGAACATCTCAAGACCAGCAGCTCTAGGACTCCGAGGATTCGAGCCATTTTTCTCTTCTGTAGGACAGTGATTCGAGGCCGGCCGCGGTGGCCGAGCGGTTCTAGGCGCTTCAGTCTCGAACAATGCGACCGCTACGGTCACAGGTTCGAATCCCGCCTCGGGCATGGATGTGTGTGATGTCCTTTGATTAGGTTAGGTTTAAGTAGTTGTAAGTTCTAGGGGACTGATGACCTCAGATGTTAAGTCCCATAGTGCTCAGAGCCATTTTTGAACAGTGGTTCGAATTCTGTGTGTGCAGTTGTTCTGATTTTCCTGTCTGTGCTTAGACAATGCTCTCTTTCCAAACAACAAGAATGCTTTTATGATTAACAATGTTTTTGCAAGCATACACAGACATGATGAAGGCTTTTAGTTGTGAGAACGTTTACTGTTTCTGAGACATATGTTGAAGGCAAGTCCTTACGATTTTTCATTTTTGTCCAAAAACTTTAATTGTGTAAGTTTTCTTAACTTCAACAGTCTTTAAAATCATTTATAAATTTTCGATAATTAAGAATTTAGGTTTGTGACGAAAAGTAGAATTTTGCGTTCGATGTGTAATTAGAAACTTGAAGACGTGCATTTTTCTTGAAAAATGATGATTAAGTATGAGTGAATTCACACACATTTGATCAGTTTCATACTTAAATGATTTAGGTATTCAAACCGAACAAAAAATTTTCGGCGCAACGAGATTCGCCGTCCCACAGAATAAACGAGTTGCCAATTACGTCATACATGTAACTGGAACACAGAATTTTATTATATAGTGTTTCTCGGAAAATGTGAAACCTGATTTTTCTCGAGAACAGTTCGTTTCTTGGCATTAACAGTGCTCCGCGCGCGCTTCACTACGAAGCAGGAAGCACTGTCACCCATACGTATTAACCGGCGAGACAATCAGCAAAAGTAGCATTTACAGAAACTGCGACTCTACACGATTTTTGAAATAAAAACTATGTAGCTAAAGTACGATTAAGAAAAACCTTGATCGCTGTTAATACAGCAGAATGTCTTAAAGTTTCATTTACAGTGACATTGTAATAAGATATCTAATATATAAGTTGGACCAACTTATAAGAGCAGAACTACACCAGTGCGCGAGAGCTACGGCTGCTGATCAAGCTTTCATTTGTGTTTGTTTAAATCAATTTTGTTATTGTGATGAATGAAGTATACACACGAATTCAACTTGCAAACGTACGCTGGGGCCCACTGCACGCCTTCGGGTCGGCAGCGTCCTCTATCGAAACCCGAGTGTAGCGCGTCCAGCGGCCGACTATGCCTCCAGGATATCGAACAGTTCAAAGTAACGTTGCAGTTCCAGCGGCCTATGGAGCCTCATAAATGATAATAAAATTTGAACAGTTTACTTTCCTTTCTCTAGCTCCCTTTACATAGTAATGGTATTATTTTTATATGTCTGTTTGCTTAACATGATCCATCGTTATTGTCTGTTTAAATGCTGTTGTTAATCATTGGCCGGCCGCTGAGGCCGTGCGGTTCTAGGCGCTTCAGTCTGGAACCACGTGACCGCTACGGTCGCAGGTTCGAATCCTGCCTCGGGTATGGATGTGTGTGATGTCCTTAGGTTAGTTAGGTATAAGTAGTTCTAAGTTCTAGGGGACTGGTGACCACAGATGTTAAGTTTCATAGTGCTCAGAGCCATTTGTTAATCATTTTACACGGCTTTCTGAGGTTGAATGCATAAGTGCGCTTCGACTGTTGCAGTATTTATTACAGTTTATATGTACACTAGCGTTTCCAGTTTGTATATAGGCGTGTTCAATGCCATTCCCTCAACAGTTGTTGGTTGATTTTCATCACATATACTATGTACGTTTTGCGATTTGACAGTTCATTGTTTGCTACTCATCGCACATATAATATTTTTAGCGATTCCACATTATTTAATTGATTGGGTAAGGTATATTGTGGCCCACAGGCTTAAATATTTTACATTTCTTTTAACAAACCTCTTCTGCTGTTCAATCTTTGTGCATTTGTTTTTAACAGACTGTTTTATATATGTATTTTTTGCCATTCCTTTGTAGGGCACTAACGTCCGATTTTTATTTAGAGATTGGGTTACCATATGATTTGACCCTATTTCACTTCTGAAGATGACCCTGTAAACTGTTGGAACCGTTAAAGTGACCCACATACAGGTTTTCTTGTGCACCTGACGACTCACTTTGTATCTATGTGAAATACTCTGCGGCTGCTGAACTACAGTTGTGAACAAAACCACGAATTCACTATCTAGTCAGGTAAGACGAACTGTTGCCACCTACAGGAATATTAAGCTTAAAATTCTTAAAGCTAGCCAACATATTTCCTTCAATAAGCTGTTTCTTCTATGAAATCTAATTCCTAAATATGTATCTGCTTATGCGACAATTCCGAAAAATTGTGCTCCTTCCACCATTATGAGGAACTGTGTGTCCTACTTAATTAACAATTAAATACGTACGAATTATGGCAGGAAAAACTTTCTCAACTTATCTTTCTCAGCTTATCTTTTTTATTTAGAACTCAGTAAATTAGTGCATGCCACGCAGTTTGTCATTATTGTAAATTTAATGTAGGAGTGCCTAATTGTGAAGCGAGTCTTGATCATTCGGCAATAACATACAAAGCTTTCACCTCTGAATATGCTCAAAAGATCCAATGTCAGAAAAAGAAAGTAGCTTCCCACTTTTTTCTTTTTATGAGAAGGTTGCTGGTAAAACTAACATATCACTTGGTGAAACTGGACTTAACATTTTAAACAAGAGTCTTAAGCATAACGTTGACATCCCCCTAGATGAGTCTACATCTACTAAACTACTTGTTGACGTGAACTTGCCATGGGCTCTGTTAAGCTTGATACATCTGAACAAGTCGAGATAGGGTGCAAGGTTAATAAGATTATTACTAAAGAAATTAATAACACTAGTTACAAAACGAAAGATAATTCTCTTGCCACAGTTAAGCATATCAGTAAGAGGCTTGGGGAAGAAAATGCACTCATCATCGAGGCAGGCAAACGCAACTATTCAGTCAACTTATATAAAGATGTGAACGTAAAATAGTAGTCATGGCTGTACCAAGAAGGTATCGTCAGAAAGTAAACACAACATCTGAGTTCTTTTCTGAAAATAATATTCACACCGTTAGTAGGAACCCAACTACTGATTTCATTAAACAGCTAAAAGAAGCCTTTGATTCTTTTAATTCCCTTTTCTCTCCTAGAGACCGAGCTAGACTGTTAAACTATGAATCACAAGACGCCAGCTTTGTAATAGCTAGTGAAGGTAAATAAAAACAATTGAAACTTCCTGGCAGATTAAAACTGTGTCCTAGACCGAGATTCGAATTCGGGACCTTTGTCTTTCGCGGGCATGAGCTCAACCAACTTTCTTTTTTAATCTCATTTTGTTCTATATTGTTCGTTGTATTTGTTCCTGGCGGACGTCCGATGACACCCGTTCAGGTTCTTTGTTGATCCGCTCACTCAGTTTTTTATCACAGAGGGTAGCTAACCCTCTGACCGAGCACGCTTTTTTTATAAAAACATTTATTAAAAAACAATGTTACACATTCCAAATACATACTAAGTTATACATACATGAAGTGCTCCCTGCCGCCGTTGGATAAGCAGCTGCAGCAGCAAGTCGTATAACCCTAGCTTACTTATTTGTTAGATAGTTTAATTAATTTCTTTGCGTGTTTTTGGGTACTTGCATTGTTTAATTCATATATTTCGGGCGTATTATAGTATTTGAGGGTTGTAGCATCGCGCCTTAGTACCTGAATAGTGTAAATTTGCGTAGTCGTCTGTCTTCTGTTTTTGTTTTGAACAGCCAGTGTCGGTTGGTCACAGCCATTGTGCTCCCTGCCACCGTTGGATAAGCAGCTGCAGCAGCAAGTCGTATAACCCTAGCTTACTTATTTGTTAGATAGTTTAATTAATTTCTTTGCGTGTTTTTGGGTACTTGCATTGTTTAATTAATATATTTTGGGCGTATTATAGTATTATAGTACTTGACAGTTGTAGCATCGCGTTTTAGTGTTTACTTGGTAGGTTCTTATTTAAATTGCGTGAGAGTTTCGTATAGGAGGTGCAGTTTCGAGTTTTAGTTACTGTAATCGTAAATTCAACAGATTGAAGCGCAGTCGTTAGGCATTTGTACAGGTTAGTTGATACATTCTTTGCGTGTTTCGCTTGCGTTATCTAGGCACGGATTCGTGTTTCAGTAACTGTTGCTCAACATCGATTAGAATGGACAGGGACTGCGATTGCTGTGTTCGGATGAGGGCTGACTTGGCATCCCTTCGCTCACAGCTGCAATCGGCGCTGACTTCGGTCGCGCAGCTTGAGGCTGTTGCCAATGGGCACCACTGTGTGGAGCCCGACTTGGGTATCACGGGGATGTCAACCTCGTCCCGTCTGTCCCCAGATCGGTCTGCCGCTGTGGTTTCCCCGGTTGCTGCCCGCAGTGGGGCTGAGCCCTCGCCTGTGGTTGATTGGGAGGTCGTTCCAAGGCGTGGCAGGCAGCGAGAGGCGTATCCGGAGGCTGATCAGAAAGCGTCCCCGGTGCGTCTGACAAACCGGTTTCAGGTACTGTCTCTGGATGAGCCAGATGCAGCTGCCTGCCCTGTTTCAGAGGATCATTCTCAGCCTTCAAGGTCCGGGCAATCGCAGAGGGTGGGCTTACTGGTAGTTGGGAGCTCCAATGTTAGGCGCGTAGTGGGGCCCCTTAGGGATACGGCGGCTAAGGAGGGGAAGAAATCCAGTGTGCACTCCGTGTGCATTCCGGGAGGAGTCATTCCTGATGTGGAAAGGGTCCTTCCGGATGCCATGAAGAGCACAGGGTGCAGCCAGCTGCAGGTGGTGGCACATGTCGGCACTAATGACGTGTGTCGCTTTGGATCTGAGGAAATTCTCTCTGGATTCCAGCAGTTATCTGATTTGGTGAAGGCTGCCGGTCTTGCTTACGAGATGAAGGCAGAGTTCACCATCTGCAGCATCGTTGACAGAACCGACTGCGGACCTTTGGTGCAGAGCCGGGTGGAGGGTCTGAATCAGAGGCTCAGACGGTTTTGCGACCGTATTGGCTGCAGATTCCTAGACTTGCGCCATAGGGTGGTGGGGTTTCGGGTTCCGCTGAATAGGTCAGGAGTTCACTACACTCAGCTGGCGGCTACACGGGTAGCGGAGGCTGTGTGGCGTGGACTGGGCGGTTTTTTAGGTTAGAAGGCCTCGGGAAAGTGCGGGATGGGCTGCAATGTCAAAGTGTGCTTGGCAATTACAGGACGTGCTTGGATCAAGGAACAGTCGGAATTATAGTTGTAAATTGTTGTAGTTGCGCCGGAAAAGTCCCTGAGCTTCAAGCGCTAATATAAAGCACAGAAGCTGATATCGTTATAGGTACATAAAGCTGGCTAAAGCCTGAAATAAGTTCTGCAGAAATTTTTACGAAGTCTCAGACGGTGTTCGGGAAAGATAGATTAGGCAGAATTGGTGGTGGAGTGTTTGTGTCTGTCAGTAGTGGTTTATCTTGTAGTGAAGTCGAAGTAGATACTCCGTGCGAATTGGTATGGGTGGAGGTTATACTTAACAGCCGAATTAAGTTAATAATTGGCTCCTTCTACCTACCCCCAGACTCCGATGATACAGTTGCGGAACAGTTCAGAGAAAGTTTGAGTCTCGTAACAAATAAATACCCCACTCATACGGTTATAGTTGGTGGGGACTTCAACCTACCCTCGGTATGTTGGCAAAAATACTTGTTCAAAACCGGTGGTAGGCAGAAAACGTCTTCCGAGATTGTCCTAAATGCATTCTCCGAAAATTATTTCGAGCAGTTAGTCCACGAACCCACGCGAATTGTAAATGGTTGCGAAAACACACTTGACCTCTTAGCCACAAACAATCCAGAGATGATAGAGAGCATCATGACTGATACAGGGATTAGTGATCACAAGGTTATTGTAGCTAGGCTCAATACAGTTTCTTCCAAATCCATCAGAAACAAACGCAAAATAATTTTATTTAAAAAAGCGGATAAAGTGTCACTAGAAGCCTTCCTAAAAGACAATTTCCATTCCTTCCGAACTGACTATGCGAATGTAGACGAGATGTGGCTCAAATTCAAAGATATAGTAGCAACAGCAATTGAGATATTCATACCTCATAAATTGGTAAGATATGGAACGGATCCCCCGTGGTACACAAAAAAGGTCCGAACGCTGTTGCAGAGGCAACGGAAAAAGCATGCGAAGTTCAGAAGAACGCGAAATCCCGAAGATGGGCTAAAATTTACAGACGCGCGAAATTTGGCTCGTACTTCGATGCGAGATGCCTTTAATAGGCTCCACAACGAAACATTGTCTCGAAATTTGGTAGAAAATCCGAAGAAATTCTGGTCGTATGTAAAGTACACAAGCGGCAAGACGCAGTCAATACCTTCGCTGCGCAGTGCCAATGGTACTGTTATCGACGACTGTGCCGCTAAAGCGGAGTTATTGAACGCAGTTTTCTGAAATTCCTTCACCAGGGAAGACGAATGGAATATTCCAGAATTTGAAACACGAACATCTGCTAGCATGAGTTTCTTAGAAGTAGATACCTTAGGGGTTGCGAAGCAACTCAAATCGCTTGATACGGGCAAGTCTTCAGGTCCAGATTGTATACCGATTAGGTTCCTTTCAGATTACGCTGATACTATAGCTCCCTACTTAGCACTCATATACAACCGCTCGCTCACCGATACATTTGTACCTACAGATTGGAAAATTGCGCAGGTCGCACCAGTCTTCAAGAAGGGTTGTAGGAGTAATCCATTTAACTACAGACCTATATCATTGACGTCGGTTTGCAGTAGGGTTTTGGAGCATATACTGTATTCAAACATTATGAATCACCTCGAAGGGAACGATCTATTGACACGTAATCAGCATGGCTTCAGAAAACATCGCTCTTGTGCAACGCACGAAGTATTGGCCGCTATCGACAGGGGATCTCAAGTTGATTCCGTATTTCTAGATTTCCGGAAAGCCTTTGACACCGTTCCTCACAAGCGACTTCTAATCAAGCTGCGGAGCTATGGGGTATCGTCTCAGTTGTGCGACTGGATTCGTGATTTTCTGTCAGGAAGGTCGCAGTTCGTAATAATAGACGGCAAATCATCGAGTAAAACTGAAGTGATATCAGGTGTTCCCCACGGAAGCGTCCTGGGACCTCTGCTGTTCCTGATCTATATAAATGACCTGGGTGACAATCTAAGCAGTTCTCTTAGATTGTTCGCAGATGATGCTGTAATTTACCGTCTAGTAAGGTCATCCGAAGACCAGTATCAGTTGCAAAGCGATTTAGAAAAGATTGCTGTATGGTGTGTCAGGTGGCAGTTGACGCTAAATAACGAAAAGTGTGAGATGATCCACATGAGTTCCAAAAGAAATCCGTTGGAATTCGATTACTCGATAAATAGTACAATTCTCAAGGCTGTCAATTCAACTAAGTACCTGGGTGTTAAAATTACGAACAACTTCAGTTGGAAGGACCACATAGATAATATTGTCGGGAAGGCGAGCCAAAGGTTGCGTTTCATTGGCAGGACACTTAGAAGATGCAACAAGTCCACTAAAGAGACAGCTTACACTACACTCGTTCGTCCTCTGTTAGAATATTGCTGCGCGGTGTGGGATCCTTACCAGGTGGGATTGACGGAGGACATCGAAAGGGTGCAAAAAAGGGCAGCTCGTTTTGTATTATCACGTTATAGGGGAGAGAGTGTGGCAGATATGATACACGAGTTGGGATGGAAGTCATTACAGCATAGACGTTTTTCGTCGCGGTGAGACCTTTTTACGAAATTTCAGTCACCAACTTTCTCTTCCGAATGCGAAAATATTTTGTTGAGCCCAACCTACATAGGTAGGAATGATCATCAAAATAAAATAAGAGAAATCAGAGCTCGAACAGAAAGGTTTAGGTGTTCGTTTTTCCCGCTCGCTGTTCGGGAGTGGAATAGTAGAGAGATAGTATGACTGTGGTTCGATGAACCCTCTGCCAAGCACTTAAATGTGAATTGCAGAGTAGTGATGTAGATGTAGAAGTTACTTAAACAAAACGGTTTGATCATTTCAATTACGCTGACGTTAAGGAAAGACAACAGAAGATTGTGTTGTCTTTAAAAAAAATTCTTGATGTTTAACTTAAATCATTCTGGTAATTTAACCAGAATGAATTAAGTTAAACATCAAGAAATTTTTTTAAAGACATTCAAACTTCAATCTGAAGAAGTAAAATCTGCACTTTGAATTACATGAGCTCCAACCTTTACAGAAGCATAATTAGTTCTTTATGATGGATATCAGCAAGTTGGTGGGATAATTTTAAATATAAAACAATTTAATAATCATATTAGACAATTTCTGAAATACTTGAGAAAGGCGGAAAGGAGATATATAATAAAGTTGACTAGCCTTCCAACTACACTTTCTGGACATTAATTGAATCTTAAGTATCTGAAGTGATCAGATATACATAACGAGTCTTTCACTGCGAAACTGACTTACACGTCACAGTGCAAAAATAACAGGGCAATGTGCTAGCCATTCAATATTACAGTTATCAGCTAGAATCTTATGGTTTTAACGAATCGATACGGACATTTCTATAAAAACTGTCTATTTCCAAAATTTTAATATAAGCCGATAATGCACCTTTAATGTTTTGTGTTTTGACACTATTAGACACACAATCTCAATGTCACATAAGTTCTGTACATTAGCTTATAAATGTCAAAAACTACTCTCTGAAGTAGAAAAAGCACACATCATAAATATACTGTAAAATCTTAAATAATATCCTTAAGGTAACTACAATACATCACTGTCAACACAGTCTTCTTTTTTATATTACCCAATGCCCATTCTTTCAAATACAATTTTTAACATATTACCGAACTTTTTCTTGTGATTCGAATACCTTCTAATTTTGTGGAACTCACATAGCATGTGTACCTTGAACTCTATGATGCTATCAGATCCTAATTTGTTAAGGACGTAGTTAACAAAATTTCCCAGCAACCAGTACACAGCGTTATTTTTTGCTTCTGGAAAATAGTGTGCTTCAGGCCTGTGTGTCAATGACAGCGATATATACTGCTCCCGGATCCACTTCCAACTATCCATGTGACCACTGCAAGTATATCTAGGAATTATTGTGTCAACTAGATGGCATTGTTGACATAAATTTGTTTCACAGAGTCTGATTGCGTGTAGTCTTTCATTGGTGCTAACTATGTTGTTAACTGTCTTGTACCATGACGTTTTTATATTAGACGTGAGCACATTAGAACTAATGTTTTGCCAAATCTCAGTCCACTCAATGTTTGGAAACTGTCGTTCTATTTTGTTCCTTCCTTCGCTTTTCTTTCCTTCCCGCATTATGGCTCTCGATGTTAAGTGTCGGGACTGCCTGAGTTCTACACTGACATAACTAAACTCAACATAGAAAATCCTCACATGCTGATATTCTGCACGTCAATCAGGGGAAGCAGGCTTGGAGGTTTAATGATCTCGAAAAGTTGGCTGGTTATGCTTTCTCGCGAGTCTCTTATTAAATTGCCTTTTGATATAAAGAGTAGAGGCTTTATCCGTTAATCAGTTAATCCTAGTCCACCATTTTTAGGATCTAAAGTGGCTACTTTAGCAGGCTCTCTGAATACTTCACCTCTCCACAAAAAGTTGGTGATTTTGGACATTATTCTCCTCGCTATCATTCTCGATATTGGAAACAGCTGGGCAGTATAATAAGCCTTAGCAAGGATGCATGAGTTGATATACTGTATTCTTTGAACTTGCTTCATATATCGAGTTAAATTCTCTACAATGGCTCCTTGCACTTTATCTGCTGCAACTTTCCAATTTAAAGCCGTCATTTTCATAGGGCATGCTGTCAGGGTGATCCCAAGTGTTTTATGTTGTCGGACTAACTTTACCCACTCGACGTTGATATTATCAAAACCTCTGAGATTTAACATCTTACTTTTTTTTTCGTTTGCATTGGCCCCAGATGCTCTACAGTACGAATCAATCACTGTTGCTAGCGTGGTTACCTTGTCATTATTCCTTATAATGACCCCTATATCGTCAGCATACGCTCTTATAACTGTTTTATTTCCTGATAATGTTAAGCCTTTTAATCTAGCATGGACATGTCGGAGGAAAGGTTCCAACGAAACGGCGAAGAGTGACATGGACAGAGGACTTCCTTGAGGAACACCTCATTGTATTTGCATCGGCCTGGATTGTTGACAATCCACCGCTATTTTAGCATTTATTTCAGTTGCTATGTTCTTAATCAACTGTATGACCCTATCGTTAAACCTATTTTCTTCAATGTCTGTAGAAGATATTCATGATTTACTACATCGAACGCTTTATAAAAATCTAAAAACAATAAAGCACACTTTATGTTTGTTACAGAAGTTATTGCAATGATATCCCTGAATTCCGCTAGATTTTGAAAAATGGTTCTGCCATGCACACAATTCTGATGTTGACTAATAATTTTATCTGTAAGGCATGTTTATTATTATAGCTATTAATTTATAATCAGAATTCAGCAGTGAAATTGGACGAAAATTATTTAAATCTTTGTTTCCATTATTTTTTGGCACCAGAACAGTTTTATTCTCCTTAAACTCAGCAGGAATCATTTTACGCTGAATAACCTAATTTACAATGTCCGTGATTTTCGCACATACTATTGGCCAGTAACGGATGAAAAACTCTGCTGGCAGACCATCAGGTCCTGGTGATTTTTTTGGTGGTGAGGCGCACAGAGTCTCATACACGTCGTCACTGACAACCTCGAGAAAATTTTCGTTGTCTTCTTCTGTCAGCTGTGGGGCTAGGATGTCAAGGAATTCTTCGAAGGAAACATCACTACTTTGATGTACAGAATATAGCTCGCAGTAATAGCGAGAAATCTCGTCAATGATATCCTGCTGTGTTCTGAGAATCGTACCGTGTTTTGTTAGAATTTCATCAATAAAAGTCCTTCTCTCGTTTTTCGTATGCTTCACTAAATGATATAGAGAAGTAGTTTCATCTTCTGACACCGAATTTGCCTTCGATTTTATTTTCAACCCTTCCATTTGACTTCTCTTGATATTAAGTAACTTGGCTTTGACTTTTTGATGTCTGATATCCGAAGTGAGGAACCTGCTGAGACTTGATCATATAGATCTCTCAAAACGGAATAGTAATACTCTATAGTGCACTTCATTTCCCTTGCGCTCTTGGCACTGTATTGAATAAGAATTTTCCTCAACTTTGGCTTTGCCATTTTAACCCACCAGTCAATAGCAGTGGCATATCTACTACGGGCTCGCAGGCATATTGCCCATGTTTCTTTAATCAGATCTTCTAAATCATGATTTACTAACAGGGAAGTGTTCAAATTCCACTGATTCTTAAATCGGCAAACCGTCTGTCTTGTTAGATTTATGCAAGCTAAGACACTTGCATGGTCTGAAAAGTACGTAGGAATGCTTTCTACTTTTGTCACGGAAGTTTCAAGATTTTTAGAAATATATAGTCTATCAATCCTGCTACGTGATGTTGCCATGACATAAGTGAACTCAACAGTGGAGGGGTATTTGATTTCCCACATATCCTTTAATTCTAAACCAGTAACTAGTTGTTTTAGTTCACTTGAGAAATTAAAATTAGGTAACTGATCTTTTCGATTTAAAACACAATTAAAATCACCTCCAAGTAATAACTGTCTTGGCGATTTCCTTAACAAGTATATCAGGTCATCTTTGAAGAAACGTGCCCTGTCAGCTCGATGAGAACTTCCTGAAGGGGCGTACAAGTTGATGATAGTCACATCATAGATATTTAGTCCTATTCCCCTTCCGGATTCCAGTCTCTCCACCTCGCTTACTGTAATCCTTTCCCTCACCAAAATAGCTGTTCCAACACTTGTTTCGGGAGACACATTTATGTAACTGACAAAACCGGGAATTACCAAATCCGAAATTAGAACTTCTTGTAATAGGGCAATATAATTCGCTGATTCGTACAAAAATTCCTTAAGGGCCGATAATTTCAAACCGGTCGTGATTTTATTTATGTTTATAGTGGTGACAGAATATGATTGCGTCATTGTGCTGTCACTATGTAGTTGTTTTGATGAACTAATTTAGTTTCCTGTGGTTCAGGGTTCAGTTAAGCTGTAACAGTTTTCTCGGAAGGCTGAACATGGAATAACACTTCAATCAGTTATTAGTTACCGTCCCGTTTTTTTCTACTTCTGATGTTTTCTCTTGTACCGCAAGCAGACTGATTTCCTGGTAAACTTTCTGATTTTTCCTCCAGTGATTCGTGTACGACCGCTTCGGACTGAACATTCTTTGGGCTTGGGTCGCCTCTACCGGATTTTCCCTTCCCTTGGTTACGAGCTACATTCTCATTTGGTTGCGTCGGTATTTTACTTCGCGGCTTATCTGGAGCAGCAGCAGACGCTTTCGCAACTTCGGTTGCCGGCGTCTGCCTGAGGTGTTGACCGTGATTTCAGTTTGGCCACCACTTCCTCGTTTTTTATTAATTTCACTCACTTCCTGATCGAGGGAAACAAATGGAGACTGCAGTTTTGCAACCTCTCCCTGAATTTGTTTATTATTCTGATCTTTGCAATCGGCTACTGCACCTGTTGTTTCTTGCAAATTAATGCTGGTTACACCCCCTTCATTTTCTGGTACCGTATGTGTATTATCTTTCTGTTCATTAGTTTCCATTCTCATTTTGCCTTCAGGCTCCTCTGCCTCCTCATCGCACTGTTTTTGCTTGCGAAGTGAGGGAGTGGGACAAGACGGCTTGTCCTCTGAACAACTATCAGTTATCTCCAGTGGTCGTTTTTTCGGTTACATTTCAGTTTCACGAGTAGTGGCAACAGGGTTTCCTTTCGTTGTTAACGGGGGAAATTGACTGTTATCGTGAAGGGAGACATCAGCTTGGCCCGCTGCGTGAACATCCTCAACCAGTTGCTCCGGGATATTCTTTGGTAACAGATCATTTAAGGTAAGTTTCTGACGCTGTATGAAATTACTTTTAAGAACAACAATTCGCCGCGAACATTCCTGTCTGAAGTGACCGGTTTCGTTGCATATATGACATGTAGCCTCCCCCCATGAACCATGGACCTTGCCGTTGGTGGGGAGGCTTGCGTGCCTCAGCGATACAGATGGCCGTACCGTAGGTGCAACCACAACGGAGGGGTATCTGTTGAGAGGCCAGACAAACGTGTGGTTCCTGAAGAGGGGCAGCAGCCTTTTCAGTAGTTGCAGGGACAACAGTCTGGATGATTGACTGATCTGGCCTTGTAACATTAACCAAAACGGCCTTGCTGTGCTGGTACTGCGAACGGCTGAAAGCAAGGGGAAACTACAGCCGTAATCTTTCCCGAGGGCATGCAGCTTTACTCTATGATTAAATGATGACGTCCTCTTGGGTAAAATATTCCGGAGGTAAAATAGTCCCCCATTCGGATCTCCGGGCGGGTACTACCCAAGAGGACGTCGTTATCAGGAGAAAGAAAACTGGCGTTCTGCGGATCGGAGCGTGGAATGTCAGATCCCTTAATCGGGCAGGTAGGTTAGAAAATTTAAAAAGGGAAATGGATAGGTTAAAGTTAGATATAGTGGGAATTAGTGAAGTTCGGTGGCAGAAGGAACAAGACTTTGGGTCAGGTGAATACAGGGTTATAAATACAAAATCAAATAGGGGTAATGCAGGAGTAGGTTTAATAATGAATAAAAATAGGAGTGCGGGTAAGCTACTACAAACAGCATAGTGAACGCATTATTGTGGCCAAGATAGACACAAAGCCCACGCCTACTACAGTAGTAAAAGTTTATATGCCAACTATCTCTGCAGATGATGAAGAAATTAAGGAAATCTATGATGAGATAAAAGAAATTATTCAGGTACTGAAGGGAGACGAAAATTTAATAGTCATGGGTGACTGGAATTCGTCAGTAGGAAAAGGGAGAGAAGGAAACATAGTAGGTGAATATGGATTGGGGCGAAGAAATGAAAGAGGAAGCCGTCTGGTAGAATTTTGCACAGAGAATAACTTAATCATAGCTAATACTTGGTTTAAGAATCATAAAAGAAGGTTGTATACATGGAAGAATCCTGGAGATACTAAAAGGTATCAGATAGATTATATAATGGTAAGACAGAGATTTAGGCATCAGGTTTTAAATTGTAAGACATTTCCAGGGCAGATGTGGACTCTGACCACAATCTATTGCTTCCTTTACAGCCAACTGTCGAATCATAAAGACAAGAAACACATTTGCTTCAATTGTCTAAATACGTTTACAGGAGAAAAGTATTTATAAAGGCATCTGGAGTACTGTGAATCCAAAAGAGAGGCCACGGCTGCTGAAATGGTGGTCCCCACACCACTGAATACCCCTGCTGTCCGTGGTTGGTTCAGTCAGAGCAACTATCTCACACCCGCCAGGTAGGCGCTGGTGAAGGCTCCCTGTATCCATCAACACCGACATTGGGCTGTTCATGACAGAAAAGAACTTACTTCGTCGGAAGAGCTCGTTTCAAATTGTATCGAGCGGATGGACGTGTAGGGGTATGGAGACTGTTAAAGCTGGTGAAGGCTCTGTAATGGTGTGGGGCGTGTGCAGTGGAGTGACATGGGACTCCTGATACGTCTAGATACGACTCAGACAAGTGACACGTATGTAAGCATCCTGTTGTTATTCTACAGAAGAAAACAAGTTCATTAAATTCAAGAATGGTCACCACCAGTAACGATGTCCATTTGTTGTATATGCAGGCTTCAAATGTCTCCTTGCCCCTATCGCCTACTGTGAAGGAAACCCCTTAGCATCACATATTACCTTCATGCAAAAACATGTACTGTGTGCGACAGTGTACCAAATTGCATGTTCGTATGATTCGAGCCTTAACTGCTATGAATCTTACGTCAGGGATAATCCTGCAGTTTGGTTCCTCACTGAGCTTGAAAAACTCTCGTGGGATGTTGACAAACTTTACAGCATCAGCATCGTCATGACAGATTCGGAGGAGGAGAAAAACTATACAATGATGTGGTTAACTTTCATATTTGTGGGCTGCCGTTATATAGAAAAGCTGCAACTCCCTGTAGAGATCATTGTCATCTTACAGGGAAGATCCTCGGTGCACTCACAATGCATTTAATTTGAAGTATCGGTTACCATTACACATACTCTTCTTCTTCCATAATTTAAGTGGGTATGATGCTCACTTTCTAGCTGAGCAATTTGTTAATTTTGATAGGAAGAAAAATCAGCTCAATGTCCTGCCTGAGAGTATTGGGAAATACATTTCATTCTCCAAATGAATGACACCAAAAATTAATCTCCATTTTCTTGGCATGCTACATTTTATGCAGGCGCCACTCTAGAAACTCGTTGAAACTCTACCTGGGGATGATATGCACATTACCCATTCTGCATACCCTGATGAGGAAAAGTTTCAGCTTGTGATTAGGAAAGGAGTTTTCCGTTATGAGTATCTGGATAGTAAAGCGAAATGCGACAAAACCAGGCTACCCGACATATCTCCATTAACCGCTATTCTTACAGGCGATGCCATACCTAGTGCAGATTATGAGCATGCCGTGCTGTGAATGTCTGGCAGCAATTCAACATTCCAAATTTTGGGTGAATACACAATGCACACCAAAATGCGCTTGCTTGCAGATATTTTTGAAAAGTTCCAAAGTGTATGCATGGCCACATACTCTCTGCATCCCACCTTTTATTACATGGAATCTGGGTTGCTCTGGGACACAATGCTGAAGAAAACGAGAGGAAACATCAAACTTTTGACTGATGTCGATATGCTTCTTTTCTTTGAGCGTGGGATCCGTTGGGGACTTTGCCAGCGTGTCCATAGACACGCGAAGGCAAATAATTCACACATGGGTGCGGGGTTCAGTGCAGCCCTCGATTCAAGTTGTATTCTATACTTGGAAGTGGATAACTTATACTGGCATGCCATGATGCAACCATGGTAAGTTTCAATGGGTGCTCGAGAACGAATTAGACAGATTCTGTGGAAAAATATTGCGTCTGGAGGCTGATTCTGAGTATGTGGTGGAGGCGGACCTCTCATACCCAGTTAGTACACACGAAATGACAAGCGACTTGCTATTACATCCAGAGCAATAAGTTCTGCAATGAAGCACTATCCCTAAACTGATGACCACTGTTGGACACAAACAGAGGTATGTAATTCATTATCGCAATCTCCAGCAGTACTTCAGCGTTGGGATAGAGATAGGTAGAATCACCTGGGCTATATCCTGCAATCAGTACCCCTGGTTCACAGAGTATATTGAATGAAATTCCGAAAAGAGTGTAAGAGCGACTAGTGATTTCGAAAAAGATTTTTAGAAATTGATGAATAATTCCATTTTCGGTAAAACCTTGCAGAATGCAAGAAATGAACACGATATTTTGACTAGGAGAGAATGGGATGGGCTGTGGGGCGTGAGAAAGTGCATCGTCAGACCAAATTTTAAGCAGGTCGCTATTTTCAATGAGGACTTTGTCACTGTGCAGATGTCGAAAGTTTCATCAGAGTTTACAAAACCTATCTCTTTGGGTATGTATATACTGGACATCTGAAAACTCCTCATGTACTGCTTCCATAATGAATTTGCTAAAACTCATTTCGTGGAACCGAAGTTAGTTTAGTTTTACTTCATCTGTTGGGTGAAAAACAGCAATCCATATGAAGTAATTCGCTGTCATGAAAATGAATTCAACACATCGGGATATGCAACCGATAATCCTTACCGTATTATGCCTCAGAACAAAAAGGTTATTTTTTACATATGAAGTCTTCACGGGTTGTCAGCCGAGTAGCATCGTCGTCTCGTAGTAAGGTTTCGATGGAATGCGTCTCCATCATCTTCAGGCAAAGATGAAGATGATGAAGACGCATTCCATCGAAACGTTGCTACGAGACGACGATGCTACTCGGCTGACAACCCGTGAAGACTTCATATATGAAATTCGCCGAGAAAGCCTGCACTCGCATATAAAAAGGTTATTTGCTTAACGAAAGAGGAGGCGGATGGATTACCGATTGTGGAGTTTGTGGGTCTAAGATCCAAAATGCCCAGAGGCGGGCTAAGGGTGTGCAACGTGCAGCATCAAGTGTCCCCGTGGTTGAAGACTACTTGCAGTGCCTGAACGGTGGTGTTCGCGGTGCTCCACCGCAACCTCCACATTTGGTACAGTAAGCTAGTATTCGATCGCAAAGTGACAAGGTGTACACTGTGCTGCAATTTAAAGACAGTTTGACACCTCATGAAGGTAAAAGAGCCATTTGTGATGACGGGATTGAAATCCCCCTGTACTCACAATAAGACACGGTAGGGGGTGTGGGACTCCAATGGTGTGTAAGAGAGAGAGCAAGTGACTGGCTGAGAGAGAGCTTGTACCTAATATTATGGTTCTTTAATGATAGAGTAAATATGGCTGGCTCTGAGCACTATGCGACTTAACATCTATGGTCATCAGTCCCCTAGAACTTAGAACTACTTAAACCTAACTAACCTAAGGACAACACACAACACCCAGCCATCACGAGGCAGAGAAAATCCCTGACCCCGCCGGGAATCGAACCCGGGAACCCGGGCGCGGGAAGAGGGAACGCTACCGCACGACCACGAGATGCGGGCTAGAGTAAATATGGTATGTGTATGATGTATGGTGTGCCAGCATGTGTGAGTGCTTATGTGTATCTGCGTGTATGCTTTTGAATGTATTTGAGTTTGGATGTCTGTGTAAATATGTGTGTCTATGTGTAAAAATATTCTGTCTATTTTTTCCCTGAATAAGTAGCAAAATGTCTATGCGTGAATATATAAGCAGCATGTGTTTGAAAAATTATTAAAAAGTTAAAAATATGCAATACATATAAAAAGGATTAAAAATCAACTAAAATAATGAAAAAAGTTCAAAAATTTTAGTTGACAGAAAAAATAGCCTACCACATTTCTCTCTTTTGCACTTCATGTATGTGTGTGATTGAGTGAGTGCACGTGTAAATAGATTAAGTTTCACCTACCTCTAGATGTCCAAGTCATACTAGTTTTAAGTGTGAGTTCCACCCAGCTCATTTTTGTGCAGCTATTTGGGATGAACATTTTAGGACCATCCACTTTATTAAATTATTTCAGCTGCTTGAGGTGAGTAATGTTTAGAGCCAACCAGTACAATATATAAATTAAGTCTTCTGTTTGTGTGGAATTTCACTGGTAATAAATAGTATTAGCGTAAAAGAAACTATATCTTTGCAATAGCTGTAATCAATACTGTAATGTAAAGTAAAAATTTTTTCGAGCAATAGTATTATTTGTAAAACCAAGAACTGTGAATAACAAAATTCCCAACAATAACAAGAACTGTGAATTTAAAAGCAGTATTACTTCATATTGTAAAAGCAACAAGATTTGTGGATGTAACGCTGTATGACTACTGTGAATATTTATGTCGCAATAAAAATTGTTATTCGTTATCATACGTCTCTGTTGTTATTTCACAAATCTCTACCCTTAAAAATGTATATAAAGGCTGTGCAAGATGCTCAAGATTTTAGTTTGATAGATGAGAGAGGTGACGGTTTAGATGGAGGAAAACAAAATATATGTAATGACTGCATGGAACTTTGCCTACTGTTCTGCAGGTATAGGTTTTTTGGAACAGGCGGCACGTTATCGTGTCCGCTTCCAAAGACATACATCATACATGGCTGAAATTATATCTCCTATGCTTGTACTAAGCCACAGATATAGGATCTGGGCAAAGCTACATACTATCTAAGTACGAGCAGGGTTGTTTTGGGGAGGAGACCAGACAGCAAGGTCATTAGGGAAGGACGGGGAAGGAAGTCGGCCGTGCCCTTTCCAAGGAACCATCCCGGCATTTGCCAGGAGCGATTTAGGGAAATCGCGGAAAACCTATATCAGGATGGCCGGACGCGGGATTGAACCGTCGTCCTCGCGAATGCAAGTCCAGTGTGCTAACCACTGCGCCACCTCGCTCGGTATAGAAAGAAAGACAAACACGGAATGTGAGGTAAGAAATTGATTTATTTTCATTACTCCAACTTAAAAGTAATTTTACATTTTCATAAGCAGACAGTACCGTTTTCACACAGGTCCTTCTTCTTGAGCTGATGGATAGCGGGGCACACGTAGAATTCCATCTCCTGAGTAGATGCAAACTTGAAGATTCGCAGCATCTGTGTGATCTTCTTCTTGCCTTTGACGTAGATGATGGTCTCAGGACGACCAAATATTCGAAGTGACGCCATCATTTCTTTATAAGGTACACCAAGATAGTCGCAGTGGAGTCTCTGAAAGAAATGATGAAAATTAATGCAGTACTGACTGGGTGTTCAGACAATCAGATTCAGGTACTCTTTACTGCTCTTTAAACGCTTATCCAGTGGATTTGAGAAAGGAAATAAGAATATTCGTGGTGGCAGTACTATTTCTACTGAATGTTGTTTTTAATAAAGAAAATCAATATCAGTGCATTTACACAGCATCAAAATTCGCTTTAGAAGAAATTAAAAATTTCGTAGAACAGGTATTTGAGGAGCAAGTGTGAAAATAGTAGATTTGAAATTAATATTAAGATCATCATAAATAACATCTAACATATCGCACAAAAACTTTGAAACTGTACATTTTAGAACGTGATATAGTCCTAATCATTAGAAAGATGTAATCGACAGATGTCAAATATCAAAGTGTTTCTTCTGGTTTTACTTTACTTGAACTAGAACTGTAACTTCAGTGTTAGAATTGATTTTTTAATAGACCTCGAATTACACATCTACAGGTAGAGGCTTACTTGAAATCTGTATTGCTGAATTTATTTAACGTTGTGCAGGCACACGTCAATTAGCCTTCAATGACTGTCATTCAGTACACGTTTGAAAGATAAAGTTTAGTATAAGATACTCTTAAGTACCTAAAGCACTTCACGTGACAGAATCACCACCCTTTGACCATAAAAACAACGCCATTTGTAGACAGTTGATGTCCACCTACCACAACCCAAAAAGATCCACTATAGTAACTTTAAGCAAAAGATAATCCCACATCTAAAAAAGCTTTCTTGTCTCGCACAGACCATAGCGAGTACTACACACTCTGTCCTCAGTTGTCGGAGGAATCCGACATGTCTTACGAATATATGAGATGACGGGAGAAACAATCTGATACATACTCAAGATAATTCGTGGTGACCTTGAAATAAAAGATATAAACACTCTCTTTCGATGTATTTATTTAAA
Organism: Schistocerca gregaria; assembly: GCF_023897955.1. NCBI lineage: Eukaryota > Metazoa > Arthropoda > Insecta > Orthoptera > Acrididae > Schistocerca > Schistocerca gregaria. The sequence goes on from NC_064931.1 coordinate 54,819,945, forward strand.
GTTGTGCTGACGTACGTCAATTAACTCTTAGTGACTGTTATTTAGTACAAGTCAATTAACTTTCAGTGACTGTTATTTAGTACACGAGTGAAAGACAAACAAAGTGTAGCATAAGGTACTCTGAAGACCTAAGGCAAATAAAAGTGAAAATACATACCGTACACCGCATCTGCAAACCGCTTCATATGAACAGTATATCCCACTGGTATAAAACGCCAGTAAACGGTAATAATAATTTATAGACCACTAATGACAATCTCCGGCAAAACAGGTCCAGTACAGTAGCTATAAGCATAAGATACGCCACCCTCTTCAGTTGAACAAATTCATTTTTGAGTTTATAATGTAAGCCTAAAATTTCCAATGAAGATTTTTCCTATCTGAGGTTTCGAATAAATGTCAGTCCATAGATTTCGAAGTATATCCCGATTATGATATTTTCATCCTCAGGATGCCACAAACTCACTCTTTTTTGGACTAAACTTATCAGTTTCTCACGCACCATATTTCGTGTGCGAGAACTTGGTCGATTTGACCGAAGAAAACAAACTGATTTGAATTTTACCGATTGTCGTTCGAAGTCTGTACGTTCGGGAGATAAGACCGCGCACGTAGTGGCAAACTGATTCAAAAAGTTCGGCCGAGTTCGGTTGTCGGCGGAATCCACCGATATGGGAGCCACTGTGACCGCAGCCTTACGGTGCGTGACCAGAAAAAATTTTCTGCCTTACATGTAAAGATGAACTGTGGTGACACTATTATTGCCAGGGATTCCTTCTCCAGCTCACTATAGTTAATCTGAGCTCTGTTCAAAGTTTTCGAAGCAAATGCGATGGGGCGTTCTGTTTTTCCAATTTTGTGGGATAAAACCGCCCCGATGCCAGGGGACGAGGTGTCGACTGAAAGTACAAGTGACTTGACCGGATCATAGTACATAGGGCCAAGTTGACGAAGCAATGCATTTTTCACTCTTGGAAAAGCTTGGTCTTAGTCTTTTTGTCCAACGGAACGGAAGGTTTTTACGTCTGCGGTTCAAAGATGCAGGAGTTTCGCCGCTTTAGGAATGAACTTTATGTAGTAAATCAGTTTTCCAACAACAGCTTGGAGTTGACGTAAATTCTTAGGAGATGGTAACTGCAGTCAATCGTGGTAACTTTTGACCATATTTTTCAATTTTTTGAAAATACTGGACACAAGATTCGTTATACATCACAACGGACACTGCAACATTTTATATCTTTAGTGTTTGGGGAAGTGAAAATGTACACTAACTGTGTCCTATTAGGGTAAAATTTCTTTTTTAATTTTGGTACAAAGTTACGCTGTCATTTAGGGTAACTTTACATTAGTCGTAAAAAACAAAAATTGTATTTTTCCAATATCTAATGCTCTGGTTAAATTTAGATCATGCCAAGAAGAAATCATGTGTTAACAAGAAGAGAAAACAAACCATGTTAAAATTCAGTATTGCTGGTTTACTTTGAAATAGCAACATATTTGTATAGTCCTGGCGTGGTCAAACTTATATCACTGTCGCTAGAAGCTCTCTTCACAGCCATTGTAATTAAAGCATAATCACAAGCTTGAGAGATTGTAAGTAGGTGGAAACAACTGAAATACTAACTAGAAGCAACAGAGGTAATAAAACTGTTCCTTTTAATACAAAAAATGCAAGTATGTGGAACAGAATCCATTTGAAACAAAAGTAGTAAGTGGTCAAAGACGTCCCGACTGGAAAAAAGTTAGCCTGATTGACTGTGCTGAACCGCTTGCAAATGTTTCGTCGAAGGACGAGCACCATTGGCGTCGATGATATGTCGTAAGTATTCGATCTTTGTATTCAAAAAAGAACATTTCTGCAAGTTGCACTTGAGGCCCACCTCAGTCAACATTGGAAAAGACAGTCCAAATTTTTAAGTAGCTGTTGTTCTGGTTTTTGTCCGGAGACGATTATGTTGTTAAGGTAGCTAAAACAAGAAAGCACCATGGACGTTACTTGTTTGAGAAATTTTTGAAACAACGCAGGAGTGGGTGCACATCCGAAAGCTGGACGTTGATACTCAAACAAGCCGACATGAGTCGGGGATATGATTGTTGAGATGCACAATCAAAAAATGAGAGGTTCAGGTGCTCAACATCCTTATCAGTCGTCGGTAGGTGATGTGTCAAATGGTTCAAATGGCTCTGAGCACTATTGGACTCAACATCTTAGGTCATAAGTCCCCTAGAACTTAGAACTACTTAAACCTAACTAACCTAAGGACATCACACACACCCATGCCCGAGGCAGGATTCGAACCTGCGACCGTAGCAGTCCCGCGGTTCCGGATTGCAGAGCCAGAACCGCACGGCCACCGCGGCCGGCTAGGTGATGTGTCAGTGCCTTGTATGTAGCAAAGAAAGCAACTTGGTGCAACCACCTGGTGGGACTCAGTTTCTGTTCCAAGTACTAACAAGCCCTCTTGCTAGGTTGAACGACACCTTAAAGAAAAATAATGTTTCAACATCTGAGTAGCCCATGAAAGTCATGGGCCTGCTTATTGTTATGTGCTTCAAGACTTCTCAATGACTGACATCTTTCTTTGACTCTACGACAATCGTTGATGCGGTAATCAGAAAATTGTCCAACACAAGGCTTGCCTCTGGATTGATCTTAAACTGCAAGACTTCCTGTTGGTCAAAATCAGGGTCTGGAGCAGCTGGAAGCATAGAGAGTGTATCCAGGTTGGCTTGATGGATGGTTGACTTGTACCCAATGTGATTAGAACACAGACCAATGCCATAAGCCGACATGAGTATTCGCAACAAAAAGTTTCTGTTTCTCTTCGTCCAATGGTAACTGAAGATAGGTTTCTGTAAGATCAATTTTTTGAGAAGAACTGTCCTCCCACTAGGCGATCCAAAATTTCTTGTACATGTGGGAGCGGGTTAGGAATCAATGACCGTCTGTCAATTGATTGAATCCGCACAAAGACGAGTCTTCCCATTTGGCTGATGAATAACAAGAAAAGGTGATGCTCACTGACTTGCTGAAATGGGTTTTAAGACACCAACAGATTCCAGTCTCTGAATTTCTGTTGTCACGTCATCGAGTAATGAATGTGGCCCAGGGCGTGCTAGGCAAAATTTGGGGTGCCCATTAGCTTTCAGCGTAATGTGGCTGTGAAAATCTGTTGCACATCGTAGAGCACCGTCGAACAAATGTTGATATTTGTCACAGAGTTGTTAAATTGCGGTATGGGAAACTTTTGTGTCAATGACATGCACATTGTCCAGTACGTCTAATCCGAAGGAACCAAACGCTCCCAACCGAAAATATTTGGACTCTTGCGTGACCGAACTACTTTTAAAGGTACAACCTTAGTGGAATTTTTGTATTTTGCAGGTAAGCGGCACGTTCAAAGCACTGAAATGCTGTCTCCGTTGTAGGGGGAGAGATATAGACTTAACATTTGCGAAGGTGGTTGCCGAGTGTTTCCATATATATCTAGGTTAAGCAACGAGACAGAGGCTCCGGTATCTAGTTGAAAAGGCACTGACTGGTTACAAATTTTCAATGTAAACCACAGTTTGTGGCGCGTTCTATGAATACAGATGTTTATTCTGTTTGTCAAAACCGTTCTGTTTCCACCTGCGCACTAGAGCGCCTTCGTTGATTTCGAGATTGGGAGAGCTGTTTTGAACTGTGTGGTACTAGAATCAAACGCGTATCTCTGCGGTTTCTGCGTCTTCTCTTGTCTGATTTTTTAAAAGGAAAAAGAGAAGAATCCGAACATGAAATGACATCGATTTCCATCCTTTCCCGCTTCGCATTATTACCGCGTGAAACAGAGGAGCGCTTTCCAGGCAGACCGGTATTGTATGTCCTGTGCGATGACAAAAATTGCATTCAGCTTGTCTGAAGAAACAGTTTTCCGATCATGGGTGACACAGAATTTCACACACGATTTCACCCTGTGCGGAGCTGTAATTAGCGTTGCGTCGGCGTGGCAGACGCAGTCTGTGGCATGTCCGGCCTTGTTTACGTGCTGGGGCCCGGGCACGAGTTGTTTTTCTCAAGTGAAGCGATATCTAGTATACGGCAACCTTTCTCAGCTAAATCTTTAACTTCCCGTACATCGATACCTTTAAGCACTTCACTCGGACTAGTCAGTCTCTGATATGATAGATTCTGAATAATAGCATCGCGAAGCATTTCATTCCGATAAGTTGCGCCACAGACAATTGAATTTACAGTCTCTAGTCATGCCCTGCAATTCCGCAATCCATTCTTCATAGGACTGATCACTATACGTGGCGTGCGGAAAAATTTATACTGTGAACAGCAACGTGTATTTGACTCTAAACAAATTCGTCTAATCTTGCAAATATGACCTTGTAGGACTTGGTTTGTGGCTCACTAAAGAGAACAATTTCGTAAAGACGTGGTAGATGTACACTCGTGCACATGAAAAGAAAAATCCACGATGTGATTCACCTGTGATTTTGTTGGTATCGAAATGTTGATGCAGTTGTGTTATGTATTCTGTCCACGTTTCCTACCTCTCATAGGGCTGTCGGAAGGACGGCGTGGCAACAGCTGAATTCCTTCCTTAGCCTCTGGCATCTTTTGCTGCTGGGCTGCTTGCACTTGTGCGAGGCAAGAAACTGCTGACAGCAGATCTGTTATTTGTTGACTGAAATTGAACAAAAGATGTTAGACGCCACTCAGCGCTTAGACGTCGCTCTCCCTGATTTGCCGTTGTCCCTTAAACACCCTCAGCTTACTATACGCACACACACACACACACACACACACACACACACACACACACACACACACAAAAGAATTCCACAGAAAGAAAGAAAAAATTGCTGTGCACTGGTGTCCAGAGCTCCTTGCTTGTTCCAGTTTCCTTTTGCTCGTCACCAGTTTCTTACGTCTTCCTTGCACGCTGTGCGGTTCTTCAGGAGAGTGAGGAACAGATGTCGTTCATGAACATAGAATTCAGATATTAATTTGTTCTACATCTAATATCAAATTGTAATAATAATACAGAGCTTTGTTGCTAAAGTGGCAGCGTCAGTTGATAAAAAAATATTTGAATGCAGAAATATGCACAAATACAAAAGATTTATAAATCTGTCACGCTTCAGTAAAATGTCTATTCAGAAGATAGATAATGTTGAGCCCTTGGCCGCTGTGAAAATCTCTAAATGTTATTCAGTTGGCAAACACACGAAATGTCGAAGGTGCACGAAGGGCCGAATTTAAATACACTCACTGCTGGGGCTCCAGAGAGAGGATGCTTGCATCTGATGGGCAGCGGTGTTATCCTTCGCGTCAGCGCACTCGTGGTGAGTCGTGTGAATTAAAAACCCCTTTTACGAGAAATATACACTATTTTCATAATTCTTGACAGATGTGCCATAGTTCTAGAGTCCTTTGTACAAAATTTGAATAGTTCTGCAGAATTTAACGAAGAAAACAACAAAACTGGAAAAAATTTTCCTATCGAAAACATTCTTTGAGAATTTCCGCATGATGTAAATAAGTACAAGACATCTGAGCACAGTTCTGAACAGAGCTCCAAGAGTTCTATGAAAAATCCCAGCAACATTTTCTTGTGCAGCTAATAGTTCACGAGATAATTGCAATTTAAGGAGAAAATCTTTTCACTTACCTTCACACTTTCTTTTTCAGAAATATATATATCTTTTCAGAGTCTTGATAGATATGCCATAGTTCTAGAGTTCTTTGTACAAAATTTCAATAGTTCTGCAGAATATAGCGAAGAAAACAACAACACTCAAAAAAAGTTTCGTATCGAAAATATTCTTTGTCAATTTTCGCAAAAATTAAAGTCGTACAACAGTTCTGAGGACAGTTCTGAACAGAACCCCAAGAGATCGATCGAAAATCCCAATAACATTTTTATATGGTGATAATAGTTTATGAGATAAATGGATTTAATGTGGGACACACTTTCTCTACAGAAAATATAAATACAGTTCTGATGCGGAGCATGGAATGTCAGAACCCTTAATCGGGCAGGTAGGTTAGAAAATTTAAAAAGGGAAATGGATAGGTTAAAGTTAGATATAGTGGGAATTAGTGAAGTTCGGTGGCAGAAGGAACAAGATTTCTGGTCAGGTGAATACAGGGTTATAAACACAAAATCAAGTAGGGGTAATGCAAGAGTAGCTTTAATAATGAATAGGAAAATAGGACTGCGGGTAAGCTACTACAAACAGCATAGTGAACGCATTATTGTGGCATAGATAGATACGAAGCCCACACCTACTACAGTAGTAAAAGTTTATATGCCAACTAGCTCCGCAGATGACGAAGAAATTGAAGAAATGTATGATCAAATAAAAGAAATTATTCAGATAGTGAAGGGAGATGAAAATTTAATAGTCATGGGTGACTGGAATTCGGTAGTAGGGAAAGGGAGAGAAGGAAACGTAGTAGGTTAATATGGACTGGGGCAAAGAAATGAAAGAGGAAGCAACCTGGTAGAATTTTGCACAGAGCACAACTTGATCATAGGTAACACTTGGTTCAAGAATCATAAAAGAAGGCTGTATACATGGAAGAACCCTGGAGATACTAAAAGGTATCAGATAGATTATATAATGGTAAGACAGAGATTTAGGAACCAGGTTTTAAATTGTAAGACATTTCCAGGGGCAGATGTTGACTCTGACCACAATCTATTGGTTATGACCTGTAGATTAGAACTGAAGAAACTGCAAAAAGGTGGGAATTTAAGGAGATGGGACCTGGATAAACTGAAAGAACCAGAGGTTGTACAGAGTTTCAGGGAGAGCATAAGGGAGAAATTGACAGGAATGGGGGAAAGAAATACAGTAGAAGAAGAATGGGTAGCTTTGAGGGATGAAGTAGTGAAGGCAGCAGAGGATCAAGTAGGTAAAAAGACGAGGGCTAGTAGAAATCCTTGGATGACAGAAGAAATATTGAATTTAATTGATGAAAGGAGAAAATATAAAAATGCAGTAAATGAAGCAGGCAAAAAGGAATACAGATATCTCAAAAATGAGATCGACAGGAAGTGTAAAATGGCTAAGCAGGGATGGCTAGAGGACAAATGTAAGGATGTAGAGGCTTATCTCACTAGGGGTGAGGTAGATACTGCCTACAGGATAATTAAAGAGACCTTTGGAGATAGGAGAGCCACTTGTATGAACATCAAGAGCTCGGATGGAAACCCAGTTCTAAGCAAAGAAGATAAAGCAGAAAGGTGGAAGGAGTATATAGAGGGTCTATACAAGGGCGATATACTTGAGGACAATATTATGGAATCGGAAGAGGATGTAGATGAAGATGAAATGGGAGATACGATACTGCGTGTAGAGTTTGACAGAGCACTGAAAGACCTGAGTCGAAACAAGGCCCCCGGAGTAGACAACATTCCATTGGAACTACTGACGGCCTCGGGAGAGCCAGTCCTTACAAAACTCTACTATCTGGTGGGCAAGATGTATGAGACAGGCGAAATACCCTCAGACTTCAAGAAGAATATAATAATTCCAATCCCAAAGAAAGCAGGTGTTGACAGATGTGAAAATTACCGCACTATCAGTTTAATAAGTCACAGCTGCAAAATACTAACACGAATTCTTTACAGACGAATGGGAAAACTAGTAGTAGCTGACCTCGGGGAAGATCAGTTTGGCTTCCATAGAAATGTTGGAACACGTGAAGCAATACTGACCCTACGACTTATCTTAGAAGAAAGATTAAGGAAAGGCAAACCTACGTTTCTAGCATTTGTAGACTTAGAGAAAGCTTTTGACAATGTTGACTGGAATACTCTCCTTCAAATTCTGAAGGTGGCAGGGGTAAAATACAGGGAGCGAAAGGCTATTTACAATTTCTACAGAAACCAGATGGCAGTTATAAGAGTCGAGGGACATGAAAGGGAAACAGTGGTTGGGAAGGGAGTGAGACAGGGTTGTAGCCTCTCCCCGATGTTATTCAATCTGTATATTGAGCAAGCAGTAAAGGAAACAAAAGAAAAATTTGGAGTAGGTATTAAAATCCAGGGAGAAGAAATAAAAACTTTGAGGTTCGCCGATGACATCGTAATTCTGTCAGAGACAGCAAAGGACTTGGAATGGATAGTGTCTTGAAAGGAGGATATAAAATGAACATCAACAAAAGCAAAACGAGGATAATGGAATGTAGTCGAATTAAGCCGGGTGATGTTGAGGGTATTAGATTAGGAAATGAGACACTTAAAGTAGTAAAGGAGTTTTGCTATTTGAGGAGCAAAATAACTGATGATGGTCGAAGTAGAGAGGATATAAAATGTAGACTGGCAATGGCAAGGAAAGCGTTTCTGAAAAAGAGAAATTTGTTAACATAGAGTATAGATTTAAGTGTCAGGAAGTCATTTCTGAAAGTATTTGTATGGAGTGTAGCCATGTATGGAAGTGAAACATGGACGATAAATAGTTTGGACAGGAAGAGAATAGAAGCTTTCGAAATTTGGTGCTACAGAAGAATGCTGAAGATTAGATGGGTAGATCACATAACTAATGAGGAAGTATTGAATAGGATTGGGGAGAAGAGAAGTTTGTGGCACAACTTGACCAGAAGAAGAAATCGGTTGGTAGGACATGTTCTGAGGCATCAAGGGATCACCAATTTAGTATTGGAGGGCACCGTGGAGGGTAAAAATCGTAGAGGGAGACCAAGAGATGAATACAGTAAGCAGATTCAGAAGGACGTAGGTTGCAGTACGTACTGGGAGATGAAGAAGCTTGCACAGGATAGAGTAGCATGGAGAGCTGCTTCAAACCAGTCTCAGGACTGAAAACCACAACAACAACAGTTCTGATGACAGTTCTGGACACCACGTGAAAATTTCTATCGAAAATCCTAGTAGCATTTTTTGTGCAGGTAATAGTTTAAGAGGTAATTGCAACTTAATTAAGAACTCCATAAGAGCTCCTATTGTGAAGCTGGCACCGTTTTTCAGAAATATGTATTTTTCTCAGAGTTCTTGATAGATAAGCCATAGTTCTAGAGTTCTTTGTACAACATTTCAATAGTTCTGCAGAATTTAGCGAAGAAAACAACATTACTCGTAAAAATTGTGGCATCGAAACCATTTTTTGTCGATTTTCGCAAAAAGTAAATTAGTACGACAGTTCTGAAGACAGTTCTGAACAGAGCCCCAATGGTTCTATCGAAAATCCAAATAACATTTCTTTGTGCAGCTTATAGTTTGCGAGATAATTCCATTTTAAGGAGAAAATCTTTCCACTTACTGTGAAGTTGGCACCCTTTTCTTCATAAATGTATATATTTTTTCAGAGTTGTTGATAGATATGCCATAGTTGTAAGAGTTCTTTGTACAAAATTTCAATAGTTTTGCAGAATTTAGCGAAGGAAACAACAGTACTCGTGAAAATTGTGATATCGAAACCATTTTTTGTCGATTTTCGCAAAAAGTAAATTAGTACGACAGTTCTGAGGACAGTTCTGAACAGAGCCCCAATGGTTCCATCGAAAATCCAAATAACATTTTTTTGTGCAACTAATAGTTTGCGAGATAATTCCATTTTAAGAAGAAAATCTTTTCACTTACTGTGAAGTTGGCACCCTTTTCTTCAGAAATGTATATTTGTTTCAGAGTTCTTGACAGATATGCCATAGTTCTAGAGTTCTTTGTACAAAATTTGAATAGTTCTGTAGAATTACACGAAGAAAACAACAATAATAGAAAAAATTTTCGTATCGAAAACATTCTTTTTCAATTTTCGCTAAAAGTAAATTCGTACAACAGTTCTCAACAGAACACCAACAGCTCTATTGAAAATCCTAATAATATCTTTTTGTGGCGATGATAGTTTATACGGTAACTGCTTTGGTGTTAGACCCACTGTCTCTACAGAAAAAAATTAATTCGTACAACAGTTTTGATGAAAATATGAATCTGGATAAACCGGAAATCCGGATTAGTGAGGACCAAATAAACGAGGTTCTTGTTTATAAACTACTAAATCCACATAAACGTTAATACTGTATCCCCTCGTACAATATATTCATTTAAATCTACTTACAGTTCTATACATTGTAAAGACTTGACTCTCGCTGTAGTGTAACTCATCAAACTTCCACACTTCCTTTCTAACTAGAACAAATGTTTGTAACAATATTAACGATAGCAGTTTCAAATTTATTCGTTACACACAGCACATGTTTTTATGTATCATAGCGTCTGGTGATGTTGCCACCTAACCTACATCCATAAGGGTAATGGGCTTATTTTTAGCTGTTAGTGGGCCCTAGATGTCCTGAGAGTTCAAAACGATTACTGTTTTACGTAATAAAATTATTCTGGTGCTTCCTGATTCTGAAAATATACACTTCATGTACAGTACCTCGTCATTCTCGTGCTTCAATGTCATTTTGTTTAATTTGGGCGCCGCAGTTTCCGTAGAACCTCGTTTATGTAATATCTTTGAAGAATATGTCGACTGTCGTATGTGCAGGAAAACTTTACATTACATAAAACAAAATCAGAATGCGTTTCAACACTTGCAATATGTTTTAATGGTGGAGTAAAAATGGTTCAAATGGCTCTGAGCACTATGGGAATTAACTTCTGAGATCTTCAGTCCCCTAGAACTCAGAACTACTTAAACCTAAAGACATCACACTCCATGCTTGAGGCAGGATTCGAACCTACGACCGGAGCGGTTGCGCGCTTCCAGACTGTAGCGCCTAGAACCGCTCGGCCAATCCTGCCGGCCTCATGGAGTAAAGATTAAAAACAATGTGCAGAACAGGCATCAAAACTAGGAACAACATGAAAATTGTGCTGGTATGGGCAGACAGGCAACATGTCACATAAACTGAAAAAGTTGCTGAAAACATGAAAAAGGAGACCAGAAGAACAAAGAAAAGAAGTAAAACTAAAGAAAATGAAAAGGACATCAAAAAGATTATGGAGCAGGAATTGTATGCAATGTCGTCATTGAGAAGAAAATGACATAAAAATCTTTAGTTTCAATTTTCTGTAATCAACGTTGAAACGTCCCCTTAGAACAATTATACATAACTGGTCTATGTGAAACGTCCTCTTTGAACAATTATACACGAATGTGCTTAAACTGACACACAATATTTTTTAGCGCAACGCAATCTGACTTTCAAAAATCCCTACAAAAGAATGGCCCTGACTAACAATAACCTATACGTTTCACAAATCACTTACCTCACAAAAATCTTCGTTACTCAAGCTACTGCCATACAGCGAGCGCCACTACTGCCAGCTAAATAAAAGATTCAAACTACTGAAGGCACTAACTACTGATAGGCATAGTTAGCAAATGAAAGATTTTAATAGAGAACAAACAATGTATTTACCTCACTAGTCATAATATATATAGCAGTTCATGACACCAATTCTTACAAATTTCAAAACTCCGCCATCTCTCTCCTCACATCCACCACTACTGGCGGCTCACCTCCAACTGCGCAACGCTACGCGCTGTTAGCATCCAGCTGCCCCTGCTCAACACTACAATGGCAGACAACAATGCAAACTAAACACACACTGTGCACAGCACAGCCAGTGATTTTTCATACCGAGCGCTAAGCGGCGTTACCAATAAGAAAACCTAAACAGCCTACTTACATAGCCCCCATGCTCCCCACAACAAATTTTTATAAATTGTTTTGGGCAGTGGCCAATAATGATTAGATAATTTTTTTCATAATTACTATGACAAAGATATCAAATGTACACACTTATTGATACAATGTTGGTCAAAAGCTAAAATTTTCTCACAGTCCATATAGACAGTCCTGATCATTCATCACAGTAAAATAGTAGTGTTTTTCTCAAAGACTGAGCAATAAAAGAAAATGCACACGGAAGTAGTGGATTTCCATGCAGTCTTGAAGAAGTAGTGTTGTCCTTCCAACAGAAAGACAGTGCTGACTCTTGACATGCAGACAGGTAATGGGCCACAACAGAGTCAGTCGACGTTGAAGACTATCGGTAGGTAGGTCATCACAGAGCAGACCCATTGTAGTCCTGGTAGAGATTACGGTATTGGTGAGCCACCAGAGGTGCAGACCCATTGCAGTCCTTGTAGAAATAATGGTATTGGTGGGTCATCAAAGGTGTAGACCCACTGTAGTCCTTGTAGAGATGGCCAGCAGCCATCTGTTTGACTGTGCAGGCGCACAATCACCATTGAAGAGTCTTGCGGATAATATAACAAGTCCATAACCACCACTTGTGCACTCAGAAAAATTGTTTTTGAAATGTCCTTAGAACCAGCAATGCTGTTATCCAGTCCCTTACTGAGTTATTAACACATGTGCAAACACTATCAGTCTCTACTTCTCACATATTGTCCACATACTATGACCAACAGAAACGTGTGCAGTGAAATGTAATTTACAAGTTACTTAATTTGATGAACTGGTGTCAATTACAATTTTATAACATAAGAATGCAATAACAAAGGTACAAAATACATCTTTAAAGAACATAACACTACAGATAACATTTGCAGTAGTACAGGCTTTAAATAGAATCGAAATAGCAAATACATCAGTGTTACAAAAATTACGACATAAGTACATACATAAAAGATCAGAATTACTTTTGAAACATCAACTTCACACATGAGCATTAGAACAAAATAGAATAAATAATGTCTAAACATCTTTACAAAGTAAGTAACATATTATTGATGCAAATTATATTTGAGGATAACAGTATTCCTCATCATAGTGAATGTAGCTTAGTATTAGAACAGAAAAAATTCTATGAAACAGTACACAGAGACAGGAAGAAAATAAATACACAAGGGTACACAAACACATAGTGGGATACACAAAAGGAAAGGACAGGGTTTGTTTTCAGGGTAACATTTGGTACTGGAGTCCAACCGAAAACGTCATTCCATAGATCGCCCCTCTTATTTCAACATTTGCTCCAGCCAAAAAAAAATCCTATCCAAGCATGCTTTCTGCATTCTGTTCTCATCCTCTTTCAAAAATAGTTTTCCTCCACTGTACACTACTTCTTTGGCCAAACCGTTTTCTTATAGCTTCTCAATGCTTTTCTTCCAATTCATCATAGTTAGTTTCTTATATAGTCTACCCCCTCTTAAGCTAACGTAAACCTACTGAGCTCAGATGCTAAACTAATGGATGAGGCAATGCAGCAGCACAAAACAATTAATACAAACAGCAATGACAAAAAAAATGCAAGTAAGCATAGTGAGCAGCAATAAATGCAATAATTTGACAAAGCTGAAGCAGAAAAAATATTACAGTAAAAATGTTTAATTCCTATGTCACACCTTAAAACTAGAGTGATGCATCACTAGAACATACGCTAGCAGATAAGTTACCGAATCGTAAAAAAATTATTTTTGCAAGTCCTGTGAAGGGAAATGTCTATTTGTGCCCTCTTTTCTAAGGAAGTAAATCATAAAATGATTCTTTACTGGGTCTGTAGACAGAAAGTAGTTATATTAGTACATGTATTAAATTTTAATTTAAACAATGCTGTGTTGCAACAAGAAACTAGATATTAAACAAAATAGGCAAAGCAAGGCGTGAAACGTCATTCACTAGCCATAAGGCACTTCATAATGCAGTAAACAATCTTCCAGCTAGCAAGACAATAGACATGAAACGTTTCTCATCATTTCATTTCAGTAAATATCATAAATTAAGCACTCTACAGTGTAATCATGTTTTCAAGTTTGAGGGTGTCGTATTTACGATGCTTTCTACAAAGGAATGTCAATAGCGAGGATAATGGCCTCTTTTTTTCCACCTGTGCCTCTGACAGGCACACACTAATGGCTTTTTTTTTCAGGCGCCTGTCGCGCAGCTGGGTGCCCACGACGCATTACGTGCAGGTGCTCACTTACCTTTCTTACTGAAAAATTTACGACATCAGTTTCCGCTACAATGACAGTCACATATAAAAATATTTTCATAGGTTGAGAATATGCGTTACAAATATGTAGAAACAAAATCCTTTAAGTATAATAGTGTCCAAAAAATTGTCGGCGGCATTGTGGTACATTCACGCATTTACATACATTTCATCTCTTAAAGTACGATTCTTGGTTTCCAACCACCTTTTTCACGAACCAGAGTCCCTAACCACTACTCATTATTCCTTACCTTATTACACATATACATATTTGTCCACACTTCTTCAATATTTCATCATAACAAATAAGTAGCATAATAAGTGTGAAGTTATCCAACTGTGTAATTACGTAAACATCTGTCACTGATATAGTAAAATGAATGTTTGTATCTCCCAGTTAAATGATCAGATAGCTGTGTAATTAATGTGTTAGAGAAATATAGTACCGATATGTAAAGTTGTATAAGCAAATACCATATTAGCTAGGGCTCCTTGTGCTTGCCATACACATGGTACACAAAGTAAGCGTGTACCCCCCTGAGGATTAATGTAATTATATCCTCAGATGTTACAGGTTACAGCAGTGGAATGAAATGTATCACAGAAAACCTTTGTATCATTGTACTTCAAATATCTTTAAAAATAAATGTTTTAAGTACAAAATTAATCACTCATATACGTGTACTGTAGCGATAAACTGTGTGTCTTGCTGTAAGACAATCTCTGTGGAAGTGTCGTAGTTATTGTCCTCCGAAAGCTAAGTTCTGCAGAAGTCAATGTACTTACCTCATGATAAACGAAATTGAAATGCTTTGCGTATAGATATCTTAGTTATTACGCTTATTGCCGTGATGAAGTAAGTACTGTACTGTACGTATTGTTGTGCTACAGAAAGGCTGTCTCATTGTAGCTATACCACAAACGTTACTACTAAAACATGTTTTACTTTCCAGAAAAATTCTGAAAAACTGTGCAGATATAAAACAGATAAACTGCAAAAGCAACATTGTAAATTGTCACTCACTAGTAGCGTCGTGATAAAATCGTGTAGCTGTCACATAAACTAACCACTGTATCATCTGGTATCTCACAGAAAGTACTTTAAATAAAGAATGTATTTTCAAGTAAACCAAAATGTTGCATTAAAATCTCATTAGCAGTACCCATATATGACCTAAGTATGTAAGCCTGATAGTCGTTTCGTAATCGTGCAACTAACAAGCAAGAATGTACAAAGACAACACTGTGTCGTCTGTTTACTCAGGGTCGCCATATGAAACGTCCCCTTAGAACAATTATACATAACTGGTCTATGTGAAACGTCCTCTTTGAACAATTATACACGAATGTGCTTAAACTGACACACAATATTTTTTAGCGCAACGCAATCTGACTTTCAAAAATCCCTACGAAAGAATGGCCCTGACTAACAATAACCTATACGTTTCACAAATCACTTACCTCACAAAAATCTTCGTTACTCAAGCAACTGCAATACAGCGAGCGCCACTACTGCCAGCTAAATAAAAGATTCAAACTACTGAAGGCACTAACTACTGATAGGCATAGTTAGCAAATGAAAGATTTTAATAGAGAACAAACAATGTATTTACCTCACTAGTCATAATATATATAGCAGTTCATGACACCAATTCTTACAAATTTCAAAACTCCGCCATCTCTCTCCCCACGTCCACCACTGCTGGCGGCTCACCTCCAACTGCGCAACGCTACGCGCTGTTAGCATCCAGCTGCCCCTGCTCAACACTACAATGGCAGACAACAATGCAAACTAAACACACACTGCGCACAGCACAGCCAATGATTTTTCATACCGAGCGCTAAGCGGCGTTACCAATAAGAAAACCTAAACAGCCTACTTACAACGTGTTTGCATACAGAGATACTGTTACCAGTATCTCATCCACTATTAAAGCTACATAAACAAAGCTATCGATGAATAATAATATAGTGCTTGCCTACATACTGAACTACATTATTCAGCAATGGATTAAATATTTTAAGCTGCAGTATGTCATATTATGTTCTTAAATTATTAGGACAAAAAATTGACTCTTAAAATACATTTTTTTTAAATAATCAAAACATGGCAATGGTTAATATTACTGGTTTTCTGTTTCAACAAGGTAATAATTCAAAGAATAAAATATGTTTTTATTTTTTATTTGGAATAGCGTGTAAGTACATTGAACCTAAAATAACAATTACATGTAATTCAGTGATTCTTGAGTTTCTCCCGGAGTATTTGATAATCAAAATATTCACGGGTGTACTGCCGGTCTATAGCGTCCAACGGGCACAATATTTCGGCGATCAAACATGTCGCCATCATCAGGTGAACTGACGGACTGAGCTTCTGTGAACGCGCCGGCACGGAGACCCGTACGCTATGACTGCTCAGGGGGAACTGGGTTCGGTCGCGGCCGTCGCAATCTGTTCCAGCGCACTACCGTGGCGCGGGGCGCGGACGGCGGAGGGAGCACGCCGCGGTGACGCCGTCGCAATCTGTTCCACCGCGCTACCGTGGCGCGGGGCGTGGACGGCGGAGGGAGCGCGCCGCGGGCGGAGGGTATTTAAATCGGCCGCCGCCGCGACCGAACCCAGTTCCCCCTGAGCAGCCATAGCGTACGGATCTCCGTGCCAGCACGTTAACAGGAACTCAGTCCGTCAGTTCACCTGATGATGGCGACATGTTTGATCGCCGAAATATTGTGCCCGTTGGACACTATAGACCGGCAGTACACCCGTGGATATTTTGATTAACATGTAATTCAGTATCTAATGTACAGTGTATTCCACAGATTTATAATTTTTTTTCACCTGGAGCTCACAACATACTAATTCTTTGATAAAAGTTTCATTCCTGAATCTATTGACAGTCTTGCATTATTAAATTTCAAAGTACTAGTAAAAACTACAGGCCGTGATGTACAGGTCCCCTTAACAGCTCTTCTTCAGGATACACTAAAATCCAGAAGGAAATACGTATGTAGGGAATTCAGTAATAAATAAGCACAGAATTTATGAGGTGTGAAACAACTAAGAAAAATAAGTACAAAAAATATATACGTGAAATTTAGGGCATAAAATGCTCCTATTCTAGTAACTAAAACAGGAGGGCTGTGGCTCCAGAAGCAAAGATACTAAGAATTAACATAGGGCTGCATTTGTAATATTTAGATATCAACTTTTAGCAATTGCTTACCTTATAAAGCAAAGTTCCTATGTAGGAACTACTTGTTTCGTCTCGTCGGTCTTTTAGCTCCCATTTGAAAATTTCCTGTCTTGACATACATGAACAGGTGTGGAGAAATTATCGTTTCTTTTGAAACTCTCTGTACATCGTACTGCTTCCAGTTGGTTCCATCGAAGACATATGCCATGTAGTGTTTGATGAAGCTGTTATAATGATTGGCACCAACGAGAGTGTACTCTTGACTGTTGACTTCAATTTCTTTCGTGATCGGTTGCAACACACATTTCTTCCTTTGATTCAGAGGAAACTGATCTTCAGTTAGTGGACAAGTTGTTATACTAGTATCCATCACAAGTAGCATTCGAACTTCTTTTCTTCGACTGCTTCTCCTTTAAATTTCTTGCATTTTATGATAGTCTTTAGACCTCCATTTGTTGCATCTACAGCCTCTTGCATGAAATTATACCCAAGTTTGAAAAGCACATACGTATCAACGGAAATATAATTCAGTTTCACACAGCGTGAATTTAGGCACGTCAGACACGATATCTATTATTGCAGATCGGGATATATTTTAATATTGTCGAGATTACTCCTTTTTTTTTAGAAACGGTGTCACATATAAAATATCAAATCTCTGCTTAAAATGCTGGGAGTTTATAATTTGTTTGTCCAAAACATCCAAAGCCAGATTCAAAAATAGATGGCTCACCATTTGAATGGTACTTTTGAAATCATCACTGAGTGATATTGGTTGCATGAATAAGGTCACCAAAGAATTGAAACCGCACGTTCCCATCAAGTTGTAGCAGATTTGAATTTGATTGAGGACCCATTTGGGAAAAAGTGGCAAATTAATGTCTATGAATTTCTTAGTCGAATTCCAGTTTGGGCAATCATGTAAGTAGATTTTCTTGCTCTTAGTTTGCATGCTCGATATGACAATGATTTCATTTTGAAGGTTTTTCAGCATTGCACTCTCCTCCATTTTATTGTTACAGGTCTCTAGGTTTTCTTCTGTTTTCGAACCACAGAAAGAAATTTCAGTGAAATTCCTGGTGAAGTATAATTCTCGATAGTCTTTTGTGGAGTGAAATATCTCTTATAGAGTCCAAATTCGGCAGTAAATTATTATCTGAATAGCGATGAAAACACACACTATCACTCTTGACTGAGAGGCTGTTGTTCTCCGCATTCAAAACAAGTGGGCTCAAAGTAGGAGAAAATCTGTATTCAGAACTATTATAAATTTTATTTAACTCTGTACTCTGTCTCATTGCCATCTTAGTGTTTGGTCTCCCTTCGTAAGGTATCATTCAGTGTGCTCTCAGAATTATCGAGTACATGATTGCTTTTGGGGTTTGTTATTTTCAACTTCTTATTTTTTCCTCTCTAGTTTTCTTCTTCATGGTAAGGCAATGGTGCTTCAGTTGGTTTGTGGTTAACAGCTTGCTTTGAATCTTGTTTTTCCACCATAAGTGGCGATAGCAGTTTAGTTTCCTCACGCAGCCACTTCATATGTTGAAAAATGAATTTGTCTACTCGTAAAGGTAGCTTGTCAAAGCCCATTGTCTTTAATTTTGAAAATTGTCCTTCAGTCGCTGCTGACGAACGAATAGATAAAGGAATATGGAAAGAAGGATACATCACAGCTGTCCACAGCGGTATATAGTGCATCAACTCTTTCAGCATCTCTGCAGCATTAGGAATGTTGTACGGATTCACACCAAAGAGATTGTCACCCTTAGTCCGATTCGCATTGACTTGAGCTTCATTTTAGATACGTTTTGCCCTATCAATCCACGTGTTTGCAGTAGATTCCTTAGAGTCCAAAATTGATTCCAAAAGACAAACATCATTGTTTTCAACGTCATCAGTTTTCTTGTCAAAATGGCTCTAAGCACTATGGGACTTAATATCTTAGGTCATCAGTCCCCTAGAACTTAGAACTACTTATACCTAACTAACCTATGGACATCACACAACACCCAGCCATCACGAGGCAGAGAAAATCCCTGACTCCGTCGGGAATCGAACCTAGGAACCCAGGCAGTTTTCTTGTCATCATTTTTCTTTTCGTCCATATCTGAATGACGTGGACCAGCTCTGATAATGTTATCAAGGTGGCGCTGATATTCCACTGATGAATATTCTTGACCGCACTTATCAATACCAAGATGTTCACTCAACGCAACAATCAAAAGTGAGCACAAAGCACGTTCAATATCACGAAAATCTGTCATCATGTAAATATGGGCCAAAACTCTAAGATAGAGTTGTTTCACTTGTGATTTGCCTCTTGAGAAGCATTTACACTTCGAAATCATGATCGTGAAATGCTTTAAATCTATTCTCAAACAACACGAGGGTAGAATTACTCTTTCATGTAAAACAATATCACTATAACACCTATTCAAATAATCAGTTAAGTCCGAGCAATTGGCTATTGCTCTAGAAATGGCAAACAACAATGCCTTACCAAAATAAGTTACTATGAGTTTTGGTCTGGGAGCTCCAGATCTGACGATTTTCATAAAGAAAAATGACAAGTATGATGCGTCATGCCTAGAGCATATCATCTGATAAGTTGGGCAACTGATTGATGATCGATTGACGATATTTGGATTTTTGCTAGTGACACATCCATTTAACTACAGACCTATATCATTGACGTCGGTTTGCAGTAGGGTTTTGGAGCATATACTGTATTCAAACATTATGAATCACCTCGAAGGGAACAATCTATTGACACGTAATCAGCATGGCTTCAGAAAACATCGCTCTTGTGCAACGCAGCTAGCTCTTTATTCGCACGAAGTAATGACCGCTATCGACAGGGGATCTCAAGTTGATTCCGTATTTCTAGATTTCCGGAAAGCTTTTGACACCGTTCCTCACAAGCGACTTCTAATCAAGCTGCGGAGCTATGGGGTATCGTCTCAGTTGTGCGACTGGATTCGTGATTTTCTGTCAGGAAGGTCGCAGTTCGTAGTAATAGACGGCAAATCATCGAGTAAAACTGAAGTGATATCAGGTGTTCCCCACGGAAGCGTCCTGGGACCTCTGCTGTTCCTGATCTATATAAATGACCTGGGTGACAATCTGAGCAGTTCTCTTAGATTGTTCGCAGATGATGCTCTAATTTACCGTCTAGTAAGGTCATCCGAAGACCAGTATCAGTTGCAAAGCGATTTAGAAAAGATTGCTGTATGGTGTGTCAGGTGGCAGTTGACGCTAAATAACGAAAAGTGTGAGACGATCCACATGAGTTCCAAAAGAAATCCGTTGGAATTCGATTACTCGATAAATAGTACAATTCTCAAGGCTGTCAATTCAACTAAGTACCTGGGTGTTAAAATTACGAACAACTTCAGTTGGAAGGACCACATAGATAATATTGTCGGCAAGGCTAGCCAAAGGTTGCGTTTCATTGGCAGGACACTTAGAAGATGCAACAAGTCCACTAAAGAGACAGCTTACACTACACTCGTTCGTCCTCTGTTAGAATATTGCTGCGCGGTGTGGGATCCTTACTAGGTGGGATTGACGGAGGACATCGAAAGGGTGCAAGAAAGGGCAGCTCGTTTTGTATTATCACGTTATAGGGGAGAGAGTGTGGCAGATATGATACACGAGTTGGGATGGAAGTCATTACAGCATAGACGTTTTTCGTCGCGGCGAGACCTTTTTACGAAATTTCAGTTACCAACTTTCTCTTCCGAATGCGAAAATATTTTGTTGAGCCCAACCTACATAGGTAGGAATGATCATCAAAATAAAATAAGAGAAATCAGAGCTCGAACAGAAAGGTTTAGGTGTTCGTTTTTCCCGCTCGCTGTTCGGGAGTGGAATAGTAGAGAGATAATATGATTGCGGTTCGATGAACCCTCTGCCAAGCACTTAAATGTGAATTGCAGAGTAGTGATGTAGATGTAGATGTAGATTTCGCAGATGCACATGTACTGATACAGGTATATGTACTTTGACTTAATTTCCACACAGTCAGCCCTGTTGACAGATCTCCATATCGTGAAATAACTCGAAATGCAACGCCAACTGTAGCATCTACTGAATCGTATACGCTGCTATTGATTTGATGACAATATTTGTGCAACTAACTTTGATCTTTCAGCCAATATATACAGAAGAATGGGACCAGTCCGATTGCATAAATTTCGTCCCGATGGGTTGTAAGTTTTGCGATTTTCAGGTTTTCAACAGGCTTACTAGTTGTTATACCAAATTGTTTGTCCCTTTCCTCTTCTTTAGCCTTTCTCAAGACATCAGCATTTGGTAAATTTGGAGGAATCATGTCTCTGAAAGACATATTTTCCGCTTCATCATTTCGCGAAAGAGCTGCAGGCACTCTGTTATCAACCAATTTAGCAGCTACCTGTTGACTTCTCGTGCCAGGAAGTTGTCTTCTTTCAGTTGATTACTATCGCCTGAAAAGTTTGAATGTCGGCAGTTCAGAATAATACCGTTGTCCTTTTTTGGCTTCTTCAGAGCAATCCCTTCGAAAGTGGCTCCGCATTCTGTACATCTTCCTTTGATCTTCAATAAGTACTTTGAACTAAAACTTTCACACACTTTCGCGTATTTGAAAGAAAAGGCGCATGGAATTTTGTGATGTTCATAAATTTTATCAGCCATCCAATCGGTCCATTTCCCTATGTCCAGTCTTGAAGGCTTTCCAAGTTTCCTCTTTCTTGGTTTTATGGTAGACCATTTTTCTGCTGACAGTAGTAAGTCAAATTGCTTTGTCATGTCCTTGTCGCACGAAGAACCAAAAATACTCTGCAACTCATCTTTACTGTCGTCGTCTTTTTCGTCAACGAAACATTCGAGCCTGACGTGAAATTTAACCGACAGTAAGAAGATGCTGTGATATGCACATGATTAGCTTTTCAGATCATTCACAAGAGGTTGGCGCCGGTGGCGACACCTACAACGTGTTGACATGAGGAAAGTTTCCAATCGATTTCTCATACACAAACAGCAGTTGACTGGCGTTGCCTGGTGAAACGTTGTTGTAAAGCTTCGTGTAAGGAGGAGAAATGCGTGCCATCATGTTTCCGACTTGGATAAAGGTCGGTTTGTAGCCTATCGCAATTGTGGTTTATCGTATCGCGACATTGCTGCTCGCGTTGGTCGAGATCCGATGACTGTTAGCAGAATATGGAATCGGTGGGTTCAGGAGGGTAATATGGAACGCCATGCTGGATCCCAACGCCCTCGTATCACTAGCTGGTAGTGTATGTTTTGAAGACTTTTCGAGCCGATGTCGGCCATGTCATCGGACAGTTTTTGGAAGACCGGATGAGACGTAGAGAACTGAATGCCTCTATCATCGATTACTTTAAATTCCTTAATGCTGAGTAGATGTTTCAATTCTGGTAGATTGTACATTTTTATGGGTATCATGGTTCATAAATATCACACAACAGCACCGACTGCACAACAGGCACCGACTGTACAAGAGCTCTGACTGAACTAGCATAATGATTATTCGCATGACAGTGAGTAGGAGTGGTGGGCAGGAAATCGCGTATCTGTTAGAAATCACAGTGATTGAGAAGTCACAGATATCACAATAACAACTTTACAAACTCTAATTGCGATTTCAGTCACAGTTCGCAGTCGCAAGTAGCATTTCACATTCAACGCTGTGAACCATCTGTTGGC
The DNA here is from genome assembly GCF_023897955.1 of Schistocerca gregaria. Taxonomy (NCBI): domain Eukaryota; kingdom Metazoa; phylum Arthropoda; class Insecta; order Orthoptera; family Acrididae; genus Schistocerca; species Schistocerca gregaria. The sequence goes on from NC_064931.1 coordinate 54,842,772, forward strand.
CGAATTCTGTACTGGTTTGTGCGATTTCAGTGACAAGTCGCGACTAGAAGTCGCAAGTAGCAACTAAAAAGCGCAGTTAACAGTGCCATCTGTTGGCCAAAGTTCGTACTACGCTCATCTCTGCGACACGCTATCGAGTCTAACTGCGATTTCCGTGACAAGTCGCAACGAAGAGTCGCAAGTAGCAACTAAAAAGCGCAGTTAGCAGTGCCATCTGTTGAGCAAAGCTCATACTACGCTATTCTCTACCGAGTCAAACTGCGATTTCCGTGACAAATCGCAACTAAGAGTCGCAAGTAGCAACTAAAAAGCGCAGTTAACATTCTTTTCCTAGTGCCATCTGTTAAACGACGTACGTACTTCGTTATGAGAGCCTTGTGCCTCACGAGATCGGTGTGCTGTGTGTGCATATGAAGGACTTATTTCATTAGTGAGACAAGTCCATTTTTGTTCATTTTGAGATGCAGAGTCGTAAAGTTAAATGATCGCTGAAAAATCTGCAGTTGAGATACCAGAAATATTCAAGCATTGGCTTCTTGCTAGAGGTGAACCTTTATTTATGTTTGTTTGGATCATTAATTTCAGAAGCATTATAGACAGAAAAGTGGGGGTAATAGACTTGTACCACTATTGAAATAAGCCCTTCACATTATATGACGACATGCACATTCAGCATCAGTTATGGTTGGTCAAACACAGCTGTAACTCTGAATGTATTATATTAATAAGAAGCAACATTGCCTTTTTCTCCTGAAAATATGAAGTAACGTAACAAATGTGATTCTGCTTCCAATATGACAATTTTGGTTAATACTCCACATGCCTACAGGACTTTGCAATGTTAACACAGCAGAACTCAGACATCTGTATAAGGGTAGTGAAATGAAAACAGCATTATTGAGTCATATGAATGCCTCACTTTTATTCCGACACAGTTCAAGACTCGGGATAAAAGTTTTGCACCTGGTGTTCTACATGGCAACTTCACACACACGAACTTTTTGCCGACAGTACTATCACCTACATAAGTAAGCTTGTCCTGTGTTACTTTCCAGTACTGCACTTAAGCTATTCCTGATTTAACTGGAAGATCTGTACTTCCCACTTTCATATTAACAGCCTCAAAATGCATATTGTAGACTTTGGGCTGTGTTACAGGTCAATGTCACATCAAGATTGTGGAGAAGGGGGGGGGGGGGGCGGCATGTCACTCTCCAACAAGTGTTTACCAGTAAATAAGTGGCGGAAAATTACTGGTATAGGATGGCTTAACACATGAGGAAAATGAGATTTTCATTATTCACTCACTGTATTTAACATTTATTATTCCTTTAAAATCGCATAACAACTTCAATAAAACACAGTTTAATCACTCATCTGCACACTTATTTCACAATTATGTCACTTTTAAACTGCAAATCCTCTAAGAGCTGTCTTGAATCTTCATGAGTCTCTCTCAACAGCCTTGATGTGGACAGATACGTACAGCAACCAGTAATGAAGAGTCAGAACTGTGTCTGCAAAATCACAAGGATTAATAAACATTTTTTGCTGTCACTAATTACAAGCAATATAATTGACAGAGTAGATTGCTAATATTTGATGTAATGAAAGCCACTCAATGGGGTATATTTCACATTTGCAAGAACGATTTCACTGAAGTGATTAACTCCATCGAAACACTTAGAAACTAACCTCTCGTCTGACGAAAACGGTCTAAAGACGCAGTGGCAATTTCTCCAGATCTGTTGACAATGATATTTTGAGTTATCAATTTAATGAGTGACTGAAATGTAGTTCGGGTACCTGTGAACAAAACGATATGTTAGAATTCATATTCTAAACACGAACTATTACGCTACTGTATGGCTACTTACACATTAATTACACTATTAATATTTTCACAGTGATTTCTTTAATACATAATTAAAGCCAACGGAAGAACAAACGTAAAACTTACTTACCAGTGACAGGTTTGTTGAGATGCAATTTTCTGTGTGGGCAGATGTAACTTTTTCATACGGTGGTAAGACGCAGAAATCGCAGGAGTCACAGAAATCGCAGAAGTAGCAGAAGTCACAGAAATCGCAGAAGTAGGAGAAATCGCAGAAGTAGCAGAATTCACAGAAATCGCGGAAGTAGCAGAAATAGCAGTGGCGGAGGGATACACGACCTGCGTTCCTTAACTGCGACTCTTAACTGCGACAAATCACAGTTGAGAATAACAGATACTGAAAAGTAGCATTCACTGATATAGGAAAATCGCAGTTTAGCCCATCACTAGTGAGTAGTATTGTTACGTTTAGCCATTAGGGGCAGAGCAAGGAGCGAAATGCAGCGCTGGCGGGCGCCTTCACACGACGCGGCGCGCGCCACCCAAAAGTGCAGCTGTTGTTGCCATTAGCTTTGTTGCTACCTCTATTGTAACTACTATGCTGAAGTCACTTGCCGAATGTTTAAAAGACGCAGTTCACGTGTTCATTGTCTCCAGGTGTAGTGCCACGACTTTTGCATTGTTGCTGCGCTTTGTTTATTATTTTTTGGTCTTGAGAGGTCTCAGGGACGTAACATAGTTTTTATTATCCTTCCATCAGGCGCAGCTGTTCAGATTGATACGTGTCGAAATTTTCTGTAAATTACTTTTCAACAATTTGCAGTATTGGCGCCTTCTTGTTAATAGCTTCCTTTCTCCCCATGCTTTTCATTGCTGTGTGATTCTGCAAATTACTTGTCAACAATTGGCAGCACTATCTCCTTCTCCTTTCTGTGTATGCCGTTCATTGTTGTATGATTCAGTATCGACGCTAATGCACTCTTGATGAGATATGAGCCGATTGCTCGTCATTATCCACTGTGCCCTTTCGTATTTCATTTCAGCAATTAATTTATTTGTTTATCAATGTAGTATGTAGTACAGAGCTAATCCAGAATGTAAAATGCACTTACATTCTGTTTGAACTGTTTAATCGTCAGTGTCCGCAGTCTGAATGTCAAATATCAAATTAATACACTGCGCCTGGTTACGTTATTTTATAGGAATTTTATTATTTTAAGTGGGAAATACTAGATCATGTTGAAGAAATCCAAAGCATACTGTTCGAAGAGGATAATATTATTCGAAATTTACCTGGACCAATAGGTGCAGCCAAAGCAGCCATCTACATCTACATCCATACTCCGCAAGCCACCTGACGGTGTGTGGCGGAGGGTACCCTGAGTACCTCTATCGGTTCTCCCTTCTATTCCAGTCTCGTATTGTTCGTGGAAAGAAGGATTGTCGGTATGCTTCTGCGTGGGCTCTAATCCCTCTGATTTTATCCTCATGGTCTCTTCGCGAGATATACGTAGGAGGGGGCAATATTCTGCTGGACTCTTTGGTGAAGGTATGTTCTCGAAACTTTAACAAAAGGCCGTACCGAGCTACTGAGCGTCTCTCCTGCAGAGTCTTCCACTGGAGTTTATCTATCATCTCCGTAACACTTTCGCGATTACTAAATGATCCTGTACCGAAGTGCGCTGCTCTCCGTTGGATCTTCTCTATCTCTTCTATCAACCCTATCTGGTACGGATCCCACACTGCTGAGCAGTATTCAAGCAGTGGGCGAACAAGTGTACTGTAACCTACTTCCTTTGTTTTCGGATTGCATTTCCTTAGGATTCTTCCAATGAATCTCAGTCTGGCACCTAATTACCGACGATCAACTTCATATGATCATTCCATTTCAAATCACTCCTAATGCGTACTCCCAGATAATTTATGGAATTAACTGCTTCCAGTTGCTGACCTGCTATTTTGTAGCTAAATGATAAGGGATCTATCTTTCTGTGTATTCGCAGCACATTACACTTGTCTACATTGAGATTCAATTGCCATTCCCTGCACTATGCGTCAATTCGCTGCAGATCCTCCTGCATTTCAGTACAATTTTCCGTTGTTGCAACATCTCGATACACCTTAGCATCGTCTGCAAGAAGCCTCAGTGGACTTCCGATGTCATTCACCAGGTCATTTATGTATATTGTGAATAGCAACGGTCCTATGACACTCCCCTGCGGCACACCTGAAATCACTCTTACTTCGGAAGACTTCTCTCCATTGATAATGACATGCTGCGTTCTGTTGTCTAGGAACTCTTCAATCCAATCACACAATTGGTCTGATAGTCCGTATGCTCTTACTTTGTTCATTAAACGACTGTGGGGAACTGTGTCAAACGCCTTGCGGAAGTCAAGAAACAAGGCATCTACCTGTGAACCCGTGTCTATGGCCCTCTGAGTCTCGTGGACGAATAGCGCGACCTGGGTTTCACACAATCGTCTTTTTCGAAACCCATGCTGATTCCTACAGACTAGATTTCTAGTCTCCAGAAAAGTCATTATACTCGAACATAATACGTGTTCCAAAATTCTACAACTGATCGACGTTAGAGATATAGGTCTATAGCTCTGCACATCTGTTCGACGTCCCTTCTTGAAAACGGGGATGACATGAGCCCTTTTTCAATCCTTTGGAACGCTTCGCTCTTCTAGAGACCTACGGTACACCGCTGCAAGAAGGGGGGCAAGTTCCTTCTCGTACTCTATGTAAAATCGAACTGGTATCCCATCAGGTCCAGCGGCCTTTCCTCTTTTGAGCGATTTTAATTGTTTCTCTATCCCTCTGTCGTCCATTTCGATATCTACCATTTTGTCATCTGTTCGACAATCTAGAGAAGGAACTACCGTGCAGTCTTCCTCTGTGAAACAGCTTTGGAAGAAGACATTTAGTATTTCGGCCTTTAGTCTGTCATCCTCTGTTTCAGTACCATTTTGGTCACAGAGTGTCTGGACATTTTGCTTTGATCCACCTACCGCTTTGACATAGGACCAAAAATTCGTACGATTTTCTGCCAAGTCAGTACATAGAACTTTACTTTCGAATTCATTGAACGCCTCTCGCATAGCCCTCCTCACACTACATTTCGCTTCGCGTAATTTTTGTTTGTAATGCTGTTTGTGATGATGTAATTGCCTCATAGATGACGATATTTGTCTATTGTAGTTTTGTATTCCAATCAGCATTTTGAGAGCGTCAGAGGTTCATTTAAGCGTGAGAGAGGGGTAAAATCAATAGATGTTAATGAATTGAAAGCCTTCATCAGTCTCATGTTTTTAATTGTTGTTAACAAAATTAACAGATAAAGCCTGGAACGTCTGTGTGGAACTGATGGGGATGGCACTGAAAAATTTCACCTCGCAAATGAACATAAAACGTTTCCAATTTATTGTGGAGTGCCTTAGATTTTACAGTCGCGCTAATCGTGATGAAAGGAGACAATTATACAAGCTAACAGCAATTCGGGAAACTTTTACTGTGTTTGGACGCAACTATCCGAAATCTTATATCCTCGGAGAAAATGTTAGAGTAGACAAGAAGCTGGAAGGATTCTGTGGGAGGTGCAGTTTTTTCCAGTATGTACCTATCAAAACAAGTATGGATTTAAAATCTATGTTTTTGTGGCTTCTTAAGTATTTTACCTGTACAATTTGGAAATATACGTTGTGTTGCAACAAGAAGGATTTACCAACTGAGCAATAAACATTTTGATGTTGTTGTGTGCCTGTGTAAACCTGTATATCAGTCAGGTCGAAATGTGAAAGCGGACAACTGGTTTACTAGTATTGGAATGATAATAGAGCTATGAAGGGAGAATTTTTCTTTTGTTGGCACGATGAAGAAAAACAAGCGTGAGATTTCTCTAGAGTTTGCTATCAGTAAAAGAAGGGCTGCCCACAGTTCCTTTTTTGGCTTCCACAAGACTAAACTCTAGTTTCCTCCGTACCTAAAAAGGGGAAGTGTGTGATCCTGGCATCACATTTGCATGAGGATCATTCGATAGATGCTGACACTGTAGATAAACGGAAGCCATCCATCGTAAATTTTACAATAGCGTTAAGTGTGGTATTTACACAGCGGATAAGCTGAATGCTTTGTACAACGCTGCAAGAAATGTGCGCCGTTTGTCAATGGTTATATTTTTGTAATGATCAGTATGGTTGGAATCTATGCACAAGTTATTTATTGCGGCAACAGTAAGAATTGCATCAGAAGGAAAGGGTTCCTGAATCAGATATGTTATACATTGTTGTTTTCTTCGCTATATTCTGCAGAACTATTCAAATTATGTACAAAGAACTCTAGAACTATTTCATATCTGTCAAGAACTCTGAAAGAAATATAGATTTCGGAAAAAAAGGGTGCCAGCTTCACAGTAAGTGAAAAGATTTTCTCCTTAAATTGCCATTATCTCGTAAACTATTAGCTGCACAAAAAAATGTTACTTGGATGTTCGATAGAACTCTTGGAGTTCTGTTCAGAACTGTGCTCAGAACTATTGTACTTATTTACATTATGCGGAAATTGACAAAGAATGTTTTCGATAGGAAAATTTTTTCGAGTATTTTTGTTTTCTTCGTTACATTCTGCAGAACAATTGAAATTTTGTGCAATGAACTCTAGAACTATAGCACATCTAACAAGAACTCTGAAAAAAATGTATATTTCTCTAAAAAGGGGTGCTAACTTCACACGACTCTCGTGGCCGGGCGCGGTGACGGCTCTAGAAAATGCCGCTGCGTGACTGGCGGCGCGCGTGTTTTAAGTGCGGCCGACCAAATGGCAGCCGATACCGCATTATGGTCCAGGTCGAATATTATATGGACAGAATGGTCCTGATTAGTGCAGCCTGTACCATACGCGGTGACACCATTGACAGTTATTCCAACGCTTGTTGCTAGCTGAATGTTCGCATCCAGGCTGTGGTGTCCATGTAGAAACGACAGTGTGATGAGTGTAGCTCATGTTTCTGTTGCTGGAGGAGGCAGAAGAGGGTTCACAGCTGTCTGCCATGCAGGAAATCCATTGGATTGTGGATGGAAAGGGGACAGTAACGAGGTGCTTAGTCGTGTCGATTCAAACTCAGTAAAAGTGATGTACATGAACTGGGATCCATGGTGTCTACTGCCCTCAATAGACCTCTTCTGGGAAAGACTTGAGGTAATGTATTAATTTGGCCCCAGCTATTGTAAAATGTATATGCCCCACATATGAAAATTTTGAAAAGGTGTCGACACTGTAAGCTATGAGGGCCACTCAATCAGTAATGCAACACTTTTTGATCTGAAAGTAGGTCGGTTTTATTCAGGGTTCCAATACACCATATTATTCCCCACTCTTGTGGCTACTAAACCCTGTTTTTCAACGCAATCTCTGTTCGACGTGATGGCCTTACACCACTTTACTGAGAGGGCCTGTATGCCGGCATGGTACCACTCTACTGGTCGACATCACAGCCACCATTTTGTTGCATCAAAAACCTCTGTAACATCCACGTACTGCTTTCAAGAACCCCCTCCCCCCTGCCCCCCTCCCCCCTCGCCGACTCGCATTGTACCTCCAGAAGTATCTCAACTTAGCTGGCGAGTCTGTAGATGGTGACATAAGGGGAGTACAGTATAACTGGCCACGCTTTCTCACCTGAGTTTTGCGTCCGCCCTGATAGCTGAGTGGTCACCGTGACGGATTGCCGCCCTACCTGCCCAGGTTCGATTCCCGGCTGGGTCAGGGAATTATCTCCGCTTGGGGACTGGGTGTTGTGTTATCTTCATCATCATTTCATCCCCATCCGGCGCGCAGGTCGCCCAATGTGGCATCAAATGTAATAAGACCTGCACCACGGTGGCCGGACCTGCCCCGCAAGGGGCCTCCCGGCCAATAACGCCAAACGCTCATTTCCAGTGCTGTGAGGTGGTCATACGCCAGAGCGCTGCTGGCGAGCGGCGCACCGTGTGTTTGTGTCCACTGCGGACACTGTAAGTGCCGTTTTCCTTCTAGACTACCGTGGCACACAACTATCGGGAGAAGACATGAAGTTTCAACTTTTGTTCCGACTTCGCCCGACCTGAGGCCCTGGAGGTAGAGCGATTTATTCGCGATGAAGGTACAAATGGCTCTGAGCACTATGGGACTTAACTTCTGACGTCATCAGTCCCCTAGAACTTAGAACTACGTAAACATAACTAACCTAAGGATATCACACACATCCATGCCCGAGGCAGGATTCGAACCTGCTCGCGATGATGTTAAAATTCTACTAACGGATCTAATTGGTATCCACTTGTCCATAGTTAGCAGTACCATAAACGTCAAAATGATCAACGATGCAGCGTGCGACAAGGTGCTTCAAGAGGAAAAACGTGGACTGCGTTTGTGTCATTCTGATGGCAACGTCGGACCGTTATCGTCGATTACGCAGGTCTTGGCACACGAACGCTAAGGATCTTCGAACTGCCGATAGAACTACCTGCAGATGTCGTAATCGCGGCGCTCCGTCCCTCTGGCAACGTTCTGGAACATGTCGCCGAACGCTGTGTACAATTTCAAACCTATTCCATTTTAAACGGCGTCAGACAGGTCTGCATCGAGTTGCAGAAACACGTGCCGTCCTATCTACGTATTGGAGGCTGCTGTGCCGTTATAATGTACGACGGCCAACCTCGCATCTATTCTGGTTGCAGGAAAGAAGGTCATCTACGGTCTGAATGCATTCAGCAACGTGTCACGCAGCTCCCGTTGTCGGAAGCGTCAATCACACCCACGATGACCGCCATACCGGTCACTTATGCAGTGATTCTTGCACGTCTACAGTTTCATCCAGTCTGTCACCCGGTCCTTCCGACTGGCACGTCCCACCATCCCATTCACCTACAGACAGTGCGGACGTCCCACCTGACAACCTTACCGCCTAGCAGATTCCTGCATCAGACGCTGAGGAGACCAGTACTTCTTCACAACACCTGTTTGACAATTTCATTGCACTCACCGACGCCTTCAAACCAGGTCGACGCTCCTCCTTGCCATTGTCCGACACTGAGGAACACGTACACAAACAACGCTCGCCACGTAGGTGCAAACGCCGCTGCCGTTCACCCACGGGCTCTCAAAGCGTCGCCACCCGAGACGACGAAGACGACACCCACCCAGCCGACATTCTCACGCAGAGGTCAGCGGACAGGTTTCGCGACGAACAAGACGTTTTGCAGGACGGAATCACTGTGGAGGTCGCCATGCACAATGAAACGATTGGTGCACAGGTTCAGACGCCTGTCTCACCGTTGACAGCTCCAGATCTCTCTCACCACGATTCAATTCCCACGGACACTGGACAGACCCACGGGAGAGGAGCACGGGCCGACGACGTTTAGGAAGGTGCGCCCCCTCCTCCGGATGAGCTGCTTCCCCCGGACGAGGCTGCCTGTTAACATTAAAAGCGAGGCACTGCAGCAGATGGGATGGGACTTCTTGTCAGTGCCCTCCTCATACTTCCCTTGGCAGTGTTAGATGTGCGTCCACCAACACTGAAACAAACGTACCGGTTCGCCACACTGAACATCAACATGATCGGCACCGCAGCTCCTATGTGACATGCTTCGGGTCTCTGACGTCGACGTCGCCCTTCTTCAGGACGTACGCGTTGCCACACTACTACCGGCCTACGGCTACGACTCATACACGTCCGCATGTTATCAATCAGGGCTCGGAGTGGCTTACTACATACGCAAAGGAATCCCCCTCACTGACACGACAATCCTTCCCTCTGGTAGGGGCGCAGCTGTTACCATCTTTGACACGCACGTCGTCAATACCTACGCTCTGTCTGGCTCTGCGAACCGTCTGCAGTGATCCACTTTTTTCGGACATGATGTGATGCTCCTGTTTTCTAGGCGCTGTGATCGCTTTATCTTGGGAGGCGATTTCAACTGCGTCCTCCATCCACAGGACCAAACGCCTGGTTATTCGTCATGCTGGGTGCTGCTCACCTTAATAGAAGATTTTCATCTAGTGGACGTTTGGGAGAAAATTCGTGGCAATACCCCTGGGTTTACCCATTATACAGCACATTCTGCGAGCAGACTGGACCGATTTTATGTCTCTGCCCACCTTGGCAATGAAGTCTCCCAAGCAGAACGATGGCCTCTTGCATTTTCGGACCATTGCGCCGTCATTTGCTCCCTGGCTTTGCCTCGTCAGTCAGTGTGGCGCAGCAGAGCTTACTGGGAGCTTAATACCTCCCTCCTTAATAATCCACATTGCCGACAGTGTATTTCCACTACATGGGCATCTTGCGGAAGACGCCTCGTGCAGTACACATCCACGTTCTATTAGTGGCTCAAATGTGCCAAACCTACGGTCAGAAAGGTCTTCATTCAATGTGGCAAGGTAGCAGCAGCATGGCATCGAGACACCACAAATTTTCACTACGCCGTCCTCCGTGAGCTCGATGCACTCCCTCAATCACCTGAAACCCATAGGAAACGACAGAATACTAAAGCTCGTCTCCTCTCTCTCCAACATGCGTGACTGTACGGTGTCGTGGTGCGTTCCCGACGACAGGACTTCCTCCATGACGAAACGCCATCCACAATCCATGCCGCATCCGACCATCGTCGTCGATGTCGACTTTTCGTCCCCAACATCACGACCTCTGTCGGTGTTCACCACACAACGCAGACAGCAGTAGTGTCTGCCTTTGCTGAACATTATCGCCAGTTTTATAAAGACGAACCGATGGCAACGCAAATTCCTGATGATCTCCATCCTTCCCCTGATCAGACCCTCACCGTAGCGGAGTCAACGTCCGTGATGTCTGCAATCACCGCAGAAGAGGTGGTAGATGCGATCAACAAGGGGGCCAAGAACAAATCACCAGGACCAGATGGTCACCCCGTGAAGTTTTACCAGGCGTTCATCACGTTAATGCTTCCTTGCTGGATGGAAATGATTCAGAAACTCTTTACTCTGTCCTTCCCAGTTCCACCAGAATTCGTCATTGGCATTCTTCTACCTGTGCCTAAGCTGAAGGGAGGGTCTCATGTCTCTGCATATCGCCCCCTTGCATTAATGCATGCAGACTACAAAATCTATGTACGCCTCTAGGCAGCGCGCATACGCAGCGTCTTACCTACGGTCCTTTCACCGGAACAGACTGCATATGGTTCTGGAACCACCTTACAAACAGCCCTAGGAGAATGCCATGACCTCATCGCGCTGGCGGCAGTTTGTCGCCTGCGTGCAGTGCTGGTAGCCATCGATTTCACGAGCGCCTTTGATCACGTTCGACACCCATTCCTCCTCATGGTGGCAACACGTGTGGTGTTCCCATTACTCTTTGTCGATGCCATTCGCCGGTTACTACTTCCCGCGGTCTCGGTGGTAAAAGTCAATGGGAGGCTTGTAGGACTGATTCCTATATGCCCCCATCACGGATGTGCTATGTCTACTTTACTATATGCAACTGCACTTGTGCCCCTCATCACTGGACTTATCTCTAGACTGCAGGGTCTCACTTTACGTGACTGCACACTTCACTACAGGGCTTATGCGGACGACCTCCTCTTTCTCACCTGCTCCTCCACAGAACTCAATGACGCCATCCAATGGATCCACCAGTATGGACGTCTTTCGGGAAGCATTCCTAACGTCCGAAAATCGACTATGATGCACATTGGGAGCGGCCTTCTGGTTATGGGGGCAACCCCACCCCCAGTCAGTACCACCTTTCGTTATTTGGGTATCAAATTTACGAGCTCCACACACCGCACAGTGGCCCTTGATTACCGGCGGCTTTTGCAGTCGATTCGGCGCCATGTCTGCAGTCAACTGATCCATAATTTACACCAACTTCATCATGTTTCCTGTGTCAACATGTATGTCGCCCCTGAACTGGTACACATCACCCAGATCCTCCCAACGCCGTTACTCCTTGGCCGCCGCATCCAATCAGCCTTTGGATATTTCGTGTCAGCATTGCAATGTTATGCTTTATAATTTTTTTTTTTTTTGGTCATCAGTCTACTGACTGGTTTGATGCGGCCCGCCACGAATTCCTTTCCTGTGCTAGCCTCTTCATCTCAGAGTAGCACTTGCAACCTACGTCCTCAATTATTTGCCTGACGTATTCCAATCTCTGTCTTCCTCTACAGTTTTTGCCCTCTACAGCTCCCTCTAGTACCATGGAAGTCATTCCCTCATGTCTTAGCAGATGTCCTATCATCCTGTCCCTTCTCCTTATCAGTGTTTTCCACATATTCCTTTCCTCTCCGATTCTGCGTAGAACCTCCTCATTCCTTACCTTATCAGTCCACCTAATTTTCAACATTCGTCTATAGCACCACATCTCAAATGCTTCGATTCTCTTCTGTTCCGGTTTTCCCACAGTCCATGTTTCACTACCATACGATGCTGTACTCCAGACGTACATCCTCAGAAATTTCTTCCTCAAATTAAGGCCGGTATTTGATATTAGTAGGCTTCTCTTGGCCAGAAATGCCTTTTTTGCCATAGCGAGTCTGCTTTTGATGTCCTCCTTGCTCCGTCCGTCATTGGTTATTTTACTGCCTAGGTAGCAGAATTCCTTAACTTCGTTGACTTCGTGACCATCAATCCTGATGTTAAGTTTCTCGCTGTTCTCATTTCTACTACTTCTCATTACCTTCGTCTTTCTCCGATTTACTCTCAAACCATACTGTGTACTCATTAGACTGTTCATTCCGTTCAGCAGATCATTTAATTCTTCTTCACTTTCACTCAGGATAGCAATGTCATCAGCGAATCGTATCATTGATATCTTTTCACCTTGTATTTTAATTCCACTCCTGAATCTCTCTTTTATTTCCATCATTGCTTCCTCGATGTACAGATTGAAGAGTAGGGGCGAAAGGCTACAGCCTTGTCTTACACCCTTCTTAATACGAGCACTTCGTTCTTGATCGTCCACTCTTATTATTCCCTCTTGGTTGTTGTACATATTGTATATGAGCCGTCTCTCCCTATAGCTTACCCCTACTTTTTTCAGAATCTCAAACAGCTTGCACCATTTTATATTGTCGAACGCTTTTTCCAGGTCGACACATCCTATGAACGTGTCTTGATTTTTCTTTAGCCTTGCTTCCATTATTAGCCGTAACGTCAGAATTGCCTCTCTCGTGCCTTTACTTTTCCTAAAGCGAAACTGATCGTCACCTAGCGCATTCTCAATTTTCTTTTCCATTCTTCTGTATATTATTCTTGTAAGCAGCTTCGATGCATGAGCTGTTAAGCTGATTGTGCGATAATTCTCGCACTTGTCAACTCTTGCCGTCTTCGGAATTGTGTGGATGATGTTTTTTCCGAAAGTCAGATGGTATGTCGCCAGGCTCATATATTCTACACACCAACGTAAGTAGTCGTTTTGTTGCCACTTCCCCTAATGATTTTAGAAATTCTGATGGAATGTTATCTATCCCTTCTCCCTTATTTGACCGTAAGTCCTCCAAATCTCTTTTAAATTCCGATTCTAATACTGGATCCCCAATCTCTACTAAATCGACTCCTGTTTCTTCTTCTATCACATCAGACAAATCCTCACCCTCATAGAGGCTTTCAATATATTCTTTCCACCTATCTGCTCTCTCCTCTGCATTTAACAGTGGAATTCCCGTTGCACTCTTAATGTTACCACCGTTGCTTTTGATGTCACCAAAGGTTGTTTTGACTTTCCTGTATGCTGAGTCTGTCCTTCCGACAATCATATCTTTTTCGATGTCTTCACATTTTTCCTGCAGCCATTTCGTCTTAGCTTCCCTGCACTTCCTATTTATTTCATTCCTCAGCGACTTGTATTTCTGTATTCCTGGTTTTCCCGGAACATGTTTGTATTTCCTCCTTTCATCAATTAACTGAAGTATTTCTTCTGTTACCCATGGTTTCTTCGCAGCTACCTTCTTTGTACCTATGTTTTCCTTCCCAACTTCTGTGATGGCCCTTTTTAGAGATGTCCATTCCTCTTCAAGTGTGCTGCCTACTGCGCTATTCCTTATTGCTGTATCTATACAGTTAGAGAACTTCAAACGTATCTCGTCATTCCTTAGAACTTCCGTATCCCCCTTCTTTGCGTATTGATTCTTCCTGACTAATGTCTTGAACTTCAGCCTACTCTTCATCACTACTATATTGTGATCTGAGTCTATATCTGCTCCTGGGTACGCCTTACAATCCAGTATCTGATTTCGGAATCTCTGTCTGACCATGATGTAATCTATTTGAAATCTTCCCGTATCTCCCGGCCTTTTCCAAGTATACCTCCTCCTCTTGTGATTCTTGAACAGGGTATTCGCTATTACTAGCTGAAACTTGTTACAGAATTCAATTAGTCTTTCTCCTCTTTCATTCCTTGTCCCAAGCCCATATTCTTCTGTAATGTTTTCTTGTACTCCTTCCCCTACAACTGCATTCCAGTCGCCCATGACTATTAGATTTTCGTCCCCCTTTACATACTGCATTACCCTTTCAATATCCTCATACACTTTCTCTATCTGTTCATCTTCAGCTTGCGACGTCGGCATGTATACCTGAACTATCGTTGTCGGTGTTGGTCTTCTGTCGATTCTGATTAGAACAACCCGGTTACTGAACTGTTCACAGTAACACACCCTCTGCCCTACCTTCATATTCATAACGAATCCTACACCTGTTATACCATTTTCTGCTGTTGTTGATATTACCCGATACTCATCTGACCAGAAATCCTTGTCTTCCTTCCATTTCACTTCACTGACCCCTACTATATCTAGACTGAGACTTTGCATTTCCCTTTTGAGATTTTCTAGCTGCCCTACCATGTTCAAGCTTCTGACATTCCACGCCCCGACTAGTAGAACATTATCCTTTCGTTGATTATTCAATCTTTTTCTCATGGTAACCTTCCCCTTGGCAGTCCCCTCCCGGAGATCCGAATGGGGGACTATTCCGGAATCTTTTGCCAATGGAGAGATCATCTTCAACTACAGGCCACATGTCCTGTGGATACACATTACGTGTGTTTAATGCAGTGGTTTCCATTGCCTTCTGCATCCTCATGTCGTTGATCATTGCTGATTCTTCCGCCTTTAGGGGCAATTTCCCACCTCTAGGACTAGAGAGTGTCCTGTACCTCTATCCGCTCCTCCTCCCTCTTTGAAAAGGCCGTTGGCAGAATGAGGCTGACTTCTTATGCCGGAAGTCTTCGGCCGCCAATGCTTATTATTTATCAAAATTTAGACAGTGGCGGGGATCGAACCCGGGACCAAAGACGTTTTGATTATGAATGAAAGACGCTACCCCTTTTTTTTCTTTTTTTTCTTTCTTTTATGCGTACGTAACACAAATGGGCATTTTTTAAATAGCCAGCTATCCTAGCCATTTTTTTTAACAAAAATGAAAAAAAAAGGAAAAAGGATTTTCGAAGGTTTGTTTTTCTGCTTTTTTTACTTTTATTTCATTTTTATTTTTATACAAATGGAAAAAAGGAAGGCCTTTCCTCTTCGGATACATGAACAGAATAATAGGAAGTCGTCCCGTTACGACAAAGGATGCTCCATACTATAGCCCTCTGCGAATTTTTCGATGACTGTCTTCTCGTTGCTGTGTTGTTTCCGTTGTTTGTTCAAATCTCTTAAAAAAAGGAACAGGGAAGAGGTGCTATGGTTATCTTCTCATGTCATCGATAATCCAGCTGCGAGGCGGATTATGGAATGCGCTCCAAAGGAAATTAGAAAAATATTGCCTATATTTAGGGTTCTTGACGATCGCACAATGTCGTTCGTTGAGGTAATACCAAAAATCGGGTACTGTCTTTTCGCCATTGCCGAAGAGGTAGTCAACAGCGTGGCCGCTGATCCACGTCACCGAGTTCGTTTTTGCCCTTGGGAAATAAATCTTATCGGGGAAAAGAAGTGATCGGGTAGTTATCCTGTCGGGAGTCGTGCGTGTGAGAAAAGCCAATATCTGACGCACCAAATACCATACGTCCTTTGCCGACCCACATTCGAAACGATGTTCATCTGTGTCAATCACTTGGCATGTGGCACACAAGGGGGAATCAGCGAGGTGGATGTGATGTAGGCGGGACTGGCACAACTGTTTCCCAGTAACAGTTACGTACCATGCAGATTGCACCTCAGTATCAAGGGTGGTGGCATTCACTGCCTGCCACACAGCGCGCCACTTTGTATTGGGGTGTTTGCTTTCAATCACATTCGGCATCATGTTCATTTGCATGGTAGCACATATCGCCCTCGTCATCATCAAGCGTGTGGCTAGTAGTGCAGTGCGGATGCAGTAGTGCAGAATTGGCTAATGTAGAATAAAGGTGTTGGGATGTCCGATATCATCACAGGGGGTGCGAGTGAGATTAGTCGTAAGGCTTCCAGTAAGAGACTTGTGAGGCACGTAGGACTTCGTCTCCACAGTTGCAGGTGACAGCTGACGAACAGGGCCTTCGCTCTGTTCTTAACATGACAAAGGCCTAAACCCCCTCTGCTCCTCGGGAGTGTTAGGGACTCGTAACGAATCTTAAATAACATGCCCGTATTAACAAAGGATCCCAAAACCGCCAACGTGCGGTGAGCCAGGGTAGGTGGTATGGGGAGTATCTGTCCAAAATGGGAGATACGTGACGCCAAATAGACGTTAGCATATCGTGTCCGTTGCAGGAGGTCTAGATGTCTCAGACGGTGGTCACTTATTCCTGCTCTCATCTGATTCAATAAACGTTTGTAGTTAAGGGCTGTTGAACGCTTCATGTCAGATGTGAAATCAATGCCAAGACAGCGGATTGTGTCACTGATTCGTAGCGGTGCGACGCTCTCGTCGGGTAGGCCTCTGCCTATAGACAGAGCTTGTGATTTGTGGAGATTGAGATGGCTCCCCGATGCCGCGCCGTAGGTCGCCACCCACGCCATTGCTGCACGAACATCGTCATTAATGCGAAAAAGGAGTACCAGATCATCCGCATAGGCAGTGCAGTAGAAAGTGTGTCCACCAAGGGACATCCCAGTCAGGCGCTGTCGGAGGCCGCAGAGGAGTGGTTCCAAGACGAGGGCGTACAATATCGCCTAAAGAGGGCAGCCTTGTCGCACCGATCGCTGGATCTGTATCGGCGGCGTAAGACGGCCATTATACAGTATAACACCTTGGACGTCGCGCCGCGTAGGAGACGCATCAGTACATTAACTATGATGTCCGGATACCCCATGTGTCGCAGTACCTCCATCAAAAGTGTGTGGTCGACTCTGTCAAAGGCCTGGCTAAAGTCGAGTGAGGCCAAAACTCCTGGCAGTTGGCGAGCTTTGGCTAGCGCGATCATATCTCTATATCGGCACAATGCAGTGCGAATATTATGGTCACCACCTAACGATGCCTGGTCCTGCGACACAACACATCGTGCTGATCGCTTTAGGCGTGCCGCCAGAAGCCGGGTGAAAATCTTCAAATCACTGTTGAGTAAGGTCCAGGGCCGATAGTCACTGATCCTGGATCCGCCTCGTGGTTTGTGTATGGCCACAATCAGTCCTTCTAGGAAGGCCCCAGGTATCTGCGTCGTGGGAGACATAAGATCGCGGCAAATATCAGTCCACGCTGGTGCCAGCAGTTGTTGATACGTCCGGTAAAATTCCAGAGGAAGGCCATCAGGTCCCGGGCTTATGAGCAGCCCCAGCCTGTATTGCTTCAATGATTTCCTCTTCCGTTACATCTGCAGTCAAATCCGCCGCCGCTGTCGGAGAGATCGAGCCATAAGTGAGTTGAGAGACTTCGGCGATCACCTCTGGGGGATGTCGATGTTCCGAGTACAGCCTAGTGTAGTGAGCATGAAGGGCGTTTCCTATGTCGCGCTGGGTATGAAGACGTCGTCCGTCTTCCGTCGTGATAGCTTGGATCAGTGTCCTGCGTCGGCGCCGTCGTTCTGCATGACGTGGTACATAGACGGTTCCTCCTGGGCTACTGTGGCTTGAGTGCGCGCTCTGACGATCGCACCCTCAAGGTGGCAACGTGTTAATCTGATGATCTGTGCCTTGGCACGGTTCACCGTCTCCTGCCGTGTAGGTGAGTACAGTAGTGTTGCACATTCCCTTAAGATGCTGTAGTAAAAGTCCATGGTATGTCTCTTCCATGCTACAACATCTCGGCTGTAGCCCATCAAGGTCTTCCGGAGGGCTGGTTTGGCGCAGAGTAACCACGACGACAGTGTAGACCGGTAGGTGTCACGCCGGCGGCTACAAGAGTCCCACGTGTTCTCTATAAGGCGGCGGCATTCCTGAGAAGCTAGGTGGGCGACGTTCAACTTCCAAGGACCACGGCTGTGCCATATCTTCTGGCGGCCGAGGGTAATAGCGCAGATGTAGGCCTCGTGGTCAGAAAAAGCTGTGGGCCAAACTTCGGCAGCTCTTGTCCCCACAGCTATGGAGCGCGAGATGAAAATCCGGTCGATGCGGCTGGAGGAATGGCTGGTGTAGTGAGTAAATCCGGGCCGATCGCCACAAACATGCTCCCACGAGTCCACCAATTGAAGATTATTTATAATTGTCGTAAGTTCTGCGCAGGGAGAATGATGTGGTAACTGATCCTTAGGTGCTTGGCTACAGTTGAAGTCCCCTCCCATTATCA
Source organism: Schistocerca gregaria (assembly GCF_023897955.1). Classification (NCBI taxonomy): domain Eukaryota; kingdom Metazoa; phylum Arthropoda; class Insecta; order Orthoptera; family Acrididae; genus Schistocerca; species Schistocerca gregaria. The sequence continues at coordinate 54,861,271 of NC_064931.1, forward strand.
AGACGTCCTGTCGGCCCATAAAGAGGGGCGTGATTGTATGAGCGAAAAAGGTGGATCGTTCGTGACGCCGACCAGATCATGACGGTGCATAGATGTTAATAAGTTTGACTCCTTGGATAGTAAGAGCCATGCCTCTGGCGTCAGGGAGATACTCGACGTCTTCTGCGGATATACCGTCGCGGATGAGGATCGCCACACCACTGCCATTGGCAGACACATGTGAGACCCAAGTCTGGTAGCCATAGGGTCCCTTGAAGTCGGCGACATACACCTCTAATGTCGATGTTGAGTAGATCCTGTAGCATCGCTAGTTTATGTCGGGCACGTATGTTGTTGATGTTAATCGTCGCTAGACGGTATGTTTGGTCAGCCAGGTCGGCAACTGGGTTGTGTAGGAGGCCAGGTGTGGGCGGCAGGGGCGGCCCCACAGAGGCTGACGATATAGCCGTAGTCACTGTTGTTGTCTGGTGCTGGGTACAGCCGAGGGAGCATCTCTGCCTTCGGCATCCTCCTGGTGCTGTGGCTCATCCTCGACATCATCCGCCCAAGAATCAGATGCAGCAATTGGTAACTGTTGATTAGTGCTGTCAGTAGAGCGCTTGCGCGTATGTTCAGTAGCAGAAGTGATGTTGTCAGACCGAGACACAGAAATTGTATCCGCCGTAGCATCGTGACAGGAAGGGTGAGTTGTGGTGGTAGATTCCTGAGTGTCGTCCGACGCGGGATATTTGTCTGGGTCACACATCCGAAGCAGGCAATCATCGAACGGCGTATGGCGCCGTTTCTTGCGTTTTCGAGGGGACCGTTGTTTCCGGACATGTTGTTCTGTGTCAAAGTGCGGGCGACAATCATCTGATGCGGTCTCCATTGGTAGGAAGGCAGAGGTCGGGACAATTTTAGTTTCTACTTCCATCTTCTCTTTAGGCTCGTCTTGGTGGCACAATTGATCACCGTCTTGAGGCAAGTCTGCCGAAGACGTCGTAGAGGGGGATATGGTGTCCGCCACACTGTCATCGACCACTGACTGCAATATGGTGTTACGATCCTGGGCAGGAAAAGCTGTTGCGGTTGCAGCCGCTGCATACGTGATGGGGAGTGAAGTAGGCGTCGCCGGGGATGGAACTTCACCAACCGGTGTCTGAGTCAGTCGGCGTTGAATGCAGGCCGATCGGACATGTCCTTCCTGGCCACAGCCGGCGCAAGTACGCGGTTGTCCGTCGTACATGACAATGGCTTTGCAGCCGCCAATTACTAGATAGGATGGCACATGCTTCGTCAGTTCAATCTTAATTTGTCTCACTCCATTTAAGACGGGGTACGTCTCAAACGTTTGCCATTTTTCAACCAAGTGGCTTAGCACGTTGCCGTATGGTTTGAAAGCTGTCATCACAACATCTGGCGGGACTTCGAATGGCAGCTCGAAGACCCTCAGAGTGCGAAGGCCTAATCCAGCGTGGTCGATCGTGACAGTTCCTATGTGACCATCAGAATGCTTAAATTTAAGTCCACGAGCGTGTCGGCACACAACATCAGTGCACGCCTTTTCATTGATCATTTTTATGTAGACGACACTTTGTGTTATAGAAAAGTGGATCCCAATGATGTCTTGAGGTGCAATATGAAGTTCTTCTCGGATGAAACGTTCAATGTCAAGTGCTCGAGGCCTTGCGTAGTCCGCTTGAGATGTGATCTTAATTGTGGACTTGCGGTACGAGTGCGCCATGGCACTACCGAGACCCGGACGCGTGACACTCGCCGCAGCGGAAGGTAAACAGTAAACAGGTGGTGGTGGTTAGTGTTTAACGTCCCGTCAACAACGAGGTCATTAGAGACGGAGCGCAAGCTCGGGTCAGGGAAGGATTGGGAAGGAAATCGGCAGTGCCCTTTCAAAGGAACCATCCCGGCATTTGCCTGAAGCGATTTAGTAAAATCACGGAAAACCTAAATCAGGATGGCCGGAGACGGCACTGAACCGTCGTCCTCCCGAATGCGAGTCCAGTGTGCTAACCACTGCGCCACCTCGCTTGGTGACAGTAAACAGGGGGACACAGGTATGACGACCTTGCCCCCCCGCTGCTAACAGCGGACTGACCCCTAGACCACGGGTGCTTTATAATACTGATATTATTTTCATGTTTTTTTAATTGCCGTGGCACCTTTGGTATTTTCATAAATTTTACTTGTTAATAAACAGTCATAAATTTTCCTGTGATCAGTTGGCTCTTGCAATGAGCAAATACTGGTGAACTCCATAAGGGTACCAACCAGAAATTGTTTTCATATTAATGACACAGGACCCATTGTTTTTACTTGCTGGCCGAATAAGGTCTACATTATCTTTTAAATAGGTGTCACAGATTGTTTATTTTTCCCTTTGAAATTGGTAGATTCTAAAGATGTGTTGAAATTATTGTGCTTTAGCAAATAGCTGGTGACCTTTTGCCTTTTATTTACATTTTGGTTTAAGTTGGGTGTGAGAAGCCTGCTTGGGAATGTCCTAGCATGGCCAGAAAATTCCCTGCACAGTCTTTTCCCGGAGCGTTGGGGTTATGAAAGGTCTCTGTTGGATCCCTTTCATGTTAATTTCTTAAATCTGTTGTCATTTACGGCATAAATTCCTATTCTAAATTTACTGTGGTGTTTCTGACTATCTGGGAGGAGACTGAGCAGTGGAACGTGTTACTTTTACACACAAACAAGAACGACCTGTCACACTACCACACTTTATACCACAGTTTATATGTAATACATGTCACACAGTCTCATACGGAACCTACATCCGCTTTCTTTTATATACTGTATATGATAAGATACTGTCATCCCCCTTCCCTTCAGTGTGAGAGGATGAATGAGCAAATGTATTTCTAGTTCCATGCTGGATGGTAGCAGACAAGCCTGTCTGCTAGAGAACAGTAGGACCAACGTCGGAACAGGTAGCTGCGCTTTCTAAAAGCAAAGAGGTTTCTATCCTTAGTATGGTTCTGTCCGTCCCTTGTCATGTTGGTATAGGAAGCTGCTCCTCTGGTCATTTCCGTTTTGCATACGGAAGCACCCTTGGTAGGAGCGCAGGTCAGTCTGTCCGTGGCGAGCGTCTGAAGTGGTAAGATCTCCGCCTAAGCGCGTGTCTGCTAAGTCCGTAGGACAATGGATTACTTAAGTTCAGCCTAACTGAAAATTTAATCACCTTCATTTCAGGTTTAGCTCTAAAATATCTAATGTTGTCTTAAATTGCAACGCAGTGTAATGCGAGTGTGAAGTTCAGAATACACTCCTGGAAATGGAAAAAAGAACACATTGACACCAGTGTGTCAGACCCACCATACTTGCTCCGGACACTGAGAGAGGGCTGTACAAGCAATGATCACACGCACGGCACAGCGGACACACCAGGAACCGCTGTGTTGGCCGTCGAATGGCGCTAACTGCGCAGCGTTTGTGCACCGCCGCCGTCAGTGTCAGCCAGTTTGCCGTGGCATACGGAGCTCCATCGCAGTCTTTAACACTGGTAGCATGCCGCGACAGCGTGGACGTGAACCGTATGTGCAGTTGACGGACTTTGAGCGAGGGCGTATAGTGGGCATGCGGGAGGCTGGGTGGATGTACCGCCGAATTGCTCAACACGTGGGGCGTGAGGTCTCCACAGTACATCGATGTTGTCACCAGTGGTCGGCGGAAGGTGCACGTGCCCGTCGATCTGGGACCGGACCGCAGCGACGCACGGATGCACGCCAAGACCGTAGGATCCTATGCAGTGCCGTAGGGGACCGCACCGCCACTTCCCAGCAAATTAGGGTCGCTGTTGCTTCTGGGGTATCGGCGAGGACCATTCGCAATCGTCTCCATGAAGCTGGGCTACGGTCCCGCACACCGTTAGGCCGTCTTCCGCTCACGCCCCAACATCGTGCAGCCCGCCTCCAGTGGTGTCGCGACAGGCGTGAATGGAGGGACGAATGGAGACGTGTCGTCTTCAGCGATGATAGTCGCTTCTGCCTTGGTGCCAATGATGGTCGTATGCGTGTTTGGCGCCGTGCAGGTGAGCGCCACAATCAGGACTGCATACGACCGAGGCACACAGGGCCAACACCCGGCATCATGGTGTGGGGAGCGATCTCCTACACTGGCCGTACACCTCTGGTGATCGTCGAGGGGACATTGAATAGTGCACGGTACATTGTTCCAACAGGACAATGCAGGTCCACATGTATCCCGTGCCACCCAACGTGCTCTAGAAGGTGTAAGTCAACTACCCTGGCCAGCAAGATCTCCGGATCTGTCCCCCATTGAGCATGTTCGGGACTGGATGAAGCGTCGTCTCACGCGGTCTGCACGTCCAGCACGAACGCTGGTCCAACTGAGGCGCCAGGTGGAAATGGCATGGCAAGCCGTTCCACAGGACTACATCCAGCATCTCTACGATCGTCTCCATGGGAGAATAGCAGCCTGCATTGCTGCGAAAGGTGGATATACACTGTACTAGTGCCGACATTGTGCATGCTCTGTTGCCTGTGTCTATGTGCCTGTGATTCTGTAAGTGTGATCATGTGATGTATCTGACCCCAGGAATGTGTCAATAAAGTTTCCCCTTCCTGGGACAATGAATTCACGGTGTTCTTATTTCAATTTCCAGGAGTGTATATTCCGGTAGTTGCTTTGTCACTACTTTGTGAGTAAAGTGGAACCACGTGTTGATCAGAAACTCTAAGATCATCAATCTTAAATGCGAATGTGCGTGAGATTATAACGTCTCGTCTTGACAATATTTTTCAATATAGCAACTTTTCTTATGTTCAACCCACGTGGGGTGTAATTTGTGAGACCAGTACCACATGCTTATACAGTTGTTTGACCCATCAGGTTAATAGTAAGACGGTAGTAACCAGTTCGAGGTTTTTGTTTTGTAAATTGTTTTTCGATCTAATTTATTTTAATTATCAAAATTATTGTGGAGTTAGACTCTTTGTGTAAACCAAGTTGACCACGTGAAGCATGTGGTGTAAGCATCAAAGTAGCTCTCAGCTATTCTTTTCGGGAAGATTTCACAGAGAGTTAGTATGAATTTAGTATACCAGTGTGTGGTAATTACATGACGGACAGGATTGCGCTACGAACATTACTTCTTTGGGTGAAAATTGAACCAGTTGGTTGTGGTTAATTTCCTCTTGCATATGTTTCAATGTTCTTCGTGTGTTATTTTATGAATGCAGTGTTGTACGTAGTCTCCCAATATTGGCTCCCTATTTGATGTGTTCCGTAAGATTACAATCTCACATTTTTTTCAGTCATAAATAAGGCACCAGTTTAGTTATGAATCAAGTTTAATATGCTCAAATTTCAATGATAAATCTTAAAATAAATTTCCAAATATAAACCGATTTATTTCTTTTTATTTAAATTCTCTTTATATATATATATATTGTCGTACAACGATTAAAAGATCATAATTAATGTTAGTCTGGTTTGGAATTTGGTAAGCTAGACTGGATACCTGGTGAAACAGTTCCTCAGTAATGCAAGGTTAACTTCCCTAGACAGCTCACAGCTTTTAACCCGCTTTTATTGTCTATCAGCACCGCTTTCATAGCAAATTAAGGAAACAACATTACAAGAAGTAGAGAGGATGGTGAGGAGAAAGAATCGATTAGTTTAAATTTGTGACGTATGCATTTTGAATAATATGTTGATAAAAATAATGATAAAGATGTTTCTAAGTCACTGATTAAAGTGATGTTTTTAGTTTTTTTTCTTTCCTTGTGCAATTAGGATTTAGGTTGGTTCAAATGTGAAGATAAAAGGTTTCTTTGTGAACGAGTGAAATGCTGTTTATGGTTTTTTTGTGTAAATTGAAAAGAGTCGCTCCTGAGAGAAGCAAGATCTGTGTTGAATTAATGCAAAACTCAGGGGAATATCCGATCTGTGGATATTATGGGTCTGGAAAACCCAGGTCCCCAGCTGTTAGTAGCCTTGTTTCCGATTTTCTGCTTTCACTGCTACTATCTATCTATTACTATTCTATATCTGTCAGTATAAATGAGGATCTCTTACTATAGTATGCGTGCTGCAACATTACAAGGTGGCCCCAGACTCGTCAGTGTGCGGGCACAACCTTCTGCACTCTTTGTCCATACTATGTTGTGGCACTGGCGGAGGCTGGTCCCGTCCTTAACACACAGTCTCTTGGATATCCTCGGACCAGCTTCTCTCGATCCATCGATCAATGTAGCACCTATTTCTCCATTATTGTACCATGTCGCCAATTGTTTCATAAAACTCAGCTACGTTTGGACCAATCTTCCAGTCACCCGTCCTCCACGTACAGAAGACTATTATTATTTGTTTATGCGGTCCGACCCTTGAGACCCCATGGTGCTACAGCACTCTGACATTAACTGGCGAACGGTTTGGGGTGTATGCATGCACCCTTTTTACCACTGTCTTTGTCTGCACTCTGGTATGTTTTAGTCTATGGCAAATTCCCGACTAATAGTCGACTTTATCGCATAGGACTGGCCACCTCCCCACTCTGCCCTGACGGTCAGCTCAAAGACCCTGACGATCAGCGTCTTATATGTCCCCTAAAACGAAACATTTGGCTCCTCATCCAACAAATAGTGGTCTCTTACCTCCGTGCCCCGCCAACGATGGTAACCCCAGATTTCTTGTTGTTGCCCCAGACATTTCACTACCCTCTTGGTAAGAACCATACACTCGTCTGGTTTTGAGGACAGTCCTCGACTTCTGGTACAAAGTTGTGACACATAGCACCCTCATCCAAAAACCATCTTACCGACAAACGTTTGCTGGTTAGTTCTGCAGCGTCTTCTTTGAATCCCTCAAAGTTGGGGTGTGCCATGCCTACCCGTCACATGGTGCAACACCCTTACCCACGTTCTCATGCATCGTCAAAAAAAAGAAAGATAGAATGTGTTATATTTTGTTGTACTTCATGTTTTTCTAATGTTTTTGTTAAACTATCAATCATTTGTATACATTTAATTGTACCTTGAAGAACTGTTGCGTTTTGTGTATACAGGGTGTTACAAAAAGGTACGGCCAAACTTTCAGGAAACATTCCTCACACACAAATAAAGAAAAGATGTTATGTGGACATGTGTCTGGAAACGCTTAATTTCCATGTTAGAGCTCATTTTAGTTTCTTCCACCTACGCTCAATTGAGCACAGTATCATAATTTCATACGGCATACTCTAACTGTGCTGCTAGAACATGTGCCTTTACAAGTACGACACAGCATGTGGTTCATGCACGACGTAGCTCCTGCACATTTCAGTCGACGTGTTCGTATGCTTCTTAACAACAGATTCAGTGACCGATGGATTGGTAGAGGCGGACCAATTCCATAGCCTCCACGCTCTCCTGACCTCAACCCTCTTGACTTTTATTTATGGGGGCATTTGAAAGCTCTTGTCTACGCAACCCCGGTACCAAATGTACAGGCTCTTCGTGCTCTTATTGTGGACGGCTGTGATACAATACGCCATTCTCCAGGGCTGCATGAGCGCATCAGGGATTCCATGCGACGGAGGGTGGATGCATGTATCCTTGCTAACGGAGGACATTTTGAACATTTCCTGTAACAAAGTGTTTGAAGTCACCCAGGTACATTCTGTTGCTGTGTGTTTCCATTCCATGATTAATGTGATTTGAAGAGAAGTAATAAAATGAGCTCTAACATGGAAAGTAAGCGTTTCCGGACACAAGTCTACATAACATATTTTCTTTCTTTGTGTGTGAGGAATGTTTCCTGAAAGTTTGGCAGTACCTTTTTGTAACACCCTGTATATGTACTGTTAGTTTGCTCAATAAAGATTATTGCATCTAAGAAAAAAAAGTTGTAAGTGTGATGGATTGCCGTCCTATGGGCCTGTGTTCGTTTCCCGGCTGGGTCAGGGAGTATTCTCCACTCAGGGACTCGGTGTTGTGTCGTCTTCATCATCATTTCATACCCATACGGCGCGCACGTCGCCTAATGTGGCATGGAATGTAATAAGACCTGCACCACGGCGGCCAGACCTGCTCTGCAAGGGGCCTCCCGGCTAATGACGCCAAACGCTCATTTCGATTTTACCTGAGTTTTGCAATAATCAAGCCAGTCCGTCCTACTTCATGAGCCACCACATAGGAATTCTTCCTATCTGTTGTGTGGAGATACTCTCGTAGTTTTATGTCCCCTTGCAGAGCCGTAGCAGCGCTGTAGGATTGTGAAAGTGCAAGACTACTATCTATGCTTTACGTAATGATGCAGGAAGAGGTTTCTTGTGCAATTAATTTTTTCACGGGATGCCATTATGATGCAATAATTTAAGAAACATCGTAAAATGAACTTGTTCAGATTTATTATAAGCTAACAATTAACGGTACGAGAGTATGGTCTACTGTATGACTAGATCGAAAGGCATCGTATCGACGACTGACGCCTATGGCGCACGGTCTGTAACTAGAGAGTACAATCAGTTTAGTTCGCATAAGATCACACATCTTTGGTTATGCCAAAATTATTCATTTATTTATTAATATCAACGTTTCCTGGCATTGTAAAATTACTGAAACATAGTATTTATGACACGTAGACTCGTCCTAATGTCTGAGTGGCGAAAGTCAACTTTTGTTTGATTTCCGGAAGAATAAATGTATTTTCTCTACGTATTTCTTTGTTGACGTAATGAGCGATTTCTGCATCGGCACCTCATTCCACGGGCTCTAAACGCGCCGGATGGCCAAACGCCTCTGCCAGCCAGCGTGGAAACTTACTACAGCGCTCATACAATTCACTCTATGTATGTCAAATAGCAAAACTGGAAATAAAGTAAAATGCCCTCTTATCTGCAAATAAGGGGTACCGTACATGCTTCCCACAGAGTGCATCTTTCATTGGGCAGAAAAAAAGGTCAGAAGGTGTGAGATCCGGGCTAGGGTAGATGAGGAAGAACAGACCACTGAAACCTGTGAATTCCTCTTGGGTGTCCAGACTAGCGTGATGCCTTGTGTTGTCATGGAAAAGGAGAACTTTGTTTGCATTTTTGTGGCGATGAACATGTTGAAGTCGGTTCTTCAGTTTGATGAGTGTAGCGCAATACATTTCAGAGTTCATCGTTGCACCATTAGGGAGGACATAAAATAGAATAATCCCTTCAGAGTCCTAGAAGACCGTCGCCTTTACTTTATGTGCTGAGGGCGTAGGTTTCAACTTTTTCTTCGGAGGAGACGTGTGGTAGCGTCACTCCATGGTTTCCTGCTTTCTTTTCAGTTCGAAGAGATGACCACCTACGATGATGTTCAACAAAAAATTGTCATGATCAGCCTCATAATGTGCAAGCAATACCACACATATGACCCTTCGTTGCTCTTTGTGGGCTTCTGTTAGGTGGCAAGGAATGCAGTGGGCACACACTTTTGAGTACCACAACCAGTGGACAAGTGTGTCAGTAGTACCAAAAGAGACGCCCAGTTTAGTGTCCGCACATTCCAATATTGCAGGAGTCACAGCTGCGAGCAGTCAGTAGGCACGTTGGAGATCAGACAGGTTTGTGTGTCCTTGTTGCGATGATGACAGATGACTCGCCCAATGACTCACCGTGATTTGTTCACTTGCAGATCTCTGTAGACATTTTGCAAGCGCCTATGAATATCTATGATGCTCTGGCTTTCCCCCAAGAGAAACACAATAACAGGTGTCTGCTTGGAATGCACCTCCATTACAGATACCATTCTAAAGGTTATGTATAGTGCAGCCACCTATTGGAACTTCATAAAACTATAGCGGTTGAAGTGAAAATATCCCACGATGTCCCACAACGAATCCTGCATTTTTTCAGCTGATATTTGCTGAGAAAGAAAGTGTTTTGGATTACTTATCGAGTGCCCCTCAGACACTGAGTTCATAAACGGTCCCATGAAATCAGTAGAAACAGTCTCAAGGACGAGACAGTTGAGGTTTTGAAGGGAACATTTGAGGGATAGGATTGTTGAGATGTACAGTCCCAACATGAGAGGGTCTGATGCTCAGTATCCTTATTAGTTGTAGGTAGGTGATGTCTCAATACCTTGCATGTTGCAATGAGAGCAAGTTAGTGCAACCAACACATGGAATTCATTTTCTGTTTCAAGTACTAACAAGCCATCTTGCTTCGTTAAATGACGCCTTAAAAACAAATAATGTTTCAACATGTGAGTGGCCAATGGTCAGGCCTGGTTAATGTCACCCACTTCAAGACTTCTCAATGACTGATATATTTCTTTGAATCTAAGACAATCAGCAATGCGGTAATCAGAAAAAGTGTAACACAAAGCTTTGCCTCTGAGTTGGTCTTAAAATGTAAGACTTCCTCTTGGCGAAATAAGGGTGTGGAGCAGTTGCATTCATGCTGGTACCCAACGTAATAAGAATACTGATTAATGCTATAAGTGCTGGGTTGCCTTGTCCGATAGATAAAAAACCAAACAATGACAATAGCAGTGTGTCCATCTGATGTGACCCTTGACAACACAGGGATATGTATGGATTTTTTTGTACACCATATATAAATGCCAACATGTCCTTTTCTATTTGTGCATAATATTTCTGGGCCAAATTAAATGACATGGAACTGTGTGTAGTGAGACGCTACAAATCATCTTGTTTACAGTGCGGTAAGACTGTCCTGATACCATATTGAGAGCAGCCCCAGATCTAAGATATTTCCAAACCACAAACCAGGGCAAAAACTTTTTAGCCCCCACCCCTCCCCCTTGAGCGTTTGCGATAGGACGTTAAAAATTTTAAAAAAAGATTTTTAAGAAATATGTTCAGTTTGTAGCGCACGTCTTTCTGAAGAGTCTGATACATAAAACGTATATGTCTGAGTACATGTAGGACAAGTTATTTGGTCTTAAGTGCGCCAAAGTGCAGTGCCACATCTCTTCACACATCACTGTATTTCGCTCAGTGTAATTCAAACGTTTATATTTGGTAATGGAACCCATCAGACCTATAGTCAGGACATTGGAAATTCAATTGTCCTGTGATGCTCTTCTACTCCCCGTCGGCCGGTTTGACATCCTGCCCCCAAAGAAAAAAAATCAAAATGAAAACTGGGTTTGATTATTTGTGACCAGGAATATAGGAACTCTTCAGATAATTTGCACTCTTTATTTCAGATTAGCTGATAACTTTTTCTTTCATGTGACATAAAATTAAATATAGGAAACATAAAAGAAATAAAGACAGGGGATAAGCAAGACAGTACACATTTCTTCAGTCCTAAGGTCCCAGCGTTTTTTCTCTCTAATCTTGCTACAGTTTTACAAGGCGTGCTTTCTGCGAAAGAACCTATTACCTCATCGAAGTTCGTCAAACGTTTTGCTTCATGAAAAATGAAGACGTCGTTGTCTAATGCCGAAAAAGCTGTTATACGGATAGTACCCAAGACTGATGTGGTTTCTCAATTTGATTACGTCTATTTTGTCACTGTAAGACAGGACGTAATAGGCCTTTCTAATATTAGGCTTACATCAACTGTAACATACGCCAAACATGAGAGACTGTTCTGGCACAAATGTTAATTTTTATCTATCACATTTACGTAAATAACACGACAGATATAACTCACGAAGTACCAACATCAAATGCTTATTAGAGGACTGCTACAAGCAAAAAGTGTTATGTTTGGAAATAGTTTAACGGTTCATTCATATGCTCTAGTTTTTCAAGCATGAGATCCAAAAATAGAAATAGTGCGAAAATTTTATATAAATTTTGAATCGTCATATTCTTCTCTTTAATTTGTGTGATGTCCCCGTTTCTTCTCCTTACTCATTCTGAGCCGGAAGGTGTGGCTGAGCGGTTCTAGGCGCTTCAGTCTGGAACGGCGCGACCGCTACGGACGCAGGTTCGAATCCTGCTTCTGGCATGGATGTGTGTGCTGTCCTTAGGTTACTTAGGTTTAAGTAGTTCTAGGGGACTGGTGACCTCAAATGTTGAGTCCCATAGTGCTCACAACCATTTTTTGAACCTCATTCTGACGAACAATTTTGTCATCACTAATTCTGTAACTATTCCTGACATTGTCAAAACTTGCTCTCCATTTAACTTCGCTAACCCAGCCAGAATCACTGGTTCAGTTATCCCGCGTTTATCTCCGGTTAGGTGTTATTCCAGTTCTAAGCAAAGAAGGGAAAGCAGAAAGGTGGAAGGAGTATATAGAGGGTCTTTACAAAGGCGATGTTCTTGAGGACAATATTATAGAAACAGAGGAGAATGTAGATGAAGATTAAATAGGTGATATGATATTGCGTGATGAGTTCGACAGAGCACTGAAAGACTTAAGTCGAAACAAGGCCCCGGGAATAGACAACATTCTATTAGAACTACTGACAGCCTTGGGAGAACGGGGCCTAACAAAACTCTACCATCTAGCAAGCAATATGTATGAGACAGTCGAAATACTCCCAGACTTCAAGAAGAATATAATAATTCCAATCCCAAAGAAAGCAGGTGTTGACAGAGGTGAAAATTACCTAACTATCAGTTTAATAAGCCACGGCTGCAAAATACTAACACCTGGGACCTGTGGAATAGTACATTAGGTGATTTCTTTGAGTTGTAAATATTTGTCATGTATTGTTGTTTTTCTGACATGTTCTACAGCCTGGAGGACCCCCTCACTACGGATCAATTGGAATGAAAGTACATCTAATATAATCTAAACAGACAAGTGGAAAAACTGGTAGAAGCCGACCTCGGGGAAGGTAAGTTTGGATTCTGTGGAAATGTTGGAACTCGTGAGGCAATACTGACCCTTCGACGTAGCTTAGAAGAAATATTAAGGAAAGGCAAACCTACATTTCTAGCATTTGTAGACTTGGAGAAAGCTTTTGACAATGTTGAGTGGAATACTCTCTTTCAAATTCTGAAGATGGCAAGGGTAAAATACAGGGAGCGAAAGGCTATTTACAATTTGTACAGAAACCAGATGGCAGTTATGAGTCGAGAGCTATGAAAGGGAAGCAGTGGTTGAGAAGGGAGTGAGACAGGGTTGTAGCCTATCCCCGATGTTATTCAGTCGGTATATTGAGCAAGCAATAAAGGAAACAAAAGAAAAGTTCGGAGTAAGTATTAAAATCCATGGAGAAGAAATAAAAACTTTGAGGTGCGCTGATGACATTGTAATTCTGTCAGAGACAGCAAGGGACAGGGAAGAGCAGTGGAATGGAATGGACAGTGTCTTGAAAGGAGGATATAAGATGAACATCAACAAAAGTAAAACGAGGATAATGGAATGTAGTCGAATTGAGTTTGGTGATGCTGAGGGAATTAGATTAGGAAATGAGGCACTTGAAATAGTAAAAGAGTTTTGCTATTTGGGGAGCAAAATAACTGATGATGGCCGAAGTAGAGAAGATATAAAATGTAGACTGGCAATGGCAAGGAAAGCGTTTCTGAAGAAGAGAAATTTGTTAACATCGAGTATTGATTTAAGTGTCAGGAAGTCGTTTCTGAAAGTATTCGTATGGAGTGTAGCCATGTATGGAAGTGAAATTTGGGTGATAAATAGTTTGGACAAGAAGAGAATAGAAGGTTTCGAAATGTGGTGCTACAGAAGAATGCCGAAGATTAGATGGATAGATCACATAACTAATGAGGAGGTATTGTTTAGAATTGGGGAGAAGAGGAGTTTGTGGCACAACTTGACAAGAAGAAGGGACCGGTTGGTAGGACATGTTCTGAGACATCGAGGGATCACCAACTTAGTATTGGAGGGCAGCATGGAGGGTAAAAATCGTAGAGGGAGACCAAGAGATGAATACACTAAGTAGATTCAGAAGGATGTAGGTTGCAGTAGGTACTGGGAAATGAAGAAGCTTGCACAGAATACAGTAGCATGGAGAGCTGCATCAAACCAGTCTCAGGACTGAAGACCACAACAACAACTACAGGCATTATTACGTGTTCATACAATGTGTTTTCCACTCTGTTCTAAGAATTGAACTTAAGGGGCTGCTAATCGGGGACTGTTCAACTGGTCCGTAATAGTGTAGCGAACTGGAAAAAATCTTCTGTCAAAGTTTCTATCATTCACGCATCAGTCAGCCACATAAACAAACAGCGATTGGCATTCACTCGTTCTGGTTTATTCGGCTCAGTTCTTACAGCATCGAATCCTTTTGTCTGTGGGAAAGCTTTTCATTTCTAGATGCAATGGGGATTCCCCTGGCAGAGACATCACGTACACTATGCGCGCATTCAAAAATCAGCTTACGATTCATTCAGATATCAACTTAGAATGTGTTCAGAAACCATCTAGGATATGTCTCAAAATCATATGAGCAATTGATAAATGAACATCTGCTGGATGCTGCGCGCTTTGTGAAGCAGATTTTTTTCTTCAAGAATATGAACTTGGCACCTCCTGAAATTGCTGCCCAGGGCAGATAACCAGTTTGAGAGGCATCAACAACTGCAATCAGGTTTCCTGGGGAATACAGAACTAGACATGGAGCAAACTAACACTTATTAGAGGTTGCAAAACGCTTTGTCATACTTCGCTGGGTGCAAGATCTTTGCTACACTAACAACGAACTTACCACAAGTTTACATTTACTGCTGTGTTGGACAAATACCTTTTTTGCTACTCATAAAACCAACATATTTCGCTGTCTGTAGTAAATTCTTAAGCTAAGATATGATAGATACTGATACAAGCCATATTGTGTGTTTAAAACCTATTAGGATTCCAGATACAATAGCAGTTGTACATGTGGTTTGGACAGAATAATCTTAGTACAGGATTTGCTCCCTCTTATTTTAGAGAAAAAAATCTTTGGTTGGGTGACTGGAAATGTGTCTACAGTCACTTGAGAGATTACTGCTTTGAAGTACCCATAAAGTCTGAGAGAGTCGTATGCCTTCTGAACAACTACTAACAGAGATGCCCAGAATGTAGATGAGATGGGTGGAATGACATTTTGCTACGGTTGGCAGTTAAATTCCACCTGGCTTCTTATTTCATGCTATACAAGAAACCATTTGCCATAATGGAGCCCCATCAAGAACAATTCTGAGTCCATTTTCTATTTGTTACCGCTGATAGCATAGCATAGGCACAAATACCTTTTACTTTTTTTAAAAACATTACAGGTTACACTATAGTGTTCACTGTCTGCTCATTGTATATTCTAACAAGGTACTTTATACATATTAAGTGTTCTGAGTCCTATTTCATTCTTCAGAGTTCCCATGTGTTGCTGGACTTCTCCTGCAGGTCTCAAGACTAATTTAATGTTCTCTCTCTTCAGAAGTTGGCCAACTTTTCCTGTTGGTGAGCTACAGAACAAAATGACAAAAACAAAGTTTCTGAAATGATCTGTCTGTTGTTGGCTACAAGCAGTTTTGTGGAAGACTAGCCATAAATGACCCAATTCTTGTGGCAATCAGTTTCCAGTTCATATATTCCAAGGAGAATTTGAATAAATGTTGTGTAAATTTAAACACTTTCTGGAGAGAAATTGCGTTTTTTAAAATTTGTGTTTTTTCTGAAGCAGAGATGGGGAACTTGCCAGTGTACCAGAGCAATGACCATTAATGTGACATGTATACTGTAACTAAGCCTGATTCATTACATCATATTGTAAGCATTAAATGAATAAATTTATGGCTGTGGTGCCTACTGTGAAGGTGATGAATGTTAATCCATATACATATGCTATGCATGCAGAAGAAAATCCAATGCTTATTTTGTGGTTATAATGCCCAAATTAAGACATTAGATAGTGAGAGAGTTCAGTTCTGACAAGGCTGCAGGATGTTGTCAGTCAGCTCACATATTTAGCTTTTTCTTGGGACACCTCAGGTGTCACTTGTTTCACCCATAGTCTGTGCTGTTGAAGCATCTTGCAGCGCACCCCTTTCAGGGACCTGCAATCACCATAGGGTGAGTGACAGGTTGTTGTAACATGTTCTCATCACTTGAGGTGGAAGTCGAGGTAGAGGCTAGCCATCTGGCCTCACCTATTCACCCTGTGCATGGACAGGTGGCCACTCCTTCAGCAGGGTCCGAGCAGGCAACCAGTGTGTGTGTGTGTGTGTGTGTGTGTGGGGGGGGGGGGGGGGGGGCTTATACAAGTTTTTGCAAGCTACAATGATAGGCACATTATGAAGCCTCTCAGGGAAATAGCATCCAGGGTTGGAAAGAATCGAATGGACACTTGGTATGTCTGCTGGGAGGGGGGGGGGGGGGGGTGCTCGTTTGAAATGTGAAGGATGCATTCCCCACTGGTATTGGGAGTGCAGAGTGCAGTCGTCTACAAGTTGTGGCTCATATTTGCAAAAGTGACATCTGTCACTTGGGTTCTGAGGCCATCTTCAGTTCGAACATGTGGCTGGCAGCAGTGGTGAAGCCTGCTTTCCTGGCATGCAAGGTGCAAGCAGAGCTCACAATTTGCAATGTTGTTGCTACAATTGATTGGGGCCCTTTCGTTTGAAATTGAGTGGAGGGTCTCAATTGAAGGCATCATTGATTCTCTGATGGTCTTGGCTGCAGACTTCTGGACCTGTGTTATGGGGTGGAGAATTGTACAACTCACCATGACAGGTCAGGGGTGTACAACACAAATGAAGCAGCTACTCAGGTAGCAGATTACTTGTGGAGTGAACATGGAATTTTTTAGGCTAGGTGGTAGTTTGAGGTACTCTGATGAACCCTTGCCAACTGATATGCAGAGAGCGAAATCAGACCATGTACAAGGTAAATATCCTCCAAATGTCAAAATTTTAACAGTAAACTGTTAAAGTATTTTTAATAAAGTTTCTGAATTTAGTGCCCTCCCAGAAAGTAGTTGTGATCAAATTATTCTTGAAACCAAGAACTGGCTGAAACTTGAACTAGCACACTCAAAATTATTTAGCGAATCATGGTATGTTTATCAAAAGGACAGACTGGATGCTGTAAGGAGGGGAGTGTTCATTGCTGCCAACAAGAATATTGTGTCTATCAAGGTCAAAACCACATCCGACTGTGAAGTTATCTAGATGCGAGTAATAGGCCTCAGTGAACTAAAGTTGATTAATGGATGTTTAATTGGCCACCCAATTTTGTTGTAACAGTTATAGAATCATTCAGAGAAAGTCTACACTCCACAGAAAAATATTTTTTTTAAAACCATTTCTGTATGTTGCATTAACAGTTAAATCATTATATTTTGTTACGTGAACTATTAATTAATAGAATAAAATGAGCAGGTTGGATTTGTTACATGAACAATTAATTAATAGAATAAAATGAGCAGGTTAGACGCTATTTTGAGAAAAGGTTGTTGCTTCTTCAGTTATAGTACGTAACTGCTGGTTATCAGCTACTGCTTGCTAATATGATACTGATAATAGTCCAAGAATAACAATCAGCTTCAGGATGGAAGAGCAGATGAATATTTTACACTGCAGATAAAATTTCAAATCTAGATAAATTGATAACAGAATGGCCTTTAATTTTCTTTGTAACATTCCATGATAGCCAATTTCCAGTGTTTTATGTTTGCCAGCAGCTTGTTAAATTCCCTTAGCATTATACAGAAAACTATGAGCAATGAACATGGACACAAACCATAACATTACAGTATATGAATCATAATCCATATCCATAGTGAGAAGAACATCTGATGTGGAAAGATGTCAGATATGTATACATTATCTAACTGTAATGCAATATAATCATTTAAAGTTACAATATATTGTGATACAGCGATGCTACGAGGGCTATCCACAAAGTACATTACGTTTGGGAATTAAAAATAATAGCAGCAGTTCGTGTTAGGTCTGCAACCGATTATCATCAACTTGTCTCCAGTCCCACTAATCTTGTACCATGCAAGATGGCTGTGAGTGATACACTATTCCTTGTACACTCATTGAGCAGTTTGTGTTGATATGACAACAAATTGAGGAACTCTGTTCATGGTGTGATCATTTCTGCCATTCTGTCATGTCTTCATGCTGATCCATCATTTCATACTCATTCCAGCCCATACTTGGTTGGTTGGTTGGGTGGGTGGGTGAAGAAGGGACTAAACTATGCAGTCATCAGGCCATCCAACCTTAGATTAACTAAAACCAATAAAATCCCACATTAAAAGAGTGAACTACAATATCCATAAAATGATAAACTATTGAAAGGCAATGAAGGAAAAGAACAGAAGAAGAGGTGGGGGAAAGAAAGTGACTAATGACAGAGGCATGAAGGAAACAGCACAGGAGACAATAGAGATGCTCAAGACATAACAGACCCCATAAGGAAAGGAGTGGGATGGCAGAGGGCTGGGGTGAACCACCAAGCCCAGTTGAAGCCAATTCAGTCGGGGCGAAGGGGGGTCCAAGAGGGCCTGCCATCCCCTCCACTCACCGATAAGGTGGAAGGTCCCTCCCTTAAATAAAGGGATAACAACCTCCATCACGAATAAAATGTAAAATGAGATCCGCTGTTGAGGCATTGTCAGCCAACACCAGGGGTAACGAGTCTGGAAAGCTAAGAGTCTGTCACATGACAGAGGAGATAACCATGAGTCAACCAAGTATGGCCAATGCAAAGCTGGCATAGGACGACAGAGACCTTATGAGAAGCCCAGAAGGAGAACCACCACAAAGTTGTAGAATTCTTAATCGCCCCCAGCTTGTCTGGCGAAGAAAGAGTGTGCCATTCTGCATCCCAAAGGCCCAAAACCTGACAACATAATGCAAAGCGAAGGTCTATTTCTGGAATGCCAATAGTAAGCGATGGACTGGTAGTACCTAACTTAGCCAGTCGATCGGCATGTTCATTGCCAGGAATCCCAACATGGACTGGGGTACAAATGAAAACCACCGAGCATCCACGTTGAGCTAGAAGAGAAAGGGAGTCCTGGATAGCGATGACCAATGGGTGGCGAGGCAAGCACTGGCCGATAGTGTGCAAACCACTCAATGAGACACTACAGATAGTGAAGGATAGTCCTGAGCAGGAGCAGATATGGTCCAGTGCGCGCAAGATGGCTACCAATTCTGCAGTAAAAACACTACAGCCATCAGTCAAGGAACAAATATCTGTGTAAGCAAAACCGTTGCTGTCCAGCAACCATGGAGCCATCAGTATAAATCACTTCTGAATCCTGGAATGAACTGAGGAGACACTAGAATTGGTGGCAAAGAGCCATCGGAGGGTCAGAATCCTTTGAATCGATTGAGAGATCAAGACAGAGCTGTGGCCGAGAGATGCATCAAGGAGGGGTACGTGTGTGAGCAGAGAAGAGAGGCAATATAGAGAATTGCTGGAGGTCAGAAAAGAGCAACTGAATGTGGACAGCCATGGTGTCTGGATAAAGGAGACCATATTAGGGTGCTTTGGGGTGCTGCAAATGCGAAGCAAATAAGACATCAGCTGTTGTTGGCACAAAACTTGCTGTGGTGGAATCCCCGCCTCTGCGAGAAGGCTAAGTACGAGGCTAGTCTGTAAGGCACCAGTCGCAAGTCGGACCCCACAATGCTGGATGGGGTCTAGGATCTGCAGTGTCTAAGGTGACACAGAACCACACACAGGACTTCCATAGTCTAAACAAGACTGGACCAACAGGAGAACAGAGCAGTCTGCACCCCAGGCGGTATTGGACAGACAACTACGAACATTGAGATGGAACCAGCACATCCCCTTCAGCTGGCAAAGATGAGGGAAAATGTCAACCGGGCATCGAAGACAAGACCCAAGAAGCGATGGGTGTTCACTACCTCTAGGGGCTGGCCATTGAGGAACAGTTCCAGATGGGGATGGACTGTATGGCGACGACAGAAATGCATGACACTTCTTGGCCGCCAAAAACTGAAAACCATGGGAGAGAGTCCATGAGTGCACCTGGCAGATTGCCCCCTGTAGACAGCGTTATGCAGTGCCCATTACGGAGGAAGTGACATAGATACAAAAATTGTCAGCATACACTGCCAGCCCAGCAGCTGTCACCAGACCATTAATAGCTATGAGAAAGAGAGGGACGCTCAGCACGGAACACTATGGAACCCCATTTTCTTGCCAATGGGGAGTACTGTAGGAACAGCCAACTTGGATCCGAAAAGAGCAACAAGAAAGGAAGTTATGGATAAAAATGGGCAGAGTGCCACAAAGGCCCTATTCGTGAAGGGTGGTGAGGATGTGGTGGCCACAGGTGGTGTCATAGGCTTTATGCAGATCAAAGAAGACTGCAAGGAGGTTTTGCCAATGGGCAAAAGCCGACCGGATAGCAGACTCCCAGTGGAGTAAGTTATCCACCTCAGAACGGCCACAGCGATAACCACCTTGAATCGATGACAAAACAGCTGCCGACTCACCATGTTTTCAAGGAGTTTGCAGAGGGTGTTAGTAAAGCTAACTGGACGGTAGCTATCCAACTGAAGAGGCAGCTTCCCTAGCTTAAACACCGGAACAACAATGCTTTCCTACCACTGGGTAGGAAAGACTCTCTCAAGACTCAATGGTGGGCAGCCACCGATAAGTGTTGGAGCATTTGGTTATGTATCCGATCTTGTCCAGGAACCATGTCAGGACAAAGGGCGAGGGCGCTGGCAAATTCCCACTCACTGAATGGAGCATTATATGGCTCCGAGCAGCGAGAAACAAAAGACAAAGGCAATTGTCCTGAGCGCTCTTTCAGGAGAAGGAACGTGGGTGGATACTGAGGCAGCTACATATCGTTCCCAGCAAATCCATTTCTGAAATTTGTTTAGGTAGCAGGGCCGGGTGTGGAGTCGTTTAAAGACCAGAAGAAGGGTTCTGCTTGAAGTGTTGAAGAGCACGACGGCGATCTTTTATGGCTGCAGCAATTTCTGGAGTCCACCAAGGAAACCTGAGGAAGAAGGGATTGCTGAAAGGATGGCAGCAGGCTGGGACTGCAGATGGAGAGGTCAATGGTAGAGAAAGTGCAGTGTACCACACTAAAGTGTGTGGGAGAGCTTGTGTTTAGTAAACAGAGGTCAACTCCTGCCAGAACAACTTCAACTGTCCTGTCCAGGGCAGTAGTCAAATGACTACGCCAAAGAGGGTTGTGGGCATTAAAGTCCCCTAATAGCAGGAAGGGAGAACAGAGTTGTTGAAGAAGGGTGGCGAGGGTATGTGGACAGCCTGTCAGATGGGAGGTAGAGATTACATATTGTGATTGGAGTGGCCAGATGGATCCTGACAGCAATAGTTTCCAGAGTGGTATGGAGAGGAACCCACTTACAAACAATGTCCTTGCGCACCAAGGTGCAAACATCACTAGAAGCCCGCAAAGGGCCACTTCAGTTCTGACAGAAAGTGTGGAACCCACGAAGGGTGGGTGAGTAAGAATTGACAAAACAGATCTTCTGGAGGGCAATAGAAGCGGCTGAGTAGAAGGAAAGAAGGGGGCTGCATCTCTGGCAGGTGACGCAAATACCCATTACAATTCCACTGGAGGATTCTCAAGTCAGAGTACAAAGGGGAAGCGGAGGGAGTCGAGTTGGTCACGCCACCAAGTCACCATCTGTCACCGATAAGGATGGGGTAATATCGATATAGGTGGGGTCAGACTCTGTTGGTTCACTGACTGGAGGAGGGGAAGGCGTGCAGCACTGGAGGGACCTTGCCCTTGTTCTTGCGTTTCTGCTTCTTCTCTTGGGAAGGAAGAGAAGGGCAGACTTCAGCAATGGCGGGCACGGAATTACACCGGGCAATCTTGGCGCCCACCGGCCGCGGATCGCACTTCCGATATGGAGCAGAAGATCGCCTTTCAGGGAGCTCCTGGAAGAGGATTCCTGGGAGGGAGCTCCAGTACTGGCG
Organism: Schistocerca gregaria; assembly: GCF_023897955.1. Taxonomy (NCBI): domain Eukaryota; kingdom Metazoa; phylum Arthropoda; class Insecta; order Orthoptera; family Acrididae; genus Schistocerca; species Schistocerca gregaria. Next base: position 54,883,076 of record NC_064931.1, read on the forward strand.
GCTGCCAAAGGAGGGGAGCACTTCTCCGGAGGGGGAGCAGCACCCGATGGGATACTGACAGGGAGGGTGAGTGGGAGAGGGAGGAGGAGGCTGAAGGCATTGGGCAAATGGGGTGGGGCTGGGAAGAGTGGGGGTAGGATAGGGAATGGATGTAATGGAAGCTCATGGAGGAGGCGCCCACAGTCACTGCAGAGGGGATCAGTGGTGCAGCGGGAAGATGTATACAACCCGTAAGCATTTAAAGCATCTCATTGGTGGTGGAATATAAGGTTTTACATCACACCAATACACCATTACCTTGACCTTCTCTGGGAGGACATCCTCCTCGAAGGCCGGGATAAATGCGCCCATAGTGGTGCGATTGTTTGGAGGGCCTCACTACACACAGTGGATAAAACAAACCCCTTGCTGCTCAAGGTTAGCAAGAAGCTCCTCATCAGTTTGGAGAAGAAGATCCTGGTGGAAAGTACTGCCCTGTACAGAGTTCAAATATTGGTGGGGCGTGACGGAGACTGGGACGTCACCGAGTCGGTCACAAGCACGCAGGGCATCACACTGGGTAGAAGAAGATGTCTTCATGAACAAAGCACCAGACCACATTTTACTCATTGATTCCACTTCGTCATACTTATCATCAATCGTTTCCACAAAAAACAAAGGCTTGGTCGTGGCAAAACTTCCGCCATCTATCCTGGTACAAACCAGGTACCGAGGGAAAGGTTTCAACCCAAGCTGGCGAGCCTGACCCTTCTCCCAGGGTTGGCCAGAGAGGGGAAGGCCAAAGGATGAGATTAAGTGTCATGTCTGCAAGTATACTTAGAGGCAGCCACAGAATAGCAAGGCGTCGACCCTCGTACCGCGCACTCTGATCAGGGGCTCGATCCGTGGGCACCACCCAGCCACAGCAAGGGCTGTCTGGCACAGTGGCTACTGCCAGGTCTTCTGGTGCCCCAAAGTGATGAGCATCGACTCCTGGGCATATGTGAGATGTTAACAGCTCAGGTACTAGCAGTGTGATCCTTGTAGTTTTAGGGTGCTCAGCCAATTGGGTACTTAACAGCCCCACCACACGAATTGGCTACCATGCTGGTGATCTAGCAGGAGGGGGGCCACGGTGCAAAGGTAAAGGGGTGGGGAGGGGGAGAAGAACCTGCACCATGGAAGCTAGGCAGGGAGTTCGTCCTCAAATGGCTCACACTGAACGGAAAATTTTGGGAATGGAGGTCAAACCCCAAGGGGACCAAAAATGCCTAAAAGATGGAAACAGCAAACAAAACAATAGCACAAACCAAAACAAAGTCAGGAGGATAGCCGGCCAACAGAAAGAAGTCCACTAAAAAGGAAATGAGGGGGCAGGGACAAAGGAGTAAGAATAGGGAGGGAGAAAAACTGGGATGGTAATGCAGCCTGGAAAGGAAAGGAGACTGCAATAGTTTGGAGCCCCTTGCGCGCCACACATGTATTAACAAAAGAACTGGGGGTCCCCTGTGGGGTCCAGCCCATAGGAATCATACTCTTTATAAGAAGAAGAGTCTGACTGGTGTACTATAGCACCCTTGTGAGACCCACACGAATGGCTGCTTGGAGACGCAAATAAGACATGAACTGCATATGAACAGGAGGAACAGAAAAATGAGAAAAGGTAACAAGTGTATGCAGGGCTGCTCAATTTTAAGACTATCAGGATCCCAGACAAATAGAAAAATAAACAATATTTCAACTGATACACAAAATCATGCACATACTGTGTTTTGTCAAAGACCCACTAAGGCTACAGATTTGAGTGTGATCACAATTATACAAACCAAATGTGACACAATCTTGCCAAAGGCACCCATATAATAGTTTGTAGGGGGGTGGGGTGGGATAGGGGTGTGGATGGGACTCGACCAGGGCATATGAAGTGTTTTCAAAATTCTGGAAGATGAATGACCATTTTAATAGGGTCAGAACTGGAACTTTTTTTTGGCTAATTTTAAGCCTACATACTACCAACCATAAATCATTTTCCTGAAAAAAAAAAAGTTTTTTTGACAACATTATATTTTTTCCTTTCCTGAGAAATTTTGGGTGGAACCCCGCCCCTGGGTATGGGAGCCCTTCCATTCTCGCAACAGTCCATGGAACAAGTGAAAAGCTTGAGCCATATATGAAAATGTGTAGCAACAGAAACAAACATTATGACTGTTGAGGCTTTCGTGGCCACTTGTTTATATGATACACATGGATGTCCAATACATACGGCTCAATACTTACTCACACCAACTATTAATTTATCACCCAAAGTAGACAAGAAATTATGATTACTAAATTCATAACACCAATGAGATGATTATGTGAGATGCAGCTCCTCGGGCACGAGATGCAATACCTGGTATGCATTCTGAGGAACAGTGGGTAATTCACTTTGAATCCAAGATGTTTCATGGAAGCTAACACCCAGAAAACTGAAAAATCAGAAGCAGAAAGGATCCACTCGCAGTGACGAGAATATACCACATACTCTGTTCATATGGAAAAGCCTTTGTTTGGCCGATCGGACACAATCCATCAGTACAAGGATCACAAAACATAAATGGTTTTGTAGGCTGGGACAGATGGGGAAATTTGCCATGGTGGACCAAACATAGTGAGAGAGAACATACAATAAAACTAAACAACATACAGATTCTCTCTGTAGAGAACTATCTTGCCTGTACGCAAAGCCATTGAAATTCACAAGCAAGACCACAGTTTCAATAATAAAAAGGAAAGCCTCAAGATAGATGGATACTGGATTCCCCTGCTGCAGTGAGTGACTACTGTGGGTAACCAGGGGAAAACCACAGCAGTAATGACCAGGAAAAGAACCTCAGACAATGATGCAGCAAGTACATTTAACCTCCAGGCATGGGCTCAATTCCAGTCCACCAATAGCAATAGAAGCTGAATCTTTGGTACTGCTACGCCTTGTGCTGTTGAAATATCAGTGAAACAACTAAACAACTGAACCTAGCACCCACCGACAACATGTCAGAAAGGGCATCACTGAAGAACAAATTTAGTTTTCAGCGGACAATGGTGGTTTGTTAAGCCTATGGCTCTGGAATTCTGCAATCAAACATGGTGGAAATGAGGTTACATGGAAATCTAGTCAAATGAGAAAGTGCTTTTTCGACAAGTCCCAATGGGTTGCCCTCAGTATCCTAAATTCATCAATAACATTCCTGCATTAGAATAGTGCAGGTTAGAGACTGTAGGATATAGTAGCCCCGAGATATGAGAATAAACCCTTGCCCACCAGTTCCTCACCGTTACTCCAGACTCGCACTACTGAAGGTATGTGAGAGATGTGAGGCACAGAACCTAAGAATTATCATGATACAGCATCTAGACACTTAATCAGAATATGGCGAGACGGAAACTTGAAATGCTGGAAAAAGTCATGGAGATTTCATACAATGTTTGATTTCTAACCACATTGTTTGTACCATATTTATTATTATTGCAGTACGACTACAAGCTCTAACAGCCTTTTTGTCACCACACTGCTTGTACCATATTTATTATGGTTGTATGCTTAAAAGCTCTAATATCATATTGAAAAAAAAAAAAAAAAAAAAAAGTAGTGACATGGTATCTCCAGCACTCCTAACAGCAGTTCAGGTCCACACATTGACAGAACATCAATATTCTGCTGATGTAAAAAGATAAACAAAAACTCAAATTGGAGTTTAAGAGTCGAGAGAGTGAGTGACAGGTATGCAGACTTAAAACTGTTTACCATTTTAGACTGTGAAATTTATCCAGAAACATTAATTCATTCTCGACAGCTTAAGGCATTAACCAAACAAACTTCCAAGGCAATTAGGAAACTCCACTAAGGAAGTATGTTGCTACTTCTGGGAATCCAATTCTTAACAAGCTATTAGTGGTACTGCTAGAATCCAACAAAACTGTAGGGATGGGTTGACAGATATACAGGGTGGTCCATCTGAAGTTTTGGATGAGATTATCTCAAAAACTATACAGTGGGTAAAAATAGTGGGTAAGACAAGTTCGTAAGCTCAAAGGGAGACAGAAAATGATACTACACGTGACCTCCAGCCCCCACCCTCTTAAGTGGGGCGGGGGCAACTTTTACATCTTAAATGGAAACACCCATTTTTTTTTATTGCAGATTCGGATTCTCCATAAAAAAAGTCATCCAGTTTCCTCTGAAACATTTTCTTAAACCATTGACATATGGCGCTGAAATTGAGAAAAAGGTAAAACTGAGGGAGAACACTGATTTATTTAGAATTACCCGAGAAAGATCCATCACATCAATAAAAAATGTCACCAATTCTTTCGTTACGAGAAATTAAGCTATTTTTGTACAAAATGTACTGTATTCTACTTTTAGCGTTACCCACGAATGACAACTTGGACGTAGCAGAATGATGTTCCCATGGTGTGCTTCATTAGGGTGTCCCCCCTTGCCTCTTACATGTTGGGGTGTTTCAGTAGTGTGAGTCCCCTTGCTTCTCACAATTTGGGGTGACTAATTAATTAAATTAGCCACAAAGAAATTGTTCAAAATTATCCCCATTGGCTTCCATGCACAAAGTCAATTGTCTGCGAAAGTTATCCACAGTTTTGAGCAGCACATCCCGTGGTATGGCTGTACACGCTCTTCGAATGCGTTGCTCCATATCGTTTTTGGTTGTGGGCTGTCTTTCATAAACAATATTTTTTAAATAACCCCCCCCCCCCCCCCACGTAAAAATCAGGAGATGTTCTCTCTCGTGAACATGGAGGACACTGAATTGGTCTGCTGTGTCCTATCCACTGACAAGGGTATCATAAATTTAAAACATTATGCACATTTTTAGCATAATGGGGAGCTGCTCCGTACTGTTGGAACCACATTTGTTGCCTAGGTGCTGAATTAACATCTTCCATTAGCTCCAACAAATCATCATGAAGTTGTAAATAAGATTCCCCAGTAACATTTCAGTCAAAAAAATATGGTCCTATCAAGTAACCATTTCAAATTCCACACCAGACCATTAACGACCATTTGTGTTGATTGTTAACAGGTCTGTGCCAGAGTGGATTGACAGGGGACCAATAATGACAATCATGACAATTTAATTCACCATTGTATTTTAATGTGGCTTTATCGGTGAACATAATTTATGTAAAAAAATCATTGTGACCTCTTATTTCCAAGGCCCACTGGCAGAAATGCATGCGTATTTGCATATCTTTTGGTGTTAATGCCCATGTCCATGTCATATGATATTTATGTGCCTTCAAAATCCGCAAAACAGTTGGTTTAGGTATTCCAGTTTGTGTCTGAATCGCATGATTACTAATTACGGCATCCAGCTAAACACAGGCGAGAACAATAAGGGTACGAGTCTCATTTTCATTGTATTTGCGATGACGAGGTGGACGGTGCATGTATCCATTTTGAGTTTGTCAAGTGCAATTTTTAATAATGTTTTCGCTTGGATGTAGTCTGTTTGGGAAACGATCCACATACAATTGCACAGCTGCAGTGTAATTGTTATGACATTTGCCTAAAATTGACATAATATCAACTCTCTCTGTAGGAGGATAGTGAGCCATGATCACTAAAGAATAATTTACTTTTGTCAGTTTATGGTTCCCAATCTGAAACTGAAGTGACGCCTGATCGCATTGCACCGACCTTTATACTACTGAGCCATAGTTCGCAGGCGCCCCCCCCCCCCCCCCAAAAAAAAAAAAAAAAAAAAAAAAAAAAAAAAAAAAAAAAAAAAAAAACTGGATGGGTACATTTTTTTTTGGGGGGGGGGGGGGAGGCAAGCTAAATTGGAGGGAATGAAAGAATTGGCGCACATTTTGTATCGATTTGATGCATCTTTCTCAGACAATTCTAGATAAATCAGAGTTCTTCCTAAATTTTAATTTTTCTCCATTTCAGCGCCACCTATCAATGGTTTTAAAAAATGTTTCAGACAAAACTTGATCTCTGAATCTACAATAAAAATTGGGTGTTTCCATTTAAGATGCGTGTGGGGGTGGGTGGGTGGATGAGTGCGTGCACGCGCTTGCACGCAATTTTAATTTTATTATCTAAGAGGCCAATCTTGAGACAGGTGCATGAAAATAATTGAGATTGGTATAAAACTTTCAACCTCTAATTTGAACCAAAAACAAATTAGAAGATTCAGAGATATTTGAAGCTTTATTAATGGGATGGTTTGATTTCAGCAAATTCTGTGATTGGACAAGTACTGGAAAAATAACTTTTTTTATATCAATGTAATCTGTTGTAATAAGTTCTGTCTACAACTTCTTCTACGTATGCACACACCACACTCAAAGATATGAGATAAATACTTTGATGAGCACTGTATTTTTATTTCTTTCTTTTACAGTTTGTTTTAATTGAGGCACTTCCAGAACAGCTTCTGCCTTGTTTCATTTATTTCTCAAAAACTGTACTGCAATTGAGCAGTTGATAAAAGGGACATAAAAGAAAACTGTCATTATCACAAACAGTATTAGCAATCATGTAATTGTTTAACACAATGTACAAAACATTTAACAGAGTCAATTGGTAGGTTTCTTGTAAAAGTAAAGCACTTTTAAACATAATCATTCTTCAATAAATAAATCTGTAGATTTAAAATTTGGGACTAGACTTCTGAGAGACAGTTAGTTATTCATCCTGAATTACTAACTTACTAAAGTTATGACTTAAAGTTCACAAAATATTTACATTTCTTGTCAATCTTCCTTCTTTGAACAGAACTGTAAAAATGGCATGAATTTAACATATCAAGTAACAATATTTAAGTATTTCTATAAAACAGTAAACAAAAATGCTCATTTTAAATATATAATTTTCCATATTGTTGAATAAAATAAAATTTCCTTCTATGTTGAAATAAATGTTTACAAACATTTTTAAGAAAAATCACGAAATTTGACATTCTTACTGCAGGTACATAGACACAAAGCAATCCTGCAGATGGCATATAGTTTGAGCATACAGTTACTTACAAAATGTATAATATTTACATTTAAATAAAATAATAACAATATCTACAGTTAATGGTACACACCACTAACAGCAATTTTCTTCATTAACGCTGTTGAGAGGGGGGAAAATACTATCACACATCATGCAATGGTATTAACTTAGGCTATTCAAGTCCACATCTGGACAAACCAGTAAACTTCATACCCTGGGACAGTGAAAACTGAAAAGGCACCTTGAGAGGTAACATATCTACACCACTTCAATTTAGGAATTCATTATGTTTAATTAAATATAAAATACTATCTTTACAAACAACAAAATAATGTCTAGCATTCAAGAAATACTATCCAATGCACATTTTCTGTAATCCTATATCAAACCAGTATCTTGTTTAGCTTTCATTTTTTACTGTTAGAAAAAATACTACAGCCTACAATCAATCTCAATATGCCAACCCATTTCAAATACTCTTTTTGAAGGGTGGAAGTTGACATGAGGAGAAACATACTTCAACCACATACTTTCTTTGCTATGGTATTCCAAATACATGGCTTATATATAAAAGAGAACTAACCATTTTACAGAACACAGCACCACACAAATACTTAAAAAAGATTTGCAAACCATCCACTCTCGGGAATTACAAGTCATACTTCCCAATTAAAATATTACAGAGTTCTACCAGGTAGAGCTTCAATTTTGCATATCTCTCTCTCTCTCTCTCTCTCTCACACACACACCACACACACCACACACACACACACACACACACACACACACACACACGTTTTTTATTTGATCCATAGCGAATATCACAAATGGATAACTTCTTTTGCATACGGCAAGACAGTGATGGCTTACTCAGTCGTATAGCAGGAACATACCTCTTCTTTTTCTCTGCTTTTTTCTGTATATATACAGTTTCTCTATGTACATAAAATACATCCTGAATACTCTTACACTTTTGTGCTTCTCACACAGTTTACCACATTATTACAGTAATGATCAGCCACTGTAAGCTTTGCTGGTATTAAAAAGGTATAAAATTATAAATTTCATGACGAGTCTACAACATTCCACGACATTGTCTACAAATCTTAAACAAACGTTTACCCAAACTAGTGCATGACGACATATTTATATAAATGTCTCTACAGAGGTTGCACACATTATGTTGTGTGATTATTAATTGGAGTTATACACTATAAAACAAACGATTACAACATAATCAAACTGAAGGAGTGAATCGTTTTTGCTTCTCAATGGAAAAAAAAACACAATTAAAATAACAAGATATAATCATTGTAACTTACTGTTACTAACTTTACACACAGCATTAGTTCTACATTTTACAGTTTTATGTTATTACCAAAACATTTAACTTCATTTCTTGGCACAAGATTACAATCCAGAACAGAACACACTGAATTTCATTACCAATATTAGCACAAAAAAACATTGGGTTTCATATATTCTCAGTGAACTGAAATGGTTGAAATAATATATTTATCCACAAAATTAAAATGGTTCAAATGGCTCTGAGCACTATGGGACTTAACATCTCAGGTCATCAGTCCCCTAGAACTTAGAACTACTTAAACCTAACTAACCTAAGGACATCACACACATCCATGCCCTGGGCAGGATTCGAACCTGCGACCGTAGCAGTCGCGCGGTTCCTGATTGAGCGCCTAGAACCGCGAGACCACTGCAGCCGGCTCTTCAGAATTAAATTGCAACATGAACATAATAGGGGAAAAATTCTATGAGGGAGAATTTGCGCTTCAGTGACACAGTCCTTGTGTTGCAACCAAGTTATTTGCTACTCAGCTAAGGTAACAGACTTCTGTTCACGAGGATCTGGATTAATTTTCATTCCATGCGCCAATTTAAGTTTGCTCACTTCAGGCAAATGTCAGAATGATTCCTTGATTATAGTCATCACCAATTTCTTCCCCACTATTTTGTCAAATTGAAGCAGCAATGATTTTGTTGTAGATACAATCATTACCACAACTACATATATAAGTACTTTAAATTTTCATTTGACAACTGTTCCATATAGCTACAGCTGGGTGCAGAGATTTTCCCCACAAATGAATTATCACACACACACACACACACACACACACACACACACACACACACACACACACACCCCTCTTAGAAAGTAACTTTTGTGCCAAATTATAAAACTCGAAAATCCAATTTTGTACTTTTTCTTAAAACAAATACATCAGACTAACAACAATAACAATAGCAATAACAACAACAACAACATCAACAACAACAACAAACCAAAGCAGCAAAAAATACAAACAAGTGTACAAACAAGCAGACAGATTCAAAAAGTAAGTATGAGTAATACAACATTAAAAAGTCATGCAATGACAGAACATTATACATAAAACAAGTTTTACCAAATGAAACAGGAGTATGTTTAGAAAGTATCAGAAGCAGAATGCTACTAACATAATACTCATCATATAATACAGATTAAAAAAACAGTTACAACTAAAATATTTCATGATACATAAAAGAGGTCCTACATCATTAAATCTATTTAAACAGTGGATGAAAAAAATATCATCTTGTATTGCAATATTAAAGCACATAAATTATTTTATCTTGACCCCTGAGACACTTGCTAACAAAATTTCATATGCATTATGCTTTCCTTGTACAGTTGGAAACATTCATAACATGCTGTTCTTGTACATCTTCACTATGGTTGAAGTGGTGAATCAGCTGTACCCATGAAGAAAGACAATGTGGGATAGAATGCCATAATAATTCCCAGGAACACTATGATGAATGGTACCAATCCACACCACAAAGCCTAAAAAGAAACAGATAAAACTGTAATTTTACAGAACATTTTGGAAATTTGCAACAACATATCAAAACAATTAGAACTGATTATAGCATATTTTAGTGATATTTCAGTTTTTTTTATAAAATGCGTAACTTCTTAAACCACACTTCAATTTGAACAGCACGAGCCAAAAATCTTACACCAATTCTAGTCTGTTGATGTGCATATCACTGTAAATAAACAAACAATCAGCAAATACAATATTGATTTATTATTTACATTTCTTAAAAGAGAACATAAAAGTTGATCAGAACTACCAGACAAACTGAAGATGATTTCTTTTACCCTCAGCCACAATTTCCTAATACACTGTCTCACAAAGAAGGTGGAGCACCCAGAAGACATGGTCAGATGTCAATGTAGCTTCATTAATGTACATCACCATCGGCAGATATGTGAATGTTTAATAGCTGCAATTCTGTTGAACAGGTAGAACGGCCACCAGAGTCAGTCAGGGTTGTTACCAGGCCTGGTAGAGCCAACATCACATGTTGCGTGATCACTGTGTAGGGCAAGGAGATGCAGCATCACATGAGAGACTGTGTCATCACCATCTGACACAGCTCGAAAGGGGCTTCATTGTGGGTATACATTTGGCCATCTGATTGAATAATGCAATATCCAGATTTATGGGGCATTTGGATACGACAGTGGCTGGATTTTGGTCTGCACAGTTATGTGAGGCAAGCATATTCATTGCCAAGGTTACAGTTTACAGTTGACCCCATCTGATCAGCACAACGGGGGAGGGGATCACTGTATTGAGCACAAAAAACATTGTAACCCCTTCACATCTGTGCCTGCCATCCAAGAACAAATAGTAGATTCCTTGTAATATTCTGTGTCATGCTGCAGTATTCACTATTGGTCAGAAACTAGATTAAGGAATTACTGTTCCATACACAGACTGCTGCATCTTGAGCGAGACTGTGACTTGGAAGCAAGGACTGCTGATGAATGGCGTCACACTGTTCTCAGCGATGAAGCACCATTCTGCACTCTTTCGGATGACTACCGTTGGTGAGTATCTTATCAACCTGGGGATATGTCTGATTATTCCAATGTTTCGAAGGGACAAATTGGTGTTACTCCTGGTGTCACAGTGTTGTGAACCACAACATTTGACTTCAGGTCACAGCTGGTAGTGATTGAGGGAACTCTGACAACTTGTCCATATACGACATGTCTTTATGAACCGTATGTGTGATGCTCAGGTACTCCCGTGGCCATGAAGATCCCCAGATGGGCCCGGACAGAATGCCTGGGACCAATTTGGACATCAACTCTTGTCTCAGTGCCAGTATCTACAACATCAATGACTGGTTACAACAGTTATGGGCCAGCTTTCCCCAGAGACAGATACAACAGCTTTGTGATGCTCTTCCCAACTGATGCACCGAGGCTAGAGGGGGGGGGGGGGGGGGGAGGAGGGTGGGGGGGGGGGTACAACATCATACTGATAACTGAGCTCATACTAATAACTGAGCTCATACTAATAACTGAGCTCATACTAATAACTGAGCTCATACTGCCAGGTTCTCTATAAATCTGGCTCAATAGTGAAATAACACAACATACCCTCACTACACATGAAACTTAATTTTGTTTCCTCACACCTTCCGGGTGTTTCAAATTTTTTTGTCAGGCAGGTATATTGGTGATGTTACATTGCACCAAGAGCATGAATAAAATGGTCACAAGAAATTAAGTCATGCTTACTTTAAAAGTTGTCACTATACTGTAAGTCAATGACAGTGTGAAACTTCCTGGCAGATTAAAACTGTGTGCCCGACCGAGTTACAGTCTCTGTCGGACACACAGTTTTAATCTGCCAGCAAGTTTCATATCAGCGCACACCCGCTGCAGAGTGAAAATTTCATTCTGGAATGACAGTGTGTGTACACAACTCTCTCATTGGACTTTATTATCTATTAGTCTCGGTGAATGTTTGTCAGTCGATAACTTAGGATTTAAGTTGTAGTCCATGTCTCGTGAGACAAGTGCGTGTGCTCTCCAATAGTGCCTCACTAACGGCTGTTAGTTCCCCAATGTTTTCTATTATGCAGCAGTAAATGATATTTCTTTCGAAATTCAGTTGATCAGAAGTAAATCACTTAACCTATCCTTCAGTGCAGAAAAATCCAAATTTTGTCCAGAACATTGTCATGACTGAACATTTTATTCCCATGGATCACCAAACTACAGCTCTCCTTTTGTATCCTGAAATAATAGTATATTACACAGTCTGAATGTATAATACAAAAAATGGTGAACACACGGGTAAAAATCAGGAAACAGGCCTGACAATTTGATGCTGTTGTGGAACTCTATACACTGCTCATGGAGAAATTAATCAGTTGTAAGCTGCTGTTCTTTCATAATGGAACAAGAGGACATAGGAGTAGTGTACACTGTGCCACAATCTGTTGTCTACAACTTTTCTTAATTGCAATTACCTTGGATTTTTTAATGCCCCTGCATATCAGAGTCAAAGTCTGATTCCTCATTTACATAGCTGGACTGTAAATGGGATATTTTGGATCATAATTTTACCCAGTTGTAACTGCTGAACAGTCTAACTGGAACAAAGGAACACCCCGTAGTAAAACCTTATATTCTTCAATCAATTAATGACAAACCCAGTTGTTTTGTCTCCGACTTTTCAGATCTGACAACTACTGAGGACCTAAGCAATACTGTATCCCCAATCTCTTTGTTTTGTCTACTACGAAGGTTATTCACAAAGTAACTGCTGCAGCTAATTTAATGTCGTGCGAACACTGAACACAGGTGAACACTGCCTCCCAAGCTGCTTGCTCATAAAACAACAACATTTGCATTGGTATTGTCACATTAGGGTGTTGATATTGCTAGTTCAATATGCATAAAACAACTGAACAGACCATTGACTGTCAAATATGGTAAGAGATTTGGTTTTTGACAGTAAAGGAATGTTACAACAGTGGAAATTCATCGACAGACATGTGAGGTTTATGGCCACAATGCAATGAGTGACAACAAAATTCAGAAGTGGACTAGAGTTTTCAAGGACAGATGGGAAAATGTCCATGTTGAACTATGATCAGGCCACCCGTCAGTGATCTCAATAGATCTAATCAAAGCTGTGGACAAAAAGATTCCTGAAGACTGGTGATGCACAATGACGACTTTAGCATTAGAATTTTCGAATGTGGGTAGAACAACTTTGCACAAAATCATCTGTAAAAAGTTGAAAAGGTAAAAGAAGCAGTTAAGACTAGTAATTCACACAGGCGGCAGACACCTATGACTTAAGGACACAAAATCTTGTAGGATGTTATAACAAATGTGTAAACAAACGTGGAAGCTACATAAACAAAATAGAAATATGTACAGAATTAAAAACGAGCAGTTTCTTGAAAAAATCTGTAATGTTTTATGTTCTATGTTTTCTGAGCAACTAGATCTTAATTTCCGAATAACCCTCTTACACACCAGAAAAAGTCGAACTCCATTTGTGTTCACAGTCCATCTGCTAAAGTATGTCTGCACCGTACACCTTTAAGTGCTACCCAACAAAACTGGAATTTTTGAACTATTATATAATTTGTAAATGTGCTGTGTCAAGTCCAAATGCTATGGTGCATTGTGATCATCTTTAGGTGCACACAAAAGAGTTAGTTCTATTTATTTAAATTGCTACTTTATTTGTTTGAACACACAGAATAACAGCACACACAGAGACAGAGATGTATCACCTCATACAACAATGTCAATATCTGGCATCATTTGTGACTATCCGAACTGATTCATCTCAAAATCTGATAACATGCACATTGTGCTGATATTTAACACACACTGATTAGAGTAGTATGTGAATATGATACATTGTCTTAGGCCGGCAACATTAGAAGTAGGTACTGAGTAAACTACTTCAATTACAAATATATAGACACACTTGGGAGCCGTAACTAAAACACAGATAAACAGAATGAGCAACAACAGTTATCAGATTGTGCTTGCTCAGTAATTTCCTAGGATGCACAGTACGTAACTCAACATAATTACCAGTTAACTGTTACCTTCAACAGTGTGAAAATGAGTTACAATGAACTGTATCCACCATGTACGATGAACTGCCATATTACAGCACTAGCCTGAATTATAAGTGTCCTCGTTTTTTGGGGGGTGGGGTTAAACAGATGAGGTCACCTTATGTGTTCTAGTTTCATACTGGAATTTTGATTCAGGTCTTCAGCCATGTACACTGACTATTTTTCACTTATTTCCCAAGTACACATTCCAAGCTCCACAGAATATTTATGCACTGCACAATCGTAAGCTGTTTACAAACACTGATCACAGCATATACTCTGCTAGAGGTCAGAAAATTCTAAATGACCAATGTTTTCGAAATCTATGCTGGTCAGCATGATCTATGTCTTTTGTTCACAGTACCTAATTATGTTAAGCACAGGGGGGCGATGGAGGGGGGGGCGATGGAGGGGGGGGGGGCGATGGAGGGGGGCGATTAAAGTCGACCACATCCTTTTCAAAGAAATCATCCTGGAATCCATTTACACGATTTAGTGAACCTGAGTAAATCAAAACCTAGGATCCTAGCCACCATCCTCCCAAATTACCACTGTATCACCTAGCTCCATAGCAGTACTATACTTTTGTATGCAACACTTTATAATAATGCCAACTACAATCATGATACAGGGTTTGTATAAAAAGTAATGATTGACCTTGTGAATCAAAATATATTGTAGGTATCGCTACAACCACTTTGTGTTATTCAATGTACGACCCTTGGGGGTCAAGAACCCACTGAGTGTGGGTAACCTTCAAAGTACTCATCGTGGCAGCTTGGATCTCCTCCAGGGTACCATGACCGTGTCCTTTCAGGGAGGTTTTAGTTTGGGGAACAAAAAATAGTCTGTTGGGGCCACATCATGACTGTAGGGGCTGGGGGAATCATTTGAATCCCTCACTTGGAGAGGGAGCTGGCCACCATGAAGCAGGTTTGACTATGTGCATTACCATGATGCAGCTTCCAATCATCATCAGTGATGGCTTTCAGTCTCTTGAGCACTTTGGAACAGAAACCACCTTTGACAGTTTGGCATTGGGTCACAAAATCATGATGAACCATGCCCCTGACATCGAAAAATACAATCAGCAAGGCTTTCACCTTCAATTTGCTCATGCAAGTCGTCATTGGATGTGGGGATGCTGCGGTGTGGCATTCGGCACTCGTGCTTTGTTTCAGAGTCGTACTGAAAAACACAGGTTTTGTCTCTGGTGATAACGCTATCTAAAAATTTTAGATCAGCTTCAAGGCTATGGAGATTAACTTTGCAGGCATCCAGATGTGCTTGCTTTTGAACGTCTGACAAAATCTTGGCACAGACCTTCCTCATCGACAATTCTTTAGTGGTGACGATGTGCACTTTCACTTTATCAAGTCCAAGGTCATCTACTATCATCCTGACACTCATCCAATAGTGTTCAATAAAACACGCACACAGTCGATGTTTTTGTCAGGTTTGCTAGTTGAAGGGTGTCTGGAGTGTTCCTCGTTCCAACGCTGTCACGGCTATCTTTAAAGCTCTTCATCCGTGTGAAAACCTGGGCTTTTGACAGGCAGTAATTGCCGTAGGTTTGCCGATACATATCCAATGTTTCCATACCAAATTTTCCTAGTTTCACATAAAGCTTGATGGTGAAACATTGCTCGATCTTTTCCTGCATGTTCGGCCATGACCGACGACTTTGCAATGTATACGCTCAATGCACGCCGTGTGTTTTCAGCCAAATACCCCCACCACCAATCCTCCTGGACAAGTGCGCACTGCAAAGTACAGTTACTTTTTATACAAACCCTGTAAGACCTTGACTGGGGGAATGGACAAATACTCTTTGTAGCTAGGCCATTCTCTTTAGAATGAACAAATGTTCTGAAAGTGGGCTTAAACGGAGGAAAAACTGAAATAACGGATGGTGTGAACATTTTTTTGAAATGTTTCATATAAATGGCGAATCTTCACTCCACTGACAAAATTTCAGAGTTTGTTCAGTGATGTTTTCAGATTTCTTTTGACATAAATGACCCATGGTGTTTATTGCATTGAATCAGAGTAATTGCATTTTGTTTGACTTCATACCACATTTTTCTTTCTACCTGTATTGCATTAAAAACAGATGTACAACAGCAGAATTTTCAATGGTATGTGCAGTGTTTCTGACACCAAAACAAAACTTTTACCATTCCGTCACAGTCCTTGCAATTCACAACAGCATAGCCTACTGTTCTCTTTGCCTTCAAAGCTTGCATTCAGTACTGCTCAGTTCTGTCTTGAATTTGTTTTTCTAGCAGTGTTAGTTGTGCATTAACAGTGCCACACAGCAGTATGGGCAGGTTTACTGATGAACAATTAGCTGACTTGTGCATCACTGATTGGAAGGAAGATCTGTACAACGATGCTGTACTGAGTTGTTCCTGGAGTGATGATAGCATCATACATGTTTAAATATAATCATGTACTGTGGAAAACAGTGATTGATTATGCTACAACTAAATAATTTAGGAGTAATGGAGACCTCTCATCAAATAGCAGAAGCACTGAGTCATCTACAGCCAAACACAAAAGAGAAAGAAAAGAAAACACTCTGTGTGTGTGTGTGTGTGTGTGTGTGTGTGTGTGTGTGTGTGTCAGGGGGGTGGGGGGGTGGGTGGGGGCACGTGTGTAGTCTGGCTCAAGAGAAGAATAATTCCGAAAGCTAGTTAGTTTTCTATTTCTTTTTTTGTGTGCCTGTTGATGACTCAACACTTGTGCTACTCAGTGGGTGATTTTTACTTCTAAAGAACTTACATTATACAGAATTTTCCTACCATGTTTATAAGTTACCACTTATACTTTTATCTGCACATAGGCGTGCCTGCACACTTTGAACTATTAAGTCTGTCATACCATTCCCTAAAAGCTGGCTGAGCTGCCAAACTCCACACACTGAGGAATTTGTAATAATTTTTGTACCTCTGTAAAAATTTTGGCAGGTCAGACCTGCGGTTGTAATTAAACAACAGAGATGCATGAAAAAATATATTGCAAAATTGTTTGGTAATAAAATCACTAAAAACCACACAAAAATGCTTTGTTATTGTTAATTTAATTAACTACTGCTATTAAAAACCAATCCTATCACAAAAAAAGCTTTGTCAGGTAACAAATATAACAAACTGTATCACAGATACTACAAATCTCAATGTTACACATGCAAATTTGCTCACTCACTCACTCACTCACTCACTCACTCACTCACACACACACACACACACACACACACACACACCCGCGCACACGCACACACACACACCCGCGCACAAGCACACGCACACAAAATCTGCACGGAAACAACACATTATGATGCTTTTTATGTTATATAAGTTCGCTTGGTTACTTTAAATGAATTTCTGTCATTATTTCCTGTTTGACATTATTTTATTTCTTTAATGAATATGATAGTAAAAAGAAGAACTAATATAGTTTCATAGCCAACCAATTTGAACTGCTGGACTTGAGTTCTACCTGTAATTCTTCTATTACTCTTATGTATGCAAACAAACCTTCAAGAATGTATCAAGAAAGGAGGTAGAGTGGAAGCTTAGATATGGGAAGACATGAAAGGATGCAACCATCCCTCCATTTACCTGTAGTGATTCAAAGGAACTGAGGACAACACCAATCTGAATGGGAATTTCAAATGTATTCTTCCCATGTGCGAAGTCTGAGGAATTAAGTACTGCGCCACATAACCCAGAACATAAATTTTCAGATGTGATTTATAGCAAAACGCAAACAATTTCACAAATTGTCTGGAAGAGGAATGTTATGGCTTAGATGTCTCACTGACAACAAGACAAGGATGGGGAGGCAATCCATGATGCCTTTTACTAAAGAACTATATCAATATCAGCCTGAAGCAATTTACTAACATCACATAAAACTTAAAAGTCTCCATCTTACCATTTAGATTTAACTACATTCTTCTTGAATGCAAGTTGAGTGCCCTAACCTCTGCTCTCACAGTGTATGCAAAAGAATCAATTTTAGAACTAGTGACGGCAACAGAACGTAATACAGGCTTCTACATTTTTCTATATGTACGAGGTGCGACTATAAAATAACGGGACTGATGCTGTCACAAAGTACGCACACACCAAAGGTGAATGACCAATAGCCATGAAGTGTGAAGCCTACTCAGCCAAATGCAGAATCTCTGGTGTCTGTAGACAATCAGCATGACTGTGGCCTTTGTTTGTGTAAGGGTTGTTTTTTTGTTTTGCAGAAAAAATGGTAAGTGTAATAACAGAACAATGAAATGTTGTGAAGTTTCACATGAAACTTGGATAAACTGCTACAGAAACATATCTGTTACTAAAAGAAGTGTATGCCGAAGGTTGTTTACCATGCACGTAAGTTTTTGAATGGTTCAAGCATTTCCAAGATAGTCAAGAAGACACTGAAAATTGCTCACACATGGGACGTCCTTCAACATCAAAAACAAATGAATATATCGAATAAGTAGGTAATCCAATCTGATCTGACCGCTGGTCGAGTACTCGACCGATTGCCGAAACTGTAGGAACTGACAAAGAATGCTTAACGCAAATTTTACACAACAAAAACAACATGAGAAAAGCTGGTGTGAAACGGGTGCAGAAAATAATCATGATCAAACAAA
Source organism: Schistocerca gregaria (assembly GCF_023897955.1). Lineage (NCBI taxonomy): Eukaryota > Metazoa > Arthropoda > Insecta > Orthoptera > Acrididae > Schistocerca > Schistocerca gregaria. Next base: position 54,901,678 of record NC_064931.1, read on the forward strand.
AAGCAGCTCATGAACTGAATAAACAGATGCTTTTGAAAAGGTTTGTGCAGACTCATTGAATACCACTGTAATGATCCTAATTTCTTGGCGAAAGTGATAACGTGATGAAATCTTGATTTTTCACTGATGATTCAGAAACTAATCACCATTCCATGCATTGGAAGGACCCAACTTCACTAACAGTGAAGAAAGCTTGAATGAGCAAATCAAGATTCAAAGCAATGATGATTATGTTTTTCAATTTTCATGGAACTGTGTCTCCTCACTGGCTTTCTGAAGGTTGAACTATTAATCAAAATTACTACCTTAAGGTTCTTGTTCGACTCTTGGAAGGAGAGGGAGGGAGGGAGGGAGGGAGGGAGGGAGGAGACCCTAATTGTGGAACAACAAGTTATGAGTTCTGCATCAAGACAATGCACCGTCTCATGCTGCATTCTGCTGAGAGGTTTCTAGTGAAGAACAGTATGCCAGTGTCAGACCATCTATCTTATTTGCCTGACCTAACACCATGTGACTTATCTATCGCCAAATGTCAAATCTGCATTAAAAGGAACAATATTTCAGTCCACTGAAGCAGTGAAAGAAAAAGTCGCACTCATCATCAAGGAACTCACTGACTAACACTTCCAGCACGGTTTCCATCTATGGAATATTCACATGGCTCGTAAGGACAGAGCAGGGGAGTATACTGAATGAATATGTTTTTGATATAAAACGTTTTACAGCAACAGTCTCATTCTATAGCCACACCTCATACACAAGTGTTAACCTTGTTGCCCTCCTGACACTAGATAATGATGATGTCACTTGTAAATTTTTGTTTGCAAGTGTCCATTATTTTCATGCTTTTTTCCACTCAGCTGTGTTTGTCATTTACTTTATCTCTAATTGTTTCTGAAGCCTTTTGTGGCTTTATAATCAGGCACTTAGGCATAGTTGTTGCTGTACCAAAGCATCTACTGTAGTAAATACAAAGGGGCCTCTCACAGGTTCAATTATATTGCTAAACCATCAATATGTTGACTGTTGGATGGCACATCTTGACGTATAGTCAATCACAGAAACTCTGATGATCAGAATTGATGGCCACCAAAATATTTCCCTACGATACTGCAGTGCCCATGTTATTCCAAATTACCATGCAAAGTTCCTCTGGACATGCAGTCTTGAGTAGCCAAATGATAAGACGACTGCTCACGATAAGCAGGAAATCCAGATTAGAGTTCCAGTCCACCACAAATTGTCACTGTCATCACTCCATTATACAAGCTGACGATTGTTCATATTCGCAACTGTGAATACATTTCATGTGAAATATTATCAGTGCTGTCAATATGTATTGGCTGTCCACACAAAGTGTGCACTGTTCCATAAAATTGCAGATGTGCAGCCACATAAATTCAGCTTCTTCTTCTAATGTTTCAACTGAATACCGTCCAGCCATCTTCAGAGTGAGCCGAGATGACTAATGCTCTAGCACTTGCTCTGTCCTTTTAAACCTGAGGACCGAACCACTGCTCAGGTTTAAAACGATGGAGCAAGTGCTGGAGCATTAATCACCCTGGCTCACTCTGAAGATGGCTGGACAGTATTCAACCAAAATATTAGAAGAAGCTGAATTTATGCGGCTGCACGCCGAAAATTTTGTGGAACAGTCTTTGCACCGCGAAAACTAGAAGATGCACGTTAAGTGTGCACTTTTTATGTTTGCAGTTCAATTTTGTTCCTTTTGGTAGATGTTCACAGTGCACTGCTATACTTTCCAAAATGTACAAGGAACAATTGGCTGAATTTATTGAGTGCTACAGGGGAAAAAAAATCCTTGTGGGGAAATTTTGGATGGTTGCACGAGATTTTGCTAAATTACTGCTTTTTTTTTTTAAAAAAAAAAATTGAAAACATTGTATTAGCTTGTTTAAATTCATAGCAGTTTGGAAATACTGTTTCTACCTCAAAAAGTATGTCATACATGTGCGAAATGCATGTCAGTCTCGCCAAATCCTCACAAAACATAAAAAAAAGTTTTTTGTTAATTTTCTCAATATATTTTTGCTGGGTAGATATAATTGCTTCACAAGTTGAAAATAACAATTTTTCTAACTGAGTTGGCTCATATTACAGAGCCAAACTTAAAGTATATGAATGACTTGCCTAGCTAATGACTAGCCATAGCTAATATCCTTTTTTCTGGGTATAAGACATCACTTAGTAAAATCTCATTTCCAACTGACAATATTATTGATGGTGCACGAGTTGGTTCAGTATACTGAAGGCTTGTCAACTAGTACTGTCAACAAATACTGCACATATTCAGTCTCATATTTACTAAATTAGAGGAAGCTTAAAGATATTCTTGCAAGTGTATTTCATTTCGATAAATGTGTCTTACTGGCCAAGGATGAACTCACAAAAGGCTTCAAAATCAATTGAAAATAAAGTAAATAACACATACAGCTAAGTGAAGACTTAGTATGAAAATAGCCTGTGTGCTCCAAAACAAATGTGTATTAACCAGCTGACCAAGAAGCACATAGTATATTATGTACATCATGTTTCAAGACATCAGAATTTTCATCTCAGTAATAAGAAGAAAAAGCCATTTCCTATTTGTTATTCCAGTTTTGATTATACTGTAATAGAATATGCAGTATAACCCCACTTTTGTTCCCAGGATTATTGTTTTACCGTCATTTACAAAACTTTTTACCGCCACTGTTGCATTTTCTACATTCACAATATTAATTGGCACAATTTTTTTGTATTAACATACCTATAATTTTCTCACAATTCATGCTTAATGAAACAACATTCGATGTGGGGGAGGGGGGAGGGGGGGGAGACATAACTGATATAAAAGATGCTGGCCTTGTTTACATGTTTCACAGTTGAGTTTCTTGACACCAGATATCTCTACTCGGAACGATGCTGATAGGAGCAATTAGGTTCATTCAAGTAAGGTATAAAGACCAATCACAACCTTTTTCACACGTTGCATTACTCTAATCCATCTTCTGCGTGTTTTGTTTTTTGGGCACTTGTAGCACTCTCTTTGAGATGCTCAAATGTTTCTGGTTTAACAGTCGAGTGCTATCTTCATATCTCGGAGATACAAAGACTACTTTGTCTAATGGCAGGCACTGCTGTACGGAGGGAGTAGTCTCTCCCCACCTATCTTCCTAACCAACAGAGTGCCAAACAACAGTGTAGTGCTAGCCATTGTTAAGTGAAGGTTGTTGCTCTCAGTGGCCTTCATATTTTGACACACATCACCAGCAAATTTGCAAGTATTTTTGATCAATCAATTTTTGTACTTACTGTATTGTTGTGGTTTTATTCAAGCTATTTTAATAGCATTTGAACATACTACTGTGGATCTCCCTTTTGAAATGGACGCACCGTGATAGCCTGTGTATCTCTCAGATAAGGGGACAGCACATTTGTGAGTATTTTTGTTCAATCTATTCTATTTTCATCTTAATTCTATTTATGTGATTTAGCTCTAATTATTTTAGTAAAATGTGCCCTATTAGTTTCTTCCAGTACAGAATCATAATGGAATTACAGAAACATTTTTTTGACTTGAATAATCCAGCTGATGTGCCACGAGTCCATCAAATTTTGTTGGATCAAAAAATGCAATATCCAGGATGGAATGTAACAATACTATGAAAAGGATAGTTGCTACTCACCAGATAGCAGACATGCTGAGTTGCAGATAGGCACAACAAAAAGACTGTCACAAAATGAGTTTTCGGCCAACAAGGCCTTTGTCAAAAATCCCCCCCCCCCCCCCCCCCCCCCCCCCCCACACACACACACACCTCAGCCTCTGGCAGCTGCCCGAGACTGTGGTGGTCACATGTGTGGGTTGCACGTAAGCTCATTTTGTGACAGACTTTTTGTTGTGCCCTACCTGTGACTCAGCAGCTCTGCTATATGGTAAGTAGCAACAATCCTTCTAAAAACATTGTTTGATTGTATGGATGAGGACGCAGTGTGGCATGGAGCATCTTCACGTGATTTAGAAGAGGAAGACTGTGACAGAGATGCAGCAAAGAACACTGAGAAGTGGGAGGAAGATTTGGAAACAGAGCAGAGTCACAAATATGTGAGGTCTGCTGAAGAAGAAGAAGAAGAAGAAGAAGAAGAAGAAGAAGAAGAAGAATTTCAATGTTTGTCACTGGAAACAGGGGAAGAAGGTAACAAACGTTTACTTGGGGGATAAAAACTCCTTACAGTCAACAGAGGAAAACTGCCAAGCACAACCTAATCAAATGGTGTCAACGTACAATTAGAAATGTCCAATATACTGATAACATTGTGGATACATGGAAATGTCTCATTGTCAATGAGATGGTAGATATGATTGTTAGATATTCAAATGAGTACACTGACAGCACATGTCTAAATTACTCAAAGCCTAAGTTTGCACACTATACCAATTGCACTGAAATATATGCCATCATAGGACATTATAAAGATGGAAGAATCAACCTTTAATATTTGTGGGGTTAAGAATGATTTGACATAGAAATCTTCCGTTTAACAATCCCCTCTTTAGATTTTGATTGTTATTGTAGACTATGAGATTTGATGATAGGGAAAATAGACTAAAATGGAGAGCAGTAGATCATTTAGCATCTATTTGTGATTTCTTTGTAAAGTTGATAAACAGCTGCAGAGCTTGCTACTGTGTGGGAGCTGATGTCACAATTGACAAAAAGCTAGAGAGCTTTAGGGGCAGATGCCCATGCACTCAGTATATTCCATTAAAAAACTTGCAGTTGTAGGTTCTAAAATGTTTTACACAATCAATCTGGAAATTTATCCTGGTAAACAACTAGACAGACAGACCATTCCATCATAGTAACAAATGCACAGACATATTACAAGAATTGGTTACTCCCGTAACTAACAATGGATTGTAATGTGACGGCTGATAATAGTTTTAAAGGTATCACTCTTCTTCGAAGCTTGTCAGAAAAACATCGCTTGTCTTATGTGGGAGTGATAACGAAGAACAAATGACAGATCCCTAAAGAGATGAAAGAAGTGAAAAAACAGAACTTTTTCAGCCCCTTTGCAGTTTCATACGTCGCTCAAAATAAAGGTAAAAAGAAAACTTTACTGCTCATCTCAAGTTTACATATGGATGATTCAAGTGAAAGATGCCGTTGACAAGACAGAGCCTGAAATGGTAGCTTATAACCATGAACGTAAGATTGGAGCAGATGTAGTTGACACAATGTGCTCTGCTTTCAATATCACAAATGGTACTTGAACGTTGCCGATGGTTGTATTCTTTTCATTTCCAAATAGTGCTAGAATCAATTCTCAAGTTATTTATATGAGAAATGGAAATATCCTACTCAAACTTCAGCTGTTTGTTCAAAGAATCTGAAGAGAACTTATTGATAATCACTTCATAAGGTGATCACTTATGCCTGGTTTACCCTTGTCAATTTCTACAAGCCTTCATGAAATTTCATCTGAAAATTGACAACCTGTCATTACTCATGCCAACCTTTTTACCGTTAATAGTGCAACTGGAACTGTTATCAGCTCTGCTGGGCCACGAAAACAACAAAACTGACAAAATACACCTGCAAGACATGCAGACGGTATGGATGTTTGTAACATTGTGCTTTTATTTTTATTGTTGGTGTAACACAGGAAATGAACAAAATGACTACGTCTTTTACTAATTTTGTTCTTTAGACAGTATTATTCTTCACTATTGATGTACTTTAATTATTATAGTATGCTTCTTAAAGTTTAATACACCCACTTATATTTTCTTGCTTTTACAAGATTTTACTATTGATTTTGTAGGTTTCTTGCCATTAAAAGGGCAAAAAGATGTGCACCTGTATTTATTTACCACATTTCCCCACAATATTAACATAAAAAGTGGATATACAGGCTGCTCATTTTAACTGAAAACACTGAAATACCTCTAACATTACACACCAGATTAAAAAAGTTATAATTACAATTTATTTTGTCTGAAGCATCATAATTTATGACACGCAATTCAATGGCCCTTGAATATCCAATAGCACATGGGACCCCACATCCACACTACGAGGATAGGACAGGCCAGTACTTTATAACTTCTAATCAGAAACCCCCTTTGCAATGTTGTATTCCCCCAACATATCGAACAGCAGACTACTCGACATGCCACTGTGGCCATATAGCAAATTACAACATATCATAACAGGCAGTACTTGATTCATGTCGTGCAGACGTAGGACAGACAGATAGTGGCTCCAAACATTACAATACCTGTGCAGTGTTTGTTGCCTGTACACCTACCTATTATTTGGAGAACAGACATCCTTGTGGACGATGAATGTTGCAGCCACAGAAGAAAAATTTGGAATGATCCTGATTTATGGGCAATGAAGGAGAAATGCTGAGGCTGCAACTGCCCTGTATGCGAAGCATTTCCCACAGAAAGCCCATTTGTTCTTTCATAAGGTTGTGAAACTGTGAAAACCTTTATATCTGATGGGAGCATACAGACCAACAAAAGGAAATGACACAAATGTGTTACATGATAAGCTAATGAAATAGCTGTACTAGAGCAGTGCACCACAATCACGTGTCCCGCAATTACAGCACATCTCTGGGTTGTCTGTAGGGTAATATTGTCACAATACTGCATTGTCACGAGTATCATCCATACCATGTGTCACCAGATCAAGAACTTCACAGCAACGATTTCCATAACGAGCCAGCATTTTGTGAATGAGCACGTCAACAAATGCAAATGACCACCACATTACGCAACTGAAGCACAGAAGGTATTAGACATTGCTTCCACTGGTTGGTGGGATGGCAGAGATGGCCCTATTAACTGACTCGCTAGGTTGCCGGATTTGACATCACTGGATTTCTTTCTGGGGGGTAATTAAAAGATAAGGCGTACCAGCAAGTGCCAACAGGCTGTGAAGAGTGTATCAGAAATCACTTGTTTCTGTCTAGTGTACAGTCACTTGAAAAGAGGATCACCATATGTGTTGAAATTGGTAGTACTACATTTGAACACTTACTGTACATGGAGAAGTAGAGTGGCATTCGCCACGGTCACAGTGGCACGCTGTGTAGTCCCATGTTCGATATGTCAGAAGAATACAATGATGCAAATGGGATTTCCAATGAGTAGTTATGAAATACTGGCCTGTCCTATTCACACAGCATGAAGGTGGAGTCCAGCCACTGGGTAGCATGTCGTAAATTACGATAGTGTACCAATTTCTATTCTTCTGATTACAGCACCATCTGTGGTGAAACAAAGAAAATGTCTAAGAGACAACTGCTGCAGAATCGTAATCTGCAATAAAAAATGGGAGTTCCCATTGAAGATTTAAATAGCTTCTAATAGCAATGACTGACTGGTTGGTTTAAAAAGGGGGGGGGGGGGGGGGAGACCAAACTGTGAGGTCATTGGTCCTTTGTTCCCGGTAAAAAAGAAAGGAGATGTATAGCACAAAAACATAAGAAGGAAGAATCAGAAGAACGACAGAAGGGCAACCAACACTACTACGGACAAAACATGACAAGAAAACCACAGAGAGCAGCAAGATACAGGTAGAAGGGGTAAAAACAAGAGATCAGATGACCGTGGCTGGCCAATCACGAGAATAAAAAAGGAAAAGCAAGCCACTCTGCGACACATTGAAACATCGACCCTAAAAGCATTAGAGTGGAGAACACAGAGGACAAAGGACATGCGCTATAACTTATATAGAATGATAAAACCCACCGTCACTTATAAAACTTAAAACTAAATTAGCTGATGAGGCATTGTGAGCTAAAATTAATGGCAACGAGTCCATCGCAGGGCAGTCAAAGGACGACAGCACACCAAGATGTGGTGTCACCACCAGACACCACACTTGCTAGGTGGTAGCCTTTAAATCGGCCGCGGTCCGGTAGTATACGTCGGACCCGCGTGTCGCCACTATCAAATGATTGCAGACCGAGCGCCGCCACACGGCAGGTCTAGAGAGTCTTCCTAGCACTCGCCCCAGTTGTACAGCCGACTTTGCTAGCGATGGTTCACTGACTTCTATGCTCTCATTTGCCGAGACGATAGTTAGCATAGCCTTCAGCTACATTATTTGCTACGACCTAGCAAGGCGCCAGCATCCGTACTATTGATATTGTGAATCATGTACCATAAAGAGCGACGTTCGTCATTAATGGATTAAAGTTAGGTATTCCACCAGCTACGTCCGTTTTTCTCACCTCTAATTCCCTTGTCATGTTCCAGACCTCACGCCAGCCTGCGTGAGCTAAAACGCGTGCATATCGTCGTCCTTTAGCCATACGGTTGGCTCTCCTGCCAACCACAACACAAGATATGGGCCACTGTCAGCCGCTCACCAAGATATGGGCCACTGTCAGCCGGGCGCTGCACCTACATTGAGGTGGGTCATCAAGGTGCACGAGGTGGCCGTGTGTCACCCACGTGTGGCCAATGCGGAGCTGGCAGAGAACCACAGAGTCCCTGTGAGAGGCTCGCATGGAGGACTGCCACACATTTGTAGCCTCCTTAATGGCATGCAGTTTGTTGTGCATGCTGAGGTTATGCCATTTCATCTCCCAAAGCCCAAAACCTTGCGGTGTAGTCCTGAACGCAGGTTAGTTTCAGAGAAACCGATCTCTGTAAGAGGTTTCCCTGTAGCCTGTTTGGCCAGCCTGTCTGCAAGTTCGTTGCCTGGGATTCCGACGTGACAAATACTACTGAATGACCAGATCGTTCCATGGCATACGAGGTGGTATCCAAAATTTTCAGGACTGGTGCTGGCATCTGTTGAAAACCTTACTTTTGGACTAATGGTCACCATCACCCTCTAAGCAGTTTCCATCCGCACGTACACACCGGTCCCAGCGCTTCTGCCACTGGTCAAACGTTTTCTGGAAATGTTGTTCTTTGAGCATGTTTATCACCACCAGCGATGGTTCTTGCATCCTCTCAAGAGTTTTGAACTGACAGCCTTTCAAATTGAGTTTCAGTTTTGGGAATAACATACAGTTGCAAGGTGCCAAATCTGATGAGTAAGGTTGGTGGGGTACAAACCGCCACTTTTTTTTGCCAAAAAGGTCCTGGTGAGCAAGAACGTGTGACAGAGCGCATTGTTGTGATGCAGCAGCCAGTTCCCACGATGCCAAAGTTCGGGCTGTTGTTGCTGCACGTTTTCAAGTCGCAAAATGTCACAGTAGTACGCAGATTTCACTGTTTGGTTGGGTGGGATGAATTCTTTGTGCACAATTCACTTGGTATCAAAGAAAACGATGCTCGTGCTCTTCACTTTGCTCTTCATCTGCCTAGCTTTTTTCGGTCTTGGAGAGCCCGGGCTCTTCCACTGGGGCGATTGTTGCTTTGTCTCTGGGTCAGAACCGTAAATACAGCTCTCATCGCCAGCGATAACCCGTGACAAGAGGGTCAGATCATCAGATGCGGCTTGACACGCACTGTTCTGTTCAGGGATCCATCGTAAAATCACCACACACTGAACACAGTGTATTACAGAAATCACTATGAACACGCAACACATACTCGCAGATGAATGCCACTCTGCACACTGACTCATCAAATATGCAGCTCTCGCCACCAAGTAGTGCAAAGATCTACTACTCCTACTTTCCAGATGGCAGCACCAGTCCTGAAAATTTTTGGATTCCACCTCGTAGATGGATTCCCGGATGGTTGCTACCAAAGGATGATGAGAGTAGCATGGCCGATGGCTTGTAGGCTGCTCAAGGAATCAGTACACAGAAGAAACGACTCCCCAGGGCATGAACGGCTGTCCCCGAGAGTCCTAGATATAGCCACCAGCTTGGCAGTGCAAACACTGCAGCCATTGAGCAGGAAATGCTGTTCAATGTGTACTCCATGGACATATGCGAAGCCGATATGACCATCAGTCATCAAGTTGTCGGTGTAAACCACTTAGTGGCCTCGGTACATGTCAAGAACCGAGAGGAAGTGGCAGCAGACAGCTGCTGTGTTAACTGAGTCCTTAGGACCAAGTCAAAGGTCCAGGTGAAGCCGCAGCCTAGGTGTACACCATGGAGGTGTACGTGAATGGACTTCAAGTATAGGTGGTACAGGCAATGACTCCAGTTCAGAAAGAAGGGATCAGACACGAACTGCAACTGGAAGCCCTGACCTGGGCCGCCGATGTGGGAGATAAACCGCCGTGGGTGGGAAAAGGAGACGGTAATTCAGATGTGCAGGAGAACTACGAACATGTGCAATGTAACTGGCCAGCAGTTTTGCACACTTAACTTGCAATGGAGGCACTCTGTCCTCCATAAGGACGCTGGTCACCGGACTCATCCTAAAAGTGCCTGTCACTAGGCGAATGTCACAGTCGTGCAATGGGTCGAGTAAACGCAACACTGAGGGTGCTGCTAAACCATAAACCATAGTCATAGTCATAGTCATAGTCAAGGTAGGATTAAACAACTGCTCTGTAGATCTGCAGCAGTATAGAGTGATGTGCACCCCAGTTGGTGTTGTTCAGGCAGCGAGGATACTGAGGTGCTGCCAGCATTTCTGCTTAAACCAATGAAGGTGAGGAAGCCAAGTCAATCAGGCATCAAATACCAGTCCTAAGAATCGATATGTCTCCACTACAGTGAGTGGATCATCATTAAGGTAATGTTCTGGTTCTTGATGGACAGTACGATGCCAACAGAAGTGCATGACACAACTTTGCACCCGAAAACTAGAAATCCTGGGCTAGAGCCCATGGCCATGCCTTGTAGATTGTTCCCTGTAGATGCCACTCCAGTAACACCAATACTGCTGCAGCAGTAAGGGATGCAGAAGTCGTCTGATTACAGAAAAGATGAGATGGACAGCCCTCCAACTGCTGCTAGACCATTAATGGCTACTAAATAGCCATTAGAGAGTCCTGAGGGACCCCATTCTCCTGGATATGGGGGGAAGTATGGGAGGTACCAACTTGGACACGGAAAGTACAAAATGACAGGAAATTCTGGATAAAAATCGGGAGCAGACCTCGGAGACCCCACTCGCATAGTGTGGCAAGGATATGATGTTGCCAGGTGGCGTCGTAAATTAAAAAAGACGACAACCAGGAGTTGACATCTGGAAAAGGCTGTTAGGATAGCAGAGTCTAGGGACACAAGATTATCGGTGGTAGAGCGACCCTGGCGGAAGTTGCCTTGACATGGAGCCAGTAGGCCATGTGACTCCAGGACCCAACCCAACTGCCGGCACACCATATGTCCAGCAGCTTACAAAGAACGCTGATGGGCCGATAGCTATCCAAATCAAACAGGTTTTGACCGGGTTTTTGCATCAGAATTATGGTGCTCTCCCGCCATTGCAAGGTCATATGAGAGATGTTTCATCATCTGACTGTGGATCTGCTCTGACCCAGGAGCTGTGTCAGGGCAATGTGCAGGGCACTGAGGAACTCCCACTCTGTAAATGGGGCGTTATAGGATTCACTGTGGCATGTAGTCAACGAGAGGACTTTCCCTTCCAGCTGCCATATGGAGGAGTAATTCTCCAACGCAGAGGCTCGAGCATAGTGCTCAGCAAAGTTCTCGGCAATTGCATTTGTGTTGGTAGATAACACGCCATTTGTGTTAACACCGGGAACACCTGTTGGGATCTGGTACCCGAAAACACGTTTGATCTTTGCCCAGACTTGGGAAGGTGACGTATGGCACCCAATGGTCAAGACATCTCTCTCCCAACACTCCTGCTTCCATTGTTTGATAAGTTGGCGAACGCTAGCATGGAGCCGTTTAAAGGCTATGAGGTGCTCCAACGAAGGGTGCCGCTTATGCTGCTGTAGAGCTCGCCGATGCTCCTTAATTGCTTCAGCGACTTCCGGCGACCACCAAGGGACTCTTTTGCTGGGGGCATACTAAAGAGTGAGGGATCAGGTTTTCTGCCACAGAAATGATTGTTGTAGTCACCTGCTCAACCATCACACCAATGTTCTCGTGTGGGGGAGATTCAATGGTGACAGCAGAGATGAAAGTTTCCCAGTCCGCTTTGTTTAAAGCGCATCTCGGCAGGCATCCATGTGCCTGTTGTCGGGGCAGTGACGGGAAGATGGGGAAGTGGTCACACCACACAGGTCGTCATGTGCTCTCCAGTGGACAGATGGGGGAAATCCTGAGCTGCAAATTGATACATAAATGGCCGAGTAACTACCATTAGCCACACTGAAATGTGTGGCGGCCCCAGTATTTAAAAGGCAGAGGTCTAACTAAGACAGTGAAGTTTTGACATCTCTGCCTTGACCAGTAAGCTGCCGTGATGGATGTCCACAATCTCAACATGTGATGCTGGAAGTACAGCGAGAAGACAAATGGCCAAACTTCCAGCACTTAAAGCACTGCTTCAGGAGAGGGATGTAGAGCTTCACATCACAGCGGTAGACCATCACCTTGACCTTCTTGGGTAAGGTGTCATCCTCTAAGGCCAAGATGAAGGCACCAGTGGCAACCTGATTTTCCCTCACACCCCACTGGACATGCTGAATGAAATGTACAAATCACAATTCTAAATTGGTGCGCACCTCATCGTCAGACTGCAAAAGAAGGTCCCTGTGAAATATGATACTCTGGAACATATTTAATCTCTTATGGGGCGTGATGGTTACAGAAACAACCCCCAGCTTGTCACAAGTAACGCCCATGACTGGGCAGAGGATGCTGTTTTGATTAAGACTGACCCAGATCTCAATTTGGACAAGCCCTCTAACTCCCCAAACTTCTCCTCTAAATGCTCAACAAAAAACTGAAGTTTCACTGTCATGAAAGATTCTCCAACAGCTCTTGAACATACAAGGTACCGGGGCGAATAAGAGCCGCTGCCATCCTTAGCCTAACGTTCCTCCTATGGTGTGGCCAGGGAGGGGAATGATTTGGGATCTACTTCTGTGCGTTGAATTGAGCCTGTGAATGCTTAGGGACTGCTGGTGTTTCACCACCACCACGAGAAAGTGGCCAAAAGATCTCAACGCACAATGGACACGATGCACCATGTAAGGTGCCCTTCCCCAATTTGCTCGCTCTTCGTGAAAATTTTGAAAAATGGACGTCAAACCCTACAGGGGACCATCACATAAAGGCGAAAAGGTGTGAGACTCCTTTTAGTCGCCTCTTAGGACAGGCAGGAATACCTTGGGCCTATGCTAACCCCTGGGCCCACATGGGGGAGCAATGACTAAGTAAGTCACAAAAGTGTTTTAGTGTAACTGAGGTACAGGGTGGTAAGAACTAAACTTTCTATGCATGTGTGGTGTCTGTTTTTCGGACACGTCTGGGAGGACAGACACAAAGTGTAATCCACAGCTGTGAAACATATTATGTAAAGGGGAGGGCCAGGGGCCGATGATACCAGCCACATGGCAACTTTTCACAGAATCAGCAGCTACGAGTGAGAATAGGTGCAGGACAGGGACCTGAATCCAGGGTCTCCTGCTACTAGGCAGCTACGTTAATCATGGCACCACCCATACACAGTGTTGATCGCAGATGTGTGGACTATATCAGCACGTTCCTTGGCCAAATCACTTTCCTACGTAGTGCCACCAGTTATTCGCAATCCCCGTCTATGTCTACTGTGCTCACTAATTTTAGACTCCTGCTGGTGCAATGGTTAACGCAACTGCCTAGTAAGCACTAGATCCACGATTTAAGTCATGTTCCAGCACACATTTTCACTCATTCCCACTGATTCCGCAGGAAGTCCCAATGCAGCTGATATCATCAATTATTTCCCTTTCCATTCCTTTCTCCTTCAATTCAACTTCCATATACATAATTAAACTTTCACTACTTGAGAAGGTCCCCATGACGAACAAGTGAGCATAGCACAATGAAACTTCATGAAAACATTTGTAATGATAAGCAGAAGAGAAATAATGAAGAAACAATTACTAGAAACATTTTAATTTTCACATGACAGGGTAACATTTGTTAATTGCATTCCATGTTTACATTCCAGGTTACACATGTTGCTCAACGAGATGACCATGTGCATCCGTGACAGCATGGAACTGTACTGGAAATATAATTTCACAACTGTTTGCAGCACTTTTTGAATGTCAGAACACAGACTGGTCACATATTGTGACAACTTGTGCATTGCTTGAAGAGACCACATTGCATCCAGCATTTTCAACCATGGCAACAGAAACTTTTTCAACAATTTGTGGTACAATTGGCTGTCGGCCTCTCCCAGGAGTAATTCCCAAATTGCCAAATAATCTGGACTTCCGAATTGTGTTCTTCAACTTTGGTGTGGAAAGAGGATCTCTCTGTACTCCTTTAACACACTGATACTCATGAAGAGGCAGCACTATTATGAGTAAAACCCTCCTCACTCTGTGGAGATTCATGTTGGGTGGCTGCAGCTATACTGTACACTGATGATTATGTTTCAACCCTACGCTGCCGTACCGCTACTGCCGCCTAACTGCAAGTCTTGACATTAACACTATGAACAATGCAAATCTTACAGCACACAGTCTGAACATCATTACTGTAAAGTAAGGTACTCATATGGTAAATAGTTTTCCATCTACGCTGGTTCAAGTAGCAAAAGTTTAATTATAACCACCCTGTATACGCAACTGCAATTTTAACTATTAGTTCTGTAAATACTTCTTAATTCCATACATTACTTCATAATTTTTTGAGTAACTACAAACTGCTAAACTACTTCAATTCTGAGGGACGGATGGAATCACCTTTCACGACCAGAATGTGCACGCAAAAATGAGGGGTACCCACTTACTGTTTTATGTGGAGAACATTTTCTTCTTATAGTAATTCTCTTTCATCATCTCTAAATTAAATTATTGTCAGCTCTGAGTTATAATGCAGAGAACATACTTGCTGTGAAGTCAATTGAGCATTGATAAATGGCCCAGACAAACAAAGCAATAAAAAATAACAATGAATATCAAGCACTTGGGGTCGGGCATACATGCAAAGCCAAGAAGAAGGTTTGGGGTAGCGTGGCCAGTGCGGATGTCAAACCGCGCCACTCTACACAACAATGAAAAGTTCCATGCATTGTTATTACATCAAAGGAAGCTTGAGCTCCGTTTGGATGGCATTTCTTGTTTTCCGTTATTATTGGCACACAAGCTCGCACACACTGGAGCATTGCTGGACACCTACAATGACTGCCCCATTCTTCGCAATTTTGGGACGT
The DNA here is from genome assembly GCF_023897955.1 of Schistocerca gregaria. Lineage (NCBI taxonomy): Eukaryota > Metazoa > Arthropoda > Insecta > Orthoptera > Acrididae > Schistocerca > Schistocerca gregaria. The sequence goes on from NC_064931.1 coordinate 54,916,907, forward strand.
TCTATGCCAGTCTGTGCAGCACTGCCTGGCACTGCACTTCCGATGTCCACTCGCCTTTATATGCTCACATCTCAAGACATAATAATAATTTATGAAAACACTTAATTCCCTTCTTCACACTCGCATGGGTGGCATTTGTTGCTTTAAACTGTGCAAGCACCTGAAGGTTAATAATACAACAAAACCTGTCTCCTATCTTAAACCTAAGCTGTAAGATAAGATATATGTAAAATAAAAAAAATTACCATTTTCTTATGTTGATATTGTAAACTTTAATGATCCAACCACAATATCGAATGTCGGCTCTTGACTTGACCCACTGCTATTATATTATTAAAGTAGGTCTATTTATTATTTTGACTCATTGCTGTGCTTTTCATTTGTGCGTTTACAGTCCAACTGTCGACAGCATTAATCATTAGGTGCTGCATGGCCTGCACGGGTATTACTGTTGCTTTCAGTGAAGTTATAGGTTTTAGTCAACAGTTCTGTTGACTACTTCAGTTCCACATATTACATCTATATCAACATAGATTCTTCGCAAGCCACCGTAGGGTGTGTTACGGAGGGTACCCTATACCACGACTTGTCATTTCCCCTCCTGTTCCACACCCAAATACAGCGAGGGAAAAATGACTATCTGTATGCCTCCATATGAGTCATAATTTCTCTTATCTTTGTGGTCCCCATGCACGATGTACATTGGCGGGAGCACAATCATTCGGCAGTCAGCTTCAAATGCCGGTTCTCTAAATTTTCTCAATAGAACGCCATCATCCCTCAAGGGACTCCCATTTGAGTTCCCCAAGCATGTCCATAACACTCAAGTTTTGTTCAAACCTACTGGTAACAAATCTAGCAACCCTCCTCCGAGCTGCTTCGATGTTGTCCTTCATTTTGACCTGGTATGGATCTCAAACACTAGCAGTACTCGAGGATAGGTTCCACCAGCATCCTATATGTTATCTCCTTTACAGGTGAACCACTATTTCCCAAAATTCTCCCAATAAACCAAAGTCAACCATCTGCTTTTCCTACAACAGTTTTCACAAGCTTGTTCCACGCCCTATCGCTTTGCAGTGTTAAGCCCAGATATTTAAAAGACTTAACTGTGTCAAGCTGGACACTTTTAATACTGTATCCAAACATTACAGGTTTGTTCTTCCTACTTATCTGCATTAAGTTACATTTTTCCACATTTAAAGCTAGCTGCCATTCATCGCACCAACTGGAAATTTTGTGCAAGTCGTCTTATCTTTCTACAGTCACTCAAGTTTGACATCTTACCGTACACCAGGGTATCATCAACGAACAACCGCAGACTGCTGCTCACCCTGTCTGCCAAATCATTTATGTATATACAGAACAACAGCAGTCCATCACACTTCCCTGGGGTACTACTGACAATACCCTTGTGTCTGATGAACACTCACCATCAAGGACAACATACTGGGTTCTATTATTTAAGAAGTCTTTGAGCCACTCTCATATCTATGAACTTATTCCATATGCCCAAATTCATTACCACCTTGCAATAGGACACAGTGTCAAATGCTTTCTAGAAATATAGAATCTGCTTTTGCCTTTTATGCCTGGCATGTTACTTTTTTAGTGAAATGTGTATAAACTGTGCTAGTAATTGAAAGGTGTAATTTTTTAGTATGAAATTTAGTATAGTAGATTGTTTCAGTAAATCTGGTTTCGAAGTTTCAACTACAGAAGATGGTCCATATGGTCCAAAAAAACGTAAAGCTAATAATGGCCCACCTACCTCATATACGACTAGTATCACCGGAACAGATATTGTGTAGACAAAAGCCAACCATGTGAAGTAATTCCTTGTTATCTGGATTCCCAAAATATCTAATTAACCTGTTTGTTGGAATGACAGTACATGGAGAGAATTTAAGATAAAATATGAATGGTTAGTGCATAGGGAAGGCAAGATGAGTTGCTCAGTGTGTAAAGATGTGTAGAATATTGGAGTGAGTAAATCACAGGGAGTGTATATTTTCAAATTATGTAGTAGTATTCCGATGGGTCCAGTTAGCGGATGTAAACAAGCTCAGTTAACATAATCGAGAAAAAAAGTAATAAACATAGGAATTCTGAAGCCCATTTAACTGCATGCAGACAGTGAAAAGAATGACAATATGATGTTCTAGACACCCTCGTAGTTGAACAGCAGAAAGATATTTCTGAAAGTACAAGGAAAGAGTTTCACATACAGCACATTTTGTAGCAAAAAATAACAAACCATATTTAGACTTTCACAAGCTTGTGGATTTACAAATTCAAAATTGTCTCCACAGGGTCAAAACATTGCACAGTAAACTAAGCTGGGTCAACATCATAGACTGCATTGTGAACACAATGAGGAAGCAGCTCTTGTTCATCCAGAATATTGAAGAATTCCAAGGTCTTACTGATGGGCCTACATCTGTTGCTTCACTATCAGTTTTAATAGTGTATTTAAGGTCTGAAATTAGTGATGGTTGTGTAAATATCTTATTCTTGGATATTACTGAACTTAAAACACCAGATGCAGAAACAACGGAAGCAGAATTTCTACAATGTCTCTTGAAGCATGGTTTTTCTTCAAGTTATCTGAATGAAAAGTTGTTTGGAGCATACAGCAATGGTGCTAGTGTTATGCTAGGTAGGAATTCAGGTGTTTCTGAATGACTTAAGAACAAGCTGTATGAATTTTATCATCAATCTTCAAAGAATCAGCATAAACTGTAAGCTCTTGCACAAGATTTAGGTGCAGAACTTCAGAAGATATCTAATGTATTCGTAGTGCATTGGGTGGCCTCAAGCTTCAGCACAGTGCAAGCAGTATGGAAGTCCTACCACACACTGAATCCTCATTTCAATAGACATCTGAATGACATGACTACAAAATAAATTGAAAGGGAAGAGTTCAAGGGATCACAGAAAACACTATCAAGTCCCTGAGTTCTAGATCAAAACTGCACTGTTTTCATATATTTTTGAAGAGATTAGTATCCTCTCACAGTAACTCCAAAAGGATAATGTTAATATCCCATCATTGCATAGGACAATTACAAGGGCAATAAAAGCTACTGAACAATCGAAGGAAATGCCAGGCACTTGCACGAAGGAAGCAGAGAAAGCTATTTATGAAGGGTGCTTCAAAGACATTTCACTGGTTCTCTGAAGGGAACCAAGAGGAGTTAAAAATGATTACACGTCAATCCCAATCAACTGAAGAGAAGGCAGCTAAAAACAGAAACATGGAGAAATGTCTATAAAATATGCCATAGAGAAAAGGAGATCCTGAACTAAAAATTAAATGTCCATCATATTGCTACAATGGATAAAAAGTAAAATGCAGTCAATAGCCTGCAAATCATATGCTAACGGTTGATAACTCTCACAGAAAACGCAAATGAAAATGTAAGTGGTTAAAAAAATGGTAGACCATCAAGAAATGGCAGAGCATCAAAGGTTGAGCACAAAGTGGTGTGGGAGCACCACTTAACAAATGGCGATAGCTAAAAAAAGTGTGCCCGATATGCAACCTAGGTAAAATGATATCTTCAAGGTGAGAGCTGAGAGGAGGTCGTCCAAGACAGTGGGAGAGGCTTAATAACCCGGAGCTTGTTCCCACGAAGGGAGGACTTGTGATGATGATGATGATGATGATGATGATGATGATGATGAAGTTGTACCACCTGCTGAAAGACGGCAACACAGATATCGTCGGAGGGAATGTAAGAACTAGTGGGCTTACGAACGAGGACTGCAGCCTTGGCAGCACAGGTAGTGTGAAGTTAAGCTGCCAGAGCAAGAGTTGAAAGCATCTGGGAAATGTGCCCTCTGCCCATATGTGGTTGTACCTATTAGGCAGAAAGTGCTTGCCCACAAGAGAAAGGTACCTCAAAATCTGAACATGGACAGTGTCTGGCCATGGGGTGGAGGGTCAGAATGAAGTGAGAGTGTGATCTAGCCCCCTCATAGTAAAGGCAGCATTGTAGCAATCATGATTCTGAGAAGAAAAGAGCCTGAGCCTCCTCTGCTCATTTCCAATGAAGGAAGGCATTGTGATAGTGGGAGCAGCTCCAAATCTCCACAAAATGGCGGCACAAGGTATTTGAGATAGCAAGTGGGTCCAGTATGACATCGTCTGCTACTGTCAGGCTGAGACTGGGGAATGGATTTTGGTCCCAGAGAGCCATCGAAGGTTGGACCGCACAACAGAAGAGAGAGTGGAACTGTTAAAAGAACTAGTGAATGAAATCCAGCTAGCTTTTTTGCTATCCTGAAGAACACGACAACACTGTGCACGCAGCTGTTTATAATGAATGCAGTTTACCATCATAGGATGATGGGGACTGGGTCACAGTGTGGTAAAGAGGAAGTGAGAGGAATGGAACGTTCTGAGGCAGTAAGGATAACATTTTTAAGATATTCTACGTGGTATCACAACTAGGAAAATGTTGTTCATCGAACGTCGCCAGGGAGGAGTAAAGCCACCAGTCGGCTTTAGTAAGCTGCCAACTGGGTGTGCAGGTGAAGTAGGAGTCAGCAAATGGACTGCACACAGGAAATGGTCACTCGAGTACGTGTCAGAGAGAATGGACCACTAGAGATGATTGGCAAGTTGGTCAGTGCAGAAGGATAGGCAACAAATACGAATAGGTGTGCGTGGAGTCAGAAAGGAACATGGGTGCTCCTGTGTTAGGGCAGATGAGGATAAGTTGATTGAGAAGGTCAGCCAAGAGGGCATCTCTGGACAGGTTCTGAAAGAACCCCGCCAGGGATGATGCGCATTAAAGTCACCGAGCAGCAAAAAGGGGTGAGATAGCTGCCAAATAAGCTGCATATAGTCTGTCCTGATGACATGGAATGAATGAGGGATGTAAACGGTACAAAGGGAAAAGGTCAAATGAGAAAGGAAAAGTGAACTGCAACAGCTTGAGGGCGAGTAGTCAGTGAGATGGGTTGACTATGAACATCATCTCATGTGACAAGCATGAGATGGAATGCTGTCCTCAGGGGGTTGTCAAAACAGACTGGGAAGAAATGCGAGAACTAAAAACAGTTGTGAGGATGCAATTTTGTCTCCTGGAGGCAGAGAACAAGCAGACTCTGTGATTCTAACAGCAACTGTAAATCTTCATGATTTGATTGAATGTTCTGTTGGAGGAGAGTCATATCGAGGAAAGGGGCGGAGGGGAAAAATGAAGGGGGTGTCACCTCGTTTGCTGCTGAGTGCCAGCCTTAAATGACACTCTGCTACAGGGCACAGAGCCTGGAAGATCCTGCTCCACAAGATCTATGGAGGTGTCCGGCAATCTCCTTCTGTTGATCTGCAGAGTTCAGGGCAGAAAAACAGTCGGCGGTGTGCACTGGCGACACAGAGGCCTGCCGGGCGAGGGTACATGTGGTGACACCGTCAAAGAGGATCTCCGAGTCAGTGAAGCAGAAGACTGTTTGCCTTTCTTTGGCTTCTTGGAGCCTTTTCGGTTGTCAGAGGAAGACTCAGATGTTTGTCGGTAGGAGGGAAGTAGGAAGTCTTTGTGCGATATTCCTTCTGTCCTCCTCGGTCTGCTGGTTGTGTAGCAGGTGACTTTGTCCCGTGAGGCGAATGGTTGGTGGCTTGTTGCACAGCTGGATGGGGAGACGGCGATGCTACCATGACACTTGGCAATTTTACAACCACAGGGCTCAATTTGAGGTCGCATGTCTGCATGGCCATGTCCTTTGTGGGGCGAGGTATAGGAAGAGCTGTAAGTGCCAGATGAAAGAATACAGGGTTTGCGACTGGCTGAGGCACTTTTTCCTTTATCCGGATCTTCTGGACAGCCTGCTTGTCGAGATATATGGGGCAATTTCGAGAGGAGGCAGCACGGTCGCCATTGTAGCTGATACAACGGAGAGGAGGAGGCAGACAATTGCCTTCGTGAGTATCCCTACCACAGGTTACACATTTGGCCGGGTCTCAACAGGACATTCGAGAGTGGCTGAAACAATGACACTGATAGCAGCACATTGGGTTTGGAGTGTACGGTCAAACTGTGATAACTTCGTAGCCTGCTTTGATCTTGGACAGAAGCACCACTAAGTGAGAAAAAGGGTGCATGTGGGCACTAAGGATGCATCTATCTTTTTTATCACCTGATGGACTGCAATGATATCCAGATCAGAGAGGTACATTTGGATTTCTGGCCTGGTCATTCCATTGAGCAGCCTAGTGTAAATAACACCATGGGAAGAATTTGCAGTTCTATGGGCCTCAACATGAACAGGATATCTGTGGAGAAGCGAAGTGGCATGCAGTTGTTTTTCTTATGCAAAGTGCCGTTGCATGAACAAGAGCAGGATTTCACAGGACCGGCAACTGCATGAAACCTTTCTGAATAACAAATGGATTTACCATTGCAAAGGACTGACCATCTTCAATACCCAAAACCACAAAAAATCGTGGTGCTGCTGGGTAGGTCTTTGAATCGGGAGCTTCATTCTGTTCACGTTTGGTAGACACTGACTGTGAAGATGATGACTGGCTCATTGTGAGAAAATCCCCCATGATCGCCAGCATCTCCGATAGTGCGCTCCTTGAGGGAAACAAAACTGGAACATTTGTCCTTGTTATGTGAGAGTTAAATAGCTTCCCAAGTGAAACGTAATGTTGACTCCTGGAAATACCCCGTGCCCAAATTGTTACTCAAAAATATTTGTTGTGAAACCACAACCAGAATCAAGTAACCTTGTTAATGACACTTATATTCCTAATGAGGAAGCTGTTAGCATATTGGATTTTGCTTGTTCTACGTTAGATGTATCTCGTGTTTCAAAAATAATAAATTTAAGTAGCAGAAAATGAAAAGCAGCTACTGAAAATAAAGTACAACAAATTTTGGAAAAAATTAGAAGAGACTTGGACTCATGCTTTAATAATACAGATACCAACATCATTCCTAAAGAAGAAGAAAACCTACCACCAGCATCATCTGACACTGAATGTTTGAGTTTAATAGAGAAATTAAAAATTAAATGTTCAGTGACATCTAAAGAGAAAAAGATAGAATTTTTAAGTTTGCTCCCCGACTCATGGTCAAGAGAAGAAATTGTTCATGAATTCAACGTTTCTCATTGTTTGGTTAAACTAACCCAGAAATTAGTGAAAGAGCAAGGCATTCTTCCAGTTTTAGGAAAGAAGAAAGGAGTAGGTATAAGTGAAGAAACAGTTTAAAAAATCCAGCAGTTTTATGAAGATGATGAAAAGAGTACAATATGCCCAGGTTGCAAAAATAGCAAAAGCGTTGTTATAAATTTAGTTAAGTAACAAAGCAGAAACAACTAGTACTGTCAAATTTAAATGAACTTTATGTAGTTTTCAAAAATTCTCAGCCTGAATGCAAAATTGGTAGGTCAAAATTTTGTCACCTCCAGATCCTCAGGGACATGTGTTTGTTTATATCTTCAAAATTTCAAACTGACGATTGTGTGTGCAAAACTCAGTGATGTTACCTACAAAGAGTTACTAGATTTAATGGTCTGTGACACCAACAGTTACGAATGCATGATGAGTTTGTGTAATAAATGCCCTGGTAAGGAAACCGTTATTGAATAGTTTTACGAATATGATAAGGAAATGACAGACAGTATTATCTTCAAACAGTGGGTCACAACTGACAGGGCGAAATAACAGTGGTTAAATCCCAGGAAGAATACTTGGAATCTTTAATTGGTAACTTACAAAAACTCAAAAGTCACCACTATGTTGAAAGATAAACTTTGCAGTTATTCAATTTGCATTCTATGTGACTACCTGGAGCACAACATTTTGGCTGTACATGTGTTTCAAAAGCATGTAATAAATTACATAAATGAAAATTTTCCCAAGGTTGAGAAGCTGATATACTTTTCAGATGGAAGTGGTAGTCAGTATAAGAACAAAAATAATTTTTCAAATCTATGCAACCACAAAGTAGACTTTGGGTTGGAGGCTGAATGACACTTTTTTGCATCTTGCCATGGTAAAAATGTATGTGACGGAGTAGGATGTACAACAAAACGTGAAGTAAGTAAAGCCAGTCTACAAAAACCACCCACAGACCAAATTCTCACAGTACAGGACATGTATGTCTTTTGCAAGGATAATATTAAAGGCATTACCTATTATCTGAGCAAGAAAGAAGAAGTGGCTCTGCATATTAAAACAACACTTCAAACCAGATGTGAAAACTCCATAGAAATAAAAGGAACAAGGCATTTCCACAAATTCCTGGGCATTGCAGAAAATTTACTTCAATGCTATGTAACATCAGAAACCAAATTTTATGAGGATCATTGTCTCAGTAAAATGACATCTCTGTCTTTAATGCTGAATGACATAGTGTATGATGGACAGTGGAGACTTGCAGAGGTTGAAAGAATGTTTGCAAAACAATTATGGTTTTGTGCATTTTTACCACCCTGATGGCCCAAGAATCTCATTTAAGAAACCTACTAGTGAAAGTTTGGATACCAATGAAAAATGTTATACGGAAACTTTCAGTGCTTGAACTTGCCATAGCAACTGGGAGGTCTTACTCAGTATCACAGAAACTGTCTGAAGAAATAAGTGTTCCTAACATTCACCACCAGGTTTAGGAACAGTCGCATCTCTAAGAATGTTAATTGAAAATATTTATTTTAAGTATGTCAAAATAATAAAAATGTTTCCACTTTTTGTAAATAATTCAGTACCTTGCTTCAATAATAATTGATTATATCACACCAGTACCACACATGAACAGGCAACAGCCATAAGATCAGTTGTAGAGTAATGTGAATTATCTCCTCATTTTCAAAAATTCATATTTTCATTCGCAGTCAGATATCAATGTTGAAATTTTTACAGTACGTTGCTATCATATAGGTGTACAATCATAATATTTTTATATTCAGTCCCATTTGAGATAACTAACCCCAGACTTTACAAAAAATGAAAATAATCAAAAATTCACAAAAAATAAAGGAAACATTTGTAAGTGTTCTTGCTCTATATGAGGCTAGTAGTGTATGACATCTAACTATATGAAAAAATAGACACACATAAATCACTCCTTGTTTGTTATTTTTGGGCCTAAAAAGTGGATTTTGGGAAATTTGGATATCAAACTTTGGAGATAATTTTGACTGGTTATTTTTGAATTTACGGTATTTTGTGTAATAGGCAATGTTGTATAGAACACTTTTCTAAAAACAATCATGCCAATTGCAACATTTTAACTTAACCCAGTGCAGAGATATTCATATTTTTGCTAACGCCTCTAAACTGAAACATTGTCGCGCACTTACAAACGAAAATGGCCGCCATTCATTAAAGGTGAAAGGTAAAATTTAAAAAAAAAAACTGTTTCGGTTTCTCAATTATAGGGTAATTACATATGAAAAATTAAAATATTTAAAAATGGTCAAGCAATCAACTTAATGTTTATTGAACCACTTAATTTGGATTGACTCAAATGGGTATTTTCAACTTGGTGACTTGGTGGGGATGATTGCCTCAGTGCTCACGATGATTTTGCCTGGTTGGCATACCAACCCTGGACTGCAAACCCTTTAAATGGAAACATTTTTACCACCCCTTATTTAATACCTCCAGTCCGCCAGATATTGTTGGAGTCAAGTGTGAGACATTGAGGAATACTGTATCACAGTGTCTCCATCACATACATATCAATTAACGTTGTCTGTTCTAAAACTTGTTGTGGAAGGAATTCTGCCATGGGCATATTCAACTGCTCACTGGTCCGAGCAAAAGGTTTAGCTAGATGAAGGTTGATAATTATATGAGTAGCTGACTGTGGACTGCAACTTTATCACTACAATGTTCCTGGTTTCATATCGTTCACAGAATACGGATTTGATTTTTATTGTGAACTTCAGCACTCACATAATTTATATTTAATTTTTGATAATATATAAATTACAAAGACAAAACACTGAAAGTAATATGAAAAGGATAGATTGCTACCCACCATTAAGGCGACACATTTTTGAGTTGCAGACAGACACAACAAAACTGTTATGCACTGAGCTTTTCATCATAACCTTGTGAGAAAGGAAAAACATACACAGTCACACAAGCAAGCACACCTCACAAACATGACTGCCATCTCTGGCAATTGTGTCAAATGGATGGAAGCAGCAGTCCGGTGTGGGATGGGGAAGGGGTGAAGGGGCACAGACAGCAGGGTATAGATGGGAGGAGAAAAGTGAGCACTACATGGTGTAGCATGCAGGGACTAATGTTGGCAGGAGAAGGCTTCCAGGCACAGAACTGTGAGGCTGTGGGGGAGGGATGGAATGGAGAAGAGTCAAAGACTGGTGGGTGTGTTGTGGGAGAGTGGCACACAAGGAGTGTGAGGGGATGTGAACTGGAAAGAAGTGATACGACAGGGGGGCGGAAATTGTTGAATGGAGGGTGTGAGGCCAGTAGGTTACCGTAGGTTGAGGCTGGGTTAATTTTGGGAGTGGAGAATGTGTTTTAAGGATAGCTCCTGTTTGTGCACTTCAGAAAAGCTGGTGCTGACGGAGAGGATCGAGAAGGCCTGGGTTGTGAAGCAGCCATAAAATCAAGGATGTTATGTTCACCTGCATGTTGTGCCACAGGGTGGTCCACTTCCCATATAGAAAGCTGTGCAATGATTCTGGCACAGCTGGTATATGATGTGACTCCTTTCAGAGGTGGCCCAGGCTCAGATGGGGTTGTACAAGCACATGCCAGGACTCTAATAAGATGTGCTGGGTGGTTAGATTAGGCAGGGTTGGGGTTGGGTGTGGGATTGAAGGGACCAGACTGCTAAGGTCATCGGTCCCTTGTTCCATGATAAAATCACACGAAATAAAAACTGTCAGTCGTTAAAAACGGAGAACTGAGACAAGGGACGACACAATACAAGAAAGACAGACAAAGACCAGACAAACGGAACTAAAATCACACCGAGTGTGAAGGTGGTTGGTCGACCATGAAAATAAGGAAAAGCCAACCACCAAATGACATTAAAACCCACAGTTTAAAACCACAGGCCAAAGGCCCAAGTCAATACAGGAAATAAAAGGACAAACACTCAAATCATACGATAAAAAACCCCTGCCCGAATAAAACTCAACACGAGGTCCGCCATAGCAACGTCATCACATAAAAGGGCAGGGAGGGTAGCAGGCAGCGCAAACGTCTGCTTGAGTCCTGTTAAAAGCGGGCAGTCCACCAAAATGTGGACCACCGTCAGAGCTGCCCCGCAGCGACATAGCGGTGGGTCCTCCCGGCGCAACAAATGGCCGTGCGTCAGCCACGTGTGGCCAACGCACAGCCGGCAGAGGGCGACAGAGTCCTTCCGAGAGGCCCGCATGGAGGAGCGCCACACACCGGTCGTCTCCTTCACCGCCCGAAGTTTGTTGGGCGTGGGCAGGGTGCGCCACTCGTCACCCCAGGCACCAAGCACTTTCTGGCGCAAAAGCGACACGAGATCACACTCCATAAGGCCGAGTTCCAGAGCCGGTGAACTCATTGCCTGTTTAGCCAGCGTGTCAACCCGCTCATTGCCCGGGATGCCGACATGACCTGGGGTCCAAAGACCACGGAGCGGCCGCAACGGGCAAGAGCATGGAGCGACTCGTGGATGGCCATCACCAGACGGGAACGAGGAAAGCACTGGTCAAGAGCTCGTAAACCACTCAGGGAGTCACTACAGATGACAAAGGACTCACCTGAGCGGGAGCGGATATACTCTAGGGCGTGATAGATGGCAACCAACTCGGCAGTGTATACACTGTTCCCGGGTGCCAGCGACCGTTGCTCACAATGATCCTCTAGAGTAAGAGCGTAACCAGTGCGACCAGAGACCATCGAACCGTCGGTATAGGCCACGGCAGATCCGGGAAACTCGGCAAGGAGAGAAAGAAAGCTGCGGCGGAGGGCCGAAGGAGGGACCGAGTCTTTCGGACCCTGTGCCAAATCCAGCCGAATGCATGGTCGGCGCACACACCAAGGGGGCAGATGGAGATTGGCCCGGAAAACAGGCGGGAGAGGAAAAAACTCAATCCAACACAGTAGAGCCCGGATGCGAGCCGCGATCGTACACCCTGACCGGGGCCGCCTGTCTGGAAGATGGACGATCGAGTGCGGGAACAGGAGACGGTAGTTGGGATGCCCTGGCAAGCTACAAACGTGGGCAGCATAAGCGGCCAGAAGTCGGTCGCGCCGGATCCGCAATGGAGGAACACCAGCCTCCACAAGTAAGCTGTCAACAGGGCTTGTCCGAAATGCTCCTGTGGCGAGTCGGATCCCGCAGTGATGGATGGGATCCAGCAATTGCAACGCTGATGGCGATGCCGAACCATAAGCCACATACCCACATCAAGGCGGGACTGGATCAGCGCTTGATACAGCCGGAGAAGGGTGGACCGATCGGCACCCCATCCGGTGTGGCTAAGGCAACGGAGAGCGTTTAAATGCCGCCAGCATGTTTGTTTAAGCTGCCTAATATGAGGCAGCCAAGTCAACCGGGCATCAAATACCAGTCCCAAGAACCGATGCGTCTCTACCACAGCAAGAGGTTCACCGTCAAGGTAAAGGCGTGGCTCAGGGTGAACCGTGCGACGCCGGCAGAAATGCATAACGCAGGTCTTAGCGGCCGAAAACTGGAAGCCGTGCGCTACAGCCCATGACTGCGCCTTGCGGATAGCGCCCTGCAGCTGGCGCTCAGCAACTGCAATGCCAGCGGAGCTGTAGTAGAGGCAGAAGTCGTCTGCATACAACGAAGCTGCGACGGACGATCCCACCGCCTCAGCGAGCCCATTGATCGCAATTAAAAACAGGGAGACACTGAGGACAGACCCCTGTGGGACCCTGTTCTCCTGGACCCGGAAGGAACTATGGGACACAGCAACTTGCACGCGGAAGGAACGAGACGACAGAAAATTCTGAATAAAAATCGGGAGCGGGCCCCTAAGACCCCACCCATGAAGTGTGGCCAGGATGTGATATCGCCAAGTCGTATCGTACGCCTTCCGCATGTCGAAGAAGACGGCAACCAGATGTTGGCGGCGTGCAAAGGCTGTACGGACGGCAGACTCTAGGGAGACCAGATTATCGACGGCAGAGCGGCCTTTACGGAACCCACCCTGAGACGAAGCCAGAAGGCCTCGAGACTCGAGGAGCCAACTCAACCTCCGGCTCACTATACGTTCTAGCAACTTGCAAAGAACGTTGGTGAGGCTTATGGGGCGGTAGCTGTCCACCTCCAGCGGGTTCTTGCCAGGTTTCAACACGGGGAGGACGATGCTTTCTCGCCATTGAGATGGGAACACACCCTCATCCCAGATGCGGTTGAAAACATCTAGGAGGCGTCGCTGGCAATTCACAGAGAGGTGTTTCAGCATCTGGCTGTGGATGCGGTCTGGCCTAGGAGCCGTATCAGGGCAAGCAGAGAGGGCACTCTGGAATTCCCAGTCGCTGAAAGGAGCATTGTAAGACTCCGCGTGGCGCGTGTGAAAGGAAAGCCTCCAACTTTCCAACCGCTCTTTCCGGGAGCGGAAGACCAGTGGGTAATTCGTAGATGCGGAACACTGAGCAAAATGCGCTGCTAACCGGTCCGCAATCGTGTCGGAGTCAGTACACACCACTCCTTTCAGCGAAAGCCCAGGGACAGAGACAGGCGGCCGATAGCCATGGAGTCGCCTAATCTTAGCCCAAACCTGCGATGCTGAGGTACGGACGCCAATGGTGGAAACATACCGTTCCCAGCACTCCTGCTTCCGTTGGCGAATAAGGCGTCGGGCACGGGCACGGAGCTGTTTAAAAACGATGAGGTTCTCCAAGGACGGGTGCCGCTTATGGCGTTGAAGAGCCCGCCGGCGATCTCTAATCGCCTCTGCGATCTCGGGCGCCCACCAAGGCACAGTCCTCCGCCGAGGGGACCCGGATGAACAGGGAATCGCAGATGCCGCCGCAGAAACGATGCCGGTGGTGACCGACTGAACCACCGCATCAATGGTGTCAGAGGAAGGAGGTGCGATAGTGGCGAGAGAGGAGAACAAGCCCCAATCAGCCTTATTCAGAGGCCATCTGGAGGGGCGTTCAGAAGAGTGACGCTGTGGTAGCGACAGAAAGATGGGGAAATGGTCACTACCACATAAGTCGTCATGGACACTCCAGTGGATGGATGGTGAAAGTCCAGGGCTGCAGATAGAAAGGTCGATGGCCGAAAATGTGCCATGGACGACGCTGAAATGTGTCGGCTCTCCCGTGTTTAAGAGGCAGAGGTCAAGCTGCGAGAGAAGAGTCTCGACATCTCTACACCGGTCAGTAATCGCGGCGCTACCCCACAGGGGGTTATGGGCGTTAAAGTCGCCCAGTAACACAAGAGGAGGAGGCAGTTGTGCTATCAATGCAGCCAACACATGACGCGAGACATCACCATCTGGTGGAAGATATAAACTGCAGACAGTAATAGGCTGAGGCGTCCACATCCTTACAGCGACAGCCTCTAAAGGTGTATGAAGAGGTACACATTCGCTGTATACAGAGTTAAGGATGTAGACGCAGACTCCACCAGATACCCTCTCATAAGCTGCCCGGTTCTTGTAATAACCCCGATACCCACGTAGGGCAGGGGTACGCATTGCCGGAAACCAAGTTTCCTGTAGGGCAATGCAGAGGAAAGGGTGACTGCTGATGAGTTGGCGAAGCTCAGCAAGGTGGTGGAAAAAAGCGCTGCAGTTCCACTGGAGTATCGCTTTGTCCATGTCCGAAAAAGGCGTGAAGGGGCTGAGGAGGCAGATCACGCCACTGGGTCACCTGCTGCCACCGATGGAGGACCAGTACAATCTGCTTCCATGGTGTCTGAGGGTCCGGCAAGATCCAGATCCTCAGCGGACGCCCGGATCTCCACCTTATCCTCGGACGCAGAGCCTGTAGGGAGCAGTGGGGTGGATGCCACCGCGTGGTCCTTGGCCTTAGAGGTCTTCTTCTTCATCTTGTCTCTCTGGTCCTTGGGTTTCATTGGCTGGGAGGACTCCAGCGAGTCAGTCTCCGGGACGGAGGAGGAGCGGGAAGCCCTGCGACCAGCCGCTGGTCTGCTTTTCTTCCATTGGCTGACGTCACCCTTCCCAGAGGCGGAAACCTGGGAAGGAAGGGACCCAAGGGACCCTTTCCGTGCTATTCGAGCCGGGGAAGTTTGAGGCTTCCCGAGCTTAGAAGTGGGGACTGATGTCACCGATGGTTGGGGGGTTGCTGCTCCTGAGGCAGGTAGTGCAGGAGCAGCAGGGAGTGAAGTGCCCCCCACCATCAAGGGGGCAGGTGTAGCATTCCGGCTCTGAGAGGTGGCAGTCTGAGGGAGAGCTAATGGGGCCATAACAGTAGTAGCCGTGGCGTAAGAGGCAGTCATTCGAACAGGATGGAGGCGTTCGAACTTCTGCCTGGCCTCAGTGTATGTCAGGCGGTCCAGGGTCTTATACTCCATGATCTTGCGCTCTTTCTGGAAGATCCTGCAGTCCGGCGAGCAAGGCGAGTGGTGCTCTCCGCAGTTTACACAGATGGGAGGCGGAGCACATGGAGTATCGGGATGTGATGGGCGTCCACAATCTCGACATGTGAGGCCGGAAGTACAGCGGGAAAACATATGCCCGAACTTCCAGCACTTAAAGCACTGCATCGGGGGAGGGATATATGGCTTGACGTCACAACGATAGACCATCACCTTGACCTTCTCAGGTAAATTATCACCCTCGAAGGCCAAGATGAAGGCACCGGTGGCAACCTGCTTATCCCTTGGACCACTATGTACGCGCCGGATGAAGTGAACACCTCGCCGCTCTACATTGGCGCGAAGCTCGTCATCGGACTGTAATAGAAGGTCCCGATGGAATATTATGCCCAGGACCATATTAAGACTCTTATGGGGCGTGATTGTAACCGGAACATCCCCCAGCTTGTTACAATCGAGTAACCGGAGGGACTGGGCGGAGGACGCCGATTTGATCAAAACCGAGCCCGAGCGCATTTTGGACAAGTCCTCCACCTCCCCGAACTTGTCCTCTAAGTGCTCGACGAAGAACTGAGGCTTCATGGATGTAAAGGATTCACCATCAGCTCTCGTACACACCAGGTAGCGGGGCGAGTATGGTGCGCTGGCATCCTTAGTCTTTCGTTCCTCCCATGGTGTAGCCAGGGAGGGGAACTATTTGGGGTCATATGTAGTTGCGTTGTATTGACCCCTGAAACGCTTAGAGACTGTTGGCGGCTGGCCGCCAGCAAGAGATGATGTACCACGCTTCATTGCGGGTCATCTGCCCTGATGCCACCTACTCCGACCAAGGGCCCTCCCCACGGGCGCCACGGCCTCAGCAACGACCACCTGGCAGGATGGCCATTGCCGGGAGTCCCAATGCCCCAAGGAGATAGGCATCTACTCCTTGGCATACGTGGGGAGTTAGCGGCGCTGGCATCAGCAGAGCGATCCCTGTGTAGTCAGGGGGCTACAACCAACAGGGTACATGGCGGCCCCACCACAACGGACTGGCTACCGTGCTGGATTTCAGGTGATGTAGTCCAATATCGTCATTGGCGCATAAAGCGACACAGCATAGCAGATTGCAATAAACTGCACCCAAGAACAAATCCACGCCCAAGAGATGGTAGGTGAGCGGGACTGGTAAGCGATGACGACAAACCTGGCTAGAGATGGTAATGCATGATGGACACATCGCTCCTTGTAAGGCGCCCTTCCCCAATCGGCGCTGCTCTTCGGAAAATTTAGAAGGATGGAGGTCAAATTCGTTAGGGGACCATCTCACAAGGCCAAAACGTTTGAGACTTCTTTTAGTCGCCTCTTACGACAGGCAGGAATACCGTGGGCCTATTCTTACCCCCGAACCCACAGGGGGGAGATTAGGCAGGTACTGCACCTGTGTCTTCCACAGGAATATCAGCCCTTTGGCAAGGGGTTGGGATTGGGATTATCACACAGATGGACTAGTATGTTGTGGAGGTTGTGTGAGTGGTGGTGGAACCCCATTTTAGGAGGGGTGGGTATGATCTTCCGTAGGATGTCTCTCATTTCAGAGCACGATGACAGATAATCGAAGCCCTGATGAAGGATTGTAGATCGGTGGTGGTTAGAGGATGGAGGCTGTGTGGGGATATTGCACAGAAAATCTGTTTGTGAACTACATCAGGGGGATAATGCCTGCTGGTGAACACTTTTGAGAGACCTTTAGCATATTGAGAAAAGGAGTTGTTCTCACTGTGGATATGCTATCCCCAGGTGGCCAGGCTATATGTGCAAGATTTTTTCATGTAGAGTGGATGGCAGCTGTTGAAATGCAGGTACTGTTGGTGGTTGTTGGTTTTTGAGGAGGATCCAGTGAAGCAGATGGTAGGGAAGGTGCTGAGGTTGTGAAAGAATGAGGGTAGGACGTCTTGGCTCCAAGTCCTGATCATGAAGATATCACCAATGAACCTGAGGGTTTTGGGAAGCTAGAGAGGTTTCCTCTAGATGGCCCATAAACAGGCTGGCATAGAAGGGTGTCATGCAGGTACCTATAGCTGTGCTGAAGATTTGTTTGTGTACCTTACCTTCAAAGGAGAGGTAGTTGTGTGCTGGAATTAAGTTAGTGACATGTATGAGGAATGAGGTAGTCGTGTACGAGACTGAAGGACATTAGGAGAGAGAGTGTTCAATACTGCAAGACCTTGAGCATAAGGGATATTTGTGTATAGGGAAGGGGGGCTTCAACATCCCTCAGCCCTTGGACTTGCCGCTGTGAACAGTACCTCTCCTAATGTCCTTCAGACTACAAATCTACTCTCTCTTTTTTCATATTCATTACCAGCTTTACTGTAATGCACAACTACTTCTATTGCTTTAAAGGGAAGGTATACAAACAAATCCATGACACAGCCATTGGAAACCGCGTAGCACCCTCCTATGCCAACATGTTTATAGGCCATCAAGAGGAAAGTTTCCTAGCCTTCCCGAAGCCCAAACCCCTGATCTAATTCAGATTCATTGCTGATATCTTTGTGATCTGGATTCAGGGCCAAGGCACGTTATCCTCATTCCATGCCCTCTGTTGTGTATCACCTCCTTCCAATTCATGCCCCTTCTCCCTCATTAAGTGCTGCTCTCTGCCAACACACCTACCGATCTTCTCCCCTTCTGTGCTCCTCTCCTTTCCTGCTTCTCCGCCCCCACCCACCGCCCTTATTTCTCTCTCCCCCTCACCCCACCCACCCATACACTGCTATCCCTCCCCCATTCCCACCCCATTCCACATTGATGCATCCATCCAAAGCAGTTGCACTCTGGCCAGAGCAGCCAGACATAGCGATCGTGTGTGTGGTGTGTATTATCTGAACAAAACTTTGATCAAAAGCCCAATGTGTGACAGTCTTTTCATTGCGCCTGTCTGCAACTAACTGTCATCTTCATACAGTGAGTAGCAATCTATCTTTTTCATAACATTGTTGATTTTCTAACTTGCAATTTCCATTGTTTGATAAAGACAAAATACAGAATTGTGGGCTAAATATAAATCATTTTACTAACTTTAACACAGGACATCTGCCCTGAGCAATAGCTAAATTTAGTAACTGCTAGAAAAGCATGCCAGATTCTACTTAGTGTGAGAAATACTTTAAATGTATTAGAATTAAAAAGATCTCCAAAAACTATAGCGTGCTGCATTGCACTGAGCAGCTATATGGAAACAAACAGCACAGTTACACTACCACTGCCATCCCTTATTGGTTACCTTTATTAATTGTGATTGTGTGTTTTGTCACTGCTTTGCACATATGGGTATGAATAATTCAACTGTGCTGCCAACTGTGTTAGTTGTCACTTCTATTTCATAGAACTCATAGTTTAAAAAGCACTGCTTGAATATGGCAGTTCAATCAGTATGGGATTAAATTTATGTACAAATTTCTTCCCTTGTGCAGTGTTGCCTGCCACTTACTTGCTTAGCTCTAACTGCAACCAACCCAATAGCTATTTATTATCAACTGTAGGTGTATTGGGGAATTAGGATTAATGATTAAGTGTGTCACTGGTCTGTAGAAATATTTTACTACAACTCAAGTTTTGATAGAGCCTCCCCATAGGCCCAATTCAGCACAGTTCTGCATAATAGTTTTGCAATTGTCTGTTGCAATTATGTGGACTACACACATGCCATAGTGGTCAAGCTATTTTTAGAAATACAAATCTGGTTAAACTTAATCAGAAGAGTCATTCCATAACAACCCGACCTTTTTGTGGCGTTAAAGAATTTTTATTTTTTAAGTATCACAGTAAATTATTCATGATCATTAATTCTGAATATACCACAGCCGCAATGATCTGTCATAGAATGCAACAGATGTCTAAAAGAAATACTGTTGATATTGCCCAAAAATCAAAAAATTCCATGATGCAATTTTTTTAAATGTTGCAGGGACTGATGGTATATGACACCAAGAAAGTAATTACTATTATACACTAAGTGCATCCAACTATTCTGTCCTACCTCAATACGACAAGCTCACGGGAAATGGAATGACATATGCACAGATAACTAATCTGGAAGTGTGCAGTGGCTGTAATGATTTGAAATCATGAATAAATTGCTGAATGTTTTATCGACAAAGGTGAAGACAAAAGCTTTGGTTCAGTCTACTTCTCATTATTCTTACAGATCCTACGTTGTCCATTGTCAATATCTGAACACATCATGTTCTCAAAGCAATCTTTCCTACATCTTTATATTCTTTTGTGAGTGCTACATCACGCCTACAAATCTCATTCTCACCCTTAGATATTGCTCCTTCATCTTAAATAAAGTCTTGTAATCTGCAATTTGATTGCAATTTTGAACATTGACTTCCGCACTTCTCAGTAATAACTTTGTATTCTTGAGTAGGTGACATATTACTAACAAAATATACACCATAGAAATTTTGAGTCGCAGACAAGCACAACAAAAAGATTTTCACACTTAAAGGTTTTGGCCAATGGCCTTTGTCAACAATAGAGAGGAGTCAAGCTTCCATCATTTGGCTGTGTAAGTAATCTCATATAAAATAAACTTTGAAAGCACAAAAGAGTCAAAATATAGAAACAAATAACATCATTTGTACATGAAATCATCGTGGTACTTTGAAAGTGACATCATCAGATTCCCTGTTCGGCTTGTCTATGTTACCCCACATCATCCAAAGCAATAGCATCAGTTGCCTCTCCATGCACCATTAGTTCGTAAACAGACTACACCAGTTACCTGTGTGAAACTGTTCACATTTATCAAAGTAATACCAACATTGAGAACGTCTGAAAATCTATTGAAATAGGCGTGAACCTTTCACCAGTTTGTACACTGGCAAACTTAAGACAAAGGATTGCTATTCCCAGCTTCTCAAGCACGTCAATTTTCTTTCCTTTCATACCCATATGCATCACCTCTTATGCTGCCTCACAGGTGGTGACTAGTTTCACATATATGTTTGGCAAATACTGATCTGCTGTAGTTGGCTAGTCTAAAATCATCTACATGCTCCCTGTGTCTTCCCTTGTTGAGAATTTCTTACCTATTTGTCTTAACCATATGGGCAAGAAGAAACAGAAAGGGAAAATAGCAATGGGTAAGGAGAGTGTCACTTTACCATATTTTTCACAGAAACTAGCAAAATTTTTCAGTGTTAAAAATCAATAAAACCAGGCACGATTGTGATAGAGACTCTCTTTATTGATTTCCAACATTTCATACCGATTGCTGTGTTCCAGACCAGAATGCTTTCTAAAAGTTTAAACATTTTTCAGCCCTACGATGTCCAGCAAAAGAATTAATGAGACACAGCTTAAAACATGAAGTTGCCAATAGCATAAGTAAATCTGAACAGGTAGGCATTTATAAAATATACTGTTCATCATATAATGTAAAATATATACGACAAAAAGGCAGGCAATTTTCGATAAGATATAGGGATCACTCAGACGCGTTTAGATTGGGCAACCATGGCATATCAATAGTTGTGAACATATACATGAAACTAATCCCACCCTGAAAGGCATAGAAGAGGACTTCAAGATGATAGACGTGGATAAAAAAAAAAAGGAGAAAAAAAAAGAAAAAAACTTGACTTACCTGAGGAGATTGAAACATTAATTCACCTGGTTATGTTTGATAATGTACAAACTGGTGAGAATGGTAATTCCTTCTTCAATGGGTTTTTAGATCGTTTTATGGATGGTTTTAGTAAAATAAATGTGAATGGTTTTGCACAGATAACCTATACTGTGGTTCTCTCCATTCCCATGTATCATACTTAGAATGTTATGGAATGGCTAATGGCTCAGCACACACTGTCATTTCCATACATATATTTACTAGTAGTGCATGGAGAGGCTGCTGAAATAACTGGTTTTTAGCCCATTATGGAAACAACACTTTGGAGGATGTGTCGTAACACAGATAAGGGGAACGGGGAATCTCGTGCTGCCATTTTTGAAGTAAGACAAGAACGTCATGTCCAAATAATTTTTTTTTGTGTTTATACTTTGACCTTGACTGCTTTTGACATGCATTTCATATAGGATTAACTTAAGACATACAGGTGATAGCAGGTTGACTCCCAAAACATGTTGCTGTGGATTGTTTTCCTAAAATGAGTGGTTGTATGCTAAAACATTTGTAACAGTTACCTTAACAAATGCTACCTCTGTTCCTTAAGATGAACAATTTTAGAACAACTGTTTAGACACACTACAACAGATCCTCAGTACTAACATAGTCTCATTCTGAACAGAATGATTTTATAATCAGTATGATGATATTTTTTTCTATTTTTTTAGGCAGGGGAGGAGGGGAAATGGCATGCACTACAAACTTGAATAGACAGGAAGCTATTTTCACCACCACCACCACCACCACCACCACCACCACCACCACCACCACCACCACCACCACCACATTTCACATTAATCATTTCTTGCAAACAGAAACTCATAACCACACAGAAGGGCTTCTGTGAGGCCAGACTCTTAGGTAAATTTCAGAGAGACCACTGCAGATATCTCAGCTGTAAATACAATGAAGTGTCAAAGAAACTGGTATAGGCAGGCGTATTCAAATACAGAGATATGTAAACAGGCAGAATACAGCACTGCAGTCGGCAATCCCTATACAGGACAAAAAATGTTTGTTGCCGTTGTTAGATCGGTTGCTGGCGCTACAATGGCCGGTTATCAAGCTACAATGGCAGGTTATCAAGGTTTAAGTGAGTTTGAACATGGTGTTACAGTCAGCACATGAGTGATGGGATACAGCATCTCCAAGGTAGCGAATAAGTGGGGATTTTCCCATATGACCATTTCACAAGTGTACCGTGAATATCAGGAATCTGGTAAAACATCAAGTCTCCGACATCGCTGCGGCCGGAAAAAGATCCTGCAAGAACAGGACCAATGACACCTGAAGAGAATTGTTCAACATGGCAGAAGTGCAACCCTTCCAAAAATTGCTGCATATTTCAATGCTGGGCCACCGACAAGTGTTTGCGTGCAAACCATTCAATGAAACATCACCAATATGAGCTTTCAGAGCCGAAAGCCCACTTGTGTACCCTTGATGACTGCATGACACAAAACTTTACATCTCGCCTGGGGCTGTCAACACCGACATTGGACTGTTGATGACTGGAAACAGGTTGCGTGGTTGTACGAGCGTCGTTTCAAATTGTAACAGTGTGGTGCGTGTGCAATTGGAGTGATATGGGACCCCTGATACATCTAAATATGACTGACAGGTGACACATACTTAAGCATCCTATCTGATCATCTGAATCCATTCATGTCCATTGTGTATTCGATGGACTTGGGCTATTCCAGCAGAACACTGTGACACCCCCCACATATCCAGAATGGCTCCAGGAACACTCTTCTGCTACTTCCACTGGCCACCAAACTCCCCAGACATGAACATTATTGAGCATATCTGGGATGCCTTGTATTGTGCTGTTCAGAAGAGATCTCCACTCCCTCGTACTCTTACTGATTTTTGGACAGCACGGCAGCAGGATTCTTAGTGTCAATTCCCTCCAGCACTACTTCAGACATGCGCCGAGTCCAAGCCATGCAGTATTGTGGCACTTCTGTGTGTTCACAGGGCCCTACACAATATTAGGCAGGTTTACCAGTTTCTTTGGCTCTTCAGTGTATTTTCATTGGTATATCCAATTCCCATACTGTGAACAAATGTAAATGGACAAAAAGATATCTTTAACCAGTATTCTGGCAAGACGTGTGACAGAATGCTTAAAACATTTTGCACATAAAGTAATGTTGGCACTTGTCTCTAGATGTTTTTGAAAATTTATGGGACACTGTCTTTAATGACAATGCCCCTTATGTTGTGTAGGACCACCCACACTTCCTATTAGCATAACGTATCAACGAGAAAACTGTGGTATATGACCACGTGTAATCACCCAGAGATATTTCTTTCTGTCAAGCAGTGTTTTGCCGCAAGTGACTGCCGAGACTGATAAGATTTGGTACTTTTCAGTAAACCATGAATTAACTCCATCTACTGGGGAAATAACCAGCTTCCACAATACATTCAGCAATAAATATCACATATTGGTAGCTGAACTGTTATCATAAACATCTAATGTGTCCACATAAAAGTATGTTTTTCTGGTAGGGCAATAAATACTGTTGAATAGGGTTGGAGACTCAATAACTTTAGTTTCTGTTAAGTAAGTACTACTCAAATTACACTAATATACATCCAAATACTGCTGATCTACAAATAACTACCTAACAAGCCAAAAACACTGTTTTATAATGCAATATATTAAAAGCTGGATTGTAAGGAAAGCAATTTGAAGAATAAAGATACAGGTACCCAAGCACTTTAAGAGTCCACACCACTTGTTATGTGAAGAAGGCACGCAAATAGCATTCAGTTTATATGGGAAATAATGGGATGTCATCACACATTGGCAGTTACATAAGAACGCCATGGTCAATAAATAAAATTTTACCTTCAATGTGGACTGGCAGACTTAAGCTAGAAGCTGGCCTAGAGTATTGCTGTAATGGTGATAAAGATAATGGATTATTTAGGATAGGATGAAGGGTCTAATAACTGTGGTCACACCAACTGGTTAATGACCATCACAATAGCCACAACAGCGAAGGCCATGGAAACAAATAAGTGAACAGGCACCTGCAAATGGCAACAGAAATGAGAGAAATACTGAAATAAAAATAAAACATTAACAAGAAAATAATTAACAAAAGAGAACACTTACATATACACAAATACAAAAGAAAGTGCAAGCAAATAAAGCTGTACTAAAGCACGCAAAAATATTAAGAGGCAAGTTGGAAAGCAGAAACGGGAAATAAAAGAACAGAAAAGAAAAGTTATGCATACAAAAGATATACTCCTTACACAGCTACCCATTAGTCACTTCAACTCCAGTTTCTGCTTTTGCCAACAATCATATAACAGGACTTAGCTTAGAAACAGTAATAATTTCTTGAAACACCAGAAAGTATCACTATTTGTCCAACACTCTCCTCCTTCCTGTAGTAACATTACTTCCAAGAACTGTCCTATGCAATTCATGATGATAAATTCATGTCTCTTGTAGCTCATATCTCTTAAGCACTTCAGAGCTTTCCAGGTAACAATCATAACTCTTTCTGTGCAAAAGTGGTTTAACATTCTGATTTTACATTTTCACACGTTAAAGTACGGAAGCTTTTCACACTTCGATTAATTTTTTTTTTTTGCATACATTTCACGGTTTGCAACCAATATATTTTTTTAGTGAATACACCTTTTAACAGGACAGTAACATCAGAATGATATATCCATTTCATTGTTTATGACACACACAAATCTTATGTGTGACTAAAATTAATAGATACTTTGTAATAGTTCTCTATGCAACAACTGTTTTCCACAATTTTATTTTGGCAACCATTCAATGTCATTATTGCAATCATTTAATACAAATATGGAAAATTATGACATTACAGTTCATTTTCATTTATATTGAAAAATACCAAATGCGAATTTTCCATATATACTGCCATTACATAAAAACAGTTGATGAAAATGTAAATTAGTGGCTGGAGACTTTCTTACTATTTCATTTGTATCCGTTATTAACTGTATCAACAGTATCACCATCTTCTCAACTGTTTTCATTTCTTTCATACTTATCCTGGATTGTGTGTTAGTCATTAATTTGACTAAATAAAGAACAAATCATAAGTTTGTCAGGAGCTAGGTATCCTCTGTGGGACAGCTATGTTCTGATACTATCAGGTTAGATACAAATACTTTCCACTGTGGAACACACACCCCAGAAACTGCTCTGTGTAGCAGAAAATTCAGAGTATGTCTATACAGTGAAGTAAAACTCCTTACTGTCTTCTTGAATGACTAGACAATGATCAGCTATTGCTGATACTACTGTAAGCATACCAGACAAATTTATGTTGATTACCTTCCCTACATGTACTTTGGTTATATCAGTATCTGTTGATCTCACATCGATTCCCATTGCCTGATGAGCATTCTACTTCATTTCTTTCAGTTTTGCACCACTTTCTGTTTCATCCATCTCTATCAGATGATTCCTCTTCAGTTTGAGCAGTAGCTTCTTTTTTTGAAGTTCAAGCACTTTGTGTATTTCTTGAGCCATTGTCAGTTGAAGCCAATGACTATGTCCAGCTTCTAGTGAAAGTTTTCCTTTTAGAATATATATATATATACACCCCCTCCTTTCCCCACTCAATCAAAAAACGTGAGAAAGCAACTGCATTGTTAACTTATGCCTCACTGCACATTCCCCCATCTTTCTCCCATGGAAGAAACATGACAATCTAGCATTTAACACTGCTCATCTGCTAACTTTATTTTCTGGTTTAAGAGGGGATGAGGGAGTGGTTCCCTCTTTTTTTTAATTTATTTTTTATGTCAAACTTCGTATTTACTGATGCTCATAAGATATAAATTATTCCTTACTCTTTCTCCTCCCCCTCCTACGACTACCACCAGTACAACCTACCACCTACAACAACAACAACAACAACAACAACAACTGCTGCTGCTCCTCCTCTCTTATCACCATGGTAAGTGTGGTTGGGTACCAAGAATCCTAGATGATATATTCAAAATATACTGGGTTTGAATTTCTTATTGCTATTCATTATTTGTTAGTCATTTCTTTGCTGCAACACAAAAATTAATATCTCCTCATATTATTGAATAGTATAATTCTTCCTCTGTTCATTTAATTTTCTTACTTTTCTTCTCCATCTGATATACTGTATGTTCAAAACACAAAAAAATATGGCAATTTTTACATAGTTCTTCAACTACATCACACTACTGATGTCATTGTGAGGGGGCTAAAATATTATTGTAACTGAAAATATTACATGTAATTAGGGACCAGCACCTGACATTCGTTGTTTGTAAAATGCTGCACAAATTTAAAAGCTTGTCATGCTACATGTGTGAAGACAAAGCCTTAGGGTTTTGAAATGGACAGTTAAAAAGAGCGATGATTGGGAAACGTTTTGACTGGAATGTTTGCTTTTGCAAAAACTTCAACAGTTTATTTTCTGAAACTGCCTCTGTTTTCTTCTTTTGCCTGTATTGAAGCTTTCAACAAATGATCATTTTGTTGAGAAGCAGCATTATTTTCCTGTCGATAAACTGAAAGCACCTCTGATCTAAAGTGTTTCTTGATAATATTATATTTTTCCCAGCCCAATTTTATTCTTACATAATCTGCAGCATATTAATTCTAATCTTGTGTGGGCACTCTCAAAGCTAAGCTACCCATACTTGACGACACTATATATAGAGCTGACAAAGAGCTTAGAATAGCAGTAGAACTGAAAATAACTATTCACACATTACAAGAAGAAATTCGGCGTGGTCAAAATATGCTAACAGGTTCTGTTTTCCACTTGCTATAGTGCAGTGACAGAAACTATATACTGTCACATGGCTGCGGGCACATAAAAACTAAAATTTTGACCACCAAACAGATGACGAATGGTGTGGGGAAACAATCCTCACCTCCCTCTGCCATGGCAGCAGCTTAAACTCGTGTCCTGCATAAGCAGAACTGACGTGGTGACAAGGATTGCCGATTCCTTCTGGTGTTGTGAGGGTCATAATTGAAATCTAAGATCAACCAGCCTTAGTCTTTTCACTCACTTCAACATAAGGAAAGAAAACCGCATATACGAATGGATACTGCACAACTGCTTGCTGAGGTGGGCAGTGTGTTGTAAATGAGCTAGTTCAGGTCTGACATCTAGCAGTATTTGATGCAACCACAATTCAGTACAACCCCCACCTAAAACTGCCATGTTAAAAGCTTCTGCACTACATCAACTTTTAAATTTAAGCTAGCAGACAAACATATGCCTTTCTCTGTTCTACGATGCTAGATCCATGGCTGACTACTACGTTGCACTAGGTGGCATGTAGCTTAGACCATTTTGGCACCAATAAATGGCTTGTCACCAAAGACTAGAGTGCACTGGTATGTTGTTGTATTTGTGTGCATTTTGTTTTGTAAACATATGCTTATGCTCATTATCTTTCCAAGCTGGGCTTTGCCAGATGATTTTATTTTTATTTTTAAGGGTGCTCAACTACTGAGGTCATTAGCGCCCAGTCACAATTGTAAGAGCACATAGAATCTAGTAAAACTCAAAAGGGGGGGGGGGGGGGGAGGGGAACACCAGGAAGTTCTTACAAAGATGCAGATAAAATAAGTGAAAGAGTTAGATGTCTTTGGACAAGCCAGTCAAAGTAATAAAACGAAGAACATGAGCAGCTGCTTGAGCGTCATCAGCTAAAATATCCTGTAAAGTAGATGGCAGAGACAGGACAACATGAGATTGGCTAAAACGGGGACACGACAATAAAACATGGCGCACTGTCAATGCATGATCACAAGGGCACTGCGGGGCTGGGTCACCGGAGAGCAGGTAGCAGTGGCTAAACCAGCAATGCCCAATCCGCAACCTGGTCAGAAGGACCTCTTCTCGCCGAGATGGTCGGGAGGAGGTTGTCCAAGCAGTTTGCCAGATGATGTGGATACCAGTAACTGATAACTGTTTACATTCTTGATATTTATATGCAGAAGGTAAAGCTATTTTAAACTCCCTCTGATAAAATAGTTCTCTCTCTCTCTCTCTCTCTCTCTCTCTCTCTCTCTCTCTCTCTCTCTCTCTCTCACACACACACACACACACACACACACACACACACACACACACACACACACACACGTAGAAGTTCAGAGGCAAAGGGAAACATTCCATGTGGGAAAAATATGTCTAGAGGCAGGGATGTGTGTGTGTGTGTGTGTGTGTGTGTGTGTGTGTGTGTGTGTGTGTGTGTGTGTGTGTACGCGAGTGTAAACCTGCCCTTTTTTCCCCCCTAAGGCAAGTCTTTCTGCTCCCGGGATTGGAATGACTCCTTACTCTCTCCCTTAAAACCCACATCCTTTCGTCTTTCCCTCTCCTTCCCTCTTTCCTGAAGAAGCAACTGTAGGTTGCGAAAGCTAGAAATTCTGTGTGTGTGTTTTATTTATTGTGCCTATCTACTGGTGCTTTCCGGCTTGGTAAGTCTTGGAATCTTTGTTTTTAATATGTTTTTCCCATGTGGAAGTATATATATATATATATATATCATCAGGAAAGAGGGAAGGAGAGGGTAAGACGAAAGGATGTGAGACCCAAGGAGCCATTCCAATCCCGGGAGCAGAAAGACCCACCCTAGGGGGAAAGAAGGACACACACACACACACACACACACACACACATTTGTAAAGGTAAAGAGTTTGGGCAGAGATGTCAGTCGAGGCAACCTTGGGCCGCTTGCCAACACCTTTGCCTGGCAAGCCACAGCATCCCTGCCTCTAGACATATTTTTCCCACATGGAATGTTTCCCTTTGCCTCTGAACTTCTACGTGTGTGTGTGTGTGTGTGTGAGAGAGAGAGAGAGAGAGAGAGAGAGAGCGCCTGTCTTTTTTTCCTGCGCGCTCTAGTGTGTACCTGTCAATACCATAAAGTGTAAAAAGCCAGAAAATGTGACAGAGGAGGAAATTAAATACTTCATAGGGTATGAGAGTGACAAATGCACTGGAGTGCCTCTGAAGTCTAACTGCAAGACTCCCCTCACCTCAATGGCCCATAGAAGACTGTAAATAAGTTGTACAATAACTCTTCTAACTCAACCCATGTGCTTTAAGTTTAATGTTTGAGTCAGAGTATGGCGCAAACTGCACAATGGTATCAATCTTGGCCACTGGCAATGGCTTTTGTAAATCAATTGAACTTCCAACACATGTGGAATTTTCATCCTGATTTTCCTACACATGTAAATGCTCTATCATTACAGCCCTTTAAATACATAATATTTTATTCGTCTGTAAAAAGTGCACGATGATGACTTATTTCAGGATTTCACAAAAGACCCACCTACAAGCACTTACACTTCATAGCAAAATACAAGTGGGGGGGAGTGGATTGGGAGGAGCAGATAAAATGAAGTCAATTATGATAGTTCAAATGAAGATGCCTGTGGCCCACTTTTTGAAGTAATCCACTGGTGTGTCTAGTTTTACATACTGTATCACTACAAAATACACTTTCTACACATGTATTAGTATCAAGAGTATTCTGTAGAAAACACATGAAGACTGTTAAGCTCTCCCAGTGAAAATATTTCTGACTTGTAACATACAAGAATCGAACTGACAGCAAATGAATATAAAATTAAAAAACATGTTAATAATGAGTAGAATTCCAGCATTAACAAGATATGTCACACACATCAGTGCCAGTATTACCAAAATGATGAATTAACTTCAACGTTAACTTAAGAACAAGCAAAATTAGGCAAATTACTCACAGCATATGTCTGATTAAGCAAACTACCACTGTCTTGTTTCAGTATTTCAAGTTCTTTTATCAGACGAGTTTGTTCATCATTGCATTTTGCATACCTCTCTTTCACAAGCACAAGTTCTTCCTCAAGACAATTTACCTAGAAAGCAAAAAAGAAACATTTTAATTAAATGTTTTAATATGTTACATTCATGTTACAATACAGTTGATTATGCAAAAAGCCTTCGGGTACATAGTACACTGCAGACTATAGTTATACTAACACTACAAAATGTAAAAAAAAAAAATTATTTAATGCTTAACTTTTAAATGTTTCTTGCCAATATTTCAACTTTTTCCATTATTAAAGACACTTCTGAAGCCATTTATTTTCCTACTAACTTTATGTTCAATCTAAGTATAGTTCCATATCAATGAAAGTAATCAGTTCTTGAAAAGATAATGTAATCTGATGGATAAAAAAAATCTGCTCTCCGTGAGAGAGCAGAATGGGGCGTTCCGTGGAACTCATGGACTTCTAATGTAGTCAGGTGATTGAGTGTCACTTGTGTCATACATCTGTATGCGAGATTTCCACACTCCTAAACATCCTTACGTCCACTGTTTCCTATGTGGTAGTGAAGTGGAAACATGAAGGGACATGTACAGCACAAAAGCATACAGGTCGACCTCGTCTGGTGGCTGACAGAGACTGTTGACAGTTTAAGAGGGTCTGGATAGACGTCTATTACACATTACGACCATCACACAGGAATTCCAAATTGCATCAGGATCAGCTTCAAGTACTGTGACAGTTAGGCGGGAGGTGCAAAAACTTTGATTTCATGGTCAAGCGGCTGCACATAAGCCACACAACACAGTGGTAAATGCCAAGCAACGCCTTGATTGCTGTAAACACTGGATGATTAAACAATGGAAAAATGTTGTGTGTGGTGACGAATCACAGTACACAATGTGGCAATCAGATGACAGGGTGTGGGTATGGTAAGTGCCCAGTGAATGTCATCTGCCAGCGGGTGTAGTGCCAATAGTAAAATTCGGAGGCGGTGGTGGGTTATGGTGTGGTTGTGTTTTTCATGGAGAGGCCTTGCACACCTTGTTGTTTTCCACTGCACTATCACAGCACAGGCCTACATTGATGTTTTAAGCAACTTCTCAATTCCCGCTGTTAAAGAGCAATTTGGGGATGGCGACTGCGTCTTTCAACATGATGAAGCACCTGTTGATAATGCACAGCCTGTGGCGGAGTGGTTACGAGACAATAACATCCTTGTAATGGACTGGCCTGCACAGAGTCCTGACCCAAATCCTATAGGAACACTTTTGGGATGTTTTAGAATTCAGATTTCGTGCCAGGCCTCACCAACCGACATCAATACCTCTCCTTGGTGCAGCATTCCATAAAGAATGGGCTGCCATTCACCAGGAAACCTTCCAGCACCTGATTGTACATATTCCTCCGAGAGTGGAAGCTGTCACTGAGGCTAGAGGTGGCCCAGCACCATATTGAATTCCAGCATTACTGATGGAGGGCACCACAAACTTTTAACTCACTTTAACTTTTGATCACATAGTGTACATTGTGCAGACAGATGTCAAGGTGTCGCACTACAAACCATCTTGCGAACTGTAGCTTATTCTGAATTTTGTAGTGAGCTACTCAACTTTTGCTATACATTGTGAAGCTGACCAAAGACAGTCTCCATGGAACATCACAGCAGAAACAATAAACTTAGAACTGAAAATTTATGCAATCATGTTCAATTAACTTTTAGAAAATGGAACAAGGAATTTAGTTTAACAACACACCAGAATATAGTGTATTTCTAAAGGTTTTATTTATATTATTTGCTATAAAAATGGATTTATTAAGCTTGCTTTGTGATTTGGGTGCCTACTCATTACATTTCGGTTTTGTTTTGTTTATAATATGACAATATGACTAAAAGACTGAGGACTATGCTGTCTCTGAAGGCCATCTTGCATTATCTCACTCCTTAGAAACCTTCACTCACACTGGCTTAAACAACCAGTTTTATCTAGCATGGTTTCAAAGGTTAAACCAACTATAACAGAGTGTTTGTACATATTTTTAACTATTGGTGGGAAAGGATGGGGTTTAGTAGTTTAACAATCCTCCACCAATACAATTAGAAACTTAGTATGGACACAGACTGCACAAAGATGGGGGACACAAACTGGGTATGCCTATTCTATGGAATCAATCTGGCAAATTAAACTTATTCTGGTTGGCTACACAGGGATATAATTTGGAGCCCAGTTTCTTGGGCACTACATTGCTGCATTCAGCATGGGTGGGGGATAAACTATTACAGCCACTCTTGCTTATTCATATACAGCCCCAATTGTTATGAGCCATTTGGTAACTAAAGGTAACCAGATTCACTATTTTGCACAGCTCTGTCACTGCACAATGTAATTCATACACCACAATTTTTTTTTAACTTTCAAATGATACTATAACTATAAATCAAAAGTAACTTATTAAAATTGGGTTCCAAGAAAACAAAACCTTAAGTTTCCTTTTGAAAAGGTTACAAATGAATCAGTTTAGTCAGCATATTTCAGCAGTTGTCTTTTGAAGAATAACATTAATTTTTTATGTACTGACAAGAATTACAATTCTACATGTCCAAAGTATGAGACTGCTGAAAGAAAATATTTTACAGTAGCAGTCCTTATTTTCTGGAAGCCTTTAGGCTTTCTATGCTACTAAAGATATCACATAACAATTGTCACAAAAGAACTACTACCTTCTCAGTCATTTTTGACCTCTGGCTCTTAAGTTCATCCACTTCTTCTAAGAAGTTACCAATAGGATGACTTGACAAATGTGATTTCAGTGCTTCCAATTCTTCCTGAATTTGAAGCTGGTCACTGCACTGTTTGTTCAACTTCACACACTCCGCTCGTAACCTGAAACAATGACACAGAATATTTGTTAAAACAATCGAGATTATAATATGGCACTGCACACTCTTTAAACTCCACACAAGAATATGAACATAATAAGTAACCTGCATCAAAATACCACACTAATAATCCATTCTGACCAGCACAACCTCTGGTCAAATTTTTAAATAAATTCCAGTCTTCCATGGATATCCTAATACCAACAACAGTTACTGTCCAATGACTATCAGTGCAACACCATTGACAGATGTTGAATAGACAAAGATTGCTACCAGTAGAGCTGAAATGCTGCAAAAACGAATGAAGACACTGTTGTATGCAATAGCTTCTCTAGCAGGAGCAGCTGCTTCTAGAAAGTGATGATGATTTCAATGACAGTTCTGAAAGTTTTTCAAGACACGGATGCTGAGGCTAGTGAAAGTGACTTCAATTCAGAAACATCTGACAACAAGACCCTACTGCAGAAGATGGTACCTAGAGCATTTGTGCATGCTAGTTCAGTTTGTAATCAATATTTGTTCAGTGGTAGTAGTGTTATAGTTGTGCCTCTAAAACAATGTTATGTGATGAGTTGTTTTGTGTGTTTTGTGGATGATGCTTTGTGCACATTAATAGCTAAACAGACAAACTTCTATGCAGAACAGTTCCTAGCTTCTCATTCCAATTTACCAGCACACTCCAGGGTTTGCAGTTGGCAGGACAACACACATGACTTCTTCAGGAAACTGATGAGTGAAAAACAGTTTCATCTCTTATTAAAATTCATCCACTTTGATGGCAATACCTTGTATGACCCACTAGGCACTATCAGCAGAAAAGTATTCAAAATTCACCCCATTATGGAACATAAGCGGCAGAAATTCAGATCAGTATATGCACCAGAAAGAAACATCACCACTGATGATTTTTTTTTCCTGGTTTTAGGGCGCACAACTACAATGGTCATCAGTGCCCACACTAAGTTAGGAATGCACCACGAGGCACAAGGATAAAACAGCAACTAAAAGGGACAACACTATAAAAGAAAGACAGGCAGAGAATTAAAAAAAAAAGCATAATCAAATGTCCTTAGACAGGTTTGTCAAGTTGATAAAACGAAGAACGCGGGCAGCTGCTCCTGGGTCATCTGCTAAAATGGCATCCAGAGTACATGGTACGCCAAGATCAAGACGCAGTGTATTAAAATCCAGACAGGACGTTAAAATGTGGCGGACCGTCAGCAATTGCCCACATGGGCAGAACGGGGCCGGGGCAGCGTCAGCAAATGGCGATGGCCGAACCGGCAGTGTCCAATTCGTAACTGGGCCAAAACGACATACTGCCGAGAAGGGCGTGAGGAGGACGTCCATGCCGCAGGAAGAGGTTTCAAGGCCCGAAGCTTCTTGTCCGTAAGTGCAGCCCAATCGGCATGCCACAGCGATAAAATTCGCTGACAAATGACCCTGCTACAATCTGATGAAGGGACACAATAAGAAGCTGTCCGAGGCTAGAGGACCGCAGCCTTGGCCGCGGCATCTGCAGCTTCATTCGCAGGGATACCGACATGGCCAGGAACCCACATAAAGCTAACTGGAGAACCGTCGTCCACCAGCTGCTGAAGAGAGCACGAAAGGGTGAACTGGATATGGATCACTGAGGCTCTGGATGGCACTCAGGGAATCGGAGCAGATAACCTAAGCAGAATGTTAGTGGTGGCAGATGTACAGAACAGCCTGGTAGAGGGCATAGAGCTCAGCTGTGAAGACCTAAAAATGGCCATGGAGCCGGTATTTGAAACTTCGTGCCCCGACAATAAAGGAACACCCGACCCCGTTATTGGTCTTAGAGCCATATGTATAAATGAAGGTCATATTAATGAACTTCGAATGAAATTCGACAGAACGGGAGTGGTGTACCGAATCCGGGGTAACCTCCTTTGGGAGCGAGCGGAGGTCAAGGTGAACGTGAACCTGAGCACGGAGCCAAGGTGGCGTGTGGCTCTCGCCCACTCTAAAGGTTTCAGGGAGTGAAAAATCAATGGAGTTGAAGGAGGCAATGAAAGCGAACTCCAGGGGGTAGGAGGGCAGAGACATACAACATGTATTGACGGTCGAGGGAGTCGTCAAAAAAGGAACGATAAGATGGGTGGTCGGGCATCGACAGTAGCCGACAGGCATACCAACAAAGCAGTATATCATGCCGGTAGGTGAGTGGCAATTGACCGGCTTCAGCATGTAGACTCTCGATGGGACTAGTATAAAATGCTCTGATCGCAAGACGTAAACCCCGATGTTGTATGGAGTTGAGGTGGCGTAAGATGGACGGCCGTGCAGAGGAGTATACAAAGCTCCCATAATCCAGCATGGAGTGGACGATCGAGCGATATAGGTGAAGTAGGACGGTTCGATCCGCTCCCCACGACATACCACTGAGAACACGGAGGACATTTAGAGAACGGGTACAACGGGCAGCAACATATGACACATGTGGGGACCAGCTAAGTTTCCTGTCAAATGTAAGACCTAAAAATTTTGTTGTCTCCACGAATGGGAGAGCAATGGGACCGAGTCATAAGGACGGTGGGAGAAACACTTTGTAGCGCCAGAAGTTAATACAGACCGTCTTTTTGGCAGAAAAATGGAAGCCATTGGCGACACTCCAGGAGTACAGACGGTCAAGAGAACGCTGAAGACAGCACTCCAGGAAACAAGTACGCTGCGTGCTGCAATAGATGGTAAAATCGTCCACGAAAAGTGAGCCTGATACATCAGCTGGGAGGCAATCCATTATTGGATTGATTGCTATGGCGAAGAGCGCGATGCTCAAAACTGAGCCCTGTGGCACCCCATTCTCCTGGCGAAAGGTGTCTGACAGGACAGAACCCACATGTACCCTGAACTGTCGAACCATTAAAAAGGAACGAATAAAAAGAGGGAGGTGACCGCGAATGCCCCATGTATGCATGGTGCGGAGAATGCCCACCCTCCCAACAGGTGTCTTAAGCCTTCTCTAAATCACAGCCGTGGTCGGGCACTTCCGCAAGAAGTTATTCATAATGAAGGTTGACAAGGTAACCAGATGGTCAACAGCTGAGCAGCGCCCCTACGAAATCCACATTGTACATTGGTAAGTAGGCGCCGAGATTCGAGCAGCCAATCCAAACGAGAGTTAACCATTCGCTCCACAGCTGGTAAGCGAGATGGGTCGATAACTGGAAGGCAAGTGCTTGTCCTTCCCCAGCTTAGGAATCAGTAAAACAATAGACTCGCACCAGCATGCGGGAACATGCCCCTCAATCCACATGCGATTATAAGTACAAAGAAGGAACCTTTACCCGCAGGAGAAAGGTTATTCAGCATCTGAATATGAATAGAATCAGGCCCCGGAGCCGAGGACCGTGACCGGACAAGTGCATTTTTGAGTTCCCGCATGGTGAATGGGGCATCGTAGTTTTCACAATTCGAGGAGTGGAAATTAGGTGGCCGAGCCTCCTCTGCCTGTTTTTGGGGGAGGAAGGCAGGGGGTAATGAGTCGAGCTCGAAACCTCTGCGAAAAAACGGCCGAAGGCATTGGAGACATCCTCATTGGCCACAAGGACGTCATTCGCGACCGTCAAGCCAGAAACTGGTGAGTGGACCTTAGTGCCAGATAGCCGGCGCAGTACCCCAGACAACAGAAGGAGGAGTAAAACTGTTGAAGGTGCTTGTGAAAGCAGTCCACCTGGCTTTCTTTAAAAATACGACGACACTGCGCACATAATCGTTTATAATTGATACAATTCGCCACTGTAGGGTGGCGTTTAGAGGTGCGTAAAGCACGTTGACGAGCACGTAAGGCGTCTCTACATGCTGTGGTTCACCAGGGGACCGGTACGCGGCGTGGAGAAGAAGTAGTGTGAGGGATGGAATATTCAGCAGCAGTGAGAATGACTTCCGTGAGGTGTGCGGCCTGACTATCTCAGCTTGTGAAGGTTTGATCCTGAAAGGTCGCCCTGGAAGAGAAGAGCCCCCAGTCTGCTTTGGAAATGTTCCAACTAGGTGAGCACCGAGAGGGGGTATGATGCAGGAGATGGATAACACACGGGAAGTGGTCGCTTGAATATGTATCAGAAAGCACATACCACTCAAACCGGCGTGCAAGTTGGGTAGTACATACAGAAAGGTCTAAATGGGAATAGGTGTGAGAGGTGTCTGAAAGGAAAGTAGGGGCGCCAGTATTGAGGCAGATAAGACTGAGCTGGTTGAAAACGTCTGCTAACAGGGAACCCCTCGGACAGGATGCTGGAGAGCCCCAAAGAGGATGGTGAGCATTGAAGTCTCCAGTTAACAAAAATGGTGCAGGGAGCTGAGCAATAATTTGCAGCATGTCTGCCCTGGTAACGGCAGACGACGATGGAGTGTAAACGGTACAAATGGAAAATGTAGAAGTGGGGAGAGTAATGCGGATTGCAACTGACTGCAGGCCGGTGTGCAACGTGATGGGCTTGTAGTAAATATCATCCCGGACCATTAACATAACCCGTCCATGAGCCGGAATACCTGCCACAGGGGGTAGGTCAAAACGCACAGAGGTGTATTGTGCCAAGGCAATTTGATCGCATGGGCGTAGCTTCGTTTCCTGTAGGGCTACGACGAGCGGACGGTGCAAGCGGAGCAGCAACTTTAAGTCCTCCCGGTTGGAGTGAAAGCTGCGAATATTCCAGTGAATAAGTGCCATCGTGAGAATAAAAAGAAAAAGAAGATGCATGAAGGGGTCACCTCGAAGGCAGTTGAGGGCCTGGCTTCGAGCGAGCACTGCCGCCACTATCAGTAGGCGGACAGTCATCGTCCATTGGTTCTATAGGTTCCTAAGCCATCTTGTTAAGATGGCTGGGAGGGGGAGCTTCCTTCGCCAGTGAATGGCGAGACATTCGGTTACCAGTGGTGCAGCCAGGCGAAAAGGATGACGGCCTGGGGCGGCAACCGCTGGGTGGCACAGGAGAAGAAATGCGCCGTGGCGGAGAAGGAGAACTGTGCTTCCTATGAGCCTTCTTGGAAGGTCGTTTAGTGGAAGTACTGGTCGATGGCTGGGAGTTCGAGGTACGTATGAAGTCTGCACGGGACGGTTCCTTCTTGAAGGCCCGTGCATCTGACTTCTGGGTCTTCGTCTTGGCAGAAGCTGCTGAAGGCGCTTGTGTCTGAGGGGTGACGGGAGGAAGAGGAGAAATCGGCTGGGCGATCTTAGCACTGGCCGAACGGACGACTGTAGTGCTGAAGGTCAGATTGCATGTCTGCGTCACCACCTCCCTGGTAGTCTGAGGAGAGGCGAGGACAGTACTGTATTTCCCTGCTGGGAGCAGCGTGGGCTTCCTACTAGCAAATAGCTTGCTAGCAGCCAAGGTGGACACTTTCTCTTTGACCTGAATTTCCTGTATACAGCGTTCTTCCTTGTAGATGGGACAGTTGCGGGAGGAGGCTGCATGGTCACCCTGACAGTTCACACAACGAGGAGACGGAGGTTGACAGTCACCCTCATGGGCATCCCTGCCACAAGTGACACATTTAGCCGCATTGGAACAAGACTGGCGAGTGTGATTGAAACGCTGACACTGGTAGCAGAGTGTAGGTGTCGGGACATAGGGGCGTACAGAAATAACCTCGTAGCCCACTTTGATGCGCGACGGTAGCTGAACACTATCAAAAGCCAAGAAAAGTGTCCGGGTCGGTACAAGGTCACTGTTGACCTTTTTCATGACCCTATGGACAGCTGTCACGCCCTGCTCAGCAAAGAAAGACTGAATCTCCTCATCAGTCAATCTGTCGAGTGATCTAGTATATACCACACCACGAGACGAATTCAAATTGCGGTGAGCTTCCACCCGGACAGGGAATGTGTAGAGGAGTGTGGCCCAAAGAAGTTTTTGTGCCTGAAAGGCGCTCTCAGTTTCTAGTAACAAGGTACCGTTACGCAACCTGGTACTAGACTTGACAAATCTGGCTATGGCATCAATGCCCTTCTGGATAACGAAAGGGTTGACAGAGGAAAAATCCTTTCCGTCCTCAGATTGAGAAACTACGAGGAACTGTGGGGCAGGCGGTAGTACTTTTGTCACTGGTGGCTGGTCAAGTTTAGGTTTTTGGGCAGAAGTCTAGAGAGGAGAAGAAGAAGAAGAAGAAGAGAAATCCATTGCGGAGGAATCCCCCATGATTGCCAGCGTCTCCGATGGCACGCTCCTTCCTTGTGGGAACCTTCTGGAGGGTGCTCCCGCCTTACATGAATGTTTACACCTCAGGTCACACCTCCCGAGAAACGGACGGAGGGACCAATCAGCATGGTCGCAAGGTGTCAGCTCAGGCAATCACTCCTCCTTGGGCCTGGCCTTTACCAGGGCGTACATGCGTGCCTTACTTGTCTACCCAGGGCAGGGAATTACGCGTTACCCCGTCACCGGCTACACGTGGGAACGGGTGGGTTGGCCTTCAGGCACGCACAGGGAGGAAGGAAGAAGAGGAAAAAGAAGTGAGAGAGGGAGAGAAAAGACAAACTGTCTCAAACGCCGAGGCGGAGACCAGAGAGGGCAGGGAGAAGAGGGCAGGGAGAAGAGGGCAGGGAGAAGAGGGCAGGGAGAAGAGGGCAGGGAGAAGAGGGCAGGGAGAAGAGGGCAGGGAGAAGAGGGCAGGGAGAAGAGGGCAGGGAGAAGAGGGCAGGGAGAAGAGGGCAGGGAGAAGAAGGCAGGGAGAAGAAGGCAGGGAGAAGAAGGCAGGGAGAAGAAGGCAGGGAGAAGAAGGCAGGGAGAAGAAGGCAGGGAGAAGAAGGCAGGGAG
The DNA here is from genome assembly GCF_023897955.1 of Schistocerca gregaria. Lineage (NCBI taxonomy): Eukaryota > Metazoa > Arthropoda > Insecta > Orthoptera > Acrididae > Schistocerca > Schistocerca gregaria. The sequence goes on from NC_064931.1 coordinate 54,956,583, forward strand.
AAGAAGGCAGGGAGAAGAAGGCAGGGAGAAGAAGGCAGGGAGAAGAAGGCATGGAGAAGAAGGCATGGAGAAGAAGGCATGGAGAAGAAGGCAGGGAGAAGAAGGCAGGGAGAAGAAGGCAGGGAGAAGAAGGCAGGGAGAAGAAGGCAGGGAGAAGAAGGCAGGGAGAAGAAGGCAGGGAGAAGAAGGCAGGGAGAAGAAGGCAGGGAGAAGAAGGCAGGGAGAAGAAGGCAGGGAGAAGAAGGCAGGGAGAAGAAGGCAGGGAGAAGAAGGCAGGGAGAAGAAGGCAGGGAGAAGAAGGCAGGGAGAAGAAGGCAGGGAGAAGAAGGCAGGGAGAAGAAGGCAGGGAGAAGAAGGCAGGGAGAAGAAGGCAGGGAGAAGAAGGCAGGGAGAAGAAGGCAGGGAGAAGAAGGCAGGGAGAAGAAGGCAGGGAGAAGAAGGCAGGGAGAAGAAGGCAGGGAGAAGAAGGCAGGGAGAAGAAGGCAGGGAGAAGAAGGCAGGGAGAAGAAGGCAGGGAGAAGAAGGCAGGGAGAAGAAGGCAGGGAGAAGAAGGCAGGGAGAAGAAGGCAGGGAGAAGAAGGCAGGGAGAAGAAGGCAGGGAGAAGAAGGCAGGGAGAAGAAGGCAGGGAGAAGAAGGCAGGGAGAAGAAGGCAGGGAGAAGAAGGCATGGAGAAGAAGGCAGGGAGAAGAAGGCATGGAGAAGAAGGCAGGGAGAAGAAGGCAGGGAGAAGAAGGCAGGGAGAAGAAGGCAGGGAGAAGAAGGCAGGGAGAAGAAGGCATGGAGAAGAAGGCATGGAGAAGAAGGCATGGAGAAGAAGGCATGGAGAAGAAGGCATGGAGAAGAAGGCAGGGAGAAGAAGGCAGGGAGAAGAAGGCAGGGAGAAGAAGGCAGGGAGAAGAAGGCAGGGAAAGAGTAAGTAAGACAGTGAGATGGAGAAGAACAAAGAAAGGAACCAACCAAAGGAAGAAAGAAACCAGAAGAAGTGAAAAACCAAAATGACCGCAAATATAGGTCGAGGAGCTGTCCGTCTCTGGACGCAGGCACTAACTACCCCCTTAAGGGCGAGGGACTCCTTTTAGTCACCTCTTACGACAGGCAGGAATACCTTGGACCTATTCTAACCCCCGGACCCGCAGGGGGGACCACTGATGAATTGTCGTTGCTACAGAAATGAAGGCTTGGATAGAGGCAATGTATTCCATCAAAGCATAGCATATTTGGCATAAAATTGTACCAACTCTGTGAAAGCAGCTCCAGGTACGTATGGGACTATATTGTTCACACTGATAGGACACTAATTGTGGTAGCCACTATCCAGACGAAAAGATAACCTCTCGAATTGTTCTGGAGCTTGAACGCTATCTATTCAGGAAAGGCCACTGAATTTACCTTGACAACTGGTACACTGGTCCAGATTTGGTGGATAAACTAACCAGCAATAACACCAACATTGTCGGTACAATGTGGCAAGACACGAAGGGGTTCACTGACTTCGTAAAAAAGGAAAAACTGAAGAAAGTAGAGTACATAACAGGGTACCAATGCAAGCAGATGGTAATGAAACGGAAGGACAAAAGGGATGTTGTTATGGTCAGCACATTCTGTAATGATACATTTTTAAATGTAAACTCTAAGAAGGGAACCCTTCAAAAGCCGCATGTTTTGGCTTACTAGAACAAGAATATGGGGGGCATGCGATTCTCAGTTACAAAGCTACCAGATGGCCAGGATGCAGACTGAAAAAATAATATCAGTATCATTTCCATCACTTGTTGGACATTGCATGCTTCAATGCATACACTCTGTACAAGAAGCATGGTGGCGAACAAAGTAGAATGAGCTTCACAATTAGTCTTGGCGAACAGCTGACCGTATCTTCACCACAACAAGGGACATCAGTAGGACACCCACCTCACTAGATCGCGTGTTAGGGAATAATAAGGGAGGCGACCAAGAAAGAAGTGCTCGGATTACAGTGTTTGTAAGACAGGGATGTAATCTTTCGTCCCTACTGGTCAATCTGTACATCGAAAAGCAATGATAGATACAAAAGAAAGTTAGTTTCGCTGTGTGCAGCAATTTGTTTTGAAGCGTTTCACACTGAAAATGGCTTGTAATATTTTGTAAAAATATAGTTTTGTTAACTTATGCAATATATTTTATTCATTTCTATCTAATATCAATTTAAATAAAATAGAAAGAAACTTCCACATGGGAAAAATATATTAAACACAAAGATTCCAAGACTTACCAAGCAGGAAAGCGCCGGTAGACAGGCACAATAAAAACACACAAACACGCGCACAAAATTTCTAGCTTTCGCAACCAACGGTTGCTTCTTCAGGAAAGAGGGAAGGAGAGGGAAACCCACATCATTTCGTCTTTCTCTACAGTGTAAGTCCTGGGTAAAAATTAACCCCTGTGCCATGTTCAGGCTCTTCTGGGATGCTACAGCAACAGGTCGGTCACCAAATTTCTTGCAAGAGGGTAACAGGACTGGGCAGGATTTGTCATTTCAATTTAAGACAAGCACTTCACTTCATAGTTTACTGAGGGAGGAGTTTTCTCCCAATGCATAGGTTTAGTAGATAGTCCAGGTGCAAACAAGGCACTGAGGAAAATAGGTTTCTGCAGTTTGCTTGATTTTGCTTTTGTCACCTGGAGTGGCCATGGAGGGAAAGTTCTTGGGATCGTCGTGGTCTGCACTGAATCAGTCAGGTTAGTCTGAAGAGATTGCCAGAGCCCCATGCATACTGGATGGTAACTTCAGATTTGACTGAACGTGATATATACCATGATGGCGCACAGTCCAAACAATAGCTGTATTTCATGGCCACCACTGAGCCATAACAATCTCGGTGGCCCCAAATGGACAGGCACCTATTACTCATCATGATCCCGAGAGGCAATACCTCGGGCATCAATACTGCATTCCCTGCATAGTCACGGGGCTTGCAACTGTATGGGTACCTTCCAACTCGCTCATAAGGACTGGCTACCATACTGACAAGGGAAGCTCCCCATCACCCCTACCCCCCCTCAGATTTAGTGGTAAGAGGGCTCAGTGGACATCCCACCAAAAACTGAACACACATCAAGCATGAAAACACGAAGGAGGTCTAACGAATTTTGAAAAAAAAAAGCAAAATAGAAACAGTGAATATCCAAGGGCACGAAATGCAATAGAAAGAGCTCAACAGGGCAGCTGCATCGTGGGTAAGTGGTCACGGTGATGGACTATCAGGCGGGTGAGCCATGTTCAATCCTCCCTCGTGCCTTTTTTAATTTTTTTCCTTTTTTTGTTGCATTTACGTTTGTGTCAATATTTTGATGTAACATCATTTTGCAACAGAAAGGTGTAAGAAAGGGATCTATAATGACAGTCGATTCTACATCTACGTGATTACTCTGCAAGTCACAAAGTGCCTGGCAGATTCTGCAGAACTACTCTATTAGCAGCTGAAAGGAAATCACTTTTGAATGGGCACTGCAAATGTTTGATGACAAGGTGGCAAGTGAACCGAATCCTAAACTGAAAAAAAGTTGGGTGTGTCATACACGGCATTAGTGACAGAATGTGTGTCATATGAAGGGAATCTCTTACTGACGCAACAACTTGTATGCCTCGTGAGTGAGTGAGATATGGCTCCTTGCCAGAGTTAGGTGTTTGTAGGAATGTGAATGTGATCACTCAAAGGGAATGAAAACATAATAGTTTGTCACGTAAGCTGCAACAAATTAATGCAACTATTTCACAATCACACAGTTTAACTGTGTTCTGTCAAAACATATGTTTTTAATGTTTTTGAAATTTTGTTCCCTTTTGGAAGTTTTGACTCTTGAATTCCTTTATTGTAACGTAGTTCACACCTGTATGAGGTATCTCCTGCTCTCACTATGCATTAAGTTTGCTTGGAACAATAACATTCTTACCACAGGGCTCATACTCTATAACCAATGTATAGTATGGGAACTACCAAGACAATGGAAAGATAAACATTTCAATGATGGGATGGACAGTTCATAATATTGTGGAAATAGAAAAATGGCCCGAAGAAGGTTTGAACATGACTTTTACACCTTACAGTCCAGCACCATGACGACACGGCAATCCCTTTTCCCTCCATATTAAAATTCTGAGGCTTGGACTGTTCACTGTTTCTATTTTGCTTTTTTTCCCCCCACAATTCAGTACACCTTCTTCCTGTTTTCATGCTTGCTTTGTGTTGAGTGTTTGATGGGCTATCCACTGGGCCATCTTACCACTAAATCTGAGGGGGTTACAATGGGAGTCTTCCTTGTGAGTAGTGGGCAACATTCCCTCCATTGCTTGCATTTACCTATTTAAAAAAAATGGCACAAGAAACGAAAAAGTACAACAATGGCATGCTCGCCATGCACATACAAAAAGAGTTGCGATTCAACAGGGAAGAGGTGATGGGTGAGGAAGTTTAGCTGGATCTTGCCTTCTGCACATTTTTAACACTTCTGTCAACTTTGAAATTTTCACCAATATGGGCAATTATTTGATGTCTTCCAAAGTTACTCTTCCATTACCGGTACATCTCATGACTGTTCTCGTAGTTCCAATATGACTTCAATACAGCCCGAGTTCCATAAATGGTAACCTCACCTCAGTCATTGTTGCTACTTGATGGTCTTCCACTGTACTGGTACACCACACGACCTCTACCATAAATGTGGTGCGAAGAGTCTACTCACGAAAAATTTAAAAGTTACACTAAACTTCTGCTTGAGATAGTAGCTTTCTTTTGAAATTATTGAATTACAAACAGTGAACACACTTCTGTTTGGATCACCCCCATCTCTGCCCCTGCATCTGCAGCCCAGTGAATCTTTGTTGTTTACTTTCTTTGAGAGCTACACATATGAGCAGTGAGTTTAAAGCTGCCATTCCAATTGCATTGTCATAAGAGAAAAATTTTGTTCTTTTTGCTGCTGATGATTCGAGTACAGGACTAAAATGTAGTACTAAGCCTCTTACTGGAGTGACAGCTAGTGGAAAGTTTGAAAACAACAGATAGTTCAGATCAAAACTGTGACAAAATTTAGTACATACAATTCATTGTTTCTCAAGGAGTTCCATAAGCTATAAAATAGTATGCTCAAACAGTGACACACAAGAAGCACGCAGAATAAATGTTTGGGATTATGAATAGAACAACAATGTAACTGAAAAACTCCCACTATAATTAATGAAATACTTTAGCTCAGCTACATTCGAAAAATGAAGGAAATAGTTTCCAGTGCAAGTTTCCACTGACTAAGGATTTTTTCTTAAGGAAAGTATCTTACACCGATCATACATTCTAAGAACATCTGCAGAGATCTCTGGGAAAAAAAACCACTGTGTGCCTTGACAATTATTTCACAAACATATATGGTGAACTGAACATCACATACTCCACACTGGGGAGGTATGTACCTGGTACTATGGCAGATTACCTGCAGGAAGACCAGTCTGTACCTCATTGGTAACAGTGCTGGACAGCTAGTTGTAAGTGCCCTATGTATAAACTTGGGAAATAAAATGGTGTGTTACTGACATCATCTAAGCCTATTTGTACCCCCACATATATATTCATTAATTTCGTTTGTTGTTACCAACATTGCTCTTTCCTCAAAAATTAGTGTAATATTATGAATGAAATATAGAATCAAGAAGAACCTCTACAAAGACTTGAAGGCACTAACATCTATCAGTGCACAAAGAAGTCAAATACAATGGCTACTCATGCCTGTACCAAACAACCATTGTATGTTAAATATCTTACATGGGTAAAATTGCCGAGTTAAAATTAAAGAAATTCTGTATTGCAAATTATTCTCTTTCATAGTGACTCTCAATATAATATTTCTGGTTATTTTACAATTAACACTAGCACTGAAACACAATAACATTTTATAATATTAAATCATTTTGTTGTATTAACAGCCTTGACTTCTTTCCACATTACCAAAGTCCATTACATGGGATTCATGAAGGTGAAGGAGGAAGGAAGGAAGGAAGGATTAATGCCTTGTGAATGATTAATGTCATTAGAGATGGAGCATAGGCTCCAAACAGATACAGAAGTTGACTATATACTCTCCTGAAAGGAAGTTTAGTATGTTACCATCATGACACCTCATGGACTTATTGACCTGAGATTTTCAGCTTCCAGGATCACGCATCGGTTGGATAGTTGCTGAACCTCCTCTTTATCTTTATTGTCGGACATTAGTTCTGCACTATTTATACGTGCATCTAATTCAGCCTGAAGAGCATTCAGCCTATCCTTCATTTTTTCTGCCTCATTATGTCCTTGCTTCACACATTGCTGCACTTCCACAAGTTGCTCTGAAACAAAAATAATACGACTTGAAAAAATGCTAAGTTTACCGACTTCTTTTTCATAGAGAGATTAGAGCTGTCATAATTTTATTCTTAGAATTTACTTTTTTTTTAGTGTATGGTATTACAGAATGGCCTATTTACAATTCCCATTCATCAAGTTGTTCTGAATGCTTAACATAAATAAGTAAACACATATGACAAAGTGAAAAATGAAAATGAAGAAATATACATAGTGTTTTTTCACAGCCTCGATATAGTTACTCATATTATCCTTTATTTATCAATATTACGGAAAATGATATATAGTGGGTCACAACGAACATTACACATAGTAATATTTACTATGCACTTTGATGTACAGAGCTGTGGCATTTCTAACTTCAAAATCTAAAGATGGTATGTAACCAACTTCGGTTAGTAAAGAAACAGCCAGAAAGAAATAATGAACCACATTTCGTCCAGAAGACGTAGTTAAACACACCTCATCAGTACAGGCTGAGTTTCTAAAACAACACATATTATGACCTGCCCTGCTTTCTATTATAAGTGGCCCTGCTTTCTATTATAAGTGAACCAGCTTTCAATATTAATGCCTTCGATGCACAGGGTCTGTGCGACACACACAAACATCCAGTGCAAACAGCGATAAAACTTTGAGTTATTAGAGCTTTCTGAAGGCATAAACCTGTGTACACAGACGAGTCTGTACTTTGAAGACCCATATACCTCTGCTATATATGTACTCTTTATGATTAGATGTATGCTAGATCACTGTAGCCATCGTAATTGCCAGTTTTAAGTTAGTGTACACGTGTGATGTATTGCAGCCAGTAATTAATTACATGTTAAAAATCTAATAATCTTGACAATATTCCACAACAAAATTTCATGTGACACTAATTTTATGATGGCTGCAAGGGCTACAACATGTAGCTTCAAAACATATCCAGATCTGACCATTCTCCCTGGAGAAAGCTACATTCCACTGCATTGATGAACTGTAGTTATTAACTTTGGACTAATAATGCCAGCTATCTGATGAATGCATTGCTGCAGAGATCCCAGTCTACAACTCTCAACATGATCCCAGTACAAGCTTAAATCCCTAAATCCAACCAAAACATTTTATATCAATCATTTCTCATATTTAACCCCCCCCCCCCCCCGCCCCCAACAACTTCCACATACTTCCCAAAACACCCTCCTAATGCCTATTATGGTTGTTTACCATACTTCCACTAACAGGATTTTCATAATCTATCTTGTTGTATTAAGGTCAACAACCTCTTCCTTCACCATTTTTTGCACAGTTCCTAACCAATTTTATCACTGTTGCTCTAGCTTTCTTATACATTAAATTCACCATATTTTATGCCTTGCTGTCATCAAACATTATCATATTTTCTCCTCCTACCTCCCAGATCAAATCAGATCCAAAGCTTGTCTCATCCCTTGTAGATATGACAAATTATTTGTTCACCCACAAATGTGTATTACACAAAACTGTCCCAAAAGAACCAATACTTTAGTGCATATTATGACTGGGAATGGGAATTAGTTCAGCATAGACAAACTTTCCATCTAAGGGGATAAGAGTGTATTCTCTTCAAACACCATTCACGAGTATAGAGCTACACCTTCCTGTCAATTACACATAACAGAGACAGAGGTAATATGGTTTGACTGTCAAAGTGGTCTACTTACTTCGCAAGCGCTCTGATTCATCACTATGACGACGAGAAGCTGCTACTTCCACTTGGAGCTTTTCCTCCAGTTTATGAACTTCCAGTTGCAGCTGATCTCTTGCAAATGTCAGTCGCTTTATAGTTTCATGTAACTTTCCCACAGTGTCAGATTTATTTTCAGCCATGAACTGATACACCTGAATAAATTGGCAAAAATAAAAACCCATCATTCTGGCACATATTCAGCTGAAAGCAAAGACATTGTAGGAGAAAGAACATTGAACAAGAATTAACACACAAAACACATTTTTAGGTTGTAGCAACCTTTCCCTGACACAAATTCATGAATTTATATGCACCTTGTCAAAGATAAATATGATGATATATTTTAAACAGCTAAGAATGTACACTGCCTTCTTTTCTCCATCTCATATTTGCCATTGTTTATCACCAACTTTAGCCAAAACAAATGTGGTTTTGTTCAAACAAAATATCCTATTATATGTTGGGGAATACTGGTGTGTATGACAACTTTAAAAACAACATATGAATATTACCACAATAAGCAGAATGTGGCTGCTAATGATATGTGGTTCATGCATTGAAACCCAGAAACTTTATCTGGTACTGAGTGCCGAGGGTTTCGAATCCGCGCCAGACGGCATGGAATTCTATGATCACTAGAGGTCTCTGCAGCAGTCGCGCCTTAAGCCATGGCTGCGCGCGCTCATGGCCCCGAGTCTAACGTGTGAGAGCCACTGTGGAGCACGTGCTTCCAGCAGCCAATAGCGACATACCCTGTTGTGTATTTAGGTGGCTGCCTCTCACTCAGTGAGGCAGTCCGGTATTTGCGTTGAGTCAGTTGATATCTCTTTTACAGACATTGTGATTACGTTGCTTGTGCTTACTTCCCGTTTACGAGTGGACATTGTTTTGATTTCGTGAGGTTATCTCTTGTGATTCCATTGCTTAATACTTTGTTGTAGATCTTAGTGTCTTGTTCGGTTGTCTGTTGTCCTTCCATTTCTGTTCGTCCGTCTTGTTTGTTCACGGGCCGCTCCCGTTTGATCCCGCCGCGTTTCGTTTGCGGCAAACCCACGACCTTTCCTGTTGTGGTTACAACATTTTAAGTGTGCAAAGATACTATATGAGTAAAGATGATGCAAAGTCTCAGCCAGCAACTGTAGCATGGTGAATTGTTATGGTCATAATCAGAAAATGACTACTACTAACAAACAAGCAGTCAAAAGAGAGCAGAATACAACCTAGCTTCGGGTACACTTTCAAATATAATCACATTGAAAACTTTCACTGCAAACTATCTGAAATTGTCTATGTGAAAGTACTATCAGTGCACATAGGTACATGGAGTGTGTGAGCCAATAAAACCATAATGCAGCAGTGTTCAAACAGAAAGGAACATACCTGATGTAGGCGTGACGAAGAATGACTTATTACACTATTCCCTGATGAGACATGATTAATAACAAAACTGACAGTTCATATGTTTACATCCAAATCATAACAAATTAAATACAGTTTGCTCTTTCAGTCACCATTTACTAAACAAAGTAACATAGCATGCCTTGGCAGCATTCTGCATTTCTTTGACAGTTTATTCTAGTCTTGGTATCAATATCTTCTTTCATGTCATTTTGCTAAGGTCAGGGAGGCCATTTATTGTAACTCTGTCCACGTATTTCAGCATATAATCAAACACAGAGAATACCAAGACAAGATTTTTCCATTCCAATCTACACTACTACATGAAAACAAGATGCTATTTGATGTTGTTACCAAAAATATCAAAAAGTTTGTGACCAATTTACTTCACATTTTTAAACAATGCTCTGTCAATGGTTTTGCTGCTACGGGCATGCTCCTTGCATTACGTGTTGAGGTGGCTTTTGTTATGGTTGTACTGCTCACTAGATGCTGGTGTGTGTCTATATATATATATATATATATATATATATATATATATATATATATATATATATATATAGAGAGAGAGAGAGAGAGAGAGAGAGAGAGTTCCAGCCAACATAAAATACTAATCATCCTGCCTGCCAAATCAAAGCCATTGTGCCCAGGTGGTGTAGTGGTCAGTGCATCTGCCTCATGAGCAGCAGACCTGGGTTCGAATCCTGGCCCTGGTATAAATGTCCACTCATTTCTTCAGTCTGCATATAGGCTTCATAGATGTTAGAGACTCTGAAACGTCTGTGGAACCATACAATTTCATTTGATCTTCACACACTCATCAACTGGCCACAAAGTTATTGTGCATGTGTGATGTAGTGCAGTCTTTTATTACTCAAACTTTGTACCAGTTCCAACATTTTACCTTTTTTAAAATACTTATAGTAATTGCATCATCGTCGACGTCAACATCATAATCATCATATCACCACCATCTATCCATAACATGTAACAATGACCTAGGTGCATACATCTTACCAATGCCCACACTCCATTCTTCACCATCCAGAGCCCCTATTCCCTCCTTACTTACCACCATATAAATCATTACTATAAAACAGAAAACTGACCATGCCATCACAGCTATGTATGGAAGCTTCCAGAAATGCTTACGGATAATTTAGGAAAGGATAAGATGATTTGTCCACCTCTGTACGTGATCTGTTTAGCCTGATAACATTGATACATAGATGAAACTAACTAGCTGAAATGAAATCAAATAATAGTTCCTTCCAAGACTTAACAGCCAAGACAGAATTGTAATTTTATTCTTTGTAAAATGTTTATAGACAATTCCTCTACTGTCCTCTATCATACAGTAAACTGTATTATAGTTTTTTCCACAAAATGATGACTTCCAGAAGCACCTTGTCTAACCACTATGGCAAGAGGGGTTAACAATCAGGAGAAAAATAACTTCAGACTTACTGCAATGATCAAGACTAATATAAAGCATTCTCAGTTTACTCGCCACATCAAATGTTGAGCTGTTGACCAAAATCCTTCATCATCTTGACAGGAAAAACTGATTGTTGTGGCAGGCTTTGTGATACCCTTTATTGCTCATGGACTGTGACGGATTGATATACATCGTCATTATATCATGCTGTTAAGAGATATAAGGGCTGCTGAACAAAGACTTGAGACTTATTTTTTCCTGTAGCTTAAATGATAGGAAGCTATCTGTACCATGAATATTTGAAAATTGTGGGTTTTTATGTATGATGACCATAGTTAGCAGCACTCATGTCAGTAGGTTGGTACTGACACAGTATTTGTTAGATGGTCTTTGCATTTCGCATATCAAACAATGGAGGTGGTGTGAGACGAGCAGTATGACACAATAAAATTCTGTATTCATTTCAACCATGCAGCCACTGAAATTGATTAAAATCTGCAGCAAGCATATAGTGAAGATGCACTACTTTGTGCAACAGCACGTAGGAGGTTCATGGACTTCAAAGAAGACTGGCTTGCCCGTGTCAAGCAAGATGGGCCGAGAGTGTCGGCCTCTGCTGTGACTTAAGTCAACATCGCAGCTGCTGTGTTTATTCACAACAATTGGCAGATAATATTACATAGCCTCAGTGCAGTGTTAGCAATTTCATATGGCACTGTATTTACAGCTATGCAAAATCATCTCCAAATTACCTGTGTTTGTGCCTATTGGATGCCACACCTGTTGACTCCTGAACAAAAGAATGTGCAAATAGACACAAGTAGTGAGAGGCTGCATCTCTTTGCTGATGGAGGGGATGCATTTTTGGATAAAGTTTTCACTGCTGATGGGTCATGGCTACATCATTATGATCCTGAAGCAAAACTAGCCAGCACAGTGTGGAAATCACCTTGTTCTCCAACACCCAAAATGACAGAACTAGTTCCACATGCAGGGGAAGTGACGATGATCCCATTTTTTGACTCTCATTGAATGATTTACCAGCATACAGTTCCCCCTTACATTACTGTTACAGCAGCATACTAGATGTTAATATTGGCTAAATGAAATAAACAAGGCAAGGAAATGACCAAAACTTTCTGAGACTATATGGAAACTTCATCATGACAATGCACAAGGTCATATCACAAATCAAGTTATGCAACTTCTGGCTCAATTTGACATTACACGTGTACCGTGTCTGCCTTATGGCCCTGATCTAACATTCTGCGCTTTGTTTTTATTCCCACGACTGAAGGCAAAACATTGGGGCATTTGATTTGAGGACTCTGAAGCAGTGCTCAAGATAAGTAAGGTGATTCTCAAGGAACTGAGAAAGAATAACCATGTGTTCAGGAACTGGCAGAGGCTATAAAAAGGCATCAAGTTGGAGGTTAGCATTTTGAAAATGATCATGTAAACATTGAAATGGAGTAAGAAACATATATGGGGGAACATTTGTCTCAGTCGCTGTTGATCAGCCTTCATAGTTTCATGTCTGCACAGGTGGTGTCACATGGGAACAGTGCATTGAGAAGACAGAAACACACACTGAAATGTTTACAACCCTAAGAGTGCAGAGGTGCCACAAGTGCTGACTTGAACAATCTCTGGCAGCATGACATAATGACAACATAACTCTAAGCAATCGCAAGCTGTCTATGCACTACAAATGGTCCTCACAACAGCAGCCATGACAGTCAGTTGCTCCTGACGAGTATAATGAACTTCATTCACAGCTTGAGATTTTACCCAGATCTGATGTGAAAAGTTACGTAAGAATTTTTTGTACTATGATGTCACCACAAGAAACTTCAATCCCAAAAATAAAGACTACTGTGCTTCATTGCCACCCCTCCTCCCTCGTTGCACTTCACACTTTTATACGATTGTCTACTTATTCCCAAAAAGTTTCCAAATTTAGTACTGACAGTATCTTATCAATGAGACACGCCAGGGTAGCCAAAAGTGCTAATGTGCTACTTCCTGGACTCTGGTTGGCGCGTCAGCCATCCTGGATGTGGGTTTTGGGAGTTTTCCACATCCCATCAGGTGACTACCGGGCTGGTCCCCATGTTTCACCTCAGTTACACGACTCACAGACATCTGAAAACGTTCGCACTATTCCATGACTTACACTATACGAAGACAGCTGGGGTACACTAATTCCGTCCCAGGGTTTGGGGCGGCGGCAGGAAGGGCATCCAGCCACACACTGCAATTAACACTGCCAAATCAATAGTAACAAGGCTGACCCCACATCGAAGCGGGACAAAAGGTCTAAAGAAAGAAAGAAAGAAAGAATCTTATCAATGACGAAAATTATAGGCCATATGTTGGGAGAGGGAAAACACTGTTGGCATTATTTTTAGCCCATTTTGACATCTTTTCTTACCTACACCTGTGGGTTCTTATGCTCAAAATGAATATATATTTTAGCATTATTTTTTCAGCAAAAGTATCAAGAGATGTGATGTAGGTGAATAAAATATATAAGTTTTATTCATAAAATTTGCAATGGTTTGAAATATTGTGTTATTACAGAAAATCAGGAAGCAATCAGTGCTATTTTAATGCCAATGCTAACAAAAATGAGCAACAAACACACAGCTTAAGAATCGATACAGTACTGGTGACACGATTAAGTCCCCGTTGCCGTTTGTCATAGCTTAAGGTACATATGTACGTGCAGTCTGCAAGACTGGCCCCCACCTGGTCTATAGAGTAATTCCTTGATGTCATTGCCAGATATTCTTTGTATTACAGAATGACATCCAGCCTTATTCTGGAAATATTTTTATGAAGCAATATAGCAATGAAGTACAATGCTTCATTTTCTTTAAACAATTTAAGATTTGTTTGACATTTCTATACAATAATAATAATAGAGGAAGGAAATTATGCTAATAGAAATAAATTAAAAACTTAACAATTCATTCATAGAATACAAAAACAACAGAAAGTAGCTGATCTGCTGCATGTCTGTAGAATAGCGTAAGATACTTTTATTTCCTTGTAGCCTTCGAAAACAGATGAATTAACACAAAAACCGAGTTCTTAAACCTCAGTTTTTACCGTTTAGTACTGACTATTCACAATGCCCAAAGGGTGTTGTGATTCCCGGTAACAAAATGATTTTTTAGTAGAGGTTCAAAAAAATTAGAATCATTAGGAGAATACTGGTGATTTTTTGTAGTATTCAACCACTTATCACTTTTCGAAAAAAACAGCAATTGGTGTACACACTAAATTAACTTTTACTTGCCTATTTAATGTAGAGATAGAAGAGGAGACTAATGTTTAATGTCCCACTGGCAATCAGGTCATTAGAGACAGAGCACAAGCTCTGATTTCAGAAGGATCAAGAAGGAAAGTGGACGTCCCCTTTCGAAGGAACCATCCTAGCCTTCACCTTCAGCAATTTTGGGCAAACATGGAAAACCAAAATCAGCAGGATGGCCAGCCAGATGTGGGTTTGAGTCACATCAAGAACCTCAAAATTCAACAGTCAAACAGTGGGATAAACATCTACGCAAGTCAATATTACAGCTTTCCCCTTATATCACAATGTACATTATATTCACTGCTCACTATCCACAAGATACAGACCATATGCTCTGGGGGGGAAAAAAAAAAAGTTCTTTCTGTTTCTGATAGACTGATTCATTGGAAAGCTGACTACATCTAAATTCTGATACAAAACAAAGAGACAGGTTTTCCTTTCACTCCATTTATCTTCAACATTTCTTCATTTGAGAGAATAAAAAAGTAAACCCAAATAACTAACTACAGCTGTCTCTTAACCCCACTTACACATTTTTGAGCAATATTTGGCTTCATAAAAAACTAGAATAGGACCTCTCTCAAAGATTTGCAACTCGAAAGGACAACACACACTGCCATCACAAACACTGAGCTTTTTAATCATATTGAAGAGTGAAAAGCACACAAATTGGAGTTTTCCTATTATAATTTGTCGCTCTCTATTAGGCCATCATCAGATAAGAATATTTAGTTTTTGGGGCTCTGTACATTGCCACAATAGCATACTTATGAGTATTAGCAGTTATTAAGCAGAAAGGCATGATAAGCCAAAGTTTGATCCATAACACGCACTCACAAGTGGAAGAGCAGCAGTTTGTGTGATTTTCAGTTTTAACTTGTTCTACCATGGAGCAATAAAAAAAACCATAAACATCTCAAATAGAGTTATTCTTCCATAAAATAAGATAAATAACACTACATGTTCAATGTTGGTTGTTTTTACCCAAGGATGGATGGAAACTAATGAATACTAAAATATCTAGAAGTGCTGATGTAGAACAGAACTGGAGCTCACCTGATGTTGCTGCTGAAGAATAGTCGCCTCTTCAGTTAAGCTCTTTACTTTCTGCTGAACATTTTCAAGTTCCTTCTGATACAGTAATACTTGTTCCTCAGCAGACTGTGCTTTATTCCGAGCTTCACTCAGCAGTTCTTCAATTAAAACATCAAAAGACATTAATATTAACAATTCACTAAGTATCACAGAACAATGCCTCAAGAAATATGAAGCTTGGTGAAAAAGCTTTGCCACTGGTTCCCTTGTATGTTATTAAATAGAAACATTTTCTGTTAAGCTTCATGGAAAATTTGTCGACTCACAAATGAACAAAGTGACAATACAAAGTCAACAAAACCAGGGAAAACAATAATTTCCAAGAATTCACATTTTCATCTTTTTTAGGGCAGGGAATGGTTTAGTAAAAACAAAGAGCCAGTTAAAATAATAATAATAATAATAATAATAATAATAATAATAATAATAATAATAATACTTGAATTATAAACACAAAGCACAAAAAGGTCATGCAAAAACAAAAGCAGGCAGAGAGAGAGAGAGAGAGAGAGAGAGAGAGAGAGAGGGGGGGGGATCAGGCAGGGCAGGGGGAGGGTGATAGGAAGGCAGGTGATGCAGGGGAAGGAAGAGGGGCTAGCAGGGCAGATGGAGGGAGAGAAAGGCCGGGGTGTTTTAAATGGTGGGGTGGCGGGCACCGAGTTTGGGCCAGGGGCACTGTCAAGGAAGGAAGATTAGGCATAATGTCCCATCAACAACGAGGTCATTATAGATGGAGCCAAAACTCAGAATGTTTAATTGATGGAGAAGGAAACTGGCTATACCCTTTTAAAGAAACCACTTCAAATTTACCGGAAGCAATTTAGAAAAGCCACAGGAAACCTAACTGTGGATAGTCAGATGGGATTTAAATAGTTATCCTTCCAAATGAGAGTCCAGTATGCTAACCACTGCAACATCTTGCTTGGTGTGGAGGGTAGTGGATTGTTGGGTGGGGGTCGGGGGCCATGAGGCATGTGGTGGAACACAGGGCTGTGAGGGGCAGGGGAGAACCTGATGAGGGGTAGTGGTGTAAGGCAAAGAGGCTTAAGTTGGAGGACGAATGGAGTGATAAGGAGAGGTGGTGTGTGTGTGTGTGGGGGGGTGGGGGGGGGGGGTGGGGGGGGGGGTAGTAAAAAGAAAAAAATTTAACCTTCTGTACAGAAGGGAGGAAATTCAGTTACCAATTCAATTGAACTGGTAGTGTGCTCAGATTACCACCACCACCACTTTTGTCAACACTAGTAAAACAATTTTAAGCCTTGTTACCATGAAGTGTATTTAAGATGGATCAGTTTACACTATTTCATAAAGTGACTGCCCATGGCTTTAACATTTTGAGTGCTTGGATGTTATTTCAATCTAATTCACTCAACGATTAATAGTTTCGTAAATTACTTTCATTTGGCACCTTCCATATTCACTATATTTTAACCTTTATCTCCTATATGTACTTTCTTCACCTAAATACTGCTACTCACATTCATTTCAACATAACTCAGTAAAGTTTTCATGTCTTTACATGAATGTGTTAGTTATATCTTGTTGGTCTGAAGTATTTAAAGCCAGAAAAAGCCACCTTAAACAAAATAACATCATGCATGATTATTTTGCAAGCACAGAATGCAGTTATCAATAATTACATAAGCATTTTATCATCACAAATACTGAAACATAACCAAATGCAAACATTAATAAAAAGCTGAGCAATAAAAGAGCCAAGTCAAACCTTTCAAAACTACCACCATGCAGGAATACTGGTCAACCCACAATTGAGAAATCCACAGAGCTTCTACAAAAGAAATCCTACATGTTAATACACAAAGCAAGTAAATATTTCCAAAAGAAAATATTAGAAAGATAAAAAATATAAAAATGTATAATTACTGTTTGTAAATAAAACATGCCAATCACTGTGTTTATGTAAAGGACAGGGAGTGCTTAAAAAAATCATCTTACTTAA